>NW_023605083.1:120941280-122141280 GCF_014898055.3 Talpa occidentalis | reverse complement strand
CTCTTTTGAAATACAAGTTGTTTTCATGTCGGTAATACATAGATTACTGTTTGCTAGTTAGCTGCCATAATGCTCTTGCTTAGGAATTGTCACTAGCTAGTTATTAAACATCTATTATCACTCATGCAGAATAAACTTCCACTTAAAACGTTCCAGTTAAACAAAACTTCATTGTAAACGCTTTAATTGATTCCTTGTCTCTGTGCATAAAGCACTCTTATTCAGAAGTGTGAGTCACTAGCACGATTCTTAGTGGATTTCTTAGCTCATGAGCTGAGATGCCTAGATAGTTAAGAAAATTATGGTGAGTCAGTGTTGAAATATTTTAAGTTAGTCCAACCACAAAATTTCTGGGATGACCGCTTGGGAAATGCCTGTTCAAAAACTTGGCGTCTTGTGATTGTTTAATTTCACTACCGTTACTTTGCTCTTTCCTGTCCCTAGGTTGTACATAATTTCTTCGTTTTATGACTATTACTCTGCCTGAGGTGATTTTCGTTAAATGTTAATAAGAGAGACTTTAGAATCTAATCTGATGTTTTCCACTTATTTTACAAATAAAAAAATAGAAATACTTGTTCCTGAAGTGCCTTTTAGAATCTCTTGGTTCTAGTTTAGTACTTGCTGTTTCCATTTCACAGAATTCAAGATTATGAATCCTTTTTCTAGCATATTAATTTGTTTTTGTTTAGAAAAGAAATAAGGATTTTAAAATATGATCTATTTGTGGGTTTTGTTTTTTTTAATTAGGAGATTAAAAATTGGCTCTGATCCATTTGGACTTGGTTGTTACGTTTGCAGAGCATTTAGAGCAGCACTGCTTATTTTTAAAATATTTAATTTCCTGGTTTTTACAGTTTAGTAAGCATTAAAATTTGACAAGGGACAAGTTACAGTGTTTTTTTTTCAGTTGTTGATCTGAAACTCTTGGGGACTTTTTTATAAAAGTCTATTAGGGAAACTTTTCCACAGTTATATATAAAAGCAATATTTTTGGATTAATAGTGTTTTGTGGCCAACATAATAGTAAAGAGATTGTCATGGAAAAAATGAATCATAAACTGTTAAGTAAAACATTTCCCTGTAGAGTCACTATACTATAAATATGTTTAAACTTTAACAGATGATTCCAGTTTATCTTCCTCTAGTCCTCTGCTGCATAATGTAGATAATTATGTTAAATACCTCTTGAATAAGTTTTTTAAAAGTGTTCATGAATTTTGTGTAAACTTAGATTGCAAGCTTCTTCATGGTAGGTGGATACTAATTGCATGAAAGAATTTTAACCTAATTTTTTTTTACTTTATTATTGCAATAAAATATACATAACAAAACTTACATTTTAACCATTTTTAAGTGTACACATTCTGCGCCAGTAAGTACATTTACATATTTTGCAACCATCTGTCACCATCCATCTCCATTACTTTATTTTCCCAGTTAAAACTATTAAACACCAACACACCCATTTAACACTCAAACTCCATTTTCCCCAATTCCTGCAGTCACCGTACCACTTTCTGTCTCTGTGAATTTGACTCACATCGGTGCAGTCATATTTGTCCTTTTGTGACTGACAGCTCTCACTTAGCTTGATGCTGTCAAGGTACATCCATGTTGTTACAGTGTCAGAATTCCCTTCCTTTTAAGGCTGAATAAGACGTGCGTTCACCATATTTAGTTTATTCATCTGTCAGTGGGTACTTGGGTTGCTTTCACCTTTGGCTGCTGTGAATGATGCTGTGATGAATGTAGGTATGGCCTTGCTTTCATTTCTTAGATATATGTCCAGACATAGAATTGCTGGGTAACGTGGTAATTCTGTTATTTAACATTTTGAGGAGTTTATAACCATACTGTTGTCTGTACTGACTACATTTTATATTCTCGTCAGCAGTATACAGTTTCTTTTTTAATAATAGTTATCTAGATGGGTGTGGAGTGGTATCTCATTGTGGTTTTTAGTCATAGTGTAGAAGTTCATATAGTTTGAACTCTGATGCAATTCTTGTCTCTCTAAAGTATGTTAAAATAATTGGTGGAGGGCCTCCCCGGTGGCGCAGCAGTTGAGCGCTGGGTTGCGAAGCTGCCCGCAGCCTCTGCAGCGCCGGTTCGATCCCCGGCTGCTCCCCGGCCACTGGAGGAGGGTCCCACATGGCGCGCAGACCTCTCCTGCCGCCCGCTGCTCCCCTCAGCAGTGTACTTCGGTCCTTCTGCCTGCTCTGCTCCCCGCTCTGACTCTGGTGAATTCTCTCACCCTCCCGTGCTTCTGACTGTACCCAGTGCATGTATAAACAAACAAGCAAACAAATAAATAAATAAAACATGCCTCTAAAAAAAAAAAATAAATAAAATAAAATAATTGGTGGGCTTTCTCATACACTGATAGTGGAAATAAAAATAGATTCCAGCTCTTTTAAGGAGTGAATTTTTAATACATATCAAAAGTTTGAGAAGTTTTGGAGGAATGTGGAACAAAAAGTAGATCTTATCTTATTAACTAACACAAACACACACACCACACACACACACTTCACAAAAGTATTGTTGTTTTTTCATTTTAAAAGAATGGGTTTATTGGGGAAAAGGGAAAGGAAAACAGAGGCACCTTCATAGACACAGGTGGGCAGAGCTGCTGCTGCTGCTGCTGCTTCAAAAGAGAAAGGTTTGTTAAAAGAGACATCTGCGTAGATGGAGGCAGCCTGGGGACCAGAGCTGCCCACACAACTGTTGACTCAGCAATTCTTTTAGACACTTACCCCAAATTTGTAATCAGAGATGTGCACAAAGTTACAAGTGTTAAGACAAACCTTTAGAAACAACTTAAATGTCTAACCATAAAAGGTTGGCTAGGGCCTCCCCGGTGGCGCAGCGGTTGAGCGCTGGGTTGCGAAGCTGCCCGCGGCCTCTGCAGCGCTGGTTCAATCCCCAGCTGCTCCCCAGCCACCAGAGGAGGGTCCCGCATGGCGCGCAGACCTCTCCTGCCGCCCGCTGCTCCCCTCAGCAGTGTACTTCGGTCCTTCTGCCTGCTCTGCTCCCCGCTCTGGCTCTGGTTCTCCCGCGCTTCTGACTGTACCCAGTGCTTGTATAAACAAAACAAACAAATAAATAAATAAAAACATGCCTCTATTTTTTAAAAAAAAAAAGATTGGCTAGATTGAGTACGCCTGGGGTTGGGTAAGTAGAAATTGGAGATCGGCACTATCAGTGTACACGGTGGATAATTGTGAAGGTAGTTTATGGACCACATTTGAGAAACATTTACTCATTATTACTTACGTGCTTTAATTTCAGGTTCCATGGTGTGCTAAAGCCCTCTGCAAACTGGTCTTTGACTTGTCTGTTCAGCCTTCTCTACAACTACTTCCCAAACATCCTCTACCATGTTCCAGTCTAAGAACCTTCTTGTGAAACTTTTCACTCACATCATTTTCTCCATCTGCCTTGCCTCTGCTTCTCACCCCAGCTCTGCCTGGTGAAACCATACCCACCCTTCAGAGACCCACTTGCCTTCTGCAGTAAGCTTATGCTTCCCCCCCCCCAGCTTTATTGAGATATAATTGACAGCTTATGCTTTCCCTTCTCTGAATATTTTTATTTTATACCATTCATTATATTTTTGTCTTAAAATATGGTTGTATTACTAAACGGCTTTTATGTTTCTACTTCCTACAAATTCATTCAGATCTTTGTTTTAGTACAGACACATTCATTGAGTGCTTTTATGCCCTGGGCATCATACTTGGTACTAGGAGCTCAGAGAATTTTTTAAAACATGGACTTTACCCTTAAGGAATTCATATTCCAGCAAAAGAAACCAGTACCTAATCTTGATTTAATAGAGTAAGTTCTGATATTAGTGGAATAAGAAATAATTATGGGCTTTCTGGGGCGGGGGTGGAGGGAGATTACTTGAAAAGAATTGAAATGACCTTTGATCTAGAACTTAAAAGGATAAAAAAACAGGAAATTGTGAAAGGACATCTTCAAGTGAAGGAAGAAAAATGAGCGAAGATTAAAATTTGTTAAATCACTCATTGAATAGTCGCTGAGCACCTACTGAGAGTGCTCATTCTACATGCCAGGGAGACAAGTTCAGAATCCGTGCTTAAATTCTCTCACAGTGAACAAATTAACAAATTGAAGATCTGTCAGGTCGTGTTAAATGCTTGAAAGAAAAAGTTAGGGTTAGCTATAGAGAGGAGAGATGTTATAGAAGCTTGGGAAGGCCACATCTGAAAAGAAACACAAGAGAAGGGAGGCAGCAAACCATGCTAGTGTCCAGAGAAAGTGGGTTCAATGGAGGAAACAAATGCATATGTGAAAATGTATGGTGTAAATTGATGTCAAATGTAAATATGTTCTTAAGTTTTAAGTAAAACAAGATGAATACTTTTTATGAAACAATTTTTAAAAAATAAGTTTTGTCACCTTTGAAATTTATTGAAAAATTATTTTTATTCTTCAACTTTAATCTATAGGACTTTGAGTACCTTTTCAGTGTTCTCTTTAAAAATGCAAATATTCATTTAGTTTGAAGAACAAAACAATATAAAATATACATAATCAAAAGTCTGGATCCTACCCCATCCTTCTTAGTCTCCTCTCTAACATATTTTTTTTTTTTAAAGATTTATTTATTTATTTATTTATTTATTTATTAGAGGTTTATTTATTTATTTATACAAGCACTGGGTACAGTCAGAAGCGCGGGAGGGTGAGAGAATTCACCAGAGCCAGAGTGGGGAGCAGAGCAGGCAGAAGGACCAAGGTACACTGCTGAGGGGAGCAGCAGGTGCCATGTGGGACCCTCCTCCGGTGGCCAGGGAGCAGCCGGGGATGGAACCGGCGCTGCAGAGGCTGCGGGCAGCCTCGCAACCCAGCGCTCAACCACTGCGCCACCAGGGAGGCCCTTATATTATTTTTTGATGTGCCTGTGTTTCTTTATATAAATATAAGTTAAAAAGGTATATTATTTCCTCTTATTTAAAAGGCATATGCGGGCCTCCCCGGTGGCGCAGCGGTTGAGCGCTGGGTTGCGAGGCTGCCGCAGCCTCTGCAGCACCGCTTCAAACCCCGGCTGCTCCCTGGCCACTGGAGGAGGGTCCCGCATGGCGTGCAGACCTCTCCTGCCGCCTGCTGCTCCCCTCAGCAGTGTATTTCATCAGTCTGCCTGTTCTGCTCCCTGCTCTGGCTCTGGTGGATTCTCTCACCCTCCTGTGCTTCTGACTGTACCCAGTGCTTGTATAAATAAATAAAAATAAATCTTTAAAAATAAATAAAAAAAATAAAAGGCATATGCAATACCTACCTTACTTATATAACCATATACTTACTTTTTTCAGTTATTAAATATCTTGACTGTCTTTTTATATTAGGAGAGTAATCTTCATTGCCTTTTTTTAAAAAAAGATTTATTTATTTATGCATACAAGAACTGGGGTGGGGGGGTGGATGTGAGAGGATTCACCAGAGACAGAATGGGGAACAGAACAGGCAGACTGACTGAAATACACTGCTGAGGGGAGCCAGTGGGCAAGACGGGAGAGGTCTGCTGTGCCATGTGGGTCACCTCCCTGGCTGGGGATCGAGCTCTTGCTGCAGTGGCTGTGGATAGCTTCATAGTGCTGTGCTTAAGCCATTGTGCCACCAGGGAGGCCCCTTCATTGCTTTTTACCGTCACATAATGTCCTGTCATATAGAGACCAGAGTGCATTTAACCAGCTGCCTCATGACAGTGGACATTTGAATTGTTTATAGAAACAGTGCTTCTAGTGATTATTTCCAAAAGTGAGATTATTGGGCCAAAGGGTAGCTGCATTTGTAATTTTGTTAGATATTGCCAAATTGCTGTCAGAGGTTACACCACTCCCTTCAACAGCATGTGAGAATTTCTCCAACTTCCCCTACTTTTGGATTTTTGCCAGTGTGATAAGACAAGAATAGTATCTCAAATTAGTTGTTTTATTATTGACAGATAATTCACATGCTTTAATACTCACCCTTAAAAGTATACAATACAGGGTCTCCCTGATGGCCCAGGCAATTGAGTGCAGTGCAGTGATGCTTTCTGCAGCCTCTGCAGCGCCATCTCGATCCCAGCTGGCTGGAGAGATAACCACATGGTACGGCAGACCTCTCTGGTCTCACCCGCTGCTCCCCTCAGCAGTGTATTGCAGTCAGTCTGCCTGTTCTGTTCCCCATTCTGTCTCTGGTGAATCCTCTCACCCTCCTGTGCATCTGGCCTGTACCCCGGTTCTTGTATAAATTAAAAAATATATATATATACAGTTCAGTGGTTTTTAGTATATATACAAGGTAGTGTAGCCATCACCCTGGTCTAATCCCAGAGCTTTTTCATCATCCCAAAAAGAAACCCCACACCCATTAATAGTCAGGTATCATTTCCCACCGCCCATGCCAACCACTCATCTCTATCTCTGTGGATTTGCCTGTTTTGGATGTCTTACACATGTGGAATCATATAATATGTGACTTTTTGTGTGTCTGACTTATGATAAGAGAAAATAAGGGGAAGACACCCAAGTTGTAGTGATTTCTTACTAAATTCCATTGGGATCAAAGCACATATTTTGACTTGAATCATTTTAAATGTATTGAAATTTTTATTATGACCTAGAATATGGCCTATCTCTGTAAATGTTATCTGTGTCTGTGAAAAAAATTAGGTTGTGGGGCCGCCCCTGGTGGCGCAGCGGTTGAGCGCTGGGTTGCAAAGCTGCCCGCAGCCTCTGCAGCGCCGGTTCAATCCCTGGCCGCTGGGCGAGGATCCCACATGGTGCGCAGACCTCTCCTGCGCCCGCTGCTCCCCTCAGCAGTGTACTTCGGTCCTTCTGCCTGTTCTGCTCCCCGCTCTGGCTCTGGTGAATTCTCTCACCCTCCCATGCTTCTGACTGTACCCAGTGCTTGTATAAATAAATAAACAAAATCTTTTAAAAAAAAAAATAAGTTGTGGTTTTATACTTTAAATGTCACTTTACTCAAAATGGGACAGTCTCTGCCTATTAGAATGTTTGGATTCTATATTTAATGCAGTCATTGATATGGTTGAGTTTAAATCTATCATCTTTCTATTTTCTCTGTCTTATCTTTTTTTATGATTCTATATTACCTCTTATTGTTTATTGACTTATTAGCTATAACATTGCTTTGTTATTTTAGTGGTTGATTTAGGGCTTATATCTGTCTTTAACTTACCACAGCCTGTATTCAAGTAATACTAAATGACTTCTTTTTTATACAGCAGGCCCTTGAATATGTTCACTTCATTCAGTATCATTTCCTTACAACATCTGGTAAACAAAAAAGAATCCTGACCAAGAATGAGACAATGTTATTTGAGGACCTGGTTTCATTATACATTATTGTTTTTTTTTTTTAATATTTATTTATGCATACAAGAGCTAGGGTACAGTCCAGAGATGTGAGGGGCGGGGGTGTGAGGGGATTCACCAGAGACAGAGTGGGGAACAGAACAGGCAGACTGACTGAAATACAGTGAGACAGAGGCCTCCTAAGTCATTTTCTTATTTCTTGGAAGGGAAGGAAAGGGTTTAGAAACAGAAGCATATCAAAAAACCTACTTGAGGGGCCTCCCTGGTGGCACAGGGGGTTGGGCACCACACTATAAAGCAATCTGCAGCCTCTGCAGTACAAGTTCAATCCCCGGCCTGCCAGAGAGAAACCCATATGGCGTGCACAGCAGACCTCTCCTATCTCGTCCACTGCTCCCCTCAGCAGTGTATTTCAGTCATTCTGCCTGTTCCCTCACTCTGTCTCTGGTGAATCCTCTCACCTCCCCGCCCCCTGCATCTCTGGCCTGTACCCCAGCTCTTGTATGCATAAATAAATAAATCTTTAAAAAAAACAAAACAAAACAAAACACCTACTCAACTCTCCAGTAAAAATATTTTATGGGCAGCTGGAGTTGTTTCTAAACACATTTATACTAAAGGTGTGGGTTTAGGGTGCTAGACTCTTACAAATGCCCTTGGGAAACCAGGCTGTAAGGGTTCAGCATTTTGTAGGCCCAGCGCTTAACCAGCACACAACGTGTGTTAAATTGCTGCTGTAAAACTTGGACATAAATTTTGACAGACTTGTCACCAATTCTTTCCCCCCCCAAAAAAAAAAAAAAGTTGGATTGTTGTATGAAGTACTGAACTGTTGAGAAATTATTTTATAGCAGTAACTGTTAAAAAGATACCATTTGTCTTTGGTTGTGGATAGAGGTGAGGAGAACGAGTTTTCTAACTAATAATTGAACTTTCACGATTTTGGCTTATTGGAACAAATCTAATTTGGAGAGGAAATGTTTTCGATGTGGCATTTGACAAAATTCTGAGTCTGAACTTGTGGATGTGAATCATGGAGTTCTACGTTGGAAACCTGGCTTAATTCACCGTTCAAAGATTGTGTGTTATTTACTTGCTTTGTGGTTTTGTAGCTTTGGGGGTTCAGTGGTATGAGCTGTTTTGGGCTTAAGGGCTGAAGCAGGGGTTGTACTTGAAACCCAATGGTGAGATCTTGGTGTGGTCAGATATTGTGTGTAAATCTTGATACTTGCTTGTTATGTAGATGCCTTAGTGGTTTTTTTTTTTTTTTTTTTTTTCCTAAGCCTTAACCCAACTTTTTACTCTGAACCCATAACGCTCAAGGGTTGTTTTATTTATTAAATGTAGATAAATGAACAAAATTGACACCTCATGAATGACTCTGCTGTAGCTACTCAGTTGACAGAAATTGATAATAAGCAATCATTTGTCCTGGATTTTTTTGGTTTTTTTAGTCACAATGAAGATGTTACAGGTGTTTCCTTTCTGTGAGCAGTTGAATCTCTAAATCACCTCCTGTGGATACGGGTGTCCCAGTGACTGAGAGCCAGCTGTTAGGTGTTTTCACTGAACAGCTTGCTCCAAGTTGGCTGCTCAAGTCTCAGTGAGAGGTATTGGCTGCTCCAGGGAACAGAGCACACGGGGTGAAGATCTTCACTAGGCCTGTGGTGACTGGTTTAAATTTGCTGAGATTTTTTTTGCTTTGACTTTTTCCTATAGGTACCAGAGTTCATCTTCATTGGATTTTCACAAATGGCTTGTCTTCCTGTCATAGTGTCTTAGACTACAATGACTTCAGAATCTTTGGGTCACTGTTACCTAGTTTATCCTAGCACTTGTATTAGGAGAGAGCAGTGGTTCTGAAACTCAGGCCTTTTTCCATCTACTAATTAAATTCTGTAGCACATAGAAAACTCTTCCTTCCTGAAAATAGCATGTTAGTGATTTTTGTTTTCTGTGGGAGGAAACTTAATGACCTTCTCTTTTCTTATCCCTTCTAGAGGGAATCTGGAAAAGTCACAAGCAAAACATACATTCACTAAGAAAATTTTGGATAACAGAAGTTCTGGATAACAGGTAAAATATATTTAATTGAACTTCCTTGATGGTGCTAATAATCACCTATCATCTGCGGGAGTAAAGTGGTAGAAGAGGAGGAGGAGGAAAGATAGTGTGCTTTCTGCCAGGGCGCTTAGGAGTTGTGTGTATATTAGTGATTTTTTACATGTATTATCTCATTTTGGTATTTACCAGGATTCTGAACATAGATTCTAAGCAACTCAGAATAAAGCTATCCTTCAAAATGCTTTTTAAAATGGATTTGCCTATTAAGTTAATGTGATCACAACTCAATTTAATTAACATCGACCATAAACAAAATATGGGAACATAACACAGAACCCTAGAGGATTCTGCTATGCTTTGCAGCCTAGTTAGGGTGTGTCTTCCTAGTTTGTGGGTTCCTATGAAGTGGCCACTCATGGGTAACTGTGACCTATGCTATCTACAGATCACAGCAGAGCAGTCCTTGCTTACCTACGGAGTAGAGCTCGTATGGCAAGGCAGGCCCAGGGACACCTAGGCCGCGGTTGACCTGGTTATGTGACTATCTCCATGGCGGTGTCAGGATAACTCTCTCTGTGATAACATCATACTTTGCTGATGCAAATATCTCGACGCATGGTCACGATGTCCCCTTCCCTCTCCCTTGTAAAACTTTGTCCCCCATTCTTATCCGACCCTCCATCCAGACTTTATTCCTCATGCCTTTGTCACATGATCCGCTTTTACTATCCTGTATGATTTCAATAAATGACACAAGAACTTCTGCTCAAGCAGCAGAGTCCTGTCTTGCAAACCTGTTCCACGACTGCTTTGTCCCTCACCCTCATCAGTTCCTGCCACAAAGCAGCAGCAAAGTTCCTGTTGCAACACTAGTTCCTTTGGTGTCTTGTTTTAGTTCTTTATTGTCAGTTATTTGCAGCTGTACCATTTCCTTCATTCTTTTTAACACTCTGTCACTGAATCCAAAGTCTGAGTGTCCTGATGAGCTGCCTCCTTCAGCCTCAGCACTCCTGGTGTGTTCAGTGGTCATGTGGCTTTCAGTGGACCAAACGGCCGCTGCTTTCTTTTGTCTCACAAAATTCTTGTGTCCTGAGCTAGCAGTATATTTAAAGAATCTAGTATACTGTGTCTGAGAAATGTATCTAGGTGCTAGCTACAATATTATCTTTTAAACTAGGGAAGACATGAAAGCAAAACAGACTTCTAGGACCTTGTAGGCCCAACCAAGTGCTCAGACTCCTTGAGTGTAGTAGAAAGTCAGATGCTTCTTGCTTGAGTGCTCATTTTAGTATGAGCCTTGAAGTTAGATTTCAGTTATCCAGAGAAGCAGTTCCTAAAGATATTGTTAATAAAAAATTATTCAGACGTTAGTATTTGATTTTCCTTTGGCATTTTTCTGTTTTTATTAGGACAAACCAGTTCAGTCACCATGAGTTGGAGTTTCCTGACTCGCCTGCTAGAAGAGATCCACAACCACTCCACATTTGTGGGAAAGATCTGGCTTACTGTGCTGATTGTCTTCCGGATTGTCCTCACAGCTGTAGGAGGAGAGTCCATCTATTACGACGAGCAGAGCAAATTCGTGTGCAACACAGAGCAGCCAGGCTGCGAGAATGTCTGCTATGATGCCTTTGCACCTCTCTCCCATGTGCGCTTCTGGGTGTTCCAGATCATCCTGGTGGCAACCCCCTCAGTGATGTACTTGGGCTACGCCATTCATAAGATCGCCAAAATGGAGCATGGTGAAACAGACAAGAAGGCAGCTCGGAGCAAGCCGTATGCGATGCGTTGGAAGCAGCACCGGGCTCTAGAAGAAACGGAAGAGGACCATGAGGAAGATCCCATGATGTATCCAGAAATGGAATTAGAAAGTGAGAAGGAAAATAAAGAGCAGAGCCACCCTAAACCCAAGCATGATGGCCGACAGCGGATTCGGGAAGATGGGCTCATGAAAATCTATGTGCTGCAGTTGCTGGCAAGGACCGTGTTTGAGGTGGGTTTCCTGATAGGGCAGTATTTTCTGTATGGCTTCCAAGTCCACCCATTTTATGTGTGCAGCAGACTTCCCTGCCCTCATAAGATAGACTGCTTTATTTCTAGACCCACTGAAAAGACCATTTTCCTTCTGATAATGTATGGTGTTACGTGTCTTTGCCTATTGCTTAACATTTGGGAGATGCTTCATTTGGGATTTGGAACCATTCGAGACTCACTAAACAGTAAAAGGAGGGAACTTGAAGATCCGGGTGCTTATAATTATCCTTTCACTTGGAATACACCATCTGCTCCCCCTGGCTATAACATCGCCGTAAAACCAGATCAAATCCAGTACACTGAACTGTCCAACGCTAAGATCGCCTACAAACAAAACAAGGCCAACATAGCCCAGGAGCAGCAGTACGGCAGCCATGAGGAGACCCTCCCAGCCGACCTGGAGACTCTGCAGCGGGAGATCAGAATGGCTCAGGAACGCTTGGATTTAGCAATCCAGGCCTACAGTCACCAAAACAACCCCCACGGTCCCCGGGAAAAAAAAGCCAAAGTGGGGTCCAAAGCTGGGTCCAACAAAAGCAGTGCTAGTAGCAAATCAGGGGACGGGAAGACCTCCGTCTGGATTTAATCTTGGCTGGGCTTAAAACTTGTGCTTTTCATAGTTCATGGTAAGCAGCAGCTCACTGAGTAATGACTTCCATTGAGTAAACATTTGGCTCTGGTTATCTTCAGGGATGCTGTTGGCTCATGACCCAAGCTCAGGGGACTATGCAGGCGGGCCCGGGACAGGGAAGAGAGGAAAACACAGTGTCCCTGGGCACACGTTCCAGCAATAATGCAGTCACAGAACTTTACATCTGTACCTTCCACATCTGGCAAAGAGCAGATATATTTAAATCATTCTTGTTGAATAGTTTTTGTATGTACAGTATTATGGTACTTTTTTTTTTAGTATGAGACTTTTTTTTTTGTATTTGTACATTGGACCACTGTAGTTATACTTTTATATTAAAGGGGGAAAAAATCCTTATAGGGATTGCCTATTAGGCTAGTGTTATTACTGTGTTCAGCAAATTCCAGCCTGGGTTTAAAGTTTTTTAGATGCTACACTTAACAGAAGTGCCTCTCATGTTGCAGGGAAGATTTCAGATACGTAAGAAGACAAAGGAGGAATCGCTTTTCAGTCTTGGAAAGAAAGTCCACATCAGAAGGAGGTTGAGATCTTCTCTACTTGAGAAATCTTTGAATCTCATTCATGTGCCAAGACTTGTATTCAGTCTTTGAAAACCTATTTATATTCTCAAAGGAGATAAACGACTCAATGCAGAATTCCTTTAATAGCAAGCGTTGTCAGTAGATGCTCTGATGATGGTGTGCATATAATTTAAGTTCTTTCAAGAAAAAGATTGATTCACAAAAGGTGTCCCCAACCTGGTGGTGGTGTGGAGACCCTGAGGAGCTGATACTAAAGTTCCTCCATCCCATCCCAAAGCCACGCCTGGAAAAGGAGCCCTAATAGAGTGCTTAGTTGTACACCCGTTTGATTTGCCTTAAATCTCTATCCAGAAACCTGCCTCTCTCTGGTTTCTTAAGAAGCCAGTGGTAGATATTTTCTTTACATGTTAACATTAAAAATACAAATATTCCCTTGTGGCTAAGAATACTCACAGCTGCTTGTACTGCATATGGCAGAAGACTTAAATACAAATTCCTTATTTTTAATAATTTACCTGGAACTTATATAATTTTCCTATTTCTGCCAATGTAGGTTTCTTCCTGGAAGGCCAGTCAGACCTGGGATTCTGTCTGTAAATAGACCTGGAGAGGATATCCGTATTTATTCCCTAAAGGCATATCTATTTATCAATGACAAGCATCAGTGTTGACTTCACACTCGTAACTTACAGTATTTTATTGCCATCTTCAACCTTACATTGGAGCACTTTCCTCTCCTGCCATGTTCACGGTGTTTGTCTTCTAGTGTGTGAGCTTCTGAGTAAGAGCTTGGTAAAGATTTAAAGAAGGTTCCTTTTACCCGCTAGGGAGTGTTTCCTTTTGAATGTCTCACTCTTTTCTAAAAGCTGTTAGAAGCCACCTCTCACTTTGAAATTCTAAAGATACTGTTTTTTTATGTCTTAATTTTAAAATGCTGGTTCTTCGTTATTTAGGAGACGTCTTAACAACAGCCTTTGTGAGGTTTTTCTCTTCTGTTTTTCTTCTCGTTTTTTGTCACTGCATTTCTCCCTCTTCCCCACCAAAAAAAGAAACTCAGTAGAAAATATAAGCTTATCCTCAAGCCATGCATTTACCTTTACTTTGCTTGTTTTTAATCTATAAAGTTCAGCCTAGAGAAGCTTCTCAGGATCTCTGAACATCTTAAGCAAAAAAGTAAACTCAGGTGAAACTGAGAGGAAATTCCAGAAATGGTACGCACGTGTGTGCGTGTCCTGGAAAGCTCATAGACATCCACATTTTCCTCCAAGCCAAATGTTCATTAAGAAAAGTCGTGCAATTAGTCTTAAGAAATAGGCAAGATTTTGAAAACCTCAGCTTAGCCAGCATAAAGAACCATCGATTAATTCTTATGTCATTGGAGCTTCCAGCATATTTAGCTGAAGGACAGAAAATACATGCCTGCTCATGTCTGTCTAGTCAAAACCTGGAGGAGAGCAGAGCGGCTCCGCCCGCGGGCAGGTTGGATTGAGAGTGATGGAAAGGAGTCCAGAGACGGGCCAGGATAAGGCGTCTGGCACCAGGAGGCATCACTTAGTTTCTCCATACAGTGCCCCTGGTGTTTACTCGACTTGTTCTCATGACAGTGTTGTCTTTTGTGTCTGAATTTCTTCAACTTCTTAAAGTATATGGACAGATATTCTCAGTCACTTCCCATGTGCACATGCTTTTTAAAAAATCTATTTTTGTTCTCACTAAATTTTCATAACGACATGAATTTCCCAACTGACTGCTTTCTTGGTACATTTCTTTCAGCCTTTGAGCATGAGTTCAAATGCCAAAGCCATTTCCCCTAGTGACATGTTAGGGACCTGCATGAAGGAAATGGGACCATCCATGTCTAGCTTAGTAACCCATTATCTGGGTCAACTTTAAATCTACAAAAATTTTATTCTGATCGTCTCTGGAACTTGTAAGCTATTTGTATAAAAAGCATGTCACCAAGGTTTTTTGTTTTTTTTTTTTTTTTCTGTTAAGTTCATAATCCTTTGACTTGCCATATAAGACATGCTCTTCTCTAAACAGGAGTTGAGTGCGTTGTCTCTCGCATACTTGACACCGATATGATATGTCCCTTACTCATCTTTGTTAAAATCTATTATTTAGGTTTGTAAAATGAACAGGCCTTCTCCTTAGTTCATATTTAAGGGAAGAATCGGGTAACATTTTCCCTAAAGAAATGTTAATTGTTCATTTTGTGGCTTTTTTTTTTTTTTTTCCTGGTGATTTTCCTTGACTAATCTCTGTAGAATTACTTTCGAGACAATAAGCTTTGCCATGTAAGGTGCTTCTCGTAGGTCAGGACTCCCTCATACCAGTGTCTTTTAGAAGCTCTAGATATATCTTTGCAGAGAACAGAAGCCTCCAGAAACCTGCCCTGTCATTTCTTCGTGGTATAAAGTTGGCAGATTGTTTTATATTTCTTAGTTTTAGGGGCTTATACTGCTTAGAAATACCATGAGGTAGTTAGAGTCTCTGGCAAACAGTATTAAGACACCAACTCTTATTTTTGGTTATTTATCTGAGATCTCAGCTTAAAAATATGATTGAAAGAACCATGCAATGATAGTAGAATCTCCCTCAGCGTTTTATCATGGGAATCAGTGATTGTTTAAAACGCTTGCCCTAAGCAGTTATACCAAGAATGGACTTAAATGTTACTCCTATTAGTCATACCTATGCTTTACCCGTTGAGCTTCTAAATGTCTGTATTCTATGCTTTCTGTCTCATTTAAGAGACAGTTCGCTTCTAAAAATAACATCTATAGTTTATGATAAATTTTTGGCTAGTCAACTTTTGGTAAAAGGCAAGTGTGTGTACTTGCACCTGCATTAAGAATTGCCTTTTTAAAGAGAGAAAAATGAAGGAAAAAGAAAGTAAATGCCTTTTTATTAATGAAAAGTCTTTTTCTGGCTATGAAGAGAAGTACCTGAACTCAAAAAAATACACAATGACTGGTCATTTTGATTGGAAGATTTCAGGTATTAGATTATCTTTATAAAATCATGTAATTTCATGGACAGTCTCACCACCTGAAGATAAAGCCCCTGCACCTACACAGTACAGAGTTTGGAATTAAAGTTTTAACTCATCTAAATGTCATAATCTGTAATAATTCACAGTCACCATCAAATGTTAGAATCATTGGGTTGAATTGCATGCTTGGCTTTCATTCTGGCCACACAGCATGGAGAATTTAAAAGGTTGGTTGTCTCTGCTGTAGCTGCATTTTTAATAATGATGTTAAGTGAGTTTGGTTTATGCACATTCCACATTAATAAACATTTTAAAAGAAGCAATCCATAGTATTCCAAACCCCAGGAGTCCAAATAAAGGAAAGTCTTCCTCCTGTGCAAAATCTCTTCAGCAATAACAGAAGAGTTCTGTACTGGAGGGTTGGCTTGTTGAATCAGCAGAAGACATTTAGTTACATGCTTCCAAAATGGGGGGAAATTTTTTTTATTGCATTCAATTATGTTTTCTTTAAAAAAAAAAAAGTCTCTACCTCAGGCACTAAGTGTTAGGTATGGCTAGGTAGGACTCCTAACCAGCAATCTAATGTCATGTGGTGTGCAGTTTGGATATTGTATCAACAGCTAAGGGATTACCCATTCTAGTGCCAAAGATCACTTGTCGCTGATTTTGTTCTGTACGATTAATGTAAAACTATGGTGGGGACAGACTCTGTGCCCGGGGCCTTGTCTCTGGGAAGATTTTGTCAGCTTCAAATACAGTTTAGAAGATTCATTTGTGGTCTGTGCATCTTTTCCTAAAACTTGAAAAGCCAGCTACCAGGAAATGTCAAGCTGAGGATTTTACCCCATTCTTTGTACAAAACAGTACCAAGAGCTTCACGGTTTGCACTGAGAACCTAATACAAAAATCCTTTCTCATGCATTCACCTGTAAGCTGATCTCGGTGGGAATGCACAAGCCGGAAAATTACCAGGTGAAGATTTGGGTTCAAAAAATACCTTTTTCATAGCTGGGTTGAACTCCTAGGATTGCTGTATCGAACTGCATCGGCATATTTCTGGCATCATCATCTGGGAAAGACGGGTGGCCTTGTGCAGGAGGAAGGGGAGGCTGAGGTCTAAACACAAACAGCACCCGTCTCTAGCCCCCTTTGCTTCTCCAGGCCTCGCCTCCGAGAGGTGTGCCTTCTGAGAAGGGAAGGGCACGGCAGAGACCAGGGGAGGGCAGCAGTTATTATAGCGATGCCCTCTGCCCTCACAGACTCAGAATAGCTGACTGGCAGAGCCCACTGTCAGCAGCACAGGCTGCAGCCTGGTCAGCCAGCCATATTTGGTAATAAATTTGTGAGCTGTTTAAAAACTGTTGGAGCTGTTAAGTCACTCTGTTAGTTTTAAAAGTGGATTCTTGGGCAGATTGCCATCAAAACAGACTAATACCTGGATGAGGTATTGGCATCAAAGTTAAAATCAGTCTGCTATGCGATGTAGAGTTTTCAACAATATTTCTAAGTTTTTAAGGTTATATGTTAATACACGATGCTTTTTAGGGTTTGCCTCCAGTTATCTCAAATCGGATGCAGGTCACACAGGGAGGGCATGAGGAATGTGGAGATGGAGTCCAGGCCTGCCCACCGACTGCTTAGTGGCTCCATCCAGTATCCTTTGCTCTTCCTGTAGGCTCAGGCCCAGCAGCTAGTGGAGACGGGGACTGGGTCACTACTGGGTGGGCCTTGCTGTATCTACAGTGTTTTTTTCAAATGTGCCCATTGGCTCACCTGTGTCTGAAGAGGGGATGCCTGTTAAAACGGAAATTCTTTGGACCCATCTCAGGCCTGCGTAAGTTCCCGAGGGGGGTTTAAAAATTCTTTTATTGATGTATAATTTATATGCCATCAAATTCATCTATCTTACTGTATAGTTACAAGTGCGTATAGCCGAGTAATCACAAAGTTACAGAAGAGCTGCGCCGCCCAAAACTCTGGGTATTCTTAGATTAAGATTTTGAGAACTGAAACAGACCAACAAAGTGATCAGAGGGTTAGAAGAAGCAAAAGATTTTGAGAACCACTTATCTTTGGAGGAAAAGTGTCAGCCAGAATAAAAGGGAGCAAGGGGCTGCTTTGAAAGGTCTCTGTTTCAAGGGGTTTAGACCTGAGGCGGCGGCAGGTGTCAGCTCATCTGCCAGCTCAGTGGGACTGATGGCTGCCTGGATGGAGGCTCTCAGGACTCACTTCTGGGGTGGGCTGAATCCGTAAGTGATGGGGCGAGGGTGCTGGGAAGAGCCATCCATGAGCAGATGTTTAGGCATAAGCTTTCAAAACATCACCCAGCGTGGTTTCAGCCCTCGGGTTTATGACTGAGGAGCCTCTGTGAAAACCACCGGCCCACTATGTTAAGTGAGAGTCGGTGTCATTACTTAGAAATTCCCCGCCCAGCGTTTAATGGCATCTTTGAGGAAATTAGAAATGGGATGTGACTCAGGGTTGGGAAACAAGGGAAAAGAGACGACATGGTGACAAGCGTTCACTGTCGGCTTTCCTGCCCGCTCCTGAGCAAATGGCACGGCGCGCCTCGCCCTGTCCTTGACACTCTGCCTACTGGAAGCTAGATTTGGGGGTTGTGAAAGAAAACCGGAGGGCGCCGGCTGTGAGTGCCTCGAGGAAACGCTGACCAAGATTCCGTCCACCCTCAGCCAAGTGCCCTTGTCTGCTGTGCTCTCAGGGCGCCGCGCGGGGCACGCTGGCTGGCAGCCTTCAACTCCAGGCGAGGCAGAGCCAGGCAACTGCTCACAGCCGATGGCGGAGCGCAGCCAGTGACCTGAATGGGGCCTGGCCGTGGGGAAGAGGGATCCAGAACGAGATCGCTTTCTTCAATTTTATTT
Source organism: Talpa occidentalis (assembly GCF_014898055.3). Taxonomy (NCBI): domain Eukaryota; kingdom Metazoa; phylum Chordata; class Mammalia; order Eulipotyphla; family Talpidae; genus Talpa; species Talpa occidentalis. Next base: position 122,122,780 of record NW_023605083.1, on the reverse strand, counting down.
TTAGGCTGTGCAGTCCTATGAAAGTGAAATTGTATCTTTGCACCGGGAACACTGAAAAACTGACAGGGATCTCTGGCCTGGCCCATTTTCCTGGCAGCACATTGTCGCTGTGGCTCTGGGCAGATGCTGGTGCTGGATGCTATACCAGGTGCAGCGGGGAGCCGCGACTGCAGAGGAGTCTGCAGGAGGATCTGGGCTTTTTTTTTTTTTTTTTAATTTTTCTTTATTTATTTATACAAGCACTGGGTACAGTTAGAAGAGTGGGAGGGCGAGAGAATTCACCAGAGCCAGAGTGGGGAGCAGAGCAGGCAGAAGGACCGAAGTACACTGCTGAGGGGAGCAGCGGGCGGCAGGAGAGGTCTGCGCGCCATGTGGGACCCTCCTCCGGTGGCCGGAGCAGCCGGGGATCGAACCGGCGCTGCAGAGGCCGCGGGCTGCTTCGCAACCCAGCGCTCAACCGCTGCACCACCGGGGAGGCCCGAGGATCTGGGCTTCTTAAGACGCTTTTAACAGCCAAAGCCCTGGGAAAAGTAAGTGCAGGTGGTCAGAGGGCTGTTCACTCCACATCCAGATGGGGACGTGTTTGCGGACAAGGGTCTGCAGCCTTTGCACCACTTGTGATTATAAACCTGCTTCTAGCCATGCTGTTTATTTTCATGGTCTGCCTTGAGGGCTTGTTGACCTCAGAGGAGACAGTATAGGGTGGGGCTGCTTTTCCTTTTATTTTTATTTATTTAAAGATCTATTTATGTATAAAAGAACTGGAGTGTAGCCCAGAGGTGAGAGGATTCACCAGAGACAGTGGGGAGCACAGCAGGGACTGAAATACACTGCTGAGGAGAGCAGCAGGCGAGACAGGAGAGGTCTGCTGCGCCATGTGGGTAGCTCCCTGGCCGGGATTAACCCCCAGGCCACCAGGGAGGCCCTCCTTTTCCTTTTATTTAATTCTTTGTCCTTAGAGAGTGAGCGAGCAGCCACTCCAGCCAGCTCTTCTGAGTTGTCCTTGTGTTCCTGGGAGATCTGGGAGAAGGAAGGTGGAGCATTCAGCATGGATACATGCTAAGGGGCGTGGGAGGTGGGCAGGAGAGGAATGTTCTTGCGAGCAAGGAGGCACCTGAAATGCCAAAATGCAGCTAGATCCTGCCAGGAGAGGTTGTGATGAGGTGTCCTGAGCAGGAGCCCATCACCCCTGATTTAGGGGTATCAGGTAAAATATGGGCTACCTGGTTCACTTTGAATTTCAGATCGACAGTGAATAATTAAATGCACTGCATGCATACTTCAACTTAAAAAATGATTTGTCCAATGTTCAGATTTAATTGACTATCCTATATTTTTTTTTATTTTAAATAATAAATTTTATTTTTATATTCCCCCATACAATTGCAAACCCCCCATTCTGACCCCAATCCCTCCCCTCCCGCCCCCCACCCCCCAAAAAGTGTCTCTGGTTCATAGTTTTTTGTTGATTTTGATTTTCACTTTCTTATATTCATTTTCCTGGTCCCTTATTTAAGTTTTCTAGATTCCTGCTATGAGTGAGACCATCCGGTATTTTTCTTTTTCTTTTTGGCTAATTTCACTGAGCATGATCCCTTCCAGCGCCATCCATGTTGCTGCAAATTGCATGTGTGAATATCCTATATTTTTACTGTCTAAACTTGCAACTCTCCTTTGATTTAACTCAGACATATGTTCTGAGCCTGGATTGAAAGAGCAAGGATGGAAAAGGCTTTTTTCAGCTATTAGAAAAAAAAGCACCAATCCCACTTCTGGGCAGGTATCAAAAAGAGGAAAGTTCTTGTCACAGGGATGCCTTGAAAAAAGAAAATTCCTGGGCCTCACTGGTGGTGCAGCAGGTTGAGCGCCGCGCTGTGAAGCTGTCCTGCAGCCTCTGCAGTGCCGGTTCGATTCTCGGCTGGCCAGGGAGCAACCCACATGGCATGGCAGAGCTCTCCTGTCTCTCCCGCTGCTCCTCTCAGCAGTGTCTTTGGTCAGTCTGCCTGTTCTGCTCCCCGCTCTGTCTCTGGTGAATCCTCTCACCCTCCCGCGCATCTGGCCTGTACCCTAGTTCTTGTATAAATAAATCTTTTTTTTAAAAAAAAGAGGAAATTCCTGTCACATGGATGAGGTTTGAGGGCTTTATGCTAAATAAAATATAGTCAGCCACAGTGGGACTAATATCATGTGATTCCACTTGTACATTTAAAGTAATCAGCATCGTGGAAACAGAGCGGAGGGTAGTGATTGCCAGGGGCCAGGGAAATGAGTTGTCAGAAATAGTTTCAGCTTTGCAAGATGAAAAAGTTCTAGAGCTCTGTTACCCAGCAATGTAAATACACAGCTGTACACTTGAAAACCATGAAGAGGACATGTTTTTTTTACCACATTAAAAATGAAAAAGAAGAAAAAAAAAATAAAAATGAAAAAGAAGAAACTTAGAAATGACAAAAGAATTTTGATAGCTCCGAAAGGATATATTGAAAAAAGCGAAAGTCTCCATTTTCTTTCCTATTCCCATTCCTCAGCGGAAGTCCATTTAACATTTCTTTCCAGACATACAAGCATATGTGTTTTTTGAATGATAATTCATCAGAATTATCATTGCTGTCTTTAGGAATAGCAGACTACACCAGACCCCAAGTCCAAAATTGTTGGCACGAAAATGAGAGAACTTACTCAAGTTTAATTAATTACATTGAACAACCTTGAGTGCTTAGAACTTTAAAAGACACATCTGCTAATGTATATGAATTTAACTTTCCATAAATATAACTTATGTACTGTAATATAGTTTAAAATTAAAGGTAGGGCCTCCCTGGTGGCTCAAGGGGTGAAGCATGGCACTTTGAAGCTGTCTGCAACCTCTACAGCACGAGTTCGATCCACAGCCCACCAGGGAGCTACCCACATGGCACAGCAGACCTCTCCTGTAAAAATTAACTTTATGGGGGCACAATTTATAGACAGTAAATGTGCCCTTTCTCAGGGTGCAGTTCAGGCCACTGGAGATTGAAGGCGGGAAGGTGAGAGGATTCACCAAAGACAGAGTGGGGAGCAGAGCAGGCGGATTGACGCCTCTGTCTCCAGTGAATCCCCTCACCCCTACACCCCCAGTTCTTCAACAAAAAAATAAACCTTTTAAAAAAAATCTTTCATGCGTTAAATAGGTAAAAAATACCAATTCCTTTTCCACTGGTTTCTCTCCCTCCCAATTACAACTTTCTGTGACCCCCACCACCCTTGTTCCCGAGCACGCAGCCACCTGTAGATACAGCGTCACTCTGGAGACTCTCTAGTCTGGTCTTCCTCCCCTAGGACACCTGGGGGTGCCTTCGTCCTGCCTGGAGGCCTCCCTGATTGTGGAATGACCCTCCGCGGATGGCACCACTGGGGTGGTTTCGGGCCCGCTCTCCCGGCCGCGAGCAACACCGAGCTCGCCCTTGCTCGTGTTCTCAGGAGCTCAGCTTCAGAACTGCAACTCTTTCTGAACGACCAGGATTTTAGTCTTTCCCTTTTCAGCGCCGGTGATCAGGATATTTCCTTGACCTCTTTTATTCTTTCCCCTGAAGTGTCTGCAGATGCTAGGCAGGTATTTTAGAAAGTAAAATTCTTTTAGCAAGTATTTTGGGAAGTACAATAGCTGGTCATTTAGGAAATACTCAAACAAAGGAAGAACCCATAAAAGTCCCTAGAAGGAGGAGGTTGGTCTGGTGTCTGAGCAGCAGGCCCAGCCTTCCGCAGAGCTCGCTGTCTGGGCTCCGGGCCCTGGAAAGCACAGGTGCCGCCAACAGTCAGCAGCAGGCGGTGGGGGGTGGGGGGTGGAGGGAGCAGGCGGTCCTATGGAAGGCGGAGAAAGGTGCAAAGACACAAAATGAAGCTCCCTTTACAGAGTTGCAGAAAACAGGACTTCTATGTGAAGGAAAGGCGAGCTCCAGAGGGGACACCCTCGGAGCCTGGGTCTCCCTACCTGTGAGCCTGGTGGGTGCGGTAACGGCCCCACCATGGGGGTGGGGGTGGGGGTGAGGGCGAGAGCCCAAGCTAAGCCCACCGTGGCCAGGGCTTGAGCGCCAAGCCTTCACAGGTGCGGCGTGTACCTGACGCCAGCAAGAGTGAGGCTTCCACTGATCCATCTAGAGAGGCTAACAGGGAAGCTAGCTGAGGGGCAGGTGTGGGACTGGAGACATAATCCCAAATCTTTTTTTTTTTAAGATTTATTTTATTTATTTATCCATACAAGAACTGTAGGCCAGAAGGGCAGGAGGTGAGAAGATCCACCAGAGACAGAGCGGGGAGCAGAACAGGCAGACTGACTGAAACACACTGCTGAGGGGAGCAGCGGGCGAGACAGGAGAGGTCTGCTGCGCCATGTGGGCTGCTCCCTGGCCGGGGATCGAATTCATGCCACAGTGGCTGGTGATAGCCTGATCGTGCTGAGACTTTAGCCCCTATGCCACCAGGGAGGCCCCCAATTCTTTCTTTACTGCACCCTCTGCTATTTCTTGTGTATTGGTAAATGAATTTCCACAGTGAGCATGTGCCAGGCGGTATGTCTGAAATGAAACTGGTTTGATTGCACATCACAGAGATCACTCAAATTCCACACTCAACTCCAATTAAACAGAACTGTGAGCCAGTTTGGATTTTCACGTCCCCATCATGTTCGCCTTTTTCCTCTGAGCCCAAAGCACAGCCTTTCAGTTTGCTTTACATAGTCCTTGGCGCTTTTCTTTCGTCAAACATTTTTCAAGCAGCATCCATGTGCGGGCACCAGAATAAGGGACTATGGCCCTCACAGGCAGACCCAGCCCCAGCCGTCACCGCGCACAGGCTCTGTGGGCACATGGGCCACCGTGAGGCAGCGTGCAGGGTGCTCAGATCCAGGGTGTCAGAGTAGGGGTGCTCCGGGAGCATGTGGAGACACAACCCGTGCTGGTTTTCTGTAGCAAGTGACATGAGTATGAAACATGATGTTTCTCATATAAAAGGTGGCACAGGGGTTAAGTCTCAGCATTATCAGGCTAAACCACTGCCGCCTGAGTTTGATCCCCAGGCCGGCCACGGAGCTGACCCCCAAGGCGCGGCAGACCTCTCCGGTCACCCCCGCTGCTCCCCTCAGCAGTGTATTTCAGTAGATCTGCCTGTTCTGCTCCCCACTCTGTCTTTGGTGAATCCTCTCACTTAGGTATCTTTGGCCTGCACCCCAGTTCTTATATGCATAAATAAAAATTTTAAAAAATAAAAGGCAAGTAGAAATTAGATGAATTCAGGAATGGGAAGGTCTGTAGGGTAAGTGAAGTTGATCAGGCTTTTTCCACCATTAGCCTCTGTGGCTATCACCTGCAGCCTTGATGTTGTTAACATAGAAGGCACGTGGGTGTGAGGCGCAGGTGCCTGACTATGGACGCCTGTGCATGGGTGTGTGTGCGCATGTGCAAGGGTGCACACCTGTGCCTAGCAGGGAGGGGATAAAAGGGCAGCGTGACCCTCAGGGAGGGGCTCGGGTTGCTGTCTCTCAGCTGGCTTGTTTCTCTTGCTCACCGTTGAAACTGAAAATAATGCAAAGGCTTCAAAATTCTTTGTGTAGAAGAACTGGGGTACAGGCCAGAGGTGTGGGGGGTGAGAGGATTCACTAGAGACAGAGTGGGGAGCAGAACAGGGAGATCTACTGAAATACACTGCTGAGGGGAGCAGCGGGTGAGACAGGAGAGGTCTGCTGCGCCATGGGGGTCAGCTCCCTGGCCGGGGATCCAACTCAGGCAGTAGGGGTGATAACGCTGAGACTTAACTCCTAGGCCACCAGGGAGGCCCCAAAATTCTCTTTCAAATTGCTAAAACAGGGTAAACCTCCCCAGCCTGGGATGGTTGCAAAACAAGTTCTAAGGGCAAGCACCTAAGAAGACGCCCCAAGGCTGAGCCCAGGGGGGATGGTAGGTCTGAAATGAGCTGAGAGGCAGGTGGGGACAGACACGCCAGAGCTTCAGGGTGGCCAGGGCTGTGGAGCACAACCTGCGAGGGCAAGCGGGGAGGGGCGGCGGGGGTGGAGCTGCCAGCATCCAGGTGATGCCAAGGGGGAGCTGGGCTTGGGGTCAGCCCCATCCGGTGTTTGCTCCGGAGACAGGGTGAATGGTGAAGAAATGACACTGGGGGCAGGCGACAATTCTGTGAAGGGATGAGAGGAGTCGGGACTGTGGCCGGGGAGTGGGATGTGGTTTTTGTTTTCATTTCTGAGGGTGAAAGAGGCCTTGGCTTATGGAAGGAGAAAGAGATCAGGGTTGAGGGTTGGTAAATGGAGGATGAAGCACTGAGCAGGTGGGGGGGTTGCGGCTTATTAAGGGGGACGGGTTAACCCTTGGCGGGAGGGACCCATGAAAACCGGTAAGTGCAAGCGGGGCACTAACAGCCTTGGCAGTGGGGTTTCAGATTGTGGTGGAGGAGGGGCGAGGTTACGGGGCTGAGAAGGGTCGATAGCGTGAGTGTTGTCCAGGGCAAAGGAGGTAACATTCAAGGTGGGGAGAGGAGCAGCGCCAGGTGGACGCGGCGAGCCTGTGTGTGGCTGGGAGCGCTCGGCTGAGGTTGAGGCTGATTTGTAGCGCTGTCAGCCTGAGCAGGCCGGGGATCGGGGATCGCTCTCCCCAGGATCAGCCCTGCCCCCAGCACTCCACCCCTGTGCTTAAATCTTCAGGTCAGGAGGACCTTGGACTAGAGAAGTGACAGTTGCCCAGTACAAAGCGGAGTTTCCTGGGGTGAACTGAATGTGGCTTGTCCTCAGGCGGGGACACAAACATATTTCCCACATGGCCTCTGGGATGTTGGTGTGCAGGGGCAGGAAGGACACAGGGCAGCTTTGCCATGATCCAGCAGATGGGGTAAAGGAGGAAAGAGTCCTGGAGCCCTCAGTGGCTTTGCAGGTCTTTTATTTAGATTTACCAGGCATATGGCAGGCAGGGGTGCTGAGGGGCCCGGAGGCTGGCAGGCCTCCCAGCCCCCAGCAAATCCTCACTCTATCTGGGCTTTCTGGCGTTCTCTCTGCTTCTTCTCTCAGCTTCCTTTCGTTCTTTGCTTCTTCTTGGCTTCTTCTGGAGTCCCAGTGACGCCGCCCTTAAAAGCCCAGTCTCAGCCCAGGTGAATCCCATCTACCTATGCCCACACCCTGCTCCAGGTGCCCGCCATCAGGCATGCATTCAGCACCTCAAGGATCCATTGTCTATCCTGATGGCGGGAGGGCAGAAAAGCCTGACATTTTCCCTTACCCTACACGGTGGCACCTTGTTTTCAAAGGCAGCTGGGATCAGGCTCAACCTGGAAGAAGTTCCTGAGGGCAGGCTGGAGAAAGGCAGACAGGGCTTATTTTTATTTTTTCTTTTTTATTTTTAAAGATTTATTCACTTATGCATACAAGAACTGGGGTACAGGCCAGAGATGTGGGGGGGTGAGAGGATTCACCAGAGACAGAGTGGGAAACAGAACAGGCAGACTGACTGAAACACACTGCTGAGGGGAGCAGCGGGCTAGACAGGAGAGGTCTGCTGCGCCATGTCGGCTGGGGATAAAACTCGTGCTGCAGAGGCTGCGGATTGCTTCATAGTGCAGTGCTTAACCCCTTGTGCCACCAGGGAGGCCCGAGGGTTTATTTTTAAACCCAAGTGGGCACCACAGCTGCCAGGGAGAAATAGATGGCTCTCAGGGAGAAGAGACGGGCAGCTGGTTAGACACTTGTGAGGAGGCCTGTGGGCTGCCAAGTGGGCAGGGGTGCAGGTGGCTGAGGGCCCGGGCTGTGTACGAGGGGTGGGGTGGGAAGAATGGGTGAGGGGAGCAGCAGTTCCCACGGTGGAGCAGGTGAACTGCTGCCCGAGAAGGTGTGGGGTAAGGGCTGAGCCCCGGGCGCACAGAGCCAGCAAGTGCACAACACGCTGTTGCCCTTCCCCCGGGGGCACGTCAGGCTTGGTCTAGATTCGTGGGCCGAGGGGACATGTGAATAGCTCTGTGCTACCGTGAAGGGCAGCCCAGGATTAGAATTGTCAGCATCTGGGGGTGCGCTTTGCCCCCTCAGAGGGCCCCTGAAATTCGGTGTGCAGCCAAGTGGTAGACTCTGGCCAGTGCTCAGCATGGAAGGCATCCCCCAGGGCTGCTCGGCCTCACCAACCTCAGGAAGCGGGGAGCTGTGTCTGCAGTCCAGATGACAACAGGTCCTCCTTGAGACCTGCGCTCCATTGCGGGAGGGTGGGGGTGGGGGGCTGCCAGTGCATGTCTCATCTGCCCCAGGAACGGGGTCCCGGCTATAATATCCAGGTCACCAAAAGGGCCCAGTAGCAGTAGCCTGGGTCCTGGCCCAGTCAGCGCTTTCTTTCCCACCTTTGCTTTCAACAGCACAAGGCCTGACTGTGCCCCCATTGGGGGCTGGGCTGAGCGCAGGTGGGCACGAGGCTCTTGGGGCCTCCACAGGGGGTGTGCACCCCTTACTCCTGACAGTGTGGCTCCTCCAAAAATGAAACTGGATCTCCATCTTCAAAGGCCAAAATTTGGACCTAGTTGACCATTCTTGCTCAGGAAGTCTTTTCAGCAGGAGGTGAAGAGAAACACTATTAAAGCAGGCTTTTTCCTGGCACCTGCGGTCCTGCCCGCCGATGTATGGACGCCCGGGGCTGGGGGGCGGGCATGGGGCACACGCCTGTGATTATGGACACGTGGGCCCAGAGCACAGGGCGTGCACACGTGTCAATGTGGACACCTGCCCAAGGAGCAGAGAGTGAAGGGACTCCTCAGCGCTGCTGTCCAGTGGCTGCGTCACTCTGAGGCTGGTGGGCTCAGTTGCTGCCTCCCTGCCTGCTGGTCTGTCCCCTGATTCAGCACTAAAGGCCTGTAAAATGCTACCGAAGGCTCCAGAATCCTCTTTTCATTTGTGATAATCAACAAGGAACCTGCCTGGCCTGGGATGGTGGCACAAGAGGTTTCCTCAGCTCCAACCCGCAGGCCAGAGCTGCTTCTCTCTCCTGCCTGCTTTCCCAAGAGTGGTAGAAATCTTACTGTACCTACAGCGGGTTCTGGGGGACCAGAGCCCCTTTCAGGACAGGAGACCTCATCTGGATCTCCAGGAGGGCCCTCACAGCTGGGTCAAGTTAAAGTCCCTGACCCTGCCCAAGTCCTCCTGGCCCCTCTCTTGCCTCCTGGAAAGGTAAACATAGGTTCCCACTGACCTCTGATGAGGGCCAGTTCGCTGTGGCTGACCCCAGGCTTTCCTGCTGGGGTTTGTTTCCTCTCTGCTGTCCTGGCCTCAGGCCAAGGTTTCGGGCTTTAGATAGTGCTACTGAATGGCATCCGTTAGGTCTGGACCTGCGCTGCCCCACACAGTCGCCACAGGCCATGCGCGCTATTGAGCACTTGAAATGTGGCCAGTTCAAGCTGAACTGCAGGTGCAAAATGCACCCCTGATTTCAAAGACTTGGTACAAAAAAACAACCCCCAACAAAGGTGACATCTCAGTGATTCTTTTGTGCTGATTGCATGTTAAAAAGAATATTTGGGGCATATTGGACTTCATAAAATCTATCAATATTGACAATTTAATGGGACTGCTAGAAAATTTAATACATGGGGGGGGCACATTTTTTTTTAACTTTTTTTTTTAAAGATTTATTTTATTTATGCAAGCACTGGGTACAGTCAGAAGCGCGGGAGGGTGAGAGAATTCACCAGAGCCAGAGCGGGGAGCAGAGCAGGCAGAAGGACCGAAGTACACTGCTGAGGGGAGCAGCGGGCGGCAGGAGAGGTCTGCGCGCCATGTGGGACCCTTGCCAGTGGCCGGGGATCGAACCGTTGCTGCAGAGGCTGCGGGCGGCTTCGCAACCCATCGCTCAACCGCTATGCCACCACCGGGGAGGCCCGGGGAAGGGGGGGCGCACATTTCTAAGATTTATGCATACAAGAACTGGGGTACAGGCCAGAGGTATGGGGGTGAGAGGATTCACCAGAGACAGAGTGGGGAACAGAACAGGCAGAATGACTGAAATACACTGCCGAGGGGAGCAGTGGGCGAGTCAGGAGAGGTCTGCTGCGCCATGTGGGTAGCTCCCTGGCCGGGCATGGAACTCACGCTGCAGTGGTTGCGGACAGCTTCACAGTGCTGCATCTTAACCCCTTGCAACAGCAGGGAGGCCCCAACACATTCTTTTTTATTATTATTATTACATCTTATTAGACCTGGGGGGGCGGGAGAGCTGCCCACATCCCAGTCTCTGGGACAGTGCTGTGCTAGACACTGGACATCGTCTCTCCAACTCCACAAGTAGACTCAGACCTGCAACTTGCAGAGAGGGCTTAGCGATCAGCTCTCCACCCCCAACTCCTGAGACACCCGGGGCACACAGTAGCCTGAACAAGTACAGCTCGGAATTGAAATCCGCTCCCATGATCCCACCAAAACTCCTCAACAGGTGAGCGCTGGTTTAGAGAGAGGCTCAGAAACAGCCTGGGGTAATACTTTTATCAAAGAATTTTCTACTTTTGGAAATATACACCTGGCACTTCCCTGCGGTAGGCGGCCTTCACTGCGTAGTTCACATTCCTGCTCCGTGCTGCACTCGCTGTCTAGGAACCGCTCTGCCAGAGCTGCCTGTAACATGTTCTGAAGCTAAAGTGCTTTTCAGGTTTTCTGTTTGGGTGGGATCTGATCTTCCATTCCCGCCTGCTGGTTGGAGGGCAGCCCAGTGGGCAGAGGCCTGGGAGACCTCCACACATTCTCTGCCAACTTGCACCTGCTCTGTTCTGCAGCCCACACAGGGAACATGTAGAGCTGCGGGCTGGGCCTGAGGCTGACCTCTAAATCCACGGTGCCGAATTCCCCTATGCCTCTCCTGCTTGTCTGCTGGAAACCACACTTCTTGCTGTTAGGGGGAAAAGGCTGTCCTAAAGCTAATTCCATACAGGCTTTGTGGACTCCACCCCCACCCCAGGCCAAAGCCAGACACTGGGAACTTCAAATCCCCTCACCACCAAAGGGAAGGTGGCTGGGACCTGAGGGTGGGGTTAAGCAGCCAGGTTGGTATAAAGGCAGACATAGGGGCTTTGGGGGGGGGTCCCCCATTTTGGCTCTCCGCCAGCTCGCAGCGTCCAGCCAGCTCGGAGAGTGCCTTTGGGTTTCCAGGTCGTCGGATCGGGTAGGACGCATTAAAGACTTTATTTCCCCATTTTCTCCCTGAGTTGTACATTTTCCTTGTTTCCTTTTCCCTTGTAAATAAACCTTTTACTAACCTTTTGTGTGTGCCTGTAGTGGAGTATTCATAAGTCCCTTGTAAGCGCGCGGGTGAGGACCCACAGCCAGGCAACCCGTTCAATATCGGGGCTGTCCTATAACATTGCCACTGAAGGTCAGCTGTGTGCCATGTCAGACCAGGGTTGAAGGTCTGACAGACCAGAAACAGAAGAGGTAAGCATGGCATGGAAGAGTCCGGAGGCAAAATAACAAAGTTAAGGCGGGAAGAGAAAAAAGGTTTAAGATGGGGCTCTCCAGCCCAGAGCAGAGAAGACCAGGCAAGCCTTGGCTTCAGGGGGCCTCAGGCTTGACGGTGATTCTAGCCGGGCTGCCCGTCCAGTAAACCCAGCAGCCGGCCATGAGCCACCAGAGAGACCAGGCCGATGTTACAGGTGTCCTGGGTAGATGAAGGTGCGGTAACAGTGGGGACCAGGAATCTAGGCTGGGGCTGCCCCACTCTCCGCACATGAACCCAGGAATCCTGGGGGTCCTGCCCATTTGGGGCTGGAGCTGTGACCTTGGCGCTCCTAGCTCTGCTCGCCTGGGGCCTGGCAGCTCTTTCTCTTCCCCATTATCTCCTCTCTATCCTTCTCTTCCTTCATTCCCTGCCCCCACCTCTTTCATCTTATCTTTCCCCGGAGGAGCAGGACTTCCGGAGCCAGATACCTCCAGGCCCAAAGCTCTCTGCAGGGAAAGACGGACATTTAAAAGGCTCCTGGATCAACCAGGGTCTCCAGCAGGGGAGGTGCTCTCTACCTAGGCCTTGTTCAGTCCCCTGCTGCCCCAGGGTAGCAGGGAGCAGAGGTGGGAAAGAGCAAATTCTCTGTGGCCTAAGGGCACAGTGCCCCTGGGACCAGACCCACCAGCAGCGCCATCCAGTGCTGGTTCAACTTCTCAAACAACAACTGTCTACTCGTTGCCATGTTCAGTTTCGTTTCATTTGTGTTACGCCTTTCCATTATAACTCTTCCTTACATTGGAATCTCACCAAACATCACCTACTGGGCATCTGGCAAGACAATGACCTTTCTCATGACCTTTCGTCTCTCCAAGCTGAAATTTCTGCTGTCAGCAAGTCTCATCTGCACACTTCACTCTCCTCCTTTGCTCATTCTCTAGCTTCCACTCTCCAATCTTTGACTCCTACGCACTGGTATCACCGCGTTCTCTCCTTTATTGTTCTTTCCCTACTCGTCCTGCTCCTTTGTTTACTCCTTCCCCTCTGTGCCCGCTTACTTCACAGGTCCATCCATCGTCTTCGAGATATGTACACCTTCCAGCTCCCTTCTAAAAACAAAGGGGGACCTGCTGCACCTCCCCCTGCAGTGACCTTTAGGGTTAACATTCCCTAGGTCCGGCTGGGCGACCAGCGCGCAGGGGGAGAACAGCAAAACCCCCTAAAGACATACCTGCTGCACCTCCCCCTGCAGTGACCTTTAGGAATGGCTTTCGCCACGGTCCCTAGGTCCGGCTGGGCAACCAGCGCGCGCGCGGGGGGGGGGGGGGGGGGGGGGGGGGCAGAAACAGCAAAACACCCTGAAGCAGAGGAAGAAGCAGAGGAAGTACAGCGGAAGTTCCCTGAAAAGACAGAAGCTTATCAAAAGATAACGACCACCAGGAACCACTACAAGAATGCTAAAAAACCTTATCCCGTCTTTCTAGAACTACAAACTTTAATCCCTTATTTGTCTTTCTAAACTTCCTTCTTCTATAAAAGTCATTGCTTGTTATGTAGATCACCGCCCTGTTGGTGATAGGCTGAGCCCATGAGCAAGCTGATTTCATTGATATTCATTGTCCCTGTGCTTTTGGAAAACATATATATACTGGTCACAAACTCAAAGAAAATTACACTCAGAATTTCACTCTTGAAGTGTGTCTGTTTGTCATTTCTTTCACCGACGCCCTGACCACCTGCACGCTTCTCTCAACCCCGAGGTGGCCTCATCGTCTACTGCTGTGCTGGTCCGCGGCAATCCAGCTTTCTAGAATCTCTTGGGAGAAAGGAGAGACTTCTCTGACTAGCCAAAAAAGGAAAGCTGGGCTTCCTGCCTTTTAGTAAAATGCTTTCCTAGTCACCTGCTGCTTGGCTGAGGCCAGAGGAGGAGCAGTTTTCTTTGTTGGGAGACGGAGGAAGGAAGCGGAAGGGCAAGGCCCTCCACCCAGTCAGTGCCTATTTCCGGGCTATGAATGGAAAACTAAGGGCCCTTTCCTGCAGCTGGTTCTGGGTGCTCACGTCCCCCCTGAGTGCCCTGGTCACTACGACCCCTTGAGGACAGGGGAGGGTCCCGGGCCACAGAAAGGAGAGACACGGGTTGGTGTGAGTCCATGGAAGCCCCAGGACATAATCTTTAATTGATGTTCCTGTCCCTGCCTCCCCACCCCCTGAGCCCCAGATGACATATTTACAGGATGCTGTATGGAGCCAGTTCCAGGCCCAGGCCCAGCCGCCTCCACTCCTCCCTGAGCTCAGGGCGGGCCAGGGGGATGCAGACAGCTGGGAGCCAGGTGGACTGGTCATAGGAAGTCTTCATTCTCCACGCCCCCACGCCCACCCTCGCGTGCACGTGCACACACATATACACACACATGCCAGTGCGTGCAGAGGCATTCACACTAATGCAGAGATGTGGATCCGAATGCTTGTGCCGGCTGCACCGCCACCTGTGTGCCCGTGTGTGCTTCCAGGGGATGCCTGTGGGCACCACAGCAGTTGTGCAAATCCCAGCCCTTAACCTGCAGCACCTGCCTGCGGGGCTGGTGGAGCAGGACTGGCCAGAGGGGTACCCCACCCACCCCACTCGCTTGGGCAGTGCCAGCTGGAGCTCAGTGTTGAGGACCCCATCCAGCCACCCAAAAGGGGGTCAATGGGCCTCAGTCCCCAGTTTGCCCCTGAGGGGTGGTGCAGATAACAGGGAGCCACTTCCTCCATGATTCCTCCTCAAAGATGCCCCAGAAACAGGGACTGAAACAAGCAGTTCAAAGGCCCTGGGGTGTTCAGAAACCCCTGTGAGTCTGGGTGGGGATCCCTGGGGAGAGGGGCTCCAATCACTTGTGGCTTTCATCCATAAGGTAGTTTGACCCTTGCCTTACCCCTGCCCGCTGTTTTTTAGCAGCTGAGGAGCCAGAGCTCCTCTGTCCCAAGTGAGGGTCACGAGGGAAGGCCATGGGTGGAACTGTGGTTTGTAGGAAGACTGACAGGGATTCTGCCTGGCCTCAGCCTGTTTCCCAGGTTCGGCTGCAGCGGGGATCAGAGGACATAATGGGGAGAACAACTGTAAACTTACTACTGGCCCTGGAGTGGGGGTAAGGAGTGGAATGGGTTTAACAGGGCCTTGAGGATTTTTCTAGAAGCTGAGGATCATACATGAGACCTGCCTTTTCCTGCTTCCTCCTGCACGTCACAGGCAGAGCTCCTAACCCTCCAGGCACTGGGCCACCCTTGGCCACCCCTACTTAGGAGAGTCTTCCCTGGGAAGATGGCCCAGCCTGGGCCATACCAGGGGGCACCTAAACCCTGAGTCAGCCCCAGAATCACCTTTCTTGAAAGGGGGGAAGGTGCCATTTTATTTCAGGGACTGTATTTTTCTAGACCCCCAAATACATGTGTCCTGGCAGGGGCAGCAGGACAGTTATTTTGGAATTGAAGACAATCTGGGACATGTAGTCTCCGTACCCATAACCTAGGCCGTGGGCACAGAGCAGGCAGCTTTGGTTTGAATCAGCACTCATACCCTCTCCAAGCTCAGCAGGCTGGGCGGAGGGGGCGAGCGGAGAGGCCCGGCCCCTGCCTGGCTCGGGGTTCTGCGTCCGGTGAGAGGATTCCAAGTGTGATCATCCCGGGGGACGGCCATGGCTCGGGCCCTCTGGTCCCTCCCAAGAACATCAAAGCATTTCCATAGCTGCCCTGTCCCCAGCACCCCCAAGGTTACATTCATCAGTTGAGATTTCAGTTTTTAAAAATGTAGGTATTGGCCCCCTCCCCCGAAGTCCCAGAAAGCTAAAAACCTGGTCCCAGCTGCCTGGTTTTGAGGAGGGGCCATCCCAGGCCATGTCCCCTGGTGGCTGCCTGCCCCCCGGGGTTCCCCCCAGGCCCCCCTCCCTCACGACTTGAGCTGCGGCAATCCGTGATGATGGAAGCTACATTCACACAGGGAGAGTTGGTGTGCAAGGCCAAAGCCACATGGGGTGCGGTGGGGGACCACGAGGGAACTGCCCCCCAGCCTGGTCCACCCTGGTGGTGTGAAGGGCAGGGTCACAGCCTCCCACCCAGACCCCTGGGGCCGGGCGTTGAAGGGCTTGGGCCCGGAAGACATCTGCATGGTGCCTCCCTCCGTGGCTGGGCAGGGGCAGCCTCCTCGAAGTTCAGGGTGGAGACGGTGGGTGCCAGCCTCGGAGGGAGGGGGGTGGCACTTAGGCCCCTCCAGACCTGGAATGGAGAGGGGGCATGAAGGGAGGATATGAGGCAGGCCCCAGAGGGAGAGCCCCTGAGCCAGGCCCTGGGAGGGCAGTGCCAGGCCCTGGAGGCAGCAAGTCACAGGCTGGCCAGGGAGGGGTCTGGCGGGAGGTCAGACAGCGGTGACATGGAAGACAAAACAGATGGGACGCAGAGGTAGGCTCCCTTTCCAGGGCACAGGCTGGTGGGAGGCAGAGCCCCAGGATCCGCCTGGCCGGGGAGGTCTGGACAGAGGCAGGGCAGGAGTCGATGGGCGGGGTGGGAGGGCAGGGCAAGCTGAGGACTGTCTTCCTGGAGGGGGTGCTCCCACCCCTGCGGTGACAGCGGGGGCGGGGCGGCCCCCAGCTCCCCGTCAACAGAAGGCAAGGTGACGAATGAGATGGAGGAGACAGGGACAGCGGGAGGGATGACGTGGCCGGCGTCACACTGCCCCCTGCTGGGTCGGGTCGTACCTTCCTCGGCGGATGTTTCTTCGGGAGCCGCGGAGGGGACAGGCGCAGGGAGGGGAAGAGAAACGTGGTGACTTGCCCCAGCCCTCGGGAGACTCTGCTCCAGAGACGGCCAGTCCCTGGGGCCCGGACGCTAATGACGGGCCCAGGGAGGTGCTGAGGAGACCGGCCAGAGTCGGGTCCTGGGTTTGAATCCTGACTCTGCACCCACCCCCTTGACCCTGGGGCCTCGGGTCCCTTCCCTGCATGGTGGGTGGGTGAGACCAGCCCAAGGGCCACAGGCGCAGCCACCGACGGGCCACGGCAGGCTGGGCGGAGCCTGGGGATGCGGACCTGTCTGGGGCAGCCCCGGCTCAGCTCCTCTGAGGCCTCGCTGAGGTGCACTGAGGTACAGTCGGGCGCTGCCTATTTTCCAGCAGAGAGGTTGGAGATCAGGATAGTTAGCCTAGAATCTCCTGGCTTTTAAATGTGGGCAACACAGCTTTCAAAAGAACTGCGATCCCGTGGCTGGCTTGGACCATAAAGTATGAACTCTGGTCTAGCTAACTTCTCAGGGGGGCCCCCTCAGTTCCAGCAGTCTGGGGTTCTGATCACCCAGGGGGTGCCAGGAGGGGTCGGGACGTGTGTGTCTTACTTAAATCCCCAGCCCGTGCCGCCCAGGACGATAGCTGCGACGAGGACAGCCCCGGCGATGGAGCCGATGATGATGTTGGTGCCGCTGGGACCTGGGAGGAGGGCGGGGCTCGGTTGGCAGGACAGGCGTGGAGAAAGGGCAAGGCGGAACCCCCACCCCGGCCGGCGGCAGCCTCACCCTTATATCTCTCTGTCTCCCCCGTGGGCGGAGACGTGGGGAGGGGGTTGTGGATGCTGCAGTCTTTGCCCGTCCAGTCCGGCTGACAGATGCACTTCCCTTCATTGCTGCAGACCTGGAGACGGGGGAGGGCCAGCATGGCTGAGCAGGCTCTGTCCCCGCTCTTGTAAGCCACGCTATTCACCCCTGGCCTCCAGGCACCCACCCCGTGGTGGGAGCAGATCCGGCGGTCCCCGCTGCCAGGGCAGCTGCTGAAGTTGAAGGCAGAGGCTGGCAGGCAACGGTGATCCAGGCACAGCATGTTGGGGCCACAGGCTGTGCCATCCTCCACGTAGCTCAGGTCAGAGCCATCGGCCAGCTGCACATGGCCACCCCTGGGGAGGCAGCACAGCCAGCCTAGGTGCTTGCTCCTCCCACCCCCCAATCACAGCCACACCCTCCCTTTCCCAGCTGAGATCCCAGCCAACACCTGCAGTCTAGTTCCTTGCCCTGATGGTAGAAGGTGACGCTGCTGATGTCTCCCCCTAGGTCTCCCAGCCGAGGAGCTCCAGAGATGTTCACACAGAGGAGGAAGCCACAGAGCACGTCCCTGTTGGGGCAGTGTGGAGACAGTGAGCCCCAGGTCTGACCGCAATTTGAATCTGCCCTCTTCCCCACCCCAACTTTTCACAGGCTATCCCATCAGGACTCAGGTTTGTCCTAGGAAAACCTGCTGCCCCAACTCTGGAAAAACCCTCCCCGATCCCAGAGCTGGAGAGGCCCAGCCAAGAGCATGGGTTACTCACTGTTTATTGCACTGGACCCAGCCTGACCCCTTGCGCCCACAGTTCCCACGCTCCGTCCCCTCCACGTTCAACTTCTCATAGCAGAAGCGATCAGCAGCCGCTACACGGAGATGATGCCAGTTGTCACCCCACCCTCTCCAGAACCCACCCAAGACTTTCAGCGTGGCGGGGTCCCTGAGGTCCTGGGGAGTCACACATTTGGTAGCAGGCATATTCAGCTGGTATCTGGCCCCTCTCTAGTCTCTCGATTCTGGGTCTTTTGGTAGGGTCCCCTATCCCTACCAAAGAGCTCACCATGGCCCCAAAGGGCTTGGCACTGCCGGTCCCGGGTTTTGCAGCGACCCCCGTAGCAGCGGCCCTGAGGAATGATAAATAGGTGACAAGGGACAAAAATGTTGAGTGTCCGAATAGAGACGACACTGTACTGCACTGAGGGAGAACAGCCCCCACCCTATCATACCTGTTCATGATCACAGTAGTACCCGTCCAGCTTGTGCAGATTAGGGGGACACTGTGGAGAGAGGGGCTGGACTGAGCAGAGCAGCTGGGACTGAGCAGAGCCGCTGAGGACACTCCAGGCATGCACAGCCCCCACCCCCATGAGAATTGACATGACAGGACTCCTCCATCTTGCTCAGAACTCAGCCCACAGGGTTCCCCATAGCTTCCCTGCTTCACAGGGCTGGGAGAAGTGCCTGCATGTAATACGGACTTATTGGAAGCCTCATATTATCCACTCTGATCTCGAGCACACACCAGACACTGCGTCAGGTGCTGAGAGCACCAGTCAGGCTATAAATACCATCAACCATTGAGGGGACAAAACCAGGGGCCATGAAGAACCACTTCATGCTGGGGGTGAGGAAGCTGAGGCTGCTCCGCCGCGGGGACGCGGGCAGCAGCGCGGAGGAGGGCGTGGGAAGCAGTCGAGCCCCAGAGCCAAAGCAGCAGGGCCAGGGGCTGTCTGGCCAGGGGCTCCGCAGGCGGCCGGGCCGGTCGGACCTGGCTTGAGTCCCCGGTGCAGGTCTCCGCGATGTCGCACTCGTTCACGGCCTCTCGACAGGACACGCCTCGCGGCTCATACTAGGGAAGGGACGCGTTCCGGGGGCTCAGGCCGCCCGGCGAACCCAGAGCTCGCCGGCCCCGCCCCGGACTCCGCCCCTAGATCTGGCCCCGCCCCAGCCAGCCAGCCCCGCCCTACCCGCCCGACCACTGCACAACAGGCCACGCCCCTCCTCTCCCTCCCCATTGGCGCTTTCTTGTGAAGCCCCGCCCACCAGGCTTGCCCGACCTCCTGCGGCTCCTCTAAGCCCCGCCCCTCCCAGCTTATCCCCGCCCCGGCGGCCGGTCCAGCTCACCTTGCAGCGGCGACAGCAGAGCCCGTCGCTGCACATGGCGTCGTGAGTCAGGGTGCATTTCTTGCAGCAGTTCCCGCCCGCGCGGCTGCACTCCTGAGGACGCGGGGAGAAGGCGGGGGAGGACGAGACCCGACCCCCCCACCCGAACCCCCGCTCGACCCGCCCCCGCGTCGCCCGGCCCCGCCGGCGGGTCACGCACCTGCACCGAGCCGCAGTCGCACTCCTCGCCCGCCTCCACGAAGCCGTTGCCGCACTCGGGCGGGTCCAGGAGCTGGGCCGGCAGGGGAAGGGGTGTCGGAGTCCGGCCGCCCCCCTGCCCGAGCCCCGCTCCCCCGCTCCCCGCCCTGGGCTGGTACCTTGAGGGGCTTGTTGAAGAGGCAGCTCCCGCCCCCCTCCTGCAGGAACTGGCTGTACTCGTCTATGCTGCAGCGCGAGAACTTGCGGGGCAGGTAGAAGCTGGCCGGGGCGAGGGGACAGGGCTGCTGGGGCCCGGCCCGCGCCTTCCCCTCCTGTCCCTTTCTCATCCCATCTCAAGATTAGGGAGGGGGTGACCCGTGCGCCTCGGCCACCCCTCGAGGAGGCTGAGGGTCTCTGTGCCCGGCGCAAGAAGCGCCCCCCACACACCAAGCGCGAGTGGCGGGGGGGGGGGAATGTCCGCCTGCCCCTTCCCTGACGCTCAGGGCTCGGAGGTTGGAGGCCAAAGGAGACGCCAAGCGAGGCACTGGCGGCGCCCGGTGGCGACGGGGCGCACTACAGGCTGTCTGGTTTGGGTGTCCGGCAGGGAAATCTGGGTCTCCTGTGCAAAGTCTGCAGAATACTAGGCTTCTTGGAATCCTGGTCGGGAAAGCTAGGTCTCTGGAGGCCACCGGGTCCAGACTGCCACGCAGTTCTTGCTCTGGGGCCGGCCCAGACCCAAGGCCCTCCCCCAGTTTGTCCCCAAGAACTCACCCAGTGTCCTCCATGATGCAGCCCAGCCAGTTGTCCGGACATTTGCAGTCCCCTGGGAGGTGAGCCAGGTGGATATAAGGGGTGGTGGAGGACCCCTCCCATGGCACCCTCGTCACTTCTAGAGCTGCTGGGTGGGTCTGCGCTCGTTGTGGGGCCACATGGGGTTGTTATTGATACCTGCTGAACTCCGGTGCTTATTCCACATCATGCCCAGGTTCTGTCCCAGTGTCTGAGCCAGGGTCACTGCCATGGCCCCCATGTTGTCATACTTGGGATGAAGAAACAGCACAAAGACGTCCATATTTCTCCAAAAGGCACAGCACCCATGCCCTTCAAAGCCCGTCCCCTCCCTCCAACCCTCCGCCTGGCCATACCCCCACGTGGCTCACCTCGTTCACACCCCCACCCCTGGACAGTGAGCAGATTCCCCCCACGTAGGCAGCCCCGCTACTGGTGCTCTGGAAAGTCCTGCCCCTGGAAAGGAGAGGGTCGTCAGGACTCCTGCCCATCCGTGGTGGCTCCCCTGGGCTGCCAGGGGTGATGGGGCATCTCCCTCACCACAGCCCCTCCCTGGGGGTAAACATTGCCCTCGCTTCAGCCTGTCAAGCCCCTTGCCCTCTTTGGGGGAGGCCCATAAGCCAATAATGAGAGGTTCCCATTAATCATGTCAAATCATAAGATCTTTTCATCTTTTTTTTTCCCCCACCAGGGCACTGAGTCCCTGAGGAAGGGGAGTTGGGACAGTCTGGAAGGGAAAGACGGATGAAGAGGGTGGGGAGGGACAGATCACCAGGGGCCAGGGAGGGGCATGTGTTTAAGATGAGGGGATTGATGCCCAGTCTGTTGCTTGTGGCCGGGGGGCAGGCGGAGGTGAGCCCAGGACCCAGATCCTGCCAAGCACCTGGCCCAGGGCAGCTGTCAGTAGCCCTGCACCCTGCAGCAGACAGCGGAGGCTGGCAGGGTGGAGGGCGTGGGGACTCACGAGAAGAGGTGGGTGGCATCGCTGGGCTCAGGCAGGCCTTCCCGCCGGTAGACCATGAGCCGGGCCAGGGTCTCCAGGAGGTCATCCTGCACCTGGATCTTGTCCCCATCTGCCCACGTTTCCATGGCGACCAGCACAATGCGGGTATTGAGCTGCTCCTTGTACATCTGTGCCCGGAGGGGAGAAGATGAGGAGGGGGCTAGACGGGGGAAAGTGGGGGGACAGGGTGGCGGGAAGGTCTTAGTCTATCCTCCAGGACACCGGACTCAGAGATTCATAGTGTCCTCCAGAACTCACCCCAAGGATGGATGGGGGGGCATAAAGGGCGAGGGAAGGGAGGGCGTGCTGCTCACCACATCTGCCAGGTTCACCACGGACTTGGCAAAGTTGCTGGTAAGGACCACAGACTGTCGCATCTGCTCAAACTAGGAGAGCGAAGAGTAGGCAGAGGGCGAGGCTCCTCCCGCCCCTCTCCTGGAGTCCTCCAGGGAACTTACCAGCTGATGGTCGTTGATCACAATCAGCTCCACGTACTTGGTCTCGCTGTGCACTGTAGGGTGACCCCGGCGGACCTAGGGGGTGGGTGGGCACTTGGAATCAGTCCCCTCCATGCCTGATGTCCTGGCCACACCAAGGACTGATGGGGAGGCTGCACTCTAGCCAGGGACCATGGCAGCTCCCCACTGGTGGGGCTCCGATCACCCTCAGCCTCGACAGGAGGGCAGGCAGCCTTGGTTGGCCACGGCGGGGATGTGTGTCAATAGTGGGGTGAGGAAATGGGGTGGGAGGCTTCCTCCAGAGACGGCGCCCGAGCCCCCTGCCACGGATGGGGTGGCGTCCTGCTCCAGACTGCAGCGCCAGGTCTCTGCAGCCCGAGGTCTGCGCGGGCCCCCGTACCTGCCTTTTCCTTCTCAGCCTCGACCGGTTTGGAGGAGCGAGATGAACAGGGGCAGCAAACAGGCAGCCTGGGGGAGGGGACAGGTGAGGGGGGCACATCCACCCCCTCCCCACCCCCACTTTCCCTCCCTTACCTGGTTCCCTGCATCTGAGGGGGTCTGGGAGGAGAGGGGTCCGGTAAATGAGGTGGGGAAGGGGTCCCTGCAATGAGGGGGAATTCATTTTTGGCAGGCTGAGCAAGTCTGCTGAGCCCAGTTGGGGGAGCAGCCCCAGCCTTGCCCCCACCCCCACCTAGGGTGACCCAGAACTGGCCAGAGCTCCCATGTCGGATCTGATCTCCCAGATGCTCAGATTCCGGGGTCAAGACCTGGGGGTGCTCTGAGAGATAGGGGCAAAGGACACTAGAGCCTGGTGGGAGGTTACTTGGGGGGCACAGGGGACATTGGAGCTGGGGGCACAGGAGGAGGGAACCCGATCTGGGGTCACTGAGGAGGGCAGTGAGGCTGAGGTTACCGTGGGAGGAGGAGGCGGCGCGGTGATAGTCACAGGGAAGAATGAGCTGGAGGGGACCGTGGGGGGCTTACCTGGGTGGCTTCTGGAGGCCCCGCCATCTCTCGCGGCTCCACGATGTAGGTGAAGTTTCCGTCAGAGAAGACCCCACTGCAGAGAGAGGGGCAGCTCCCCACAGTTCCCAGGGCCAGCGGGTGGCCTTTCCCAGCCCCCCAGGGCGCCTCCCCCCTGTACTCACTGCAGCCCCTGGCAGGTGGAGAGGGCGGCAAAGGACTGCGGGTTCCCCCGCAGCTTCCCCTGGTAGTAGCAGTGGTCTCGGGGCCCCTGGGGAAACAGCAAAATTGTGAGCGGCCCAGCCCTTGCCCCCCCCCAAAGGAAGGACAGGCGGGAGTGTAGAAGCCGCCCCTGTGCCGCCCCTGGGTCCGCCTGGGGTCTGCAGCCTGGCTCCGTGCGGGCCGGGCAAGTTCCTGGCCCTCTGGGCCGGCGCCGCGCCTCCGAAGCGAGGAAGCGGTTCTTAAGCCCGGGCTGGGGCCGAGGGGATCGCAGACTCCTCTGAGAGCGGCGAACCTTCGCAGAGCACCGACTAAGCGCGGGCGCTGTCCCAGCAGGCACCGCAGACGAGCCCACCCGGACGCCACGCACGGCCAGCAAAGCCCACGCCATTCCACACACAAGCCTGGCCCGCTGGCCCTGCGGCCGCCCCTGGGCCCGGGGTCTGGGCTGGGGGCTGGGAGCACGTGGGGCGGAGGGGACCAGCACCACCCCCTGGGCTTCCTGAAGACTTACTCGAGCTCCAGTGACCGGCAGGCTGGGGGCGGGGGAGCTATTTAGCGACACTCATTCATCTTAGCCGGGGCCCTGGGCCTTGGGGCCCGGACCCTGGTGCTCCAGGCGGTCAGGAGCTCCCAGGTCCTGGTGCAGATGGAGAGGGGCCTTTCCCCAGCCACCCCTCCCAGCTGAGTCTGGGCCTGAGAGGGGCCTCAAGTGCCCCCAAGCCAGGCAGAGAAGCTGCGACTCGGACCTCCCGAGCCCAGAGAGGGGAGATGCCAGGACCCCGATCCTCCAACGTGGGGAGAGATGGAGGATCCCAAGGGGCCAGGCCCATCCCAAGTGTACAGGATATCCTGGACCCCACTTCCACCGGCCGCCCGTCCCCACATTCCACCTCCCCTGACCGCTCCCCAGAACACTCACAGCACTGTGCTGGGTGGTCCCCTCCCGGCTGAAGTGGCGCTCCACGTATTGAGAGGAGAGGAGGTGGCTGGAACGAACGGAGCAGGCCAGAGAGGGAGGGTGTCACTGCGGGGCCAGGTTCCCTGCTGCAGCCCAGACCCCACCCCTCCAGCACCCCACTCCCCAATAACCGGCCAAGTCCAATCCAGGCCTTGCCTTGCCCTTCCTCCCAGGCGCCAGGCCACACTCACTGGTTTAGCTCCAGGTCCAGAGTGAAGTTTGAGTTGAAGGCTGGGATGACAAAGCTCACCTGGGCCAGGTGGACAGGCTGGGGGGAGGGGAGAGCAGAGGGGGAGTCAACCTGTGGAGGCTGAAGGTAGGAATTGGGGAATGGGGGAAACCCAGAATAGAAAGTTGCCCTAGGGGGAGGGTGGTCCAGCCCATCAGTTGAGGGGACCACTGATTTGGGGGCAGGTGCTTTCCACAAGTTCATCTTCCTCTAAGTTCTGTTCCCTCACATCGCAGGTGCTTCCCTTCCTGTCCCCCTCAAACTCTACAGGGGTGGAGTGGGGTAGAATTGATCACAGGATCCCCGAAAGCCAGGGCAATAGCAGGTCAGCAGGAAAGAACTTGACTTCTCTCCCCCAAGTCTATTGCCCTCCACCTTGTCCAAAGCAACTCATCTTTAATATTTCAATCCTATGGTTAATTTTTAAACACGGAAGTTTTCCTGATAAATTTTTCAGAGGGGCCTCTGCAGTGGGGCTGGGAGGCTCCAGGTTGTCATGGCAACGTACCAGGCCTGAGCAAGATGGCTGCCCTCCCAGGCCTGGGTGCCTGCCTACTTACAGTGGGGGTGGGGACTCCAGACCCAAAGCAAGTGTGCCTGGAAGGAAAGTGACCCCAAGAGAAGGAGGAGCAGGAGTCTGGGCTGGGGTGGAGTCAGCCTTTTGAGGTTGTGACTCCTGAAAACCCTGACAACATGCCTGGAGGCTCAGGACCCCTACCCCAAGCCTCAGGTGCTTACAAAAGATCTGGAAGCACAGGAGTGGCCTGAAGGGGCTCCAGTGGCTGGAGTCTTCTTCCATTCCAGAAGACTGCATTCCAGACCTCAGAGGAGGGTCCCACACCTGGGCCATGTGTATGTGAGAAATTTGTTTGCTGTCTTTCTTTTGATGGGAGCAAGGTGCAGGGTAGAGAGGTGCCTACTGTCAAATGCACAGCTTGCTACCTCCTAGGCTTCCTTTTCAATTACCCAGTTATTTCTAATCTTTCTATGCACTTATGCCAGGTACTGTTTTAAACATTTTACTGTATTATCATATTTGTTTTTTTTATAAAGATTTATTTATGCGTACAAGAGCTGGGGTACAGGCCAGAGATGAGAGGGGTGAGAGGGTTCACCAGAGACAGAGTGGGGAACAGAACAGGCAGACTGACTGAAATACACTGCTGAGGGGAGCAGTGGGTGAGACTGGAGAGGTCGGCTGTGCCATGTGGGTTGCTCCCTGGCCAGCTGGGGATCGAACTTGTGCTGCAGAGGCTGCAGATTGCTTCATAGTGTGGTGCTTAACCCCTTGCACCACCAGGGAGGCCCTGCATTATCATATTTGATCTCCACAACAACCCAATGGGATAGATCTGACAGGTGGAGAAACTGAGGCACAGAGTGGCTAACCAAGGTCATGCAGCTAAGAAGTGGTGGAGCTAATTGCAGCCTAGGGAGTCAGTTTCCAGGGACCCAAGGATGAGGCAAGATGGGTCCACTAGCGGCCGGGAGAGAGGGGATAAGGTGGGGCAAAATGTCAAAGCCTGGCTAGGCAGCCTTCTGAACCCCAAGGACAGACTCACCCTATCCAAGACTCCAAGCTCTTCCTGAGGCCCTAAATCATTGATCAAACTCAAAATAGAAAGTCAAGGAAGAGGAGTCACTGCTTCCCTCACCTCGAAAGCCTGGACATCCCTGTCCTTACTCTTGTCTCTTGAGCTTGGTCTATCTTTCCCACCCATCCCTGCCAGGACCATCTCTGCCCTTCTCTGTCCTCACGAATGTTCTTGTTCCCCACTCCCACCCCCGCATTAACAAGACCCTGTCCTGGCCTCCCAGACCCATTGTCCTGACTCCACTCTCTAAGCCTGTGCAGCCTCAGAGCTGATCCAGCAACCTCTCTGAGCCCCAGATGTCCCTACTGAGAATGGTATCCAAATCCAGGTTCAAGGCTGTAAGATTGGCATGTGTGGTAGCGTTCGCCCTGGGCTGGGAGTCAGCATTGGCACATGCAGTATCTCTCCCACTTGGGAAGTCAGCAGGCTAACCCATCTGGCCTCCCCCATCTCTGCAGACCAAACTGACCCCCATTCTAGGGAAATCCTGGACTGATGGGGCAGTAGACAGGTCCTCTGTCCCCCCACTTCTCACAGCCTGCAGAGGCTTCATCCTCTTTCCCAATAGGTGAGGCCTATCTGCAGGTGGGCAGCCCCCCTCCCCAGCAGGACATGGGATTCAGGCCAGATTAAGCCCTGGCAACCTCAGGGCAGGGTCTGGGCCCCCTAGAGGCAGGCCTGGGAAGGGTTGGGAAGCCACCAAAAGGCAGTAGAGAAAGAGGGAAGGAACTCGAGTGCTGGCTGGATGTGGGGGACTCAGGGAATGGCCCATCTGAAGGAGGAGAAAGAGCAGGCACACCCACCTCAGCCCCCAGGCACTTGGGGAGTCTCCTGCTGGCACTGGAGTCCTAAGACACCCCACTCAGACTGCTCCCCAGCTGACTGCCTCAGGTGTCAGGCCTATCCCTGGCCTCCCCCATCATCCCTGGGCCCCTCCCAAGGGAGCCCCTTCCGTCCGGTGCCTGGCCCCCTCCTCCCCCGGCACCGCTCAGTGGTGCTGGTGACCCCAACCAGCCCGGCCTTGACCCCAGCCTCTTGCTCCTGGCCATCCGGTCTCACATGCTCGGCTCATTTGCTCATTTATCCCGCCCCGCCGTCTGGTGCTCATTTTACAAACGTCAGGCTGAGGCTCAGAAAGAGACACTTGGAGGTGACTGGCCCGGGGCCATGAGGACCGGTCCAGGGTCAGGCCTCTCCCTGGAGCTGGAGTCCATATTGACCAGAGCAGCTGGGGTCTCCTGGCTGGGGTGACCACACCTCCCCAGGTCCTCCCTGTCTCCACCTCTTTCCCAGGCACCTGCTTCAGAGACTGGGCCTCCCCCAGCCTCTCTGCACCCATCAGGCCCTCCAAGTACAGGGTACAGGGGAAGGTGATGCCCAAGCCCCAGAGTTGCAAGCACTGATGCCAGGCTGAACCCCACCTAAGAAGCAGTCTTGGGAAGGGGGAAGATAAAGGTCTCGGGCTTTCCAACAGCCCCAGAAATTCCAGAGGTACAGGCTCTGCCTCTCACAGTTACCTCTCCTCCCTCCTCCTCAACCTCCATCCCTGCCCTCCACCTTCTCTCCCCAACGCACCAGCAAGCCTGCACCCACCACCCACAGGGCTTGGCCCCTGGCTCCTGCTGGGCCTTTAAGTACACAGCTCTGGCCCAGGAGTTCCTGACAGCTGCCTCAATCCTCCCCAGGGCAGGGGAACCTGTAGTCCCGAGAGCACAGGCTACACCCACCTTTTTCCCCTGCCCAGGGGCTCAATTCAGGCTGAATGGACAGGCACCAGGAGGCCTGAGGGAGCTGCTTAGCCTCTCTGAGACTCAGTTTCCCCCTTGGTAAAATGGGGTGATGGTAAGGATAAAATAAAAGCCCTTTTAATCATTATCACAAGAATAAGTTAAAATTACTAATATTAGAAAGAAGAAGTATAAATGCTGCAGCTGAACAGGGCTTTGAAGAACTGAAAAAACTGCATGGGCTGGGCAGTGGGGGGCCTGGGGGATGCAGATAGGGAGGAAGAGAGGCAGTGGCTCCACCCAGGAGGAAATCGCTCCCTGAAGTACTCCATCGGTCCCCAAGATGCGCCAAGGCTCTAGTGGGAGGAAACATGGTTGAATTTACAATAACGGGATTGAACCTCAAAACTTGAGGACAGGCCTTCCTGGTGGCTCAGGGGTTAAAGTCTCAGTGCGATCAAGCTATTTCTGGCCAAGGAGCTACCCACATGGCGCAAAAGACCTCCTCTGTCTCGCCCGCTGCTCCCCTCAGCAGTGTATTTCAGTAGATCCACCTGTTCTGCTCCCTACTCTGTCTCTGGTGAATCCTTTCACCCCCATCTCTGGCCTATACCCCAGTACTTGTATGCATAAATAAATAAAAATAAATCTTTTAAAAAAAGAAGACAGTTGGGCCTCCCCGGTGGTGCAGCGGTTGAGCACTGGGTTGTGAAGCTGCCCGCAGCCTCTGCAGCGCCGGTTCGATCCCCGGCTGCTCCCCGGCCACCGGAGAAAGGTCCCACATGGCGCGCAGACCTCTCCTGCCACCCGCTGCTCCCCTCAGCAATGTGCTTCGGTCCTTCTGCCTGCTCTGCAACCCGCTCTGGCTCTGGTGAATTCTCTCACCCTCCCGCGCTTCTGACTGTACCCAGTGCTTATATAAATAAATAAATAAATCTTTAAAAAAAAAAAAAAAAGACAGTTATTCCCTACAGGGTCATAAGTCCCTGTGGGGACAGACTCGGGGCAGCTGGGGTTTGGGCAGCAGAGCTTAGGTGAGGCCAGGCCCACAGACCTGGTGTGTGGCCAGGAAGGACCCAAGAACCTGCCCACTACAACACTGTCCAGAGACTGATAGGTAACCCCCACATGCCCTGGCCCCAGTTTCTGACACCCAGCTCTCAGGCCGGGACCAGCTGCACAGCGGCCTCGACACTCAGGAGGGAGGACAGGCTCACAGATGTTGAACATCTGCTCTTGTCAGATCGCAGGCAGGACACCTGCCGTCCATCATCTCTAATCCTCACAGCGGCTGTGGTAAAGTGCAGAAGGCAAGAAGCCCCATTTTATGGATAAGGAAGATGGGGTGCAGCGGTTTGCCCAGGTCACTCTGTTGGAAGCAGTGGAGAGAAATGTGGCTGTCCCCTCTACCCCCCACCCGCCACCACACAATGCAGCCTTTCAAGCCAGCTGGGCCGCCTGCTCCCGGCCCAGGCTTCCTGCCTCTGCTCCCAGGACAGAGCTGCGGCTCTGGCTGCCCAGACCGAGGTCCCCTGCTTATGCCTTCCACCTTGCAAGGGCTGGGACCGTGCCTGGCTCAGCTGTCCCCCAGCCCTCTGCAGCAGAAAGACACAGGAGTGCCGCCCATGCCCTTGGCTGGGGCTTCTGGGTGGCACTTCCTGTAAATGCCAGTCCGGGCGGCTCTCAGGGAGTCCAGTGACTGAGGCCCCCTCCCTGGCTGGCTCAGAGGGTAGGTCTCCTGGCCCGGGTCCTCCATGCCCTACCCAGCTGCCCGCTCACTTCCCCACAGCCGCCCTTTCCTTGGTTCCCAAGGGGTCTGGGCTGGGGGGAGGCAGGCGCCGCCCACAGAACAGCTTTGTGTGGCTTAGAGAAAGGGGTCTCCTCAGAGACCTCCTGAGCCCACCAACCGCTTCAGCCCGCTTGCCCACGTGCTCTGTGGAAGCGAACAAACAGCCTAATTGTACTGTCCTCCGGCCTCACCCCTCAGCCGCAGGCTCCCTGTGGCCACAGCTTTCCACACTTCCAGAAGCCTCCCGCACCTGCGGGGCCTCCGGCCCAGTCTGCTTCCAAACTAGACAGAGTGAGATAGTGAGAGCAATGGAAAGAAGGCAAACAGCCCCCGGGCCGCTCTTCGCTACACCCTGAGCCAGAGGCCAGCCGCAGGCCAGTTGAAAACCACTCTGAGCATCAACTTCCTCTGCTGCTTAGCGCTGTGTGCCCTGGGGCAGCTACTTCGCCTCTCTGTGCCTGTTTCTCCATCTGTGCAATGGGCATGATCACAGCCGCACTTCCTGGGGTTGTAATGAGCATCCAGTTTTACCTTTAAAAGCAGAAGAGTGCCTGCCCCAGGAAGGGCCCAGAAAATCGTCATTTCTCTAGCTCAGAGTTCCTTCCTGGCCACCTTCCCTGCCCCTTGCAAAAGCCAGAAGTCCTCAGAGCACAGAATCCTTTCCCCTCACCACTTCCTGGCGGGATTAATGTTACCATTATCCAGATTTTTGGAGTCGGGAAGGCAGGGCTCAGAAAGGCGACATGACTAGTCCAAGGCCAGGCCAAGTTAGCACCCCGGGCCCATATTCGGCCCTGTCGGCCGGCTTGGGCCCCCAAACGCCCACCTGACCCACAGCAGATGGAACTCTTGCTGCTGACCCAACATCTTGCTCAAACTAAGGTCCCAAACTTGTGCAGTAGCTCTGGACGGAGCCCAAGAGTGCTGCTGGGCCTTCCTGTGGGGCTGCTGGGCTCAGCATGGACCTGGCTCCACCATCAGCCCTGGGGTGTGGAGGGCAGAAGTGCTGCGGGAGGAAAGCAGGCGGGTGGGAGGTAGAGGCCACAAGTTCACTCTGTCAGGGGGCCGTGTCCTTGTTTCCCTTCACCTTGTGCAGGGGGGGAGGTGGGGGGTCAGTGCCCCTGTGCCTAAGTGCAAGACCCTGGAGGCAGGATGGTGCAGTGGGGAGTGCTCTGGTCTTGGAGAAAATGGCATCGCTGCCTAAGATGACAAGATGACTGGCTTTGGGCCAGTTACTTAGTCTCTCTGAGCCCCAGGTTGGTCCCCTGCAAAGTGGACAGACAAATGTTACTGAGTTGTGGGAATCTGACCTCAGGGGACACTGGGGTACAGTTCAGGCAGAGTTATGAGTAAATCCCCTAGGGAGGCTGCAGGAGGTCCCGGGGAAGGCTCTACCCCAGAGAGACCCCACTGGAGGGGACTGCTGCCCCAGATCCACAGAACCCCCTGCCCCTCCCCACCCCCTCAGATGTGCCCTGGGGCACATTCAGGCTGGGTCCCTCCCATACCTCACACGTGCCATCCACTCACCAGCAGAACATTCAAGGACACACAGTCACAGCACCATCATACCCGGAACCCCCCATGACCTCGCTCCAGGGAGGACTGGGGGCTGAAGAAGCACCACATTTTTCTCTCAAACTGGTCCCATATTGTCCCTTATCTCTGTCCTCTGGCCTGCCTCGGCATCACCCCATCCTCCATCTGGACACCCCCTGAAGCACTAGTCAGGAGGTCCAACAGTCAGGTCAGACACTCAACTCCCACAGTCTTGGGGTGCAGAGTGCACAGGTGGAGGGACATGAGTGAAGAAAGCCAGACTAAGGGGTGAACCAGCGAGGACATCCCCATGTCTGGCCCTGGGACCATTCTACCTTCTATCTACCACCTTCCAGGGAGTCTGGGCAGGACCTGAAGCAGCTTCCACCCCTTCCCTCCCTCACACCCCCATCCCTGCCGCCAGCTCAAGACCATTAACCACCCCTCTCCCCACTCTGCACCGCCTGAGTGATGGCCCATCTATTATGCATGCTGCCTTCCTGCTCCATTCCATTTCCCGAGTATCCCCCCTGCACCCCACCCCCCCTAAGGGCTTTTAACCAAGTACATTAGGCAGGCCAGATGCCAGTCTGACAGATGTCCGTAATGTTAGCCTCTGTTTCCCTCCTTCCTTCCCTCGGCCCAGCCCAATTTACCTCCCACCATTTCCAGCTGCCAAACCTTCCCAGGCCTCGGTGGTCCGCTCCTCAGTCTCCTCTACTCCTCCCGTTTCTGCCAGGCCTCGCCACCCGCCCTCCCCGCCCCCGCTGGCCTGGCTAACTTTCAGCTTCCAGCTCCTGGAGAGCCAAGGCGTGCTGAATGAATATTCCATCTGGGTGATTATTATTCACATGATATTAATTAATTATTAATTGCAATTAATCTCCTTCATTCCTAACCTTCCTCTGGGAGGCAGGAGGGGCCTGGCAGCTAAAAGGGACAGGGAGCGGGTGGAGCTGCCATTTGTGGGTGAGCTTGGGGCCTCCATCTTTTTCCCAAGTCCCCACCCTCAGTGAGGGCAGAAAGGAAAACATTAAGCCTATCTGTGCAGGGGGGAAACTGAGGCAGAGCAAGCACTAAACTGTTCTAAGAAAGCCCAGGGACAGTGGCTGTGGTGAAAACCTGGGTCCCCATCTCTGCCCCGGCGCTCAGCGCTTCTCCCTGCCCCCTCCAGTCCTAGCCAAGCCCCATTTGGAGCAAACCTCTTGCTTTGGCAGGAGGGAAGTGGGGATGGTGAAAGGGTGAGCAAGGCTGGACTGAGCCCTGGGCACCCCTTGGTCCACCAAGGGCAAGGGATCCCCATGATGACGGGAAGGGGCCTGAAGCAGAGCAGGTGGGTGCTCCTACTAGCGGGCTCCAGCACCGGCCTGACACCCACTGTGCAGAAGGGGGAGCTGCTGGAGCCAGCTCCTGGGGAGGTGCCCAAACCCAATGCCCAGGGCCACCCTTGGGCTCTCAGGCCTGCTCCAGCCCGCTGGTCCCACTCACCGGGCCCCGGGGCGGCTCCTGGCGGACCCTGGTGTCCAGCTGTTGCTTTCGAACCTCTCCCCCGGAGCTCTCCCCCACCAGACGGCTGGGCTCTGTGACCTCAAGGGCTTCCTGGCCCCCTAACTGGGGTGAGACCCCCCAGCGCAGAGCTCCGACAGGACCCCGGGTCCCAAGACCTGGGAAGACAAGGCCACAGCTGCAGGCAGATGCCCACGGCGAGACAGGAGACTTGGGGATGGGGCAGGCACCGCACCCCGCTCCGGTGTGACCCCTGAGCCCTCGACCTGGGTGGGAGGATGCGCTGCCTGCAGCGGGAAGAAGCCGGTGGGGAGGGGGCCCCGGGCTTCACGCCGGCCCGGCCGTCACGACCGCCCCCCCAGCCCGCAGAGCCCCGCAGCGCCGGCCGGCGGCAGGGGGTGGCCGCGGCGGGGCGGGCCGGCGGGGGACAGGTGGGTGCGCGCACCCTCCCTCCTCCTCCCGCGGCCCCCGCCTCCCGCGCCCCGGACCGGCTGGCACCCCAGCGCTGCAGGGAAATGTGGCTGCAGCAAAAACCGCCGCAAAGCCGGGGCGGGGGCAGGGAGGGGGCGCCGGGCCGGGGTCACTCACCCGGCGGGGCCAGCAGCGGCAGCAGCAGCAGCGCCGCGAACGCCCAGCGCCGCAGCCGCCTCATGGCTCGCTCATAATCCTGGGTCCGGGGCTGCGGCTGCGGGCGGCGCGGGCGGCGGGCGGCGGGCGGCGGGGCGGGCGGGGAGGCGCCGCCGGGATGGGCGCGCGGGCGGGGGCGCGGGCGGGGGCGCGGGCCGGGGCTGGGGGCGCGGCGGGGGGGGGCGCCCGGCTCAGCGCGCTCCGGCCGCGGCCATCCCGGCGGGGCGCGGGCCGGGTTAAGAGCCGAGCGGCGAGCACGTGAGCGCCGGGCCCGCCCCCGCCCCCCGCAGGCCCCCCCAACCCGGCGGGGCCGGGGCCGCCGCGACGGGAGGACAAAAGAGGCGCCGCCCCGGGGCCGGCCTTCCGGCACCGCCTCGGCCCCTCGGCAGGTGCGGGCTGCGCGCGCCCCGGCCCCTCGCTGCGCCCTGCGGGTGCACCCCTGGCTTGGGGAGCTCCGACGTGTAGGGGGAGGCCGGCCGGGGACGGAGTGTCCCCCGGGCTCTGACCTGGCGGCTGCTGGGCGGGGGACCCGCGCGACCAGGTGCGGGGGCGTGGCCGCCCTCCGGGGTTCGCCCCTCGGGCGGGGACCTAGGACAGCGCCCGCCGGCCCCAGCCCTGAGCCCCCGGCTGGGGAGGGGCGCGGAGGCTTGTTGGGCGCATCGCCCGCTCGGCCTCCGGACCCCTCGCCCACCTGCGGCGGGACGGGTCCCCTCCGAGCCCGCCCACCCGCGGCGGCGTCCTGCCGGCTCCTCTCCCCGCCAAGGACGCCTCTGCCCCGGGAGGGCCGCAGGGAGGGCTGTCACCGGGGCCCCCAGGAGGGGCTGCCTGGGCTTCTGGGCTGAGGGCCTCCTGCAGGGCACCCGTTCTCCCCCCAGATACCCTAAACTAGGCAAGTTAGACGTTGTAACGCCTTTCTGCCCCTTGCTTCACAGCCCCGATCTTTGAGGCGCAGAAGGCCCCCAGCTTCTCCCTAGGATGCAAACCTCCTGACCTAGCTCCGCCGCTGTGCCCCCCAGCCTCGCTCCTCGGTTTCTGCCAAGAAGGATTTCCACACCGAGGGCTGGGATTTCTGACCTCTGCCCAGGAGCCCACCGGGCAGAGACCCAAGAAGGGGGAGGTGCAGTAGGACCCCACCCTAACCTTTCCCCAAGACCAGAGCATCCTCACACCCATGCCCGGAGCCCGCAGGCCACTGAGGAACAGGAGTGGAGGCAGGGAACCCCTTCCTGGGTGTTCTGCCTCCCTGGGGACCCAGGGCCTCTGCCAGGGATGGGGAAGCTGCCTCTGGCTCGTGACAGGCCCCCCCAGCTCTATTTTAGGCCCAGGAGAGGTGAGAAGGCGATTTCCCGGGAGGCGCTGACATCAATGCTGGGAACGGGGTGACTCCCCTCCCCCTCCAACCACCTGCCACTCCAGACCCAGATGCTCAGCAAGGCTGAGCCAATTGTTCCTTCATTCTAGAGACATCTGGAAAAGGGGGTAAAGGTGCGTGTGGGGGGGTACCTGGGAATGAGGACCTAACATGTGATATTCCCTGAAACCCACAATTACCCCGGAGGGAGACTGCTCATTTTTCAGGTGGGGAAACTGAGGCTCAGTGATCTTTCCAAGTCATGCTGTGGGTCAGTGAGAGGTGCATCTTACACTCTAGGTGGGCACCCCTGTCCCCTCCTCCACCTTCTATCGGCGACTTATATCAAGGTCAGATACCTCTAGTCCATTTCTCCCCCAGCCCCACAGCAAGGTGAGTCCCTCTTGCCCCATCAGTGCCATGTTTTAGGGCCACATGAGTGAGCCCTGAGCAGGTATGCCTTCTTAAAGGACAGGTAGGGGGGCCCTGGGCGAGCCTGGATCCCCTTCTCCAACATGCCCAAGACCACACAGCAAGCCTGTGGCCCAGGCCTCCTAGCTGAGGCACATTTCCACCACTTCTGTGGTCCTGGTTCCTGGGCTTTCCTATTGGGGGTTCTTCCTGTCTCCACCCCCCCACCGTGACTCCTTTCTGATGGCATTCTGGGCCAACTCCAGTGGGGGTTCAATTGTCTGGTCCCTTAGCTCCAAGGACTTCCTTTCTCCCCATCTCCCGGGGCCGTCAGTCAGAGCAAGCCCAGTCAAATCGCCTCTGGCCACACCCAGGTCTACAGCCCCAGGCTTTCCCCCAGCCCTCCACCCGCTTGTCCTCCAGGTTGGCTCTGCTACCCATGCGTTTGCTTGTGCACGAACACGATGCTTGCTTCAACGCCCTCGCCCACCTACCCTCCTGAGCTTGGGGGCTGTCCTCAAAGGCTGAGCTCCCTGAGGTTGTCAGCAGTGAGGCTCCCATCAGCCTGGGGCTTCACGTGGGCAGGGATCGTGGCCTCCTTCAGACCTGGATCCTGATAGAGGGATAGCTTTCTCCTTAAATTGGGGCTCCTGAGGGCAGGGCCTGTGTCTTTCCCTCAAGCAGGAGTGGGGGGTCTCTCAGGAATCCTCCCCCAACCCATCTGCTACAGCAGATTCCTTTGGTCTCTTCTGCCCATCATTTGCTTTCCCCAGGAGGCAGCCTGGGCACTCTGGAAATCAAGGGCTGGTGGCCACTGTCTTAATGCCTCCCTGGGGAGCCCTTGCAACTCAGGATATCTAGGGCCTCCTTCCCCCTGAAGTTCCTTCTCCCTTCAGCCAATTCTTCCCTCAAATTCTCCTGCATGGGGGCCGAGTTGGGCTGATGTGGGGCCAAGGCAGCTGCAGGTAAGGGAGGGGTGTTGGTCTCCTTCACGCCCCCTTGGGCCAGCACGATGAGCGATAATTTCGGCCAAGAGATGCCATCAGGCACTGAGCCTAGCCTGCCAGGCCTGCGGCAGAGACCACACCAGGAGAGGGGGCAGGGTGGCGCAGGGGAAAGTGCAGGATGCAGGGGCCCCCATCCCAATTTAGAGCTGTGTGACCTTGAGCAAGTCCCCTCGCCTCCCTGAGCCTGGGTTTCCTCATCTGTGAAGTGGGGGTTGGAAAAGCCCTCCTTCAGTGTAGCTGGCCGCGGGTCTGTGAATACAAGGCCCAGTGCTTGGAGCACTCCCCGCCAGGCCCGCACTACCAGGCCCATGCGCCTGGGATGCCAAGGAGAAAACTTGGGGCTTCCAGCCCCAGGGGCTTTTTTATGACTTGGGGGCCTTGGGACACTCTATCCAGACTCTGCCTGGTGATACGATGCTGAGGGGTGGGGAGCAGAGGGACAGAAAGTTCATCCTGCTTCTCCCGCCACAGCCCAGCCCAGCCCCCTATCCTTTCAACAGGAAACGTCCACTCTCACCAAATAGCCCCTTGAGGAAGCCACATGCCCTTCCTTTGGGCTGTCAAAGTCGAGTGACCCCCCTCCATTAATCTCCAAAGCTCTGAGGCCTCCCTCAGGGAAGAGGTGGGGGAGCTGAGGTGCCAGAATCCCAGGGATACCCATCCTTGAAATTTTTAGTGCACAAATGTAGTCATGCCCCCAATCCACCGCCCTCTTCTCCCACACAAAAGATCCTCCTGGACATCTGGAGAGTTGACCCTTAAAAGGAGGGGGAGCAGAGATGGGCTATTTCACTGCACCCCTTAGCAGCTTCATCCACAATTTACACTGGAGATGGGGATGCCGCTCAGAGTCATCACAGTAAACTCTGCGAGTGTCTGAGAGGGAGGGAGGCTTCACAGGCGCATGCACGTATGTTAAGTTAGTTGCTGAATTACAACGTGCTAAGTGCCTCACAGACATACCTGGCGGGATACTTGTGACTTCCTACTGCTACCTCCATTTTTCAGATTAAGAAAACACATTCAGGAGTTTGGCAAAGGTCACAGAGTTAAGTGGCAGGACCTGGATTTGAACTCAGGCCTGTGTGGCCGGAAGGCTCACACTATGGGCTTCGTGGAGAATATGGATCCTGTGCCTTGAAGAAGGGGGTGTACTTGTCGCCAAAGAACATTCCAGATCAGGGGTTGGATGTATTTCGTGGTCAGAGCCAAGTGCATCCGTCCAGCCCACCACACCAGCTTGGGAGGAAGGAGGTGGCAGGGGAGGAAAGCAGGGCAGGGCTGAGGGGGGAGGTCTTCAGGGGGCAGGAGGATGCAGGGAGACTGCTTGGCTGGCTGAGGGGCAGGAGCGAGAGGATGCCAGAGTCACAAAGACAAAGCGGGGTGGGGGGCAGGCTTAGCTGGAGAGGTGAGTTTCTAGATCATGGGTCGGAAGTGCGGGCAGCACAGAGGAACTCAAGAGCTGTGTTGGAGGTGATGCTGTCTCAGAAATACCATAGAGGAAACGGAGGCCCAGTGGGGTTAAGGGACTTTCCCGAAGCCCCAGTGTGAGTTGGGGTGCAGCTAGATCTCTTGCCTTCCCACCCAGCACAGGTGATGGTTAATGTTTGGATGGAGTCACCCCTTGCACAGAGGTCCCAGGTTGGGGAGGCAGGAGGCCGGAAGGCTAGTGAGGCGCAGTGCTCAGGGTGCACACCTGAAGCCTGAGGGTGAGTGGATGTGCAGGGGAGTCTGGGGAGGGCAGGGGCTGGCTGTGTGGGGTCACTGGGGATGAGGAGCCAGGCTTCAAGAAGATGGAAAAGGAGAAAAGGAACCTGACTTTGGTCATTGGCAGGTTAGCTGGTGACCTTGGGATGGACAAGTCCAGCGGAGCGCTTCAGGCTGGGCACCGCGGAGGTTTGGAAGAAGGAGGTGCAGACACGGAGGCAGCGGCTCTAGACCGCAGGAAATTGCCAGAGAACAGGAGGAAGCTTTCTTCAAGCTGCTGAATCAATGCAAGTGTTTTCCAGGATGGAGTCCCATGGATTTTGGGCAGAGGGGAGAGATGGTGAAGCCGAGAGGAGGAAACTGCCCAGGCTGGACCCGGGTGGGCTGGAAATCTCAAGGACAGAGGCTGGGGAGAAAAAGGAACTTGGAAAGAGGGATAAATAGATGTTGAAGGGGAACTGAGAACAGGAAGTGGCAGTGCCTGCTGCGGCTGTCAAGGTCATTAGCTAAGAGGGAGAGAATGGAAGGCTTGAAGTCTTCACTGAGGGGCCTGCTTGAGGGGTCTGTGAGGTCAGTGTCAAGCTGCACCCATCTGTCCTGAGTGTCTCAGGTGTCATGCATAAAACTGGGGTGTAGGTCAGAGGTGTTGGGGGTGAGAGGATTCACCAGAGGGAATGGGGAGCAGAACAGGAGGATCCACTGAAATACACTGCTGAGGGGAGCAGCGGGGGAGACAGGAGAGGTCTGCTGCACCATGTGGGTAGCTCCCTGGCCGGGGATCAAACTCAGGCCACAGTGATGAAAGCATGATAGTGCTGAGACTTAACCCGCTAGGCTACCAGGAAGGCCCTGAGATCCCCCTAAATCTACATGCTGGGAGCTGGAAAATGTCCGGTGCTGCAGCCTTGGGGCCAGGCCTGGCTGAGATGTGCCCAAGGTCACAGTGGCTGAGGCGGGAGGGGAAGGCCACAGTGGGCTGAGAGGTGGGAGAATGGGTCCTGGACAGCTGGCAATGAGGGTGTCAGAAGCGGGCCTTGGGTGAGCGGCACATGAGGGTGTACAGGGAGGCCTGAGAAAGAAGTGGCAGGCAAACTGCTCATCCAGAGGGGCGGCTCACAGGAAAGGCGGAGAGGACCAGGCTTCGGCCAGAGCGATGCAGGGGCAGGGCCCACTGGGAAGCCCCAGACCCGGGGAAGGCAGAGCAGGAAGGAAGAATGCCCCTTAGGGCAAAGGCGCTTCCTGAGCCCCGGGGTGGGGGGGGGCAGCAGAGCCCCAAGAGCGACTGGAAGAGCTGGGCTGGATGGGCGGGTGGCTCCTGCTCCCCTC
Source organism: Talpa occidentalis (assembly GCF_014898055.3). NCBI lineage: Eukaryota > Metazoa > Chordata > Mammalia > Eulipotyphla > Talpidae > Talpa > Talpa occidentalis. Next base: position 122,084,286 of record NW_023605083.1, on the reverse strand, counting down.
ATCCTATTTCCTCTGCTGGGCCCTCGGGTCACGCGGGGGTGGGTCAGGCCCCACGAGCTGCACTCCAGCTCCTCTCTTTGCCTTGCTATGAAATTTATTTCCATTTCCTAAACCAAGACTGTGAAAGTTAACAGGAATGGCATAAAAGGGCCAAATATGACCTCTGCGAGGGTTGTACACACAGTTGCTCTATTTCCAAACTGACAACTCAGGTCCTCACCCGCAGCCAGGCCCCCCTTTCTTCCTCCAAAAGGAGACAGAGAATCGCACCAGGCTTCTGGTGGCTTCAGCATTTAAAGAGACAAACACACAGGCGAGCAGGACGAGAACCACAGCATGGAAGGTAGTAACAATAAAGAAAAAAGTGGCCAAAGAATCGATAGCAAACCCATCTGTCTCCAGATCAATGGCGGCTGAGACAGGGGGAGAGGTGCTCAGGGAGGGAGAGGCACAGGTTGGCAGGTGAGCCATGACCCTGAACAGAACTCCAGGTGAGCACCAGGGCTGAGGAGGCAGAGAAGAGCAGGGGGGGCGGGGGGGGTGTCCTCAGACGGGGCTGTGGCCACGTCCTAGGCTCAGGGGAGAGGTCAGTGCTGGGGCCCCAGCAAGTGCGGTGGGGAGGGAGCTCTAAGTGCTGCAGCCCAAGCCCCTCCTCTGCTTCATATGTTCCTGAGGATCTGTGTGCACCAGCGTGGGGGGCTGGGGGAGGGGACACAGGCGTTCAGGAAAGCAGGAGAGCCACATGCTTGCTCGGAAGGGGAACAGCGGCAGCGCACCCTCTGGGCTCTGCAAAGGCAAGTGCCTGCAGAAGCCTGGAAGCCAGGCCAAGGCTCTTGCTGCTCTGGCTTCTTTGTGGTTCCTCCCTCTGCCTCCTGGCTAGGGGCAGCTGGCCCCAGCTCCAGCCATCCTAGAGTGCGGCTGGGTAAGGGACATGGCTGGAGGCCAGCATAGGAGAGAGTCTGGGTCCCACCCAAAGACCCAGTGGGTGGGAGCACTGCCTCTGCGGACCCCAGCTCTATGGAGCTGCCTCAACAGCCATTCACTCGACTTGAAAGGCTGGGCCTGGGGCTCCTGCTCGGCTCTTGGGGAAGCCATGGGTGCCGCATCTCCAGTGTCGGGCACTCTGCTGGGGTGTGCAGCACAATGCATAGGTAGAACCTGTACCTGAACACCTGGAACTGTCTGGCCTGTGAAGAGCTGTGGGCCCTGGGAGACTCACAAGAGCAGTTCTCTGTTCACACTGGGCTGGGGTGAGGAGACAGGAATGCAGGGCCCTGGGAGAGGCTGGGGGGCCCAGAACCACTGGGAGCAGCTGTCTCCCCGCTGGCGGGCACAAGGTCGGGGAGAGAGGTAGACTGGCGCTCCCCAGGTACCCCTGGGGTCTGCGGGCCAGCAGCTGAGGGCAGGTGGGCTGACAGCTGGCCAGGAGCTGCGGGGCAGCTGGGGAGCTGGTCAGCTGGCTGGGGGGCAAGGTCAGGGGCTGCACACTCAGAATGCTCAGATCCTGGGGGCCATCCTTCCCCAGGTGAGGGGGGCTGTGTTGCCCAGAGCTCTGCTGGCCTGTCTGTGGGCTGCCAGGGGAAGGGGTCTGGGAGGGAGAGGCAGGTCTTCACGTGGCACAAAGGCAGGAGGGAGTGGGGAGACCTGGGCTCATGGCCCGGAAGGGGAAGGGAGAGAGGCCGGCCACTGGCTGTCCTGGGGCCACAGGGGCTAGAGGCCCTCAGGGAGAAGAGCGAGGGCCCTGGCTTCTTCTCGGCATTGCCACCAGGGGATTGAGCCTTCCGCTTGTGACCAACAGGCGCCAGGTCTGGGCCAGATGAGAGGTCCGTAAAACCAGAGCTGGTAAGGAGGCACTGGCAAGCAGGGCTCCTGGACGCTGGTGTCCCTGGGGGGTCCACAAAGACATCAGCTGACCCGTCCAGCTCCTGGCAGTGCGTTACTGGTCCAGGTGTCTCGTCCGACTCCACAAGTTTGACTGATGCCTTCCTGCTGCCCAGTGTCCCATCCTGCACTGGGGTACTGGGGGGCTGGTGTTCACATTCTTCCCTTATCCCAGGAGAGGCGGCCCTGGGAGGGGAGGGCTGGCTGGGAGGTGGAGTCTCCGGACACAGAGGGTCACAGTCTGAAGCCGCGGAGCCTGGCTGCCTGTGGGGAGAAGCACCCAGTGGGCCACAGGGCTCAGCTCCAGCACAGATCCTCTGCGGGGCTGAGCGCGGGGAGGGCCAGGGCACCGTGTGGCTGCCCTCAAGCTGTGGTGTGCTGAAGCGAGTCGTCCACTCTGGGGCTCTTCGGGTCTGACCCTGCAGCAGAGGCTAGAGCTGCTGTACCGCTCTTGGGCTCTGTGGCCTGTGGTCAGCCCTGGCCAGAGGAACAGGTTAGAGGCTGTTCCATTTAATAACTTCAGAGGAGGCTGTGCCCTTTGGTGGCTGAGAAAGCAGAGGAGCCTGGCTGTGCAAGGCAGACTTGGGGTGAGAGGTGAAGCCAGCGTGCCTTGGTGGGCAGCAGGAAAGCTGGGCTCCGGGACTCGGAACTTCCCCCACCACTTCTAGACAGGCACATGACTAGGCACAGGCCAGGCATGCCAACCGCTGATCTGTTCTTCCTGCCCCCTGCCATGGCAATGCCCATGTGTATTAGGGAGGGAGTCACTAGCTCGTCTGCGCCCAGGCCCAGTTGGCTGGAACCACAACAGAGGACTTTCTCCCAAAAATGGGAGGAAAAGGGCAAACCGCCATACCCTGTGGCTGCCAACCAAAGGGTCTCTTTCCACCGGAGAGGGTGGGAGGAGAATGACAATGGTTGTGCCCACCAGCCCTGGTTTTGGCAGCATGGCACTCACCTAGGGTGGCTGGCCCGGGGTGCGATGTCTACAAAGCTGTGGTTGAGCCAGGCAATGAGCCGGTCAACTTCTGCATATGGCTGGGCTTCTAGGGCAAAGCCCCGGTGCCCGGCGCTCTGGAGATGCTGCCGGGACAAGAGGAGGCAAAGGGTTAGAAAGGGCCAGGGTGGGACCCAAGGAGAACCCAGCTGGGGACTAGGTGGGAAAGACACCCTCAGAAGCATGCAGAGCAGCTGCTCAACGGGAGGCTCACCCCATGGAGCTCCTCAAAGGCCTCCTGGCAGCACTCACAGTAGCCCTTCTTCTTCCGGGGCCTGGCGCGAACGGTCGAGGGCAGGCTGGGCTCTTGGGCCTTGGGTTTTCTGAAGAGGAAATGGGTGGGGGAAGTGGTCACTGCCAGGGCTCTCAGAGGGGGAGCTGCAGGCGAGGCAGGCCCAGGCAGACTTGCCTGTCCTTGGGACCAATCATGCAAGGAGTAGCAACCAAGAAGGCGAGACCACCCTGTCCCCGCTCTGTCCTCTCCCTGCCCACATCTCAAACCACACGCGGAGGTGGCAGCAAGAATACTTCACGGGACAATTCCAGTTCTGGGCTGGTACCCACGGGCATCTGAACTGCACAGCTGCCACCTTCACCGTGGACATTCAACTCTCTCCCTTCTGGCTTCTCATCTGAATGGCAGTCTGCATTTCTATGGGCCTCTAGGGCAACTGCTGTGTGGCTGTCCCAGCAAACTCAACAAGTCCCAAATATTCCCCTGCAGGACTAGCTGCAGGACACAGAACTCAGAAAGCAAAAAAAAAGCCAATAAATTCAATTACATACAACTAGAAAAGACGCCCAGCAGAAAACAAGCAAATCCATACAACAGAAAACCGTCTAGTGTAAAGGGAATGAGGAGGCTCTTGAGGTGCTGACAGGAAATTAATCTAAGATATATTAAGTGGAAAAAGCAAGCTCGAGCACTGTGACGAGCACACCAGCCTTGATGTAAGAAGAGAACAAAGCCACACGCGCTATCTCTGGAGATAGGCCCAAGATCCAGAGCCAGGAGGACGGGCGTGGAAGAGACTTCTCACTTTAAACCTTTTGTAACTTTCAAATTTGAACCAAAATATAATAATTTAAAAATAAAAAAAAAATTAAACATTTCTTCCCACACAGACTTTCTGACACACACACACAGACACACACACACCCCCGGAGCCTGGGGCAACCAGCTCCCTCTATCCTATTCGTGTCACATGCAGATGCCAAAGCTTTATTGCTCCATCAATTCCCCTACATAACCTCTCAACTCCTCCGCCACCCCAAGGTCATCGCAGGCCTAGTACCACCTCCTGGCTCCAAGCCCAGACCACCTCCTGGCTGGCTCTCTCTGGCATCCCTGGTACCTTCTGGAAAAGTATGAAGGGCCCCTGGTCTTAACCTCAGCTCCTTCTCTCCTACCTCCCTGCTCTGTCTACTGCCCTATTTCCTGTTTTTTTTCCTTCCATTTCCTGACTGGTGGCCTTTGTCTGCTGCTGGAACACAGATCCTTGGAGCTCTCAGGCCGAGTCTGCCCTGTCCTACTGTCCCAGTCTATGAACTAACGCTGTGGCCAGAAGTTAGAAAAGGTCTGAGAAGCATCTGGTGCATCACCTGAGCCACGTTTCTGCTGTACGTTGGTGAGTACAGGTGCAAATCCTCAAACATCAGCAGAGGAGGGTAGGCCATAAAATGCAGGTCCCTTACATCTTAAGTTACTCCTGATATTTAGCCTAACAGGCCTCAAACTTTGTCATGCGCTGAAATCACCAGGGGCCCTTGTGAGAATGCAGTTTTTGAGGCGCCATCATCAGAGACTGCAATTTTGTAAGTGTGAAGTTCAGGAACATGTATTTTTTTATGGGGACCCAGGGGATTCTCATGACATTGGCTTATATTTCAGAAACCAGCCGATTGTCCTCTATACACTTAGGTCCAATTTTTCAGTAGGGATGGAGAACACCAAATAAAACAGATGAACATTCCTAGCATCTCTCTTCTCTGGGCTAAGTTCCCAGAATAGACTTCGCCTAAAGAGCTAACACATGGCCATTCCCAAATCTGACCAGCAGGCTCCCGGGGGGGAAGGACTTTGGCCTGGAACCAGCCCTTGGTACCAGGAACCTGAGAGACCCACCTGGCATGATGCGAGCTGCCTGGGATCGTCGGGGCCTCAAAAGGACTTGCATCTTTGGGTCCCAGAAAAGAAATTTCAGGAAAGGATTTAAACTGATGGTGGAAAGGACGAAACTTCCTGCAACACAGAAAACTTCCATTTTGACTACAGTGGGGAAGGGGAGGAGGATGGGGGCCAGCCCTCTCCCAAACGTCAACCCTGGTGAAGTAGAGTCTCACCGTCACATCTCCTAAGTTCTGAAGCACAACTCCCACCGGTCTTTTTTTTTTTTTTAAGATTTATTTATACAAGCACTGGGTACAGTCAGAAGTGCGGGAGGGTGAGAGAATTCACCAGAGCCAGAGCGGGGAGCAGAGCAGGCAGAAGGACCGAAGTACACTGCTGAGGGGAGCAGCGGGCGGCAGGAGAGGTCTGCGCGCCATGTGGGACCCTCCTCCGGTGGCCGGGGAGCAGCCGGGGATCGAACTGGTGCTGCAGGGGCTGCAGGCAGCTTTGCAACCCAGGGCTCAACCGCTGCGCCACCGGGGAGGCCCCTCCCACTGGTCTTATTAGGTGAGAAAAGCACTGTGCGCTCCCTGTCCACCCGCACTGCCTCATCTCAATCTCAGCACCCGCTTCCCAGCTGAGTGGAACAAGTGGCGGCTGGATTTTATACAAAAGGAAAAGAAGGTTCTGGGATTTGCCTGAAGGCTCATGACTAGTAAGTGGCCAAGACCAGGCTGAAGCCACCTGTCCCAGCTCCTGACTATTTCTTTCCAGCAAACTCGGTGGGTATCCAGCAAACTCTGCTGAGGTCACTGCCAGTACACCATGTTTGGCTGCATAGGCCTGTGCTCAGGGGACAGTGTAGGCCTTAGGCTCCTTCCTGGGTGGTGAGAACCCTGTGGCCTCAGGAGTAAAATAACAAGTCTTCTTGGGCCCTTGAGAAGGTGCTTTTCAAAACCCTAGCCCCCCTTTTCTTCCTTCTCAGTGTTTCTGCATAGAACTCTGGGAAGTTGAGGATGGTCAGGCTAAGGGACTTTAAGAGGCCCTGCTTCAAGACAGCACATGAAAAGAATCACAAGAAGTGCCAGCTCTCTTGCATATGCCAGGGATGCACGAGCATTGTACCTGGCTTCAGTGACAGCGACACTGCCATGTGCAGTGAGACACTGGGGCATTAGTGGTGCCCCTAGGCTGCTGTGGACAAGTCACGACTACCGGGACTGAACTGGCCACGGAGGGTCAGGTGCTAAAGAATGCGTCCCACCAGAACCGGGCGAGAGCGCCACGTCACCATTCTGGGTTCCCTTCATTCACAGTGCGGTCCCCAAAGCCCATGCAATGTGCAGGTGTTGGGAAAGTAACTGAGGCCCCTCTGGAGGATGCCTGGGCGTGCCAAGCTCCCAGGGCTACGTCCTTAGCTTTACTGCCTGAGGTTGAGGGTCACCAAATCCTGGTCCAGGTAGTTTCTGCTGGACAGACAGGTCCTTTTTATTTAAACTTTTTAATTGTGAGATCATTATCACATGGACTTTTGATCTGGTACTCACTGAGCTCCTGATAATGCAGGTGGCTAACCTCGGATCCGGTTATCATCAGTGTGACCGCCCTGCTCGAAGGGGCCCTAGCGGTAGGTGGTAAGGCAGGTGGAGAGGCCGCCAGGCAGGACAGTGAGAGCGCCTGGGCTTGGGCTCCGAATCACTAGCCAAGCCACAGTGTCTACGTCCCTTAATTCTCTGACCCCTGGGAAGAGCAAGCCAGAAAGTCATCTTCAAGTACAAGATGGTCTGACAAGGGGCTCCCTTCCCCCACCCCAGTGCCCTCACATCAGCCCAGATAACTGTTCTAGCACTGCACTGGGGCTAGTAGGGTGTCCGCGTGCACCTAGAGGGAAATGAAGAACGACCAGCCTGGGCAGGATGTCAGGAGCTCCTAACAGCAGAGCATTAGAGGGAAAAAATTTGCACCCAGGGTGATTAACCTCTGACTCGTGACCAAGAGGAGTGTCAACAGTGCAATGCCACTTTCAGAGGCTCCTCTGGCCCACATGAGGTTTCTCCACGATGCAGGGAGAAAGCAGTTTCAGGGAAAGACAAAGGTGCAGGCCTGCTGAGGTGAGGTGAGAGATCCCACTTACCTGCTCTCATCTTCGATTTTGAGGAATGGAGCCTTCAATCTGGCCACTGCAAAGGAGGACGCAACATTAGCCCGCACTGCACACAGGCGTGTCCAGAGGTGCGGCTCTGCCAAAGCATGAGAGCCTCTCGCAGCAGAACACTCGCTGCAGAGGCGAGGCGCCCACTTACACCTCCTCTGGTCTCTTCCCTGGGAGGAAGAGTTTTACTACTGGGGGGAGGATAAGAGTGTACCAAGACCCTCAGCAGAATGCAGGCCCCCCCGGGTATGGGTTCTCAAACTGTCCACAGACCACTAGAAAGCAGGCTGGGAGAAACCCCAGCCTCTGTCAGCTTCTGCTAAAAGCCACAGGCTTTCCAGACTTTCCTCCTGGTGCCTCAGAATCCTGATGGGCCTGAGGACACACCTCAGACAGGATTCTGTGTCAGGGATTTTTAGAGAGGGGTGGAAAGATAATTAGAGTGTTTAGAGAGCTTAGCAGAAGGACAGTAAAAAAAAACATCAAGGGTGAAATAGGGCCCCTCAGAAAATAGGGCAAAGGGTGCTGGGAAGACAAATTTGGAGTCAATTAGTTAAGAGACTCCCCTCTGCCCTGCAAGCCTGCTACCTGCACAGTTTACAAAACCTCTCAGGCACCGAGAACCACTTAAACTCCCTATGGTTACTACAGTCCTGTCAGAGGGGCAGCCAAGGCAGGCCAGAAGCTGGGCAGAACTAACAGCCACCAAATCTCCAAAGAGCTGGCAACACATGGCTCCCAGGCCCACACGAGGCTGCTGCTAGCACCCCAGCAAAAACCAGCTTTATTCTTTGAGCAGCAGCTCCCATTAATTACTTTTTGGGGGCGCTTTCTTGTCTTTCTAATTAACTGACAGTGATTAAAATCCATTCCCCCACAGATTTCCTTGAATTTTGAACATGAGAGGTGCCAAGTGACTTTTCTTAGCTTCTGCTTGTGCACGAATAAATGCCACTTAAAGAGCATCTTTGGAAGAAACATCCAGGGGGAGAATCTCTCCTGCTGTCCAAGAGGAGCCAGGAGACGAGTCCGTCAATCTGCCTGTTTGTCAATTTCAGGGAGTTTGGCATTTCCGAAAGTGGTAGGCAGCTGTCAAACTGCCCACCCCAAACTGCTCCTGAATCAGAGGGAAAAGGATGCTGAACTTCAGTGTGTGCCCAGGGATGGCCAGAGGACGTAGGAGCCAGGAGACCACATGGGGTCTTGAAACTAAGCAGACGCCCCAGTTCAGCAGCTCTGGACCTGCTCTCGGATGCCCCTCTCAGAGCCCAGGCCCTGGAGACACCACAGGGCAGCACAGCCTGGACTCACTTCCTGCCACAGAAAAGTGAGCAGATGCTGCCACAGAGGGAGCCATGGGGCAGCGTTTAGGGAGGGCGGGATTGCAATTAGATAAGGAAAACTACCACACTGACCTTTCCGCGTTCTTGACTCTGCTGCTGGACCTGTTCCCTGAACGGGAAGGGAAAATAGGTTAAGGATGTGAGGGAGCCAGGGGGGTCAGGAACTGGGCCCAAAGAGCAGGTCGCTGTGAGTCTGGCCCACTTGCCTCCTGTCACAGGCTGGGCCTGAGCTAGAGCAGACTGCGCAGTGACACATTCACCTCCCCAGGGACCTGACGAGTGTGGAGTGCTGGGCACGTGTCTCAACAGCAGCTGACTTTGTGGTGGGACCTCAGGACAGAGCCGAGAGCACAGCTGTGGTCCACAGGCCTGGACGGCCCCCAGTGTGAGCAGCACCCACCTGCCTCGCCGGATGTGGTGACCGGAGACAGAGCAGGCGCTCATTCACTGGCAGCTGGTGTCGTCTGGGCCCTGCTGCCATTGTGGGTCAGCTTACGGGACAATCCTATCTGCTTTCCTGTGCCCTACCCTGTGTACCGGGGCTCCGTTGGGCAAAACCAACAATTAGGGCAAGGTCAAAGTTAATATTAAAAACAAAATGGAACAAATTGGAAAGTCAGTTAAAGAGTCGGGGGTTGGGATTTGATGGTCTGTGCCTCTGTATCCAAGAAAGTTCCAGATTCCCCTCCAGGTCACACCTCCAGGGCAGACACAACACAAAGCCTTCATATCCCCCTCGAATATCAACAGACTGTACCCAGAACTCACTCCCAAAGACTCCCAAGTACCTACAAAATAGATTACTAAGCAAATAAAGCAAAGTAAAAATACCGCAAATTTGCATAAAAGGGAGACATTTTTGGCATGTATGTTTGTATATGCCTGGCATTCTGGAAAAATACCTGAGAAACTAGTCACAGTGCTTATCTGGGGAATGGACCTTGGTGGCTACAGAACAGAAATTAGGGGGGAGACTTTCAGTGTATATTCCTTTGCATTATGAAAAGTGCAAATTTAGGGCCTCCCTGGTGGCACAAGGGTTAAGACGCAACCTATGAAGCTATCCGCAGCCACTGCAGCCCAAGTTTGATTCTTGTCCAGCTAAGGAACAACCCACATGGCACAGCAGACCTCTCCTGACTCGCCCTACTGCTCCCCTCAGCAGTGTACTTCGGTCAATCTGCCTTTTCTGTTCCCCAATCTGTCTGTGGTGAATCCTCTCACCCCCCACACCTCTGGCCTGTACCCCAGCTCTTGTATGCATAAATAAATAAATCGTAAAAAAAAAAAAAAGTGCAAATTTATTTAGCAGCAGTAGCAGCAAACCCCAAAGACTCCCAGGCCAGAGGGAGTGGAGTGAGGGGTGCAGAGGCAGAGCCATCTGATTTGCATGTGCTTTGCAATAGGACTGTTGGTCCTGCTCCTGGGTGCCGGGCCCTGGGGGGATCTGCGGGGCTTGAACTCTCCTCCGATTTAGGTTGGGTGAAAACCCTAAGGTTTTAAACCAGCTGGGGCTCTCCTGATATGGCACACAGTCCTATTTCAGCAAAGAAAGGATAAGCCAAAGGAGAATTTGGAATATTACAGCTATTTCACTCCTGCCCATGCAGGTTCATGCTTAGGCAAAAGTCCCCCCCAGAGTGGCTGCCTGGTCAGCAGGCTTTCCTGTTAATTCAGTAGGATGACCTACCTCTGGCTTCTGTGGTCCTTGTTTCTTTACACATAAAGCATCAAGAGTCAGCTGCTGCACGTGCATCATCATTTCTGTGGAGAAAAGAGGGCTGAGGCCAACGGCTTCTACTCCTCATTTGCATAGCACAACCCCTTTCTGGGGCAGGAAGACTGAACCTCTCCCAGGGCATGGCTGGTTGGCTCACTCCAGCCTTGCCTGCCACCTTCTGGCTACGAGTCACCTCTGCACCTACTGATAAAAGGAAAGGGCTGGGGCTGCTACCCCCAGAAAAGCACTAAAGCTGGCTTTATTCTCTTTTTGGCCCTGAACACAACTCAGTTTTGAATAGGAGGTGCCTTGTGGCTCATGAGTGCTGTAAGGCGGCATTACTGAAGGGCTGCTTCTGTGGAAAGACCAAGTCTTGTGATTACACAGATGCAGCCTGAGGTGGAAGACCCAGCAGGGACGACGCATGTTGGAGTTATTTCAACACACAGGAAGGCAGGAAATTAGATGAGGTCAGAAATGGCTGATTTTCCAGGGGTGATGGCGCTCCCAGACCAGGACCTTCGGAGCCCAGTTCTCTATTCCCTGGCGGGTGTCAGACCAAAGGGCGAAGCAGCCTGGCCAGCCCCCAGGGCGTCCCTTGCAGATCCATTCCCTACAGCAACTCAGCTCCTCGCAGAGCAGGGGATGAGGCCAGCCGCTGGCAGCGACTCAGGACAGCTGCTCCAGGGTGCTCTGCTCAGAGCCTGCATGCCGGAGGCTATAGTGAGAGCAAACCCACAGAATAGAACATGGAATTGAACCAGGCCAACTAGTTTGGAATGGGGACCATGCTGTTCACTCCTGATGAGACTATGGATGATTTATTTAATCTGAGTTTCAGTTTTGTCTGTACAATGGGGAGAGGACTGCAGTGAGGATTAAATGAGGTTAAATCCATACATGGAGTAAATACCTGAGAATAAGTCATGGACACTAGGGTCATTTCCTTACTGTGAGACAGGGTCATCACGCCAGTCTGAGTGGGCAAGCGAAACCGCACGCCGCTGGACCAGCACTCCGCTATGTCACTACTGGTTTCTGGACCCTCCCAGTTTTGTGGCTCAACATGCTAATAGCACACTGGCTTCCCCCACCAGGAGCGCACACAGCACCAATCCCTAAGAGCAAGGATGTGCCCCTCCACAGGACCCCAGGGCAGAGCCAGTACCATCCACATGCAGAATCCTCACTCCCCAGGAACGGGCATTGATCAGAAGGCTGCTGCTCCCGCTGCCTCCCCCACTGCTGCTCCCCTGGAAAGACAAAGCAGAGTGAGGCAGGGGCAGAAGACTCCCCAAGACCCAGATACTAAGGGGACGGGTTGTCCTGGTTTCTGGGAACTCTGGGTCATCCACACAGGGGATGTGGTGGGGAGGCAGGCAGGATGAAGGGGGCGCCACACCTGGAGAATCTACCCCAAGTCCAAGGAAGACCCCACCCTCCACCCGGGCTATCACTCCAGGAAAAGACGACTTCTGATGCGCCTCTACACTCGGCCACCTTGTGACTGGGAAGGAACATATGTCTTCAGGAGCTGTTTGCAGGAGGGGTGCAGTGGAGAAAAGCCACCCCCCAGCAAATACCAGCACCACCACCAGCACCAAGCAGGAAACTTCTGGGCCCAGGTCCAGTAACACCAACTTCCCTCGTCAAAGCCAACACCTCCCCACCTGGATGTCACCTTAATGATGCCTCTTCCCACTTAACTGTAATGGCCCTGGATTCTCCCACAAAGAAGAAACAGCTACTTGTAAGACACACAAAGTCTGATTATATGCAGAACAGTCACGTCCCATAGCATCTCTCCAAGGTTATCCTGGTAGCTCTGCGCTTACAATGAGGAAGGACTCAAATCCTGGCCCTACCACTTCCACCCTGGGTGGCTCTGGGCAAATAACTCAACTTCTTTGAGCTGCACTTCCTCATCTGTAAGGGAACAGTGACAGCACTGGACATCTGACAGGGCACACAGCTTGTTAGTACTTCGTAAAACCTCAGATGAGAGCCAAAGTCCCCTCTGGCCAGAGGCCTCCACCTCCACCCCACCTCCCTCAGCTCACCTGGTTTCTGATGGCCTTCTGCAGTAGCTCCTTCCCTCTGCTCATAGGCACCTGACAGAAAAGAGGAGCAACGAGGTTTCAGTGTAAACTACCTGAACACAGATGTTTACACGGGAACTGGCTCGGAGGCCTTGGAGTCAAGTCCCTCAGAAAGTCAGGAGGAGGGACGGGAAGAAGGGGTGGCAGAAAGCCCTGAGAGAGAGCCCTGAGAACCTTTCAGAGGTAAAGATAAAGTCACACACCAGTACAGGTAACTCACAGGTAGCTGCAGCTGGCATCACGGGCCCTGGTGACGGGCATTCTGAATCCCATGGGGGTCAAGGTACAACAAAGTCCTAAGACCGCTCCTTGAGAGTTTCTGTGCTCTCGGGCAGATAATGTACAGCAAACGTTTCCCCTTAGAAATTAGTCTTTTCTGTGCTCCTAGGAAGTACTGTCCTTCATCGTGATCCCTAAAGTGCGTGTTCATGGATACTCGCACATTAGCCCAAATTAAACAATCAAAAGAACATAAACCTGGGGAAACAGTCAAAGATAAGATGTGGGGGCCTCCCTGGTGGTGCAAGGGGTTAAGATGCAACACTATGAAGCTATCCTCAGCCACTGTAGCATGAGTTCTATTCCCGGCCAGGGAGCTACCCACATGGCACAGCAGACCTCTCCTGTCTCGCCTGCTGCTCCCCTCAGCAGTGTATTTCAGCCAGTCTGCCTGTTCTGCTCCCCACTCTGTCTCTGGTGAATCCTCTCAGCCCCCGCCCCCCGCATCTCTGGCCTGCATCCCAGCTCTTGTATGCATAAATAAATAATTTTTTTTTTTTTTTTAAGTAAGATCTGTATTGCTGACAATGTTCCTAGACTGTTCTTTGTGAAGCAAAGGAGAAGGGACTCGCTGCCCCCTTGGGGCACTGCTGCCCAAGCCAAGTCCAACAAGCCCTCTCGGGTTTACAGAGGATCCTACTATTTCTGAGCCTCTGATTTTGAAGTCCCACAGTGAACATTCATCATAAGAGGAATAGCGCGTTGCTGAGGTGTTTGGTTCCAGGGCCCTGATAAAATATTCTTAGCCCCGAATTCAAATGAGAGATAAAATTAAACCAGATGAAACTAAACTCTGAGACGGCTAGAAGGGCTCGCTGAGCCTTATTTCCCTTTCCTACTCTGCAAAGTTCTTACCGAGTCTACAGGTTTCAGTGCAGGCCTGGCGGGGCCGCCTCTTGGACTGCCCGTGGCTGATGGTGTCTCTGCCCTGACCTTGCTGGGGCTGGGGCAGCCTCTGTGGCCTGTCCCACAGCTTTCTGCCTTCGCCTCCTTGCGGCTGGACACGATGTAACTCACTTCTCTGCTCAGAAAACCCTCAATTACCTGAAAGCAGATCACAGAGGTGGCTGAAAACCAAAAGGCAGATGTAGAATCATCAATATCAAGAGGTTGGGGAAGGAAGTCTTGGCTGCCACCAGTTCCAGAATCAATGTCTTTAAATAGGCCAAATGCAATTCTGTACCAAGCCCCCAAGAAGATATCATCTTAAAATATAATAGTGTTTATATAGAATGCAGATTTTTTTCTCTAGCAGCGCTGTTCCTGACCAATAGCAGGCCAGAGGCTTCGAATGATTTGACCGGTTTGAATACGCATGGAGAAGAGCACACTGAACGGACCGCACAGGGTGAAGAGCAGTGTGGTGAAGCCATGATTTTTCTAAGAAGACATACTGGAACATCCAGACACCACATCTGTAATCGTGACCACACTACCAAAAGGGGCCTAAAATACAAACAAAAAGGGTTCGACTACTCATCATCCACAAAGGAGTCTGCTCTGATGACTCCTTTGGGCACTGAGTGGGTGTGTCTCAACTCCGAGGCTCAGAAACCCAACACAGTGCCTGAAATACAATGGCATTTAACTCATGTCTGTGGGAAAAAGATAAACAGTGGTGAGCTGGCAAATGTTTAATGACCAATTCTCTGTTTTCTAACATTTGCCAATTTCTGTGGGTAAGCCCTCCTACTATGGCTGATTTCAAGCTACCAAGATGACAGTACTGATTGTGGAACTGGAAAAGGATGCTAACAATTGGCTTTCACAAGCCAGTACCAGTCAGCACCAGCACACCTCTGCAAACAATGGCTAATGTCTTCTGAAGTGCAACTGGATGAGAAACCTGGCACCTCAGTTGAAAAAACTGGGTTCTGTGGAAAGCTAAACATACATCACCAAACAACCCAGCAATTCCACATGCAGATATATACCCCAAAGAATTAAAAACAAGAACTTAAACAGATATTTGTAGAGCAATGTTCATTGCCGCATTATTCACAATAGCCAGAAAGTATCAGGTGTGGATGAACTGCGGGAGAAACAAAAGGTGGTAACTACATAGAGCAGAACCATACTCATGGTTCCATACTCATGGAACCATAAAAAGAAATGAAGCTCTGGGTCTCCCTGGTGGCCCAGGGGTTAAGTCTCAGCGCTATCACCGCGATGGCCCACCGGTATGGCCTGAGTTCGATCCCCAGCCAAGGAGCTAACCCACATATGGTGCAGCAGACCTTTCCTGTCTTGCCGGCTGCTCCCCTCAGCAGTGTATTTAAGTAGATCCACCTGTTCTGCTCCCCACTCTGTCTCTGGTGAATCCTCTCACCCATCGCATCTCTGGCCTGTACCTAGCTCTTGTATACATAAACAAATCTTTAAAAAAAAAGACAAAAAACAGGCGACTGAGGGAATGAGCCGAAATGAAACCAGCAGAGAACCACCATGCCAATCCACACAACAGTGAGAAACATCAAACTGTTGTTTTAAGCACAAGCTCTGGGATGGCTTTTCATACAGCAAAGGCTAAATGATAGAACAAACTAAAAGTTCAAACTGTAATTTTAGCCCAGTTGGAGTGTTTAATCCCCACTCTATCCAACCCTACAGCTGAATTTCTATATCTCTGACTTTGCTGGTTTGACAGCAAAGAGCCTCTGCGTTCCAAGTTGCTCACGTGGCTTCCCCAGTCCTGCCTCTTTTGGCCAAACACTGTCATACTATTTTCTAAACACAAGAGATAGTTGTGTCAATTCCTTACTACATGTACCATATGACATGTGCTTCAAAGATCTTAGTGAATTCAAAACCAGCAAATGCTTTTTTTTTTTTTTAAATTATTTATTTATACAAGAACCAGGGTACAGGCCAGATGTGCAGGAAGGTGAGAGGATTCACCAGAGACAGAGCAGGGAACAGTACAGGCAGACTGACGAACTACACTGCTGAGGGGAGCAGTGGGCGAGACAGGAGAGGCCTGCCGTACCATGTGGGACCCTCGCCGGCCGGCCAGGATCAAACCAGCGCTGCAGAGGCTACAGACAGCTTCACAGAGCTGTGTTCAACTGCCTGTGCCACCAGGGGAGGCCCAGCAAATGCTCTTTTACCCAAAGTTGTTCACCAGCTATTTATAAGAGCTAAAATTTAGAAATAATCTAAACAACCATAGGGTAACAGTTAAGTAATCAATAATCCACTCAAAAGATAGGGAAGTGCTAATGCTTTTACAGATGGGGCAAAAATTGCTAGTCATATATGTACTCATGATCACAGCTACACAGAAAATAAGCATTTACGAAAGGATGGCAGGACAGAGACAGAAGTAGATGAGTGGTTACCCAGGATTTGGAGTGTTGAGAGAGGACAAGGAGTGATTACTTTTTTGGGTGATGAAGTGTTCTAAAATTGACTGGTAATGGTGTTACCTGTACACCCTGTGAAGACACTAAGAACCATTGAACTGTGCACTTAAAAATAGTGAACTATATGGTAGCCAACAGTGCTATAAAACAGCCAACAGTGCTGTGAGAAGGAAAAAAAGAGTCCAGAGGAAATAAATACATTAAAATGATGGTTGTCATTTGGAATATTTTCAAGTTTTCCAAAATTTCTAGAATGAATACAATTTTTCTAATTATTCAAATAAAAAGCTTTCATTTAAAAAAAGATTTATACTTAAAATTATACTCTGGAAAACATAGTGATACTGCTGAAAATACCTGAAAGTCACAGATACAATCCCGCTCCAACTCCTGCCTTACAACATAAAAAAGCATTTCTATCTTAGGAAAGAAGCAGGTTACATACCCCACCCAGCTGCTGAATGGCCCCCGTCAAAAACTGGAGATTCTTGCCAGCAGGCAGATCCAGGTAGAAAGACTTTCCAGAAAAAGGCTGCCTCCTAGCACTTGGTGATCTCTTCTGGCATTTTTCAAGACAACTGGAAACTCCCAGCTGAGCTCCTAGAGAACAAAGAGGAGTAGAGTGAGAAGCAGGAGGTAAGAAAGGGACCTGCAGGTCAGGTCAAGCAACTCTCATGGGCAGCACAGGCCCTGGACACACAAAGATAAACAAGAGACAAATGTTCTTCACTTCATGACATTCAGAATAGGAGTAGCTGGCACATTCAGACATCGCTGACAGGAATGTCAAATGGCGCCACTCCAGAAAAGAGTTTGATGGTTTCTCAAACTGTGTAAGTCAATCGGTCCAGCTGAACACAGTTAATTCATGACCCAGATAATAACAAGTGTTGGTGAGGATGTAGAGAAATTAAGAGTCTTCATGTTTTGTTGGTGGGACTGTAAAATGGTGCAGTCATGGAGAAAGTTTGCCAGTTCCTCAAAGGTTGAACACAGAAGTTAGCATTAGACCCAGCATATACACTCCTAGGTATACGCTCAAGAAATAAACACATATCTACATGATAACTCATAGACAGAGATGAAAGTGGTGGTGTTCAAAGGACTCAAAGAGTGGAACCTCTGATGTCCATCAACTGATGAATGGACAAAATGTGACAGACACACAGTGGGACAGAGCATTCACAGGAAAAAGGAATGATGTACTAATATATGTGACAACAAAGATGAACTGTGAAAATATTATGCCAAGTGGAAGAAACTAGTCACAAAAGACTGTAAATGGTATGATTCCAATTATAGGAAACATCCAGAATAGGTAAATCTACAAATAAAGTAGATTAGTGGCAATCAAGAGTGGAGCCTTAGGGAAAACTGGGAGGGATGCCAATGAGGATGGCGTTCTTTCTTAGGGGTGATGAAGTTCTAGAATTGTGATGGCTGTACAACGCCCTGAACAAACAAAGGGCCACTGAATTGCATACTTTACGTGGACGAATTGGATGGTATGTGAATTACCTCTCAAAAAGGCTTTTTTAAAAAAGATTTATTTAGGCATCAAAGCTGGGGTATAGGCCAGACGGTTGGGGGGTGAGAGGATTCACTAGAGACAGAATGGGGAACAGAACAGGCAGACTGACCGAAGAACACTGTTGAGGGGAGCAGCGGGTGAGTCAGTAGAGGTGTGTTGCGCCATGTGGGCTGCTCCCTAGCCAGCCCGGGATTGAACTCGTGCTGCAGAGGCTGTGGACAGCTTCATAGGTTGCATCTTAACCCCTTGTGCCACCAGGGAGGTCCTCAAAAAGGCTGTTGTTTAAACATTTTTTCTGAACTTTAACATTTCCATAGTCTCAAACTATATCTTCAAAAGATAGTCACAAAAGGTAAGGCAGTAATATTATAGCGGAGAAACTTGGCAAACTCTAATCAAAGTTAATGTGACCACTGAGGGGTCTTAGTCTCATAACGTGCCTCCTGACATGTACTGGGTCAGGCAAAAAGTGGTTTCTGTGCCAAAAATGCACAGCCCGGGGGCCTCCCTGGTGGCGCAAGGGGTTAAGTCTCAGCACTATGAAGCTATCGGCAGCCACTGCAGCCTAAGTTCAATTCCTAGCCAGGGAACTGACCCACATGGTGCAGCAGACCTCTCCTGTCTTGCCCACTGTTGCCCTTAGCAGTGGATTTAAGTAAATCCACCTGTTCTGCTCCCCAATCTGTCTCTGGTGAATCCTATCACGCCCCCTCACCCCCACACCTCTGGCCTGCATCCCAGTTCTTGTATGCATGAATAAATCTTTAAAAAAACAGAGTATACAAGAAACCCTTAACTGTTTTTCAAGCATTTTTGTAAGTCAAATTATTTTAAAAATGAAAAATGTGAAGAAGAAAGAAACCTGAATAGAGGAGTTGAATCATAACAGTGTGAGCTGGTAGATTAGGTTGAGGAACTTTTCTAGAAGGAATCAGGAAGACATAAAGAAATGGACAATAGAGAAATTAAGACACTCAGAGGATAGGGACAGAAGTGCCAATAGCAGAGAAGTTGCAAAGGGGAAAACGGAAAATATTTGAAGAAATAATGCCTCTAAATATACATGTAGGATGACTACAAGAATTTTTGTTCTCTCTTCAAAACCCACTAAAATGACAGAGAAATAAAAAAGACAAAGACACCAGAAAGAAGATAATAACAGGCAAGATATACTGTAACATTTTGGAAGCTGGAAAGGAAACGTCTGAGTGAAAAAGAGGAGGCCAGAAATAGCTGGATCTGAAGCCAATAAGGAGCAAGCTGGAGCTGAAAAGCTCTGAAACTGGAGGGACCAGGTATGATACTGTGCTAGAACGAAACAGAGGGCTGAAAAAGGATTATTTAGAAACAATTTACAAGGAACAGTTAAGACTAACATCCTATTATATGAAGCAAGAGAGACCATGAGAGTACAAAGGGGTCCCGTGAACACATAGCAAGGTGGCAGTCATCTACAAGGCTGGAAGAGGGCCCCCACTAAGAATAGAATCAATCAACACCTTAACTGTGGGACTTCCCAATCTCAAGTACTAAAAAATAAATGTCTGTGGTTTAGGCAACCTAGTCTATGGCATTTTGTTATAACAGTCTGAACCAGAACTTCCCCTAAAATTGCTAGGTTCCAGCTTCAGCCCAACAACCTATAATGAAATCTATCAGCTGATAACCATGCCCTGCAACTTCTAAATAGCATTTTATTGCATCATTCTTAAGCATGAATGAATAAAATATCATCAGACATTTGAAGAAAGCTCCTTACAAGAAAGCAGAATAACAGCAAGACTCAGCAAAAGAACTCAAAGGATGATGGGCCTTCCTGGTGGCGCGGGGATTAGTCTCAGCGCTATCAAGCTATGGTCAGCCAGAGCAGCGTGAGTTCAGCATGAGTTCGATCCCCAGCCACAAAGCTAACCCACACAGGTGCAGCAGACCTCTCTTGTCTTGCCTGCTGCTTCCCTCAGCAGTGTATTTCAGTAGATCTGCCTTTTCTGCTCCCCACTCTGTCTCTGGTGAATCCTCTCACGCTGTGCGCCTCTGGCCTATACCCCAGCTCTTGTATGCATAAATAAATAAGAATAAGTCTTTAAAAAAAAAAGAATTTGAAAACAAGGGTGAAATAAAGATATTCTCAGACATACAAGCCTCAGAATATTTATATATAAAGCAACCTTTTGAAAATACTGTTGGAGAGAGTTCGCCAGCAAAAAGATTCAGAAGCAAGGAAGACATGGCAAGGCAGTATGAATAATTTGGTAAAATGTATTACTGTTTAAAAGGTAACAACTAAATGGTGTATCTGTAGTAATCCAGAACTAAAACTAGGTGATATTATAAAGGGTGAGGGATACAGAGGCAACTGACTATGTGCTAAAATAGTTTTGTGATTGGGTATGAGTGTTTAATTTTACTGATAAACTTAAGAGTTCTATATAAAAAGTGACTATGAACATGTGTTTAATAATTTACTGTACCCTGATTCCCCATCTGTCTGCTAATTTTACTGACCTTATCAGACTGAAAACTGTACACGTGCACACACACACACACACACACACACACTTCCCATGAGCACACGTGTACGCATACAGACAGTTCCCATTTGAAAACCCCATTAGGATTAACATTTCTCGGCCTTTCCCTCCCAAGAGACTATTGGGCAGGAGTAGCAATTTTCCCTCACTC
Organism: Talpa occidentalis; assembly: GCF_014898055.3. Classification (NCBI taxonomy): domain Eukaryota; kingdom Metazoa; phylum Chordata; class Mammalia; order Eulipotyphla; family Talpidae; genus Talpa; species Talpa occidentalis. The sequence goes on along the minus strand of NW_023605083.1, from coordinate 122,064,130 downwards.
TGGTTTTGATCATTTACCTACCTAGGTCTGGAGCCTGGAACCTACTCTCAGCCATGGAACTCCCCAGCCCAAGGCAATTGTCGCCTGCGAAAGAACAAAACGGTAGCTGAGACACATTCACAAGCCTTCGACCTCCCACCCCGCCCCTCCCCTCCATCCTGCACAATCGCCTTCGCGACTCCCGGGAACAGCAAGACTCAACCCCCAACCCACTTCCCATCTCATCCGCGCCTCTTTCCAAGCTCTTTCTCGTCTCAGTCCCTCCTCCACCTTTTGGCCTCGGCTCCCTGAACTCCCGCGACCTCTAGGCCACCCCTTGTAGATCTCAATTCCCCTGCCTTGTCCCAGACTTTTAACCCCCTCAGTCGCTCCACGTCCTTTTTACCTCTGTCCCCTCAACCCCTGTGGCCCACGGGGTCATCGCAGCTCCCAGGAACCCTTCCCGGCCCCTCCACCCTCCCTCCAGAGCTCCTCCGCCAACTGCTCCCCGGTCCCTGCTCCTCCCGGACCCCTCACACAGTCTCCTCCTCGGGAGACCCCCTTCCGCCTCCCTCCTGAGCCCCTTCCGGGCCTCCGTACCCTTCCCGACTCTCCTCAAACACTCGGCTCCTTCTCCTTCCTTAACCTCCTCAAAGCCTCCGTGTCATGATCAGCAGCTCCGTGAGCTCCTTCAGACCTCGAGGCCCCGGCCGCGTCGCCGCATCTACAGTATCATTCTCTAGTCGCCCTGGGCCGCCGCTTCGGTTTAAATTTCCTGTAGGCCCCGCCCCCAAAAATGTAATAGCTGCGACATCGCCCTACGGCGGCCCCGGAGGGACAAACTCCGCCTCGCCGTTTTCAAGTCAGTTTCTTTTCTTTTCTTTCTTTTTTTTTTTTTTTTTAAGATTTATGTATTTATTTTTATACAAGAATCGGGGTACCGGCCAGATGCGCGAGAGGGTGAGAAGATTCACCAGAGACAGAGTGGGGAACAGACCAGGCAGACTAACTGAAGCACACTGCTGAGGGGAGAGGCGGGTGAGAGAGGAGGGTTCTGCCGCACCATGTGGGACCCTCCAGGCCGGGATCGAACCTGCGCTGCAGAGGCTGCCGACAGCTTCACAGTGCGGCGCTCAACCGCCTGCGCCACCAGGGGAGGCCCCCAGTTTCATCTTTCTCTTCCTTTTTCGGCTTTTCATTGGCTGCACATGTTTTGCGTCTTGATAGCCGGCAAACTAAGATCTACTGGTAGCATTTTAATGATTGTCCTGCTGAGTGGTCTGAATTCCTGGGAGTTAGATTAATAAATAACAAAACAAATCTAATATTGTTAGGGGGAAAGGATGTCCTGAGCTAATTCCATGCAGGCTTTGTGGACTCCACCCCCACTCCAGACCAAAGCCATCAAGACACTGGGAAAGACAAATCCCCTCACCACCAAAGGGAAGGTGGCTGGGACCTGAGGGTGGAGTTAAGCAGCCAGGTTTGGTATAAAAACCAAACACGTGGGCCTTGGGGGGTTCGTTTTGTCACTTGCCTCCTGGCTTCATGGCTCCTGGCTCTAGGCCATTTGGGAGTTCAGATCGGCAGATCGGGTAGGAGGCATTTAAAACTTTTTCTCCCACTTTTCTGCCTGAGCTGTACATTTCCTCATTTGCCCTTCCCTTGTAAATAAACCTTTTATTAACCTTTCGCGTGTGCCTGCAGTAGAGCATTGATAAGTCCTTTTAAGCGCGCGGGTGAGGACCCACAGTCAGGCACCCCGTTTTATATCGGGGCTGCCCTGTAACAACATGACTACAGCTTACACAAATTCCATGTACACACACTTCTTCACGTCTTTGTCCCTCTCCCTTTCTCTGCTTAGGTCCCCAATAAAAAGTTTCGCAAAAGAGGTGTCCGTTTCCTGTTTCCAATCTTTTCTCCAGCACACTTAATTAGACTTTGATCGTCAACTCTCCATTAAACCTGTACTTGTTGAAGTTAACGGTGACTTCTACATTGCTTTGCAATCCTTCTGAACACTGAAGCAGACTGGTGCCTACGTTAGACATTTTCTTCTCTTTTCTTCTGTTTTTACTGGTTTTCTCCATACAACAGTAGCTCATCTTCAACCTGCTTTGCTGGGTCCCAAAGCACTGCTCCACTTAGAAATGTTGGAGTATCACACGCTTTGTCTCTTAGCAATCTTCTCGTCATTGTCAACATTCTCTCCCTAGAAATCATCCAACATGGCTTTACAATTCAGCTATATATTAATGCCTGAAGAATTTCTCTCTAGTTCTGATCTCTCCCCCTAATCTCTAGATTTATATATTCAAGTGCCCACTGGACATTTCCATGTTTGTGTCTATTAGGCACTTGAAGCTTGACATGTTCAAAACAGAACATTTGTACCTCCCCTGCTCCCGCCACCCCAAAATCCCCCCCACCTATTATCCTAGTCTTCCACATTTCCATAACTATCACATCATTCACTCAGTTACTCAAATAAAAAAACTAGAAATTGGGCCTCCCTGGTGGCGCAAGGGGTTAAGATGCAACCTATGAAACTATTCACGGCCATTGCACCATGAGTTCAATCCCCGGCCAGGAGCTACCCACATGGCGCAGCAGACCTCTCCTGACTCTTCCGCTGCTCCCCTCAGCAGTGTATTTCAGTACTTATGTCTGTTCTCTTCTCCACTCTGTCTCTGGTGAATCCTCTCACACCCCAAACCTCTGGCCTGTACCCCAATTCTTGTATGCATAAATAAATAAATCTCTAAAAAAAAAAAAAACCTAGAAATTACCTTTTTGTGTTTTTTCTTATCACTACCCCTACTTCAAAAATAAATTCTAGGGCCTCCCCGGTGGCGCAGCCGTTGAGCGCTGGGTTGCGAAGCTGCCCGCGGCCTCTGCGGCGCCGGTTCGATCCCCGGCTGCTCCCCGGCCACCAGAGGAGGGTCCCACATGGCGCGCAGACCTCTCCTGCCGCCCGCTGCTCCCCTCAGCAGTGTGCTTCGGTCCTTCTGCCTGCTCTGCTCCCCGCTCTGGCTCTGGTGAATTCTCTCGCCCTCCCGAGCTTCTGACTGTACCCAGTGCATGTATAAACAAAACAAACAAACCAGCAAACAAATAAATAAAGCATGCCTCTATAAAAAAAATAAATAAATAAATAAATAAATAAATTCTAGGGGCCTCCCTTTGCACAAGGAGTTAAGACGCAGCACTGTGAAGCTAGCCGCAGCCACTGCAGCAAGAGCTTGATCCCTGGCCAGGGAGATACCCACATGTTGCAGCAGACCTCTCCTGACTCACCCGCTGCTCCCCTCAGCAGTGTATTTCAGTAGATCCACCTGTTCTGCTCCCCACTTTGTCTCTGGTGAATCCTCTCACCACCCTCCACCCCATGCTTCTGGCCTACACCCCAGTTCTTGTATGCATAAATAAATAAAATCTCTAAAAAAAAAACAAATTCTCAGGATCACTGGAAGTCGGAACAGGAAGGGGGCACGCTGGTCCATGGGTGGGAATTTCAGAGGAGTGCAAAAGAAATTCTTGTCAGTAATGAATCTTTACTATTACTGAAGTGTTCACTTCAATCATTTTTTTAAGATTTATTTATTTATGCATACAAGAATTGGAGTATAGGCCAGAGGTATGTGTGTGGCGGGGTGAGAGGATTCGCCAGAGACAGAGTGGGGAGCAGAACAGGCAGATTGAGAGCAGCAGGGGAGACAAGGAGAGGTCTGCTGCACCATGTGAGTCAGCTGCTTGGTCAAGTATTGAACTCATGCCTTAGTGGCTGGCAATAGCTTGATAGTGCTGAGACTTAACCACTTGCACCACCAGGGAGGCCCGATCTTATGCACATTATGTCACAATTAAAAAGATAAGACAGAGGGCCTCCCCGGTGGCGCAGCGGTTGAGCGCTGGGTTGCGAAGCTGCCCGCTGCCTTTGCGGCGCCGGTTCGATCCCCGCCTGCTCCCCGGCCACCAGAGGAGGGTCCCACATGGCGCGCAGACCTCTCCTGCCGCCTGCTGCTCCCCTCAGCAGTGTACTTCGGTCCTTCTGCCTGCTCTGCTCTCCGCTCTGGCTCTGGTGAATTCTCTCACCCTCCCGCGCTTCTGACTGTACCCAGTGCATGTATAAACAAAAACAAACAAATAAAGAAAGAAAGAAAGAAAACATGCCTCTATATAAAAAAAAAGAAAAAAAAAGATAAGACAGGGAAAGTAATGAAGCATATTCAACCACACACTATGGATTTTGTGTCACAAAATAATTAACATGTATTAATAAATATATTAATATGTATCAGTGTATATTAAAAATGTAAATGCATTAATACATTATTTGTATTAATGTATTCATAACACATTATTTGCATCACTTTTTAACTACCCTTTCATATTTGTCCTTTGTATTCTTATGGTAGTGTGAATATGAATTTTCAGAACCCTATTTTAATGAGGTCTGGCTGGAAAGGAGTGCCAGCATTTGCATTCATTAACAAACCACAAGATGCAACCAGCTTGGTATTTCCCACTCTTTCTTGGGGAGCAGGGGAGAAGGACCTCCTGAGGTTATATAGGAAATTGTTAGAATTGAATTAGAGGAAGCTTACATAGTTCTCACCAAGAATGTACTAAGCAATCTGCCCTCTCTTGTTTCTGAGTAAACCCTATTTTTGTTAAAAAAGCAAATTGCTTTTGTTGAGATTATTAATGGACATAATGATATGATAAATAGTTCACACATGCAATTCATAAACAAATACAAATTTATATATTAGGGGTTCATGGTGAAAATATTTTTATTTCTAAGAGTACTTGGCAAAAATGTGTTTGATGCTCATTGGCCTAGAGAGATTTCCAGCAGGTAGACAAGGAAACATATATAAGAACTTGAATTGAAGCACTGTTTCGAAAGCTAGCAAATGATCTAAATGTGCATTAACAGGGCCTCCCTGGTGGCGCAGCGGGTTGAGCGCAGTGCTGTGAAGGTGTCTGCAGCCTCTGCAGTGCAGATTCAATTCCCAGTTGGCCAGGGAGACACCCACATGGCACGGCAGACCTCTCCTGTCTCGCCTGCTGTTCCTCTCAGCAGTGTATTTCGGTCAGTCTGCCTGTTCTGCTCCCCGCTATGTCTCTGGTGAATTCTCTCACCCTCCCGTGCCTCTAGCCTGTAACCCAGTTCTTGTATAAATAAATAAATCTTTTTAAAAAATGTGCATTAACAGAGGAATGGGATCAGCTGGGGCATAGTCAAGCAGTGGAATACTATACAGTGGTTTAAAAGAATGGATAAAATGATGAGTTACATTTATCAACAAGGTACATATTTTGTTGTTTTTTTTTTCATTTTTGAATATTTATTGAACAGTCGAAATTAATGATTAAGAAATACTTGTTCTACACCAGTGCCATTTATTAATAGCTTTAACTTGAGTTACTGTTCTTCAAGGTACATATTTTGAACAATCTTTTTTTTTTTTATAGAGGCATGTTTTATTATTTATTTATTTGTTTGTTTTGTTTGTTTGTTTTGTTTATACATGCACTGGGTACAGTCAGAAGTGCGGGAGGGTGAGAGAATTCACCAGAGCCAGAGCGGGGAGCAGAGCAGGCAGAAGGACCGAAGTACACTGCAGAGGGGAGCAGCGGGCGGCAGGAAAGGTCTGCACGCCATGTGGGACCCTCCTCTGGTGGCTGGGGAGCAGCCGGGGATCGAACCGGCACCGCAGAGGCTGCGGGCAGCTTCGCAACCCAGCGCTCAACCGCTGCGCCACCGGGGAGGCCCTATTTTGAACAATCTTAAGTGAAAAAAGCACACTGCAGAAAATTCCAACATGAAAAACATTGTGGTATATTTTTGATGGACACATACATACATATGTTGTAATTTGTATTACATATGTAATAATATGTAATACATATTATGGGCCAGGGGGCCCCATAGTACTATGTACTATGTTTAAAATTACTGAACAGGAAGCTAAACAAACTCAGGAATAGGGGAGAGAGGGAAGACAATGAGAGTGAGGAAGGGCTTCCAGTAGAATTTATTTCTTAAAAAAAAAAAAAAAAAGGAAGGTAAATAAAAGTAACAAGTAGTTCTTAATTTTAAAACAAGAGCTTTAAAACTAGTCTCCCTGAGTTCTCCTCCTCAGTGACAGGCATGCTTACAAAGCTTGTGTATTTTTCCTGGAGATATTTTATTCACATGTAAGGACTTCTATTTCTATGTGTTCCCCCTACTCCACCTTCTTTGCAAACACAAATGGTAGCAAATATACTTTTCTGAGCCCCACTTTTTTCTTTAACAATGTATCTTGCATTCTGTTACACTTCTGGACATGAAGAGCCTCTTTTTTTTTTTTTTTTTTTTTAACAGCTGTTCAATAGTGCTTTGTGTGGCCTTTTGGAACCAGTTGCCTATGTATAGAATACAGACTATTTCTGTCTTTTTACTACAATAAGGATCACTGCAATGAATATCCTTATGTTATCCTGCACACATATAGGTACCATAATAAATTCTCAGAAGTAAAAACTCTGGATCTTTTCAAATTTCTCTCCAACAAGATTGCACCAATTTAATTCTTGCTTAACATTTTCCGAAGCTCATTTTCCAATTATAAGGCTTTGTGATCTGAGAAGCAAGCCTAGAGTCTCATTGCAAGTTTAATTGGCATATTTAAAAATTATAAATATGACTGAGCATCTTTTTATAGAGCAAAAAGTCATTTTGACTTTTTCTGTAAGCTTTCTGCCGTTTACCCAGTTGTGTGAATTTTTTTTAATTATGCATACAAGAACTGGGGTACAGGCCAGAGGATTCACCAGAGACAGAATGGGGAGCAGAACAGGCAGATCTACTGAAATACACTGCTGAGGGGAGAAGCGGGCAAGACAGGAGAGGTCTGCTGTGCCATGTGGGTAGCTCCCTGGCTGGCCTGGGATTGAATTCATGCTGCAGAGGCTGTGGACTGCTTCACAGTGCTGTGCTTAACCCCTTGCGCCACCAGGGAGGCCCCAGTGTGAATTTTTTTTTTAACAATGGGCACTTTAGAATAAAATAGACAGTGAGGATTTTTTAATTCAAGGTCTGGACAGCCTTCACTCAGTTTGTGAGAAGTTTATGATGCCCTCAAAAAGCCTTTGTGCTTTGTACTAAAATCATTTCCTGATTTTGATATTGTACTATGGCTATGGATACGTGTCTGTAATTTTAATCTCAAAATCAAAAGTTAAAAAAAAATATTGTGTTATTTTTCTGGTTGAGGATGCTCTGCACTGTTTTAAAACTGTGATCCATGAGCCATGATGTCTCCCAAGGTTGTTAAATGACAAGCCCTGCCTGTAAGACAGTCCTTAGGTTAGAAGCATACCTGAGGACCTGAAAGAGGGCCAAACAGGCCCAGGAGCTGATATTCACACTATCTTGCATTTCTACTGAGCTTTATAGTGTTTGATACCCATTCATTTACATTATCCCAATAATAACAAAGCTCCCAAGTCACCCTTTGCAAAGCAAATAAGCCCCCTGCTTTCTTTTTGTTGTCTTCCCCTGAACTCTGTTACTCATCATACCTGATCCCCTGGAGGTCCCGAACAAACCTTTACACATAGTTCCCCGCATCTGGGTCTGCTCCCTTTCTCCTTCCAGTCTTTTTGACTAAAGAGAGCTTTCATTCTCAAAAAAGTACAGGCAGCATCTCCATTAGAAAGCTCTTCTGGGTCCCCATCTCAACCGATTCCAGCCCCATTTCAAAAGGCAATGAACGTCATCCTAATCTTCCAGGCCTAGACAAAGCTCCACCAAAACATTTATCTCATTGTAGTCACCAGTTTAAACATGACATGAGGGCTCTTTGAGGGCAGAGATTTTTGTGACATTCGTTTTACATTTTAGTGCCTACCAGCGAAATCAAGCTGCTCTATTCAGTGAATGAAGGAGTCACTGATCTGCCAGCCTCCTCTGCAGTTAAGTAGAGCCAACCCAGGTTCTTAAATAATTCCTCTCAATCCAAAGCCAGGTGTTTGGTAGTCAGCGGCAAGCTCTTGCCTCTGTTTAGCCTCCTGTAGCTGTGAGGCTGGTCTCAGTTTCCTTATCTTTAATATATGTGGACTGTCTCTGTGCAGGGTTGTTGGGAGGATGAGGAAAGATAAAGAATGAACTCATTTTGGCACATTGCCTGCCAGAAGGTAAGTAAGTTTCCTCGAGGTTATTCCTGTGTAAGTTTCAGTGAGTGAGCAAAGGAGATGACTAGACGGTACCTGTTCATTTATTGAGCTCCTACTGTGTGTCGAGTACAGAGTTAATTACAGCACACTAAGTGCAGAGAAGCAACTACAGAACCCTGGAGTGGTCTTAACCCAGGGAGTCAGGGATTGTTTTCTGGGGGAGAAGCAGGAAGTGGAGGGTGGTAGCAGTCAGTAGTGCCGCTGGTTAGGCAGGGTGCATGAGCATGTTCCTACAGGAAAGCTGTGTAGGAGTCAGTGGCTTAGAGTCCACGATTGCGCGTGCAAGTGCAGATTGGTAATGCAGGCTCAAGGGCTGCAACCACAGTTGAGTTCCAGTCGGGTTTAGTTTATTGGCAGTGTAACCCTGGCAAGTAACTCTGGTTTTCTGAACTTCCTCCAAGGGAAGAATGAGGAGCTTGTTAAGAATATTCACCTATTCACCTATCGGGGTTTCTGGGAGACCACGCGACGGTGCGTAGGCCCCGATGCGCTCCATTTAGAAGGTGTAAAGCCAAGGCCTCCCTGGTGGCGCAAGGGGTTAAGCACCCCACTATGAAGCAATCTGCATCCTCTACAGCACGAGTTCGATCCCCAGCCATGGAGAAACCCACATGCTGCGACAGCCCTCTCCGGAGGTCCGCTGCTCCCCTCAGCAGTGTACTTCAGTCAGGCTGCCTGTTCTGTTCCCTGCTCTGTCTCTGGTGAATCCTCTCACCACCCCCCTGCATCTCTGGCCTGTACTCCAGCTCCTGTATGCATTTAAAAAAAAAAAAAAAAAAAAAAAAAAAAGGTGTAAAGCGCCCGGAACTGTCACTACAGGGCGACGGAGTTCCCTTTCTGAGCCTGCGCAGTGGGTCTGAGGCGCAGCCCGTCAGGCACTGCGGTAGGCACCCTCGGGGCTGGCAGGACCCTGACCCCAAGATGGCGGCGCCCAGCGAATTGGCCGCGGGAGCCGCAAGTGAAGGCGATGGTGGGGGTAGCAGTTTTGGATCGTGGCTGGATGGACGGTTGGAGGCGCTGGGAGTGGATCGAGCCGTTTACGGTGCCTACATACTGGGTGTCCTGCAGGAGGAGGAGGAGGAGGAGAAACTGGATGCTCTGCAGGGTATCCTCGCTGCTTTCCTGGTGAGAAATCCGGACACATTCCTTCAGTGCCACGCTGACGCCTGTCGTACTTTTCATGCCCTTTTCTTAATCGGTGTTCAGGAGGACTAATGGTTTCACCCGAAAGGGCAATCTTCCTCTAATTCTGGTGGCGGGGGGAAAAGATTTACTCCCCATCCAGGGTTTTGGAGAGCCGGAAGGTTGCAAGTGCATAGAGAGAAATGGTCTTACCTTGTGTCTAGAAACAAGGCTCTCTCTCATGCTTGTGAGTGAGCGGGTGAGTTTTTTTTTTTTTTTAAGCACTGATATTTAAATGGGAGTTTCATTATAAACCTCTAACAACCTGTTTCACTCCCAACCGTAGACAGTGTTCGGAGGGGGGAAATAAAGTGCTCTGGGATGTCTGTGCCCTTTAAGAGGCTGTGCCCAGAACTGTCCCATGATCAAAGCCGGCAGGAAGTGCCTTCTGGATTCCTATTTTGGAAGTAGGAGTCAAGAAGGCGGTAGAGGTATTTTCATGCCTAGGCAGAACTGAAGCAAATACTTTGCTTGACTGTTTACAGTATTTAGGAATGTTGTAATCATTGGTGGGGGGCTTTTGTGGGAGGGGATAAGAGAGGGAATAAAGAGATAAGAGTTTTAAAGAAAAGAGAATTAACTTGGTATTTCACCTGTTAGAAGCTGATTCAAAAATTCAGAAATGTGTACTTTAAGTTGTGTTTAAGTAGTAACTAACCAAGATGTCCACGTTTCCAACCTCATCATTTCTGCCACCTTCATCTCCATTTGCACTTGGTGGAAGCTTGTTGAATTCAGCACTTGGTTGAAATAACCCAGCTGTTTCAGGTTTTCCTGGCAAGGACACCTTTTTAGTCCCAGAACCTGCTCTCTGAGATAGGCCTGTACCTAGGAAAGCTTTCATGCAGTTCATAGGTTTAATGGAAATACAAACAATGTGTCCTGACATTGCAGGCTGTAAGGTGCAAGAGCAATTTAAGTTTTTATTTCCTGATGGGAAATTTCTAAAGACTCCATAGAAAAGTTGAAATAACCTGGGTATCTCTTGGCACCAACTTCTTAACTGGTTCTTTCATGATGTCGTTATTTAGAGCTGTATGTCTGCTGATAAAGACAGGCATGAATTTGCCTTAGACTATTAGCAGTCTCTTAGTAGAAGAGACAAAATTACATACAAACAGGTTTGTTTCTTTGTATCTGCCTTTTGTTTACATGAACTGCAGGACCTCAAAGTTCTAAGGGTGATTTCCCCCTCCATCTGCTCAGTTCACACACCATGCTTAATTTTCTCATAGTTTTCCTAGCTCCTTCTGTATGACACTGACTTTGGGAAGAATTGGTCAGGTATTTTAAAGATTTATTTTATTTATGTATACTAGTACTGGGGTACAGGCCAGAGGTTTGGGGGGGTGAGAGGATTTACCAGAGACAGAGTGGGGAGCAGAACAGGCAGATTGACTGAAATACACTGCTGAGGGGAGCAGTGGGCAAGACAGGAGAGGTCTGCTGTGTCCTGTGGGTAGCTCCCTGGCCAGGGATCAAACTGGTGCTGCAGTGGCTGTGGATAGGTTCCTAGGTTGTATCTTAATCCCTTGCACCACCAGGGAGGCCCTGGTCAGGTATTTTATGGCAAAACAACAAAGGAGTGTCTTTACAAAGTAAGGGCCAATGAATATGGTATATATTAAACACCTAATTCAACGTGCTGCTTACTCTCTGTCCATCATTTGGGCTGCATGTGGCAGCCCCAGACTGTTGTAACAAACGCTTTTCTAAGAAAAACAAATGACATAGCCAAATTAATTACCAGGTTGGGCTAGGATTTAAGAAATTTTAGAAATTAAGAAGTTTGTCAGTAAAATTCAAGAACAGTAAGTATATGTAGCCAGGAGCAAATAACAGTAAACAAAAGTATTGCGTTTATTCTCTCAATAGTACTTGCATTGATTGACTTGAGTTATCTTTTTTTCTTTTTCTTTTATTAATTACTGTATATCAGGCACTATCCTAAGTGCTTGAGGTACCCTTGGGAAACAAAATGGACTGAAATCTCTGCCCTCAAAAGGATTATATTCTAGCAGGTAAAAACAAAATCTGTAAGTTAAATAGTGTGTTAGAAAAGAAATGCTAGGGGGAAAAGCACTGTTAAGAGGATCACATGTGAAATGGAACAATGAGTTGCAGTTGTAAGTAAGCTTTGTTCAGGTTGTGATTTCAGGCAGGAAATTACTGGTTTCCTTTTCCAACTAGGAAGAAGATTCCCTCCTTAACATCTGCAAGGAGATTGTGGAACGATGGTCTGAAACTCAGAATATTGTCACCAAGGTGAAAAAAGAAGGTAGGGTTGGATCTATGTTTAATCTTCAGTGCCTTTTCCAATAACATTTACTATAGACCAGTTAGGAAGAGAATTTGTAGTTTTCTCCTTTACTCATCTTCCCAAAGATAATTTAAGCTAGAAAACACTCACACTTATTACTTTTCCGCTTTTATATTTTTCCATTGCAACTGACCACAGTTATCTTCATTGTGTGTTTTTTTTTTTTTCTTTTTCATCTTTCCACTGGCCCTGGTAGATTTGCACTGCAGGTATAGGATCAGTTATATATTCCTGTCTCCCACCTTTTTCATATCCTCATTTCATGATATACATTATGATTGGTATTTTGCTTTTTTCAGCTGAGCCCTTTAAAATGAAAGAAATGGACTAATAGAACCACCATTAGGATGACAAATACTTTAGGGAAAACTCAAATAAAAAATGCCAAACTGGGGCCTCCCGGGTGGCGCAGCGGTTGAGCGCTGGGTTGCGAAGCTGCCCACAGCCTCTGCAGCGCCGGTTCAATCCCCGGCTGCTCCCCGGCCACCGGAGGAGGGTCCCACATGGCACACAGACCTCTCCTGCCACTCGCTGCTCCCCTCAGCAGTGTACTTTGGTCCTTCGGCCTGTTCTGCTCCCCGCTCTGGCTCTGGTGAATTCTCTCACCCTCCTGTGCTTCTGACTGTACCCAGTGCTTGTATAAATCAATAAATCAATCAATAAATAAATCTTTAAAAAAAAAATGCCAAACTGAAATAAAATCTATTCTAAACTGTCTAGGCTGTTTGTTCTTAGTCTTGGCTACACATTAGAATCACTTGATGGTCTTTAAAAAAAATGCCAATGCCTGGGCCACACCATGGACCAATTAGATAAATATCTTCGGGGCCGGGACCTGGGCATTGTCTTTTTAAAAAGTTTTCCCCGATGATCCTAAATAGCAACCAGGGATGAGAACCATTACTTTATACCAGTGCCTCCTTTCTTTGAGAATGACGAACTTAATAGTTGAGTTTATTTTAAAATACAGGATTTTACTTGGCATAATTATCAGCATGACAGGGACTAGCTTAAGCTGATTCTAGATTCCTTCTTAAATTTCTGGGTTGAGAGGGGAGAAAGTTGCATGTTCTGGGGTTCTAAATGCAGTGCTTTTCTACCTTTTTTTTTTAAGCAGCAGAACTTCAGTATATAAAATAAAAGCAGGGCTACTTTGATTGATGATGGATACAAGACCTAAAGCCTGGCCTGTGTGGCCTTTCCTTGCCTTTTTCATTGGCCCCTGAGGCACCTCCTTTGAATCCCAGGGCTCTCAGGAGTCAGCAGATGCCATTGCCTTGACTCCAAGCACTGCTCATATGGGCTAGTGGTTTAGTGAGCTTGTTCTCTCCCACATACAACCTTGTTGTCTCTCCCCTCTCACCACCTCCCAGATGAGGTACAGGCCATTGCCACCCTGATTGAGAAGCAGGCACAGATCGTGGTGAAACCCCGGATGGTGTCAGAAGAGGAAAAGCAGAGAAAAGCTGCCCTCCTGGCTCAGTATGCTGATGTGACAGATGAAGAAGAATATCCTTTTTGGAGTCTTGGCACCGTTCCCTGAGGTTCATGCCAAAAGCCTTTTCTGGTTTATAGTGAACTTTGGCAAGTTGCCAATCCCCCTCTGTGGCTTAATTTTCCCTTTTCAAATAGCAGTGATCTATTACCTTTCATGGGTATGAGGAATGCTGTTGAAACTAGACTTATATTTTTCAACACATAATCAGTATGTTCCTGAAGACTTCAGTGTAAAACAAATAATGTCTTAATAGTGGATCATCTATATTGTGTTTTCAAAAACAAGGTATAGCTGTGATTCCTTAAATTTATATGTATTAATAATTCTATGTAATGCCTTTTTATGTAGTATAGTACCATATTTATAGTCCATCTTTATATTCCTGGTTAATAAGGAAATTAAGGCATTAAGAGATGATGGATGATCAGAGACAGTCAGAGAATTCATGGCAAAACCAGGCCTGGAACATGGATATTTTTGGTGAGGGTTTCCCAAATTTGGAGCAGTTTCATTTGAGTTTTTTAATTCTGGTGACCAAATGATCAAAAGTGAAACTGGACCTCCAAGAGTAAATCTGGACTTTGGGGACTATGTGGAAGTACTACTGATAGGGGTTGGTTCGGTTCCCTGTGATTTTGAAATTTGCTTAGGAAATACTAAGTCTACTGGAATGGAGTGGACATCATATCAGAAACATTAGCTTTACAAACCAAGGTCAGGAAAGAGTTCTTAAGGTTTTTTTGGGTCAGTTTTCATGATTTTTTTGCCCAGGTTCCAATTACGTAATTCTCATTTCTTTAGCTAAATAAACAACTTTTTTGTTGTTGTTGTTAAATAAACAACATTTTAAGCAGCAGTTCTGCTAGAAGATTTGCTTAAACAGATTGCTTGGCCCTACCGCAAGAGTTTCTGATTTGGTAGGTCCATGGGAGGCCCAAGAATGTGCATTTCTAACAAGTTCCCCAGGGAGTTCTAGGAACACTTTTTTTTTTTTAAGATATATTTATATAAGAACTAGGGTACAGGCCAGAGGTGCAGGAAGGTAAAAGAATTTACCAGAGTCAGAGTGGGGAGCAGAACAGGCAGATGGACCGAAGACACTGCTGAGGGGAGCAGCGGGCGAGGCAGGAGAGGTCTGCCGCGCCATGTGGGTATCTGCTTGGCCAGCCGGAAATCAAACCCGCGCAGAGGCTATGGACAGCTTTACAGTGTGGCACTCAACCCGCTGTACCACCAAGGAGGACCGGACCCCTTTGTTTCCTTAAAAAATTTTATTTATTTATGCATACAAGAGCTGGGGTATAGGCCAGAGGTGTGGGAGTGTAGGAGGATTCACCAGAGACAGAGTGGGGAGCAGAACAGGCAGATCTACTGAAATATACTGCTGTGGAGAGCAGTGGGTGAAACAGGAGAGGTCTGCTGCACCCTTTTTTTCTTTTTCTTTTTTTTTTAAAGGTTTATTTATGCATACAAGAACTGGGGTACAGGCCAGAGGTGTGAGGGGTGAGAGCATTCACCAGAGACAGAGTGGGGAACAGAACAGGCAGACTGACAGAAATACATTGCTGAGGGGAGCAGTGGGTGAGTCAGGAGAGGTCTGCTGCGCCATGTGGTTAGCTCCCTGGCAGGCCAGGGATCGAACTGGTGCTGCAGTGGCTGTGGATAGCTTCATAGCTTGTCTTAACCCCTCGTGCCACCAGGGATGCCCCCTTTTTTTCTTTTAAATATTTATTTATACATACAAGAGCTGGGGTACAGGCCAGAGATGTGGGGGGAGATGCGCCACCAGGGAAGCCCATTTTTTTCTTTCTTAAGGTAACATTGATATACAAAACTGTATATGATTTAGGGGAGTAGGTTCATACCTCCTCACATATATATCACCACACCACCCCCACCATCATAGTCCTTTACCCTAGGCCATTGGGCCTCCTCCCTCTGTTCCCACCCCCTATAGCATCCTCAGTTCTGCAGTCATAAGTTAGGGTTTGTTTGGCTTAGTTTTGTCAGTTCCTTTGTTTTTTTCTCTATTCCACACGTGAATGAAGTCATCCAGTATTTATCTTTCTCCTTCTGACTTATTTTACTTAGCATAACCCCCTCTAGTTCCATCCATGTCATTGTAAATGGCAAGAGAGTTTACCTTTTTTTCATAGCTGAGTAGTGTCCCATTGTGTATGTACACCACATCTTAATCCACTGTTCTGTTGATGGGCATTTAGTTCGTTTCCATAACTTGGCTATTGTGAATAGTGCTGCAATGAACACAGGAGTGTGTATCCCTTTGAATTAGTGATTTTGTAATGTTTCAGTAGATATTTAGCAGTGGAATTGCTGGTTATTGTATATAGATCTATTTTTAATATTTTGAGGACCTTCCAAACTGTTTTCCATGGGGACTGGACCAGTCTCCATTCCCGCCAACAGTGTACAAGGGCTGTGAATCACTGTTCTAGAGGTCATCTTACCGTTCCCTGGCTTCCAGGTAATACTGCAGTTCAGCCAGGCCAATTTAAGTTTCTTCATAGCCCTAAGAGAAAAGATCTTACTGAGGATGCAGTTTTCCCTCAGTTGAGACTACTAAAGATGACATAACTGGGTTTATCACCATGTCCTTGACAGTGTCCTTCCATTCCACGTTTTTCCCACTCATCAGTTTATTGAATGTTTTCTGATGTTGGGTTGGGCATGCTAACCTTTGTTTTCCATCCGACTTTCCTTAACGTCACTCACTGAAGCAGATGAAAAGGGTGACTCAGGTGCCGCCACAGTGAACCTGGGTTCTGACAAATGTATCCTTCTCTGTGTCCATCTCCATGTGTTTCTCCATAGACTGCTCTCAAGGAACAGATTTAATTTTTCTGTCGTTATAGGGGGGCATCCCTTTCCTCCAGGAGCTCATATCAGGCCAGCATTATGAGCCCCACTGATTGGACAGCTCTAGTTAATTTAGGAAGAGCTTTCCCCAAAGGAAACATGTTAACATATACCTTAAAGGGATTGGCTTACAGGAAGGGATTTGTCACTAGTTTTTCTCTTCTTTCTTTTAAAGATTTATTTATTTATGCATACAAGAGCTGGGGTACAGGACCGAGAAGCATGGGGGTGAGAAGACTTACCAGAGACAGAATGGGGAGCAGAACAGGCAGATTGACTGAAATACAGTGCTGAGGGGAGCAGTGGGCAAGACAGGAGAGGTCTGCTGTGCCATGTGGGTAGCTCCCTGGCCAGGGATTGAACTCATGCTGCAGAGGCTGCAGATAGCTTCATAGTGCGGTGCTTAACCCCTTGCACCACTAGGGAGACCCACTGGTTTTTATTTTGTAGGGGAAAATAAGAATCTCTACTCCCGTAGCTAACACTCGGTTTCCCAACAGTGTCAAAGCAATTAAAATAATAAAGTTTTGGCCCTTGTCCTCAAATATTTTGTAATTTGTTGGAAAGGGAACACAAACATCGGATATTGTTAAGCAAAAAATATGGACATATTGAAACAAATGTGCTGAGGAAAGTTCCCACCAGCAGAATCACTTGTGAGGAGCTGCTAAGAGAAGGTAATTTCGAAAATCCACATTCTTAAAGTGATGAGTGGGGTTGAATTATCAGCAAAGGGGAGATAATTTCAGAGAGACATTCATTTTAAAGCACTAAAGCAGGAAGTCATGTTTTGAGAGGGAGGAGATTGATAGTAATGGATTGTTTTGGAAATAAAAAATGAAAGCTAAGGTTTTGGCTAGGTATTTTTTAACTGCCTAAATGTATATTATTTCATATCTTATAGATTTAGAGTTTATGGTTATTAGACCATGGTTTTTAAGCTTTAGTGATCTAGGCAAAAAAGACAGTTGATGAAATCTAGTAAGGTTAAAGAACTTATGTAACTCTTTTCAAATGTTTCAGTGGTGCCAAGTACATAAAAATTGCCAGATAAATTAATACTGTACTCACTAAAACAAACCCAAATATTCTAACCATATTCTGCTATTGAACAGTAAAAGTACTTATTCTAGAATGTAATTTCATTAAATATTTTAACATTATTTTGCTTTTTAAAAAATTTATTTTTATTTATGCATACAAGAGGAGGGGTGTAGGCCAGAGGTGTGGGGGGTGTGTGTGAGAGGATTCACCATTGACAGAGAGGGGAGGAGAACAGGCGGATTGAACTGAAACACACTGCTGAAGGAAGCTTTGGGCGAGACAGGAGAGGTCTGCTGCACCATGTGGGTCAGCTCCCTGGCCTGGGATTGTGCTGCAGTGGCTGGTGACAGCTTGATAGTGTTGAGACTTAACCCCTTGCGCCACCAGGGAGGCCTCTGAGGATAGTTTTAGGATTGCCTGTTAGATCAAAGATAAACATAGGATTCTTTTGTTAAGACTAGGAGTAGGTAGAGAATTCAAGACTCAGCATGAAGCGTGAAGACAGTGAGAATGAGTAAAAAGAGCAATAGCTGGAACCTGAGTGACCTGAACCCTACTCCCTTAACTCACCTGTAGCTCTCTTCCGGAACACCAATGTGGAAGATGTCCTTAATGCTCGAAAACTGGAGCGAGACTCACTTCGGGATGAGTCCCAAAGGAAGAAGGAACAGGACAAGCTGCAGAGAGAGAGGGAGAAACTAGCCAAGCAAGAGCGCAAGGAAAAGGAAAAGAAAAGGACACAGAAAGGAGAACGAAAGCGGTAACCTTGGCCCGCGCCTTTCTCCGCACGAACTTGATGAGCGGGTGGACGGGTTGTGCACGTGTGTATTTAAGAGCAATGAGAGGCCACTGAACAGTGGTGTCCCGAGGCATCGCCCCTTTTGTTTACACGGTCAAAAGGAAACCAAACACTTCTAATTCTAAACCGTGCCATGTGTCTGTGGTGTGGGGAACCAGATTTTTGTTGTTGACGTCTGTACCAAAGACCCGGAAAAACCTTTATATTTTAATAGTAAGTCTCCCCTCCCCTTGGACAGATAGCAGGAATAATCAGAAGCTGATGGTTACAGTTTTCATCCTGGAGGAGCAGAAGCAAGAGCACTCTTTCCTGGAGGTGAAATTTTGGAGTGTCACTTCCTTCGGCACTCACCCACCGTCGAGTCTCGTGGCTGACATAGGAAGCTAATGAAGAGCCTTATCTGGAGCCAAACTTTGTTACATGGCAACAAACTAGGAAATGAGAAGAAATTATTTGGTGGATATTCTCCATTTGAGAAGTTTTTTTTTTAAAGTTTTATCCTATGGAAGAAAAAGGAATCTTTTAAAGTAGAAATAGTTGTGTATTTTTCCTCTCTAGGCTGTGATTTTAAGAAGGAGGTGTCAGTATTAGGTGCAAGGATTTTGTTAGCTAGAATGATTTTTTAATAATCATGAATCCTTGAATGCTAGTAGAGATTTTAATTCTGATTTGCTCTAAAACATGAGAATAAAGACCTACTAATTACAGGTTTAGAGAAACTGCAGGAACTGCCCTTTTAAGGAAGAAACACTGAGAATCAAAGCTATTTAACACAAAGATATTTAAGAGTGTACATAATAGCTCTCAACAAATTTGTTGAGTGAGTGATGAATGGAAAAGTCAAAAGCAAGAGGAACTCTTCATTCCCCCACTTTTGTCAAAAACCACAATTGCATTTAATTGTAAATAAAACCTTTTTCTGACTTTAGGCAACAGACTGTCAAGCCTGAAGAGACAATTTCTCTAATAAGACAGAAAGTAGGTAATTTATACCAGGCCTGGGCAAACTTCACCACAAGCCAAATTTGGCCCAGACTGTTTTTTGTATGGTGCAAGCTAACAATGGTTTTTACATTTTTAAAGCATTGTAAAAGAAAGAATATGAGACTGGGTGTGACCTGTAAAGACAAATGTGTATCATCTGGCCCTTGGGAGAAAAAGTTTGCCAACCTCTATTTTGTATGAAATTAACAAAAATTTTTACCTTTGTGCAGGAGGTATAAAAAGCAGCATGGTAGGAAAAGATGTGTTACCTCTCTCCACTCCTATGACTGTGGCATTGCCCAAAAAAAGCCTTTTTAAAAAATAAACTATTTAAATCACTGTCTTCTGATTTATTCATATTCCTTCTAGCTACTCACGAAAACAAATTCTGTGTGGCTAGTCATGTAAGAATGTGTTGAATTTTAGGTTCTTTTGATTAATTCTATAATTTGTTCCAGTGAAACCTCTTTCCAGAATCCATCATTTCTCTCCTCAATTTTGCTTCCATGAAGTTGGGTATTAGGATATCAAAAAAGATTTTTTTTTTTAATTTTTTTTTAATAGAGGCATGTTTTATTTATTTATTAGTTTGTTTGTTTTGTTTATGGAAGCACTGGGTACAGTCAAAAGCGCGGGAGGGTGAGAGAATTCGCCAGAGCCAGAGCAGGGAGCAGAGCAGGCAGAAGGACCGAAGTACACTGCTGAGGGGAGCAGCGGGCGGCAGGAGAGGTCTGCGCGCCATGTGGGACCCTCCTCTTGTGGCCGGGGAGCAGCCGGGGATCGAACCAGCGCTGCAGAGGCCGCGGGCAGCCTCGCAACCCAGCGCTCAACCGCTGCGCCACCGGGGAGGTCCTCAAAAAAGATTTTTTGAAGTCATTTGCCTTTGAAGTTTTTTTTTTTTTTTAAAGATTTATTTATTTATTTATTTGTTAGGGACTTATTTATTTATACAAGCACTGAGTACAGTGAGAAGCGCGGGAGGGTGAGAGAATTCACCAGAGCCAGAGCGGGGAGCAGAGCAGGCAGAAGGACCAAGGTACACTGCTGAGGGGAGCAGCGGGCGGCAGGAGAGGTCTGCGCGCCATGTGGGACCCCTCCTCAGGTGATGCAGCCGGGTCTGCGCGCCATGTGGGACCCCTCCTCAGGTGATGCAGCCGGGGATCGAACCAGCGCTGCGAGGCTGCGGGCAGCTTCGCAACCCGGCGCTCAACTGCTGCGCCACCAGGGAGGCCCATTTGCCTTTGAAGTTCTACTGCAGTCTTAGTCCCTAGTCCGGTAGGCTGTGGCTATGATTACATTTGAGAGAGCCAATTTTAATTTAGCTACCCTTATTTTCAGATTTTGGTTTGTTCTCCCCTTGATTTTGATCTCTGAAAGAGTCAGGTGATAACCCTTGAAGGATACTTCTTTTAGTTTTTTTTTTTTTTTTTTAAAGATTTATTTATTTATTTATACAAGTACTGGGTACAGTCAGAAGTGCGGGAGGGTGAGAGAATTCACCAGAGCCAGAGCAGGGAGCAGCACAAGCAAATGGACTGAAATACACTGCTGAGGGGAGCAGCAGGCGGCAGGAGAGGTCTGCGCGCCATGTGGGACCCTCACTGGTGACCGGGGATCAAACCGGCGCTGCAGAGGCTGCGGGCAGCTTCGCAGCCCAGCGCTCAACCGCTGTGCCACCGGGGAGGCCCCTTTTAGTCTGTTTTAACAGTAGTCAATGTTTTCTTCTAGGACTGTTAAAACTAAGTGTACACTTGAACTGAAAAAAGATCAGCGTGGTAGATTTTGAGTAAGGTTATCCACTTAATTCAGATGTTAAAAAATCTCATGTATGATATTGTAAAGGGCAAATTTCTTTTTAAAGAGTTATTTAAGCATACAAGAACTGGAGTGTAGGCCAGAGATGTGGAGGTGAGATAATTCACCAGAGAGAGAGAGGGGAGCAAAACAGGTGAATCTACTGAAACACACTGCTGAGATGTGTGCTGTGCCATGTGGGTCAGCTCCCTGGTGGAGGATCCAAGTTGCGCTGCAGTGATAGCACTGACTTTAAGCCCTGCGCCACTAGGGTGTCCCCCTGTAAAGGGAAAATTTTAAATAACCTTACCTTTTATGGCAATTGACATTTTGGGCTATATTAGGGATTTCAGTCATAATAATTGCCAACCCTCTAAAATCTCACAGTAGCATACTATTCAAGTGGGAGGACACTGGTATGATGCAAGTTAATTTTCAAGCTTTATATACATCGCTTTTTCTATTTAAAAAAATGTGTTCTGGGCCTCCCCGGTGGCGCAGCGGTAGAGCGCTGGGTTGCAAAGCTGCCAGCGGCCTCTGCAGCGCCAGTTCAATCCCCTGCTGCTACCCGGCCACCAGAGGAGGGTCTCACATGGCGCGCTGCCGCCCGCTGCTCCCCTCAGCAGTGTACTTCCGTCCTTCTGCTTGCTCTGCTCCCTGCTCTGGCTCTGGTGAATTCTCTCACCCTCCCGCGCTTCTGACTGTACCCAGTGCTTGTATAAACAAAACAAACAAACAAACAAACAAATAAATAAATAAAAACATGTCTCTATTAAAAAAAAAGTGTTCTCCCAATTCTTTTGTACTAAAAAGAATGGCCTCTCTGGTGGCACAAGGGTTACTAAGCACAGCAGTATGAAGCTATCACAGCCTCTGCAGCACAAGTTTGATCTCTGGCTGGCCAAGGAGATACCCACATGGCGCAGCAGACCTCTCCTGTCTCTCCCACTGGTCCCCTCAGCAGTGTACTTTGGCCCTTCTGCCTGTTCTGCTCCCCACTCTGTCTCTGGTGAATCCTCTCACCCTCCTGCACCTCTGGCCTGTACCCCAGCTCTTGTATGCATAAATAAATCTTTTTAAAAAATAATGGGATCATCAGTTTATCAGCTTCATTATGAATCTTACGTAATGTTAATTTTATGACATTTTCATAGGTTGTAATTCAGGATAATAGATAATACACAAGAACCCTTCATTAGAGAGTATACCGTGGAAAGGGACAACCAACTAATTTTGGAATTATCTACTGGGCGATATGATTAACAAAACATCAAAGAATTTTTGTCAATGGACTAATGATTTGTTTCTAACCACTGTCACACCATGTAAAAGTTTCCCCAGATTTTTTTTTTCTGGTTTGCCTGGATTAACATAAGAGTAAAAATTTCAACTTTCTTTTTTAAAATCAATCTAATTTTCTGTATATTTCACAAATATAATTTTAGAAGGGCCATTTGACAAATTTCAGCATTAACTGCCAACTTACAGACAAAAGAGACATTTACTCTTGGCTCTTTTAATGTAGATGAACTGTCCTACTATATTACGGATGATAGTGGTGTGACTGCAGAATTAAATCTGTGGTCCTGGGCCTCCCTGGTGGCACAGCGGTTGAGCACTGGGTTGTGAAGCTGCCCACAGCCTCTGCAGCGCTGGTTTGATCCCTGGCCACCGGGCGAGGGTCCCACATGGCGTGCAGACCTCTCCTGCTGCCCGCTGCTCCCCTCAGCAGTGTACTTTGGGCCTGCTCCCTGCTCTGGCTCTGGTGAATTCTCTCACCCTCCCGGGCTTCTGACTTTACCCAGTGCTTGTATAAATAAATTAAATTAAAAAAAAAAATCTATGGTCCTATCTATTTCAAAGGCTGAAAGTGGTAAAACTACTAGAGTTAGTGTTTTTATCTTTAGATTAACAATCCCAGATTGAGATTTCTTTCATCTCAATTTTACAACATAAAATGGGGAATATGGGAGAAATGAATTGTGGGAACAGCAGTGCATGCTCAATTGCAGAGTTGGGAAAATGGCTCAAAATTTTTTCATATTCTTTTATTACAGGTAAGATCCAAAGACATCCAATAGCATTTGTTTTTCTAACAACATTGTTTCTTTGTGTATAATGAAATTTAAAAACTTAGCCAGAAATTCTTATCAGTTAAATACAATTTGACTAGAAACTAATACAAATACACACAAAAACTAAACATTTTTCAACAAAGTAATTTATTTTTTTTCCTGAGACTAAATTCAGTACAATATTTGTTTTCATAACATCCAACATGTTTTATGTCAAACTTAACCACTTTCTATGCAGTGACTGTGGTGGGGTGATCTATTTTATTTGACTACCCTCAATGTAATTCATTTGGGTAGTTCTAAGGTATATCAGTGATCAAAATGTTTCTTCCTACAGTTACTCCTGCATTCTCAATCAGTTTCTTCTGCACATCATCTAAAGAAAATTTATGTGGTGTGATTACACTCTCTCTCTTTTTTTTTTAATACCAGGATTTCTAAAACTAGGAAAAACACCAACATTCAAAACATCAGTGTTTCTAGTTAAGGATAGTTCAATTAAATTTCATCAGTACATTATATTATAGTTTAACTCATGCTAGAAATGTTAAAACCCAAGATCTTCTGAGTCACATAATGCCAACATTTCATATTAATGAATAAATTACTCGGATTCCATACAAAGATATTAAGTGATGAGAAACAGAAAAAGCCAAGCTTTCAAGAGCTCTTTTAAAAAAAACACAGAAGCAAACTAATGAACATAACTACACAAAATATACACTAACCAATTATAAACTAAACTAAAGATTAACCCTAAAAAAAATACATTTAGAACTTCGTGATACCCTCATAAAAGGCAGCAAAACTAAGGGTATTAAAACAATAGTCATTATTTTAGTTACTGAGCATCAAGTCTAAAAGATCCAGATAAAGGAAATGTTTTGTTTTTGATTCAATTTAAATACTTTAAAATTGGAAATATTTAATAATTGATAGTATAATAAAACTTTAAAGAATATACACAAATGATTTGAACAGGTTTTATATTCAGTAACTTGCATGGTTTTTACACTGGCACTTTTATCACTAATTTAGGAGAATCTGATGCATTTCCCTCCATATACGTAGGCACTAAGATTTCAAATTTATAAATATGGTAGTTTTTTAAATATTAAATTTTCACATGAATACTGGGTTTATTCTTGTTTTCCTTTATTTCCTAGGTATTATCCAGTTTTGTAAGGAAAACACTTTTATATCACAATCAAAACTTGTCTTGGTTACTAGACTGTAGCCATAATTGGGTTACAGTCACTTATATTCATTATTTGGAATTATACTTACTAAGGCAGACCTAAATGAAACTTATCTTCTAGAAGAATTTCACATTTGCATTTACCTGCACTGCAGAATAGGTTTAAGCAATATTTTAGCTGTTAGGAAATATTTTACTTAAACTTACTTTGACTACTTGTAACTTCTAGAGTAGTCAATTTACCTTTGAGTTCACTTTAAACTATATCTGATTCATTCCAAATAGAAGATTTTTAAACAGAAGTTAGACTTCATTAAGGTATTAACTTTAAACCTGAAAGAAAATTAATGTACTGAAAATTTCAAGTTTGACAAGTTCATTAAAATTTTTTAGCATGTCTTGATACATTTACTTATCAGCTTTTTTTTCTTCTTTCTGCTGGCATTTCCTTAATGTTTGTTTGCTTCACTTCTCTGGTTCATTGAATTGCTACTATTTATGTTTTCAAGGACTTTATCTTCACAGTTTACTATATCTTGTAGAGTCTTTTCCACATCTGTTTGGCCAGCTGTACTGGCTGTTTTTGGCAAGGTCATCTGCAGTGCACACCACAGGGTGGTGCGTGCTTTCCGAGTAGCCACACACATCTCTTTAATTGCTGAAGCGAGGGCAAAAACATCTGTATAAGAAACATTCAGGGTCAATTCATATTAGATATCATTTAAGTATCCCTTAACCCTCAGAAATCCCAATGCTGTGCTACTAAATGATTAAACATTATTAATGGGAATATGGCCATTAACTGAGCTAACCAAAGTATTTGACTTAATATTTAAAAGTACTGATACTTTATTTCTGTTTTGTATGACAATATGCTTTGGAAGGAGCAAAGATTTTGGTGGAATTATTATGATTAAATGAGTAAGATTAACAAAATAGATCAAAGTACTTTTGTAGTAAATCATGTGGCTGTAATTTACCAATTTGAATAAATTTAGATAACTGTAACTCTGAGAAGTCTAACCTTTTAACCTGGGAATCTTATTTTCCAACATTCAAATTGTTGCATTGCCTTAGCAAAAAAGATATACATTAATATTTCACCTCTGTCATCTTGGCATCTAGGAACTCCTTGTCGCTGACGATTTGAAGCATTAACAATTTCATCCTTTCTACGTGACTGTACAATATGAATGGACTCCAAGTGTCTATCAAGAGCAGTAGAGATATTGGCATGAAGGGGAGAGCTTCGAAGACGTTCCATTTTGCCTAGTAAAGTCACAACCTGAGGGAAACATTTTAATTTTTACAAGGTATGTTACCATACTGTCATTAAGTTAATTTAAAAAATCTTCAATGTGGGCCTCCCTGGTGGCCTAGGGGTTACATCTCAGCGCTGTCACCACTATGGCCTGAGTTCAGTTCCTGGCCAGGGTGCTAACCCACATATGGTTCAGCAGACCTCTCCTGTCTCACCTACTGCTCCCCTTAGCAGTGTATTTCACTAAATCCACCTGTTCTGCTCCCCAATCTGTCTCACCCCACTGCAACTCTGGCCTGCACCCAGTTTGTCTACACACGCGTGCGTGCACGTACACAAACACACGTAATTGCTAACATTTTTAAAAAACCATTAAATGAATAGAAGTGAGAGCAACAATATAATGTTCAATAAATAATTGAAAGTTTGCTGTGTCCTGACATGATGCTGGGTGAAACAAAAATGGAAAGTTAGGTTTTTGTAACTATTTTATGTAATTCTAAAAACTTCCAAATAATCAAGTTACTGAGAATAATAAAAAAACAATTTTAAGAAAAAATAAGATAATATGAACATCTAGCTGTAACTCCTGTCACTATCTGACTATCACTGCTAAATTTCATTGCAAAAAAATTTACAAATTTGATAAAAAAAACTTCAACTGATCAAGGCTGAAGGCAGATAAAAGCAATCTTTTTCTATTGCGGTAGTTTATATCTATGTTTAAAGACAGTATGGTATAAGTAGGAATAAAATAAAATATACTTTTATACTGATTTTTCTAATTCCTAGAATGGCTTTTTGTAATCACAGCAGCAACCATTTCACTGCCTGCTTTTCCCCAGAAATTTTTATCAAATTTTACTTGAAAACTGTAAGCTTTTAACTGAGAAAAGTCAAAAAGAAAAAAGGTAACTCATTAAAATTGCTTAGAAAATTCTGAGATAAGATGGTCTCACTCACAGCAGGAATTTAGAAAACCTAAATAAGGGACCAGTAAAAAGACTAATTATAATAAAGTAAAAATCAAAATCAACAAGCAACTATAAAGCAGAGACACACGGGGGGCGAGGGGGAGCAAGTAGGATCAAAACAAGGCGGGGGGTGGGAATTGTACGGCGACTATAACCAAGATGAAAATGCATACATTGTGCAAATATGAAAAATGATGTAAAAATATATAAAATTTTAAAAAATAATTAAAGGAAAATTCTGAGATAACAAAGGAGAGGAATAATTATTTGTTAAATTAAAAAATGACATAACATTTGGATTCTTTACATTGGATTTGAAGTGATACACTAATTTTCCAAAACAAGAGTATAACATTATATAGATCCCATACTTCAGTTTATGTAAGACAGCACTGGATATACTTAATGTTTGTTGAATAATTCATGAGTGCCTGGTTAAAACAATGAAATATGGTAATTCCCTGTTAATTTATCATCTTGTATAATACAAGCTAGAAAACAAATTTTGTTACTAAGAAATGGAACTTACCCTATAAAAGATATTTGTGCTTTCAATATTTTTTTCTTTTAAGGTTTAGGTCCCCTGCCACTTTGGGATTGAGAGAATGCATTTAAATTATTACTGCTACTTTTTAAATGATTGAGGTTAGTTTCCTTCCTAAATATTAACCATAATTTTAGAACCAAATGTGAAAAAGAATGTATTTCAAAGAGTCACGCATAAATATAATGTAAAAATCTTTTAGAACTCTAAATTGTTGAAATGTTTAAAAGTTTTATCAAGCAATTTAAAAATACACAAATGATGGTTTTGCAGCTTACCCTGGCTTGTTCTCGAAGTTCATCCACAATTAGGCGATCAACTCTAGATGGGTTGGAGGTCAACCTTGGAATTGGAGTATTGTTAGTACTGGATACCTTTTTCCCTGGATAATTCTTGGCAA
Organism: Talpa occidentalis; assembly: GCF_014898055.3. Taxonomy (NCBI): domain Eukaryota; kingdom Metazoa; phylum Chordata; class Mammalia; order Eulipotyphla; family Talpidae; genus Talpa; species Talpa occidentalis. The sequence goes on along the minus strand of NW_023605083.1, from coordinate 122,036,969 downwards.
GTGCCAATTCAGTCTGTAAAAAGTTATATAATTTTTAGATGCTGAGTTGTCTAAATGATTCAACCATGAATAATATTCCTCTTAGGCCTGATAATTTCAAAATGACTCCTCTAAGTAAAAATTCTGCTTTGGTATCAAAAGGCAAGAAATACAAATCACAGTACCCCTGTATTTTCCTGTCATACTTAATATATTTAAACACCTGACCACCCCGATAGTATATATTTAAAAAATTTAAACAAATAAAAGTTTATCCCATTAAAGGGAAAAAAGGCTATTTCATAGACAAAAGATTTTTTAAAAAGACCCTAAATAATTTTTAATCCCAAGTTTTTTTAGTCTTCAAGGCACTGAATCCTTTTTAATCATGGACTTAATAGTACTTATTATAGAAAACTTCAGTTTAGAAATAAGACAAATATTCTTAAACCACATGAAGGAAAACAAACAAAAAAAATAGGTAGAGGGGACATACTCAGTTACTCCTAAATGTATAATTTTGTATTACCTTTTTTCGCTCCTTTTCTAATGCTCTCCATTGTTCATAGCACTCCTCTAGACGAATATGAAGTTCACTGGCTGGTCCACTACGGGTTTTAATTGGTCTTTGAAATCCAAAAGTTGGCACAAAACCAGAAAAGGAATTGTCACCATACATCATATCATTAAAATAAGGGTATAAATGGCTTAAGTCATCATAAGAAAATAAATCATAGGAATCCAACAGTGGAACAATTGAATGGCCAAATGGGTGGGTAGATCTTAGGGGAAACCCATTTGAACCAAGTTGTTGAAAACTCTGATTATGTCTTAAGTCTCCCATCATATAATTATTAGAAAAGCATGACGCCTGTGTGCGGCTCACACGGCTATTAATGTTGTTGTCTCCACTTCCCTGTCTGTGGCTATTAAAATGACCCTGTGATTCCAACAGGTCTTGATAGGCATTTTGAGATAAGCCATCTAAATGCTTTGGGCCTTCTTCAGGATCATAATGTCCACTCTGGGGCTTAGCTTGAAAATTATGTTTGTTTACATTTTCAATGATCCCATACTGCTGAGCTGAATAGTTATCACAAAATCCATTTGGCTGCTTTATTTTTTTATCAGTAACTGATTCAAAGAGATTTTCTTCTCCAGTCTTTGTCAGTCCTTCCATGTGACTGACAGATTGAATTCTTTCTGCACCATTGTAACTAAAATCAAAACTAGAAAATGCTGAAGGGTTTTCTTGGCAATACTTCTGAAATAAATTGCTATTTGGGGTTATATTTGTGGATAGTTGGGGGAAATCTGAAGAATGGCTAGAACCTTTTGAAGCTGCACTTAAATGACTATTTAATTTCATCAAGTTACCTTGATTTCTATAAGGAATAGGAGTGTTTTTTGTTTGGACATTCATCCAAGTTGGTCTGTTTAAATTAATACCTCCTGAAGATGTTGCTGAGTTTGATAATAAATTCATTGATTTAAAAAACTCAGAATTTGGGGGGTCAGGTTTAGCAAACTGTTGCTTTTCTGTGACATTAACAAAATCGTTATTAGCTGGACAAGCTGTGTGAGGTTTTAGTCCATACTCTGATTTTAAGCCAAAATCAGCAGTGAATGTCGCTTCCTTTGCAAACTGTTTTTCTGTCAGATGTGGCGTAGTTTTTTGAAATGTGAAATTTTGCTGGTCAGGCATTGACTCTTCCATCTTTTTTTGATTTGCTGGTTTAACCTGAAATAACTTAGTGTAGGTGTCTGCTTCTACAGTTGGTGTTTCAGGTGCGCCATTGGCTAATTTTTTACTATCTTGGACACTAAAATTTGAACACTTATTAAGTTTAGCCTTATTAGGATGAGCATATTCTGGGTATCTACAATAATCTGCATTTTCATTGTATCTATTAAATTGGGAAAGAAACATCTCAGCCCTTTTTTGTTGCAGTGGTGCTTCAAGACTTTTAGCACATATTTTCTCTCTTCCATAAGGGTAAGCATCAACTCCTGATTCTTTCATGATGTCAGACAAACCAGTTGGTGGTGTAAAACAGTTTTTGATAAATGGATATTCTTGGAATGTTGTCTTAGCTGTATCATTTGTCTGAATATTGTAACAGTTAGAATGATCACTTCGTGAGGGGTACATCCATTGTTCTTCAAGGTCTAAACCAGTAAATCCATGATAAAGTTCATCTATTTTTTGTTGTGGTGTGAGATTACTATTATGCAGGTATTGCTTTTCCACTGCTGACACAGATTCACCACTATAAAAAGCTTGCTGAGAGATGGCTGTATCTATTGGCCTTTTGGTTTCTGTTAAGAGGTCATGGTGATCTGCAAATCTGCTTGTGTTCATTGGCCAAACTGACTTTAAATTGGAGGAGCAGGTCCTAGAACAAGTAAATATATTTAATTACAACTTAGGTTTTATAATTTTATTTACAACTTAGCTTTTAAAAGACTATTTCCTCAATGGAGAAGATAGGAAAGATTTTTGAAATAATTTGTCTTGCCCCATAGCTCACCTCCAACCCTTTCCAACTTTGCCTCCAAATAATTTTCTATTACTAGAAATGTGCTATATGCTATATAAGCATGCATTTTAATTTTAGTGTTTCCACTGTACTTTACCAAGAGGCATCAACTAAGGCCAGAGGCCAGTGTCTGCATGGCCTTGTATGAACTGTTTATCTTGGGTAAACAGAAAACAAAATAAGTTTTTCCTTTAAGTTACACAAAAGTGTTGTTCACCGCAATTTTTTAAATGAAAAAAGATGTTTTCTTAAACTGTTACTGAAATTAAAATATTTTAATTGGTTAAATGTGTGCTTCCCTATGCATGAAATAAAGCATTTGGGTAATATGACTTCCATATCCAAATAAAACCATTAAAACATATTTAAAAAATTTTTACCACATGAGTAAAATCCCTATGTATTACTGCACAGCAGTAGTGAGAGTTTTATTCTATGGGATATTGGATATATGTACAAGAAATCCTTGGGATTTATACATATTAAGTCATGAAAAAAGTTCACTAGTTCATGAACTTAAAGGAAATAGAACTGAATTTGCAAGAATAATTTTTCAAATGAAAGTTTTTAATGGCAAATAAAACCTTAGACTTAAAACTTCAATTGTATGGCAAGTACTTCAGCATAACTGAGACTCTTAGAAATAAGTATTTGAATTAAGATGTTAGATCATCCTCTATTAAATAAAAGTTAATAAGAAAGGTAATCTTAGTATGTGTGAATTTAAAAGCTTATTATATACAATATAGCTTATATACTAACCCCTCAGTAAAATATGGCTGTGACTTATCTTGTTCTTCTAAAATATTAGACACAAGTCCATATAAGTCTGTTTCACTGCCATAGTCATTTCTTTCTGTTTGAATCCTAAAAATAAATGAATATCACATATAAATCATTTTATCGATGGCAAAGTTCAGTATATTTATTTCTATTTCCAGATTTATTCTACCATTACTTTTCTATAAAATATGTGAATTGAATCTACACCATCATTTCAAATAGAGGGAAAAGGAACTAAAAAATATTCTCCACTTTAGCATAGTCTCTGTGCTACATAAATATTTCTTTTTCATTTCAAATCCTATGTCCACTTCACAACGTATGCTTACTTATTTCGCCAAAACACATGTTATTCATTTTAGGTGACGAAGATAGAAATTTCTGACCTATAATGTGGTAGACCTGGTTGGTACTATGGCTGCTCCTGAAAGCATTTACTACATCATTCCATCAAAACTTACAAGATTTTTTCATTTGTGATTTGAAAACTGTATGACTCTGCTGCTCTATTTTGTGACTTTTATATAAATGTTGGATTAAAAAACAAAAATGTAATATAGTCATCCTAGATACCACAGCAGTATTGCAGCTGTCCCTTAAGTAGGGGCTATCCCTAAATCCTTGACAAAGTAATGACTGGAGTTCCATGTACCTGAAATCCTACATAGTAATTAACATTATAATACTTCTGTATTATAAAAACCACAAGGAGATGGAAAATGGTGTCTTATCAACTATGATTTTTGGGGCCTCCCTGGTGGCACAGGGGTTAAAGTCATGGTGCTATCAAGCTACCACCAGCCACTGTAACATGAGTTTGACCCCCAGTCAGGGAGCCAACCCACATGATGTAGCAGACCTCCTGACTCAACCACCTGCTGCTCCCCTCAGCAGTGTATTTCAGTCGATCCACCTGTTCTGCTCCCCACTCTGTCTCTGGTGAATCATCTCACCACCTAGCTGGCCTGTACCCCAGCTCTTGTATACATAAATAAATAAATCTTTAAAAAAAGATGTGGGGGTGAGAGGATTCACCAGAGACAGAGTGGGTAGCAGAACAGGCAGATTCACTGAAAAACACTGCTGAGGGGAGCAGTGGGTGAGTCAGGAGAGGTCTGTTATGCCATGTGGGTAGCTCCCTGGCCAGCCAGGGATCGAACTTGTGCTGCAATGGCTGCAGATAGCTTCACAGTCTTAACCTCTTGTGCCTCAGGGAAGCCCAATAAATAAATTTTTTTTTAATTTGATTTTTGGATAATTTGTTCTTAGAAGTAATATGTTTTAAATTATAACTGTTTTTTCCTTCATATTTCAGGCATTTCATAGCATAGGACATTTTACAAATAAAAATATCTCATATTCTCATAATACTGAAAGATTTTATTAATCTTTATATAACATAGGAATGCAGATATTAGTAATCATTCAGTTAATATCTGTTGAATGAATGATGACTTGAGGTGTTAAGAAACTTGTGCTTTGCAAGGGCCTATGACTTGTCAAACTTTATTATTTTCTTGCTGAAAGAACCAAAGTTCTGCCTACAAGTCTAATGCTTTTCTCCACTAAATTGTTATTTCATGAAGATTCAATAAGTTTTTTTGTATAATAATGTGCTAATATAGATCTAGAACAATATTTAATGTAATATACCAGTTAATAGTTGTTATAAAGTGGGGATGCAGGGCTGAGAGACTTCCATTTTCCTTTATATATTTCTGTGAAGTTTAAATTTTCTCAATGAACATGCAATTAACTTAGTAGAATTATATAGATATAGTCTTTTTTTTTTTAAAGATTTATTTATTTATTTATACAAGCACTGGGTACAGTCAGAGGCGCGGGAGGGTGAGAGAATTCATCAGAGCCAGAGCAGAGAATAGAACAGGCAGAGTGACAAAGTACACTGCTGAGGGGAGCAGCGGGCGGCAGGAGAGGTCTGCGCGCCATGTGGGACCCTCGCCCGGTGGCCGGGGATCAAACCAGCGCTGCAGAGGCTGCGGGCACCTTCGCAAGCCAGCGCTCAACTGCTGAACCACCGGAGAGGCCCTAGTCTTTCTTTTTTAAAATATTTATTTTTATTTATTTACGTATATTAGAACTGGAGTATAGGCCAGAGGTGCGGGGGGCTGAGATGATTCACCAGAGACAGAATAGGGAGCAGAACAGGTAGACCTACTGAAATACACTGCTGACGGGAGCAATGGGCATGACAGGAGAGGTCTGCTGCACCATGTGGGTCAGCTCCCTAGCCAGGGATCAAACTCATGCAGCAGTGGCTGGTGATAGATTGATAGCACTGAGATTTTAACCCCTGCGCCATCAGGGAGGCCCAGTTGTATTCTAATAAAATTCTAGATAATTTACAAAAATTTGAAAATTTATTAATCTTAGCAAGAGTTAATAAATAACTATTTTCTGAATAAACTAACGATGCATCAGCCTTTATCAGCTGCCCTCTTGTATATAATTGAAAAGGTAAATGTCATTCCCTTAGGTTTCTCTTTGCAATAGACTCTCATAATATCCTATATTTCCTGTTTTTTTGGGGTTTTTTTTTTTTAGGTAACACTGGTTTACAACAATGTGCATGATTTACATAATTCCTTTTATTATTTTTTAAAGACTGTCATTTATTTTTTATTTTAATTTATTTTTTTTCCAAAGATTTTATGTATTTATTTATATAAGCACTGGGTACAGTCAGAAGCGCAGGAGGTTGAGAGAATTCACCAGAGCCAGAGTGGGGAACATAACAGGTAGACTGACGAAATACACTGCCTAGGGGAGCAGCGGGCGGCAGGAGAGGTCTATGCGCCATGTGGGACCCTCGCCCGGTGACCAGGGATCGAACCAGCACTGCAGAGGCTGCGGGCAGCTTCGCAGCCCAGTGCTGTGCCACCAGGGGAGGCCCTATTTTTTATTTTTTAAAAAGATTTATTTATTTATACAAGAACTAGGGTACAGGTCAGAGGCGCAGGAGGGTGAGAGAATTCACCAGAGACAGAGCAGGGAGCAGAACAGGGAGGCGGACCAAAGACACTGCTGTAGGGAGCAGGGGGCGAGGCAGGAGAGATCTGCTGCTGAGGGGAGCAGGGGATGAGGCAGGGGAGGCCTGCTGCGCCATGTGGGTTTCTCCCTGGCTGAATGGAAATCCAACCTGTGCTGCAGAGGCTGCAGACAGCTTCACAGTGCTGTCTGTGAACCCGCTGTGCCACCGGGGAGACCCTACATAATTCCTTTTATAACCCTCAGTATACCTACACCTGGCATGTCATTATCATTACCATAATTTTAAGATCTATAAGGCAGGGACAATATTTGCCATGTTAATTCTAATATTTTAGTAGGAAAAAAGCTGGCATAGAGTGGGTTCTTATGATTTGTGGAACTGAACAGAAAAATAATTAAAAGTATATTATATTTGATAAACTATTATATACTTGTAAAGAAAAAAATTACTAAAAATTTAGAATTGGATAAAAAATAGATCTAAAAAGTATAACTCATTTACATTATCTTTTTTTTTTAAAGATTTATTTATTTATACATACAAAAGCTGGGGTACAGGCCAGAGATGCGGGGGGTGAGAGGATTCACCAGAGACAGAGTGGGGAACAGAACAGGCAGAGTAACTGAAATACACTGCTGAGGGGAGCAGCGGGCAAGACAGGAGAGGTCTGCTGGGCCATGTGGGTTTCTCCCTGGCTGGCCGGGGATTGAACTCGTGCTGCAGAGGCTGCGGATTGCTTCATAGTGCATTGCTTAACCCCTTGTGCCACCAGGGAGGCCCTCTTTTACGTTATCTTTAGAGAGAAAAACTTAAGATTTACCAAGGATTCCCACTAATGAATTTTTAAAAGTAGTAAGCTAAAAATTACATACACATAACTGCCCACCTTAAGGTTTCCTCAAAGTTTGATGACCATAAAATTATAATGCTCTAACATTAAAATGATGACCTAAAGGAACAAAAAGGTAATATAACTGGGTTCGATATAATCAAACTTAGCATTTCATTTAACGTGAGACATCGTCTTTATTAATTTACCTGTTCTTCACATTGATCTGAGAATTAGAAGGCTGTTTAATATCATCTCCATAAGTAGACCATGGTGCATAGAAAAGTGAAGAATCTACAGAATTGGAATATTCTGTTGGTGAGGAAAGTGGAGTATAGGTCTGTCGTAAGTCAATATTGTCTTCACTCTGAAATGTTAAAGAAATGTTTGTTTATCAGATATATAAAAACTATTTATTACAGAATAGTAGCAAAATAACAAGAAATTAAAGGAAATAACACAGGTATAAGATTTAGGAGGCTTAAAATGAGATTAGACACAGCTACTTTACACTAAGGGTTGGCAAACTTTCTGTCAAGAGAGTTTATTTTAGAGTTTGCTGGCTTGTAAAGTGTCTATTGAAACTTGTCAACTCTATTATTCCAGCACCAAAGCAAACATAGACAATATATAAACAAATGGGCGTAGCTATGTTCCAATAAAATATTGTTTACAAAAACTGGCAGATTTGGCCCCTGGTTGGCACTTGTATAAAACACCTACATTTATTGCAGTTTTACATTTTTGAACAGATTATGTGGACACTAGCAATGTTAATTTTAATAAATCATTTACAAAACTCAGCCAAGTTTCCCCCAATCTGTGAAATAAAATTTAACATACAGTTACAGAGAATTTTCCTAGAGATTCCACATACATTATTGTACTGAGTCAACCCTGTGAAATGGAAATTGTATTTTAAAAACAAGGAGCTTAAAGCTGCAATTTATTCAACCTATAGGTGATGATATTAAAACTAAGATTAAGGCCTTCTTACTCCTACTCAGGGATATTTTTATTAATATCTCTAATTGTCAGCCTAGTTTCTGTTTCCAAAATATATTTAAAAAATGAGATGATACATAAACTGTTAACTGCTTCAGAAAATTTAAGGATATTACTATAATCGGAAATAAATGAAGTTCCTTTTTCTTTTTTTGGAGAATGTTTCTGTAATGAACTTTGAGTAAATAAGATGAAAATTTTAAATTTTAAGATTTTAATTATTTAAAGTCCTGCTGCCTTTCAAAAGTGATTGAGATAGTGAAAATAATTAAAAATACTTAAGAGAATGGCATAACTTGAACAGTTAACAAATTAAAAAGATTAAGTTAATTTATATATACTATATCTTGTTCTAGAAAATGTGGCTTTAAAGATTGTTTTTAATGCTCCAAAATCCAGTAATAAAACCTGAGATGTAATAACTATAAATATCCAGATATAACCATAACAGAAATAGCATTTTCATATACATATTTGCATACATATATAAAAATCCAGCTACAAATATTTTCTAATTGCTTTTATTCTCTTAATCAAAATTTATATCTCTATCAGAGTTCTTCTAACTTTTTTTTTAAATCAAGGTATCCCTAAATTTTTGCTCTTTGTATATATAATTGAAAAACATTTTAAATATATAAAGCTGAGTTTATACTTTACTAATAAAATAAAAAAGTCAATGTCTTCCAATCACCCATCTTCAAGATTCTCAAATATTTTATGACAATTATTCTGGAGCTAGGGTAAATGTGTCACAGAAGGGATTTTGCTAAGAACTACCTTCCCAGAATTTGTTAATTAACTTTTACAAAGGCTTTTATCTTTAGAACCTTCCGTAATTTTATTCCTTTAGTTCTAAAGTTTTGATTATTGGTCGACCTTAGGTGTGAAGTATTCAAAGTGACATAATTGTTCACCTTTTAAAAATAGTTCTTTAGACAAAAGGTATTTCTTCAGATTATGTGATATCAAATGAGGTAAACAGTATTTGACACTAAATATATTTTGGGGGTATTCTTTCAAGTACATTTTGCATTAAAAAATTAAATCATTTAAATTTAAATATTGTAGAATAAAACGTGATTTAAATATTGTAGAATAAAATATGATTTAAATTTCATATTGTAGAATAAAACAAGAAACTAATGTGGTAGGGTCAAACAATCACACAGTAATTATCTGAAACCTTTTCAGTTGAAACATTTATGGAAGTCGGCATGCAAATATTTTGATCTATAGTCTTATATAACTGCAAAATGTATTACTTATATCCTTAATATACTTAAGTAAAATTAAATGCAAGTAAATTTTAGTAGTGAAATAAACATTATAGAGAGCAGAGGAATGCTGGTCTTGGGAGTGATAAGACCTAAGTTCGTCTGGGCTTTGTCATACAGGGCACACATCCAGTTCTTTGAGCCTCAGTTCTCGATCTCTACATGAAATTATTTCAAAGGAAAATGACTCACATTACCCTAACCCTGATATAACATCATTAACAAAACGAAATGATTTATGTGAAAAAGTATATAATCCGAGACATCATTAAAGCTAGAGAATAAAGGGGTAAAAATATTTGTTTTCACCTTTAAATTATCAGCGCTCCGTTAGGAACAGCTAGCAATAAATACTTGAAGGGGAAAATATTTTATGGTCTTACGCGAAGTAAATACGGAGTTGTTTTTTTTTTTTTTTTTTTTGACATTTCTGGCATCCTGTGATGCTGAGAACAAGATGAAAACGAGTCAATGAAAAATCTCACTCTTAACCTGTTTTCAAAGCAAAGCATGTGCGCTGCCCACTCTACTCCAACTGCGGCGAGGGGCGTCCCTGGCCGTCCTAACCTTGGAGCAATTTGAACACCTACGCGAACCGCCTCGGGTCAGCGGATAAATCCACTAACATAGGGCGCAATGCATGAAAGGACCTGCGATTTGTAGCAATCATAGAAGGAAGCGGAGCCGGTCAGCATCACGCTGTTGAACACGTCTGTTAATCGGCTGGTGTCGGCGCCGAGGTTCCAGCAGCGGTTCGCACCTCCCCGGAACGCCACCTTAGGCTGCGCGAAACAGGAGTGGGGAAGGGGAGGACGTCACGGCGGGGAAAGGGGGTTCCACCTCGCCGGGACACTCGGGGGCCGCCTCCGCGCCCGCCCCGCCACCGGCCCCGCCAGGCACTCGCCGCCCGCGACGGCGCGACGTGCAGGCGGCGGCCCGACGTGCGGGCGACGGCGGAGGCCCCGGCGTCGCGGAGACCCGCGTCCCGGCCGCGCAGCCTGTCAGCCCGCGCCGCGACGCCCTGCCCGGCCCCCGGTCACCGCGCCCCCCACCTGCCGCTGCGGCGCGGCCCGGGCTCCCTCCGGGGCGCCTCACCGACGACCTGCCCTCTCCCCCGACCCGGCCTCCTCTGAGAACCGCGTCCGGGAGCGCTCCCGCGCCTCAGCCTCTCCTCACGGTCACCATCCTCCGAGCCTGCCCGCCACCCGCCCCTGACCTCCCCACCGGTTACCTCAGGTCCCTCCCTCGGGCCTGGGGGGTGAGGGGGCCGGCAGGTGTCTCCGCCTCTCACCTCCATGGGGCCCCCCAGCCCCTCCTGGGCTAGGTACAGCTCCTGGGGTACGGGGGTGAGGGGGGGCGTCGAGGCCCGGCTCCCTCAGCCGCTACCGCAGCCGCCCCGGGCGCTGCCTGGAGCGGGTCTGTGGGTGGCGGGGCCCTAGCGAGAAGGGAGGGGCGGGGGCAGAGGCCGTTACATTGCCTATCCCGGGCTCGAGACCCGGCACGCGACCCGCCCCGCCTCGCCTCGCCCCGCCCCGCCCCGCCCCCTCCCTGGAGGCCCGCCCCACGCTTCGCACCCCTTCATTGGCCGGTTGCCCAGCCAATGGACAGGCCTCCAGGGCCTGTTACCCCCGCCCGACCCCAGCCCCACCCAGACTAGACTAAGGAGCTGTTAGCCTACCTCGCTCTCTCGCAGCTTCTGAGTCTTTCCCGCTCAAAGTTAACGCGTTCGGGATTGGCCCGCACTGACCAGAGCCAGCCTGATGATTGGCTAAATGGAACCTCGAGGGGCGGGGCCTAGAAGGAGGGGCGGGATCCCGGGCCTACCGGGTGAGAGAAATGGTGGACGTGGTGGGAAGATTTGAGAAGACGCACAGCAACTGGCTGGTAAGCGTGTATCTATTCGCTCTGCACCTTGTGCTAACGTTTGACTTTTGCCCTCTGGCCCCTCCCCTAACTCCCAGGATCCTTTGGAGCCGCCCAGAGAACAACAGACGGGCTCGTTTACAGCGGGTGAGAAACCAGGGTGCAGTTCTCGGAGTTGTGGGGGGACCCTTCGGAGGGAGCGCCCCGTCCGGCCGAGGCGCCGGGCTTCCGGGGTGCAGGCCTCTTGGCGTGACTGTGACTTGCACCCACCTGCCCTGAGCAAGCCGTGCAGATGGGTAGAGGCGTTGCAGATGTGATGGCCTCAGACAAATCCAAGTTTTGTCCCCAAACTAAGTTAAAAAGGTTTTGTGTGTGTGTGTGTGTGTGTTGAACTGTTGAAGAAAATAAGAGTAAATACAGCAAACCCCTTATGGTTGTTTATATTTAAACTCAAAGCATAAGTGCTCAGTTGAGCGGGACATGTTCTTTTAATTAACTCGGGCATAACTGGAAATAGAATGGGGGCGCATGTTTTATTGGCCCGTTGACCTGCTAGTCATTTTGGATAGAAATTTTGATTTAAGAAAATTCATCAGGTGACATGGCTGTACCAATGACACGCTGAAGTTGCTGACAGGGAGCTCAGTCCCCCCTTGCTTTAAGACCCCCCTTCCTTCCTCCCTCCTCGCCCTCTCCTCCCCTCTCCCATCGTCGTCAGATTTTGAAACACTGAATCCTTTTATGTATTTTTTTGTCCTCAGAGTTACTATTTTAACCATTTTCAAGTGTACAATTCAGTGGCACTGTGTACGTTCACAATGTTGTGCAACTATGACCATTATCTGTTTCCAGAAAAATTTCATTATCTCAAACAGAAACTCTGTACCCAATAAATAATAACTCCCCACTTCCCTTCCCCCACCCCAAGTAACCTCCACTTCTATCTCTGTCTCTATGAATTTGCCTACTCTAGGCACCACATATAAGAGGAATCATAATTGTCTTTTTGTGAATGCTATTTCACTTAGCATAATGTCAAGGTTCATTCCTGTCATAGTATGTGCTAGTACTTCCTTTTTATGACTGAATACTATTCCACTGTATATACACTACATTTTAAAAAATTCCCTCATCAGTTAGTGGGCACTTGTTTTCACGTTTCCTCTACTCTGAAATAATGCTACTTTGAACATCAGTATGAAAGTGCCTGTTTGATTCTTTTTTTTTTTCAATTCTTCTGGTGTTCACCTAAGAGTGGAATTTATGGCACATAGGGTTATTCTGTTAAATACTTGAAAAACAGCAAACTGTTTGCCACAGCCGCTGCACCATTGTATATTCCCACCAGCAATCATGAGGGTTCCAATTTCTCCAAATCTTCACCAACACTTGTCATTTTCCTTTTTGAAAAAAAAGCCATTCTAGAGGTGTGATGAGGTATAAAATGATAATTTTGATTTGCACTTCCCTAATGACTGATGATATTAAGCATCTTCATGTGCTTGGTAGTCATTTGTATCTCTTCTTTGGCGAAATAGCTATTCAAGTCCTTTGCTCATTTTTTGAGATCATACTGTCAGGTTGATAGGGTTTGTTTTGGAAGTGACGATTATAGGAAAATTTAACACCCCATTGAACTCAAGTTAATAGAATGTTTTGGTTCCGAGGCAGAGCAAGCATTTAGTATACAGGAAGTTCTTTCAGCTGCTGTATTTCTTTTTTGAATGATCTCATTCTGAACATGATTATTGAGAAGTGGGTAAGATTGTGAAAACAAAGATATATACAAAACACAGATTGAGTTAGAAATACTCAAGTAATTGTTTTATACCTTCTCTGTTTTCATCTGAATTTAATGTGTTTTTTTTTTAAATCATGACTTTCTCTGTTTACTTACTGAATTTTTCTATATTGGAGCAACCATATGAATTTTTTTTACTTAAGAAGACTGGTCACATTTTGGTTACCTTGATCCAACTCAGAATGATATTGCACTCAAGTAAAAGCTCTTTTACTTTGCTATTCTAGTTGAACCTGAATTTAGGTTGGATTAAAATACAAATTTAAGAACATTCTTAGATAAAATTGGGAACAATTTAAATCTATTCCATCTTGAAAACTTAGTGTAGAATGCAAACTTTTCATCCAAAATATATTTAAAGATTATCTTTTTTATTTTGAAACTCAGAAAGAGAACATATGATGTAGTACTCTTCAGTTACATTAACAAAGTCCTTTTTATTTATACATGTACAGATACTTAACCATTTTGTTTTGTAGCAAAAACAATCATTGGGAGGAGAGGGCGGAGCAACATGGCGGCTAGGAGACGCTGTGAGTAAGATCTCCCATTAAAAAAAGTTAATAGGGAGGAAAAGCGGCAGGTCCCAGTGAGAACTGGGACACGGAAGATAAACGGACGACTCCAGCAAACTACCTGAAGAAGAAAGTTGCCATAAAAGAGGACCAGAAGGGAGGAAAGCGCAGAACCCCGCTCCCCTCCCCCACCCACAGAGTGGGCACTCTCCAACCAGCAGAGAGGAGGAAAAAAAAAACAAACTAAAATGACCAACAAGAACAAACTACGCAGCAAGCGGGACTGTGAGTGGAAAGGAACTATTGCAGCCACCACACCCTGTGAATGGGAGCAGTGGAGAACCCTGCAGGATTCGCTGCAGCGGTGAGCGAACAGCTCCAGGTGCCTTTAGAGAAGAACAAAGACTCTGGAGACGCGCACACAGCCCCAGGCCCGCCGGTAAGCTTGCGCAGAAAAGCGGCGCGCTTGGCGCACTTGAAAAGCAAACGTGGATCAGGATCGTGGCTGCCCAGGTCCCCACGCCTGCGACCTAGGCTAGCGGGGAGACGCGCAGAGGCCCTCACTGGGGTGAAAGTCCCTCACTGAGTAAGCAGGAACCAGGCGCCCAGGCACGGGAGCGGGGTGCAAAAGGCGCCATTCCCGCACCACTGAACTGGGCTACAGCCCGTGTCCTGGACCTGAGGGCTTTGGAACTGAGACCCGGGGCACGAAATTCGGGGCGTGGGTTCTCCACGACGGTGGGGCACAAGGCAGACACAGCACCCCAAAGCCGTTGAGGTTTACCCTACCATTCCCGCTCTGTTCCCTGTCCCACGGGGTGGGGGTGGGGCAAAAAACAGCCCCCCCAAGGACAATAGGAGAGATCTGTGGCGCCACCTAGCGACCAGGAAAAAAAAGTCACTAAAACCCCATAGAACAGGGAAATTTCTTAAGACTGCTTGAAAAGGGCAGAAGGCTCCCAGGGGAGACAGTGGCCAGCTGGGAAGTTAGCCCACGCCAGGCCCCTTCCGACTAGCAGTCTGAGCCCACAGAGGGAACAGGCACCCACGGCCGGGGCAGACCGGGTGCGCAGAAGAGTGTGCCTGAGACCGGAAGCGCAGGGACTGAGTCCCGCGTCGCCATTTTAGAACAGGAACATTTCTTCAGTAAAGACTGCCTGAAACCAGCAGAAAGCTCCCTCAGAAGCCAGAGATGGCTCCTGGAGGAGCCAGAGGGGAGCGGAGAAGTTCGCCCAAGATGCCGGCCAGTCCGAGCAACACAGTGTCCCAATGCATACGACAAATAAGAAAACAGACAGTAGGAAGTAGAAGAACCACACGCAACCTAACAACTCCTCAGGAAAAAAGCACACCACAAAAAGAAAACCACCCTCCAGATTACAATGACAGTAACATGGAAGAACTTCTGAGACTTCCAGAAAGAGAATTTAAAATTGCTGTGATTAAAAAACTGACAGAAGTCATAAAGGAAAACAATGATATGAGAAAAATAATCAATGATCAGAAGAATGAAATTGAGTCCGTAAAGAGGGAAGCAAAAGAAATGCAGGAGATCAAAGAATTAATGGAGGAACTAAAGAACTCTAGGAAAAGCAATGAAAGCAGAATAGATGAAATGGAAGAGCGAATAAATACTCTTGAAGACACAGAAATAAAAAGAACCAAAACAGAAAAGGAAAGAGAAGTACGAAGGAAAAAGAATGAAGAAAGACTTCGGGAACTATCTGACTCCATGAGGAGAGGAAATATAAGAGTTATAGGAATTCCAGAAGGAGAGGAGAGAGATGTAGGAACAGAGAAAATATTCCAGGAGATAATTGAAGAGAACTTCCCAAATGTGAAGCAGGAGCTGAAAATTGATATACAAGAAGCAAGAAGAACACCAAACTTCCATGACGAAAGGAAAAATACAGCAAGACACATAATAGTAAAGCTCCCAAGAATCCAGGACAAGGAAAAAATAATGAAGCTGACAAGAGGGAAGAAACAGATAACATTCAAAGGAAAACCAATCAGGCTGACATCGGACTTCTCTGAAGAAACACTACGGGCAAGGAGAGAGTGGAGGGACATAGTCAACAGACTCCAAGAAAACAGATGCCAACCAAGAATACTCTATCCCGCAAAGCTCTCCTTCCTCTATGAAGAAAGAATAAGGACCTTCCCAGACAAACAGAAACTCTGGAATTTCATTACGACTAAACCCCCACTCCAAAAAATACTACAAGGAATCCTAAAGCCAGAACCTCAGAGGGATGAATAACAACGAAAGAAGGCCAAAAAAAAAAAAAGTTATTAAAAGAATAAATAAAATCAAAGGAAAGACAAACAATGGCAAATACAGATGCTAACATATCAATATTAACTCTAAATGTAAATGGACTAAACTCTTCAATAAAAAGACACAGAGTTGCAGCCTGGATTAAGAAACAAAACCCAACCTTTTGCTGTCTCCAGGAAACACATTTAGCTACAAAAGATAAAAATAGGCTCAAAGTTAAAGGATGGAAAACAATCCTACAAGCAAATGGACCAAAAAAGAAAGCAGGAACAGCTATACTTAGATAAAACAGACTTCAAACTCAAAAAAATAAAAAGAGACCCCAATGGCCACTACATTATGATCAAGGGGACAATACTTCAAGAAGAAATAACACTCATTAACATATACTCACCAAACGAAGGAGCGCCAAAATATATCAGACAACTGTTGGTCCTCTCTGAAAACAGACATCAGAGAAAACACGTAGTGGGAGACTTCAACACACCACTATCAACAATGGATAGATCAACAAGACAAAAAATAAGTAAAGAAACTAAAGCTCTAAATAAGGACCTAGAGCATTTGGGCTTAACAGACATCTATAGAACACTAACCCCCAAAAAAACGGAGTAAACATTTTTCTCAAGCGCACACGGCTCATTCTCCAGGATCGATCCCATACTGGGGCACAGGACAAACATCAACAGATACACAAAGATTGAAATCATACCAACCATCTTTTCTGACCATGAAGGCATCAAACTAGAAATAAACCATAAAAAGAAGGCAAGGAACTTTCCTACCTCATGGAGATTAAAAACCACACTACTGGAAGACCACTGGACTAATGAGGAGATCAAAGAAGAAATTAAAAAATTCTTTGAATTGAATGACAAGGAGGACACCAATATCCTAAATGTATGGGATGCAGCAAAAGCAGTAATAAGAGGAAAATATATAGCAATAAAAGCTCACATCAAGCAACAAGAAAGAACTCAAAGAAACAACCTAATCTCGAAGCTCAAAGATCTAGAAAAAGAACAACAAAAAAAACCCAAAACCAGTAGAAAAAAAGAATAAAAACCAAAGCAGAAATAAATGAAATTGAAACTAAAAATACAATCCAAAAGATCAATGAAACCAAGAGCTGGTTCTTTGAAAAAATCAATAAAATAGACAAACCTCTAGCCAGGCTCACAAAGGAAAAAAGGGAGAAAGCACAAATAAACAGGATCACAAATGAAAGAGGAGAAATCACAACGGACACAGCAGAAATCAAAAGAATAATCAGTAACTACTATGAACAGTTATATGGAAACAAGTTCAACAATCTAGAGGAGATGGACAAATTCCTACAACTCTACAATCACCCAAAGCTAGATAAAGAAGAAATAGAACACCTAAACAGACCAATTACAAGCAGCGAAATTGAAATGGTAATCAAAAACCTCCCCAAAAACAAAAGCCCAGGACCTGATGGATTTACAAATGAATTCTACCAAACATTCAGAGATGAATTAGTGCCTATCCTTCACAAACTCTTCCAAAAAATTGAGAAGGAAGGGACAATCCCAAATACGTTCTATGAAGCCAACATTACACTAATACCAAAACTGAACAAGGACAACACAAAAAAGGAAAACTACAGGCCAATCTCCCTAATGAACACTGATGCAAAAATCCTCAATAAAATTTTAGCTATCAGAATCCAACAATGTATCCATAAGATAATTCACCACGACCAAGTAGGATTCATTCCAGGGACGTAAGGATGGTTTAACATCCGAAAATCAATCAGTGTTATCCAACACATCAACAAAAAGAAATATAAAAACCATATGATAATATCAATAGATGCTGAGAAAGCTTTCGACAAAGTGCAACACCCATTCATGATAAAAGCCCTTGAAATTCTTGGGATACAAGGAACATACCTCAACATCATAAAGGCCATCTATGACAAGCCAACAGCCAGTATCATTCTCAATGGTGAAAAGCTGAAAGCAATTCCATTAAGATCTGGAACAAGACAAGGATGTCCACTCTCACCACTGCTTTTCAATATAATACTGGAAGTCCTAGCCAGAGCAATAAGACAAGAGAAAGACATACAAGGAATCCAAATAGGAAAAGAAGAAGTCAAACTATCACTATTTTCAGATGATATGATAATATACGTAGAGAACCCCAAAAACTCCACAGAAAAACTAATTCAACTAATCAATCAGTTCAGTAAAGTGGCAGGATACAAAATCAACACGCAAAAGTCAGTAGCCTTCCTATACACAAACAATAAATCTGAAGAAGAAGAAATAAAAAAAAACATCCCTTTTATTATTGAAACAAAAAAAATCAAATATTTGGGAATAAATCTAACAAAAGAGGTAAAGGACCTATACAAAGAAAACTATAAAACACTGTTAAAAGAAATAGAAGAAGACACAAAGAAATGGAAAAACATCCCCTGCTCATGGATTGGAAGAATAAACATTATTAAAATGGCCATCCTACCAAAAGCAATATACAGATTCAATGCTATTCCAATCAAAATTTCAATGTCATTCTTCAAAGAAATAGAACAATTATTGATGAAATTCATATGGAATCACAAAAAACCCCGAATAGCCAAAGCTCTCCTGAAAAAAAAAGAAGGGAATGGAGGCATCACACTCCCAGACTTCAAACTATACTACAAAGCCATAATCATCAAAACTGCATGGTATTGGAACAAGAACAGACATACAGACCAATGGAATCGAATAGAAAATCCAGAAATAAACCCACAGATTTATGGTCAACTAATCTTTGACAAAGGAGCAAAGACTATGCATTGGAGCAAGGAAAGTTTGTTCAATAAATGGTGCTGGGAAAATTGGGTCGCTACATGCAAAAGAATGAAGCTTGACCACTACCTCACACCATACACAAAAATCAACTCAAAATGGATTAAAGAACTAGACATAAGACCTGAAACCATAAAATATATAGAAGGAAATACAGGCGAAACACTACGTGATTTGCACATCAAAGACATCTTTATAGACACATCACCCAAAGCAGTGATAGTGAAGGCAAAGATAAACAGCTGGGACTACATCAAATTAAAGAGCTTCTGCACAGCAAAAGATACAATAACAAAAACAAAGAGAAACCCCACCAACTGGGAGAACATTTTTGCACACAACACTAATGATAAAGGACTGATCACAAAAATCTGCAAAGAGCTGATGAGACTCAACAACAACAAAGAAAATAATCCAGTCAAAAAATGGGCAGAAGAGCTAAAAAGAAACTTCTCTGAAGAAGAAATGCAAATGGCCAACAGGCGTATGAAAAAATGTTCAACATCACTTGTAATCAGGGAAATGCAAATCAAAACTACCATGAGATACCATCTTACACCAGTGAGAATGGCACATCTTAAAAAAAACTAGCAACAACAAATGTTGGCGAGGGTGTGGAGAAAAAGGAACTCTCCTGCACTGTTGGTGGGAGTGCAAACTGGTCCCACCACTATGGAGAGCTGTGTGGAGATTTCTGGACCTACTAAACATAGAGCTTCCATATGATCCAGCAATTCCACTCCTAGGTATTTACCCAAAGGACACAGAAACATCAATTCCAAAGAACACCTGCACCCCTATGTTTATAGCAGCACTGTTTACAATAGCTAAGCTTTGGAAACAACCCAAATGCCCAAAAATAGATGACTGGATCAAGAAGATGTGGTACATATACACCATGGAATATTACTCAGCGTTCAAAAAAGGTGAACACATGCGATTTGCAGCAACATGGATGGCGCTGGAAGGGATCATGCTCAGTGAAATAAGCCAGAAAGAAAAAGAAAAATAGCGGATGGTCTCACTCATAGCAGGAATCTAGAAAACTTAAATAAGGGACCAGGAAAATGAATAACTATAAGAAAGTGAAAATCAGAATCAACAAAAAACTATGAAACAGAGACACTTTTGGGGGGGTGGGCGGGAGGGGAGGGATTGGGATCAGAATGGGGGGTTGCAATTGTATGGGGAATATAAAAATAAAATTTATTATATATAAAAAAAAAAGAAAAGACATAGAGGAACATTACATGCTTATTGTTAAGAAGCTAATCTAAAAGAGCTACCTATTATGGGTATGATTCCTACTATATGACCTCTAACTTTTAACTTAGCATGTCAGTTTATCAGTAATACATACCTATTTTCAATCTGCTATGCCAAATTTTACATGTTACATATGCTAAACATTAGTTTCTTTGTGCTAAATTGTGATAGAAGCACAATATCAGAAAGAATGATTATGGAGATAGTCAAAATACAATAAAACTCTATATAAATAAATATCTAAAATAAGTAAACTAAATTTATACTTATAAATTTGTACATGTGGACATGCTTGGATTGACATATTCATAAGCTGATTACCATCTGTGTGTATATCTCATGTGCCAACCATTCAGATAAATACTTTACATGCATTGCTTCGTTTGATCATATGATAACCTATGTGTTAGTTGAAATTATTATCTTCATTGAATAAATGAGAAAACTGGTGTTTTAAACTATTCCTTTTCTTATAGTCATTAGATTATATTATCTTAGGAATTTTTACAGTATGATGTAAGCACATCGAGAGCTGGTTCCTTGTTCATTTTTCCTAGTTTTGTAATCCCACCTCATATTACAGGGCTGTGATATTGCATGTATTCAAAACACATTTTATAAATGCTTTATTTCTTTCATGGTTGTTATTAACAATTTTAGTTATGAATTCACTTGAGTGGATAGTCTGATGTTACTATTTAATATATAATCCCCCTCTCCCAAAACCTTGAACAAAAGTTTATAATTTGGGATGCTACGTTAATGTTTATGGTGTCAGGCTACCATTTATTGACTTGAACACATTATTTAATTAAAGGATCTGGTAGTTTATAAAAAAAAATCATTGGTGTCATCATTTGAATAAGTCATTACACCGCCCCTTATAATTCTTTTGATGAAATAAATATGATTTCATTATGCTCCCATGCAAAACTTGAGTTCAAATAAAGCACTTTTGTTTTGAAAGTTCAATATGTTTTAGGGGATATGACCTAAGTGCCAACGAGAAAACTCTGAATTAATCCTCCGTAGAAAGCAATCATAATTCCAAGTCAGTTGTAATTAAAATTACTGAAGAATTTTTATAAATGTTCTCAACTGTATTAAACAAGTTGTTTTTCCAGCTTTTTAGTGGACTAGTGGTCCAATGACTTAAATGGGCTGCAAACCTGCTACAATTCAAACCATACAATTCTTCATAGCTTTCTGTGATTTGAGGGACTAAATTCCTTTGATTGTACCTTCTGAAATTAACTGGATTGGCAGATATGGTTTCTCAACCTCTAGTAGTTTGTTGGAAATCATATAAAATGCTCCTTATCAGAGCTATTTGAAATTCTCCCTTTTGGGTACTCAAATTAGTGTTTGTCCTTCTGTCTCCCATTATTTCTATAATTTCTTCCTTTGTAGGAATAAATTTGTTTATGCTCTTCACCTTCTGTTGGGTGGGGTTCTAGGCACTCTTTCATAGTCTGTGCTCTAGGAAATGTATAGGTTTCTACTTAACTTGAGATGAGACCTTCATTTACCTTTGCTAAGTAAATGTTTTTGCTTGATACTTAGTATTAAAGATAATACTAAGGTGGCACAATGGTTAAGTCTCAGCACTATCAAACTATCACCAGCCACTATTTATGAGTTCAATCCCCGGCCAGGGAACTGACCGACATGGCGCCGCAGACCTCTCCTGTCTCCCCTGATGCCCCCCCTCAGCAGGTATTTAAGTAGATCTGCCTGCTCTGTGCCCAACTCTGTCTCTGGTGAGTCCTCTCACCACCACCCCACCACCTCCCTGTGCCTCTGGCCTACATCCTAGTTCTTGTATGCATAAATAAATAAAATAAATCATTTTTTTCTTAAAAGATAATACTATGGTACATTTCCTATGGCAAATTCCTGTCCCTTCAAAGGCCAGAATTAATGTTCTTTTACATCTTGTTATATTTTGGTCTTTTTCTAAGTATAACCTATTTATGTCTTGAATGGATTTTATTTTATTTATTTATTTTTTTTTTAAGAATGAAGACGGCAGATAACTTTTTTTTTTTTTAAGATTTCTTTATTTATTTATACAAGCACTGGGTACAGTCAGAAGCGCGGGAGGGTGAGAGAATTCACCAGAGCCAGAGCGGGGAGCAGAACAGGCAGCAGGACCGAAGTACACTGCTGAGGGGAGCAGCGGGCGGCAGGGGAGGTCTGCGCGCCATGTGGAACCCTCCCCCTGTGGCCGGGGAGCAGCCGGGGATTGAACTGGCACTTCAGAGGCTGCCGGGCAGCTTCGCAACCCAGGGCTCAACTGCTGCGCCACCGGGGAGGCTCTTGAATGGATTTTAATGGGAGTATTTTTGATACTTAAAAGGTGATGTAGACATTGAAGTAGGGTTTTGAATGTAAAATGAAGAGTTCTAAGTATCTGCTCCATTGCCCTCCATTTTCTCAGTGTTTTATTGAAACCAGATGTTAGAAAAGGCTCATGGGACCATGCCACCAAAAAAGATACTTTAAAAAGATATATTTTATAAATTTCCTGTCGGCCTTTAAGTTCCTCCTAATTTGAGGAATCCGCAGACTATAAAATAAAATGTCTTCTGTAACCAGTAGATCAGAAAAAAAACTTCCTGTGTGTCTTTTCATGGCTCGATGGCTCATTTCTTTTTAGTGCAGAATAATGTTTCATGTCTGGTTGTACCACTGTTCATTTATCCATTCACCTACTAAAGGATATCTTGGTTGCTTCTGAACATTGACAATTATGAATAAAGCTGCTATAAACACACAGAGGCATTTTGTGTAGACATGTCTTTAATTTGACAAAAGGAGCATGATTGCTGACTTGTATGATAAAAGTATGTTTAGCTTTGTAAGAAACTGTCAAACTGCCTTCCACCATGGCTGTATCATTTTCCATTCCCACCAGCAATGAATGAGAGTTCCTGTTGCTCCTCTTCCTCGCCAGCATTTGGTGTTGTCAGTGTTTTGAATTTTATCTCTTCTGTTAGGTGTGTAGTGGCATCTCATTATTGTTTCGTGTTCATTTTTTCTGTATTCCTGGTTCCTAATTGCTTTTTTACTTTTTTCTCACTGTTCCAGCTTCTAGCCAAATGGTTCTCAAACTGTGGTTCCCTGACTAATAGCATCAACACCACTTAGGAACTTGTTAGAAATGTAAGTGTTGGGACTTGCCCAAGCCTACCAAATAAAAAATCCTATGTGTGGGACCTACCAAATTGTACTTTAACAACCCTCCAGACAATTCTGATACAAGCTAAAGTTTGACAGTGCTGTTCTAGACTTAAACTGTCCAACTGGTAACCTCTAGCCTTATGTAGCTATTTTACACTTGAAATATGGCCAGAATGAATGATATGTGCTATGGGTATAGAGTACACCCCAGATTTGGAAAACATAGTGTGAAAAAGTAAAATAGCTCAGAGGTAATTTTTATTTATTTTTATTTTTTTAAAGATTTATTTATTTATGCATACAAGAACTGGGGTACAGGCCAGAGATGCAGGGGGTGAGAGGATTTACCAGAGACAGAGTGGGGAACAGAACAGGCAGACTGAGTGAAATACACTGCTGAGGGAAGCAGCAGGCCAGTTAGGAAAGGTCTGCTGCGCTATGTGGGTTGCTCCCTGGCCGGGGATAGAACTTGTGCTGTAGAGCTGCGGATTGCTTCATAGTGTGGTGCTTAAGCCCTTGCATCACCAGGGAGGCCCTTATAGGTAATTTTTATATTGACAACATTGAAGTAATATTTTGAATAAATTGAGTGAAATAAAAATTATTAAATTATTTTTACCTGTTTCCTTTTAGTTTGACATGGAGTTACTAGAATATTTTAAGTTATACATGTGGCTCTCATTATATTTCTTTTAGACAGTGTTATTCTAGACCATGAATCTGCAAACTATAACCTGTGGGTCAAATCTGGCCTACTGCCTGTTTTTATATGACTCATGAAGTAGGAAAGGGTTTTCATTTTTGAATATTTAAAAATAAATTTTACAAAAGAATGATATTCTATGACATGTGAGAATTATATGAAGTTCCAGATTCATTACCCCCAAATAAAGTTTTGATTAGAGCATGGACACACTCATTTTTGTATGTCTGTGGTTGCTTTTGCTTTTCATGGGCAGAAGAGTAACTGACAAAAACCCTGTGGCTTGCAAGTCTAACATATTTACTCTCTGGCCCTTTACAGAAACAGCCAGACTCCTGTTCAAGACTATCAGCTTCCACATACTCCCTGGCAGAGGACCCTGCTTTTAAATTGCCCCTATTCCCAACTTTTGCTATGCTTAGCTTGTAAGCCCAACTCCTTGACTCACAGCTGCCCAAATCTCAGTGGTATTTTGGGGTTACAAGATTTGACCTATGCATTATTTAGGCTATGAAAATGTTCTTATCTTCCAGAACTGCACAAGGAATATATGGAACTTACCTACAGCAAAGAGGAACAGATGTCTTTTTTTCTCCAAAGGTGGGGCATTACTTCTCAGAAGAGAATTGCTATTTCCATCAGATTGAGAGGTGAGCCTATCATTTAGGACTGGCCCGTTTAGTTGTGGCTTAGCAACACCGCTTGAATTAAATCTCTCCCCTTCTCTCTTCCTTCCCTTTCCCTCACTGCCCCCACCACCGTTCATGCCTATTCTCAGACAACTGACTTCAGCACCTTGTCCTTCCAGATATATTGTAGAAATTGCTATGATTTTTTTTTCACTCTAGCGAAGCATATTTGATCTCTTTGTGAGTCTCTTGATTCTTTTTTTTTTTTTAAGATTTATTTATTTATTTATTTATACAAGCACTGGGCACAGTCAGAAGTGCGGGAGGGTGAGAGAATTCACCAGAGCCAGAGCAGGGAGCAGAGCAGGCAGAAGGACCGAAATACACTGCTGAGGGCAGCAGCGGGCGGCAGGAGAGGTCTGCGCGCCATGTGGGACCCCCCTCTGGTGGCCGGGGAGCAGCCGGGGATTGAACCGGCGCTGCAGAGGCCGCGGGCAGCTTCGCAACCCAGCGCTCAACCGCTGCGCCACCAGGGAGGCCCCGTGAGTCTCTTGATTCTTATTCTCTACCACCAATATACAACCAAAGTCTTGTTGATTCAGTGAATCTCTGCAATCTCATTTTATTGGATGTGCAATGAGGAGAAGGCTGTTAATTGATAACAGTTTTGGAACAATGCTCTTCCTGGCTTTGCCTCCTTAATCTGCTCCTTCCAGCCAGAGTAATAACATTACTGAACATTATTGCTTAATAGATAGGTACTAATCTGTTCTCTCTCTCTGCCTACCTCCTCTTTCTCTCTTTCTCCCTCTCTCATGCACATGCACGTGTGTACACACACACACACACACACACATACACACACACTTCCTTCATTCCTTTTCTTCCTTTGTTTACTGATTATATTTAGAATTATTTAACTTTCTTTTTTTAAGATTTATTTTTATTTACCTATGCATATAAGAACTGGGGTGTAGGCCAGAGGTCGGGGTTGGTAAGAGGATTCACCAGAGACAGAGTGGGGAGCAGAACAGGTGGATCTACTGAAAAACACTGCTACAGGGAGCAGTGGGTGAACCGCAGAGGCTGGCGATAGCTTGATAGCGCTGAGACTTTAATCCCTTCACCATGAGGGAGGTCCTGTTTAACTTTCTAATATGAAGGAGTTTGTAAGCAGACTCCCTGAACATTTTAACAATATGAATATTAATGATTAAAAAGTGTCTCATGGAAGATGTTACTGCTATTTCAAACACACTTCATTGTCAGTGTTAGGGAGGGGTCTTGCACCTCTATTCATTTAGTAACTCTTTCATCTAGTAACTCCTTCAGACAATTGTCTTTAGATTCTATAGTTGAGTTGAATTTAGGCCTTCCACTGGGGTTGGGAGAAAGACACCCCCACATAGGTAAATCCTAAATAAACTTGACTTTTCCTATCTAGCTCATCTGAAATATTGGGCATGAACATTTGCTGGGGGAGGGGGTTCTGTTGAAAGATAAATTGGGGGATAAAGTGGCCTAGTGTTTTACTCCAGCTCTTAATAACACAATCTCCAAATTTCTGGCCTCTACTGTCTCTGGATTTCACTTTTTTCATCTGTAAAATAAAGGGCCTGAGGGCCTCCCCTGGTGGCGCAGCGGCTGAGCGCTGGGTTGCGAGGCTGCCCGCAGCCTCTGCAGCGCCAGTTTGATCCCCAGCCACCAGCGAGGGTCCCACAAAAAAAATTTTAAAAAATTAAAAAAATAAAGGGCCTGATTAGTTAAACTTTAAAGTTTCTTCCAATTCTAAGTTGTTCTGATTTCATATGCCTATCCATTACCTAGAGACAATAATTTTTATCCTTGTCATCCAAAGTTTCAGTAATGTTAATGAACTGCCAGAAATGAAAACTTATTGAATCCCTCAGAAGAGAAAGTCACTGAAATCCCACTTCATCAGAATAAGCAAAAAGTTGAATATTCCAATTTATTCCATATGTTGTTATATGGAAATTGTTATATAGCATATATGCATGAGCAAATGTTTTTGTAATTAGAATGGAATAAAATACCCAGCAGTAGGATTATAATAACCATAGCATAAACCTTTTTTTAAATAATTTTTGTTGTTTTTTTAAAGTCTTTTTTTTTAATATTTATTTATTTATTTATTTATTTATTTATTTATTTATACAAGCAGTGGGTACAGTCAGAAGCGTGGGAGGGTGAGAGAATTCACCAGAGCCAGAGCAGGGAACAGAACAGGCAGAAGGACCGAAGTACACTGCTGAGGGGAGCAGCTGGCGGCAGAGAGGTCTGCGTGCCATGTGGGACCCTCGCCCAGCGGCCAGGGATAGAACCGGCGCTGCAGAGGCTACGGGCAGCTTTGCAACCCATCGCTCAACCGCTGCGCCACCGGGGAGGCCCCATAGCATAAACCTTTTGATTAAGCCTCTTACAGTTCTCTCAGAATAGAATTCTGAACTCTCATAATCATTGTACAGCATTGGCACTATAGATGAAATAAGGTTGGGCTAAGTTAATGATATGTACTTAAAATTTCTTCTTGAAAGATTTGTCTATAATTTTTCTTTCTTACAAATTTAGAACATAGAAAATTTTAAGTTACTAGAACCCCTAGAATTACATAATTTTAGATTCTGGAAGGACACTTGAAGATCCTTAGACCCAATCCTCAAATATACAGATGAGAAACTTAAAGTTCACAAAAGTTCAAATCGGAGTTGATGGCACCAGAGCTGACTCTGAAACTAGTATTTCCTGCAAGGATTGTCTCCTTGAGAAATAGACATTTATAAGATTGTACTTACAAGATCACAGTCTGTAGTAAGGCATCATAATCCTCTCATAATTATCCACTCACGTAATCACCATCATAATTGTCAATCAATGAGATAATTCCTAGTACCCAGGAAAGTGCTGTGATCTTTTGAAAATAATCAGTAAAATTGTGGGGTGGGTAGGTCTACATTAATACTCTTTTTTTCTAAGGGTAGCAGCGAGCAAGATAGGGGAGGTCTGCTGTGCCATATGGGGGTTTGCTCCCTGGCCTGGGATCTAACTGAGGCTATCGGGGTGATAGCGTTGAGGCTTAACCCCTAGACTACCAGGGAGGCCTATAAAGTCTTTTTCTTGCTAACACACTCAAGGGCTCCAGAATAATTAAAAATAGCCCCTAACATACAAATGCTGGGGGGTCTTAGGAATAATGTACTGTTCGTTGTTTTTTGTGTGTTTTTTTTTTTTTTTATGTGTGGCTATAGCCACACAAATTTTAGGAATTGAACAAATTTTGGAAGCTATGTTCTGCATCATTTATCTTGTTCTGTTCAGCCCTAATAAATGGTAGCTTCAGTCATAAGTTGAATAATTTTATATTACACCCGTGGTTCCCACACTTCAGCCTGTGTCAGAATTACTAGAGGGCAGAATTCCTAGATTGGTCCAATTCTCTGAGTCTCTGATTAAATAGGCCTGGGGTGTGGCCCCAGATTTACATTTTTAACAAGTCTCAGATGATGCTGGTACCTCTGGCAATGGGAACTACACTTTGAGAATTAAATTACTGCTTTGTCTATGCATTTCAGCCAAAAAGGTGCAGATGAATACTGAATAGTGTATTCAGTGAGTGATGCATCTGATGGTGACGAGTTTGTGGCTGTTTGTGCTACTTGTTAGCATTTTCACCATCCCATAAGCACAGTAAACACTACCTCAACTGAGATTGGGGCTCCCCAAAACTTTTTACAGGAACATTCTGAGATTATTTGGTCTACTCCCTGTCTTTGTGCAAAAAGGTTATTATTCCCTTCTTACCCCAAGGCTGAGAGGTGATTTGATTTGTCCATGATCACAGAGCTGTTAATGCAGTGTCAGGACCAGAGCCTTGCCTCCAACTTCTAGTGCTTTTCATTACCACAAAATTCATTTTGCTTAATAGTGACTGCTTCCTTCTTGCTTTCAGAACAACTTTCCATTAATATCACTAATCTTCAACCACAGTGTGTCCTCAGTAATGGCAGCCAACCATTTTTCAAATTGTTCAAAGTGTGAGTAGGTGTGAGAATGGATATAGCAATGTAAATCCATTCACATATTTAGAAAGAACTGCATACATCACTAAATGTTATCATATTCAAAAGGCAAACTTCTGTAACTTTGTCTTCTGCTCTGAGTATGAAAAGATAGGGAATATCCTGATGGAGTGTGTACTTTTAGTAGCAGAAGCAGTAAAGATTTTGATTCCGTAGATTTGAACTCCAATTATGCAACAACATTCCTGGCTGGAAATAAAACATTAAACCTCTTAGCCTGCTGCCTATCACAAGAATTTCTTTCACCTTCTGCAACTTAAAGACAGACAAGCCTGGCTTCCTAAACTTGTCAACCAAAGAGGAATGGATCATGGAGGCTCTTTCCGCAAAGCAGTCATGGTAACTGTGTAACCAGAAGTTTAATTCATGATAACTGTGTTGTGAAATAAATCTTTAAGCAGTTCTCTCTGCAGTTCTCTGCTCCTAAAAAGAGATGGCAGAGTTTCTAGGATGGGTGGAATTGGATGGGTAGAGATGGAAAGTAGACTGAAGGTCTTCATATGTGGAGACAACATGATTAAGAGTGTTGTCTCCGGGACTCCCTGGTTGCGCAAAGGGTTAAATACAGCAGTGTGAAGCAATACGCAGCCTCTGCATCTCCCTTTTTTTTTTTTTTGCTGTTACTGGAGATGACACTCTTGAGAGGGGACGGGGGGGGGGGGGGGGGGGGCGGCGTGGTGGTGGCAGTAAGGAGGTTTTTGGGTCCCTCTGAGAAAGAATTCAGCAGATGTTCCCAATCATCAGCATATGGCAAGTTTATTGAGGAAAGGTAAAAAAGGAAAGAGAGGCACCTGCACAGACACAGCCAGGCAGTCAGTTTTAAAGGACAAGAACTGCTGAGATCACATATTTTAATGCTCTGTGAACCAGTGGTGAATACCTTAGACTGATGCTCCAGAGAGTCAATGTTAATCCGCGAGTCTGCTCTGAAACAAGTTTTTCCCACAAACTATTCTTCCAGGTTTTCCCCCCACTCAATTTATGTGCATACAATATATTTTAAAAAAAAAACTGTTCAACTTAGAAAAACTAGTGAGATTTGCTATAAAAAGTGAAAAGTAATAGTCTCTTAAGGTGCTTTTTTTTTAAGATTTTTTTTTTTAATATGGCTTTATTTTATTTTATTTTGTGGGACCCTCGCTGGTGGCCAGGGATTGAACCGGCACTGCAGAGGCTGCGGGCAGCCTCACAACCCAGCGCTCAATGGCTGCGCCACCAGGGGAGGCCCATTTTAAGATTTATTTATTTACTTATACAAGCACTGGGTACAGTCAGAAGCACGGGAGGTGAGAGAATTCACCAGACCAGAGCGGGGAGCAGAGCAGGCAGAAGGACCGAAGTACACTGCTGAGGGCAGCCGGGGATTGAACCAGCGCTACAGAGGCTGCGGGCAGCTTCCCAGCCCAGCGCTCAACCCAGCACTCAACCTCTGAGCCACAGGGGAGGCCCCTCTTAAGGTGCTTTGATGTTGGACAGATAAAATCCCCAGAGAAACAGTAGTCGTATGGAACTTGCCCATGTGCGATGTGGTTTTGTCTGGTCATCCATGTGCTTATTACTCTGTTCTTGTGTAGAAGAAAGGAGGGCTCCATGTGATTAGCCCTGATAGGAAACTGCAGTCTGTGTTAGAGCTGCCAAATGACCTTCAAAGGGAGTTAAGGAGATCCTAATATGTAGTTTGCAGGGCACGCACCTTGCTGGACTTACAAATCAGATCTTGCCTGGAGAGTTCAACTCCTCTGTTTACCCAGTTTTCATCTTGATTATTTATTTTTGTTGTTTGAGCTTTCTTTTTGGCTTTAGTTAGATGTCAAATGTTGGGTGGGAGGGTTGTATGGGTGGGCATGATTTTGACATATTTTTTGACTGGTGCACTACCAGAAAACATTTTCAGGTATTTCCTATGCTAGGAGCAGTTACTTTAAAAAGTTAGAATATATGTACATTTTACCTTAATTTTCACTTATTTATTGAATTTTTTTTCAGTTTACAAAGATAACATTGTTTGTTGGAGAAGAAAAAGATTCCTAGATATTTCACCATACTATTAAAAAATAGCCTTCAGTTTCTCTCTTCCATGTATATGTACACACACACACACACACACACACTCTCTCACTCATTCATACTTGAGCATAATGGAAAGCACATGTCATGCTAATTTTCCTTCCCACATCATAAATAGAAACACTGGGGCATAATTTAACATGGTAGCGGTAAATATCTCCATAAGATGGTACCCAAAGATTATTTTTATTTATAGTTTGTATCCTGACAATTGTGAAATCGTAGTTGACAATTTAAGTAGGTGAGTTTGTGCACTATTACATTCATGTACACCTTTATTTTTGTTTATTTGTCTAGTAACTTTATTTATTTATTAGATTTATTTATTTATTTATTTATTTATACAAACACTGGGTACAGTCAGAAGCACAGGAGGGTGAGAGAATTCACCAGAGTCAGAGCAGAGAGCAGAGCAGGCAGACTGACACAGTACACCGCTGAGGGGAGCAGCAGGCAGCAGGAGAGGTCTGCGCGCCATGTGGGACCCTTACCCGGCAGCTGGGGATCGAACTGGCGCTGCAGAGGCTGATGGGCAGCTTCGCAACCCAGCGCTCAACCACCGTGCCACCGGGGAGGCTCACTCTTTTTTTTTTTTTTTTTAAGATTTTTTAGTTTATTTATGCATAGAAGAACTAGGGAATAGGCCAGAGGTGACGGGGGTGAGAGGATTCATCAGAGACAGAGTGGGGAGCAGAACAGGTGGATCCACTGAAATACACTGCTAAGGGGAGCAGCAGGGGAGACAGGAGAGGTCTGCTGCACCATGGGGTGGGGGGCCAGCTCCCCCGCTGGGATTGGGATCAAACTCAGGCTGGTGATAGCTTGATAGTGCTGAGACTTTAACCCCTGTGCCACTAAGGAGGCCCCCTTGTTTATTAACTCTTAGTGAAATAGTAGCATTCATGATAGTGGTATTTCTAAGTTATAGGCTAAGCTTATTGAATATGTCAGTACATGACACAAAATGCTCTCAAGGAAAATTGTATTATTTCATAACTTTACCAGAGTGCCAAAAGGATCCATTGTCTGGGTATCAATGTTTTTAATCTATTTGTTAAGCAATAAATACAATCTTGGGGCCTCCCTGTGCACAGGGGTTAGGTCTCAGCACTATGGTGCAGCAGACCTCTCCTGACTCACCCACTGGTTCCCTCAGCTGTGTATTTCAGTCAGTCTGCCTGTTCTGCTCCCCACTCTGTCTCTGGTGAATCCTCTCACCCCCTGCACCTCTGGCCTACACTCAGCTCTTGTGTGCATAAATAAATCTTAAAAAAAAAAACCCAAACAGTTAACCAGTTGTTCCAACAACATTTATATAACAATCCATCTTTCCCCCACTGGTTATAACTGTCTTATTGAGTGTATACTAATTTCCCAAATATGTGTGAGTCTACTCCTAGATTCTATTCTGTTCCCTTGATCTATCATTTATTCCTGCGTGAGATAACACACTGTTTTAATTTCTGTAACTTAAAAATATTTTCTAATATTTGATCATCTAAGATTACTTAAAAATTGAATTAAAAATATTAATTTTTATTCCCACAAATTTTGTAATTGAGGTGAAATTCATGTAACAGAAAAATAACCATTTTAAAGGGACTAATTCAGTGGCATTTAGTATATTCACAATGTACTACATGTCTAGTTCCAAAACATCTTCATCACAATGTTGTACCACCACCACCACTGTGTATTTCCAAAACATCTTTATCACCCTAAGAGGAAACCCTAGACCCTCTAAGCAGTGGATGATAATTATCATCATGTTCTCAGTTTCTACCCCTAAGAACTTGGCTAAAAATCCCCTGTCCTTGGGCCTCCCCTGGTGGTGCAGTGGTTGAGCGCTGGGTTGCTAGGCTGCCCACAGCCTCTGCAGCGCCAGCAGCCTCTGCAGCGCCAGTTGGATCCCCAGTTCAATCACGGCCACCGGCGAGGATCCCACAAAAAAAAAAAAAAAAAAAAAATCCCCTGTCCTTGACCCTCTCCCTTGAAGTTCCTCCAATGTCCTGTATCCCTAATCCACTCAGTTTTCTATTAGTGCCACGTCTTTTTAATAAATTTCATAGACCTTGACATAGCATACCCTGGGTCTCCCCGCAATCCTATTTTTCTTCAGCTCTTCCTCCCACAAATGTTCTCTTCCTCATGCTCCTCCCTTTCTCTGTCCCCTAGTTGATGAGGCTTTAATTCATACTGCAGAGATTAAGAAATACACTCCCACTGGGCATTACCTCTAAACTAGAATGCTTATGTCCAGGAAAGGCCAGGAAAATTATTATTACCCATTGGGTAACTGGACAGGTGACATCCCCTTTTACCAAGTCTCAGTTTTTTCACATATAAAATGGTAAGACTTGCTCATATTTGCCAAGCATCTATGTAAGCTATATAAGCATTGCATAAGAAATCATTAATAGGGCCTCCTGGTGGTGCAAGGTGTTAAACACCACACTGTGAAGCAGTCCCCAGCCTCTGCAGCATGAGTTCGATACCCCGCTGGCCAGGGAGCAACCCACATGGCACAGCAGATCTCTCCTGCCTCGCCCACTGCTCCCCTCAGCAATGTACTTCGGTCAATCTGCCCGTTCTGTTCCCCACTCTGTCTCTGGTGAATCCTCTCACCCCCCCACAACTCTGGCCTGTACCCCAGCTCTTGTATGCATAAATAAATAAATCTTTTTTAAAAAAAGAAAAAAAAAAAGAAATGAGTAATAGCAGATGCTTACATAGCACTTAATATGCGCCAGACATTATGTCAAATGCTTTACATACAATTTTTCACTTAGTTCTCACAACCACCCTATGAAAATGTTATCATTAAAACTATTTCATAGAGGGCCTCCCCGGTGGCGCAGCGGTTGAGCGCTGGGTTGCGAAGCTCCCCACGGCCTCTGCGGCGCCAGTTCGATCCCCGGCTGCTCCCCGGCCACAGGAGGAGGGTCCCACATGGCGCGCAGACTTCTCCTGCCACCCGCTGCTCCCCTCAGCAGTGTACTTCGGTCCTTCTGCCTGCTCTGCTCCCTGCTCTGGCTCTGGTGAATTCTCTCACCCTCCCGCGCTTCTGACTGTACCCAGTGCTTGTATAAACAAACAAATAAATAAATACATGGAAAAAAAAAAAAACTATTTCATAGATTTTTTAAAAAGACATTTCAAAATTAAGTAATTTACCCTAGATGGCCCCTGCCAGCAAGTGGTGGAGCTGGACTTCAAACTTTAGCAGTTCTGGCTCCAGAGTCTTGGTCTTAACTGCTGCCCCATACTGCCTCCTACAACCTCATAAAAGCAGGGGGCTAGTTAAAAATAATCCCCTCGCATTTTTATAGCACTATTCCAATTTAAAGCAGTGTTCACATTCTGTGCCCTTTTTGATCTTCACAACAACCCTGGGGGTGGACATTATTAGCCCAATTTATGGGGCAAGAACTGAGACTTACTAAGAGGGTCATGTGTTCAAGGGCAGAATCAGGACTTAAGCCCAGGACTGCCCGTTCCTGGTGCACCTCAGATGCCGAAGTACACATCCTGTACTTTCTAAGTCTCCTCCAGCTCCAACACTGAACACGCTTTCCTTTCTGTCTTTCATTAAAGAGACTCCAGTGTGCTCTCAAAGAATCCCTTCCATGTCCCCCTCCCCACCACCCACTTTGCTCACAAACATCAGCAGGGGGTGCTGTAGACCAACAGGCCAGGCTGCTGCTGCCTTGGGAACCTCTGTTAAAGGAAACAACCATAGACCTTTGTGGTCATGCTCTTCTTTTTAATTTGGTTATATTAAAAAAAAGTTTTTGTAAGTACTACTTGTATATAGTATACAAGTTTAAAGGTACAAATGAATAGACAGTGTGCCTGCCCCCCCGGCTCTCCAGTTCTCCATTCTGAGGGCAAACCCAGGCAGTTTCCCAGTGTTTCATTCTAGAGATGTTTTATCCTTATATAAACAAGTATTTCCGCCCCCCACCCCACACAAAAGTGATAACATACCAACATGCACGTGTGTTTTCTTGTTCACACAAATGGAACCGTACTACACATGCTATTCTTCCTCTTTTTTTTCCCCAAGGTAATGTATCTTACAAATCAGTTCACATCATTATGCATAATATTTAATTGAGTGAATAAGTCACAATCAATTTTACCAGCTCCCTTTTGTTTTCTTTTTTGTACAATTACAGGCAAAACTGCAAATACCTATACTTGTACATAGACTACTTTGTACATGTGCTTATCTGCAAGATAAATTCCAGGAAGTGAAATTTGCTTCCCTGCAAATTTCACACCTTTGTAATGTTGATTGATGTTGTTAAATATCAATTGCACAAAAGCTACCATTTATTGCTGCTTCTGCAGGGCATGCAATAATCTAGTTCCTACACCCTCACCAACACAAGGTCTTGTCAAACTTGCTGATCTCTGTCTACCCCATGGGTGAAAGATGGTTTCCCACTGCAATTTTAATTGTATTTCTCTTAAAATGTAGGTTCTTCTAGTGTGCCATGTGCTGTGTTGGGGCATCCTCCTCCAGCTATCCCTGGTCTGTCTTTCACTGTCCTTTCCTGCTTGCCCTGTACCGACCTTGTGCCCTAAGAATCCTTGCCATATCCCCTAAGAATCCATTTTCTTGCTTGGTCATTCTCACCAGGTCACGCAGGGGCAACCTTCATTGACCTCTTCTTTAGAGGCTTACAAGTGAGGAGAACGTGGTTTCTTGCCTTTTCTCTATTTCTTAAGACTAAGTCCTGTAACCCAATTAAGCAAAGCTGAGACAAGTGTTGTGCGGTCAGATTAGCCCTGGGTCCTCAGACTTCTCAGACCCACCCAGTCCAGTGAGTCAGTGCTTCAGTTTTCTCATCCTAACCTCTCTATGGCGATAGGCAGGTGGGCAGAGAGCAGGTCCCTGGACACTTACCAGTGTTCAGCAGACATTCTTTGTAGCATGACTGGCTGGTAGAACTGTCTTCACATTCAATGTCATCATAGCCTGAAATGTGCTTACCAGCAGTACCACTTAGATTAAAGCAGGGACTCTAAGACATTTAGAATCAAGGTTCCCTTCTTTGTGGGGAACCTCTGAACCTTTTCTCAAATCCCTCTTTCTTTGAGGTCCCAGGCACTTGACTCCATTGCAGGGTAAACTGCTCACTAACCCGCCTTCTCCACAAGACCATGACTCAACTAACAGCCCATGGCTTTGTTTGTCTTTGTGTCTCTATTTAAACCAAGTAATGAATCAACATGTGAGGATTTTGTGGGGTTTTTTAATTTTATTTTTAATTATTTTTATTATTTTTTTTATTTTTACATCACTGTTCATTTTTAAACAAATTTGCTTCCCCCCACCCCCTCAGGTGTAGTCCCCATAGAGTTCCCTTCACCAGTGTACCCGTGCACCATCAACCTGTGAGAATTTTGAATGAGTCTTTTCCTAACTTCAAGAATAACTCCCGGGAGAGGCCGGCATCATTCTCTGTTCATGGGCCCTCTGGTTCATCCTATGCAGTTGCTGAGTTTCCCTCCTAAAACACACTTTTAAGGCAGTCACTTGGGAAGGTTCCCTGTGGCCTACTAAATGAAGTGCAAATTCCTTAGCTTGGAATTTAAGGGCCTCCATGGTGATATGGCTCTGTCTACCTTTCTAGTCCTTTTTTCCACTACCTCATGCTTTAATCAAATGGAATTACTCAATGCTTCTCTAGTGTGCCCACATTCCACCCCTGTGCCTTTGCCCATGCCGTGCCTCTTCTGGCTAGAATACCTTCCTCTTTGCTCCATTTCCATCACAGAGGGGTGTGTGTATGTGTCTTTCTATGCCACCTTTTGTTTAAAAAATAAAGGTAACAATTTTTCAGAAAGGAAATAAATTTTAACTGTTCTTCCAGTGCAATTGCCACCTCCCCCAAGATTCCTGTTCTGACCCTCTGACAGGGAATATTCCCCCACCTTAGCTCCCTAGTCAGATTTTGTTTATACTTCCCTTGCATCCTCATTCCTACGCCACCTCAGGGTGCCCACGAGCAGAGATGGGTGTGATGCTGTCTGTGTTGCCTACACATCAGTGTTAGTTAATGAGATGCTCTAAAGTCAAAGGAGTAGCTCTTTGAGGTCCCTTACTTTCTTTCCCACTTTGAGTTTAAGAAGTGGGGAAAGTTTGAGACCAGTCACCCCAACCCTATAGCCATCCCTCAGATGCTTTTCTTTTTTTTTTTTTTTTTTTAATTTTTTTTTTAATTTTTTTTTTAATAGAGGCATGTTTTATTTATTTATTATTTGTTTGTTTGTTTTGTTTATACATGCACTGGGTACAGTGACCCTCCTCCGGTGGCCGGGGAGCAGCCGGGGATTGAACCGGCGCTGCAGAGGCTGCGGGCAGCTTCGCAACCCAGCGCTCAACCGCTGCGCCACCGGGGAGGCCCCCTCAGATGCTTTTCTAAGAGAGATCTTCTCTCAACTCAGAGCCACCCCACTAAAGTCAGGAGATAATGTTAGCCCTGAACCCCACCTTACATCTCCCTACACAAAGCCTACAGAGAACAGTGGGAATCTGTGTCTGAGGCTCCAGAGAAAACTGTCCTATTTGCCCTTTCTCTGAGGGAAGACTCCAGGATTATGTTTCAAACTAGAGTATTTGTTTTCTTTGAGTTCTTGGAAGGGATGCAGCCAAGGAAAGGAGAAATGGAAAGTCATCCCTCTCCTTGCTCTGCGGTCCTCATCTCTTTGACTTGAGCAGATGGCATAGACACCTCTCTGTTAAAATGCCTGTTTGCACTATTGGGAGGTGCTGTGTATACTGGCAAGCTGGAGGAAGGCAGCCTGGTCCTTCCCTTGGGCTTGCTTCTGGTGCTTTCTGGAAGGGAAAGAATGGTACCAGAGTTTTAGTTTTCACTCCACCAT
The DNA here is from genome assembly GCF_014898055.3 of Talpa occidentalis. Classification (NCBI taxonomy): domain Eukaryota; kingdom Metazoa; phylum Chordata; class Mammalia; order Eulipotyphla; family Talpidae; genus Talpa; species Talpa occidentalis. The sequence goes on along the minus strand of NW_023605083.1, from coordinate 121,999,419 downwards.
TCAATAGCCAGATGACCTTGACCAAGTTCCTTAATCTTTCTCAGTCTAAAAATAGAAATAGCAGCACCTTCTTTACCTTCCACATGGGCTGTTCTGAGCACCAAAAGAGAAAATATATATGAGCATGTTTTAAAACTGTATTTTAAAGATGTTGTTTATATACTGCCTTATTGTGCAATGGAGTTGCAAGAGGCTTAAAAGATAGTAAGATATCATCAATTAAAAGTGAGAGTAGAAGAAGAAAAAAGAATGAGGACATAATGAGCCTGAAATGAGGTTAAATGAAAACCTCCTTTGCTGTGGGCGGATCTTAAGTTTGTTGGTAAACTTACCTCTCAGATAACAGAGTGTTATCTGAGTCAGTAGAAGGGTCACTTGGGTGGTGGTGTTTCAGGGTGTCCAGCATGGAGATTAGCAACTCACAGCAGGGCTGACAAATTCTGGATAGATCTCCAGGGTAGGGACTAGTCCCAACCTCACTCTGCATAGATGGCACTGTTTTACTCCAACGCAGACCTACTTGAACCTGAAGACAGCCAGGTCCTCTAACCATCTTATCTATCCCCCATCCACCTGTACAGCCAGCATTACCTCCCTCTGAGGACAGACTCACCTGGCTCCCAGGTATCAGGCATTCATAAAAAACAAAACAAAACAAAAAAAAAACCCAATATATATATAGATAAAAAGATATAAATTCTACATTCCATAAAGTTCATCTTTTTAAAGTGTCCCATATATGTATACACACACACACACACACACACACACACACACACACACACACAGAGAGAGAGAGAGAGAGAGAGAGAGAGAGAGAGAGAGAGAGACCCTTTAACCTCTTATTTTGAACCATACCAGTCTGGCCTTCTTTTCCCCACAGTCCTTCTCAGTTCCTTTTCCTTTGCTCTCTCCCTGCCCTAATAGTTATCTCACTAAGAGTTCAAATTCTGGAAAAGTTGCCCTATATTTTTGTCATTTTCTACCTCTGACCCATCTCTTTGGCTGGGTTTCCCTGTTAGATGGAAGATACTGAAAGTAGTAACTGCAGCTGGGATGGTGAGGAGTGCACAAAAAAGCCACCAGCGTGATCTGCACATTTTGTAAGACTGAGGAACGCCCAGTGAGATCCCGACAGCAAGAGGCTGTGGGCATGACCAGCCCAGGGAGCTGCAGCACTTGACAGATCACATTGTCAGACCGTGACTCACTGCGCTGCAGTCTGGAAAGCCTAACCTCTCAGCCTGGCCTTCAAAGGAGGGCCGCTTGGACTGTGGGTGGACCCTCTGAGCAATCCTCTGAGGGCCAAATTGGGCAAGCAGAGCCAGGACCCCTTAATTCCTGAGCTGGACAGTTCAGGCCCCTTGACCTTATGCTGAGAATTCCACAGGTTAAAAGGTTATGTGTTAGGAGCCTGAAGGGAGGAAGAAAAGTTATCTTCTTCGTGCTTTCCAGAGAGTAGAGGGAGTTATCTGAGCTCCTGGCCTGCCCAGAGATCTGGGCTCTGCTGACTAGCTGTGGGGACCCGAGTCCCAGCTCTGGAGATAGGATAAAGTAGGCTTCCTTAAGGGGCCCTCTATTTTCTTCCCCTGTTCCTTGATCTTGTGGCACTCACACACCTCTTTCTTCTCATTCCCCTCACCTCCTGCCCCCTCAGGTTTCTCCCCATCATTCCATCAAGTCCTGTCCACCACATCAGTCCAACAGATCTTTCACAATGTGAGGAAAAAAGAGAGGGAAATCTTCCTTTTCTCTCTTACTCATAGTCATTTTGGGATTCCCTCTATTTTGAGTATCCATTGAAGTTCAGATCTCAAGCAAAATGGTCACACTCCAAAGACCTGGGAGGGCTAAACAATTACCCTCTCCAATTCGTGTGTATCACGCAGTCCTGCTGTCCTTGCATGCTTAGAACAGGACCTGCCTGGAATGTTGAGAGGGTGACCCAGAACTTCCTATTTGATGGGGGAGACATTTGGGTCTCTGGGAGCCCCCAGTGTGGTGGAGAAATTTAGACTGGAGCAATGAAAGACTATTTTACAGAACAATGTGTATAAAACTGCAAATCCTACAGAGTGTGATGATAACAGAGAGTAACTGGGATTATGTCCAGAGTCCTTCGAAAGCTCCTGAAGGCTCTTACGGGAACCATCGCATATACGTAGTCACAATTTCTAACACTCCCCCAAAGCCAAATGAAGAGTGTATCTACTGTCTGGGGAAGTTAATGCTGGCCTGAATTAGGGGAAACTCCTCCTGGATTAGGGGTGTCTTTAGAAATAGCACCCCCTAAACCAGTGGTCTTGTCATTACCGCAAGCCCCTTGCACTGTGTCAGATTACATGAGGAACACCGGGAGTGGGCAGGGTGGTGAGCAGGCTCTGCAGTCAGTGATGAATTAGCGGGATGGTGAGACCTGCTGCCTCTCATAAGGGCAGAGAGATGAAGGCGTGGACTCGGGATTCTTGAAACAATATTTTTTCTCCTGTGGGAATAGCTAAATGCATCTGGAAAAGACAAGGACAGCTTCTTATTTTGGGGGGAGATTGGCCACTTACACAGGTTGGACACCATTCTGTAATCGATGAGATGTCTGGTGGACATTCCCCCCCCCCCATACCAACTCCCTCACTTGTCAAAATCACTGGTGAGGCTGTCGCTGTTATTACCCCCGTTCTCTTAGTGAGGTACCGTTAGTGAAATCACTGGCAGCTGGCTCACTGCAGATTTGGGACCAGAGCCCAGGTCTTCTGATTGTAAGTCTGGTGGCTGCTTCTCTCTGTAGTATAGTCACCCCATGAGGCTGGTGTCCAAGGTCTTCATTGATTCCCAGGTCTCCACTATAGGGCCCTATTCTTGACCCAAGCAACTGTTCGGTGTTCTGGGGCAGGTTAGAAATCTCATGCTCCAGACAAGAATACCCTTGTCCCTTTTGCAGGCTCATCAAACTATTCTTAGGCTCGCTTTTTCACCTACCTCACCCCCGCCTCTACCCGCCTAGCCCCAGCTGACTTGGAAGCAGGGAGGTGGCAAGGCAAAAAGGCTTTTGTTTTCTAAGAATGGAGAAATGGCTGAAATCCCGGCATCTCCCCCAGAAGACAGAGGCAGCTCTGGATTTCCTGTTGCTCCCAACACGGGCCAGATAATTGGAGACAGATTTTTGGGCTTGGGTTGGGAGGTGAAGCTTGAAGTACAGTCATCGAGCCTCCTGTGAGTCCATGTGTGTGCACATGCGCACACACTGCTTTGTTGGGGTTTCTTTGTTAGCACTGAATTTGTGTGTGTGTCAGTGTAAACACTTGTGTTTGAGACAGTATTGTGCATATCTATGTGCATGTCCACTTTTATGGCATACCTGTGTCCCTGTACTTAGGGTGTAGGACTCTGTGTGTATGTGAAAGAAAGTGTGTAAGCGTGTGTCTGGCTGTATCCCTTGTTTTGCTTTCCTTTGTGAGGGTTAGTCCAGCCTGGGGAGACCTCACTAGCTCTTTTAGGACCTTATTACTCAAGACTGCTAATTAAATGTAAAACAATAATTAAGATTTAAAAAAGGCTGGAAGGCAGATGGCTTTCAGGGGGAGGATATGAATGATAGAAACAGCTAGGGGTGGGGGAAGGGAGGGGGAGGGGCGGTAAGGGGAAGTGTTCTTACAGGATAGAGGGTCTGTTTTAGGGAGGTTAAAGTCCCAGTCTACTCCCAAAACCCACTTTTCTAATAGAGAAGGCACCACACACTTCCAAAGTCCTTCAGCTTTCTCCACATTTCCAGGGTTGGGCAGTGGAGGGAGCAACTATTGCCTTCCTGCTTGAATCACCTTCCTGGACGGAGAGCCAAGCCCCTTTTTTCTAAGCCCCTCTGTGCACATTCACAGATGCAGGTTCTGTTTGCTATAAATGAGATGCAGACCAGTTGGGAAGTAGCGCACTTTATAACATTAACAGCCAGCCGTCGTATACCTGCTGCATGTTTGACCCTGGGCTGGTCACTTTGCACATATGAGGTGTCACATGTGAGTGTATATGAAGCCACTTGAAAGCTGGAAATTGCCTTTTCGCAGAGGGAAATGTGGCTTATGATCGAACAAGAACTTTTGCCCTCTATGATTTCCCCCAAGTGATCATTCATTTGTTCAACAAATTCTATTGAATATATATCACCCATCAATGGCACTATGCTAGATATTGAGGGGGATGCAGAGGTCAACAAGACAAGTTCCTGCCCTCATGGAGGCCGTGCATTAGGGATAGAATCTCAATGATACCCCAAGGATTGAACTTCCCATCCATCCTCTAGCTGGGACTGGCCAGAGTGAGGTGGCTCTTACAGGATGCAGGACTTTTCAGACTAGAGACACAATTTATTCCCAGAACTATTTGTTCCTTATAAAGATGTTTGAGATAGGAACTGGCTGGGGAGAATTCGTGGTGGAAGTAGAGGGCAATGCATGTGTGCTCTGGAGGCTTGAGGGGCAGCAGTGGGTAGGACACAGTCCGATGGCCCACGTTTGCTGCATGGACATGGTGTCCTTGGATGGCCCATCCCTTTGGCAGGAGGAAGTCAGGAAGCAAGGGAAATGCTGCACCCTCCCTCTCTGAACTGGTCACAGAGGTCCCAGGGCTGTTGGTTGTGGAAACAGGGAGGGTAGAATCCCCTACTAGCTCCTGGCGGCCTGACTCAATTCCCCAGCGCAGCCGCCTAAGTGCCGCTGCCAGCATTCTTGGGCCTAAATCGCTTCCAGTTTGTTTAGTCAAAACCCTTGGCCCCAACATCAAAGCCCCTTTGGAGTTTCTGGGGGTTGTTGTTCTTATATGGTGTTTATTTCAGAGATGGTTCTGTTGTCACCGGCTGTGTAGGGTGGGGCAGGAGGGGCTGCTGAGGCCTTGGTTTTAGAGACATCAGGTTAGCCTAGGGTAGGTGAGGGGGGAGGTAACTGGACAGTTTCCAGGGCAACTGCCCACAGGATGCTATCTCCCCCATGCATGTCTCTACCTGGGGCATAGGGGCACAAAAAGGGAGGTTGCCTACTCCCCTGCCCAGGACCCCACAAATGAGCCTCTATTCCCCTCAAATTTATGCCAGGCATTTCACTTTGGGGTCCAAGGGGTGAAAACTATGCTCTATCTCCCCTCCCCATCTCAGAGCCCAGGAGCTCACTCCAAGCAAATAGCTCTACATTCTCCACCTCACCTTCCGGGTATGGGTCCCAGCTCCTTCTACTCCTCACTCCTTCAGGAGAGCCTCCAGTGTGTGGATAGGCCCTTTTCCTTTAACCCGCTGTGCTGAATGTATACTCAGCTATTTTAACTTACCACTGGCTTCATTTAGATCTGGATCTGAGGCCTTCTTAGCCCTGAGTTCTGAAGGTTCAGCAGGAGCATCCCCCCTCCCTATGACTCTCTCCCCAGTGCTTAGCACAGGGTGTGTGCAATGAGAAGAGGGGACACTCTGCTAACATGAGGTCATCAGAGCTGCTGCTTTCATGGGACTGATAGCAGGATGCAGAGCTGGTGGTCTGGGTCGGGTAGGCTCTCCCTGGGTAACATTTTCTTTTTTTTTTTTTATAGAGGCATGTTTTATTTATTTATTTATTTTATTTGTTTGTTTGTTTTTTGTTTATACATGCACTGGGTACAGTCAGAAGCACGGGAGGGTGAGAGAATTCACCAGAGCCAGAGCAGGAAGCAGAGCAGGCAGAAGGACTGAAGTACACTGCTGAGGGGAGCAGCGGGCGGCAGGAGAGGTCTGCGCGCCATGTGGGACCCTCCTCCGGTGGCCGGGGAGCAGCCGGGGATCGAACCAGCGCCACAGAGGCCGCGGGCAGCTTCGCAACCCAGCATTCAACTGCTGTGCCACTGGGGAGGCCCAACCCTGGGTAACATTTTCAATGGGTGAAGAGGAAGACAACTCCAGCCCTTAGACTGCCACCAGAGCAGAAACAAAGGGAGGAGAGTGATATAGGGACAGGCAAGGAGGGGGGTGGAGGGGAACAAAGAAAGAGAAGAAAATGTAACAGACCAGGTCTTTCGTAATCAGTAATTGAACACAAAACTTTCCAACCACGATATACAAGGACAGAGTCCTGCCTGGATCAACTACCTTTTCCTTAGGATGTTCCTAGGGGTTCCAGACCCTCTTCAAGTTTTCTGTTCCTCCTCCACCACCTCATCTGCCTCTGGTTTTTCTCCTATCGCTTTCTTGGGCTATGCTTTCCTTCTTAACGTCCTTCTTAACGTCCCATCTGCTCTGTCAGTGTTCCCAGACAGAGGGAACTGGAGTGCCCAATGGCCGCATTTTAGCCTCCCCCATTGTATAATACTTCATAGTTGCTAGCTGAAAATGGGAGCCCATGTGGGAGAGGTAGGGGTAGGACTTGGAGCACACTTAGCTATCATTCCTCCCTGAGAAAATGGAAAAGGTTCTGAGTCTGAATTTCTTGCTTTTTTTTTTTTTTTTTTTTTTTTTTTTGAATTTCTTGCATTTTTAAACACACTTGTGAGCCAAGAGTTAGGTCTTTACAGGGGCCCTGGTCTAGGATATTGGCCAGCATGCACAGGTGAGTTCCTTGCCCTGTGGACACTCCCTCAGGGAGACTAAGATGTGGGTCCCCCCAAGATGTGGTAATTCAGAGAACCTGGACAAGACCCCCCCATGGTCAGACCAGAGTCTTCAGTGACACAAGCATCTAGTCTCCTGATTAGGGGAGATGCAGCTTCGCATCACTCTCTCCCAGGATGTCCCTTGGCTCAATCATGCACCAGGTGCCTCCCTCTCTACCCCAGCCCCTCACTCTATGCCCACCCTACTTTAGCCAACTGCTCATTAGTTAGTTATGTTAATTGTGGCTGCAGCTAATGATTAAAACCATCGATTGGACTGAGGGTTAGAGATCTACATCCCTGGCACAGTTACTAATCCCTTGGAAATATGTTTTTAATAATCATAGGGGAGGAGGTCAGGGTGGGTGGTCCTGGGAACTGGGATCCAGTGTCTTCTGCTCCCCCAGCCCTGGGTCCTGTGGTTTCTTCCAGGCAGGCACTCTGGGGTGTGTTGGGGCAGGGGAACCACTTTGGAAGACTGGCAAATTCTCTAGCAGATGGAAGTGGTGCCTGGTGCACAGCTGCCTGTACGAGCAGGGCAGAGATAGGGCTGTGCCAAGGGTGTGGGTGGTGTGCCCAGGGTCAAGAGACTTTAGCCATGTGGAAGGATTAATTCCGAGGCTGTATTACTCACTCCTTTGCCAAATGCTCAGGGAGGAACTGTGTGTTCTAAGGATTCCCTTACCAAAGCGGCTTGGTTTCAGGCCTCCTCCACCTCTCCCAGCTAGAAAAGCCTCAAGTCAGAACAGCTCCCTTTCCATTCCCTTAGGTTTCCTGAGCTTCCTGTCCCATTCTCATTTAATTTATGTACTGTCCTCAATAATATATACTTGTTATATTAACAATATAATAACGGGCACATAATATATATAAACTATATATTAATATATTGTGTGTAATAATATAATTATCATGGTTAACATTTTATTGACTGCCTACTTTGTCAGGCCTCTTATATAGATTACTTATGTCCACAATACCCTGCCAAGCAGGCCTTGTTATTCTGGTTTATGTAAGAGAAATCTGAGACTCAGAGAGGTGATGTTCTTCAAGGTCATATGGCTAATAAGAGCAGGGCCAACATCAGCCCTAGGTCTCTGGCTAACTTCAGATCCCTTCTTTTCCAAGCCTAACAATGTAGGGAGCTAGAAGAAGAGAATAATACACTACCAGTGCTATCAAAATATGGATGATGACCCAGCTTCCCAGACATGGCATACACATGCTAAAATTTAGATGACGGCACCAAGGAGCATTTGATGGGCTGATACCAGGCAGTATGGATGAGGGCCCGGCGAGTGGCAATGGCAGTAAATGGCACTGTTTTGGAGGGAGGCGAGGCCACCCAGGGCAGCAGGACTCACTGAAGACTTTAGGGAGGAAAGCTATGTAAAGGAAGGGTAGGAATTGGTGGTGGTGGGAAGAGCAGGAGCAAAGGCAGACAGGGGGGAGCTCGGTGGCAGTCAGGAGACCATGCTGGTCTACTCTGTCCTGATAACTTCTGTCCCCGACTCGCCATCCCTATAGCAGGCCTACTCTTAACATTTGTGGGTGTTGGGCAAGAGTACAAGTAAAAGGCCACAAACAAAATGTCTAAATATTTAAAAGTTATAAATCTAGTGACTAACCTATTAAATAAAATATATCCCACCCTCCTACCTTGGCAAATCCACTTTCATCATGACTCTGGAGTTTTGCACTGGAACATTTCAGTGCTGTCCCATCCTTTGCTTACCCTCCTCCACCTCTTCCATCAACAATTCCTTTCTGCCCTGCTAAGTAAGGACAGCTCACGAGCCCATGTGTGCAAACTCCTACTCCCACCCCGACCCCTCAGCCTTCAGAGTATACCCGTGTGCATAACCTGCCCTCAGGAGGCAGGATGGGGGAATAGCTCTGTAGGCCTTGGACATAGCCTAAATCGTCTGGAGTCTCTTAGATAGGAGACTCTTGGCATAAGTGAGGCCCTCACCTCATGTGCAATACTTAAAGGATGCCAAAAGAACTCAGTAATAAAGATGAATATTTTAGTACAGTATTTACATTTTTTTTCTTAAATTTTTTTTTGATTTGCCAATTTGGGGAGGCTACCTTCACACCTCTATATGTACACATGCTTTACTTATCCTCTACCAAAGCTCCAGTATTTTTTTAAAGACTAAAAATCTGGGGCCTCCCTGGTGGTGCAAGAGGTCAAGTCTCAGCTCTATGAAGCTATCTGCAGCCACTACAGCAGGGGTTTGAGTTTGCTCCCTGGCCAGGGAGCTGACCCACATGGTGCAGCGACCTCTCCTGTCATGCCCGCTGCTCCCCTCAGCAGTGTATTTCAGTCAGTCCACCTGTTCTGCTCCCCACTCTTTTTCTCTGGTGGATCCTTTCAACCCCCCCCCCATACCTCTGGCCTACACCCCAGCTTTTGCATGCATGCATAAATAAAATAAATCTTTTTTTAATCTTTTTTTTTAAAGATTTATTTTTTTTATACAAGCACTGGGTACAGTCAGAAACAAGGGAGGATGAGAGAATTCACCAGAGCCAGAGTGGAGAGCAGAACAGGCAGATTGACAAAGTACACTGCTGAGGGGAGCAGCGGGCGGCAGGAGAGGTCTGCGCGCCATGTGGGATCCTCTCCCGGCAGGCTGGGGGGCTGGGGATCGAGCTGGCGCTGCAGAGGCTGTGGGCAGCTTCGCAACCCAGCGCTCAACTGCTGCGCCACCGGGGAGGCCCAATAAAATAAATCTTTTTTAAAAAAAAAAGGGGGGGAGAACAGATGGGGCCATATAGGCTCCAAGTAGGCACAGCCCCTGGACTCTGCTCTCTGGGATTGTGTTCAATTGGGAGCTCACAGAACAGGGGACCCTCCTGCAGAGAGCCTAAGGGTGACACAAACTGTGAAACCACCAAGAAGGTGACCAGCATCTAGCAGAGGATCTGGCATTTAGTAGACCCTCAATAAATACTTCTTGAATAAGCAAATGAATGGCACTAACTTTCCAAATCATCATCACGGTCATATTCATTGCAAGGTCACCAGAGTAGTTACTCAGAGCAGCCCCAGTGTCACGGATATCACCACATTGACTGGGTCAGCGCCAGAGAACAGAGTCGGGGAACAGAATCAGGGGAACAGAGTCAGGGAACCTGTCAAGACTTAAAGGAAGGACCTCCCTGGTGGCACAAGGGATTAAGCAATGCACTATGAAGCAATCCGCAGCCTCTGCAACAAGAGTTCGATCCCCGGCTGGCCAGGGAGCAACCCACATGGCACAGCAGACCTCTCCTGTCTCCCCTGCTGCGCCCCTCAGCAGTGTATTTCAGTCAGTCTGCCTGTTCTGCTCCCCACTCTGTCTCTGGTGAATCCTCTAACCCCCTGCACCTCTGGTCTGTCCCCCAGTTCTTGTATGCATAAATAAATAAATCTTTAAAAAAAAGAAAAAAGACTTAAAGGAAACTAAGCCCAGGTCCTGCAACAGTTTTGAGCAGAAGGAGGTAGGCTGTGGTTGAAAAGAGTGTGAGCTCCAGAAGGGCTGAGTGAGGGGTCAGGAGTCTCAGTTCAATCAGTTTGGATTTGGAAGATGGGAGGAAGGGGAAGAGATTCCAGCTTATGGTGCAGGAGGAAGAGGAAGGGACAAGCCGGCTCCCATAGGACCATGGGGCAGAAGAAGGAGTGAGCAGCAGGGAAGAGAGCTGTGGGGCCTGGAAGGAAGAGCACGGGCTTGGAAAGAGTGATGGGGGCGGGGGGTGTTTCTGCAGTGAGTAAGGGCCTGGAGCTGGGAATCGAGCCTCCAAGTGGGGATCCCAGAAGCCAAGAACAGTTTTGCTCCTCAAAAAAAGTTCTGGTAGCCCCCCTCGCCATCAACTCAAGTTACACACTGGTGTTTCCTATTTCAGGCCCTAAGCCCTTGCTGATTGCCCAGCCTCCGCCCCCACTCCTCCCTCATTCTTGCTTCCACCTTCCCCAGGGAGGGACAAACACACTTGATGTATGAAGTGTTTCCACCTCCAAGCTTGGAAATCCCACAAAGGCTTCAGTGTGTGGCAGCCCCTCCTCCCACCCTCCCCAGCCCCTCCCCTTCCTGCTCCTGTCTGGGAGTCTGGGAATGCCTCCTTTTCCTGGGGGTGTCAGAGAGACCTGTGGAGGGTGGAGAGGTTCCCTGTCCTTTCCAGCTCTGCCCCAGGCAGGTGGGTGTGGGTAAGTGTTGGGGTGCCAGATGATGATCACTGTTATTTTTGGCTTCCCATAAGAGCCAGGCTTCAGAGGTTAAGGGGGGTTGAGGGGGGCTGGCGGAGCATGGCCAATATATTTACCTCTTTGCCTGCCCTGCCTACCTCACCCCTAGCTGCGGAAGCCCCTCCCACTGGCCTGGGGAGTGTTGCATACTCCTTTCTCCATACTGGGACCCAAAGGAGAAAGAAAACTGAGTTTTCAGATGCTTTCTTTGTGCCATGCATCTTACTGGACCATTTTACAAGAGTCATTTCAATCCCTTCCCAGAAAACTTTTGAGGTAGGTATTTTTACATCTGAAAACACTGAGGTGCTTGAAGGTAGAAGCTGTGTGGCACAGTGTTCAAGCCCACGGGCTTGGGTGGCAGGCAGACCTGGGACCAAGCCCCAGCTCAGCGCTTGACCTCATCCGTCATCCCTAAGGAAAGAGTATAAGGCTCTTCAAGGGTTGGTAGAAGCTTTAAATAAGATAATGTGCATGAACTACTAAGCACATGGTAGGTGGTAGATGTTGAGACTGCTATTGTACCCATCTATAACTGGGAGGGGGCAGAGCACCCCCTGAGCTTTCCACTCCCTAAAACATTCATCTCAGAGGGCAGGAGCCCTGGGTCCGGTGGGATGGGCTTGGATTCCAGATAATGAGCCTAGCCAGAGGCAGTGTGTGTGTGCTGGGGAGAACTCCCTTCTGATTCCCAGGAGCCCGCTATGCAAGTGCAGATGATGTGCTTGACTCCAAAAGAGCCTGAAGTCAGGGAGCACTGAGGACACAGGCACCCCACCTCCCACCCACAGGCATGGGGGAGGACCCACTCCACCGAAGTGGGTGGTCTCTCTGGCTAGACTCCTTCTATGACTCAGGGAGAAGTACAGCTGGTTCTGGGCCACACCAGCCATCACACTGCCACTCATACCACATGCGTCCATCACTCTAATTCTTCTTGCCACCAATGGCACAACAAAGAGTAGAAATGGACACCCTTGGGTGTTTGGAAGAATGTTTTATGTGTGACTGAGTAAGGTTATGTGCTAAGCATGCAGGCACAGGAACCCGGCACCCATGTAGGGAACACACTTGGGGTGTCTGCACATTACCTCTTCTCTGCATGTGACGGGTGCCTGAGTGCAGATACTTGTACGGTCACACAGCTCCCAGACTCACCCTGGGGTCCCTGTGTGCATATGTGTGCCATGTGCCAGGATATGTGCATGTGTCCACGTGTGTGACTGCATGTCAAACAAACTCCCTGGAGCTAGGGCTCTGCAGGAAGGGTCAGACGGCAGGCTGAGACACTTTTCATGTGTCAGGAAAACCGGGCTCCCCTTTCAGGAAGACTTCCCAAGGAAAATAAACTAGCCCAGCTCCCGGGGCAAAGCGGGGAGGACCAGGGGCGGGGGAAGAAGGAAGGTGGCTGAGTGTGGTGGAAGAGGTCACTAAGCAAGGCAGTCAAATGATACCCCTTTGACCCTCCCCTGTGAACCCCATCCTGATGTCAGGAAATTCCCTTCCTTTCACTTTGTCCTAAGAGGGCTTTGACACTTTTCTCCTCTTCAGATCCTTTTTTTTTCCCTCCTCTGATTCTCTCTTCTTTCTCCCTGATTTCTGCTACCCTTCCCCTTCCATTTTTCTCTCTCCTCCCCATTTCTACTTCTCTGGCTGCTGGCCAGTCTCCTCTGTCTTCTCTCTCACCTCCCCTGCGGTAGCCAAAACCATGGTCTTCTTATGGGAACAGGTGATCAGAAAATCCTGATTATCAGCAGCACAGGCCTGCAGGTGGTTTTTTAACTTGTCTTTCTGTGCCAGATTGCACGAAAGCCTCTGGCTGTTGCCTCCATGTGGAGGAGATCTTTTATTTTCAATTGGCTGCTTTACCCTATGCCCGTTAAGCACCTGACTTGTGCCAGGCACTGTGGTTGGCTCTAGTGGATTATAAGCAGGAGGAACAAATGGGCTTCGCCTCTCTGAACTTACAGACTGATAGGGAGTCAGAAATTAATCAGAGCCACACACTTAAATGTCAAATTAAAACACCATTAAGGGCTCAGACAAATGGAGACATATATTTATTGTGAGAGCCTCTGTGGGGGGGGGGCGGGATTAATATGGTCAGGTAAAATGGAAAAGATTAGCCCAGATTTGAGGGAAAAGTAAAAGTTGATTGGGCCAACGAGAAGAGCGGTTCAGTGTGAAGTAAGGCAGATTGTTGGATTGTTGTAGGCAGAGAGAACAGCACGTGCAAAGGCCCTGAGACCGGGGGGAATGAAGCCCATTTGTGTAGCTGAAGTGAGGCTTATGTGGTCAGGAGAAAGACAGAGGCTCAGATGAGACTGGGGCAGTCGCCAGGACCAAGTCGTGCGTGCACTCACGGCTGTCTTCAGGGTCATCCATCTTGACAGAATGCAAGTATGTTTTATAAGTGTGAAATATTATATCATTTTTAAGTTAAAAAAAGTATACTGCATTAAGACTTTTCAGTGATTTCATGTTTTTTCACCACTGTGGTATCTGCAAGTAGAATAATGGCACACAGACCTGGCACTTGGTGAAATTTGTAATCTATGGGTGATGCTTGATTCACATGGATTTCCAGGCCCCCCGTAGGCTGCAGGTCAGTGCGCTGGGGGAGAGAGGAAAGGAGAGTGTAGAGAATCACGCAGTGCATTGCCAGGACCTGGGTCAGACAGAAGAAGGCAGGCTGAGCTCTGGTCCACACCCTCCTACCACAGGCTGAGCCCTGACCCTCTGCCAGCCCAGCCATATGCTTGGCCCACAACAGCTGAGGTGGCTTGTGTTGGGGGGAGCAGGGGCAGGCAGGCAGGGGCTAGGAAAGGGTTGAGACAGCTGAGAAGGGAGGGAAGAGAGGAATAGAGTGACCCAGGAGCATCAGCATCCTCTGGCAATTTGTTGGAAATTCAAATTCTGACACACTCACACCCCCCACCCCAGATCTACTGAATCAAATCTCTGAAGTGAGGTGATCTTTGTGGCATTATGTTGTTGTTTTTTTTTTAAAAAAAAAAAAACAAACACCAGGTAATTCTTAGGCACTGCTCACATTTAAGATTCTGCGGTATAGGGCCTCCCTGGTGGTGCAGGGTTTAAAGTTTCAGGGCTATCAAGCTATGTCAGCCACTGCTGCATGAGTTTGATCCCTGGCCAGGAGCTGACCTACATGGCACAGATCTCTCCTGTCTCGACCGCTGCTCCCTTCAGTAGTGTGTTTCGGTAGAACCACCTGTTCTGCTCCCCACTCTGTCTCTGGTGATTCCTCTCACCCCCTACACCACTGGCCTACACCCTAGTTCTTGTATGCATAAATAAATCAAAATAAATCTTTTTTTAAAAAAAATAGAGTCCTTGGTATAGAAGGCAAAATGTTGATAGGAAGTGCTCTGGTCTGAATCACTGAAAGAAGTTGAGCCCTCTATCCAGTCATCCATGGAGCCATCCACTTTTATCCACTGTGGCAGACTCCAGGGGACCCTCACACTTTTCATGAAAGCTTTACTGAGGAAAGGCATGGAAAGAACATGGCTCCCTTAGGCTCAGCCCCCTCTCCATTCTTTCCTTAGTCTCTGTCTGGCCTCTAGTTCTGAGTGGGTGGAGAGAACACCCCCCCATCCTAGCCCTGGGTGGAGGTGGGGGAGGGGAAGTGTCTCAGGAGGGGTGTCAGGCAAGGCTTCCTGGCAGACCCAGCTGTCCTTTCCAATCCACACTGCCTGCCCTGCCTTCCCATCTCACAACAAGCACACCCAGCAGCTGCGGGAACCACCCTGCCTGGCTCAACTTGAGCCCCAGTGTTCCCCAGTTCAGGGGAAGTGGAGTGCAACCTGTTCTTCCCTGACTCCCTCCCAGGCCTCCACAGGGAACCCAGACCTACCACAGGCTAAACCTACTGCATCCCCTGGACCCTTTTCTCCCTCCCTACAAATCTCCCCTTTTGAGGGTATTGAGAAAAGCTGCCCTACACCATGTTTTCACCCCAGTACTCTGCCTCCTGCCTGAGCCCCAAACTCATCTGTCAGTTCCTCAGATCAGAGCCCACCCCCACTGAACACCATCCCACACTGTGGGTGGGATTGCATCTCCACACAGGCCAAGCAGCTGGCTGGACCACCTGCCTCAGGAGAGACCAAATGGAAGATTGTGAGGAAGGACAGGGTGGGGGAGGCTCTGAGGGAGAGGAAGCAGGGGTGAGAGGCCTGGGGCCAGGAAGTCTAGGATATTAGAATTGGAAGGGATCTTAGGATCTACGAGTGCTGTCTCCACATTTTATAACCCTCCTCCGGAGGGGAGAGATAGTCAGGGGCATCTGCAGGGAAAAGTGCTCTCCCCCAACAACGGTAGTCCACATGTTACTCAGGGTCTTTCTCTGGGGAATTTCTTTAGTTTACTCTGCCTTACTTCGCCTCATCGTTCATTCTACTATTCCTAACTGCCCATCACTGGAATTTAGTTCACTAGCTCATCTTGTATTCACCCCAGGCTCTGTGTGTGTGTGTGTGTGTGTGTGTGTGAGAGAGAGAGAGAGAGAGAGAGAGAGACAGAGAGACAGAGAGAGAGAGAGAGACAGAGAGAGACAGAGAGAGAGAGAGAGATTGTGTCCTGTCTCCAGGATGCACTGAGGGTTTCCCAAAGAGAAGTGTCCTTTCCATTAAAAAAGCAACTCGTGAAGGGTAAGGACTATCTCCCCTTAGTAGACTGAGGTCCCTAACAGCAGGAACTGAGCCTCCATAGTTTTGTGGGTCTCCTCACCTGCAAGATTCTCTTTGACAGAGACTGTCCTGGTGTTAGTCCTTTAGCCATGTGGCCAGAGCCTGAACAGTGAGGTTCCAGTGAGGTCCTTGGACATGGAGTACTCAGTTCAGAGACTGACTGCCTGAATTGGTGGCATTTGGAGCAAAGGGGTCACCACTTGAGGACATGACTTGGGAACTCTCAGACAGCTGTTGTCATTCCTTGCCCATCCCAAGATTCCAAATTGTTGTCACAGGCATTACCAGCCTTGTTGTTCTATGGTTCCTGTCCTATCAGCCCTTCTGGAGAATTCTCTGAAGTTTTGAAGGGAACTCATCCTATCTAAGCTGGAGACCCTCTGTAGTAACAGAGTCTTGTGGGGAATGAGCTTGAGAGAGAGGAGAGGTTTTTCTTCCTCTTCTTGGGCAAGGCCTCTGGGGATAGCTGAGGCAGAATAGCTGAACCCCTCTTCAAAGCTTCCCTGGCCCCTGGTCCTCGCTGAACTTCCCTCTCTCATTTCCCCAGCCCTCCTCACCATCTCCTATGAAGAGCTGGGGTTGTAGTTCAGCAAAGGCATCAAACCTAAACTTCTTTCTAAGGAATTTGTCGTAGATTTCTTCTTCCTTGTTCCCTAAAGGGTGCTGGGATTTTTGTCATGCTCCTAACCTTCCAGTGTCCTACAGTAGAGTTAATTCTGGAACCCCTCTGGTATCACCAATAGCCCTAGGTCCCAGCTGGAGATGTGGCAGGGTCTGAATCAGCACACTAAGTACAAGGGGACCTCAGTTCTGCCCCCGAGGACCCTGCCACAGCCTCCTTCCACACTGTGCTGGGACTTACACAGTACAGGGCCCTTCCAACATGTCATCCTAAGGACACACATGTAACAGACTGGCCAGCAGTGCTTCCTGATACTGCAGGGTCAGAGCACTTTCCACATTTATAGTCCATTCGTGTATGTGACTAACCTCATCCCACCCCACAGAATCGAGCATGAGCTCCTAATGCCAGGGCCCTTGCTCATTTTTGTTGCACCAGTAACCAGAAGAGTATGTGGAATAGAGTTTGTGGCATGGACATATGGACACACCAATGGATGAGAGAACATCTGTACAATCTTATAAAGTGCATAGGACAGATCTTACCCCAATTTGTGAATAAAGGAAGTAAGGCTAAGAAATGCATCCAGGTGCCCACGGTAAGTAGAGCCGCACACCATGTCAGGCTCTTTTTAAATGTCAGTGCTTTGGACTACATCCTCCAATAGTGCCAGCTTGGAACCAAACCCCGGTCCCTAGACCCCCTTCACCTAGGAGCACCGTGTGTGGCTGCACAGGTCATGCACAGACAACCCCAGGAGGTGTTGCTCAGGCTGGAGTAAATGGCACCTCCTCAATTGTTGCAGGTTGACCCCCAGGGCTGATTCCACACTCTTCAGCCCTCTTTGTGCACCCAGCACTTGGGACAACAGGGATTCATTCCCTCCTTCTCCTCCCCCTAGCTGGCCAGCAGTTCCTGGGGGGACAAATGAGAAATTCCTGAGGGATACATAGCACCACCTCAAGTGTCCCCAGCCACCCCCTTGTGGCTTCTGTCAAACCTTGCCATACCCCCATGGCCCTTTATGTGTGCCTGTACCCCACCTCCATACTCACCTCCCCCTGCGCCACCCACACACACATGTGCACCATGTAGGTGAGGTGCAGGCACCAAGACTCCACCGGGCAGGGGCTGAGGGCTGGGGCCTGGTCTCCTTAGCAGAGCCCTGTCCCCCTCCACTCGTGTGCAGGGCCCTGGCCCCTCCCGGGGAACAAGGCTGGGATTAATAAGCGCCCAGCTCCCTCCCCTAATGGGCTCCAGCTGCACAAACATTCCCAGAATTCAGAGCCGGCTCTGTCTGGGGCGGCCCAGGCCTCAGCCCCAGCATTCCTGGCCCCTCCCCCCAAGCCTGGGACAGCTGCTCCGGAACTCAGGCAACTGGCTGGGGATCGAATCCCAATTCAGTTTTTCCAGAGGTGGGGGGCAATGGAATGGCTCAGACTGGGGGTGGGGTAAGGGGAGGAGAGGCAAAGGGAAGAACAAATTCTGAGGGGACATCTCAGTTTTTGCCCCATCTCCCCTTTGTCCTGTTCTGCTGCCCACCCTCCCCCCAACCCCAATACTGCTCACACTCTTACCAGTAGGTTCCAGAGGTCTTACCTACTCTGTCTCACCAATCTGTGCCCTCGGCTGGCAAAGTCCAGAAAGAAGTGACAGGGCAGGGCTGCAAGGAAAGATAACACGCCGCTTGTCTTTGAGGAGATCTGGCTGTGTCTCAGAGAGTCTATGGCTTGGCAGGAGCTTCAGTCAATCTATTTCTTAATAAGAAGGGGATGGGGTGGTTCAGGGAGCAGGAAAAAGAAAGTGGTTCCTCATCTTCCTGTTATCTACTCAGGGAGGGGGATTTAGGGACCCAGTGACAGGAGTCCTAAGTAGTAGAAGATGGACCGGTGTGATGAAGTCTCTGAGCTTGTCCGCTTTCCTTCTCCCGCCTCCAGATCCAGGGCCAGACAGGACATCAACTGTCTTTGCCCAGTTGCCACCAGTAAGGCTAGTCTGTGAGCCATCAAGGGCTGAGACCAGGTGAGGGGTCCTGTGACTTGTGTTTGTGTCAGTGTCCCTCTGAAGGGGGGGTCTTGTGGAGAGCATAGGGGACCCTACTGAAAGTATGTGCATGTGTCTGGGCCCCCAAACAAGTGCAGCTGTGTAGAGTGGCCCCACCTATCAGTGTCTGGAAGTCTCTTGTTCAGAAACACTATTCCACACTCACTAGGAAAGCCTTTCTATGGGCCACCTCCTCCCCCAAGGAGGACGTGTCCCCACCATGGGCAAGACGGTGAACTGAAAGCCTCTCCCTCGCCCCTCCTAATCTTTGTCAGCTGTTTTACTTCTTTTTTCTTTCAGCTATCTATTTTTTTAAAAGATTTATTTATTTATGCATACAAGAACTTGGGTACAGGCCAGAGGTGTGGGGGGGTGAGAGGATTCACCAGAGACAGATCAGGGAACAGAACAGGCAGACTGACTGAAATACACTGCTGAGGGGAGCAGCGGGCGAGACAGGAGAGGTCTGCTGTGCCATGTGGGTAGCTCCCTGGCTTGCCAGGGACCGAACTCATGCTGCAGATGCTGCGGATAGCTTTATAGTGCTGAGACTTAACCCTTTGCGTCACCAGGGAGGCCCTCAGCTATCTATTGAGTAACAATTCACCCCAAAACTGAGTGACTTAAAACAATCTTTCATTTGTCGTGATTCTGCAATTAGGTCAGAGCTCTGTGTTAGTAGTTCTCTCAGATCCATGCAGCATTGACAGTTACAACCCCATGGGGTCTGGAGGATGCAAGATGGCCTCACTAGAATGCCCACTGCCTCCGTTGGAAGAGATGGGGGCTGAGTGGGTCTCACTCTTTCCCTTCACATTTCTCATCCTCCGGAGTGACTCTCCTCTTTCTGAGTACCCTGAGGATGCTAGTGAGCATCCCAGGTAAGAGGGGATGGTCATGACCATGGGAACTATTTGAGAGACACCAAGGAAGCATAAACAAAGGACTTGGACACTGATTAGATGTGGGCTGTGAGAGAGGAAGGGGTTAAGAATGACCCCCCAGGAAGGAGGTGTCTCTTTCTGTGTATCTCTCCTGCACAGTGGCTGGGTGTCGGCATGGTGGCTGGCTTCCACAGGGACAAGAGTGGAAGCTGTGCCAGGTCTCTGAAAACCTAGATCTGGCAGGGCATTAATTTTGCAACATCCTTTTAGTCAGAGCAAGTAACAGGCCACCCAGATTCAAGGATAGTGGAAAATAGACGAAAGACTCCATCGGGGAAGGCGTTGGTGGTGGCCACTTTTGCAATCATTCCACCACATCCCCTTAACAGTGCTCCCATTCTGTTACCCCTTCACTCACTGAAGAGCACTATCCTCCTTCCTGGAGTGTCATTCTTTTTTTTTTTTTTTTTTAAGATTTATTTATTTTATTTATACAAGCACTGGGTACAGTGAGAAGCGCGGGAGGGTGAAGAATTCACTAGAGCCAGAGCATAGAGTAGAACAGGCAGAGTGACAAAGTACACTGCTGAGGGGAGCAGCAGGCGGCAGGAGAGGTCTGCGCACCATGTGGGACCCTCCCCGGGCAGCCAGGGATCAAACCAGCGCTGCAGAGGTTGTGGGCAGCTTCACAACCCAGTGCTCAACCACTGAGCCAACAGGGAGGCCCCTGGGGTGTCATTCTTAACCCCTTCCTCTCTCACAGCCCATGTCTAATCAGTGTCCAAGTCCTTTGTTTATGCTTCCTCGGTGTCTCTCAAATAGTTCCCATGGTCACTACCATCCTCTCTGTCTCTTTTATTTATTTATTTATTTTTATTTTTTATTTATTTATTTTTTTTTAAGAGGCATGTATTTTTATTTATTTATTTGTTTGTTTGTTTGTACATGCGCTGGGTATAGTCAGAAGCGCGGAAGGGTGAGAGAATTCACCAGAGCCAGAGCAGGGAGCAGAGCAGGCAGAAGGGCCGAAGTACACTGCTGAGGGGAGCAGCGGGCGGCAGGAGAGGTCTGCGCGCCATGTGGGACCCTCCTCTGGTGGCCGGGGAGCAGCCGGGGATCGAACCGGCGCCGCAGAGGCTGTGGGCAGCTTCGCAACCCAGCGCTCAACCGCTGGGCCACCCGGGAGGCCCTCTGTCTCTTTTTTTTAAAGATTTATTTATTGGGCCTCCCCTGTGGCGCAGCTGTTGAGCGCTAGGTTGCCAAGCAGTCCACAGTGTCTACAGCACCAGTTAGATCCCCGGCCACCTGGCGAGGGTCCCACATGGCATGCAGACCTCTCCTGCCACCCGCTACTCCCCTCAGCAGTGTGCTTCCTCAGTCTGCCTGGTCTGCTCTCCATGCTGGCTCTGGTGAATTCTCACCCTCCCCTGCTTCTGACTGTACCCAGTGTTTGTATAAATAAATAAATAAGTGAATAAATAAATAAATCTTTATAAAAAATAAAGATTTATTTATTTATGCATACAAGAACTGGGGTACAGGCCAGACATGTGGGGGGTGAGAGGATTCACCAGAGACAGAGTGGGGAGCAGAACAGGCAGATTGACTGGAGTACACTGCTGAGGGGAGCAGCAGGCAAGTCAGGAGAGGTCTTCTGCGCCATGTGTGTAGCTCCCTGGCCAGGGATAGAACTCGTGGTGCAGTGGCTGTGGATAGCTTCATAGGTTGCGTTTTAACCGCTTGTGCCACCAGGGATACCCACTACCCCCCTCTCTTACCTCGAATGTTCACTAGCATCCTCAGGGTCTCCTGCTTTCACTGTGTCATTGTCATGTTGTTTTCCACTGCAGCCAGAGGGATATTTCTAGGTGGGGGTTGGGGGGTGGCCACAGAAGAGACTTTAGCTTTATTAGGTGCCCTTTTGTATCATATGTACACTTTTCCAAGAACTAAAATGCCATTGTAAAATGGAACTCAAAATCAAAGTCAAATTTAATAATAGACAAGGAAACCACATCCTCATTGTGTCACTTCCACTGGAAACCTCTCAGTGATGACCTGTGGCTCCTAGGAGAAAGCTTGGACTCCTTTGTGGAGCTTAGAAAGCCCCGGCCTGACCCCACAACCTCTTCTCTTCCCATCTTGCACTCTGTGCTCCAGCCCAGACTAGCTTCTTGCATTTCCTTGAAAGCATCTTTTCCTCTCTTGCCTTGCAGCTTTTGCACAGGTGACTGCTCGCAACATTTTATTGGTCCTCGAGTCTGAGTTTAGATGTTGTTTCCTCTGGGAAGTGTTCCATGGTTCGTAAAGTTAGGGACTGACACCTCTTCTATGAATTCCCACAATGCCCTGAACTTGACCAGCATTGTGCTCCTCACACTTGTTGTCTGCACTGCTTACTGCTGTTTCCCTGACACCTCTGCTCACATACTTGCTATGAACTGAAGAGGAAGGGAGGAAGAAAGAGGGTGAGAAGGTAAGCGAGACAGGAGAGGTCTGCTGCGCCATGTGGGTCAGCTCCCTGGCCGGCTGGGGATTGAACTCATGCTGCATTGGTTGGAGATAGCTTGATAGTACTGTGTCTTTAACCCCTGTGCCACCAGGGAGACCTCACTGTTACATCTTTTTTTTTTTTTTAATTAAAATAGAGGCATGTTTTTATTTATTTATTTGTTTGTTTGTTTGTTTGTTTTGTTTACACATGCACCGGGTACAGTCAGAAGCGCAGGAGGGTGAGGGAATTCACCAGAGCGAGAGCGGGGAGCAGAGCAGGCAGAAGGACCGAAGTACACTGCTGAGGGCAGCAGTGGGCAGCAGGAGAGGTCTGCGCCCCATGTGGGACCCTCCTCTGGTGGCCGGGGAGCAGCCGGGGATCGAACCCAGCGCTCAACCCAGTGCTCAACCTCTGCACCACCGGGGAGGCCCCTCACTGTTACATCTTAAGAAAGTAGAAAGGGTGTCCACTTTGGCAGCACTTATGCTAAGCTAGAACAACACAACAAAGAGGATGAGTATGGTGCCTTCTGTGCAAGGGTGACACACAAATTTTGAAGCATCCCATATTTAAAAATAAAAAGGGGCCTCCCTGGTGGCTCAGGGATTAAAGACACAGCACTATCAAGCTATCACCAGCCAGTGCAGCACAAGTTCATTTCCCAGCTGGCCAGGGAGGTGACCCACATGGCACAGCAGACCTCCCCTGTCTGTCCTGCTGCTCCCCTCAGCAGTGTATTTCAGTCAGTCTGCCTGTTCTGTTCCCTGCTCTGTCTCTGGTGAATCCTCTCACCCTCCCACACATCTGGCCTGTACCCCGGTTCTTGTATGCATGAATAAATAAATCTTAAAAAAAAAAATAGAATGCCAGAAACATAGTGAGTGCTTAATAAGTTTATTTTTTTAAAGATTTATTTATTTATGCATACAAGAACTGGGGTACAGGCCAGAGGCGTGGGGAGGGAGGTGAGAGGATTCACCAGAGACAGAATGGGAAACAGAACAGACAGATTGACTGAAATGCACTGCTGAGGGGAACAGTGGGCAAGTCAGGAGAAGTCTGTTGCGCCATGTGGGTCATCTCCCTGGCCAGGGATTGAACTCATGCTGCAGTGGCTGTGGACAGCTTCATAGGCTGCATCTTAACTCCTTGCGCCACCAGGAGGCCCCTTAATAAGTTTAAATATTATTACTTGCATTTGTTTCAGTTGTCCACTGCTGCGTGACAAAGTACCCCAAAACTTAGTAGCTTAAAACAACAACCAGTTTATTATATCTCCCAATTTTTTGGGTCAGGAATTTGGGCAGAGCTTGGCTGGATGATTCTTCTGTTCCTCATGGCATCATAGGGGACATGATGATATTCAGCTGGTAGTTAGGCTAGTCTGGAAAATTCAAGATGGTTTCTGGTTTCACCCACATGTTTTTTGTGTTAGTGGGGATGGCTGAAAGACTGGACTGAGCTAGAACTGTTAACAAGAACACCAACATGGGACCTCTCTTGCATAGTGCCTCAGATGTCTAGCTTCTTTCATGGCCCTCAGGCAGCTCATAGAGTGAGGACTCCAATGAACAAGGTTGAAGTTGCATGGGCCTTCATGACCTAGCTCAATATCACATAGATTCACTTTCACCATATCCAACTAGTCAAGGTCGCCCAGATTCAAGGCCAGGGGACATCACCCCTCCTCTCAATGGGGGTGTCAAATAATTTGAAATTGTGTTAAAGTCACCTTCCTTTGTGACCCTTCTATGGGTTGTCAATGGAACGGTATCCTTCTTTGACAGGATTTGGGGTTATATCTCCTCACACTTCACGACAACCAATCATGCCTCTCCCCAGAGGTATGCACACATACACTCACACATGTTCACAGACACAGTCACACAGTCAGAACTGGTACATAAATGCACACATGCAGCCAAGCCTGCCTGATATCTAACCATGTCTCAGGTCAAGGAGACCCAAAGTCCTCCCCTGAGTTCTTTCCTAGGAAGTTAATTCACTGACTATGCCTGCTCCTACTAGTATGAAAGGGGGTGTTGGTAAGAATGAAATGCAGGGCCTCCCCGGTGGCGCAGCAGTTGAGCGCTGGGTTGCGAAGCTGCCCGCGGCCTCTGCGATGCCGGTTCGATCCCCGGCTGCTCCCCGGCCACCAGAGGAGGGTCCCACATGGTGCGCAGACCTCTCCTGCCGCCCGCTGCTCCCCTCAGCAGTGTACTTCGGTCCTTCTGCCTGCTCTGCTCCCCGCTCTGGCTCTGGTGAATTCTCTCACCCTCTCACGCTTCTGACTGTTCCCAGTGCATGTATAAAAACAAAAAACAAAACAAACAAATAAATAAATAAATAAAAAAACATGCCTCTATAAAAAAAAAAAAAAAAGAATGAAATGCAGCAGTCATTGATTGGGAGAGAGGATATAGGTCCAAAACCCACTAACATTTGCCTTTAACATGTCTGTGTGTGTATGTGAATGTCTCCTGATTGGCTCAAGTCAGTAAAGAAATGAGATCTGGTGTTGAAAGCAGGTGGGGGTGGCTCAGACATGTGCTGTAGGGACAAGCCAGCGTGAGATTAAAATTTTGCTGGGGATCAGCCCAAATCCTCACTTAGATAAGCCTGCCGCTCTCCTCCACATTCATCCCATGTCCCAGCCTACTCTCCCTCCCAGTTCCCTGATCATGCTATATTCTTCCATGGCTTTGTCCATGCTGTTCCTTCTACATGGTCTTCTTCCTGACAACCCCAGAATTATCTGCCTTTTGTATTACAAGATATTGTAATTATCTGCTTATACGTGCACTTTTCCCCGAGAGCACAGACCATGCTCTGTTCATTGCTGTATCCTCCGTGCCTGATGCAGAACAGTTATCAACAATACTGGTTGAGCCAGTGGGCAGAGATTGCTCTCAGGTTCAGCACTATTTCTCCTCCACATCTCCACATCTCCTCTAATTTCACTCCAGCTCTCTGGCTACTCTGGGAAGAGTCAGAGGTCTCAGAGGCCAGGATGGAAAGTTTAGGGTGGATTCCTGAGGCCCCAGGGCAGCTCAGCAGAGTCTCAGAAAACAGGAAAGGATGAGATGCTAAGCTGTGAAGGTGTGGTTGCAGACCCAGAGGCATGCACAATCCTAGTGGGAAAAGCTAGAGAATCTTGCAAGTTTTTTCCAGTGTAGGGAAGATGTCTTTAAGTCTTCATATCTCAGATGAAATAGTCTGTAAATGCACCTGCTTCCACTGGGTTGAGTTGGGGTCGTTGTGGATACTTAGATCTGCACCTCAGCCAGCACCTTCTTGGCTTCTGAGGTGGGAGGACAGTGCAGTTGAGAAAAGAGGTAGGGTACTCCTCAAACTTGAATGTCTAAACAAATTGCCTGAGAATGCTATTAAAATTCAGCTTCTGGTAGGTACATATGAAGTCAGCTCCACCAAGATTCTGCTTTTCTAACAAGCTCCCAAGTGATGGCACTGTGTGTGTCAGTGGGGGAGGAGTAGGGCACAGCAGAAAACAGATGGAATAACACTCTTAAGTAGCAATGCAGAAAATTTGCATTAAGATCCAGACAGACACTGAAGGCTCAGGACTCAGAACTTAAAGGGAGTGACTGCCATCAGCAGTGTAAAAACAAACAAAAGTTTAGATGATGCAGGGGGTAATTTAATTTATAAGCGAGCCTGACATCCATCTGGCATGTTTGCCAAACCTTACATTTTTTAATTCCGTGACCATGACAGACATCACTAATGGATCCTAGTACTATTTCCTACTAAACCAAGAGGATGCTTCAGAATACATCTTAGCATAGTATTCCAGGTTGCCATTATAATTAATTACAGTTGGCATGAGAAATGATCCCATTTACTGTTTCAGGTAATGTGGTTGAGTCTGACTGTCTTTGCTCTGCTCTGATTAGCTAGCTAGATGCCCTGGGAACTGCTGCTTCCATGAACTTCAGTTACTTTAATAGGCTGTAATTTGAAGTAAAGATAGCACTCATTTCATAGTTCTTTTGAACATTAAATGCTATTATGAACATATGGTGCTTAGCTTAATGTCTGGCACATAGAAAGTATTCAATAAATGATGACTACCACAGAGGGGTGAATGGGCTGGCTGTGTAATTAGAAGGGATTGAGTGAAGGGATGAAAAAGAGGAAAGCAAGGGAGAGAGAAGTCAGAGTTAAGGGTGGGGAAGAATAGATGGGTAAAGCCTGTACCAGCCTGCAATTGACTGGAAGATTTCCAGTTCTCTCTGGAAGGAATTGGGTTCTCTACTGCTACTTAAGCTCTTTGATTGGAAGAATTGCTTGGCACTTGCCATTTTGAGGTATCTGAGTTCAATACTTCTTACCAAGGAAAACTGTGAAAGACTGAAATGGTCAAAGAAATCACTGTGTGGGGCCTCCCCGGTGGCGCAGTGGTTGAGCGCTGGGTTGTGAAGCTGCCCGCAGCCTCTGCAGCGCCGGTTCAATCTCCGGCTGCTCCCCGGTCACCGGAGGAGGGTCCCACATGGGGCGCAGACCTCTCCTGCCGCCTGCTGCTCCCCTCAGCAGTGCACTTCGGTCCTTCTGCCTGCTCTGCTCCCCGCTCTGGCTCTGGTGAATTCTCTCACCCTGCCGCGCTCTGACTGTGCCCAGTGCTTGTATAAATAAAAATAAAAATAAATAAATAAATAAATAATAAATCTTTAAAAAAAAAAAAGAAATCACTGTGTGTATTTGCAGGCCATCTCCACATTTTATTATCATTTAGATATTTTACAATGATTTTTGTCCATAAAAATGTAAATTGTGACTGGTGGAGATGCAATTGATTACTGCCCAATGGATGTGGCTCGGTTTTGCATTAGACAAATTTATTAAGCATTTTTGATGGTCTAGGTATATTTCTGTTCTTTGGATTCTCCTTTGAACATCTTACTGGTTCATTAATTAATGAGTTAAATGAAATTTTGATGTGTTCATTGTATATTTGTCTGATAATAATCATTCTGCCTTGTAGAAAAAAAAATTTTAACATTTGTACGAGTAGTCAGCTTCCTGAACGCTCTGTCCTGGACAAGCTTTCGTTTTATAAGGGATAGTCTGCAGGGCCTCCCTGGTGGCACAGTGGCGGAGAGCTGGACTGGGAGGCTGCCCACAGCCTCTGCAGTGCCCTGCCCGCAGACTCTGCAGCCCCAGTGAGGGTCCCACATGGCTGCAGACCTCTCATGCTGCTCCTGCTGCTCCCCTCAGTAGTGTATTTCATCAGTCTGCCTGTTCTGTTCCCCGCTCTGGCTCTGGTGAATTCTCTCACCCTCCCGCGCTTCTGACTGTACCCAGTGCTTGTATAAATAAATCTTTAAAAAAAAGAAGAAAAGCAAGAAAAGAAAATAAGGGATAATCTGCAATTTCACTTCTTATACTATCTAAATAAATACATCATGGGCCTCCTGGTGGCACAGGGGTTAAAGTCTCAGCACTATCAAGCTATCCTTAGCCACTGCAGCCTGAGTTCTATCCCCAGCCAGGGAGGTGACCCGCGTGGCCCTGGAGACCTCTCCTGTCTCGATCGCTGCTTCCCTCAGAAGTGTTATTTCTGTAGATCCACCTGTTCTGCTCTCCACTCTGTCTCTGGTGAAGTCTTTCACCCCCACCCCACTTCTGGCCTAGACCCCAGTTCTTGTATGCATAAATAAATAAAAAATAAATCTAAAAAAAATAGATGTACCATGATTCCATATTTGAGCCCAGATACATTCTGAAACATTTATAATCTGAGCTTCTTTAACAAAACACATAACAAACTCACAAGTATCATGCTTACTCCTTACCCTCATTCATTCAACAAGCTAGACAGCCGGCTACATGTGGGCAGGGACAAAAATTCATTTTTGCATCCCTAGAGTTGTTTTTTTAATAATTATTATTTTTTATTTAAATTTTTTTTAAATAGAGGCATGTTTTTTATTTGTTTGTTTTGTTTATACATGCACTGGGTACAGTCAGAAGCGCGGGAGGGTGAGAGAATTCACCAGAGCCAGAGCGGAGAGCAGAGCAGGCAGAAGGACCGAAGTACACTGCTGAGGGGAGCAGCAGGCGGCAGGAGAGGTCTGCGCGCCATGTGGGACCTTCCTCCGGGAGCAGCCGGGGATCGAACTGGTGCCGCAGAGGCCGCAGGCAGCTTTGCAACCCAGTGCTCAACCGCTGAGCCACCGGGGAGGCCCTGCATCCCTAGAGTTTTAACTGAAACCTGCATCATGACAAACACAAATATCTACTGAGCCAACACATGAACGGATAAGCTTAACTAACATTTATTAAGCCCTTACTATGTGCCAGGAACTGTTTCAAACATTTTATTTGAATTAATTTGTTTAATCCTCAAACCAGTCTTGCAAGGTAAGTGTAATTACTACCCCCATTTACAGATAATGCACAGAGAGGTTAATTAACTTGCCCACAATCATCAGCTAACTAGGGGCTGAGGCAAGATTCAAGCCCAGGTAGTTGGCTCCAGAGCCTGTGTTCTTGGGCATCCATTATGTGCTTGGCATACTAAAATAAAAAGATAGATAGACAAATAAATAAATAAATAAATAAATAAATAAATTCTCTCTGATACAGACTCTCCTTCAAAGAGGTCGCAGTCAAGAAAGAAGACAAATCACAACAATGTAATGTTCTGGGACAGGTAAAGAACACAGTATGGGGACAGCATTGGCTGGGGATATGACTCTGCAGAGGAGTCACCTGACCTCAGGTAAGTTCTAAGGCACTACTAGTTAATATGCAGGCTGAGAGAACGGAAGGGCATTCAGGCCACAAGAACAGTGTGTGCGAAGTCACAGAGCATAGTCGGTCCCAGACCATGAATGTTAGAGGCTGGCACAGCACATAGGCATATAAAGAAAAGCAGTGGGATGTGAGACTGGAGAGATAGGAGAGAGACATGGATGTGGGATACTTTATGTACTGAGGGAGGGTTAAAATTGGGACACTCCTTGGAGACCTTGCAGACCCCATACTCTGCCCCCTCCCCACCCATGAGACAGGAGACACTAAACCTAGTACACAGAATTCCCTACAAGCCATATCCTACCCTAGAGAGTTTTCAGGGAGGCCTAGATTGGAAGGAGATGCTAATTGAGTCTGGGATAAACCCAATGCCACCTGGGAGCAGTGTGGCTGGGAATGCTCTCCTTCCTGCCTACAATTCCCAATGATGCCCATCAGCCTGGCCACCTCAGCCTCAAGCAACATGTCACATCCTGGGTGAGGTCACAGATGAGAATTAAGCATCCTCCCTTTCTACATCCCTTACCTGCCCACCTTCTGACTCCCTCATCCTTAAAAGCTGCAGCGCATGTCACACCCCAGGCCCCAGAAGAAGGAGGAAAGGAGACAGGAGCTTCCTGGGGGAGTCCTGGCTCTGGGCTTTGCCCTCCCCTCCCACAGGGCTGAGGCTGGTGATTAGCTGGGTTAATTATATCCAAGTCATTTCCGATTGGCACAAGCCCACCCACCCACAGAGCCTGCCCAGAGGCTTGCAGACCTGATCCTGGGTCAGGATGCCAGCTACCCAGGGAGGGATCCTGACCCTAGACATGGCCAAATGGAGGTGGTTGTTCTCCTTCCAGGACCTCCTTTTCTCCCCCTCTCCCCAAATTAGCTAGTTTCAACACTTCTTACCCCCATCCTCCTTTTCGCCTGTTCCCACACACACCCCTCTCCCTCCCTTCTCCCCCCAGGTTTGGAATGAAATCATGGGGCTCTGAGTTCCGCATGAGGCCCCGACATAAACACTCTGATTGGGGCTAATTATAAGGGCCAGGTTGGGAGGCTGGAGCCTTCAGAAAGCTTGGCTTTCAAACAAAGAGCGCAGGACTCAGCCCCCAGCCCAGGCCGGCTCCTCTCCAGATTTCATTAGGAATAAGGAGGGGGTCCGGGCCAAAGGCAGGCAGTCCTCTCTAAAGCTAATCCGTGGTCTGCGAGCTTCTTCCATGTCCCATCTTGTCCTTTTTCAGCTGCTGTAGCCTTAGCCCTTCCAGGTCTCACATGCCAGCACCTTCACAGATGGCTTGGGGGAGCCACAAGCCTTAAATGGAAGGCGGGGCTGCTGGGGAGGTGGCTTTGAGGCTGTGAGGCTGGGGATGGGGCAGAGCAGAGGAAGGGGGAGTGCAGGGGAAGCCAGCTGTGACAACCCCAGCCCTAATTAGCTAGTTTCAAAGCTGGCTGGAGAGAGGGCCCGCCTGCGTGTGTGCCCTGCTCATTCAGGCGGGTAAGACATTTCTGTCCTAATCAGAGAGAAGGGGGAAAACACTGCCCACCACCTCCCAGAGGAACCTCTGAACAGGACCCTGGGTCGGGTAGAGAAACTGGGAGCCAAGTAAATTATTCTATTAAAACCGCCAGTAACAATAAGTTAGAGAGAGCTGCACATCCTTTGATCCAGTGATTTCCACTTTCAGGAATTTACCCTAGGTAACTGGAAGAGTGCTGCAATTTCTTGAACTTCTACTATGTACTGGTGCTGTAACCTGCATCCTCTCATCTAATCTTCACCAGCACCTTGCTAGACAGGTATTGGGACTCAGGGCTGGCACTGTTTCATGCAAAAGTCTGTTCTTTCTAAATATTGTCTCCAACTTTTCCCCTTTGACAAAGTATTAAACATTCATTACACTCTGCTGCATCTTGGTAACTTGTTTCCTGCAAGAGACAGGATCAACTAGATCTGGGGCCCCAACATCCTCTTAGAGAGCTTTTTGGAATAATCCAGAAGTCAGCAGCTCTAGATTCCACTGATCTTACTCTTTAGGGTAGTTCAGAAGAATTTCATTTTGTAAAACTCTGGTGTCCTTTTCTGGGACTGACACTTAAGCTTACAGAATTAGTAAAGGAACCATTTTCAGGAGGGGAAGTCTGGAATGGGGGAGGAAAAGTAAAAATCTGACCAATCAGGGTTGGGAGTGTCTGCAACAGAAGTGCCCTGACCCTGGAGAAATAGCAGCATCACTCCTTTGTGAAAGGGGGGTGAGGGTGGGAAAGCTGGTAGAAAGCAGTTGAGGTCTGAGACAGGCCGCAGTGAAGGGCTCATGAGCCCCTGACCCCCGCCAGACAAAGTCTCGCTCATCCAGAGGATAGGACCAACCCATTTACAATTGGGTAAATTTTCCTGCCAGTAGGCAATCCAGAAATCTGCAAAAGCAGACTTCCTAGCTCATATTTTTAACCAGGTTTTCCAAACGAGGGAGTGGATATCCCTCTCCAGATGTGACAATGAGCTCAGATGGTTTACCTTTGCTGCAGGGCACTTTCTCCCCTAGTTCTGCACACCTTAGGCTATACTTCCCTCTCTCTAAGAGTCTTTTCATGAAACTAATGAGAGAAGCCCGGGAAAGAGGGCCCTACTACTTTCTGTCAGGTAGTTCAGCCCTAGGCTACCCCTTTGGGGAAAAGGAGGGCATCTAGAAGACAGGCCTATCCCTTCTAAAAGGGAATCAGCTTCTCTATCCTCCCCTACCGGCTCCCCAAAACCCTAGTTTTTCTGATTTCCCAGGTCCTCTTCCCCTAGGTTGGCAGGAGACTCTGAGGTTGAGAAAGAGAAACAATATGTACCAAAATTCCCTCTAGCCCCCCACTCAGGGAAGGAAAAGGTAACTGTTAAGTCCACATCTATCAGCCTGAGGGTTCATTGACATATGTACCCAAAACACAAAGAACTGGGATTCTGGGGGTTTACAGATTGGAGGGAGGAGGGGATGCTTTCCCCCAAATCTTCAACGGAGCCAGCACTCCTCTCCCCACTGGGCTCCATCCCAGCCTCTGGAATTTACACCCCCTCCTCTTTCCTTGCTCCAGCTTCACCACCATTTCCAGGAGAGGCACTCACACTTTGTAATTTAACTCTTTCCTGCAACCCTTGTGGGGTTCCTTGAGAATCTTGCAACAAATGGAGTATAAGGGGAGTGACACCTTGAAAACTGCTTCTTTGATAGAGAATCTCATGTTGAGATTTCACACACATCCTCATTTGAGAAAAAGCTACTTTTAACTTATGTAGGCTACAGCCACAAAAGCTACAGGGGAATATTATATATTTTGGGAAGGGGGCTCAGCTGAAATCCCCTGGCTTCATACAATTCCAAACAAAGCCCCACATACGACTTCAATTACCACCAAACATTTCCAGATCCCCTCCCCCAACATAAACTAACACAGGCAAACCCTTCCAAGCAGGGGTCCTAACTTAACTTTCTCCCTTGTCCCAAAGACAGCTAACAAAGGGTGGTAAGGCACCATTTTCCCCATCACTATTTAGCTTAAAAAAGCAAGGTTTGGGACAGGGAACCCCACCCCCAACCAAGTAGGTCAGGGGGAGAGGGGAGGAGGAGGTGTGGTTTGGTTAAACTAATAAAAAGTTACAACCCTGTTAAATACAATTAAAGGGCTAGATCTCTAGAAGATAATTAAATGCACTTTATTATTATGATTATTAGCTTTTAATTTGCACTATTATCAAGAAACAGGAGATGGTCAAAAATTGAATTATGTGGCATACTTGTTCCACTGCACCCCTTGGTTTTCAAATCAATCTGCTGGAATTAAGTCTAAAATATTCCAAATATTTGAAGAAAATGATGTGTATTGGAAACTGGAGTTCTCATACCAGTGTCAAAGATACTTTAAGAAAAGTCTTGAGTTTTATTTGTGGGGGGTAGGGGTAGATAAGAAACATCTGTTGTAAACATTCTATCCATCTTGTGATATAGAATGTCATGTAAACACTCAACCCCACCCCCACAGTCACAAAGAGTCTGCCCAGAGCCTTCTTCCAAAGCAAAGATACCCACCTTTCTCCCCCCCACCCCACCATTTTCTGGATAAGTTTGAAAAGAAACCAGTCTTTAGGCAAAGAAAAACTGAAAACCCCACCAGCCCATCTGTCCCTCCCTCTAGCCCAACCCATTTTTATTGCTTCTTTTAAACAAAATAACCCCAAAGGACAAAAACTCACACATAACACACAAACCACGCAGCAAACTGGTAACTTGTACTCCAGAGACTATATCTGGTTGGGGGCACCAGCCGCGAGCAGACTGCAAGTGAAGGAAGGGGAGAATCAAGGGCAATCCCTAACCCCAAAATTTGAGAAGAAATACTCAAAGACTAATGCTCCCCCTAAAAAGGGAGGCAGACGGGAGAGGCACTCAAAGTGGTAGTTGTGTGTTGGGGAGGGGGGATGTCTCAAAACACACTTCACAGAGCACTTTCTGCCCACTCAAAGCACAAAAAGAAAAGTGAGAGGAGAGAGCGTCCTGCTTGGAAAGGAGCCAGCCAGAGCCACGGAGGCCATTCCTCAATCTCCTCACTCGCCCCACCGCCCCACCAGCGTGTTTGGGTCTTTTTTTCGTGTTCATCTCCGTTGCGAGGTTCAAGACGGAGTAGAGGAGATGGAACAAGTGAGGAGGTAGTGGGGAAAGAGAAATAACCCCAAAAGAATCCAAGTCCTGTTCAAAAATACCCGACAGCTTCCAAAGGCCCGGCGTCAGTGAGAGGCTGCAAGTCAGGCTTCGGAAGTTGAATGTAACAAGCTCCGAACTCCTCAGGCCAGCAGCAGGCCCGCCCTGCCAACTCACGAAGAGCTCCAGCCCAAGTAGGGGGTGTTTCAAAGGGCCACTAAAGAAGAGGACCCCCTCCACTCCCCTTCACCCCTTCCCTGGGCCCTGGCGCCCCTCACTGCCTTTTTCTTCCCCCTTTTTTTCTCTTAAATAGAAAATATATCATTAAATTTACAAAGACTATTTACAGTTTTAATTACAAACCTGGTGGGGGTGTTGGGCAGAGTTCTTTTTAAAAAGCAACCTAAAAAATAAATGGTTTTGACTGTTCTTTATTTAAAAAAATAAAAATAAGGAGTCTGTAAGGAGCGAGTCCCCCAACGGGGACGGGGGAAAAGCGCGGCGTGGGCGAGGGGTTGGGGGTCCCGCACGAGGCGCGCGGGCGCCCCCTCACACGGTGGTCTCGCCGTGTCGGCTGTTGGTGAGGCGGGTGTAGAACTTCCTCCACGAGTGCAGCGTCTTGCCGGACCAGATCCAGAAGCCTGACGTGATGCCCACGATGAGTGTCATGAGGTATTTGATCATGTAGACTGTGAAGTCGGGCGACATGCGCGGCGTGTAGTGCGCGGGGCACGGGATGGCCAGGCTCTTGCAGTGCTGGCTCACCCACGAGCGCTCCCAGTGCTCGCGGAAGGCCTGCTCGTAGAAGTAGCAGGCGATGACGATCGTGGCGGGCACCGTGTAGAGCACCGAGAAGACGCCGATGCGCACCATGAGCCGCTCCAGCTTCTCCGTCTTGGTGCCGTCGTGCTTCATGATGGTGCGGATGCGGAAGAGCGACACGAACCCGGCCAGGAGGAAGGACGTGCCTATGAACAGGTACACGAAGAGCGGCGCCAGCACAAAGCCCCGCAGCGGGTCCAGGCTGTTGAGGCCCACGAAGCACACGCCGCTCAGCAGGTCGCCGTCAATCTGGCCCATGGCCAGGATGGTGATGGTCTTGACCGCGGGCACGGCCCACGCGGCCAGATGGAAGTACTGTGAGTTGGCCTCGATGGCCTCGTGACCCCACTTCATGCCCGCCGCCAGGAACCAGGTGAGCGACAGGATGACCCACCAGATGGAGCTGGCCATGCTGAAGAAGTAGAGCATCATGAAGAGGATGGTACAGCCCTCCTTCTTGGTGCCCTGGACCACGGTGCGGTAGCCGTCCTCCGAGAAGCGCTCGTTGCACACCACACGCTCCTGCAGCACGAAGCCGGCGATGTAGGCCACCGACACCATGGTGTAGCAGCCGGAGAGGAAAATGATGGGCCGCTCGGGGTAGCGGAAGCGCTGCATGTCCACCAGGTAAGTGGTGACAGTGAAGAAGGTGGAGGCGCAGCACAGCACCGACCAGGTGAGGATCCAGAGGCGCGCGAAGCGCGTCTCCTCCTGGGAGAAAAACATGGAGCCGTCCGGCCGCGCCGGCTCGCAGGGCGCTGCACAGTCGCGCTCGCCGAGAAATTTGTAACTGAGATAGGACGGCACCTTGAGGACGCGGGGACAGTGGAAAGGGTGCTCCAGGGTGGCGTAACGCGGAGGCGAACCGCCGCCGCCCGGGCCGCCCGGGTGCCCCCAGCACCCGGCTGCAGGCCCGGGGGCGGCGCGGTGGTGAGCAGCGCGGGCGCGCCGTCCTCGGAGTGGTTCTGGCCCACGCAGATCTGCTCCGCGCCGTGGCGCGGGAAGTGCTCGCAGCGCAGGCGCTCGGGCCACTGGAAACCGAACTTGTTCATGAGCGCCTCGCAGCCCTGGCGCGCGCGCTCGCAGATGGAGCGGCACGGCGGGATGGCCTGCTCCAGCACGGTGCACACGGGCGCGTACATGGAGCACAGAAAGAAGCGCAGTTCGGGCGAGCACTGCACCTTTACCAGCGGGTAGAACTGGTGCACCTCCAGGCCCGCGTCCTCCTGATTCGTGTGGCCCAAAAGGTTGGGCATGATGGTCTGGTTGTAGGCGATGTCCGTGCACAGCGGGATGGAGATGGGCTGGCAGAAGCCGTGGTCCGGGATGGAGATGCCCTTCTCCCCGTGGAACTGGGCTGGCCCGGCGGCGGGCAGCAGCAGCAGCGGCAGCAGCAGGCGGGGCAGGGCGCTGCGGGGCCGCATGCTGGCCGCCGCCCCCCACCCGACCTCCGGGCGCCCCCCCGCCCCCGCCCCCAGCCCCAAGACCGCGCGCCTTCCCCGCCGCCGCCTGGTTGCGGCCGCCGCCTCCCGCGCCTCTTTGCAAACTTTGCTCGCGGCCGCAGAGTTGGGGAGGCCGGGCGGGGGGGCGGCGCGCCTGCCCGCTAGCTCGCCGGGGTCCGACTGAGCCGCCCGAGACGCCGCGCTCCGCCGGCCCCCGCGCGCCTGCCTCCTCCTCCTCGCGCCTCTCCCCTCCCCGCCCGGCCCAGCGACTCCTTTGTGCCTTCCTCCAGGCCTCACCCCGGCCTCGCCGATCCCAATTAGTCGGTTTCAAGGGGGCCCCCACCGGTGGCCCCGCCCTGTCCTCAGCCCCCCAAAAAAAAGGGATCCTTGAAACCGCCCCGTCGAGCTCTAAGCACCAGCCCAAAATGTGCTCCCGGCCAATCAGATTTGAACCCGAGGACCAGCCCGGAGGGCGGGATTGGTCGGCCACTGCATAATGAGATCAGAAACCAGATGCCAACAAAACTTTCCCCCCCACCCCGTTTTGCTTTTTAAAGAGACAAGCTACGACTACCGCGAGGGCTGCCGGCCCCGCGCGGGGTTGCTCCGGAGTCGAGGCGGCGGGGTCCCGAGACACTCATTCCCCAGGCCCGCGGGGGACCCGCACCGCCCCGCTCTGCCCCCCCCCGCTTCTTCCGGGGCCAGGGCGCGCTCCCCGGTAGGGGCTCTTTAAATCTTTGCCGACGCCGCTGCTCCTGGAGCCCCACCTATTTCAATCCAATTTTTCAGACCAAGTGAAAAACCTCAAGTTTAAATATACTTTAAAAGGGACTTGAAAATTAAGTGCGCGGAGACTCCTCGCAGCCTCTTTTCATGAAGCCCGAACAGAAGTTTTCCTTCTCCGGGTGTAGACCCTTGGGAGCTTGCCTCGCCCCTCCCCCTGCACACCCTTAAATAACCCTCTGGAAAAAGGAAAGCCTGTCACTTTAAGAGGCTCTTAAAGGGGCCTGGACTCCGGGGCGTAATTGCCCCGTAGCGAGCACAAAGAAGCCCATTATGGTTCTTTGTGTTCGGTGGCACCTCAAAGTGAGAAAACTCAGGAACTCGGAGGCCCGGAGCTGGAGGGTTGGGGCAGTGGTGCGAGGGGGCGAGGTGAAGGACAATGGTCTGGAGCTGCGGCTTCTCCCTCCTCCTTCTTCCGAGGCAAATCTTAATTATGCAAAGTAAAGTTTAGTTGCCATAACGAGGAGGTCTTAATCGAAGGTTAATGGTGGGGGGTGGGGGGATGCCGGGCAGCTTGAGTGAAGAGGTGACTTTCTTACGCCGTTTGGGGGAATTTTCCTCCTCTCCCCACCTCTCCCTCCACCCCCTAAACGCTTTCAGATATGGTCTCCTGGGAGAGAGGGGAGTTTTATCCAAACCTTATGTGATTCCACACCAGAAAAGGGTAGTGTGGGGCGAGGGGGAACTAGGGAGGCAAGGATGAGGCTGGAGGCTTGGAGTGGTTAATCTCCCACCACCACCCGACTCTCACCTGGTCAGGGGCGCGTGGCCAGGCCAGCAGGGTTCCTGCTAGTTTAGAAAGCTTTTCCCGTTTTGTTTTGTTTTGTTTTTCTTTACTTCTAGGATTTTAAATGGGGGAGGGGTGGGAGTAGAAGGGAAATTTGCATGTAAATCCCTGGGTCATAGTCCTGGATGATGGATCAATTATTTCTATTGTCTCTCAGGAGTGAAGGGGGAACACACACACACACAAAAAAAAAAAAAAAAAAAAGAAAGAAAGAAAGAAAGAAAGAAAATTGAATTTAGAAAACCTCTTTGAAAAAAAAAAAAAAAAAAAAAGAAAACCTCTTTGCCTGTCTGTATGGACCAAATCCTCCGGCCCAGGGAACTGTTTCCTCCTCCAATCTAGAAAAGGATTGCTTTCAAGCAAAACCCAAGACATTTGAAAGAAGGAAGGGGTCAGCAGAAGACAGTTCTCAATAGATACGTATAACAGATCAGGGTGTGACAGGAATCTATTTTTTCCCCTCATTGATGATATAAAAATTTTTAGATTCTTCACAATCTGAAAATGCTCTCTCTGGTATCTTGGGGAAGTTGCCTTTTACCACGTGAGGAAAAACATTTTCCTTCGAAATCATTCTATTCCATTTCCATTCCACTGGTAAACCCCTATCCCATCCCTTCCCCCCACCCCCAGCAGGGTGCTCTCCTGGTTGTGGGGCCCAAATGAAAGCTGAGGTGCTGCTATTTCAGCTCTCCCCTCCTACTGTACCTCCAGGGCATCATTAAGAGTTGGTCCCAGGCCTCAGGGCTGAGTGGTAAAAACAGAAAAGAGTAAGATGGGCTCCTAACCCCACCCCCGACTTAGGGAGCACCCCCCCCACACTGATAGGAAACGCAAAGCAAATCTCCGATTGAAACACAGCGTCTTCAATTTCCTTCCATGACAAAACCATTTTCCTGCTCTAGGGCCAGACGTGAGTGACCGTTATCCCTTCCTCAGCCACCTCCAAGGCAGAGAGGGAGCTGGAACTGGCTAAAAATTATTAAAACATTAAAACACGTTCTTTCACTCACTCAGTCATCCTTTCATTTCTTCGGACACATTTTTTATTTAGTCTTCTGATTTCAAACCACTGTAGCAGGTGTTCTAGGAACATGGAGTGAACTGGCAGCATCCCTGCCCTTCAAGAGTCTAAGGTGTCACCAAAGAAAAGTGGCTTCAAAGATCTTACATTGTGGTCCTCCCTGGTAGCGCAAGGGGTTAAGACACAACCTATGAAGCTGTCCCCAGCCACTGCAGCATGAATTCGATCCCTGGCCAGGGATCTACTCACATGGCACAGCAGACCTCTCCTGACTCACCAGCCTCTCCCCTCAGCAATATATTTCAGTTAATCTGCCTGTTCTGCTCCCCACTCTGTTTCTAGTGAATCCTCTCACCCCCTGGCCCCAGCACCTCTGGCCTGTGCCCCAGATCTTGTATGCATAAATAAAAATAAATCTTTTTTTAAAAATCTTACATTGAGCATGTTTGCATGAAATAAGAAATCATAATCAAAATAACTACAGCCCTGGTTACTCTTACTTTCATGTGAGGGACCTGTGTGAACATGACCAGAGCCTGTGTCTCCACATGGCAGGCCTATCTGCCTTCCCACCACAGGAGACCCATAACTGAAGGCAGAGAACAGGTTCTTTCAGTTTAAAAGCTTCAGGATGTCATTTGATAGAACACCTAGTTTTGAGTTTTCTTTTAAATTACTTTGAATATTGACTTGCACCTGATCCCTGACTGAAACACTAGCTGTGTGGCCTTGGGAGGGTCCCTTTGTAACCTAGTTCAGTTCCTTCTCCGGGTGGGTATCTGGGCCCAGTAAAGGACACTGCCCTAATAGAATGCACAAAGGACAAGTACTTGTTTGCTCGTGACAAGAACAAGAGACAGTGAAGGAAACTGTCTCAAAGAGGGGACAGAGAGATAAAGTTACACAGTCTCCTTTTTTTTTTTTTTTTAGTATATGTGCTGCCGAAGCAAACGCTCCTTTTTTTTTTTTTTAAGATTTATTTATTTATGCATACAAGAACTGAGGTGTGAGGTGTAAGACAGAGGTGTGGGGTATGTGTGAGAGGATTCACCAGAGATAGTGGGGAGCAGAACAGGCAGATCCACTGAAATACACTGCTGAGGGAGCAGTGGGCCAGGCAGGAGAGGTCTGCTGTGACAGCCTGATAGGGCTGGGTCTTTAACCCCTGCGCCACCAGGGAGGCTCCTACACAGTGTTCATTAATGCAGGAGGGGGTCTTTAGGCATTTGTCCGGTCCCCCGCTGGCATCTTCTACTCCTTTAGCCTCCAGCCACCCCGAGGTCTTCAAAAACTACCTTTTTTTTTTAAAGATTTATTTATTTTTATACAAGAGCTGGGGTACAGGCCGGAGGCGCGGGAGGGTGAGAGGATTCACCAGAGACAGAGTGGGGAACAGAACAGGCAGAAGACCGAAATCCACTGCTGAGGGGAGCAGTGGGTGAGACAGGAGAGGTCTGCGGTGCCATGTGGGATTCTCACTGGCCAGCCGGGATCGAACCCATACTGCAGAGGTTGCGGACAGCTTCACAGTGCTGCGCTCAACCCGCTGCGCCACCGTGGAGGCCCCAAAAAACATACCTTTATGGAAACAAAAAAGCTCATCCTATACCTGATTGTTAGCTCATCTAGGTTTTATTTATGGGCACATTTATTTATGTGTCCAAGGGGACCTGTGCCTGGTGACCTGGACCAACAGGGAACATTTCTGACATGTTATTACTTTGAGCTCACAACTTCACTTCTTCAAGCCATACTTTCTCCATCTGTAAAGTGGGAATAAACCAACAGACTTAAAATGTGAAAGTTGGCGGGGAGGCCTCCCTGATGGTGCAAGGGGTTAGATTTCAGCAGTATGAAGCTATCTGCAGCCACTGCAGCATGAGTTTGATTCCAGGCCAGGGAGCAGACCTCTCCTGTCTTGCCCGCCGCTCCCCTCAGTGGTGTATTTCAGTAGATCTGTCTGTTCTGCTCCTCACTCTGTCTCTGGTGAATCCTCTTTCTCTCTCTCTCTCTCTCTCTCTCTCTCACACACACACACACACACACACACACACACACACACACACACACCCAGCACCCCTGGACTACACCCCAGTTCTTGTATGTATAAATAAATAAATCTTTGAAAAAATAAATAAGCAGGGACCTTAAATATGGTGCACACACTGTCTGGGCTCCAGGAGATGTGGACGCACAGGAGGATTTAGGGAAGTGGTCACACTTAAGTTCTAGATAGTACATTTGGACAGTTGTGAGAGCATGAAATACCAGTTTTGATCTAGGGATACCAGTTAAGAGCAGATTGCTAAGGATCAGGCAGTTGGTGAGGCATGAACTGAGCTGTGGTCATGTAGATGGAGAAGAGAGAAAGGGAGGAGGTTTCTGATCTCAATTCCTTGAGGTCACTAACCAGGCCTGGAAATGCAGGGACGGGGCAGATAATGAGACTGTCAAGCCAGGCTGAGCCTATGTACATGCAAGGGAAGATGGCTAGAAAAAAAACAATTCTAACCCAGCGCCCAGGGGTTCAGGGCTAGATTTAGACCTGGGATCATTAGCCTATGATTGGAACTAGCAGAGTGACTAGGGTCATCTAGGGAAGGTGGTTGGGTGGGAAAATCAAAGCTTTGGGGATGCCAACATTTAGGGATCATGGGGCTAAGGGGAAGGAGTGGTGAGGCCAGGAGAGAATGTTAGAAGGCTTGTTTCCCTCATGTCAGGAAAACTGGGGTCTGGGAGCCTCAAGTCAGATTTTTACTTACTTGGTTCTCTTGTGAGATTTAAAAGAGATAATGATTTAAAAGTGATAACATCATCAACCTGATGATGCTAAAAGCTTGGTGAATGACAGCTATTATTTTTAGCTAACAAATTATTGAGTACTCGCTGCTTATATACAAAGTCTGCAGACCCTGAGGCTCTAACTTCACAGAGCTTACAGCCCAAAGCGCTATAGTCTGCCTGTGAGCTGGGCTGCTGTCTGTCCCTGAGGAGCATTTCTGGTTGGTCTTGGGCTGTGCTGGGAGTCCTCTTCTGCCCCCTACAATGCCAATGCCGCATTCCCCCCAAATCCTGGGGTGCTACTGTCAATCATCTCTCAGTTTACAAAGCTGAGTAATTGAGGGCTCGTGATAGGCAGTCCACAGTCCACTCTGTGGGGTGGTCTCAGCATAAATCCCATCTTGACAGGAGAGGAAGGTACTTGGTCAAGGACACAGAATTTGTTCGCTGCGGCCAGGCCTCACCCCCACCTGCTAAGTGGCTGAGTTGAGTCATTTTTCCTCCTTTCGCGTGACTCCCTCATATAAGGGGATCATGAAAAGATGTACTGATACTTCCTTTGGATGCAGGGGCTAGGAGGATAATATGTTGGATCATGGAAACTGGCCTTGCTTGATGCCACCTGGACCAGTGTCCAGATAAGCACAATGACAGCCAATCAACAGGACCCAATGCACTACACTGAGGCTCAGGAGAGGCACAAGGAACTTTTCTCGCATCAGGAAAACTGGGGGGTTCAACCCAGAACTGCCCCCTCTTCCACAAAAATCCTCCTGTCTCTGGTCTTTCATTTTGCCATGGGAAAAATCTCCTTTCCTGAGTTAGAGCCCCTTCCTTCCAGAGAAATCCTCTGCCCCCTGTGCAGGGTCAGGGTGGTAAGGTGATTCTCCAGGGAATCCTTTCTTTGCCAACAGGCCCACAGCCCTAGGGGTCCTCTCTTTGTTTCCTCCACCCTGGGTTTTTCTTCCCTCCCAAGCACTGACCGAGTTCTCCACCCTAAAAGTGAAGAAGGGGGAGGAGGGAGGTAGAGACCATAATTTCTGAGACTGAGATCCGCCAACCTTCTATTCTCCAAGCAGAGATTCTCTGCTCTCAATGGGGTAGGCCCCCGACGCTTTTTGGAAAACAGGTTGAAGTCTTCAGAGAATCTAGTTGGTTGTCCCCTCCCCCAGCCCACAGATGCCCTTCTTTCCTCTCCCCCTCAGCCTGGCCACCGAGACCTGGAGCCCACCCAGAGGGACCACCAAATCCCCTCTTCCTGAAAGCCACCTCCATTTAACTCTGGGGGAGCAGGCCCTCAGGAATGGGCTGCAGACTAATCAGGTCTAGGGTTTCTGAAGCCCTCACTGTAGGTCCCCTTCGTGCACTTCACCCCAACCCCTTGCTAAGCTCCAAGGCTGCATCTGGCTCTGGGGACTGCGGGGGAGGGGACTTGGCAGAGGGCAGCTGTTATCTGTCCAGCACCCTTCCCCAAGGTCTCTGGATGGCAGAATGGGCCATAAAAGGATTAAGCAGATAGAACAAATGATCTATTAATTAAGGACTTTAATGAGCCTCGGCCAAACAAGGTGTGGACTGTTCAAAACAAAC
This sequence comes from Talpa occidentalis, assembly GCF_014898055.3. Lineage (NCBI taxonomy): Eukaryota > Metazoa > Chordata > Mammalia > Eulipotyphla > Talpidae > Talpa > Talpa occidentalis. Next base: position 121,957,163 of record NW_023605083.1, on the reverse strand, counting down.
TGGGGAAAACAGAGCCGAAAAATCAGCGCTGAGTTGGTCATTGAGGTTCTTGGGGTGATTCTGCCTTGGTGGCCCAGGGGAAAAAAAGTCCCTGGGAATGAATGAGTCAGATATTTTGGCTTCTGAAAACTTCTAGCACCTAATGCCAAGAGGAGAGGAGCAGGAGAGTCGGAATCACAGACTCGGGGATGTAGAGTGGCCCTTAGGGTGATGGGTATGGGGGTGGGGGCTCCTTTGAAGATTTGCTTCCCTTGGACCCCTCAGAGGGGCTCCCCTCTATTTGTGGCTACACCCCATCTCCTGACTTGTTCTTTTTATTGCTCTCCCCTCCCCTCCCCTCCCCTCCCCTTCCTTCCCTTCCCCACCCTACCCCTCCCCTCCCCTCCCCTCCCTTCCCCTCCTCTCCCCTGCTCTCCCCTCCCTCTCCTCATCTCTCCTCTCCTTCCTTCCTCCCTCCTTCCTTCCCTCCCTCTTTTCTTCTTCCTTTAGTTCCCTTCTTTCTTTCCACTCTCCCTTGCCCCCTTCCCTTCTCCCAGAATTTCTCTCCTTTCCCTCCAGGCTGAGCCACCTCACCCCCTCCCCTTTCTCTTTCCTGTAACTTAAGCTGTTGTTGGGAGTTGGAGGAGCTGGGCTGGTTTGAAAGGAGGCCCACTGCTTTTCAGGGAGGAATTGAAACCATGGAGCTGGGGTGAGGGGAGCAGAGGGGGAGGGGCGACTGGAGAAATCAAAGCGGCTGCAGCTCCATCTGGGAAACCAACTTTGATTTACTAGCAAGGACCTGGCTCTCCAACACCCGACCCCAGCCCTGCCCGCTCCCCCTCCTCCCCTGGACTTTGCTTTGTGGTGCTAACTGAGGAGTGGGTGCTCCCCACCCTGAACGCCTCTTCTTATTCGGGGAGAACCAGCCCAGAAGAGCAAGGAGCCGGGCCCAGAGACCCTGGCTAAGTTGGATGACAGATGCTTCTTCAGGGTTCCCCAGTGACAGGAGCTGGCTGTGGGAGGGGACCCCTGAGAAGGAGGAAAGCCCCTTGGTCCTGGCAGCCTGGTCACTCGGCCTCCTCGGCCTGCTCCAGCTTGGTGCTTCACCCTCCCCAGAGATGTGAGGGGAGGGGCCAGCACTTTTCAGTCTCTCCGTGGCCTCTCCTTCAGGACGGTGGTGGGAGGGGGGGGCTGGAGGCCAAAGTGGGAGTGGGGCAGTAAGAGCCAAGAAAATGACTGAGAAAGAAAAGGAAAATCTATTTTAATAGATCGTTTTGTGTTGAAATTCTGTGATTTGTTTTGTGTTGAAATTCTGTGTGCTCTGTGGACAACATCTGGGGCTGCAGTGTTTTTGGGGACTCAAGGGCATGCTGGATGACTGTGCCACCTCTCCCTTCCTCTCTATCCCCTTTGTTTCATCTTGCCCCTTGTTTATCCAGTCCTCACACTCCTCAAAGTTTAAGGTGCCCTCTAAGGGAACCTCTACAGGTCCCCAGGGCGTCCTGACTGCCAGGTCAGACTGGGAACTGAGAAAAATCAAACACAAATACTTGTGCATGCGGTTGACTACCTGGTCCACCTCGGTATGTGTGGCACATGTTAAATCCCTGGGCTCCTGGGTTCCAGACAGCCCCGTTCCCCTGCACCCCCACCTCATTAGTATTTTTCAGGATTCAAGTATCTAATCTTCCTGAAAATTGCTATCAGGAGGGAGACAAAAAAGCTATATCAGCACATGGTCCCCACAACTCCAGCCTTTTCAGAGCTGACCACCCCAGGTGGGATTGTCCTGCCCCAAGTCAGTATTCCTGGAAGTCTAGAGTCCAAGTGTATCAGAATCATGGATTCAGGGGCACTGGAGCAGGGTTCACCTGGTAGGAACACCAGTCCTGGGCGCTCCCAAATATGGGATTTATAATCCCCAGGTGATTCTTACGCATGCTCTAGAGTTCTCTGCTTCCCAGACAGTCCCACTAGCTTCAAAGCCCTGGTAAAAGATTTATTTATTTATTTATTTATACAAGCACTGGGTATAGTCAGAAGCGCGGGAGGGTGAGAGAATTCACCAGAGCCAGCATGGAGAGCAGACCAGGCAGACTGACAAAGTACACTGCTGAGGGGAGCAGCGGGTGGCAGGAGAGGTCTGCACACCATGTGGGACCCTCGCCAGGTGGCCGGGGATCGAACTGGCCCTGCAGAGGTTGCGGGCAGCTTCACAACCCAGCGCTCAACCACTGTGCCACCGGGGAGGCCTTCAAAGCCCTGGTTAATCTGGGCAGCTGTCCATTCCTGTTCTGTGCCCCCTCCAAACTCATCTAGCCACCCTTCCAAATCTACTGCCAGCATTACCTCCCCCACAGTTGCCCCATTGTGGTAGACCAGATGAACTGACCACCAGCATCCATTCCCACTTCCTCCTAGGTGCCTTCCTATACTGCTGGAAAAGTTGGAAAGCCCAAGCTCTCATCTCCCAGCCTCCCTCGCAGCTGGAGTTCTGGATGCAAAATGCAGTCATTTGAAACTTGGAAGGAAAACCTGAGGCCTTCTTCCTGCTGCTGTAGCTATTTCTGCAGGTAACGTTGTGGAGATGGGTTTTCCTGCAACACCGCCCCGTGTCCAGTCTCTTGATTCTCCCCACCTGATTGTGGCAGAGGCAGAAGCTTCTACCGGAGGATTGTTTCTGTGAGTTCATCATAAAGCTTGCTCCTCTAGTTCATCCAACAATTTTGCAAGCACTGAATTCCCTGTTGTCTTAGTCCGCTCCAACTGATATAACAAAATGTAGACCAAGTAGTTTCAACAACAGAAATTTATTGTCTTAGTTCTGAAGGCTGGAGTCCAAGATCAATGAGGCAGCATGGTTGGGTTCTGTTGGGAACTCACTTCCTGACCCGTAGGCAGCTGCTTTCCCATGGCACCTGCAGCATGGCCTTTTCTTGGTGTATGTGTGTGTGCAGAAAAAGCAAGGAATCTTGGGGCCTCCCTTGTGGCATAAGGGTTAAGTCTCAGAGCCATCACCACCACAGCCTGAGTTCAATCCCCGGCCAGGGAGCTGACCCACATGGTGTAGCAGACCTCTCTTGTCTCACTGGCTGCTCCCCTCAGCAGTGTATTTCAGTAGATTTGCCTGTTCTGCTCCCCACTTTGTCTCTGGTGAATCCTCTCATGGCCCCCTTCCTCCCCCCACCTCCCCATGCCTCTGGCCTATACCCCAATTCTTCTATGCATAAACAAACAAACAAATCTTTAAAAAAAGAAAAAGAAGAGTTTCTTTTCCTCCACTTATAAAGTCACCAATCCCATTGGACTTGGACTCCACCCTCTGACCTCATTTAACCTTAATTACCTCCTAAAAGCCTTATTTTTTTTGGTGGGACCCTCGCGGGTGGCCGGGGAACGAACCGGTGCAGCAGAGGCTGCAGGCAGCCCAGTGCTCAACCGCTGCACCACCAGGGGAGGCCCCTCCTAAAAGCCTTATTGCCTGATACATTCATATTGGGGGTGAGAGCTTCAACATCTGAATTTGGGGGGTGGGGACACAATTCAGTCCACAGCACCTGCATCAAATAGGCTTCTGCATAAAGTGTCTAGAATGTTTTCTATTTCTTTTTAAAGATTTTTTTATTTATTTGTGCACACAAGAGCTGGGGTGTAGGCCAGAGGTGTGGGGGATGATGGGGGTGAGAGGATTAACCAGAGACAGAGTGGGGAGCAAAACAGGCAAATTTACTGAAATACATTGTTGAGGAGAGCAGTGGGCAAGACAGGAGAGGTCTGCTGCGCCATATGGGTTGCTCCCTGGCCAGGGATCAAACTCATGTTGCAGTGGCTGCTGATACATTCATAGTGCTACAACTTAACCCCTTGCACCACCAGGGAGGCCCTGTTTTTCTTATCTTGCACTGAATCCTGATTTTACTCCTGAACCAGCCAGAGAAGAACATTTGGTACTTTCATGCTCTTCCTTGCCCCTCTGGGCCTCTTCTAGAATGCCCTTCCCACACCAAAAATCCTTTGAAGGCCCTGACTCTGTGGTGCTCCCCTCATACCAGTCCTTTATTCCTGTCCCTGGGTCTATGCTTATTGGATGACCTCTAGCAGTTGCTGTATGTTATTTATACATGTTTAACTGTCCTCCACTCTCAAAAAAGTTGAGGATGTATTTTAGTTTTTGTGTACACCTACTACCTATATTAGGTAGCATGTAGCAGGTGATCAGTAAACATTTTCTTTTTAAGATTTATTTATTTATGTATACAAGAGCTGGGGAGTAGGCCAGATGTGTAGGGGTGAGTGGATTCGCCAGAGACAGAGCGGGAAGCAGAACAGGTGGGATGACTGAAATACACTGCTGAGAGGAGCAGCAGGCGAGACAGGAGAGGTCTGGTTTGCCATGTGGGTCCTCCTGGCCAGGGATCAAACTGGTGCTGCAGTGACTGTGGATAGCTTCGTAATGTTGAGACTTAACCCCTTGTGCCACCAGGGAGGCCCAGTAAACATTTTTGAATGAATCAGTGGCCTGTGTAAGTAGCCAGAGCTTGCAGAACTCCTTAGCTCGGGTAGTCTAAAGGCCCATCATCCTACCCTGGACATCCAGCCAATTTCCTTACTCAGGCCTGGAACCCCCACTCCGGGAGAGGAGAAGCTAAGCTCCGAGGAGAAGAAATGAGCAAATAGACTTTCTAGTGTCCAGGTTTCTAGCCGCCAGTTTGGACAAGATATCCAGCTCCTTGGGCCTTAGTTAATTGAAAATATGTTTGGCAATATAAAACACAAGGAAACAAAAACAGACAATTATAAATCAGAGACATCCTGCAGGGAGGAGGAGGGAGAGGGATTAGAGGGTGGGAGGGAGGAGCACAGGGGACTGTGGTCATGGTTCACGGGTGCACTGGTTAAGGAAATTCTGTGGGGACTACACCTGAGGACGGGGGAAGCAAATATTGTTTAAAAATGAATAATTTTGGGGCCTCCCCGGTGGCACAGCAGTTGAGCGCTGGGTTGCGAAGCTGCCCGCAGCCTCTGCAGCGCCGGTTCGATCCCCGGCTGCTCCCCGGCCACTGGAGGAGGGTCCCGCATGGCGCGCAGACCTCTCCTGCCGCCCGCTGCTCCCTTCAGCAGTGTACTTCGGTCCTTCTGCCTGCTCTGCTCCCCGCTCTGGCTCTGGTGAATTCTCTCACCCTCCCGCGCTTCTGACTGTACCCAGTGCTTGTATAAATAAATAAATAAATCTTTAAAAAAAATTAAAAATAGGGCCTCCCCGGTGGTGCAGCGGTTGACCGCTGGGTTGCGAAGCTGCCCACAGCCTCTGCGGCGCCGGTTTGATCCCTGGCTGCTCCCCGGCCACCGGAGGAGGGTCCCACGTGGCGCGCAGACCTCTCCTGCCGCCTGCTGCTCCCCTCAGCAGTGTATTTCGTCGGTCTGCCTGCTCTGCTCCCCACTCTGGCTCTGGTGAATCCTCTCACCCTCCCGCGCTTCTGACTGTACCCAGTGCATGTATAAACAAAACAAGCAAACAAACAAATAAATAAATAAATAAAACATGCCTCTATAAAAAAAAATTAAAAATAAAAATGAATAATTTTGTAAAAAAATTTTTTAAAAAGCCAAAAAGAAAATATGTTTGGGGCCTCCCCGGTGGCACTGCGGTTGAGTGCTGGGCTGCAAAGATGCCCGCAGCCTCTGCAGCGCTGGTTCTGTCCCCGGCCGCAGGTAAGGGTCCCACAGACTTCTCCTGCCACCCACTGCTCCTCTCAGCAGTGTATTTCGTCAGTCTGCTTGTTCTGCTCCCCGCTCTGGCTCTGGTGAATTCTCTCACCCTCCCACACTTCTGACTGTGCCCAGTGCTTGTATACATAAATAAATAAATCTTAAAAAAAGAAAAAAAAAGAAAATATGTTTGGTCCCTGGTCTGAGGTGTGAAAGGAAAGACTTATTTGACATCATGGTGCGAACCCATGAAGTGGATACAGGAAACATTAAGTGCTGGGGTCCTGGCCTTGGTACTTACTAGCTCTCTGACTTTCATTTTGAGTCATTTTGCTTCACTGGGTATCAGTTTCTCCGTTCGCAAAATGGGTACAATAAACTTGTCTGTTCCCCTTGAAGTGAGGATTGACTGAGAAAATGGATCTGTAGGGAAGGGAAGGGAAGCTTAGTGTGGCACACGCTGCTCTGTGACCTGGAAACAGAGGTCACCTAGAGGCCTGCACAGGGCACACGGGCAGTGTGCTCACAGGACTCTGTGGACAGAGGAGGGCTAAGTCTCTCTCTGCTTCCTTGCTACCTGCCCCTGGACAGGTCAGTCAGGTTCTCTAAAGCTCAGATTCATCAATAAGTTGATGGAATTAATCCTTTCTCTCAAAGGGAAGGGAGGATCAGATGAAGTGGTAAGTGAGCAGTAACTAATATAAGCGAATGGACACTCAATACAAGTCTTTAGTACTTGTTTTTTCCTTCTCTCCCTAGATCAGATAGAGGCAGCTTGGAGAGGTTTCCAGGAAAATTGGGGCAGATGTCAGACTTCTAAGACCTGAGGGCTTCAGGTTGCTTCCTCCCCAAGGCTGAGTCACTGTGATTATTAACCCTTGAGGAAGTCTGGCCTGGGAGCCTGCAGTCCAGAGGGCCAAATATGCTAATGCTGGCTTAGAGTCAAAATCTACCAGACGCTTTAGTTTTGGGGACAGAGTGACAGCCGCTTTGAATCTGGCCCGACCCAGTCACTTTCCAGGCCTCTCCCTTTCATACCCTCCCTAACTCCTCCGACATCTCTAAGCATCCCAGAAGGCAAGACTAATTAGGAAGCAAAAAAGGAGATCAGGACCTCAGCTGAGCCCTAGGCATATCTCCTCTCTCTCTCCTCTCTCGTGGGGAAGGTCCTCAGTGATGAGGCAGCTCTGTGTGTGTGTAAAGGAGGGGGGCCCCAAGGATAGAATTGGGAGAGACAGGTCCTACCTTGTGAGTGGGGATCGTGGGGAGGAGAAGAAAATACCCGTCCCTTCTCTCTCCAGGAAGCTTTCCTTCCCTGCAGCTGGTGCCCCAAGGATCTCCCGCCCCCCACCACCATCCCAGGTCCTTCCCTTAGAGAGAGCCTGCTGGGCCTGGAATGAGAAGAATTTGAACTACAAACAGACCTCCCAGAGGCACCCCCAACTCTCCTGTTACCACTCCAAGCTAGCAAAAGGCGGGCTTCCTGGAGCCAAAACTGAGAGGCAGGGCTGGGGTTTGGGCTGTGGAGAAGGGGCCTAGGTGGGGGGACTTTTTTTCCTGGAGAGGAAGGGGAGGGAAGGAGTGAAGGCAGGAGAGGAACTAGGCCTTACAAGGACCAAATTTTCCAAACCCAAATCAGAACCAGTAAGAGTATCCTTGCAGGGACATGGCATTGGGGTTGGAAATCAAGCCTGCCCTAGAATAATCTAAGCCAGAGGTCCCCACCCCAGGAGCGGCAAGCGGTCACCCAAATATAACCCAGAGGCGAGAAAGAAGCCAGAAAGTCCCCTCCCACCTCAACCTTCTCCTCCCCTCTCTTGGCCTGCTCTCTGCTTGTCTGGAACACTCGATTGTGCTGTGGGTACCCCAGGGTTGTATAGCCCCTCCCGGACCCAGGCTTCCCCTGTCCACAGTCTGCGCTGCATAACCGGGGCTGAGAAGGCTGTGAATGAGCTCTGAGGAGTTGGGGGCAGGAGCTGGAGTCAGAGAAAGATGGAGAGACTAGTCAAAGGACTGAAGGCACAGAGCCAGAGGGCCCCCTCCTGCTGGCGGCACTTCCCCAGACCCTGGCCTTCTGCCCGCTGTCCCCCGGCATCCCCCGCTATCCCTACCTGGGCCCAGGCTGGGGCTTTGATTTGACTCAGCCGGGGCTGTCAGTGCCCTCGGTGCCCAGGCAGAGGGATACCCCGGGGAGGTGACAAGGGAGGAGAGGCTGCGGAGCTGGAAGCCGCCTTAGGCACGATGACCTCTTTGCGGGGGCCGCTCCCTCCAGCTTGTATAACACAGCTCCTGCCAAGGGTGGTATAGAAAGGCACAGAGCCCGCGGCGGGCTGGGGAAGGCCACTGAAAAGGCAGCTTAAGGGCTTCCTGCTGGGTGAAATGGATTAGGGGCCTTTGGGGAGGGAGCCAAGCAATGAGAAAGACACTGGCCCAAAGCCAGAGCCCCTTGGCGGAAGGCCCTCTGGATCAGGAGCCCCTGGGTGTCTGGCAGGCGGGGTCAGCAGTCTCCACCTGGCTGAGGGACTGGCAGAATGGGGGCCCAGCCAGGGCGACATACTGGGATGAGGAGGTACCATGGGGACCTCAAAATAGAGGAGGGGATGTCAGGGGAGGAGACACTCCTGGATCAACTAGGGAACTTCTAATGGGAAAATGCGGGTGGAGCAAAGCCAACTTCCCCATCTATTTCACCCGTGTCTCCCTACCCCACACCTCCTAAAGGGAAGGTTGCAACTCAGAGCTTGCCCGGGTGGGAGGGGAGTAGCAACTCTCTGTTACTCGGGGACCCCAAACTGGGACAGAATGAAGCAGCCCCACGTGATTCTAAAGTTTCCAGTAAGCATCCAATTAGGGGATGAGTCCGGATGGCCTCCAAGACAAGCAGTGCAGCTGAGAGACCCCGGTGGAGACAGGACGGTGAAGACTGGGGCAACCCGGACTCCACAGTTACTCGGCTGGGAGCTCCAGGCCGCGGTGTGGAGCAGACTCAGCCTGGGAGTCCCAGGCCATGGATCTGACAGTCCTCACCCCACCTGGATGTTGGGTTTCCCTCCAGAGCAATGTGAAGAAAAAATTTTGTTGTACTTGGTGTATATTGGCAAGAGATGGCACAGGCATTAGAGGACCAAGACATCATCCCAGAACGTGTGAGAGAGAGAGAGCGAACACATTGAGAATCAGGGCAGCCACGTGGGGAGCTTTGCATCTCTGTATCTTCATGAGGACTTTAAGGGTGTGGTATTATTACCCCCATTTTATAGATGAGCAAATAGAGGCTCAATGAGGTTCTCTAACTTCTTGTTTAAGTCTACAGAAGCTCATAAAATGGGACACCCGAGAATATGGTAAGACACGTGGGTCTCTCAAAAGTTCTGTGGCCCAAGGGTCTGAAACAGTCTTCCTGTTCCTATGCTTAGAGGATTTCTTCAGAGGTTCGATTCCTTTTCTTCCCTGGTTGGGCTCAGGCAGGGGCAGGCCGCTCCTCAGTGGGAAGCCTCTTCCCACTCTCCAGAGCACAGAATGTTCAAGGGGGGTTTCAGAGTGAAGAAGTCTGAAGTGGGGCCCAGCTGTCCAGATAAGGTACTTGTGGCCACACCGGGGAGATGGGGTTCCAGCAATGGGTACTTCGAGCTCAGGGCATCCCTGGATCAGCACTGCCCCTTCTCCCAACCCTGTTGGGCCAGCCCCCTTCTTTGTGCTCATTTTTTTCCCACAGCCCTGCCGTGGCGGGGGAGGGCGCGTGTGTGTGCTGGGATCCCAGGCCTATCCCGTCCTGCTGGGCAGCACCCCATCAAGCCCCATCATAAAAAGTTTGAAAGTGGAGGATAGGGTGTCCTCCCTCGGAGGAGGCCTCGGCACCCTTCTCCCATTCTGGGGAACAAGAAGCTTGCTAATGGCTTGGGCCCCTTCCCCAGCCCCGGGCCCCAGCCCTGGCTCCCCCAGACAAAAAGCTGCTTTACATGAGAAGAGCGGGCTGGCCTGGCCTTACCCGGGCACTCAAAGAGGCGGTAGCCCCTGACAGCCGAGAAACTGCCCCTTCCCCCACACCCAGTCCTCGTTTAGTTGCAATTAGCAATTCTTTGCAACCCACGGGGCTGCGGGGGGGCCAAGCGCCCCTACCTCCCAAACCCCCCTCCCTCCCCCTCCTCCCTTCCTCACTGCCCCACCCCCAGCTTTCCAAATAGTCTGTCGGCTTCCTTGGAATTCGACATAGCAGCACCCAGAGTGCCCAAACCTAGGGCAGTTTGCGTGTGTGTGTGTGTGTGTGTGTGTGTGTGTGTGAAGCCAGGGTGAACTAGGCTGGGGGACCCCCCTTCTAAACCCACACTGCCCCTTCCCTCCGATCTTCCCACCTGTCACCACCAAAGCAGGCTTAGTTTTGGATCCTTAGGAGGGAGGAGAAGTTAGAAACCTGAGGATGGGTTTGAGGACAGGGGTTGGGAAGTGGTGAGAGGGATTGAGTTGGGGTTTGGGGTGGTGAGGGAAGGGAGGAAGCCCTGCCTCAGATCAGGCTGGGGACTCATACCCCACCCTGGCTGGCCTGCTCCTTGATGCTGCAATATGGACTCTCCTTCATTCCGGGACGTCGGCGTAGGACTGGGGGCCGGGAGCTGGGATTCAACAACAGCCAGACAGGGAGAAGGTAACACAGTTTGGGAGAAGCGGGGAGAGGATCCCAGGGCCTCTTTTAGACTCACTGGAGTCATCCGCCTTGGTGTCTGGACCCAGAGGAGGCAGAAGCGGTGATACAAATGGAGGAGGAGAGTCTCGGGGTCTCCACGTCCTTTACCCCCACCACGGCAGCAGCTTCCCACAGGCCCTTCCCTCCCTGCTGCCTGAGTATCTGCCGGGTTTTCTTTTGTCACCAGCAGGGGGAGCCCTGGTATAGTGGGGTGCTCTGGAGGCAATTTTGAGAGGTGTCTCCCTACTAGGCTTGTAATGTGGACCTTGTCCCCGTTTGCACCCATAGGGCCTTCCTTTCCCCACAGATGGAGACTGAGCACCCCGCACCCCTGCATGAGAAGATCCCATCCTCCTAGGGAGTTCTGTCCTGCCTTTTTATTTTATTTTATTTTTAAAGATTTATTTATTTATTTTATACAAGAACCGGGGTACAGGCCAGATGCACGGGAGGGTGAGAGGATTCACCAGAGACAGAGTGGGGAACAGAACAGGCAGAGTGACGAAATACACTGCTGAGGGGAGCAGTGGATGAGACAGGAGAGGTCTGCTACATCATGTAGGTTAGCTCCCTGGCTGGGGATCGGATTCATGCCTTCCATGCTGCAGTGGCTGTGGATAGCTTCGTAGTGCTGCAACTTATCCCCTTACGCCATGAGGGAGGCCCTGTCCTGGCTTTTTTTTTTTTTTTTTTAAGATTTATTCATTTATGTATACAAGAGCTGGGGTAGGTACAGGCCAAAGGTTTGAGGGGTGAGAGGATTCACCAGAGACAAAGTGGGGAACAGAACAGGCAGATAGACTGAAATACACTGCTGAGGGGAGCAGTGGGCGAGCCAGGAGAGGTCTGCTGCACCATATGGGTAGCTCCCTGGCTGGGTATCGAACTCGTGCTGCAGTGGCTGCGGATTGCTTCAGAGGTTGAGTCTTAACCCCTTGCGCCACCAGGGAGGCCCTGCCCTGGCTTTTTTTTTTTTTTTTTTTTAAGATTTATTTATTTATTTATACAAGAACTGGGGTACAGGCCAGATGTACGGGAGGGTGAGAGGATTCACCAGAGACAGAGGGGAACAGAACAGCCTGCCCTGGCTTTTTAAAGGCTATGTGGGAGGTGGCTCTGGTTCAGCTGGTCATAAGTGACGAGGCAAGGTAAGGGGACCAAGGTTTCTCTGGGGTCATCTCAGCCCCCCATGGGACTTCTTTGGGGAAGTGGGATTCCTGGCTGGTCGGTGGTGGTGGTGGGGGGGGTATCTTGTAGGGGTCTCCAGGGTTTAATAAAAAAATTAGAGCAAGGGTGACTTAGAGCAGAGCAGTAGGTTCCTGGTTGGGCTGAGATGAGTTGGGTTGTTTGGGGTGATCCTTCACCCCACTTTAAGTATTGATATCATCCATGCAGATGTGGGGAGGTAGCATGGTTTAGGCTTGGGAAGTAGAAAGGTCTGGCTTTCTAAACTCCCATCCTTGGTGCCTCCTCTTGTTGGGGGGAAGGGATACCCTGAACAACCTCTACAAACAGGTTTTATGGACATTGGGGTTGCCCTGTAACACTCTCAGATCAGAGCAAGGGGGGAAACCCCACATCCCATGGGGGCCCCAGGTGGCAAGGAATTACTTTGGATTATTTTCACAAAGGCCCCTTTCCCTTAAGAAACCCCCAGCCTCTTTGGGAAGAAAAAGTGAGGAAGAAGAACTGAGGGTACCAAAGGAAGGGAACAGAGGGTATCCCCTCAGGGGGGAGTGCTTGTCTCCCAAAGTCTATCCTTCAGGTGTTTTCACTGCGAGGCCTGGATTCCAGGTGAGAAGGGCCAGGGGAGGCTGATACCCCTGGCCACCTAGAGTTCTGCCTCCCTTAGCAGCTGAGGTGCTTGAGTCTCTGGACCTGGGAAGCTTGAGAGGCCCTCATGGCCACCCTCCTCCCTGGAAGGAAGGAATTTAATGGGGGGTCAAGTGTTTGGCGCTCTGGGCAGGAAGTAGTTGGGAGCCAAAGGCAGGAAACTCTCCTCAAGAGCCATCCTCTCACAGCCAACCTCCTCTGAAGTTCACCGCCATCGCCTCCTGGAGCAGCAAGAGAGAGGACCTGGGAAGGGGAAGGAAAGTGAGAGGGGCCTGGCCTGGCACCCACTGCCCCAACCCCACCCCTCAGACCAGCTGGGGCTCCCTCCAACTCCGGAACCTGGATGCTCCAGACTCCCTGCTCAGCTCGACCTGCTGTTGGCAATGCTTTGCTGCTCTGGCCTTTGCTGCTCCCACTGCTCTTTTCTCCCGGATGTATCCTGACTGGAAACTGCCTCCAAGGTGAAGGCTTCCTTGGGCTCCTACTCGACTTTGTTCTCATTTCTCAGAAGGCAAACCATATCCCCACTTGTTTTATTTTTATTAAAAAAGATTTATTTATTTATACAAGCAGTGGGTACAGTCAGAAGCGCAGGAGGGTGAGAGAATTCACCAGAGCCAGAGCGGGGAGCAGAGCAGGCAGAAGGACCGAAGTACACTGCTGAGGGGAGCAGCGGGCGGCAGGACAGGTCTGCGCGCCATGTGGGGCCCTCGCCCATTGAACCGGAGCTGCAGAGGCTGCGTGTGGGCAGCTTCGCAACCCAGCGCTCAACCGCTGCGCCACCGGGGAGGTCCCATCTCCACTTGTTTTAGAATTCTTTGAGATCCAGTCTATCTTTCCACTGGGCTGAGAGCTTCTAAAACTCTCCCTGACAGAAATAAAGACTTAAGCCACCAATGCCATTAAACGTTCTAGTAGCCACATTAAATAAAAGAAAAAGAAATAGGTGAAATTAATTTTGATAATATATTTTATTTAACTCAATATATCCAAAATATGATCGCTTCCACATGTAGTCAATATAAAAATTATGAGGACTAGATTTTACATGTATATTTTTTCAAATTAAGTCTTTAGGATTTGGTGTGTGTTTTACACTTACAAAGCATGTCTCAGTTTTCATTAGTCTTATGCTCAGTAGTTGCTGTTAACATAACTGGACAGCTCAGTCCAGAGATCAGGAACAGAGCCCCAGGCATATAGAGAAGTCCAGAAAGCATCTTAAGTGGCACTGTTGAAACAACACTGCTTAGAGTTGAATACTAGCAAAATCAGTAACTGTGTGACCTTAGATGTGTTCCTTGGCCACTCTGTGCCTTAACTGTCTCGTCTGTAAAATGGGGCTAGCAAGCTTCTTGGGGTTGTTGTGAGGATTTTGTGTGGTGCTTAGAACATCTAGTACACAGTAGGTGCTCAGTAAAGGCTGGCTGTTTTCATCTCTGCAGGATGCTAAATTTGGACCCAAACAATTGTGAGCTGAAACACTGAGAGAAACAGCCCTTTGCCCGGCAGCAGATCAAGGCAGAAGTATGCTGGGTGGGGTGAGCGAATTCTGTCTGGAAAAGTTGGAACAGGACGGAGAGGAGAAGGCTGCGGGTGGCTGGCAGAAGGCTCCGGAGAGGGCCAGACCAAGGTTTACAGCTGTGCTGCCATGGAATTTGGAAACAGTAACAGAGCAGCAGAAGGCCTGGATGATTCATTGCTGAAATGAAGCTTCTGGGGTTCAAAGAAGGGAGGTCTGGAGAGCTGGGGCCTTCAGAAAGCGCTTCACAAGAGCAGGGTGCAGTTTGGAAACCCAGCCGGCAGCGGGTGATAGGGAGTTTGCTGAGTGTGTGCAGAAAGGGGACAAATGGCCTAATTGGAGGCAGGCCCACCCCCCCTGGCAGGTATCCTCCCTCTCTAGACCAGCCTCCTTGGAGACAGAGCATTTGCCTGTTCCATTTTGAGGCCACAGCGCCCTCTGCTGGTCATGGGGGGTTGCCTGGAGCAGCAGCAAAGAAAAGTAGAGCTGGAGTTTAAGGGAGAGGGTGACAACAGTCTGCAGGGAAAGTTCTGGGCCAGATACTAAGGAGGTTCCTGACCCCCAGACACCTCTGAAGAGATTATACATCATAATCCCTGGAAAAGAATGTGGGGAATTGACCCAAAACAGGCAACCTCTAATATGTTAGTGCCTATTTGTTCATCTTTATTTTCTCAGTTGGTGTAGATATCTGTGGACTATTTTATTATTATTATTTTTTAAAGATTTATTTATTTATACAAGCACTGGGGTATAGGCCAGAGGCGCGGGAGGGTGAGAGAATTCACTAGAGACAAAGCAGGGAGCAGAACAGGCAGAAGGACAGAAGTACACTGCTGAGGGGAGCAGCAGGTGAACCAGGAGAGGTTTGTTGCGCCATGTGGGTAGCTCCCTGGCTGGGGGATCAAACTCGTGCTGCAGTGGCTGCGGGATAGCTTCATAGGCTGCGTCCTAACCCCTTGCGCCACCAGAGAGGCCCTAGGGTGCTATGAACTTTGGTGTACATTTAAGTCTTCATTCTTTCTTGCTTCTCAGGCTTTCTGTCTAGGACCTCTTTCCTTCTGCCCTAGTTGTATCCTTCAGAATTTCCTTCAGTGAGGCTCTATGGATAGCAAGATTTCTTAGTTTTTACTAGTTTGGAAGTTAACTCTTGAACTCTAGATAGAAGTTTTTTCTTTTCGTATGTTCAAAATCAAATTTTACTGACTTCTGGCTTCCATTATTGCAGTTGAGAAGGCTGTTCGTAGGGTTTTCCTTCTACATTTGGCTTTCTTAAGTTTCATTATCCTATAACTTCATGTGGATTCTGTCTGCTTGGGACCCTTTGGGCTTCCAGAACTTGAGGATTGATGCTCATCAGTAGTGGCAAATTCATAGCCACTATCCTCCAAATCTTGCCCTTGCCACATTCTCTTGTCTTTTCCTTCTAGAACTCTAGTTAAACTATGTCAGAGTTTTCGATGTATCCTCCATATCTCTCTTCTCTTTTTACTCCTCTTTTCTGCATTCTGGATAATTTCTTATGCTCTATCTTATGCTTTTCTGAGATCCCACTTTCCCTTAGGCTTCGCCCTCAAATTTCATAATTCTCTTATCAAATATCTATGATAGTGTTAAAGGAAATTTTAGACATCTTTTACATGGCATTTGCAGCTATTTTCCGTGGTAAGGTTGGGCTGAGTGATTTAGCCCATCATTATTGGAAATGGAAATCCTACCATCCTCCTCATCCCCACTGCTTGATATAGAGTCTCCCTTCCCTGCTGCCCCCAGTTGAAACCCTTCTCCAAGAACTGCCTCCAGTGTCCCATCTTCCACCAGCACTTCCCTTCTTGCCCTTTTGGAGCTTTCTACCCTAGAACTAGAACTGATTGTCTCTCTTTTCAGTGGCTGCACCTTGGGACTTCTCTTGCATGCTTTACCTATCAAATATGTTACAGATTGATTTGTTGTCTTCAGCATTAGATGATCAGCTCAAGAAATGCAAGAATATCTTTGACAAGTGGCTCCAAATCCTGGCAAATTAGGGGTACTGTGGGGATGTGGGCTTGAAGCCCTTTCTAGTGTCTGACTAGGCATTCAGGAAAGTATTTTAAGACCCACTCCTTCCACGTCGTTGCATTAAACCCCTATTGATCCTAAAAGACCTCTGCAGAGCTGGAGGCTGCAGGGTGAGTTTACTTCTGGTCTGGAAACTCCTGGTCTGGTCTGACATCTCCTTGGGACAGACTCCGAGCCTGGAAGGTGCCCGCACTGGCTGAACAGGACAGTAGGTGGCAGCACATACTATGCCGTTGCCGCCCAGGCAGCTGTTCGCGCATTTCCGGGTGGGACTGGCACCTGACAAAGCGGAAAAGAATGTGACTGCCCCAAATTGGACCCTCTCTTAGTCCCCAAGGGCTAAAACAATACAGTAAACAACCTCGCTGCAACCCTCTCCCTGTACCCGCTCCTCGCGAGTCTCCTGCTACCGCGATCTCCCCACCAAATTCCCATGCTTGGCCCAGTATTGTTCCTTGCCTGCTTGATCTTTGCCTTTGCTGTCCCCCCTCCTGAAATGCTCTCCCTTTCAACCCACTCTCCTAACCATTCTCAGCTCAAGTGTTGTTGTTTTGCTTTTTAAATTGGTTACAGAGATCTTAAGCTTTATATATAATGAATGCCTAGAAAGTATGTACGATAAGACAGTAAAGGAGAACTTGCCCTCCAGACCATAATTAAATCCATGTTGCATTGAGATGAGAGGAGACAAACCCATCAGAAGACAGAATAAAGAATCCAGAAATTAGGCCCACTGCATATGAAATTCTAATATGGAGTATAGTGGGGGTTTTAAGTTAATTGAGGAAAAAAAAAGATTTTGGGGCCTCTCTGGCAACGCAGGGGTTAAAGTCTCAGCATTATCAAGCTATCCGCAGCCACTGCTGCATGAGTTCGATCCTTGGCCAGGGAGCTGACCCACATTGCACAGAAAACCCCTCCTGTCTCCCTGCTGTTCCCCTCAGCAGTGTATCTCAGTAGATCAGCCTGTTCTGCTACCCACTCTCTGGTGAATCCTCTCACCCCCGCACCTCAGGCTTACACCTTAGTTCTTGTATGCATTTGAGAAAAAAATCTTTAAAAAAAAGGTTTTGTAATAGCATACCTTCCAAACTGAAGAAAATCTTATATGGTACACAAAAATGACCCTCGAATGGGTCAAAATTTTCAATGTAAAAATAAGTTCATTTAACAATTAGTAGATAAATTCTGGAGACTTGATATACAACATAGTGATTATGAACAAACTTTGAATGAACTTCAAGGTTGTTTTATAAGCCTCAAAGTTGCTAAGGGACAGGATCTTAACTCTTCTCAACATAAAAAAGAAGTGACAAATATGTGACATGTTAGAGGCCAGCTAAGTCTACTGTAGTGATCATATTGCAATATACAAATGCATCAAGCCAACATTTGCACACCTTAAATTTATACAATCTTACATGCAATAACTCAATAAAAGTAAATCCATAAAACCTTGTGTGAAAATCTAGGAGCCTACATGTACCATGTAAGTGAGAAAATATTGACCAAGATTGAAAACCCAGAAGTTATAACAGAAAAGATCAAAATATTTGACAATAGAAAGCTAAAGAAATTTTGCAATATATATATGCATATCAAATCATCACACTGTACACCTTAAACTCAAACAATGCTATATGTCAATTATGTGTATTGTATGTGTATAATAAAGCTGGGGGAAGTTAAATAAAGCTAGGAAAAAAATAGAACATAAACAGTTGTTAAGTGAACCTGAGATTTATTTAAAAAATTGTAATGCAGATGACAGGGAAATGCAAAATTAATTTAGAATAAGATGTTACTTTATGCTGACCAGTTTGACCAAAACGAAAAAGAGCCAAGATAACTACTTCCTGGCAGAAATAGGGAGAAAGATGCACTCTCAGGCATTGTTGAGAGAAGGAGGTGTACAGCCTCCCTGGAAAGTAACCTGACATCTATTAAAATTAAAAACATGCCTACTCTTTAACTAAGCAAATCCATTTTGGGAATTTATCCCATGAAAACAAAATGGCCAGGACAGATAGATAAGTACACAAGGATGCTGGTGTAGCATGAGTTAGTTGCAGAAACTTTAGAAACTGATGCCCTTCGGTGAATGGTTGAAAAAATGGTGACACAGCTATATAATGGAATATTGTGCAGTCTAAAATAAATAAGAATTCATGTTTGCATCTGATTTTTTTTTCACTTTGGAATGTGACACCACCTTCTCTTTGATGTGCAAAACATATTTTGGTTATTTGTTAAAGTGAGGTGATCATTATTTCCCCAATTTCACAACAGGATTCACATCTATTTTTAAATCTGACACTGGAGAATTAAGGAATAGGAAATGATCATACCTAAACTATCTACAACAAAATGAAGTTAAAAGGACATGTCCAATTGGGTCTTTTGTGTCCAAAAGTGGCTCTGCTACACATTATAAGTGTTACTGTTTCTGTCTATTAATTTTGGAAATACAAATAGCACAATGGGAGAACCTACCTTTTTTCTTGGTTACCTTCCCTCAAAAGACAAATCAACAGAAACTTGTTACATAGTAATCAAATAGCACTAGTGGGTACTTGAAACTCAGCAAGCAGCTGGCCTCAAGTTTTCATGGACATCAGGATCATATTTGGGGGTTGGAATGGGCAGGACTGGTGTGGGTGCCATAATCTGCCTGTTGAACAAGCACTCTGGTGGCATTCTGACTCCATTTGAAGAGTTTCCTCTAAAATCAAGATCCACATAGACAAGTGATTTATTTTCACATGCATTTGAACTCTCAGGGACAGCTCAGCATGGCCAAAATACAGTTCTTGACACCTTCCCAAATTTGTCATCCAGCCTTCCCAATCTCAGCAAATGACCCCACATTCTCCTTGGTGACTCACAGCAGCAATCTGGAAGCCATTCCTGATTCCATCCTTTTCGTCAATCCCAATATCTAATCCATGATCTTCTTGCCAAGTGTTCTTAAATTGCCTTCTTTCAGCCTTGGCCTTGGTCTCTGCTGCCACCTCCATCTATCATCTCTCATGGAATTTGCTGCCATAGCATCTTACCTAACCTCCCCACTTCCATTCTGGCCCTCTTCAATCCCTACTCCATGTATAGGCCCTGATGCAGCTCTTGAAAATGTAAATAGTCACATTATCTTCTTTTCCTAATCTGTCAGACTTCCCTCCTCTTGCTATCATTTCCAGGGCCTCCTGAGTGGGCCAGGTCCTGCTTCCCTTTCACTTTACTTCTAAGTCCTCTTCCCCCACTTCTTGCACTCCCTTTTGTTAGAACTTCAGGACCCAACCCAGTGAAAGAAAACAGGGGGGCCCATGTTCAAAATGAAGAATTTCAGAATGTGACAGGACCTTAAACAGAGTGCATGGCCCTTCCGCGAGCAGAGCCCTGTGCCATAGGCTCCGCCTTCCGCCCTGGCTGTGCCTTTGCCTGCGAGCTTCTGCCCCAGTTTGTAACATCCAGCTCTCAGCTCAAATGTCACTTTGTCCAGAGGTGTCACCTGATTGTGGTTGAATTTAAAGTAGCCTCACCCCATTCCTCTGTATTCTATCACCCTCTATCACATTGCCTGGGTTATTATCTTCCCAGCATGTGGCCCTTTCTGAAGTGATCTCAGTTGTTTACTTGTGTAGTCAGTCTCTTCTTACACTCCTCCTTCCTCCCCGCAGCCCCACCAGAATGTAAACTTGATGAAGGACCTTCCAGCTGTGCTCACCTAGATATCACCAGCACCTAGAGCAGGGCCACTTCAGACCAAGCAGGTGATAAATATTTGATGAATAAGGAAATGAATATGCTGAAGAATGCACTGCAGGAAACTGGTCTATCCTGGTCACCACTTACCACAGGGGAGTCCTATGGACTGTGAAGCTGTTGTTTTTTTTCCTGTGAACTGCATTTGAAAGGCTTTGGGTGGGGGGGAAATCCCTGGTGGTGCAGGGTTAAAGACAGGGCTATCAAGCTACTGCCAGCCTGGAAGCAACCCATAGGGCAGCAGCAGACCTCTCCTGTCTAGCCCAGCTCCTCCCCTCAGCAGTGTATTTCCATACATCTGCCTGTTCTGCTTACTACTCTCTGGTGAATCCTCTCACCTCCTGCACCTCTGGCTCACACCCTAGTCCTTGTATGCAAAAATAAATAAATCTTTAAAAAAAAGAAAGCAAGCCTTTGGCCATCATGAATACCAAGGGCTCTTTTCCTCTCACTTCCTTGACTTTATCCCAATGTACCCACTTAAGTGCCTGTCTTTCCTCCTGATGAGCATCGATGAACAGACTGTGTTTGAAACTTGTATTAGGTGTGTGTGACCATGAACAAATTATTTAAACTCTCAGAGCCTTGGGGCTTATTTTGCCCCATGAGGATCGTTATATTACCAGCTGTTTGGATTACTCTGAGATTAAATGAAGTAATTTCGATTAACAGCATGTAAATATGAAAATGTTTAATAAATGCCCCTATTATTAGTTTAAGAGACGCAGCAGGGGAATGGGAAGGACATGGGGCTCTGGTTCTAGTTTTTCACTTACCATCTATGTGACCTTAGCCAAGTGATAGTAGTGTGCTATTTCATAGTACCGTGGGGGTTGTCAGAGAAAGTTCAAGATGAAAGTATGAGGTGTTCTTCTTTTCCTGAAGGAGCAGTGGGAGGATGTCATAAAGAGGGCTTGGGACTAGCCCCTCAGGTAGCCACCAGGGCCTGTTCTTTCCCGCTCATTGAAGCCCAGACTCTTCAGGAGACACACAATGTCCAAACAAAGACTGTTCTTGGTTCACCATCCCAGCTGCCTCTCTCCATGATAGAAAAGGAGCAAAAAATCTGACTTCACATAAAAACAAGGTACCTCCCTCCCTATCCCTCCATCTCCCCATGCAAAAATAAATAAATATAGTTATCTTTTGTATTTTCCATGATATGTGGGTTCCAGCGGATGGGGTTCAGGACATGTGATCCCCAAATATGGCATCTTGTCATATTGAACACTTCAAGCCCATGGAATTTGAGAAATGACATGTGCAGAAAGAACCTTCTGACCTTCCCTGAAGCAGGTCATACAGCCCCCAGGTGAGAGGAGCCCTCCATATAACCAGAAGAAAGGAGCATCTTTATCGCTGAAGACCAAGGGACACAGGGAGAAATCTGAACAAACAGGCCTTGGTAAGTTTCTGCCAGTTACTGCACTTAGTTCATACTCTTTGCCCTAGCTTAGTTTTCTAAAACTTTGCACTCTTCATCAAAGCTAGCCTATAACACTGCTCAGGTTTAGCCATTTCTTTGGGTCTTCTTTATGAAGTCTTCCATGTCACTTAAAATTTTATTAAATAAAAAGAAAAAGAAACTAAAAAAAAAACTTTCATTAAGTAATTTTATATGCCTTTCTCTTGCGAATCTGTCTTTTGTTCCAGGGTGAATACAAAAGGAAGAATATAAAAGGGTAGAGAAACAGGTATTTTTCTTTCCTCCATAGCCCTCTGTCAAACTTACTGAACCTGTGCTCGGGCAGGCTGGGGGTTCATAGACTCAGTCCCACTCTTGCTATCTGACTCTCAAGAGTCAGATGGGTAAGCATGGGGGTGGAGAGGTCTGGAGGAAAAGAGGGCCTCCTAAGCTGCCCTGATTCTTCCTCCTTTGCCTGTTGTCCTATCCTTCTCCTGCTCCCACCAGCCATTCACTTCAGCCTTTACAGTGGTGCGCTTTTCCCAACTCAGTTCCTACTGAACAAATTTCTAGCCTGGTGGCAGGAAGCAGAGGGAGACATGGGGGCCTGGGGTCAGGAGGACCCTGTTTGAACCCAGGCTCCACTTGTTCCTAGCAAATGACCTTGGGCAAATTCATGTCTCAGTTTCCTCACCTGGAAAACGTGGAAAAGTAGTACCTACGTGATCATAGTACCTACTTCACAGGGTCACTGCAAGCACTGGATGAAGTAATTCAAGTAAAGGAGGCTCTCCTTTAACTGTTTTCTTTTTTTTTTTTTTTTTAAGATTTATTTATTTATGCAAGCACTGGGTACAGTCAGAAGCGCAGGAGGGTGAGAGAATTCACCAGAGCCAGAGTGGGGAGCAGAGCAGGCAGAAGGACCAAAATACACTGCTGAGGGGAGCAGCGGGCAGCAGGAGAGGTCTGCGCGCCATGTGGGACCTTCCTCCGGTGGCCGGGGAGCAGCTGGGGATCGAACTGGCACTGCAGAGGCTGCGGGCAGCTTCGCAACCCAGCGCTCAACCGCTACGCCACCGTGGAGGCCCTTAACCGTTTCCTTAAGGTCTTTTTCTTCTCACACAGGCCATGTCTTGCAGCTGCGGATAGCTTTACAGTGCTGTGCTTAACCCCTTGTGCCACCAGGGAGGCCCTTTTTGTTTAGTTTTGGGGTGTGGGTACTCTATTTCTTGTTAGAGGTTTCCTTCCAATGTCTGGTAATCCTTTACCACTTATGGATGGGGGTTTCTGAAAGATGGACTTCTCTGTGGGATATTTGGGGAGGAACATGACCTTTATTTGGGAGAGACTCCATCCCTACTCACATTTTTGGTATGTGTAGTTTTTCTCCCCACTTGGTCAATTTCCCAGAGGGGAATCCTGTGGCCTCCTGCTGGGAGAAGTCTGACTCTCTGACTCGGATGACTTTTACCAAATCTTACCATTTTCAGTACTGTGCCTCCTTTCTTAGTTGTAGGAGATATTTAAAGTCTCTCTGGCTCAGGGCCTCCCGGGTGGCGCAGCGGTTGAGCGCTGGGTTGCGAAGCTGCCCGCAGCCTCTGCAGCACCGGTTCGATCCCTGGCTGCTCCCCGGCGACCGGAGGAGGGTCCCACATGGTGCGCAGACCCCTCCTGCCGCCCGCTGCTCCCCTCAGCAGTGTACTTCGGTCCTTCTGCCTGCTCTGCTCCCCGCTCTGGCTCTGGTGAATTCTCTCACCCTCCCGCGCTTCTGACTGTACCCAGTGCATGTATAAATAAATAAATCTTTTTTTTTAAAAAAAAAAAAGTCTCTGGCTCAGCCTGTCCAAAGGGGAATTGTCCAGCTTGCTACCTGGTTGTGAAGTTTAGATTTAGCAGATTTACAGCTTCTTAAGCTGCCTGGTAATCCGTCCTCCTATTTTCAGCCCTGTCCACACCCTCATGGTTGCTGGTACCTGGTCATTCCCATTACTGAGCCTTTCTGAGGCACCTCAGTGTCAATCTATTTGTTTCCTGGCTTCCTCACTCCAAAACTTTGCTTTCTCTAGTCTCCTAAAACCATTTCCATTTATCTGTGCTCTCCAACTTCCAAAATGTTGACATCTCTTGTCTGTTATTCTTTCTTCTCCAGGACTCTGTTGATGTGCCCTCTGTTTATGTGCTCTAGTCATCCTTTTGGTGGTATTTGGAGAGGTAAAAGTGTAGAGTGTAAACATGTGATTCAATTGCCACATTTATCCTCAAGCCTCCACAATGTTTAAATTATGAGTGTACTGCCTTCAGGTAGGGAACTCTTCACTGCTTAGAACGATGTTCTGCTTGGACTGGGGGTTGTTACTGCAGGCTGTGGCAACAGAAGATACCCACCCTTCCTCCAAAAAAAATCACATTCCATTCGACTCTCTCACGGTAGGATTAGGGCCATTTTCCATTACATGATTTCTGTCAACTGCTCTTTTCAAAAGCAGGGAAGTCCTGCTACTCCTATGTGTCCTATGTATTTTGGCTAAGAGAGCTGGGTGGGTTCCTCAGGAAGGTCATAGGATGGAAAACTCTGATTCATAATCCTCACAAAGTCAATGCTGAGCAGAAAGAGTAGAGACTCCCCAAATTCAATTTATTTTATAAAAAGGAAACTGAAGCTCAGGGAACTTCAGTTGATTCGGATCAACGTTGGTCCCCAAGAAATACTCTCAAGAGATTGCTTGAAAATGCCAATTTCTTGGCAGTCACTGGACCTTTGGTTCCCACGTCCCGCCGCCCCAAGGCTGCAGTCTCCCCAGCTACCCTTGGGTCAACGGTCTGTTCAGAGAACATCCCTCTCACCACTGCACCCGGGTTTGTTTTTTTCCCCCAACATTCGTTAATATGTAAAATGACGTAGTTACATTACGAATGTAGGGATGCATTTTGTGTGTCTTATAGGACTGTAAATTTAGGAGCGAGGTAACCTTCTTGGCTCAATCACTCTTTCATCCACCGGGAAAACCGGGATGCAAAACGACGTCATCTGGCCCTACAATCCGCGCTTTCCACCGACACATTATGCCGTTATTCGGTGAATAAAGCAGAGGATGGGCTTTTCACACACATGAATCAAAAGAATAAAATAAAACAGCAGACTCGGGGAAGCGGGCAGGGGAAAAACACCCGGACCCCGGCGCACCGCGGCCCCTTGACCTTTCTCCCCGGAAGCGCTCGCGGGCCTCCGGGCGACTGCGCAGGCGCGCCCGTCGGGGTCGCTCTGGGCCGCGCGCGGAGCCGAGACGCGAGGGCAGGTTCCGCCTCCAGGGCTGAAAGGCGCCTGCGCCGGCGGTGCTCCGGTCAGGACGCGCTTTCTCGCCTCCTTTCTCCCTCGCTTGCGCGCGCCGGGTGGGCGTGGGAGTAGGCGGGGAACAGGGGAGGGGAGCGAGGGGGCGGGTGTCGCGGAGGGAAGGAGCGAACCGGAGAGCGTCGTCCTGAGAGGAGTGAAGGCGGCAAAATGGCGGACCGCTTCTCCCGCTTCAACGAGGACCGAGACTTTCAGGTAAACACGGGCGTCGCCGAGGATCCGGGGACGGCGCTGGCGAGCCGGGACCGCCTCTTCCCCCGCGCCCAGCTCTTTTTCCTTCCAGGCTCTGCTCGGGCTTACGGACCGGCTCGCTCTTCGCCCGCCTCCGATTCCTCCCGGGGCCTCCCAGCTCAAGGCGAGGCCGCATCTCCCTTCATCCCCTGTTCTCTTGCGTCTTCAACTCAAGCGGCCGGGTTGGCGGCTTCGGTCTTTCTGGGTTTCCGAAAGCGGAAGCCCAAGTCCCTGGCGGCTGAGGGGGGCTGCGTGCGCCCCTCGAGTCTGCCCGGCCCGTGGAGACTCACTACTGGCCCCCAGGGTGGGAAGGATTGGGTTGGGAGGGCGCGGGACTGGTGTCGCCGGGTCCGGGACTCCGGGTCTCCCGGATTTCGCTGGCACGGCTTTTTGGGGTTCTGCTCCCCCTTTCCTCCCTATAATAAATAAACCTCTTTCATTGTCTGTGTTTCCATCTCCTAGTCTAGCAGAGGGTGCTTTAGCTCTCACACGCCTTCTTGCTTAGTCAGTCAGACGTTGAGATTTCCCCCGGGTGTAAATGTTGCTGTTGTTATTAGGCACTTAATTGGGCTTGGAAACCCGTAAGTTACAGGACCGTGGTCTGTGTAAGCTTAACCCCAAATCCTCCCTCGAAAGAAGATTGATAAGAAGCATAGTGATTAGTGGACTTTCCAAGCGTGTGCTAACTAGTGCCAAAATGGTCATCCCTTTGGTAACGGAGAAAGATTTTTCTTTCTTCAGCTGCAAATTTAAGGAAAAACGTCCTTGTAATGGCAAACATGGGGGGGGGGGGAGGGGATAAAGACCAAATTAGGATAACTCATCTTCTCGCTCTTTAAAATGCCTTCCTGTCAACACTTGCCGCAGAAATCTGGGAGACTAAAAGGGCTTTATAGTAGAAACATTTCGATTGTAAAATACATTCTCCGTCTCAAGCCACTGCATTACTACCGCATATCCTGGCAACAGCAATTTGGGTCAGGGAATGAGCAAAAGTCAAGTTTTTACTCCGCTGTCGAGCTTCCGCAAAGTACCACGGGGATACCTCTGCGATGCTGGGGAAGGCGGGTTGAAGGGCTTAAACTCCCGGGATGACTGGGTCGGTAAATAAACAGGTAAAGCAGTTAATCCAGCCCTGTTGACAGTCTAGTGTGTAGAACGCGTATGAGAAGTTTTGCAGCAGTAAGGAATCTGGGGGCTGTTGAAAAGCCTTGTGATCATGCGCCTGCTGTTCAGCTGCAGCGCAATACAGGATCTCAAGGTGTTTAAGATAACCAGGTCCAGAGAAGTTGAACCCCTTTGAACCCTCGAAAAAGTTGTGGGTTGTTTTGTTGTTTTTAGCGAGGACCAGAAAACATGAGTTGGCTGCAAAGTGTGGGCATTATTGGTAATATTTTAGACATGTTGATGACTAAAACCTCCAAGTGCTTTCCAGAGAGAATTTCAAGGTGACCTAATAAAATTCAAAATAGATAATACAGACTTTTTAGTCTGGAGGGAAAATGACTTAACCTCCGAATTTCAGCTTTAAACAAAGCCAAACAGGATTGCAGGGTCTTGAAAGAAGATTTTGAAAACTGTATAGGGCCTCCCTGCTGGCGTAAGGGGTTAAGACGCAACCTGTGAAGGAGTCCGCAGTCTCTGCAGTATGAATTCGCCCCTCCACCTGCCAGGGAGCAACCCACATGGCACAGCAGACCTCTCCTGAGTCGCCCGCAGCTCGCCTCAGCAGTGTATTTCGGTCAGTCTGCCTGTTCTGTTCCCCACTCTGTCTCTGGTGAATCCTCTCACCCACTCACCCCCACACCTCTGGCCTGTACCCCAGCTCTTGTATGCATAAATAAATAAATCTTTAAAAAAAAAAGAAAGAAAATTGGATAGTTGAGTATGAATGATGCCACCTGAGAAAACTGATGTTAAGCTTCTACCTTTTCAAGTAAGATGACTTTCTCTTCTGATGCTTTGGTGGGGTTTACATAAAAATCTGCTTTTAGTTGCCTGGTAGTCCTTTTAAGTACTACATATTTTAAATTTATTTCCTGCTTTTATATTGGAATAACTAACTCTTGCTGTTTGGGGTCAGTCAGGACTTTTTTTTTAAATTCAGATCCCTAGCATCATGGGTAAATAGGATATTGGAAATGGAAACCTTTTAGACAATTACAAGATATTAAAACTTTTGTGAATGTGCTGACATTTCTTAAAAAGATTCATTAAAATACTTAGAGTGGCATTTTTTCCTGGATGTTTAAATAAAGGGAAAATATCATTTCATTAATGATATTTTTTGATTTAACGTTACTGGAAAGAAAATGTACTAGAATGTTCCAGAGTATAATGTATCTGAAACATTTTTCAAGGTCAGGTTATTCAAAATCTCCTTCTAAGATTTTAGGTGATAAACAAGGTGAAGCCACTGAGTACACTGTAAAACAAATCCAAAGTAGGTCTCCAAACAGTGCTTATATCCTGTTGCTTTAAATAGATCTTATAGCTCTGGAAATTTTTCTGTGCATCTTTGGTAAATTCTAGGTGACTGTCATTTTCTTTGCATTTGATTTCGCAAGATCGCTTGGAATCGTTAAATTCCGCTCTCTGCCAGTTTATCATCAAGTGCAGATTTGGGAGAGTTTGAATGTTGTCCCTTGAATTTAGTATGGAGTTGGCGGTGGAGTCACTATTAAATTTTGTGAATATCTAAACTTCCAGAGGTGTTTTATGTAGTGAAGAGTTTAACTGTGGCATTCCTCTTGAAGCATTTATGAATATAAAGAATAATTATCAAGGACAAATATTTTAAAAAATTGCTAATTTCACTATAATAACAAAAGGCTATTTCTGGACTTTACATGTATTGTCTCATAACTTTGACAATAACTCTATGAGGTATATACTGTTTTTAAATGAGGCAGCTGAGGCACAGAGAAATAACCTGGTCAACAGCTGGTAAATGGCAGATCCTGAATTCAGACTCTGGCTTTTTGACTTTTGAACCGTTATCTCTACTGGCAATTATGTATTTCACATAGCTGTAGTATAACTGAGTCATCAAATACAGAGAATAAACTTACAGGTCACAAAGAATAAATGAGCTTTTAGAGGGGTGATACAATTACAGCTTTTACTTTGTTCTGTTTCCTCCAGATCTGTTTCTGGTAGGTCTCTCAAAGGTTTCTAGGGAGGCTTCTGACAATGATAAATTACATTGTGGCATAGTGGATATATTGTTAACTATTGTTTTAGTCTAGGGTTCTTTTGTGTAGCCTTTTTAAGTGGTATTTTATCTTTGGAAATCTTTGTAACCTAAGCCAATGTATTTTTTTTTTTTTGATGTTTTAAGAGTTTAAACTACTTTTAAGAATCTGACCTCAGTTTCTGAATGAGACTTGATTTCTGTCTACATTTACCATATTAAAGTATATTTGTTTACAGAGTAAAATGTTGTACAAATAAAGGAAAAATATATCGGATAATTTAAAATACAGATGCATTCAACACCGAATTACAGGTTTACTAAAGAAAGTTTTTGTACAGTAGTGTACAGCTATGGGGTGTTAAGATATACTGCTTAGCATTTAGTGGCTGCGCAGTTATTAATGATGATGCAGCTGAATGCCAGTGAGAAAATGTTCTTTAGTGTCTGTAAGTACAGAGGACTGATGATTTAAAGTGGACTCATTCCTCCTGTTTTTATATGTTCCTCTGCATTAAATTTCTGATGAAAAGGAACTATGAAAATAAAGCATGAGTAATAAAATAATGAAAGATGTTATCGTAAAGGTTTTAGTAAAAATATAAAAATTACCCAAGAATTTTCTATAACCTATATAAGTGATAATGGTACATAACTATAAGCAAGTTGTATATTTATTTAATTTTATGTCATGTTTGTAGAATTCCTCTTTATGTTTCATATATGATACTATGATGTGACCTTCAGCTGATTATTGAAACTATTAAGGAGGTTTATAGTTTTAAAATATTTAACTAACAGGCATATTTTCTGTAATGTACTATGTAACTGAGTTAGCATTCTGATGCAGACGTGCCAGAGATGACACATGGGCAAGTGTTCTAATCTCTGTTTCCTGGGTTTCTCTCCCATCATCTGGAAGAGATGCCACTAGTTATGAAAATCAGTATCAGCTTTGCGTGGGATACTGAAACTTATGCAAAATCATTACTAATCTCTTTCCTATACCTATTTTGAGAGGTGGAAAGGATTGGAACTAAGGTCGTACAAATTTCAAAATATTTATGATGAATTGGCATGGTTATTAACATATGTGATATCACTGGTTAGTAATTCTCAGGGGTTCAACAGTGACCAAAGTGAGAGCTGTATGAGGGAGGCAGGTTCTTTATTGGTCTTGGCAAAAGACACTTTAAAAATGTAGTGCATATCTGTTACATCCCAGAGAAGACAGAAGTTGGAGTGGAGGAAGAATGGGGTTGGCAAGAACTGTGAACGTAGGGCTGGATGTGATGATATGCTTGTTTTTTGTTTTTTGTTTTTTTATACATACAAGAGCTGGGGTACAGGCCAGAGGTGTGGGGGGTGAGAGGATTCTCCAGAGACAGAGTGGGGAGCAGAACAGGCAGATTGAATGAAATACACTGCTGAGGGGAGCAGCGGGCAAGGCAGGAGAGGTCTGCTGCACCATGTGGGCCAGCTCCCTGGCTGGCTGGGGATCGAATGTGTGCTGCAGTAGCTGCAGTAGCTTCATAGTGCTGCGACTTAACCCCTTGCACCACAAGGGAGACCCACTTGTTTTCTTTTTTAACATTTTTATTTATTTTTGTGTAGAAGAACTGGGGTACAGGCCAGAGGTGGGGGAGGTGAGAGAGTTCACCAGAGACAGTGGGGAATAGAACAGGCAGATCTACTGAAAATACACTGCTGAGGGGAGCAGCAAGCAAGACAGGAGAGGTCTGCTGCGCCATGTGGGTCAGCTTCCTGGCTGGGGATTGAACCCAGGTGGCTGTGGTGGGCCTTCGTGGCGGTAGCACTGAGGCTTAACCTGTAGGCCCTCAGGGAGGCCCCCCGTACTTATTTGTTTTGAAAGTAGGCATGAGAGACCTAGAAGAAACAAATATAAGCTGAATATTACAGGGCAGTTTCAGTGCCATCAAAATTACAGGGGAAAAAAGTTTCCCTGTTGTATTCTTAGCTTTCATGTAATTCTCATTAAGGTACTGCAGAGGTGTTCTTTTCTGACATTTTTCTCAGGTCTTTATGTTATATAACCAGAATGAAAATCTGTGTATTAAGTATTTTCAAATATATATAATTAGTATCCTGCTTGTGCTGCTTCATGGCTGAGATATGTTTTCATAGACCTTTTATCTGGGTAAATGATAAAATGAAGAAAAATGTTTTCTTGTGGTGGTAAAGTGGTAACTTGTGGTAAGGGTGGCCATTTTCTGAAAAGGAGTAGTAAAAGTTCCTGAGATTTTTGAATTACTGATTGAAATCTGCATAGAGATTTTATCTTTGTTATTGTGACTTAGTAATTTTTTAATACTTTATTAGTGAAAATGGATTCCAGCTTCAGGTAGACATCCAATTATTAAATTCTGTTTAAAAATCCTTCTCTGAAACAACTTGGTATGTCTCTGAAACAACTTGCTTGTATGTCTGGCATTAATTTTCTTATTAGCATTGCCATTTAGTATTAAGTGAAAGCTGACTCATGGTAATTACCAAGTGAATTACAAATGACCACCACAAATACTGAAAGAAGTCATTGATTTGATATTGCAGTGAATACCAGAAGATGTAATGATTTTCCAATTATAAAAAGTGAATTGTCCATTTAACTATAGAAGTCTAACCAGATGTGCTTAATGCATGTTATATTAGACAATGAAAAATTTAAATAGGACGAGACTGTAAGAATATACTGTATTATCTCACTTAGATTGAATGATTTCTTTGAGCGTTAACAAATACAGTTAGTATTATCAAATTTAATGTATGGAAGAAAAGTACTAAAGTTGCTTTGGTATTGTACATAGGTTAATAGCATGTAAAGTTTTAGTAAGTGCTATGGAAAGTAAGGAATAAAAGTTAGGATCTTAAACAGGAGTTTCCTGTTCCTTGCCTTAATTCCTTTTTTTTTTTTAATTAAAAAATTATTTATGCATGGGGCCTCCCCGGTGGCGGAACGGTTGAGCGCTGGGTTGCGAAGCTGCCCACGGCCTATGCCGGCGCCGGTTCGATCCCCTGCTGCTCCCCGGCCACTGGAGGAGGGTCCCACATGGCGCGCAGACCTCTCCTGCTGCCCGCTGCTCCCCCCAGCAGTGTATTTCGGTCCTTCTGCCTGCTCTGCTCCCTGCTCTGGCTCTGGTGAATTCTCTCACCCTCTCGCGCTTCTGACTGTACCCAGTGTATGTATAAACAAAACAAACAAATAAATAAATAAAACATGCCTCCATTAAAAAAAATTAAAAAAAAAATTATTTATGCATACAATAACTGGGGTACAGACCAGAGGTGCGGGGGGTGAGAGGATTCACCAGAGACAGAGTGGGGAGTAGTACAGGTGGATCGACTGAAATACACAGCTGAGGGGAGCAGCAGGCGAAACAGGAGCGGTCTGCTGCGCCATGTGGGTAGCTCCCTGGCCAGCCTGGGATTGAACTCTTTCTTGCTGCAGAGGCTACGTATAGTTTCATAGTGCTGCATATTAACCCCTTGTGCCACCAGGGAGGCCCCCTTAATTCCTTTTTTACTGACAAGAATGTTCAGGTGTGATAAATCATGTGTTAGTCAGCAACTGGAAAATATCTTTGTAATACTACATTTGGTCTCATCTCATGAGGTTCCAATTATTTGTTGTCATCTTTGGCAATTACATTGATTCAAAGAGGAAGTTCATCTTATCTGTTTTACAGAATTGGAATACAAAACAGCTTTCCAGGTTTAAAGTTTTTTTTTTTTTTTTTTTAATTTATTTATCCATGCATACAAGAACTGGGGTACAGGCCAGAGGCATGGGAGGTGAGAGGATCCACTGGAGACAGAGTGAGAAACAGAACAGGCAGACTGAAATACACTGCTGAGGGGAGCAGTGGGCGAGCCAGGAGAGGCCTGCTGCTCCATGTGGGTTGCTCCCTGGCCAGGGATTGAACTCGTGCTGCAGAGGCTGCAGACAGCCTCAGAGCTCTGCACTTAACCCCCTGAGCCACCAGGAAGGCTCCTCCAGTTTTAAAGTTGTAATAGAAAAAAAGTTATTGACCATTTTTGTGAGTGATACTTTAAATGATTATTGAAAAAAATCAGTATTTCTATCTGATGCCTCATCTAACATTTTTTTCAGGGCTAATGAAGGAAGATAAACTTAGTTATTCACCCTTTTTAAAAACAGTACTGATCAGAAATCAAGAAGTCAATTTGATACGCTAGAAGAAATTTAAAATTATGGATTATATGCTGCGGTGTCAGTAATTTCCCTTATTGCTATTAGTAACATTATGAGGTACCTTAAAAGAAATAGCAGATTGGTAAGGAATTTAATTGGTGTAATAATACTTTTTTTTAAAAAATTAATTTATTTATTTATACAAGCACTGGGTACAGTCAGAAGCGCGGGAGGGTGAGAGAATTCACCAGAACCAGAGCAGGGAGCAGAGCAGGCAGAAGGACCGAAGTACACTACTGAGGGGAGCAGTGGGCGGTAGGAGAGGTCTGTGCGCCATGTGGGACCCTCGCCCAGTGGCCGGGGATCGAACCGGTGCTGCAGAGGCTGCGGGCAGCTTCGCAACCCAGTGCTCAACTGCTGCGCCACTGGGGAGGCCCTGGTGTAATATTACTTGAGGGTAGTCTGCACAAGAGATACCAGGGTATATTTACCTTGAGGACACTTGCTAGAATATAAATTAATTTTTGAAAAGATAGTTAAATGAAACAGTATTTGAATAATGTTTATAGTAAGATGTATGTATATGAGTATATCTGTGGGGGAAATTGGTTAATATGTGCTTTTTTTTTTCTTTTAAAGATTTATTTGTTTATGCATGCAAGAACTGGGATGTAGACCAGAGGTGGGGGGGGGGCGGTGAGAGGATTTACCAGAAACAGAGTGGAGAGCAGACAGTCAGATTGACTGAAATACAGTGCTGAGGGGAAGTGCAGGTGAGATAGGAGAGGTCTGCTGCACCATATGGGCCAGCTCCCTGGCCAGGAATTGAACTCGAGCTGTAGTGGCTGCCAATAGCTTCATAGTGCGAGACCTAACCCCTTGCGCTACCAGGAAGGCCCCTAATATGTGGTAGTTTTTAAAGAATTTTTGTTTTACATGGAGGGATAACGAAAGTCATAATAGTTTATTACTCATAGGACCAGCATGATTATCAGATGAGCAGTATAGTCAATAAATACAAAACACTCAGGAAGGAGAGAATGCTGCAGGTGAGGTGACTGGGTCTACCTTTATGTGGAAGTTAACATTTAAGCTGGATCTTGAAATATGGGATTGCATTCTTGAAAATAATGGAAGGATATTCTGATGGAGAAAAAAAGCAGGGTAAAAGCATAGAGGTATGAGCAGAATTTGTTTTTTTAAGGGGCCTCCCTGGTGGTGCAAGGGGTTAACACACAACCTATGACGCTCTCCGCAGCCACTGCAGAAGTTCGAGCCCCAGCCAGGGAGCTACCCAGGTGGTGCAGCAGACCTCTCCTGACTCGCCCACTACTCCCTTCAGCTGTGTGTTTCAGTCAGTCTGCCTGTTCTGCTCCCCACTCTGTCTCTGATGAATCCTCTCACTCTCCACACCTCTGGTCTGTACCCCACTTCTTGTATGCATAAATAAATAAATCTTTCAAAAAAAAAATTTTTTTTTTTTTAGGATAATTGGGCATGGGGGAAAATGAAAGCTAGGGCTCCAAAATTTTATTTAAATGCTCTGAGCATAACTGTACCAGCTACTTAAGGTGTTTAAGCAGGAGGATATACATCAAAGCAGTTCTTAAAACAGTAACATTCATTTAGATATAGTTGTATTAGATGTGCTGTATTTGCGATTAATTTTTTTAAAGATTTATGCCTACAAGAACTGGGGTACAGGCCAGAAGCATGGGGGCGGGGCGAGAGGATTCATTAGAGACAGAGTGGGGAACAGAACAGGCGGAATGACTGAAATACACTGCTGAGGGGAGCAATGTGGGTAGCTCCCTGGACGGGGATCGAACTCATGCTGCAGTGGCTGCGGTCAGCTTCATAGGTTGTGTTCCAACCCACTGTGCCACCAGGGAGGTCCTGTATTTGCGATTAAAACTGTGATAACTAGGTTCCATTAAACCAGTGTTAATGTGATGGAGGCAAGTAGAAGGTGTATACAAGGGGGTGATTATCATAATGGACCTTGTGATTTAAAGCTTGGTGGAGAGATAAGTGAAGACTTTTGTTTGGGGTGGAGAGCCGAAGGATCTATTGAAAAATTGAATCAATGAATTTTAGGTTCTGGTGGGGTTCGAGAATTGTTGGAGTGGGAGTACTGGAGTAAATGAACTGAAAAAGATAGAAGATGGTGGTTGAGGAGTACAGTGTCCAAAATAGAGGTTATGAGGGTGAAATGGCCAACGTAGAAGGAGGACAAGATCATTATAGGAAAGAAAGTTAAATAACTGAGCACCAGGATGTTACATCATCATCTAATCTGGACATTAAGATAGTAATATTGATTAGTTGTATACTATCATGGTTTAATAAGTATCCTTATATACATTCTTGTCTGATTCTTCCAGTAACTTAGGTAAATAGAATAGGTAGGTGGTAACTGCAGATAAAGAAATTGGGTCCAGATAAATTATTTTGCCCAGTACAGAGCTGATTTTGAACTTTTATCTTCTGATTCCTCTTGTAGTGTTCTTTTGCTGTGGTATATAGATTAGCCTCTTTTGGAGATGAGGGTTTTATTGTCTACAGAAAGAAAAAATTCTTTCTTTTTAACATGACTGCATTTTCTGCTAGTCAAGTGACTGGTATGAAATAATAGTAGGTTGATCATTAAATATTTTGGTGGTATAAGTTTAATTGGTTATTTATGACTTCTTGCTGGTCTTTTCATTAATGTAGATGTCTAACAGATAATTCTATTCCACTTCCAAGCATAAGGCATCATTAAAAAAACAAAACCAATCCATTTTATTCATCCGTTCCATGGGAGAGGAGAATGGTATTTCTACTGGACACTGAGAAAATAGGGTACTATAAACCTAGCCTTAACCACTACTGCATTAAGTACTAGTTGACCATGTATTACATGCCAGACCCTGTGCCAAGGCATTTTGGAGATACTTATTTAAGTAACCATCCAAAACAGGTGGTGGTATCTTACATTTTATAGATGTGGAAACTGAGTCTTCGAGAAATTGAGGGCACATTGTAAACTCAACTTTGAAACTTGATCTCTCCTAAGATGTAACTTTTCCTGGGGTTGCTGATTGTTATTTATATGTGCAGTATAATATAATTCTGCTTCCAAGTGCAGGACAAATGTGAAAACTTCTCTGTTAACAAATTTACCTGTGGTGATTGGCTTTTAGTTGAATTTCTTTCCTTTTGTGTGATACATTGTAAATACTTGGTTTTCTGTGAATCAGTGCAGAATTTTTGTCAAAATATTTGACTAGAGATCTATCATATCGGTCAGTTGTTAAAGAAATATATACATTACTATGAGTCCCATAGGAATTCCTAACTACTGTCTTCCTACCTTTTTGAATGCCTAAGCAATGTTTGCTGTATTTTTGTATGCATTTTGGGAAAAGGTTGATTTCTCCTGTGGGATTTGTTACTAGTTTTTAATGTAGTACTTTTTTTGGAGTACTTTCTCATTCTAGACAAATTACCCAGAAAATTTGATATGTCTAACAGATGTTTGTGTATTTTTATTTATTTTTAAGATTGATTTATTTATGCATACGAGAGCTGGGGTACAGGCCAGAGATGCGGGGGGTGAGAGGATCACCAGAGACAGAGTGGGAAACAGAACAGGCAGACTGAAACACACTGCTGAGGGGAGCAGCAGGTGAGTCAGAAGAGGTCTGCTTCACCATGTGGGTTGCTCCCTGGCTGACTGGGGATCGAACTCGCACTGCAGAGGCTGCGGATTGCTTCATAGTGCTGTGCTTAACCCCTTGCGCCACCAGGGAGGCCCATGTTTGTGTATTTTTAGATGAGTGTGTGATATGCACAAATCCTTGATCCAGTGTAATGTGTTTTCAAGTTCTTAGTTATTTGCTGAGATTGCTAACCAATTATCTTTCCTACCAATTTGCATAGAATTAAATTTAGTAAGTGAATTTATTCTGGTCTCAGCAGTGCTTTAAAATAGTAATTGATTACTTTGTACCTTTTTAAACCTCACAATCTATGCAACAATACTATAGTGTAATAATTTGGATTTTACAACTGGGGAAACAAGGATAGGCCTAGAGAGAGGTTTGGTAATTTACCCAAGGTTATACAGCTAACAAATGGTAATGATTGATTCTTGTATATCTGAAGGGATATTTAGTTTTCATACTCATGTACTAGAAGTCATTGCAAATCAGACTATGCAATTATGAAAACAATAGTGAAGGATTGGGAGATTTGAGGTGTTGATCACAGTGGTGGTTCTCTCCATTTTAAAAATTAAAATAAATTTTAAGTGTAGCAACAAAGGGATACATGTAACCTTCCAGAATGTCCATTTCTTTTTGTATAGGCTTTTCCTTCTGAGGCATGTTCTTTCTGAATTGTTTAGGATAGTTCTAGAATTAGCTTAGCTTGAATGTGTAGGGGCGAGGGAGACAAAAATGTTCTCCCCTTCAAATTTGGTGAGAGAGGAGGATTAGGTTTGCTCATTGACGGAATGTGAAGCTATCCTGTTTGGCTCTGTGTACCAGACCTTTTTTGTGCATGGCAAGACATCATAAGTTTTGAATTTATTATTATTTTTTTATTTCTTCATTGCCTGATTATCTATCTATCAATCAATCTATCTATCTATCTATATCTATGCAAGCACTGGGCACAGTCAGAAGTGTGGGAGGGTGAGAGAATTCACCAGAGCAGGGAACAGAACAG
The DNA here is from genome assembly GCF_014898055.3 of Talpa occidentalis. Lineage (NCBI taxonomy): Eukaryota > Metazoa > Chordata > Mammalia > Eulipotyphla > Talpidae > Talpa > Talpa occidentalis. The sequence goes on along the minus strand of NW_023605083.1, from coordinate 121,920,554 downwards.
GCAGACCGACGAAATACATTGCTGAGGGGAGCAGTGGGCACAGCAGGAAAGGTCTGCGCGCCAGGTGGGACCCTTGCCGGTGGCTGGGGATGGAACCAGTGCTGCAGAGGCTGCGGGCAGCTTTGCAGCCCAGCGCTCAACTGCTGCACCACCAGGGGAGGCCCAAGTTTTGAATTTATAAAGTTCAAATTATGTTGCTTGTATTGTGAGGTAGGGATACAATTAAAATATCTGCTTAGTGACAGTTGACAGTCTCTAAGAGAATAATGGTCAGTGCCTTGCAAATGATAAATTTTGATTGAAGAAATTTGGAGCAGAGAAAGGCAGGGATAACTCTTAATAGCTTAACAATATTCATCTTAATAGAGTGAGGGGCTAAAAGATAGGGCTAACATGAGTGGTACAGTATACTGCCAAAGATAAAACTACTTTAAAAATGGCTCATACCAAGAAGACTAGATGGGAAAAGTTAGACAGGATTTAAAACTTTGTATAGTCTGTATAATCCATATGCTAATAATTTAACTATGTCTCAGAATCTTTGGATCTGCCAACTTTGTTGACTATGATTAATATTTTTCATTAATTTTTTTTGTAATTATACTTTTGATAGTTCTAGGAGGAATGAAAGAATACGAATCTTAAATACTGTGTTTTACTATTTGAGAATATGAGATGTTGCTTATGATCTTCAAAGCACTGTCCTGATAGTTTCCTCGTTTGGTTGTCATTTCACCCTACTAATTACTCTCTAGTTATCATGGGAAAAACAGTGGGACTATGTGGATGCCATAATCAGCACAGGTTAGCAAATAAGATTCCACTCATGGATAAATTTAGGGCATTCCCTGTCTGCTTATATTTATTTTTTATTTTTAAAAAAGATTTATTTATTTATACAAGAACTGGGGTACAGGCCAGAGTCGCGGGAGGGTGAGAGAATTCACCAGAGAAAGAGCGGGGGAACAGAACAGGCAGACAAAACGGAAGCACTGCTGAGGGGAACAGCCGGTGAGACAGGAGAGGTCTGCCACGCCATGTGGGCATCCGGGATCGAACCCGCACTACAGAGGCTGGAGGCCCTGTCTATTTATATTTAAATGATCAGCACAGCTAAATTTATAATAGTTTCCACATTTGCCTGTGCTTGGAAGTAGAGTGACATGCAGGTCAGCCAGGTTCTATTCATTTTGTAATTTTGCATTCCTCAGGGAATGAAAAACACCCTCCTCTTTACCCCTTCACCCTCCTCCCCGCCTCAGCAGTTGAGGGAAAGTCATCCTGGTTGTGTATATATGTTGTGTACATTTAAAAATTCTTAACTCTCACCCTCCCGCACTGTACTCTGTGCTTGTATAATTAAATAAATCTTTTAAAAAAAGTTTAAAAAAATAAAAATAAAAATTCTTAACTCTTTTTGTTTAAGAAAAGTAAAATAGCTTCTGGGGTCTGATCCTTTTAAACTGATTCTTAAATTTTTTGAGCAGCATAAACAAGTATTTCAATTCTGAAAACAGATATGTTTGGAAAGGAGTATTTGATTTAGACATTGTAAATAAGTGTTCCAAGCAGTTATCATTAAAACTAAATTTTAGGAATGCTCTAACATAGGATCTGTGAATTTTCATTAGGGGATGACCAGATTTCATTTATGAAATTTGCCCTGGTATAATTACTATTAGCATTCCCCTTTTCTTTCAAAATGCCCTGGTGTTTATGATAACCCTGTATTATCATCCTAGCTCTAACGGGATTTGAGAGTTCTAAATGAGGTTTTGAAATCAGGGTAAAGCAGAAAAAAATCTCTTCAAATCCCTGCTGAGTCCTTCAGATAATCAGATGCTATACTGACTATTTTTGGAAGGAATGATCTTTAATAAGCCTGAGGTCATCAAAATGACTTGAAAAATCTTATGATGGAAAGATGGGCGAGAAATAAAATATTTGTCATCATCACTACTGCTACTGCTCCTACTGCTGCTTCTACTACTACAGTTTGTGCCCTAGGGGGGTTGAAACCACATTTTATTTTATGTTTTAAAGATTTATTTATGCATACAAGAGCTAGAGTGCAGGCCAAAGATGCTGGGGGAGGAGGGTGGGTAAAAGGATTCACCAGAGATAGTGGTGAACAGAACAGGCAGATCCACTGAAATACACTGCTGAGGGGAGCAGTGGGCAAATCAGGAGAGGTCTGCTGCACCACGTCAGTATCTCCCTGGCCAGTATCTCCCTGGCCGGGGATTGAACTTGTGCTACAGTGGCTGCAGATAGCTTCATAGGTTGCATCTTAACCCCTTACACCACCAGGATGCCCAAAACTGTACCATTTTTTAACCATTCTAAAAATCTTTAATTAGTTTAAAATAAAAACAAATCTTTTAGTTATGGTATAATCTGAAAGTATATTACTAAGCGAAAAAAAAGCAAAGTGCTGAAAAACATGCTTGCCTGCTATCTGAAAGGCAGAGTGGAGAATGCTTGTGTGTATTGTGTATCTTTGAAGGAACCTAGAGGAATTGGAAATGGCGGTTGTCTTTGAGGAGGTTAAATATGTGGCTTACTTTTCACACTTTTGGGTCCATCTGCCCTTTTTGAATGTTGTACTAGAAAATCAAAAAGACAAAGGGAGGAGGGCCTCCCCGGTGGCGCAGCAGGTTGAGCGCAGCACTGTGAAGCTGTCCACAGCCTCTGCAGTGCTGGTTAGATTCCCCGCCAGCCAGGGTGAAACCCACATGGCCCGGCAGACCTCTCCTGTTTGCTTGTTCTGCTCCCCACTCTCTCTGGTGAATCCTCTCACCTCCCACACCTCTGGCCTGTACCCTCGTTCTTGTATGCATAAATATATGTCTTAGAAAAAATAGTGCAGCTTTGGTAGCCGCTCACCCAACTTTTCCTACTACAATGGCCATATAATAACCGTGATATAATTGTCAACATTAGGAAATTAACATTGACACTAATGTTTACTCAGCCATATACCTTATTTTTTTTGTTAAAGATTTATTTATTTATGCATACAAGAGCTGGGGTACAGGCCAGAGATGTGGGGGGTGGGAGACTTATCAGAGACAGAGTGGGAAACAGAACAGGCAGACTGACTGAAACACATTGCCGAGGAGAGCAGCGGGCGAGACAGGAGAGGTCTGCCTTGCCGTGTGGGTTTCTCCCTGGCTGGCTGGGGATTGAACTCATGCTGCAGAGGCTGCGGATTGCTTCATAGTGCGGTGCCCAACCCCTTCTGCCACGAGGGAGGCCCCATATATCTTATTTTGATATAATATTTTTTTTTTAATAATTTTATTTTATTTTATTTAATATTTATTTATTTATTGAAGCACCGGGTACAGTCAGAAGCGCGGGAGGGTGAGAGAATTCACCAGAGCCAGAACGGGGAGCAGAGCAGGCAGAAGGACCGAAGGACACTGCTGAGGGGAGCAGCGGGCGGCAGGAGAGGTCTGCGCGCCATGTGGGACCCTCCTCCGGTGGCCGGGGAGCAGCCGGGGATCGAACCGGTGCTGCAGAGGCTGCGGGCAGCTTCGCAACCCAGCGCTCAACCGCTGCGCCACCGGGGAGGCCCCATATATCTTACTTTGAATTATACTAGTTTTTCCACTGATTTCCTTTTTCTGTTCAAGGATTTCATCCAGGATTATACATTGATTGCATTGTTATTTCTTCCTTGTTTCCTTGTCTTTTGTGATAACTAGAAGTTTTTTTTTTTTTTTTTTAAATGACAAGGATTTTATTCTGTCAGCAACAGAAATAGCAGGTAATAGAAATACCTAAATAAATCTGTGTTAGATTGTTCTTCAAAACATCTGGAATGTTGGATAACTAGAAGTTTTTTTTGCCAGTTCTGCTTTCTATAGAGAATATTGTTTCAGAATTATGGAGGCAGTTATTTTTTTATCTTTGGATTTTGTATAGTATAAAATAGTGGCAGAAATGGAACTTAGAATCTGAAGCCTTTGTGAGTTTGTGATAGTCTATCAGTTTTCTTATTTGTAAAATAAGGATGATAAAAAATTCTCTAAATTCTACTGATTACCATATCCTATATTGATTATCTTGAGAACTTGTTTTAAGAAAAGGTTCTGAAGATCTTCTTTGGCCATTTTAATGACGAACAAACAAACGTAGCCCTTAACTTTTTCTTTGAGGAAGGAGCTATCTGATCTTTAAGGCAATTTTCTCCAAAGTGCTATTGTTTTTGATCTTATCCAAAAGTTTACCCCCCCCACCTTTAGAAAAAAATCCTAAAAGGAGTTTTAAAAGGCAAATCTTATTTTACCACTCTGTTTCTTAATAACCTCTGTTAGAACCACAGAGAGTAAATAATAGATCAGAGAATAGTTCCAGTGCCTTACAAAGCCAGCTTTGTACCCTCTACTCCCTCAGTGGGAGAGACCCCATAATCCTCCCCTGCACCCACCCCTAAGCTTAACTAAGATCCAGCTCAATTCTACTTTGAAGAATTGTCTGACACTACTCCTGGCTTGTGCAGTCCCAACTTTCTGTTTACAGCTTTGTTATGGAATTTATATTGTAATTTACTGATCACCTTTTTCTCTGAAGGCTTTAGTGCTTTAAGTCCAGGCACTCTTTATTTCATCCATATGTCCTATGCTAGAAAAGTTCCTAGTAAATGGCAGAAAATTAGTGACTATCATTTGCTCAGTTAGTGTAACAGGTTTTTTTTTTTTTTTGAAGATTTTATTTATTTATTTATACAAGCACTGGGTTCAGTCAGAAGTGCGGGAGGGTGAGAGAATTCACCAGAGTCAGAGCGGGGAGCAGAACAGGCAGATTGATGAAGTTACACTGCTGAGGGGAGCAGCGGGCGGGCAGGAGAGGTCTCGCGCCATGTGGGACCCACGCCGGCAGCTGGGGATCGAACTGGCACTGCAGAGGCTTTGGGCAGCTTTGCAGCCTAGCACTCAAGTGCTGCGCCACCAGGGGAGGCCCAAGATTTATTTTATTTATCTATGCACACAAGAGCTGGGGAACAGAATAGGTGGATTAACTGAAATATACTGCTAAGGGGAGCAGCAGGCAGGACAGGAGAGGTCTGCTGTGCCGGGTGGGTCAGCGCCCAGGCGGGGTATTGAGCTCAGGACTTTGAGGTGATAATGCTGAGATTTAACCCCTAGGCCACCAGGGAGGCCCTTTTCTTTATTTTTATTGTGGCAAAATACACAAAATCTACCTTTTTAACTATTTTAAAGTTTACAGTGGTATTACGTATATTAACACTGTTGTACTATCATTGTAACCATCACCTAATTCCAGACCTTTTTTATGACAATAATACAATTTTAGTATCTAATTGTTCTCTAATGTTTAGCTATCACATTAGGTTTTAGGATTGTAAGCTATAAACAGGCTTAGTTCTTGCCCTTGAAGGATTTCAGGGTCTGGTAAGGGAAGCAAGTAATTTAATATTTATGGTACAGTGTGGAAACTATATTTTAGAACTCTTTGTCATTGTTTTACTTATTCAGCTAAAATTTTACCTTGAAAAGGCAAAGTAGGGCCTCCCCAGTGGCGCAGCGGGTTGAGTGCAGCGCTGTGAAGCTGTCCGCAGCCTCTGCAACGTGGGTTGGATTCCTGGCTGGCCAGGGAGAAACCCACATGGTGCAGCAGACCTCTCCTGCCTCTCCCCCTGCTCCCCTCAGCAGTGTACTTTGGTCCTTCTGCCTGCTCTGCTCCCTGCTCTGTCTCTGATGAATTCTCTTACCCTCCCTTGCCTCTGACTGTACCCCAGTTCTTGTATAAATAAATAAATCTTAAAAAAAAAAAGGAAGTGGGCCTTCCCAGTGGTGCAGTGGTTGAGTGCTGGGTTGCGAAGCTGCCCGTAGCCTCTGCAGTGCCAGTTCAATCCCCGGCTGCCAGGTGAGGATCCCACATGGCACTCAGACCTCTCCTGCCGCCCACTGCTCCCCTCAGCAGTGTACTTCATCAGTCTGCCTGCTCTGCTCTCTGCTCTGACTCTGGTGAATTCTTTCACCCTCCCGCACTTCTGACTGTACCCAGTGCTTGTATTAATAAATAAATAAATAAATCTTTAAAAAAAAAAAAAAGGGAAAGAAAAGGCAAGGTAACTTATTTTTTATTTTTTTAAAAGATTTATTTATTGTGCCTCCCTGGTGGCTCAAGGGGTTAAAGCACCGAACTTTGAAGCAATCCACAGCCTTGGCAGCATGAGTTCAATCCCTGGCCTGCCAGGGAGCAACCCACATGGCGAGGTAGACCTCTCCTGTCTTGTCCGCTGCTCCCCTCAGCAGTGTATTTCAGTCAGTTTGCCTATTCTGTTCCCCACTCTGTCTCTGGGGAATCCTCTCACACCCCTGCAACTCTGGCCTGCATTCCCAGCTCTTGTATGCATAAATAAATAAATCTTTTAAAAAAAAGATTTATTAAAGATTTAAAAAAGTAGATTTATTTATTTATGCATATAAGAGCTGGGGGTCAGGCCAGGGGTGTAGGGGGTAAGAGGATTCACCAGAGACAGAATGGGCACCAGAACAAGAGATTGACTGAAATGCAGTGCTGAGGGGAGCAGCGGGAGAGACAGGAGAGGTCTGCTGCACCATGTGGGTCACTTTCCTGGCTGGGAATCGAACTTGTGCTCCAGTGGCTGCAGATAGCTTCATAGTGCTGATGCTTAACCCCTTGCACCACCAGGGAGGTCCCTCAAAGTAACTTTCAATTAGGCTAATATTCAGCTTATCATACCACTGCATGCACTGGATTAATTTAGTTTAGATTGAAGTCTTTATCTTTAGTCTTTTAACTTAGGTCAAGTCAGGACTCCCATGCCCTCCATTTTGTAACAAGAAACATTTTGTAACAAAAAATTGATATGATTTAAAGCCAAATTATGAACTCTTCCTTTCTAATGAAGCAGGGATGTTAGAGAAAAGCATTTTAGAGAGAACTCCTAAGTTATCCACACTGATCAGTTGAACTGTTTTGACTTGTAGTTGCAGTGACAGCTTGCTTGATTACGGCCAATATATGGCATTATTCAGGCCTCTTTCTAGACAGATCATTTGAAGAATAGCTGCATTTGACGTACTTTGAAAGGGTGTGTTTTTGAATGCCTTGAAACTTGGGAGTTAGCAATTGACGATTTAAAGTTCAGTGTTTTACATGCAATTTGCAGCAACATGGATGGCTCTGGAAGGGATCATGCTCAGCGAAATAAGCCAAAAAGAAAAAGAAAAATACCGGATGGTCTCACTCATAGCAGGAATCTAGAAAACTTAAATAAGGGACCAGGAAAATGAATAACTATAAGAAAGTGAAAATCAAAATCAACAGAAAACTATGAACCAGAGACACTTTTGGGGGGTGGGGGCTGGGAGGGGAGGGATTGGGGTCAGAATGGGGGGTTTGCAATTGTATGGGGGAATATAAAAATACAATTTATTATTTAAAAAAATTAAAAAAAAGTTCAGTGTTTTAGTTGAAAGCAGTGTTGCCAACGTCAAATAGTATATTTGCATTCTATTATTATGACTTATTTTCTTTAGTATCAAAAATTGAGTACCATATTACTTTTATGAAAAGTAAAACACAGTATGACTCTTCATTTTTAAGATTCTGTAATCTTCCTGATAAAGCCAGCTTAAGCAAAGAGTTCATCTCTCAAATGGTTGATAGTGTTTTATTGCTGTAGCATTGCTTTTAAGAGGAAGATCCATATTAGTAGGTCTGTATTCCTTATAAATTGTTTTTATAGGTTTTTACAAGTCTAGATTTGTGGTACAGTTTCAGTTTTTTTTTTTTTTATTTTTTATTTTATTATTTTTTTAAAGATTTATTTATTATTTATACAAGCACTGGGTACAGTCAGAAGCGCGGGAGGGTGAGAGAATTCACCAGAGCCAGAGTGGGGAGCAGAGCAGGCAGAAGGACCGAAGCACACTGCTGAGGGGAGCAGCGGGCGGCAGGAGAGGTCTGCGCGCCATGTGGGACCCTCCTTCGGTGGCCCGGGAGCAGCTGGGGATCGAACCGGCGCTGCCGAGGCTGCGGGCAGCTTCGCAACCCAGCGTTCAACCTCTGCGCCACCGGGGAGGCCCCAGTTTCAGTTTTTTTACTGAAAAGAATTAAAAGCTAAAAATAACCCCTAGTTTGATTAGGTTGTCAATAATTTCAACAGTTAATGCTTTTGAAAAATAACTGTAGTCTTGTTTTTTCAGGGTAATCATTTTGATCAATATGAAGAAGGACATCTGGAAATTGAACAAGCGTCACTTGACAAGCCTATAGAATCGGTAAGATCATCAGTACTTAATTTTGGGTCATAGCCTAGTTAGTTAGGTAGTGTTCGTGTGACACTTGATGTGAATGAAGTTAAACTTATTAATAACTTAGAGTACAGATTAGAGCTATTTTCTTGCATGCCCTACAGTAATCAAATAGAGTTTAGGATGTAACCTAGTATTTAATATCTTGGGAAATCAATCTGAAATATCTAGAAACAGTTTAGAGTTTTAGTGGAAAAATATCATTTTGGCCCATAATGGTGCTCTGTTAAAGATAGCAAGTTAAAGTTTAGATTTTTTTTTTTGGTAAATTTAATAAAGGAGTAAAATGTATTTTGATCCTTTAAACTATTTCACCTTTCCTGGGCAACACAACTGTTCCTCTAGGAACAGTTAAGGACTAATACATTTTATTTGCCAGACTCTTGTGAAACATGGTAAATTTTGTTTTCTGTAGCTTAAAAGATGTCTGGTTTTTGTCAAAATTGATTCTATCTCTTCACAGCTTTAGTTTAGGATATTGATACAAAACAATAGAACAATGAGGTTTATTTTCCTGACTCTTAATTTAAAAAAAAAAAAAAAACTTTATTTTTGAACACTACTTTCATTTTTAAAAGTCCATTATTTTCAGATTACACAGTCTGTTGTTAAAATGTCTAAACTTGTCAGTATTGTCAATATTTAATATTTGTGCTTGAGTGTACATTTTCACTAAGGGTTTCAGTGAGTTATTGGTAAAGCATGAGTGAAAAATTATCAAAGAGGGAATTTTATAGCAGTCAAGATCCCCTCTCCCCCTTTAAGAAACACTAGCTGCTTCTCCCTTAGGAAAAGAAGGTAATTTAGAGAGCACAGATATTTTAATTTAGCATTTATTTTCAAAGCTGTAACATAGTAAAGGATCAACATATATTTATGTTCCTAATTAGGTTGGTGTTGTGTGTGTTTGTGTGTGTGTTTAGATGTTTACAGAAATTTACACAACTTGGGGTGTTCGACATTTTTCTTCCACAGCAGTTGGCCCATATTAGCTAAGCAGCCATGATCTGGTTTGTATTGCACGGTCTGCCTTTTTTTATTTTCTTCTCTAGGGTTTCTTTCTCCCCCACCTCCCCTTCTTATTTCTGTTCTTCTGGTCCAGTGAACACTGCATATAGTATCTTCTGTCTTAATGTGCTGGCATGATGCTAGACTTAGGCATGGCAGTAATTGATGACGCATGTGATAATGCTGCAGAGGGAGAATTCACAGCTGATGTTGTGCTGAAAGCCCAGTCTTGTGTTTTGACATATGGATAAAATGCCAAGCCCAGTTAGTTAAAAATTCCTGAAGTTTTTGCCTTCTTGGAAATTATCACAAGGCGGAATTTTACAGTGAAATCATTAAGGTAGCTAGATCAGTATTTTTTACTTGAAAAAATAATTTTTCTATTCCAATATAAATGTTTCTGAGGGTCAAAGTTTTTAAAACTAGAGAACTGTCAGAAGCAAGACTCCAGAACCATGGGGGTCCAATAAGTTACATGGTTGGTTAGTATTCTTATGCAAGCTATACCTCTGTAGGTACTCTACCTTTCCAGTAGCAGGAAATTTATAGTTAGACCAGATTTGCAGCCTAGTTTTCAGTATTACTATACTCAATAAGGAACTTTTAGAGCACTAAATGAAATGATAGTTAACATTTTTAAGCCTTTTTTGGGGGGGCTTTATTTTAAAGTTTTTTAAAAAAAATCCATTTCTTTGGCTTGTGAGACTAATGCTCTTTCTCCTCTCACACTGTCCAGAATTTTTTCCAGTAAATATCATAGGTAGAATACCATCAGAAGACACTCTGAGTAATCATTGTTGAGTAATCTCAGTAAGAGTGGAATTGATACATGCCTTCTTTATTAAATGGTATCTTCTCCACAAAATAGCAAATGATACAGTATATAAAATGGATATTTAATTCTTTTTATAAATACATGCATATATAGAGATATATTAATTATAATTCTAGTGAAATTTACTCCTTTAACACATAAATATATACATTATTGTGATGTGGTCATTTAGATAGGAGGAGCTTTATTGCCTACATAGTGTGAGAAAGAAGCAGGACACACAAAATGGGAGAGATTTTATTTCAGTTACCAAATATTTGGTGATAAATTTAAACTTTTAAAAGAAAAATTTAAAAGAAACTCCTAAAATGATTGGCGTCAGTGTAGGTAGTATGCAATCCTACCACCTGAAAAAGACGTCCCCTAGCATGTAAGGAATGCCCACCAAATAAGTATGTAGTAATTACATGGCTGGCTATATTGAGCCATCTTGTTCTGAGGGGGAAATGGTGTTGCTTCTAATCCACAGAAAGAGACTATATGAATTAAAATCTTTCTCTGCAGCAATATCTATTGAGAGGTGCTGACTGTTTTGCTACAGCATGCAACTCAAAAGTGGCTGGAAATATGCAGCTTTGGGAGTCTACAGATCATTGCAGGAGCTAAAGGCTTAGTTTTTTTTTTTTTTTTTTTTTTTAAACAAAGGTAATCAGCAGCTGGTAACCCTGGAAGTCTCTGCACAGGTTTGTGCCAAGAATATGCCTGTGTGAAAGATTATTGTGAGCATAGGATTAAGGTCATCTTGTTTTGTAATAGGGTAAATTTTGCAAACTGTCAAGATGGAAATGAGATACACAGATACAGTAGCACATTATGTTTTTAGTGAATGTCTAAGACCTTGATATGTTAGTGAGATGATACAGTTTCCGTTTCAGTCAGCAAATGTTGAAAACACATCAAAATCCAGCATTTAAAAAGCATTTCATAATCTTGTAAAGTTTGATTCCTCCCTGCTTTATTTCAGCCAATCAAATAACTTCAATGAAAATTCTGGTCAAGAATAAATCACCATTCTAAGAAAATTATGAGAGAATTGCCAGATAAGTTGATTAACTTAATTGAAGAGGAGATGGAAAGTATTAACATTTTACCCTTATTACAAAAAACTCTGGGACTTGAATTTGGATCTCTGTTTATGAGCTTTTTAGGTCCCAGATTTTATATATTACCTCTACATATATAAAGATAAAATATTTAGAAAGCAAATAAAACCTGCTCTAAATTTATAGCCCAATCTAGGATTCCTATATAATTCCAAGATTTAGTTGTTGTGATAAAGGATATGTGATACATTATGACCTTCACCATAGAAGATGAGAAATCAGATGGGAGAATGATTATAAGCTAGAGAAGACAGAATGTCTGCATCATAGACTTAAAATATGTTGTCATTGTTGCAGTTGGAAGTATGACTACTTATTAGCCATTATTTGGTTTTGTTCTCCCTGACTTATTGAAATCCTGTTTTAAATAGTTGTCAGATCAACTAAGAAGTTTTAAAAAATTAACATAGTTTTCAGACTCCAGTTACCGATGTTTAGTTTGCTCATGTAGGAATTTAGAAATATCTGTGTACTGGATTTTGTCATGTTGCATATCTGTTTAGATCTGTGGACTCCACTAGTTCCAAACTGTAACTCTATAAGTCTGCTGATTTGACATTTAGCAGTGACCATATGTGGACTGCACTATAAATAATGTGCTTCTTGGAGCTGAATGGTGTAGCATTACTATATGGCTTTTCTCTCTAGTTTTCATTGTATCATCTGTAGTGAGCTCTAGATTTTTGTTTTGGGAATTTTTACAACTTGTTTGCATGGGTTCACCTGGTAGCATTTGATTTTTGCTTATAGAGTCTTTAATACACAATCAGCAAAGCTTACAATCCACTCAAGAGACTTACCATTTTTGTCACTGTTGAAAATGGGCTAAGTGGTGTAAAATTGAGTGTGGCTGTCAACTAAAGGAAATTCAGTATGGAATTGATATTAATCCAGTCACTAACATAAGTATAGTTTTCTCTTGAGACATTATATTCTATTTCCTGTTATAAAAACTTGGAATCAGCCCCATACAATAAAGTAAAATTTTATCTGTGTTTTGGCAGGCTCCCATTATACAGATTGATGGTGCTATTGCCAAAATGATTGTTGTAACTGTGGTGGTATATAGCTCCATGGAGCAAAGAAAAATTTCGTACTTGAAATTTAATTAATAGATAAAAATTGTTGAAGAATGGATGAAGCAATTAATAATGAGTTTTTTGGTTTTTTTGCTGGTACTGTGTTTTCAGCATGTTGGTAGTTTTTAATCCATCTTGCTTTCAAAGATCTTTCCATTCTCACATATGTAATAGGGACAGGATAAAATGTGGCATTTAATTTCAGAAATAGAAATTCTTTTTAGGAAAAAAAAATCATCTGAGATAGTCTAGGTGAAAAAAATTTGTATTTTCAGTTCCACTTCATGATTTAACCAAAATTAAGGAGAAATTCATGCCTGACCAAAGAAATTACCACATTGCCACCATTTTGGCATCTTGAGCACAGAATTAACAATAGATTGTGGAAAACTATTTATGAATCATGTAGAAAACTAGTTTTTTGCCTACTTCCCTTGGGCAGAGTTCAGTTGCTTTAATAGTTTATGTATTTCCCTGCAATTCTTCTATGTGCATTTAAATTGTAAACAACTTGGGGCCTCCCTGGTGGCACAGGCGGTTGAGCGCAGTCCTGTGAAACTGTCCACTGCCTCTGCAGTGCCAGTTCGATCCCCGCCGGCTGTGGAGATACATGGCGAGCAGACTGCTCCTGTCTTGCCCGCTGCTCCCCTCAGCATTGTATTTCAGTCAATCTGCCTGTTCTGTTCCCCACTCTGTCTATGGTGGATCCTCTTATCCTCCCGCATATCTGGCCTGTACCCCTGTTCTTGTATAAATAAATAAATCATTAAAAAATTATAAACAACTAATACTATCATGATGTCTTTTTGTTAGTCATAAATCACACTGTTAAAAAGAGGGAAAATCCAATCATCTGTTTTTGGTTAAATGAAGTTATAAGTAACCCCAAGTTTTATATTTTGTTTCAAAAACTGAAAGATTTTTTTTTAAGATTTATTTATTTATGCATACAAGAACTGGGATACAGGCCAGAGGGGTGTGTGTATGGGGGATAGGGGTGGGAGAGGGTGAGAGGATTCACCAGAGACAGAGTGGGGAACAGAGCAGGCAGATTAACTGAAATACACTGCTGAGGGGAGCAGCGGGTGAGTCAGGAGAGGTCTCTTGTGCCATGTGGGTATCTCCCTGGCTGGGGATAGAACTTGTGCTGCAGTGGCTGTGGATAGCTTCATAGATTGTGTCTTAACCCCTTGCGCCACCAGGGAGGCCCTCAAAAACTGAAAGTTTTTTTAGTCACTATTATAGTGGCTGAAGTAGTAAATAGTTGCTATTTTATAAGTAAGTTAGTGCCCTTTTATGTCTAAATTAGCTGTTTGAGCTATAAATTACTTAATTCACTATTTTATAGGTAACATCCATTGGAATAATTGGCAGAATCATAATTCTAAACAGCAGAGACTTGTTTTCACAATCTGTCTATTGAGTTCCTTGTTCTTATAAAAGTGAAAATTCAGTGACCATTTTAATCAGTTCAGAAGTAGACAAGTCTGATTTGTTCAACTTTATTATAACGTATTTTGGTGTGCCTTCCTTGTATTACCCATTATCCTTAAGCCTATTGGCGTTTTGACCAATGTTTATACATTTTCCCCCCCTTTTTTTGGTAGAAAAAGAGATTCTTCTGAATACTAGCCCTTTCTCCAGAGCTGCCTTTCTCCCCAAAAGCAGGTTGTTTTAAATTATAGGAAAGGTCCAGATTTTCTGTGCGAGTCTTTCACTTAGCCCAGGAGCTTGGAGAGGGGAAGAGGTTCTGGGATATATGTCTGTTGTTTTTGTTACTTTTGTTACTTTCACTATGATGTGTAGCATGTTAATGATTTTAATACAGTCCCTGACATTTCATTTCCTATTACATACTTAGAGAAGCAGATGTAATGAAAGAGCAATTTTTACCTAAAATTCTAAAGAGAAATGCCACTGCCATTTTGTATCAATAGCTTTTTAAAGAAGGTGACGGCCATCTTGAGTGGTTTTGTAAAAGTGGTGCTAATGTGTATAATCCTAAAATTTTCTTTTTTCTCCCTCCCCCTTTAACATTTGCTTTTCCTTTCACTGTTGTCAGTCACAACACGCTGCTCTTGAAACTCTCAGCTGGTCTTGACTCGTGAATTTACTTATGCTTTCACTCTTCTTTAATAAATACATTAATTGCAAGCAGTGAATTGAAAACAAGACAAAAAAATCGACCATTAGTGATTGGACAGTTTCTTACTTTGTGTTACATTTAACTGTTCTTTTGACAGCCCAGTTTTTAAAGCCAGGTTCGTATGGAAATGCTTTCACTCCACTTGCACTGCTTTTGGAAATAGCATACTGCTTCATCTGTCTGTTTATTTTAGTGCATTCATAATATAACACAGTCAGCATAATGTCTCATCTCCACTTAGCCTAAGATTGAGTTTTCTTACTTAAAAAAGGGGGGGCAACAATTTTTGTCAGCATGATTTAGTACTCTAAATCTTTGTACTAAGTGTAGTTATACTACTAGTCTGTTAAAAGACTAAACAGTAATTTAATCAACCACATGTTCTTAGAGTCATTCTGCTATCCTTGTCTTTTCCATAGTTATTCAGTTGTAGGAGTTATGATATACAATAAGAACTTTGTGTACAGGTAAGTTAATGTTCTTGGTAGCATAATAAAGGCCCTTTACCTTTTCTGCTAACATTAATTGTTATTAAGACTTAATTTTTTTATAATAATTTATAAATAATCATTAAGTACAAATTAAGGGGATGCTTTTCCTGATCATTCATTTGGGAGGAGAGAAGGGCAGAAGAGACTTCAATGTGAACTAAGTCTTATAATGTATAGTAACATGGAAGTCATCATTTGGGATTACATAAAAATTTGTACTTTCTAATTCTTTTAGTTCCTAGCAAAAGGGAGGGGATTTCTTTTGTGCATTAATGACTTTTAATATATTTGTACTTAAAATGTTTTAGACAAGTTCATTATTGTTTGCCTCATTTGTGTTTTAAAAAAATATCCTGATCTTCCCCCAGTTTTCTAATTTGCATGCTTTCATAAACTTATAGAAGGGAGTTGTCCATTAAAAAACTATAAAACAGGGCATTGGACAGTTCTAATCTTGTAACTTCCTGTCAGAGGCGATAATAGTAAAATAATTTTTTTCTTCTCTCTATAACTCCAAAAAATATTTAACATTGAATATGGAGCTGGAAGATTAAAAGCAGTTTACTATAAAATGTTTGATTTTAATTTGGAGATTTATGGTTTTGTTAGCTTTATAAATTGATTTTGTCAGATTTTGGTGATACCAGATTAATACTATAAATTGATTTTAATGTGTATAGAATGCTTTGTGGTTACAATTTTAAAGTTTTCTTTTGGCTTTGTCTCCACAGTATTTGTAAAAACTAAAGAATTGGTCAAAGGTTTGCAGGGGCTTCTAAGATCTTGAACCCTTTAGACAAAAGCTGACATTTAATTGTTGTTTCTGGTGTCTTTTCATACAATTTACATTGTAATACCTTTTTCCAGTGTGCTCCTAGGAAGATGAGACATTATGTATATTGGTTTTTCCCCCCTACATGCACTAATGGTTCTTTACTGTTAACTTATTGCTAGGCCTGTTTCATTCTAACATTTTAGCATTTTTGTTAGATTACATGTTGAAATGCATCACTCAGTCTGTGCTTGAGCTCATTTTATTTTTCTGTTTAATCAATTTAATTTGTTTTACTAACCTCACTGTTTTTTCAGTTTAATATTGGCTGCATGCTAATTAAATATTTATATTTTATATATATATATTAAAAAACCAATCAAGTCTAGCCTGGATTTTGCTCTGATTGTGTTTTCATTTCTATGGGGGGGGGTAGACTTACACTTACAACTTACTTTGTATCATGAAAGCCTGACACATAAATAAAATAACTAAACATGTAGATTTTCTTTTCAAAAAAAAAACAAAAAAAAAACTTAAAGTGGTGCTGTCTAGGTGGTGAATATGATTGTATAAAAACCTTGATTTTATGCTTTTTAATGTTAGTTTTAAACTTCATGAATGTATTCTTCCCCCTTTTCCCCTTCCCTTTTCCCTCCTTTTTAAAGTGTTATATACAAAAAGTTGCCCAGCACACCATCAAAAAGGACCCTTATCCCATATATAATAGTAGCTAGCATTTCTTTTTACATTAATGTCCCTTTTATTGGGCACATTTACCCTGTTATTAGCACCTTTTTGCATGCATATATGTAGAATTATCTCTTGTTCATCACTTGTTTAAATGTCACTAGGAGGGAAGAATATATTATTGGAATATTTTTGGTTTGTCTCTCTGTTCTGTCTGTCAGGATAATATTGGACATCGCTTACTCCAGAAACATGGGTGGAAGCTGGGCCAGGGATTGGGAAAATCTCTTCAGGGTAAGTTTTTTAAATGTACAAAAGAAAGAAAGAAAAATAATACTTCTAATGCAGATCTTGTAACTGAATATATTTGTCTTTTGTTAATGTTTGGGTTTTTTCCCTTGCCTTTCTCCCCCTAGAATAGTTTATTTTTCCTATAAGTGCGTTTCAAGTCACTATTAAGCCAATAATTTGCAAGAGTAAGCTGCTGTGTCATGAAAACTTTCTGATCAAATGTTTGTGTGCAGCTCAACCTGTTTTAAATGTTTTTGGTGGAAGGTGATGCGTGGGAGGTAACAGAATTACCTAGTATCAGAGTGTGTTTTGTTTGTGACATTTGATGATATTATATTGTGGCTTCAGTATCATAAAGAAAACCATACAACAGCAGTTTGATTTTTGCCATAGGAAATTCTCCTTGAAGCTGTTGCTTGCCCTCCTTTTCTCTGCAGTCAGAATCCACTCAGTAGTAGAAAAATTAACCAACAGTGGAAGCAAAGGTTTCTTCCTAGGGCTCTTTGAGCAGAGAGGCCATTTCTCAGTTTCAGATCAGGCTCTGGAAATTGTATGACTTTAGTGTTCCATTGCATTTTATTTTTTCTTTTAACTATAATAATCATTTGGATAAAAATTAAATACCAGCATTTTTGCTTCCAAGTTCTTACTGGTTTGGAAAACAATTCCATTCACCTTTTTAATCTCTCTTACATTCAAGAACTACCATTTATTTACTCTTTGCAGAGTAATGCTACCTCATAAATGATGAGACTCATTGCACTTTCTATATCTGGCCATGGAGGGTCTTACTATTTAAAGGGATTTTTTAGGGAGAGGTATACTTGGTTGACTAATTGTTTGAATTTTGTAAATTTCTATATATTTTTTTAATATACCGCCTTTATTGAGGGTGACCAAAAACAAAAAACAAAAAAAAACCAAACATGTGAAAACCCAGGGTGCCAGAAATATAAACTCAGTTTATTAAAGTTCAAGCTTGTCCAGACCCTGGTCACAAATCCTACTGAGGTGTAGTGACCACCAAGTTAGGGAGAGGGAAGTAGGAGTGAGGTCATAAAAAAGAGTGGTACCTCACTATGGTACCTCCACCTTCCCAGTGACATAAGGACATACCAGGTGCTGTCCCTTTGACCCTCACCCCACCCCTGGCCAGACTTTGAAAGCCAGTGCCAAATGGTTTTACCTTCCCTTTACTGCATCCTTACTTGCTCAGGCTTCTAGCCTTACTCTTCTCTTTCTTCACATTCTTCTGTGTGACTAGTAGCAGGTTAGGATCTGTAGAAGATGTAGTGAGCTTGGGGGCCAGGGTAGGTGCAGGGTTCAAGATGGGGTGAAGGGAAGGACAGACGAGCTGTCCAAGGCCCCTCCTCTTTTCATGGGATCCCAAATTGTACAATCAGATCCTTTAACGGCCACACAGATCTGAGAAAGTAGGCATAACCACTATCCTGGAGACCTGCTGCAAGTTGGAGGATTCACTGACCAGCATTTGGTGGGGCCGGCTGGTGACAGATGGCTAAGGTGGCAGCTTCTTCTGGTGGCTCAGGCTGCTGCTCAGCATGGCCACACAGGCTATCTTGCCCGGTCCCTGTACTCATGCTCCTTCCATGCTCTGGGAGTCTGCAGCAGATATATCAATGATCTTGCTGGCTGTGTTGGCAAGGGTGGAGGAGAGCAGGGCCTGCTATTTGTGCAAGCAGAAGGCAAGGTGGTCAGGCTCAGCTCTGGGGGGCTACTAGGCAGCTGTAGCTCTGGGTCCTGTTCTGAGTCATCATTCTCACTGTAATTGCACCCCATGACTGGGGGTGAGTGGTGTGCAGAGACCCTTTGCAGGAGGGATGGTGTATATTAGGAGCCCTTCCGGTCGCATGGATTTCCACAATTTAAATGGGAAGTAAAGTGTGTATGTGTTAATAGGCACAATCAGGATGTTAAGCAGGATGTTTCAATCTTTAAAATCTTAGTTTTTTATTTTATTTATTTTTAAAGATTTATTTACTTATGCATACAAGAGCTGGACCAGAGGTGTGGGGTTGCAGGGGAGGTGAGAGGATTCACCAGAGACAGAGTGGGGAGCAGAACTGGCAGATTGACTGAAATACCCTGTTGAGGGGAGCAGTGGATGAGACAGGAGAGGTCTGCTGCACCATGTAGGTTAGCTCCCTGGCTGGGGATTGAACTCATGCTGCAGTGGCTGCTGATTGCTTCATAGTGCTGAGACTTAACCCCTTGTATCATCAGGGAGGCCCCTAAAATCTTAGCTTTTTAAATTATACTTGTATAAATTATATTCATTGGTAACAGAGAAGATGGTCAATAAATATATTTTAAATTAATATTACCTACTCTTTGGGGAAGTTAAATTTGATTACAATTAAACTTGTTTTCCCAGTGGTACAAGAGCTCATTGCAAACAATATAAAGAATGCAATTAAGAACAATTTATTTGGCATAGGTGATAGATATTTGTAAGAGTCAAGAGGGTAACCAAGACTGAAATAGAAATGACTTTTTGATAGAATTTGCCCCAGTGATTTTCATAGTTCTAAGTGTTGGATTGAATTGTATGGGGAGTAATGGCTCAGAAGGTCTGAAGTCTGTATTTGATCTTTTCCTACTATTTAAAACTGACTTTCCTATTCAGAGATACTGGGGAACATTGTTGATTGTTACTCTTTGTTACAAGGGAGTAGAATTAGGGACACTTCACAGTGGCTAGCAAATCTGTTTGACTTCCAGATTTTTCATTGTAAACATCAGAGCCATTCAAGCACAATTAGAACCTACCTAGAGAGAGAAAGGAGAGGTGAATGGATACTCATGGTGGGGGGTGAATGATGGAATATTTAAATTATTATCTTATTCTAAGAATACTTTAGAATTTTGGTTCTCTTTAAACTTTGTGTTCCTAGAAAAGAAGAATTAGACTATATTTTACCTCAGTCTTCACAGTAATGTGCATATAATAAATCACTCATTAACGTCATCAATCACTTATTAAATTCATTACAAGGAAATGAATTTCCTACTCTCCTACCCCATTGTAATTTTGGTAAAAAATGAGTAACATAAAACTACCATCTTAGCCCTTTTAAGTTGTTGTGCAAAGGCTGTCTTTTAAATGGCTAGTATCGTGTCTTTATCCTTTTTTTTTTAATTATTCCTTTATTGTAAGATTTTTATTTTATTTGTTTTTGCATAGAAGAACTGTGGTGTAGGCCAGAGATGCGGGGGGTGAGAGGAGGATTCACCAGAGACAGAGTGGGGAGCAGAACAGGCAGATCCACTGAAATACGCTGCTGAGGGGAATATGGGCCAAACAGCAGAGTTCTGCTATGCCAGCCATGTGGGTCAGCTCCCTGGCCAGATAGCTTTGCAGCAAGAGGGCTGTGGTGGTAGTGCCAAGACTTAACCCCTCGGTCACCAGGGAGGCCCCCTATGTCTTTATGCTTTAAAAAGAGTGGAACCTTATTGTCAATAGTAAGGGTCAAATTTTACTGTCTTTATTTTTCAGTTTCAGATTAAACACTGTTTAATTCTTGTTTCTCTTACATAGCTCTTTCTGTAATAGCCACATGATTTGACCTAGAATATAGCTACGCTTACTGGCTATATTCATGACAGATTTTTTTCATTGTAGCAAAACTTTACTATAAATAAACACTGAAGCTCAGTTGCTCTGGTAAAAAAATAATGCCTCCTTAGTATTTTTTTTTTTTTTTTTTTTTTTTTTTATAGAGGCATGCTTTATTTATTTGTTTTGCTGGTTTGTTTGTTTGTTTTTTTGTTTATACATGCACTGGGTACAGTCAGAAGCGCGGGAGGGTGAGAGAATTCACCAGAGCCAGAGCGGGGAGCAGAGCAGGCAGAAGGACCGAAGTACACTGCTGAGGGGAGCAGCGGGCGGCAGGAGAGGTCTGCGCGCCATGTGGGACCCTCCTCTGGTGGCCGGGGAGCAGCCGGGGATCGAACCGGCGCCGCAGAGGCCGCGCGCAGCTTCGCAACCCAGCGCTCAACCGCTGCGCCACCGGGGAGGCCCATGCCTCCTTAGTATTACATAGACTAATCTCTGCATGTAATTTCTAGGTTCATGACTTTGTAAGTTTTATATTTACTAGTTTATTGTCAATTTTCATTTCTACTTTTCATTTGACTTTAGGACTAACACCTCAATATGCAGTTCTGTGCTAAAATTTAAACCCGATCTCTTTAGAATTTTTTGTTAAAGTTTAAAAATTATTTCAACCCAAGCAAGAGTCTTATAAACCCAGCTCTGGTGCTACAGTTCATATTTCTTGACACTGGAGAGACTGGGAAAATGGGCACACTGAGTCTGGAACAAAATTTCTATCTTTGAATAGAAAATTGTAAGATGGGTTTATTTTTGTTCTCAAACTCATTAGTCCCCTTTTGTTCTTCCTTAGTGTTTATTAAAATATTTCAAAAGCTAAAAATATAAGAACTTTTATTGCATGTGGCAGATAAGTGATTGTTCATATTAAAACAAAAGACCTATAGAAAAGATAGGTTGACAAAGTTTCTGAAGGAAAGAAAGGCCTGCTGATGAGAAATATTATTGACAGTTGCTTATTATAGAGCAGTGAATGTGTTTAATTTGGAATAAAGCCACCATAAATGATGATATTTTATGACAGTTGGACAGGATTTGGTTCTTGAAATTATTTTATAATTTTGCTTTGAAATGGAATGAAATGTGGCTCAAGATCTTTATTTCACTCTGGAATATGTTTAATCAGTAGGTATATCACAGAAGTGATGCCTGAGCTTCCTTTGTTTATATTGTACAGGAACTATTTGATGATTTATTATTTTTTTAAAGATTTATTTATTGATTGATTGATTTTTTATTGATTTATACATACATACATACAAGCACTGGGTACAGTCAGAAGCACGGGAGGGTGAGAGAATTCGCCAGAGCAGGCAGAAGGACTGAAGTACACTGCTGAGGGGAGCAGCGGGTGGCAGGAGAGGTCTGCACGCCATGTGGGACCCTCCTCGGTGGCCGGGGATCGAACTGGCGCTGCAGAGGCTGCAGGCAGCTTCGCAACCCAGCGCTCAACTGCTGCGCCACCAGGGAGGCCCGATTTATTATTTTTTTGGTCACAAAAAAATTTAGTACCTGAAGTCACGTTATAAAATCTGTAAAATGTTATATAAATGCTTATTGTTATTAATATCTCTGTTGTACAGTATATATTGCATAGAATTGAAGATAATCCGTCTTAGGTCTTAGTTAGAAATCTAAGTGTCATAAAAATAAAGCAGAGGAGCCCCCTGGTCTTATCTATTTCCCAGCATTTGTAACTAGTAGTAGCTAATATGCTTAATACTGCTAGATACTGACTTCAAGATCTGTGCTTTTAATGCTGTCTATGTTTTAGGTCTCATAGCCCCCTAATTATGGTAACTGTTTTACTAATTTTGAGTATATTAGTTATTTCACCTTCTGAACCTAACTTAGAATATCTAAAAAGAGCCTCAATTACTTACCAGTAGTGTTGGAATAAGTGGATAGCAACCCAGAAAAAGAAGTTGGAACTCTATTGTCATATCTTAACCAAAGTATATCCCAAATGAATAAAATATTTAAATGTAAAAGAATGAAGTGGTAAAATCATTGGTATGAACAATTAGATAATTACATTTGTAAAAATAATCTTGGAATGAGCAAAACTAAGTTTAACCCCAAACTGAGAGACCATTAAAAAAAGATGAATTTGGCTATATTGCATCATAAACAAATTTTTAAAAATAACAAACTGGGGAAATATCCGTAATAGCTCATCACAAAGGACAAATTTCCTTTATGCATTTATCAGTAAATGAAAGACTTACAGCAACTAAATAGAAAAAGGGAAATGATGTGAACAGTTTACAAAAAAGTAATGCAAAAGGCCTTTAAGCATGAAAATACTTTCAAACTTTCTTATATTAGAGATATGTATGGTAAATGACCATGAGAAATCATTTTCTACTTGTTGAATTGGAAAAGGTAAAAAGAAATTAGTTCAGATTTTGGGAAAACAGGTACTTATCGCCAGTACCAATATAAATTTGTAAAACCATATGAGTAATAATTTGATTAAAGTGTGTGTATTCTTGGATCCAGCAATTATTTCTAATTATCTTTAACTTAGTTTTGAAATGTTGTTAATATGTAAGCATCTTTCCCAAAGTTCTTCTGGTTGCGCCAATGATAGCTCTAGATTTCTCACATATCTTCCTTAAAATGTTGAATTAGATTTTTGAGATTGAAACAAACATTCTATTTTTTTATTATTTTTTAAAAGATTTATTTATTTAAGCATACAAGAGCTGGAGTGCAGGCCAGAGGTGTGAAGGGTGAGAGGATTCACCAGAGACAGAGTAGGGAGCAGAACAGGAGAATCTACTGAAATACACTGCTGAGGGGAGCAACAGGCGAGACAGGAGAGGTCTGCTGCACCAAATGGGTCATCTCCCTGGCCAGGGATCGAACTTGTGATATGGATAGCTTCATAGTGCTGAGACTCAACCCCTTGTGCCACCAGGGAGATCCCTGCATTCTATTTAAAATCATTAACTGAAAAATGTGTTGAGAGGTGAACCTATGCATTTCACTGAAACATTTAAATATTAAAAGTGATTATTTTGTGGTTTTTGCCTGTGCATTTATGTTTGAATTTGGTTGACTATGCAGAGAAAAATCTTTGTAAAGGCAGACACTAAAAGGAAACTGAGTTACATTTTTACTTTGTTTTTTAAATTTGATATGATATATTTGTATTACTGTTAAAATACAGAAAATATTTTTTTAAAGATTCAGTGTGTGCTGAATCAGAGCAGTAGAGTTGGGTATATTTTTTGGTTTTATTTTGTCCCCGTCCCTCGTGCCTCTCTAGTTTCAGTTAGCAAATAAGTAGTACATGTAGTCGGGGAAGGCCTATTGTAGCTAACCCCACAGCAATCCTGACACTACATTTTATGACTGAAGAAAAGCTAGACTTGAATTGCTGTAGAATAGAAATATGTAATGTTACAATTTAGACTTTACTGTCAAATTAGAATATTGATTTTTTTTTTTTCAAAAGATTTATTTATTTATTTATACAAGTACTGGGTACAGTCAGAAGCGTGGGAGGGTGAGAGAATTCACCAGAGCCAGAGGGGAGAGCAGAGCAGGCAGACTGACGAAGTACACTGCTGAGAGGAGCAGTGGGCGGCAGGAGAGGTCTGCGTGCCATGTGGGACCCTCACTGCGGCTGGGGATCGAACCGGTGTTGGAGAGGCTGTAGGCAGCCTCGCAACCCAGCGCTCAACCACTGCGCCACCGGGGAGGCCCTAGAATATTGATCTTTTAAAACTTTACCAACTTCCTAAGAAAAATTATTCTTTGGTCGAGAGAAAAACCTTCCTTTAATATAGTGACTTACATGCATTTTCTAGATAGGTTTTTGCAAAAGCTAAGTTATTGTCCTTTTACCTTGCTTTCTCTTTGAAATTTGTTTTTCTTTGGGAAGAGGAAACAACACATTCACTATATATTGTGTGTCAAATATTGATCTAGAATATATCTTTTTGCAGTTTCATTTAATTAAATAGGTATTACACTCATTTTATAAATGAAACAATTTTGTTTTTTTGGGGGGTAGGTTTTTTATTTAAATATTTTATTTTATATAATTCTTACATCTTTTTTCTTTTTTTATCATAAATGTGTTTTTTTAATAAATTTTATTTTTACATTCCCCATACAATTGCAACCCCCTTATTTTGACCCCAATCCCTCCCCGCTCCCCACCCCCCATAGAGTGTCTCTGGTTATAGTTTTTTGTTGATTTTGATTTTCACTTTCTTATAGTTATTCATTTTCCTGGTCCCTTATTTAAGTTTTCTAGATTCCTGCTATGAGTGAGACCATCCGGTATTTTTCTTTTTCTTTCTGGCTTATTTCACTGAGCATGATCCCTTCCAGCGCCATCCATGTTGCTGCAAATTGCATGTGTTTATCTTTTTTGAATGCTGAGTAATATTCCATGGTGTATATGTACCACATCTTCTTGATCCAGTCATCTATTTTTGGGCATTTGGGTTGTTTCCAAAGCTTAGCTATTGTAAACAGTGCTGCTATACACATAGGGGTGCAGGTGCTCTTTGGAATTGATGTTTCTGTGTCCTTTGGGTAAATACCTAGGAGTGGAATTGCTGGATCATATGGAAGCTCTATGTTTAGTAGGTCCAGAAATCTCCACACAGCTCTCCATAGTGGTTGGACCAGTTTGCACTCCCACCAACAGTGCAGAAGAGTTCCTTTTTCTCCACACCCTCGCCAACATTTGTTGTTGCTAGTTTTTTTAATATGTGCCATTCTCACTGGTGTAAGATGGTATCTCATGGTAGTTTTGATTTGCATTTCCTTGATTACAAGTGACATTGAACATTTTTTCATATGCCTGTTGGCCATTTGCATTTCCTCTTCAGAGAAGTTTCTTTTTAGCTCTTCTGCCCATTTTTGGACAGGATTATTTTCTTTGTTGTTGTTGAGTCTCATCAGCTCTTTGCAGATTTTTGTGATCAGTCCTTTATCATAAGTGTTGTGTGAAAAATGTTCTCCCAGTTGGTGGGGTTTCTCTTTGTTTTTGTTATTGTCTCTTTTGCTGTGCAGAAGCTCTTTAATTTGATGTAGTCCCAGCTGTTTATCTTTGCCTTCACTATCACTGCTTTGGGTGATGTGTCTGTAAAGATGTCTTTGATGTGCATATCACGTAGTGTTTCACCTATATTTCCTTCTATGTATTTTATGGTTTCAGGTCTTATGTCTAGTTCTTTAATCCATTTTGAGTTGATTTTTGTGTATGGTGTGAGGTAGTGGTCAAGCTTCATTCTTTTGCATGTAGCGACCCAGTAAATGAAACAATTTTGGAAGATCATACAACTACTTACTGAGTCTCTGCCACTTAAATATAAGCCTGACTTTGGAAGTCAGTGTTTCTACATTTATATCTTTTCCCTTCTCAGAAAAAGCTGTCAGCTGAGCTTTTAACTGTTAACTAAGAGTAGCTGGAGGAGGATAACAGACAAGTAATACCTCCAAATCATAAAGGTATGGATTGTTGGAAAGGTTTACTTATGCACAGAACTGGAACGGAATTTGTAGCCATAATGGCCTCTGTTCCCTGCTAATTAAATCACCTTGCAGTCTATACAGTTGCCAAAGGCAAGCATAATTTGAGTAATACATGTATCAAATTAAGTAAGATATGGATTCTAGAAAATCTTAGTGAAATTTAGTTAATATAAACGAAAAGGATGAAACCCAGTTAGTAAACAAAATTAGAATTGACAGTCTACAGTAAGAGGTCTAGGTATTATTTTTTTTTTTTTTTTAATTTTTTTTTTTTTTTATATAGACGCATGTTTTACTTATTTATTTATTTGTTTGTTTTGTTTATACATGCACTGGGTACAGTCAGAAGCGCGGGAGGGTGAGAGAATTCACCAGAGCCAGAGCGGGGAGCAGAGCAGGCAGAAGGACCGAAGTACACTGCTGAGGGGAGCGGGGCTGCAGGAGAGGTCTGCGCGCCATGTGGGACCCTCCTCCAGTGGCCGGGGAGCAGCCGGGGATCGATCCGGCGCTACAGAGGCTGCGGGCAGCTTCGCAACCCAGCGCTCAACCGCTGCACCACCGGGGAGGCCCAGGTCTAGGTATTATTAAGGAGGAAAGTGTAGGTATTCTCAAAAACAGGAGATACCAATGCATATATAGGGGGATAACAATTGTCAGAGAGTAAGCATGACTGGACCAGAGAATGCCCACATAGCACTGGATTTCATACATGTTTTTAGGGGAAGATTATTTCCCCAAATTTTTTAAAATGTTGAACCGTCATATATTAAAGGGTGGGGGGATGTAGAACTCAGTTGTTTTGGTTGAAGTAGTGTTTTAGGTCTCCAGCAGTAGACTTAATTAAAAGGTATAATAGAAATTTGATTAGAATATATACAATTTTAGTATTAATATTGAGTGTTTGCTGAGTGCTAAGCACTTAGTATCTCATTTAATTCTTCTTTTCTAAAGACTTATTTATTTATGCATACAAGAACTGGGATATAGGTGTGGGGTGAGAGGAGTCACCAGAGACAGAGTGGGGAGCAGAACAGGCAGATCTACTGAAATACATACACTGCTGAGGAGAGCAGCGGGAGAGACAGGAGAGGTAGGTAGACAGGAGAGGTTGTGCCATGTAGGTAGCTCCCTGGCTAGGCCAGGGATCGAACTCTTGCCTCAGTGGCTGCTGATAGCTTGATAGAGCTGTGTCTTTAATCCCTGTGCCACCAGGGAGGCCCTCATTTAATACTTATAACTATAAAATAAGTACTGTGATTTCCATTTTGCAGGGAAAACAGGCTTAGAGAAGTTTAGTAAGTTGCCTAAGAACAATATAAAATATACTGTATAAAAGTATAAAATTTAAACCTTGGTTTTTCTAATTCAAAAACTTGTACTTTTAATTACCACAATGAGTGTGAAATACTTCAATGCTGTTCCCATTTGGAACTTTATTCTAGAAGCCAAAGACAGTTTGATCAGAGAGGGTGTATAGACTTTTATATAGTAAGGAGATATTAAGGATAATTTAATATAAAATATGTTTCACAGATTAAGAAATTTAGGTTTAGGGATCCAAAATGTCTTAGTGCTGAAAGTCAACCCCAAATTCTCTGACTTATGATCTAGTTTTCCTTACAGTTATGCCAACCAGGACATTTGCAATAGAAGTAAAATACTATTCTGATCAAAAGGTATGTCAGAACACGATAGAAAACCATTTGCCTGGGTATGAATTGATAAGGACTTAGAATAGAGTGATAGCAATGGAAGTGGAAAGTAAGATATTCATGTACAGGATGATAAATTAAATCAACTGTCTGATTAGCAAGCCCTTATTCACTGGGTTTAGTGTTACTCCATTGTAATACCTACCATTTATTAAACATTTACTGAATGCTTGCACATGGATTATCTAATTTATATACTCTTTAAGATAGATAAGATTTGGGGCCTCCCCGGTGGCGCAGCGGTTGAGCGCTGGGTTGCGAAGCTGCCTGCGGCCTCTGCAGCGCCAGTTCGATCCCCGGCTGCTCCCCGGCCACCGGAGGAGGGTCCCACATGGCGCGCAGACCTCTCCTGTTGTGCCCGCTGCTCCCCTCAGCAGTGTATTTTGTCCGTCTGCCTGTTCTGTTCCCCGCTCTGACTCTGGTGAATTCTCTCACCCTCCCGCGCTTCTGACTGTACCCAGTGCTTGTATGAATAAATAAATCTTAAAAAAAAAAAATATGCAGGGTTGAAATATACAGTAGTTATTCTGACCAAAAAACTGGAGAGAGCTTTGACTGTGATATTTTTTCTTAGGGCACTTGAAGTTGTCATGTATATTACTTATGAATAATATAAATTTGTATAAATTCACTGAACTCGAGTGGAATGGGGGTCTCCCTGATGGCGCAAGGGGTTAAGACGCAGCACTATGAAGCTGTCCGCAGCCACTGCATCATGAGTTCAATTCCCAGCCAGGGAGCTACCCACATGGTGCAGCAGACCTCTGCTGGCTCTCCTGCTGCTCCCCTCAGCAGTGTGTTTCAGTCAATCTACCTGTTCTATTCCCTACTCTGTCTGGTGAATCTACCTGTTCTATTCCCTACTCTGTCTCTGGTGAATCCTCTCACTCCCCACACCTGTGGCCTGTACCCCAGTTCTTGTATACATACCTAAATAAATCTTTAAAACAAACAAACAAAAAAGACTGGATTAAGTGATGAGAAGCTTGGCCACATTTTAAAGGATGGTAGTTTCCAAGGAAAAAGAAAATACTGTAACTTCTGTCTCATTATAATTCCCTCCATTATTTTTTCTTATACTTTGTATTTCTCTCCTATGGCATTTTAAATATTCTGTCTTGTACAATTTATGTGTCTTTTCGCCTCATTAGACGCTAAACGCCTAAGTAAAAATGATTACTATGCATGTACTTGTTTTCTGTTGCTGCTTTCCTATGTCTTTTATTCTGCATACATTTATTGAATACTTAGAATTTGCCAGATTTATACTAAGCCTTAAGAGTTCAAGGATGAAAAAATAACCTATCTGTCTTCCAGGGCTGCTGTCTAAGAGGGAGACAAATATAACAAATAAAAGGAATACAGTATAATGATAACATATTTGTGAGGTTAAAAGTACAGTAGGGGATGGTCTCACTCATAGCAGGAATCTAGAAAACTTTAAATAAGGGACCAGGAAAATGAATAACTATAAGAAAGTGAAAATCAAAATCAACAAAAAACTATGAACCAGAGACACTCTATGGGGGATGGGGGGCGGGGAAGGGAGGGATTGGGGTCAAAATAAGGGGGTTGCAATTGTATGGGGAATATAAAAATAAAATTTATTTAAAAAAAAAGTACAGTAGGGGCTTTATAGAGAATAAGCAACTTAGAATTTCAACTTATTTCTTGAATATTTTAACAAGTGAGAAATAGAAGATTGTGAGAATAAGGAAGCAAGCAACTCTCTCACACCTGCCCAGCTATATTTGTTAGTAGATACATGGAATCTCCTCATTCTCTCATAAAGAACACACTTGTATTTTATTTTATTTTTTTTTTTTTATAGAGGCATGTTTTTCTTTATTTGTTTGTTTGCTTGTTTGTTTGTTTTGTTTATACATGCACTGGGTACAGTCAGAAGTGCGGGAGGGTGAGAGAATTCACCAGAGCCAGAGCGGGGAGCAGAGCAGGCAGAAGGACCGAAGTACACTGCTGAGGGGAGCAGCGGGCGGCAGGAGGGTCTGCGCGCCATGTGGGACCCTCCTCCGGTGGCCGGGGAGCAGCCGGGGATCGAACCGGCGCTGCAGAGGCCGCGGGCAGCTTCGCAACCCAGCGCTCTACCGCTTCGCCACCGGGGAGGCCCCCACACTTGTATTTTAAAGTGGGCCAAATTGCAAGCATAATAAAACAAAGTAAAAGTGGTTTTTTTTTGTTGGTTTATTTTTAAGATTTTATTTATTTATACAAGCACTGGGGAGCAGAATAGGCAGAAGGACAGAAATACACTGTTGAGGGGAGCAGTGGGCGAGACAGGAGAGGTCTGCCGCGCCATGTGGGACTCTCCCTGGCTGGCCGGGAATCGAACTGTCGCCATGGAGGCTGTGGATAGCTTCACAGCTGTGCTCATCCTGCTGCGCCACCGGGGAGGCCCAAAAGTGTTTTATAAGAAATTATTTTGTGGACCTCCCCAGTGGCGCAGTGGTTGAATGCTAGGTTGCGAAGCTGCCCGCAGCCTCTGCAGCACCTGTTCAACCCCCGGCCGCCATACGAGGGTCCCACATGGCGCGCAGACCTCTCCTGCCGCCCGCTGCTCCTCTCAGCAGTGTACTTCGTCACTCTGCCTGTTCTACTCTTCGCTCTGGCTTTGGTGAATTCTCTCACCCTCCTGTACCTCTGACTGTACCCAGTGCTTGTATAAATAAATAAATCTTTTTTTTTAAATTATTTTGTTAGAGAAAGACATTTTAAAAAGAAGATATTCAGGCCTCCCTGGTGGCACAAGGGGTTAAGCACCGCACTATGAAGCAATCCGCAGCCTCTACACACGAGTTTGATCCCCAGCCGGCCAGAGAGAAACCCACATGGCGAAGCAGACCTTTCCTGTCTCGCCCGCTGCTCCCCTCAGCAGTGTATTTCAGTTAATCTGCCAGTTCTGTTCCCCACTCTGGTGAATCCTCTCACCACCCGCATCTCTGGTCTGTACCCCAGCTCTTGTATGCAT
Source organism: Talpa occidentalis (assembly GCF_014898055.3). Taxonomy (NCBI): domain Eukaryota; kingdom Metazoa; phylum Chordata; class Mammalia; order Eulipotyphla; family Talpidae; genus Talpa; species Talpa occidentalis. The sequence goes on along the minus strand of NW_023605083.1, from coordinate 121,889,993 downwards.
AATTAAATAAATCTTTAAGAAAAAAGAAGATATTCATTTAAAAATAACCATTAGAATTTGAAATAGTGGGATTATGCATTTAGAAAAGAGAACAAACATCTTTCATCTATAAATGTGGCTTACTCATTTTAGATTGTCTTTTTTCTCTGAGTCTTCCTGAAACTATGAAGTTGCTAACTACCAAGTGAGAATTACGGAGAAAATCCAGTGGGATCGCAAAAGGAAGGAACAAAGCAAAGAACATAGACTTTGGAGTAGAAATTGCAAACTCAAATGCTTTTTGGTCTAGGAAGTAACATAGGCAATTGAAGCCCACGGACTGTGCAATGGTAGGACGTAGTGTGAACTGTGTCTAAAGAGGAATACTGAACTGTGTCTAAAGAGGAATACTGCCACTCGGCCCTTGCTTATTGTTGCCATGTAGAAATATAGTCTCGGATGTTGCCAAAGCTTCTGAACTTCTTAATAGGAAACCAGAAGTCCAGATGTTTGGTGAAATTTTTCAGTTGTTAAATGTTGGCTCAATGTTTAAAATAAAATATGCACGAATCTAGGGCCTCCCCAGTGGCACAGCGGGTTGAGTACCGCGCTGTGAACCTGTCCGCAGCCTCTGAGGTGCCTGCGAGTTCAATTCCCGGTCAGCTTGCGGGAAACCCATACGGGCAGCAGACCTCTTCTGCCCCTTCCACTGCTCCCCTCAGCAGTGTCTTTGGTCCATCTGCCTGTTCTGCTCTCCTCTCTGTCTGGTGAATTCTCTCACCCTCCCAGGCCTCTGACCTGTGCCTCAGTTCTTGTATAAATAAATAAACCTTTTTTAAAAAAAAAAACTTGAAAAAAATATGCACGGTCTATATCTGACCTACAGGTTACCATTTTGTGACAATTTCATTTGGAAAAATGACCTGGATTTATTTATTTGAAGATTTATTTTTATTTATTTATGTATACAAGAACTGGGTTTTAGTGCCTCCCTAGGAGCGCAGGCGGTTGAGCACAGCACTGTGAAGCTATCCGCAGCCTCTGCAGCACCGGTTCAATCCCAGCCAGCTAGGGAGAATCCCACATGGCGAAGCAGACCTCTCCTGTCTCGCCTGCTGTTCCCCTCAGCAGTGTATTTCGTCAGTCTGCCTGTTCTGTTCCCCACTGTCTCTGGTGAATCCTCTCACCCTCCCGCGCATCTGGCCTGTACCCCAGCTCTTGTATAAATTTTTTAAAAAAAGAAAATCTTAAAAAAAAAAAAAAAAGAACTGGGTTATAGGCCAGATTTGGGATGAGAGGATTCACCAGAGACAGTGGGGAGCAGAACAGGCAGATCTGCTGAAATACTCTGCTAAGGAGAACAGCAGGGGAGACAGGAGAGGTCTGCTGCAGCAAGTGGATTAGCTTTCTGGCCATGTGGATTAGCTCCCTGGCCAGGGATTAAACTCAGGCTGCAGGGGCTGGTGATAGCTTGAGAGTGCTGAGACTTTAACCCTACACCACCAGGGACCCCCCCCAAAATGAAAGTTTTACAACTGGTTAAGTAGTATGACCTTGTTATGCTCTTAGTATGCCCAAATTTTGAAATGATTTGGGGGTTGTTTTGAGGATTAAACATTAGTAGATGGAGCAGCTTAGGTGTTTTCCATGGTCAGACTTGTAAGAATAGGAGCTATGTTTCCTGTATCATGAGCCTAACCTCTCTACCCAATGCTTTTCCTTTTGGATTTATGATTCTCAAACTTCAGTGAACAGATCCTTGGGTACTTAAAAATGTAAATTCCCAGCATGTCTGGGTAGAGTTCAGGAAGTTACATTTTAAACAAACTCCCCAGATTATTTGCTTTGAAATATATGGATAAAATAGGTTTCTAAGAAAATTGCCTTAATTACAGGAAGTAGGGTAGTGAGTGGTTCTTTTACTCATCCAAAATATATTTTTGTTCTTAATTAGTACAATGCTGTTTGTTTTTCTTACAGTCTTATCCTTAGCTTAATATACATTGCTTCCTATCTTATTACTTATGGACTTCTTGCTCTAGGTTAATTTGCATAATTAAAATGAAACGTTTATGTACCATGTGATTTCTTTTTTTTTTAAAGGTATTTTTTTTTTTTTATAGAGGCATGTTTTTATTTGTTTGTTTGTTTGTTTGTTTTGTTTATACATGCACTGGGTACAGTCAGAAGCGCGGGAGGGTGAGAGAATTCACCAGAGCCAGAGCGGGGAGCAGAGCAGGCAGAAGGACCGAAGTACACTGCTGAGGGGAGCAGCGGGTGGCAGGAGAGGTCTGCGCGCCATGTGGGACCCTCCTCTGGTGGCCGGGGAGCAGCCGGGGATCGAACCGGCGTCGCAGAGGCCGCGGGCAGCTTCGCAACCCAGCGCTCAACCACTGCGCCACCGGGGAGGCCCACCATGTGATTTCTTAGGCAAGAATGTGGAGTGTCCAAGAAACTCTAAATGGACAATATAGGGCATATAGTGATAGTGATTTCTTGGTAAGTAAAATAGCCCAGTCATTCAGAACTACTTGAATATATAGAAATTCTACTAGTTAGCCAAATACTTTCAAAGCTATATGGAATTATAGACTTTAGAACTGGAAAAGAAAATGTCTAGGGATGACCTGAGATTTCTGGACTTTTAGTAGAGGCTTCAAAGGAAATAAAGGGAGATTTTTGGTAATTTCAGCCTATTTGACTTTTTTAATTTACTCTTCACTCCATATGGATGTCATCATCACAAATTTGAAGTATGTAGAATAGTATCTTACTCTTCCCAATGGTAACAGTAAAATAGCAAACATTTTGACCATGTTGTTTAGGCTAAACTTACTTTCTCAGATGATTTGTACTATATGTTTAATTTGGAGGTATTGCTAAAATTATGCTTCTTTAAGTCATTCTTTTGGCTTGCATTTAATATTTGTATTACATTGCTTCCAAATTCCCTCTTCTCTCATTTTGCTAATGGAATGTTATTTGGGGAGGGTTTTAGGGTAATATTTAGTTTTTGAGCCTGGATAATGGTTTTTCTCCATCTGTAAGTAGAGTGGTTTCATTATCACCAAGTTGTATGTAAAACATTAGAATTCATCACAGCTTCTGTTTTAGAGTGTCTTATTTTAAGGCATTTCTTTTCAAAAATGCAAAATTTGGAAATGAAAGGAAAACAAATTGATTTTATAATTTTCTGAAGCCGTAAGGAGATGACTAGGTTAAAGTTTAACATTTTGTATAGTGATTTGTGACTTACAGAGCATTTCCCATATATTAATCTCTTTTGTATGCTGGTTCTGAAAGTGAATTTATCTCCGTTTTGCAGAGGAGGCGGGTAGACTCAGGCTCTACTGAGTCTCAGGTAACTACTGTTAGTAGTTACCCATGTAGTTAGAAATGATTTTATTACAAAACTGAGACTTTATAGCCCAACTTTTTAAGGTACTACCTAGAAAAATACAGCAAGAAAATAGTAAAAAATGAATTGGGGTAGAGAACAAAGGACAGTTTAAATGAAACTGGAAAGGCTTGTGGGGTTATAGAGTGATCCTGGATTTCAGTATAGTTATGGAAAACTTAGAAAATGCAAGAAGGCACTGGTTAGTTGGGTTATTGCAATAACATAGGACTGGCTACTATCTATCTACTTAACTTACCTCAAGTATTTCTTTTTTTTTTTTTTTTTAAATTTCTAGAGGCATGTCTTATTTATTTATTTATTATTTGTTTGTTTGTTTGGTTTATACATGCACTGGGTACAGTCAGAAGCGCGGGAGGGTGAGAGAATTCACCAGAGCCAGAGCAGGGAGCAGAGCAGGCAGAAGGACCGAAGTACACTGCTGAGGGAAGCAGCGGGCGGCAGGAGAGGTCTGCGCGCCATGTGGGACCCTCCTCCGGTGGCCGGGGAGCAGCCGGGGATCGAACCGGCGCCACAGAGGCTGCGGGCAGCTTCGCAACCCAGCGCTCAACCGCTGCGCCACCGGGGAGGCCCCATACCTCAAGTATTTCTACTCAAATATGTTTCTACTCTTCAAACTTCAGAGTTGAAGTGAACCTTAGAGACCATTAAATCTAATGCCTTTAAACATTTGATGTCTGCTTCACCTTGACTGCTAATGAGTAAACAAGTTGAACAAGCCTGTAATTAATACGAGGCTCAAATATTATAATAACTTACATGTTTTCTTTGCAGTATGAAGACCTGTATGATATAGCCAGTCATAAGTTTTATTTGATAACTTAAATCACCAGTATCTTAGTGTTAATTAGAAAGTGCCATGATAACTATCAAATATTTACACCTGCACAAGTTTGAGACCCCTGTGAACATATTCATTCTTTTTTTAAATTTTATTTATTTTTGTGTAGAAGAACTGGGGTGTAGGCCAGAGGTGTGGGGATGGTGAGAATATTCACCAGAGGCAGAATGGGGAGCAGAACAGGCAGATTTACTGAAACACTCTGCTAAGGGCGGCAGTGAGGGGAGACAGGAGAGGTCTGCTGTGCCTATATGGGCCAGCTCCCTGGCGGGGTATCTAACTCAGATCTGAACTCAGAACTCTGAGGTGATAGCACTGAGATATAATCCCTAGGCCACCAGGGAGGCCCCCTGCACACGTTCATTCTTGAGTCAACAAAAGCTTTGTGGTTAAATGCCTCTCTATCCCAGATACTGTTATTTATTTAGGATATAAACATAAATAAAACTCAGGGCCAAAAAGTATTCCCCAACTGTTTTTTAAAAACTGGGAACCTAGGGCCTCCCCGGTGGCACAGCGGTTGAGCGCTGGGTTACGAAGCTGCCCGTGGCCTCTGCGGCGCCGGTTCGATCCCCGGCTGCTCCCCGGCCACCTGAGGAGGGTCCCACAAGGCGCGCAGACCTCTCCTGCCGCCCGCTGCTCCCCTCAGCAGTGTACTTCGGTCCTTCTGCCTGCTCTGCTCCCCGCTCTGGCTCTGGTGAATTCTCTCACCCTCCCGCCCTTCTGACTGTACCCAGTGCATGTGTAAACAGAACAAACAAAAAACAAATAAATAAAGAAATAAACATGCCTCTAAAAAAAAAAAAACAAAAAAAACTGGGAACCTAGTATTGTTTTCCCATCTCCCTGTAATCCTCATGTTTTGGTATTTTACACTGAAATTGTACTTATTGAACTAGTTTTCCATTTAAAAAATAAATTGACCTTAACATAATGGTTGACTTAAATGTTATGTCGGCATTATATAATGACAAAATATTCTTACCTTGGGTAAAGGTATATATAATTTAGGTGGTTTTTTTTAAAATCTGAAAGTAACTCATGAATCCCTTTTCTTACCTCCCCTAAAACTTGAGTATTTCATGTCACCCCTTGAATAAGATATCCTTTTCAGGCTTATCGTTCTGATTGCTTAATACTTTCTCTAAAGCTTTTTTTTGCCTCTTCTCTGTCCCTGTTTGTTTATTTACTTATTAGGTTGTATAATTAAAATGGAACTATTTTATCCTAGAAAGCCAACTCTGATATTTTGGAAAGATTCTGTGCCCCTAGAACACATCCTATTTGAAAATCAAATCTGGTTATTGTGTAGATCATTAAAGAGGCTATGGCAGGAATTTAACTTTTGTGGTGGTGGAGAATTGAGAGGTAGTATATATCACGTTATAGAAAAAAATGTCTAAGTGATTTTGAAAGTAATCATTGCTTTTATTCTACTGAAGACTGTCAGTTTCAGGAGAAACTTGCAAATAGATGTACCATTTCTTACTCAGGATGTGTTTCAGAAAGTTATATATGATTATTGTCTTTTTTTAATGTGTTTTTTTTTTTAAGATTTATTTATTTATGCATGCAAGAGCTGGGGTACAGGCCAGAGACGCGGGGGGTGAGAGGATTCACCAGAGACAGAGTGGGGAACAGAACAGGCAGACTGACCGAAACATACTGCTGAGGGGAGCAGCAGGCGAGACAGGAGAGGTCTGCTTTGCCATGTGGGTTGCTCCCTGGCTGCCCGGGGATTGAACTCGTGCTGCAGAGGCTGCGTTTTGCTTCATAGTACGGTGCATAACCCCTTGCACCACCAGGGAGGCCCATGATTATTGTCTTAAATGAAATTGCATTTAATTATACTAACATAACTTACAGAGTCCTATTCTGAATAGTTTTGCAAATCAGGATATACATCATCCTAGTTTTGTATTATTTGTGATTTTCACATATGTATTTGAGTGCTTAAAGCAAGAAATAGATTTAAAGATATCAGGTCAGGTTCTTGGCCTTTTTCAGTTTCATGGCCTTTTGGAAGTATTTTTTGTGGCTTTTTGGTGGCTTTATAGTTATTTATGCTTTGTTAGGGCCAGTCTTTTTTTTTTAATCAAATTTTAAGGATTGACCATTCATTTACAAAACTATTACTTGGGGAGTATAGCTTCATATACTTCATCATGTGCACATGCTTAACCCTGGCTCCACCAAAGCTCCAGTGCCAATACACTTACCACATTAGTTCCTCTACCCCGCTTCTGCCCCCATAGCCTCCACATTTTTCAGAGTTGTTAGGGTCAATCTTTAAAAACAGCTTCACATGTTTAAAACTTTTTGAATCACATAAGCATTGACTTCACAAATGTTCTGGTTTTTCTTTTTGTTTTGTTTTGTTTTTGTGGGACCCTCGCCGGCGTCCAGGGAACAAACCAGTGCTGCAGAGGCTGCGGGCAGCCTCGCAGCCCAGCGCTCAACCGCTGCGCCACCAGGGGAGGCCCACAAGTGTTCTATGTTCTTACCCTCCTCATGCTAGAAGTTTAAATTGGTAAGATTCTTGGGTCTGATTATGGGTAATTAGAGTATAGGCTTTTTTGTGCTTGCTGCCATATACCTTCCAACAGTGCCAGATGTAGTACAAATGTAGTAGCAACTCAATAAATATTTGTTAAATGAATCTCAGTAAGGGGAAAGGCAGCAGAGGTAAATTGTGTTTTTACATCTGTTGACTGCCCAATCAATGTTTTTTACTCACTTTGGATGCATCTTCATTTTTAATTTCTGTAGGGAAGTTATATTTTCTGTTTTCTGAAGTGTGGCTGGTTACCAGATTATGGGTGTCCTTTAGTATTTTCTATCCAATTTTTCTATTCCTGCATTTGTCTCAATAACAGGGTGTCTATAGGCAATCAGTGGACTTTCGTATTTGACCTGCTTTCTCTTCAGTTATGATAGAGAATATACCTTCACATGGTATCTTTTTTTTTTTTTTTTAAGGATTTATTTTTATTTATTTATACAAGCACTGGGTACAGTCAGAAGCGCGGGAGGGTGGGAGAATTCACCAGAGCCAGAGCGGAGAGCAGAGCAGGCAGAAGGACCGAAGTACACTGCTGAGGGGAGCAGCGGGCGGCAGGAGAGGTCTGAGCTCCATGTGGGACCCTCCTCTGGTGGCCGGGGAGCAGCCGGGAATCGAACCAGTGCTGCAGAGGCTGCGGGCAGCTTGGCAACCCAGCACTCAACCACTGCGCCACCAGGGAGGCCCCACATGGTATCTTCACGTTTTAGCTAGAGATGCTTAATGAACATTTTATAATTGTAGAAGTAAAACTACCTTTTAAAAGATAGAAAGTATAATTTAATTTAGAAAATACAAACATCAGTTGTTTTTTCCATCACATGAATGCATTGACATTGACAATTTGTAGATTTGGTGTGTTTTTTTCTTTCCCGTAGTGGAATTATAGGCACAGTAACTGTAAATCTTTGGAGAAAAGGACAGTCTCTTTTTTTTTTTTTTTTTTTAAATCCTGGTAGCCTCATCCTGCCTCATTTTTTTTCTTTTTTTAAGATTATGCATACAAGAATTGGGGTACAGGCCAGACGTGCAGGGGGTGAGAGGATTCACCAGCGACAGAGTAGAGAACAGGCAGACTGACTGAAGTACACTGCTGAGGGGAGCAACAGGCGAGACAGGAGAGGTCTGCTGCGCCATGTGGGTAGCTTCCTGGCCAGGGATCGTACTCGTGCTGCAGAGGCTGCTGATAGCTTCACAGTGCTGTGCTTAACCCCTTCTACTACCAGGGAGGCCGGAGGACAGATTCTTTTAAGGAAAGTGTTGTGTTCTGGATGGAGTGATAACCTCCTTTGGGATGGAATAAACAGAAATGTTCTTAATGGATTTTAAGAAACATTTGTCCCCTTTCTTTATAAGAAACTAAGAAATAGAGAACCTGGATTTATAGTTGTTATTTTAAAGAGAAGTTGAGTTTCCAGAGACTATCATGTTAGCACATATTCTACTGCTACCTGCCTTTTGAAGAGTTGTCACTATAAATTGTTATTCAGGTGTTCTACAGTGGTGTTCTTCATGATAGGCTTTATTATTCATCACAAATGAGTACATTAAGAGGGTTTTTTAAAGCTGCAACCTCTGTTTGTATTCTTCAGTATTTTTCCATTGGAATTTTTCCTTGTTCTGAATCCTCTTTGATAATGAAAGAAATTATTTCTTGACCCAGGCAGTAATATAGCCCTCATATTGTTTTGAAAACCAGAGTCACCGCTGAGTGGACTATTTACAAATATGACCGACCTTTTGATGCCACTTTCTTTGGAGTTTCTGACCTTCAAAGCTTCACTTTGTTGTGCAAAAAGATATTGGTGGGTCTGGGACGATTTCATTGAAAGAAAACAAAGGAAAGCTACTTCAAATTTTATTCATTCATAATAGAATTCAAATGCACATAATTTTCTAAGCACTGAAAAATCTAAGGTTATGCTTGAGACTGTGCTTCTTATATTTTTTAGTATGGTCTTTTGAGGTGTTCCCCCAACCCCTTACCCCCCACCCCGGCCCAAATCCTCCTAGAGTTCATTTAATGAAGCGTATGACTTGATCACTGTCTTAGTTGATCTGTCTTTGATGTCATTTCTTTAAGGAAATGTTCCACCTTGGGCCCCGAATACCAGTTTAAAAAAGTGAGTAGTTAAATGAAGTTTGAGGTAGTTCTCTCATTTAAAAATTCCTGCACCCACTACATTATTAAAGAGAAGGTTGTTCATGTTCTCAAGTGGCAGCACAAAAATCTCACACCCTGATCTGACCAGTATGAAAACAACTGCTAGCACAAACTGTCCTTCCTCTGTCCCCAGCTGAAATTGGGGGAGGGACAAAGCCCAATTGTTACTTTACCCCATCCCATCTGCCTGCTAGAAGGCCTATTTCCTACCCTAATGGTTTCTGCCTAACAAATGGTGTTTCTTTTTTACAGCATTATGATCCTGGACTTGTTGTGGTGATGGTAAACTTAGCAGTGGTAATTTTTTATTTTCAGACTGAATTACTCCTTTTGTCATCAGTGCACCAATATGTTAGGCTTACTTTCTCTGTTGTAGCCTTCATCCTTCTGCTTGGTCTTTTTCATTTTCCTTTCCTTTCCTTATGCAACTTGTCTGATCCTTGTTCATTAAAGGGTAATATTAAGAAGGGATGTATCTATGTTAGAACTGCCAAAAAAAAAAAAAATCAGTTAAAACATTAAATTCTAATACTGTCAAAAACTTGATTTCCCTACAATGTAATGGGCACTAGCACTTGCTACTGCAATTTATAAATAAATTTAAACAAACTTTGACTGCCTTAGAAGGCAAAAGTACTAATGCAGAGTTTATAAACAGGGGTTTACAGAGGTAATGAATTTGTACTAAAACTTTCTTGCTTCTTGCAAAACAAATTCTGATAGACCAAAAAAGATGCCAAAACAAAAAAAGTAAATTCCTTTGACATTTCCTTTCAATTCTTTTATTGGACCATTTGTTTTTACCAGTAAATCCCTGATTGAGACGTTATGAAAGTGATATTGCACCTAGGAAGTCATTTTTATAACCTGTCTTTAATTTGGTCCTTTTGCTAAAGATTGCAGTCACTGCTTATTTATTATACCATTGGGCATAAGATAGTAATGCATTTTCATTTTGTTTGACTGGCTGTCTTTGATAGTATCTAAACGAAAGGCTGTATTTTAGAACATTTTCTTTTTTCTAGCATGAAATATTCTTTACTTAAATTTTTCACTGTTTTTTCAGATTATCTCCTTATTGCTAAAAATAATGGGATGTTGGCGATAAGTAGTTAAATTTACTAATTTGTTTTTCGTTACTTTTAAAGACAAAACCAAATCCCACAAATATAGAGCAACTGGATATAAGCCAGTCACTTTGAAAACAGTTTCTCTTTTCTCCAGGACCAAACCTAGTCATGATCATGACTTTTGTTTATCTATTTTTTAATTTGTTTTTAATAAAATCTCAGCGTTAGCCTGACAAAAAGCTCAGCTTTTTAGCCCAAAGGTATAATATATATGTGTGTATAACAACAACAACAGCAGCAACAACAACAACAACAACAAAAAAAACAATTGTTTACACCAGCCTGAGTGAAATGATGAGGGAAGTAAACATTGTGTTTTTTCACTAAAGGTGTACAACGGATAAGGTAAGTCCTCTTTCAGTGGGCTTACATCACAATAAACAGCGCAAGTTGTGATGTAAAACAGCTGTGGTAGTAAAGTGCTTGTCTGCCCCATTTTGCTTTGTTTGGCTGGTTATGAGTGGATTAAATATACATTTTAAAAATTCTCCAGCATAGATTGATTAGTTTAAAGTCAATTTTCTTCGCAACTAGTCCTTTTCACAGCTTACCGATTGCTACAGCCAGTGTTAAATCCACTCTGTTCCTAAGGGCAAGTAACCAACTGTAGGTTTTATTTAAATTCTTCACAGTCCAACTTAATTTTAAAGCATATTTTGAAAATGAAAAAAATATTAAACATACTGACTTTGCAGTTAGAGAGTTGTCCGGCATCATGTTGAAGCTGATTTTTAAATTTAAGCATGTCCAGTTGAGATATTTATTACCAGTTTTAAAAAAAAGTGTGTGTGGGAGGATATCAGTGGACAGTAAAAGTGAAGTAATTCTTGAAGGAAAGTTACTTGGGGGTTTTTAAAAAATGAATTTCTAAAGTTTTTGATTTTCAACCTCCTGGTACCATAGCTTAAAAGTGCTTTGCATTACTTATTAATTTGACTTTGCCACAGTAATCTGGAATTAATTCCCGACTGGAAGGTCACCATGGTGGTTAGTTGGGTTTAAACTGGGAGAAGTAGGTTTGGTCGTAAGCTGTGAGAATGGCTTGTGTTTGGTTCACTGTAGCTTTCTGGTCTCTGCACTCCAAGGCAAGATCTCTAACCACCCAAACCCAATGTGTAAAGTGAGCTGTTGGCTTTGCTTTGCATCTTACCTTGATTATGTGTTCCTGTTACAGGGAGAACAGATCCTATTCCCATTGTTGTCAAGTATGATGTCATGGGCATGGGCCGCATGGAAATGGAGGTAAATTGATCTCATTAGTTCACTTGTTTTATGGTATATTTAAAATTGATATTCACCCCAAATTCAGATGCTAATACAAGAATATATTTATTAGATAAAATAGTTTTAATATCTTTCTTTGGAAATATAAAAATATTTTTTACATCCCCATGTAGTGCTGCCAGGTTGGTGATAAATAATGCCAGATATAAACCCAAACCCTGTATTCCAGTTGGCAGTGTTGCTGAGCTTTAAAAATATTTTCTGTGGTAGACACTTTGCCCCTGTAAAGTTACATATAACTGTCATTTGTGAAACCTGCTTCTCATTGCCTAAAACATTTTCTCAGGGCCTCCCCAGTGGCACAGCGGGTTGAGCACAGGAAGCTGTCCGCAGCCTCTGCACCGCGGGTTCTATTCCCTCATGGCGCGGCAGACCTCTCCTGTAGTGCCCGCTGCTCCCTTCAGCAGTGCTTTCAGTCCGTCTGCCTGTTCTCCTCCCCGCTCCTGTCTCTGGTGTATTCTCCCACCCTCCCGTGCCTCTGGCCTGTACCCCAGCTATTGTATAAATAAATAAATAAATAAATAAATAAATAAAACATTTTCTCCATTAATTCTCCAAAGAGTTAATTTTTAATTCTTTGTTCTCCAAAGAATTAATTTTTAAGTTTTTGGCATTGAACATTGTGTAGAGTTCATTATCATCAACAAATGTGTCAGTTGGGCACCAAGGATTAATGAACTATTTTGAAACTGTTTTCTCTGTGGGGTGACAAGAAAGCAACAGGTAGCTGGGCAAAGTACAATGGTTTTTATTTTCATACAATACTGTAGTATGACTTTAAATAGCTAATTGGGGTTCTTTAGGAATTAAGACTAATAATGTCTATTTTTATTAAGCTTGATTATGCCGAAGATGCTACCGAACGGCGCCGTGTCTTAGAAGTGGAAAAAGAAGACACAGAAGAATTGAGACAGAAATACAAGGTACTTCAATAAAGCCATTCTTGCATGTGTGTGGTGCTCACACTGAAAGAGATGTTCATTTTTGGTGAAAAGGATCTCTGGTGACAGGATGTGTTTGACATTTGGGTAGTAATTAGGATAGTAGATACCAGGTTTCTATTACTTTTACTATTTATTGTCTCTAAAATCTATAGAGGGGCCTCTCCGGTGGCACCACAGGTTGAGCCCTGCGCAGTGAAGCTGTCCGCAGCCTATGCAGCGTGGGTTCAATTCCCGGCTGGCCAGGGAGAAACCCACATGGCACGGCAGACCTCTTGCCTTGCCCGCTGCTCCCCTCAGCAGTATATTTCAGTCAATCTGCCTGTTCTGCTCCCCGCTCTCTCTGGTGAATTCTCTCACCCTCCCGTGCCTCTGCCCTGTACCCCAGTTCTTGTATAAAAATAAATAAATCTTTAAAAAAAAATCTATAGAGATTGTAAGTCTTTGGGAAGATTACATTATTGTTTGAATGTACAGTGTTTGGGACATAGTAGGCAGTAGTAACAGTAAAAAGTTGTTATTCAGGAGTCCTTTGAGAATGGTCCTGTCTCTGTGTCTCACCCATTAGGTATTAGCTTAAAACATTACATTATCAGAAACCTCCCCATACCACCCAATTTATAAGTCCTTCACTATGTCTTATTCTCTTGTGGTACTCTTCTATAATTTATGATTATGAATTTTTGTTTTTTCATTTATTTATAGTTTATACTGGGAAAAAAGAGACTACCTATTTGTATATTGCATCCAGCATAGTGACTGGCACATAAGTACTCGATACATATGAGTTGAATAAATTAATTCTTAAAGTAATGGGAAAAGACAGATTTACTTGGTATACTATTCGAAATATAAACATTTTAAAGAATACATTTTGATTGTTCAAGTAGAATTACAGTATCAAATGAATAGTAAATAATGAAAAGCTTAGTAGCCTCATAAGATTATGCAATATATTTTAAGACCCCTTTCCCTTCCCCAATAAATTATTGGGTTGTCAGGAATATCATGACGCATTTTTGCAACAGATGGTACTAGTTCATTTTTGGAAGTACTAGATTCATTTGCATCTATGCTATTGCTAGTCATTTGACAGTTGACAGTTCTAGCTTCATTCTAAAAGAAATTGAGCTATTTGGTTGCATTTTGGAAATTTTACACCAAGTTGAAGATGGAAGACTAAACTACATTTTTGCCGTATTTTACTGTTTTAATTCCCTAAAGGGAAGCTTGTGAAAAGTTGCATAAAGTTTTCGGTTACAGTGCTCTACAAGAACGTCAGTGCCAATGATGGTTCACAAAATTCTGTGCTGGTGATTTTGATCTCAGTGATGCTCCTGGGTCAGGGATGCCCACCAAGGTAGATGATGACAAAATGAAAGCATTGATCGAGTCAAAACCACATTACTGACACGAGATTGCAAAAACATTAAACATCCATCTTTCAGGTGTTCATGACCACCTGAAAAAGCTGGGATACATAAGCAAGCTCAATATTTGGGTTGCTTGTGAACTCAAAGTTCATTTAATGTGCGTGTAAACATCTGCCATGTGCTCATTAAACGTGAGGAAAACGATCTTTTTTTGAAGCGACTAATAACTGGTAATGAGAGGTGAATTGTTTACAACAATGTAGTACGAAAACAGTCCTCGTCCTGAGGTGATATATTTTTTGAGCTCCTACCGAACAGTCAATTCGAATGTGTACTGTCAGCATTTGGACAGTTTGAACAAATCTATCATCCAGAAATGTCCAGAGCTCATTAATCGTAAAGGCATTGTGTTCTATCATGACAACAGGAGACAACATGCACATTTGATCACCTGTCAAAAATTATTGGAGCTTTGATGGGACTGTTGCCACATCCACCATACTCTGCTGACCTTGGCGCCGTCAGTCTTCCACTTGTTTCTTCTCTGTAAACATGGTATAATGTTCAATTCAGATGAGATTGTAAATCAGCACCTTACTCAGTTTTTCTCTGATGAAGACAGGTCATTTCTTCTATGAATAAGGATTTGTGAAGCTCACTGGCAAAAGGTTATCAAACAAAACAGATAATATATCATTGATTAATCTTTGTTCTTTATATTAATAAATGACCTTTGAAAAACAGAAAAAATACATCATGACTTTTCTGGCAACCCAGTATTACTTACTAGAGCTCTTTGAGTAAGTAGAGCAAGAATTATTTACATCCATTGTACTGATGAGAATACTTATTCAAATTTGGGGTCAACTCTGAATGCTGCTGTTTGTGAAACCCTTTTCCTTTCCTGCAATCACTCTTTTATTATTCTTTTCTTCCTAATCCCTTTGTCATAACAATTCACCAAAAACCTATTCCCATTTCAACATCTTTTCTGTTGTGTAGTGTGGGACTGGGGCAGGCTCAGTGGACTCTGAGAACTGCCAAGTGTTCCTTTTATTGAGATATCTCCCTCTTAGTCTCCTCAACTGTCACTGTCAAACATTAGTTCCCAGCCCTCGTTGTCCCTCAGTCACCTTGCTCTTCTTTCACCTTTCCTTACTCCTAGTAGGAAAGCTGCAAAGAGAATTTAGACCATTAGGTGGGAGAGTTGGGCAAATATTTCCCAAATTATTTTCATAGGTTGAAAAAAATATGAAACGTGAAATTATATAAGTATTTAAAATCTATAAATAATTGTGTTAAAGTATATAATCTCATTCTATAATTTCAAACCTATAAAGTATTTTAAACAATTGCATGTGTAAATATGTAATGTGTGTGTGTATATATATATATATATATATATACACACACACACAAATCTTCATGTATATGTGTGTTTGTGTCTTTTTTATTTGAAAAATACATATAAACACCTGGGTTAATGCTTTCTTTCCCCTGTTGTATTGTGACACTTCTGGAATTGATGAGTATTATGCTAAAAAAAAAAAAAAATCAAAGGCTGAACTAATTCCCCCCCTTGATTGTTTGATTTAGTTGCTCAAAAATCTTTCTTTACTTTTAAGATTCAGTAATTTTACCAAGTTAGTGATTACCACTACTTTCTTAGGGCCATTTTCATTGGCCTTTTAGGTCATTTTCATTGACCATTTTATTTCATTTTTATTACAATATGTTCTTTCAACATGTAGATGCACTTTCTTAGCCTGTATATTTGAAGGATTCTTCCTTTGCTGGGTATTTGTTTTTTCTTTTTTTTTTTTAGAGGCATGTTTTTATTTATTTATTTGTTTGTTTGTTTGTTTATACATGCACTGGGTACAGTCAGAAGCGCGGGAGGATGAGAGAATTCACCAGAGCCAGAGCGGGGAGCAGAGCAGGCAGAAGGAACAAAGCACACTGCTGAGGGGAGCAGCGGGCGGCAGGAGAGGTCTGCGCGCCATGTGGGACCTTCCTCCGGTGGCCGGGGAGCAGCCAGGGATCGAACCGGTGCCTCAGAGGCAGCGGGCAGCTTCGCAACCCAGCGCTCAACCGCTGCGCCACCGGGGAGGCCCTTGTTTTTTGTTTTTTAAAGATTTATTTATTTAGGTAACAAGAGCTGGGGTATAGGTCAGAGGTGTGCGGGGCAGGTGAGAAGATTCACCAGAGACAGAGTGGGGAGCTGAACAGGCAGACTGACTGAAATACACTGCTACGGGGAGCTGCGGGCGAGACAGGAGAGGTCTGCTGCACCATGTGGGTTAGCTCCCTGGTTGGGGCTAGAACTCGTGCTACAGTGGCTGTGAGATAGATTCATAGTGCTGAGACTTAACCCCTTGTGCCACCAGAGCAGCCCTGTTGGGTATTTCTTGATGACCTTTTCTTAGATCTGCCATAATTGGACGGAAGTTTTCTGCTTTCTTTGTGTATATTGTCTGTACTATGCATGCTTTCCCCCATTACTCCAATCCAAGTTCTTTCTAGATCTCAAAAGTTCTTGATGAGTGCTAGAAATGTAGGAATATCACTTCAGATGAACCTTTATTTACAGGAAGTAAGTTCCTGCTATCATTTTCTGAAATCTGTCTACCTCCATCTTTTTTATGTTGCTTACTTGGCTTTGTATGACTTCTGCTACATTTTTCCCAAGTATATGTTCTGTAAGGATCTTAACTTCCCTCACACACTTTTTTTGTTTTCCTTTTCATTCTCCAGATCTTATCATCATTTTGTTTTTATGTGATATCAAGAGAAAAAAGGAAGTTGTTTTCCTATGCTACACTACCATACCAAAAATCTTTGTATTGTTAAATTTTTTTGTTAGTTGCTATGTACGGAAACACGATTTTAAAAATACATGTATTCGGGGGCCTCCCCGGTGGCGCGGTGGTTGAGCGCTGGGTTGCGAAGCTGCCCGTGGCCTCTGCGGTGCCGGTTCGATCCCCGGCTGCTCCCGGCCACCGGAGGAGGGTCCCACATGGTGCGCAGACCTCTCCTGCCGCCCGCTGCTCCCCTCAGCAGTGTACTTCGGTCCTTCTGCCTGCTCTGCTCCCCTCTCTGGCTCTGGTGAATTCTCTCACCCTCCCACACTTCTGACTGTACCCAGTGCTTGTGTGGACAAGGCAGACAGGCGAACAAATAAATAAATAAATAAAACATGCCTCTATAAAAAAAAGGAAAAATTTAAAAAAAATAAAAAATAAAAAAAAAAAAAAAAAAAAAATAAAAATACATGTATTCGGGCCTCCCTAGTGACGCAGAGGTTAAAGTCTCAGCTCTGTCAAGCTTTCACCAGCCACTGTGGCATGAGTTTAATCTCTCAGCCTGAGAGCTGACCCCCCTGGCATAGCAAACCAATTCTGTCTCGCCTGCTGCTCCCCTCAGCAGTGTATTTCAGTAGGTCTGCCTGTTCTGCTCTCCGGTCTGTCTCTGGTGAATCCTCTCACCCCTACACCTCTGGCCTGGACCCAGTTCTTATATGCATAAATAAAATCTTTTTTAAAAATAAATAAAAATAAAAATACATATATATTCATCATCTTTCCATTATTGGCATTAATAGGTTATCTGAAGAGTGCTGGTTTTCTACATAGTATCCATGTGAATAATGGTATTTCATTGTTATTCTTTCCAGTTGAATAAAATCTTTCCCTCTTGCTCTCTTATAGTTCCGTTTCTCTTTTGCTTTTCTTTTCTCCCTCACTCTGCTGGTTAGATCCTTTAGTCCAGTACTGAGTTTCAGCAGTGATAGTGGACACACTTAATCTTATTCTCAGAATACTTAGAATGTATGCTGTGTGAGTTTTTTTAATAGGTCCTTTATCAGGTTAAGGAAGGTTTTTTGAGGGTTTTTTTTTTTTTTTAAGAATTATTTTTATTTATGCATATAAGAACTGGGTTGTGGACCAGAGGTGTGAGGTGGGGGTGTGAGAGGGTTTAACAGAGAGAGAGTGGGGAGCAGAACAGGCGGATTGACTGAAATACACTGCTGAGGGGAGCAGCATGGTCTGCTGTACCATGTGGGTTAGCTACCAGGCCAGGGATCGAACTCATGCTGCAGTGGCTGGTGATAGCTTGATAGATTAACTCCTATGCCACCAGGGAGGCCTGTGGGTTTGAGTTATTTATGTTTGATTAAATTTTAGCAAACTGTCAAGATGTTGATAAACTTTAAGTGGTAAATTATACTAATTGATATTTTCATCTAATATCAACCTTGCTTTTATGAGCTTAGGATCACTTTGGATATTGATTATCTGTTTTATTCATTGCTAGATTTAAATTGCTTATATTTTGTTTAGGACCTGAAGCTGTTTATGAGTGAGAGTAGCCTGCCACATATCCCTTGTTATGTTCTTGGCAGATTTTGATATCAAGATTGTAGTAGCCTTATAAAATGAGCTGGGAATTATTTCTCATTTCAGCTCTACAGTACTTTGAACACATTGAAATTATTTTTTCTTTTCACGTCTATTTAATAATGTCTAAACTTACTAATAAAGGCACCAAAGCCTATTAAAACAATAATGAGAGAAAATTTACACCAACTTAAATTGACAAAAATAAAATGGAATTATTTTTTATTGAAGACCTTTAAAATTTCCTCGATTCGTGTTAGTGTTTTCTTTGTTGCACCTAATAAAATATATATTGATTACTCTCAGATGCATGGAACTGAGTTAATCATGGTCCCTGGTGTTTTAAATACTACTACAATTTTTTTTTTAAGTGCAACAAAGAAAACACTGCCATCTTACTTTGTCCTCTTTTTGTTCTCACCCCCAGTCTTTTCCTCTTTATTCCTGCGTTCTTTTGTGTTGATAATTCTTACATTTCTTTCCCCTCTTCATTAAACTGGGAATAATGTATGGTTTCTGTTATTTTATAGTTACCTAGAAATTTTTTCTAAGGTACAAATGACCACATTTTACTTTATCTCCCTCATGAGCAGTATAACATTTTGGAGTGTTTTGATTCCATTTTATTAACTCTTCTGTCTTGCGTACGTAATAGTGGGGTAAAATTAAAAACTTGTTGATTTTATGGGGAAGATGCAGTATAAATAAACAAAAAAGAATAGATGATCTAAATGGAATGATTTCAGTTTAGAGCATCTGAAGTTGCAGTGCTTAGTGTACATTCAGTACACCAGAATATTCAAATCTGGAATATATTGGAGGCGGGGGTTTGAGGATTGGTGCCAGCAAGGGATAAAAGGTGGGAAGGTGTCAGCCTATTGATGATTTTAAAGTTATAGGAATGGATTAAGTCACCCAGGGAAAAAGGAAAAAATGCAGTATCAGAGATGAATAATTCTTTCAGTAGTTTAATCTGCAGACTGGACTGACTGAATTAAAGATAGAATCAATAATTTGAAGGGGAAAAAAGACAAAACTAGCAGGCAAACTAAATCACTAAGCAGGAGGAAGAGGGAAAGAGATTAAAATGGGAGGGAAGAGCACAAGAGACTGTGGTGATGGTTCACAGATGACTTGGTATTGGGAATTTTATAGGGACTACACCTGAGAGGAGAAATCATACATTGTACAAAAAGGAATAATGATGTAAAATATAAATAAATAAAATTTAACAAAACAAAAAAACTTTGTAATAATTTGAAGATAAGTTGGTGTAAACTTTCTAACTGAAATTGAAAGGAAAGTGAAAAAACAGAATGTTTTGAATTCCACACAATAATCAGAGTCTAATACACATGTATTGCTAAAGTCCCAATAGGAGACAGAAATGGATGGATTCTAAGAAATGATGGCTGAGAACTTTCCAAAATTAATTAAAATGTAGTTGTTGGGCTTATTTCTCTTTTTTCCTTCAGTGAGTCTTAAAATAATGACATTTTATGTAAAATGTAGAGTTTAAAGTGGTTTTAGGCAAATAATATCGTAGGAAGAAGTAAATTTGGTTTCTAGAGAACTTAGACTGCAAAAAACTCCTAGATGAAGTCCCCAATTAAAAGATCATAATTGTAATTGCTCATTTTTGTAGTTTCATTTTATTTTAAACATTTTGTTATCTTATTCTGTAGCAATTATTCCAATATCTGAGATCTTTGGGACCTAAATTTATTGCTTATTTCCTGTGACTTGTCTTAGGATAAATTTATTTCCTTTTGTGTATGTAGTTATCTTTGTGACTCATTCTGTTGATCTTAACCTAGGAAAGTTTTTAGGCCCAAAAGTGAATGTGTTTTTTGAGAGTACTTTTTTATTCCTTCTGCCAAGACCCATGATCTCTCCAGTCCACTTTCAGGTTCTTGTTGAATGAGACTTCTCAGATTTAGCTCTCCCACCATTTTTAAGCTCTGTTGGCATCCACATATCCTAAAGAAAGCCCTTTATAGCTCTGGTTTCAGAATCAGATTATAGTTGATTTTTGTTCAAAATGTTTATTTTGTTTTTTTCTTTGTGCCTTTTGGGGATTTGCTTTATTTCTATGGCTTCTACAATGCAATAAAAATTGTGTTTTATGTATCTAGTTGGTTGTTTTCCTTAGCCTACTTGGTGGTAGGAGTAGGAGATGCCACAGTTACCTAATCCATCATAACTAAAATTAGACTCTTTTTGAATATTATTTAATTTGAGGACAACTATTAGTACAACCACACACAAATTACCTCACCAAATTTCCACTTATGTTTCATCCAGCCTTTACTGGTTGAAATGCTATAAAAAGCCCTTTTTTCTTTCTTCAGGTTAGACAGCTTCTTCACGACATTAAACTTAAAGTTCTGTCAAGTCCATTTTTTATTTGTATTTTATGTTTCTCACAGGATTATGTTGACAAAGAGAAGGCAATTGCCAAAGCATTAGAAGACCTCAGAGCCAACTTTTACTGTGAACTCTGTGATAAGCAGTATCAGAAACATCAGGAATTTGACAACCATATCAACTCTTATGATCATGCACACAAGCAGGTGAGAAATTGCTAACAAGGAAAAAGACACTTAAGTTGTCATTATAACTATTGACTTTCATGTGTATACCAAAATAGTATTGACTATAGTTTCTTATACCTATCAGTTGTTTTTTTTTTGCAGATAACATCTGACTGACTTGATTTTTTTCAGTAACAGAAGGCTGGACATAGACCTTCCCCTTCCAAGATTATATGTAGAGTGAAGAATTGTGAGCTTCATAAAACTTAAAGTTTTTGGCCTTGAGTGATTTTAAATTTATATTTAAGTTGGTAATTCAGCTGAGGATTACTGGGGACTTTGTTTTACTCACTCCCTCTTTCTGAATTCATGTTAATCGCAGAACAGTTATGTTGCACTGTGTAGTCTTCATCTTCTGCATTAAGAGTTCATGCTTTACTGGCTAGTATTTCCTATTAGAAATCATTCTGTTATTCAGTATTTCTTGGAAGG
Organism: Talpa occidentalis; assembly: GCF_014898055.3. Classification (NCBI taxonomy): domain Eukaryota; kingdom Metazoa; phylum Chordata; class Mammalia; order Eulipotyphla; family Talpidae; genus Talpa; species Talpa occidentalis. Next base: position 121,868,880 of record NW_023605083.1, on the reverse strand, counting down.
TAGCTAAATCTTAAGAAGGAAAATAAAATTAGATCTCACCTCAACTGTAACAAAAACTGATGGCGCATGTTGAAGAGTTTGTTGAAAATTTAATTATGCTTTGCTTGTATTCTTTTTTTCCTACCATTGATTTATAGTAGAAACTTGCTCCTGACTAGTTACTAGCATTAAGAAAGTGGTAATAATTCCCTTGGGAATTTTAGAAGGAGGAAATTAGTCTTTAAATCTGTAGAACAGTTCTCGCTTATTAAAGAATTTTGAACCATTTGATCTTGAGTAACTTAGCAGAATTTTCTAGGCCTTTGGGGGTACAGTAGTTGGATTTGTTAAACTTTTGAGACTTAGGAGCATTGCTGGAATATTCTTTTGAGCTGGACCTGTTGAACCAATAATATTTTTAACCATTCATCTTCTAACCAGCCGTGAGATTTCAGTGAAATCTTTCAGTAAAACTTTGACTAAGTTTTACTTTTACTAACCAGCAGCTTGTAAGCTATTGAGTTTGCAACAACCTTTTCCATATTTACCCACACCTATCCAGTTTAAGATTATTCCACTGATAGTTTTCAAGACAACACTTTAAATTTTTTTATACTTTTGGACATTGTTTTAATATATTGTCAGCTCTGCTTGGTTTGAAGAAGAGAAATTTAGAAAACATATGGACAAGATAGATTGGCAATTTCCTGCAAAGAATCATCTGTCAAGAAAGAAGACTACTACAGTGAATACTGCTTAACCAGTAACTTTTCCAGTTTTTCAGTGTGTATATAATTCAGATTTTCATGTTAAAGATTAACAAAAACATTTAGCATCTAAATGCATAGCGACCTTTATGAGCTCTTAAAAACTACTTCAACTACTGTCTCTGATAAATTTTTAAAATCATGAGGAAACTTTAGGCACCAAAAGAACGTTTAGAAAGGTTACATTTTTAGGTGATGGAATGACTTTTGAATAAAGTACAGGAAAAGTATAATTCAAGCTTGAATAATTTATTGATTTGCCTTTTAAGGGGGAGGGAAACCTGTCAAGCAAAATAGATTAAAAAATCTGATCAAAAGTATAGGCCTGATAAAATTCATATTGACATTAATGTGATGAGTGATAATGTTTTAGTCATGTTGCTCTTAATTTGAGAGTAAAAGAACATTTTGTTACACCTCTGGTTCATTTGAACTTGATATGTTTACTTCCCTCTGTCCCTGTGTTAACTGAGTTCTTTCACTGCTTTTCTCTATTGCTGTGAGTGGTTTTCTGCCTGGGTAGATTTTGTACTCCAGGTGACACTTGGCAATGTCTGGAGACATTTTTTGGTTATCTCGTCTAGGAGAATGGGGCTACTGGTGTCTATCTAGTGATTGGAGGCCAAGAGTTATGCTAATCATCCTGCAATGCATAAGAAAGCTCCTTGTAACAAAGGATTACCTGGTTCAGGTAATTCTGAGATTAAGAAACCTGGTTATATTGGGATTATTGCAAAATTTTCAAATATGAATGGTGTTGTGATGTCATTTGACTTTTGGTTGATACAAATCACTACCATTTTAAGTCTACAGCTATGTTGTAAACATTACCAACTGCTCATTTAGATGATCCCAAATATTTATTTCTCTTTTTAGATTCCATCAAAATGGAAATACAAAATTAAGGACATTTATAGAGAACTCAAGTTTGATAACTGTTAATGTAGAACATATCTGTGATCCTTGGTTTGGGAAAAAGCCATTAGCTGTTAAGATTAATGAATGCATGTGAGCTAATTTCTTCACTTTGGTCAAAAGCCCATCGTAGTTTTTTTTTTTATTATTATTATGTTTGTTTGTTTGTTTGTACAAGCACTGGGTACAGTCAGAAGCGCGGGAGGGTGAGAGAATTCACCAGAGCCAGAGTGGGGAGCAGAGCAGGCAGAAGGACCGAGGTACACTGCTGAGGGGAGCAGCGGGCGGCAGGAGAGGTCTGCGTGCCATGTGGGACCCTCCTCCGGTGGCCGGGAGCAGCCAGGGATTGAACCGGCACCACAGAGGCCGCGGGCAGCTTCGCAACCCAGAGCTCAACCGCTGCGCCACCGGGGAGGCCCCCCATCGTAGTTATTAAAAAAAAAAACAACTAATGTATGAGTTTGTTATTTTTGGTGACATGTCTTTTATTTGGTTGAAGTATAGCTTTTTCATCTTTCTTTATACTGCTGTCTTAATGCAAATGGTAGAATCTTGAAAGAGAATACTAAAAATATACTTTTAAGGGGGCTTCCCTGGTAGCGCAAGAGGTTAAGTCTGCAGCCAATGCATTATGAGTTTGATCCCCAGCTAGGGGAATCCACATGGCACAGCAGACCTCTCCTGTCTTTCCTGCTGCTCCCCTCAACAGTGTATTTCAGTAATCCACCTGTTATGTTCCCCATTCTATCTCTGGTGAGTCCTCTCACCCTCTCCCGCCACCTCTGGCCTGTACCCCAGTTCTTGCATGCATAAATAAATCTTTAAAAAATATATATATATATGGGCCTCCCCGGTGGCACAGCGGTTGAGTGCTGGGTTGCGAAGCTGCCCACAGCCTCTGCAGCACTGGTTCGATCCCAGGCTGCTCCCTGGCCACCGGGGGAGGGTCCCACATGGCGCGCAGACCTCTCCTGCCGCCCGCTGCTCCCCTCAGCAGTGTGCTTTGTTCCTTCTGCCTGCTCTGCTCCCCGCTCCGGCTCTGGTGAGTTTTCTCACCCTCCCGCACTTCTGACTGTACCCAGTGCTTGTATAAATAAATAAATAAATGAATGAATGAGTGAATGAATGAATAAATAAATAAAATCTTATGAAAAAAAAATATATACTTAAAAAAAAATACACAGTCTAAATCTTTATAATTCAACCTTCCCTGCAATTAGAATTTCTAAGGAACATTAATTGACCTTGGTACAATACTAAACAACCCCTTAGAAAGAGGTTATTTAGGTCCTATTTTTCATTCCTCTTTGATGGATATGGACTTACCATACAAATGGACCTACCATTTTCCAAATTCATGTTCTAAAATCATAAAGACACCCTGTCTTGTCTTCCAGGAAGGCACACAGGATTATTATGAATCTGAGATAATAGGTAAGTACGTTCAAGCCTATTTTAGTAATCCCTAGTTTGCATCTTCCATCAAATTTTCATCATTTAAATTTCCCGGAGAGGGTCCTCCCTGGTGGTGCAAGGGGTTAAGCACCACACTATGAAGCAATCCGCAGCCTCTGTAGCACGAGTTCGATCCCTGGCTGGCCAGGGAGCAACCCACATGGCGAGGCAGACCTCTCCTGTCTTGCCCGCTGCTCCCCTCAGCAGAGTATTTCAGTCAGTCTGCCTGTTCTGTTCTCCACTCTATCTCTGGTGAATCCTCTCACCCTGCCATCTCTGGCCTGTACCCCAGCTCTTGTAAGCATAAATAAATAAATCTTTAAACTTTTTTTTTTTTTTTTAAATAGAGGCATGTTATTTATTTATTTATTTGTTTGTTTGTTTATTTTGTTTATACATGCACTGGGTACAGTCAGAAGCGCGGGAGGGTGCGAGAATTCACCAGAGCCAGAGCGGGGAGCAGAGCAGGCAGAAGGACCGAAGTACACTGCTGAGGGGAGCAGCGGGCAGCAGGAGAGGTCTGCGCGCCATGTGGGACCCTCCTCCGGTGGCCGGGAGCAGCCAGGGATTGAACCGGCGCCGCAGAGGCTGCGGGCAGCCTCGCAACCCAGCGTTCAACCGCTGCGCCACTGGGGAGGCCCATAAATAAATAAATCTTTAAAAAAAAATTCCCAGGACTTCCCCTGGTGGCGCAGCGGTTGAGCGCTGGGCTGCGAAGCTACCTGCAACCTCTGCAGCGCTGATTCAATCCCCGGCCACTGGCGAGGGTCCCACATGGTGCAGCAGACCTCTCCTGCCGCCCGCTGCTCCCCTCAGCAGTGTATTTCATCGTTCTGCCTGTTCTGCTCCCTGCTCTGGCTCTGGTGAATTCTCTCACCCTCCCGTGCTTTTGACTGTACCCAATGCTTGTATAAATAAATAAATAAATATTAAAAAGAAAAAGAAAATTGTTTAAAAAAAAAATTTCCAGAGAAATAATCTATAATGTTAGTGATAATCACTAGTTTTGGCAGGATCCTAAACATACCCTGATCTTTTTTTTTTTTAGAGGCATGTTTTGTTTGTTTGTTTGTTTGTTTTGTTTATACATGCACTGGGTAGCTCGGGAGGGTGAGAGAATTCACCAGAGCCAGAGCGGGAAGCAGAGCAGGCAGAAGGACCGAAGTACACTGCTGAGGGGAGCAGCGGGCGGCAGGAGAGGTCTGCGCGCCTTGCGGGACCCTCCTCCGGTGGCCGGGGAGCAGCCGGGGATCGAACAGGCGCCGCAGAGGCCGCAGGCAGCTTCACAACCCAGCGCTCAACCGCTGTGCCACCGGGGAGGCCCAACATACCCTTATCTTAATTAAACACAATCTTTTAAGAAGGGGCTACATGGTCACCGTCATTAGTGATGATTTTCTTTTTTTTAATTTGGTGTTATTACGTGCCTCACTATTTACTAGTTTTCCAAGATATTTTGTGAAGAAAGTCACTAATATATAAATACTAAGGCCCAACTTGATCTTTAAATGAAAAAGCTAGTTAGGCATTGTGACTGACTCAGCAGTTAACACTCATTTGTGACAATTGAAATACATTTTGAGTTCTCCAAGGATACTCATTTCCATTCCTCAAGAATTAACCCAATCTGTAATTTTCTTTTATCTAAGTTAGTCTTTTATAGCTGATATTCCATAGTGCTCAGTAAACATTATCATTCATCTTCTCTTAATCTTTGTTGACTTAGTTATAAGTTAAAATTAAATTTTAAATATAAGCATATTTCCATTCCTACCTCCTTGCCTCTTTAATTATTTTGCATCTTTAAAAAAATAAAAGTCTCCTAATGGACATGACAATGGAAACCATTTTCTTTAGCTTTTCAGATGCCCTGAAATTCAAACTCCAGAGAACATTCTCCTTTTAGCAGCACAGGAATAGAGCCTTTTAGCACTGCTTTTCTTTCTTGGTGGAGTCTTACCTATTTGTGATTCTTCCAACTTTGCTCTTTTATTTGTGCCAATAGGGTATGTCCTCATTAGCCTCTAGTACATAGAGATTACAAATTGTTAACACAGGTTTTTTCCTCTGGCTTTTATGGTCTTAGTTTTGTTTTTCCCCTTCAATCTCATTGCTTCCCCTTTTTATTTTTTTTTTTTTTTGTGGGACCCTCACTATCGGCTGGGGAATGAACCGGCGCTGCAGAAGTTGTGGGCAGCCTCGCAACCCAGCGCTCAACCGCTGCGCCACCAGGGGAGACCCTTCCCAATTTTTTAAAGTGAGATACTATATAATTCAATTTCTGTTTATCTTGAAAATATCTGTGAAAACATTGGGCTTACATTTCAACATAATAGTTGGTTAAAGCTGGATAGTTGCTGTCTCTTTAAAAAGGCATTTGTTCCTTTTCCAATTAGCTGTGATCTCCACTTCATCTTTTCTCTTAACAACCTGTACAAATCTTGATGTTACCTGCCAAACCTCTCCAAATATTTGAGTATGTAACCCAGGCCTGTAACTTTCCCTTCTCACCACACCCATTCCCACAGCTTCTGGTTGATTGACACTAAGGAAATAGCACAGTGACAAGCTACCTCCCTATTCCTCCTTAATGTCAGGTCCAAATTCCTTGCAATGAAAAGATGTCTAGGGTAGTCAGATCCAGTTATCAGAATCCCATACTGTAAAGGAGCTTTAAGAAATCCCTTTAACTTGTAGAAAGAATCAAAATATTTGTCAAAGGAAAAAATCCTTTCAACCTGCCTCTGTATTTTCTGTCTACCTCTGTTTTCTACTAAAATCACTTTAATATGAAACCCCTGTACTTTTTAATATTTTTAAAAAGACTTTTAATTCTTTTATAGTCATTTAGTACCAAGGTCTGTTTAAGCTATAAAAAGTTCAAGTGGTTTCTTGAGCTTTAAATGGTTGAACTAAGTCTATTATAGCAGCCATCTCTATTCTAAATTATACATAATAGAGCCTCACTGCATGATGTAGTTAACACTGTCTAAACTATTATAATTACTTTTTGACAGCAGTATTTACTCTTAGTTGACTATTGCATGCACTAAGGAACACGTTTTAGAGTTTTTCTTGTTACTGAAAAAGTGAAACAAAGGCCTCCCCGCTGGCGCAGTGGGTTGAGCACAGCACTGTGAAGCTGTCCACAACCTCTGCAGCGCAGGTTCCATTCCTGGCCAGCCAGGGAGATTCCCACGTGGCGTGGCAGACCTCTCCTGTCGCGCCCGCTGCTCCCATCAGCAGTGTATTTCGGTTGTCTGCCTGTTCTGCTCCCTGCTCTGTCTCTGGTGAATCCTCTCACCCTCCCGCTCCTCTGGCCTTTACCCCAACTCTTGTATAAAAATAAATAAATCGTAAAAAAAAAAAAAACCAGATTCTGAGTTGAAGAGTGTTGTCGAAGAAGTTCCTTGGTGATAGAAGGAATAATCATTTTGGACTTCACATGAACTTTTTTCAAGTTTGGAATGGTCACTTTCCTTTTGACGTTTCACTGTTTACTGATTGGATTTTTGCCTTAAGATCGCTTTACTGTATTTGATCCTCTGTATGCTTGTTACATATGGCATCAGGACAGTAAACACATCATAACAAATTGGATATATCTCTCAAGCAAGCCACTCAAGAAATGCCATCTGGGCTCATTTTTCACTGCTTCTATGGTATTTCTTAGAGGAAGGTCAAAAGTAAATAAATAAAAAGGTAATTCTAGGGCTAAGTAGATAATTCTAGGGCTAAATTAAATAGGAAATGACCCTTCTAAGAAGTTAAACCACTTGGATCAGAATGAAGATATTCCATAAGTACTCTACATTTTAGGTGTTTAGAGTATTTATCCTAGGAAACCATAAATTAATTATTGTAAAGACTTGAAATAGGTTAAGAAAAATCATAAAGTAAGTACTTATGAAACTCAAAATGTCATAAATGTTGACTTACAGACTACTACAGTTCATGTCTGAAGAGAGTATACTTTGAGAAGCAAAGCAAGTATGAAGAGAAAAATTCATCTCAGAACTTGAATGCATTGTAGTTTTATTTCATAGCAGCATTATTTATAAATGGCCCCAAAGCAGAAAAAACCCAAATATCCATCAACTGATGAATGGATAAATTGTGATATATGTACACCATGGAATATTATTCAGCAACAAAAAGGAATAGCTTACTGATCAGTAGATTATGCACAAACCTTGGATATAGTATGCTAAGTGAAAGAATCATAAAGAGTCCATATTATATGATTTCATTTTAAACAAATTGATAAAGAAAAGAAGATCAGGTTGCCAGGAAGTGGGTAGAAGGGGGCAATGAGGAGTGAGTGCTAATGTGTATTTCTTTTGAGGGTAATGGATATGTTCAAAAATATGATAGTAGTGATGGTTGCTCAGCTATTGGAATGCAATAAAACCCACTAAGTTTTACAATTTGAGTACATTTTGTGGTATGTAATTCCATGTCAAATTTATTTTTAAAACCTCATCCAGCTTAAATTTTGGTGATGGTGACTGTACATATACATTTGTGTGTGTGTGTGTGTGTGTGTATGAAAATAAATACTAAACCAGGCACACGTTATATTTAAGAATATACCATACTTTTAAGGCTTTTGCTGAATTTCTGAACAAAATAAAGCAAGTATTTCTCACTAATTTCATGACAAATTAGTTTGATACTCATCTAATATTAATAGCCACTGTTTTTGCAAAGTAATTGGGTATAATTGGTAAGTATTATCATAAATGACTAATGATACTACTCTTGCCCAGTGAAAAGAATGTCTACTTTTGTTTTTCTCAGATTTTTTCAGTGTCTCTAATCAACATTAGGGTTTGGTTTTCTGTTACCAAATGTTTCATATACTTTATTAATAAAATACATTTTCATCATTTACCGATATGCATGTGCCAAAAGAAAAAATTTACATCTACTATCCAGTAAGTTGAATTTCCTACACCACTCAACTATAACCTTCCTTCCCTAAGGAAGGAAGCTGAAGCTTCCTATGTTCTCTCCTGGTCATTTTGCTTCCTCACCACATGGTGATGTCCTGGATGACCTCATCCAGAAGCATCAGCCACTGAGACTTGAATCAGGGTATCCTGGCCAAGAAAGAACTATAGTACATGCATATTCCAGTGTGGGAAGCGAGAGAAAAATCATATTAATGTTATTATATGAAAGGGAAGAACCTGGATAAAAAGGTCATATATTTTGGGTATGCAGGATTGTTGACATAGAGGAAAAGGAGAAATTGAGGATCAAAGTAGGCCAGATTATGTTTAGCCAGAATGAGATTGAGGTGCAAATAGCCACCCCTTTTACTCTTTCCCATCTCTGCTTATAACCGATAAATAATAGATAAAAGTATATGTATGTATTCCTTATTTTAAAACTCATTTTAAAATAGTAACCAGTTTGGGGGCCTCCCTGGTGGTGCAAGGGGTTAAGTCTCAGCACCAGGAAGCTATTTATTGGCAGCCACTTCAGCATGAGTTCGATCCCTGGCCAGGGAGCTGATCCGCATGACTCAACAGATCTCTCTTACCTGTTGCTCCTCTTAGCAGTGTATTTCAGTCATTCTGCCTGTTCTGCTCCCCACTCTGTCTCTGGTGAATCCTCTCACACACACACCCCTCCCGTACCTCTGGCCTACACCCCAGCTCTTGTGTGCATAAATAAATAAAATAAATCTTTTTAAAAAATAGTAACCAGTTTGATAAATGTCTGTTGAGCATCTCTTTTGTGCCATAGATAAGGGTGTGTGTTTTGTAGGATTAGCTACAAAGACTAAACTTGAGTCCCTGTTCTAGAAGAATGGGGTTACTCTCTGGTAAAAGAAAGAAATCATGAATAATCTGTGACCCTAAAGAGAGAGAAGTCAGGTTTTCTCTTCAAAGTTGAAGAGAAATCATATTAGAACATAGGACTTTCAGTGGCAAGCAGGAAATGCTCTCTGCTTTGAATTGCCTGCTTTTAATGTCTGAAATTCCCTTCAAATGGAAACAATGGATTTAGTATTTAAATTGAGATAATCAGTTGAAATACTTGGCAAAGATAGCCATATTTATTCTAGTAAAGTATACAGAGTCAGAAACTTACAGCATCAAGTTTTGTTTTGATAGAAGTTATCAAAAGATTAAAAAACATATTTTGACTCAGACCTTTATTATCTTTTATTGCTAGGGAAAACTATGCAGAACTATGCACATCCCAGCTGACTATAATTTAGATTGAACAGTGCTGCTCGTTGCTTTTGACACTCCACATTATTGATAATGTGGGCAAAGTAATTATGCCTGTTGAAAACTTGGTGATATTTAGGAGATTCTCATTTCCCTTCTCTAATGTGTTCAGAATTGGATAGTGGAGCAGAAGTTTGTTCATGTCTGCGGTAGACATTTTTCTGCCAAACAAGGTGTTTGTGTTTTAAGAATTGGCATGACATTTCCATTTGAAGTGGTCTTTATCCTAAAGAGCCTTAGTTACAAGTGGATGTGTGTTTCAAGCAGGTGATCCAGCAAGTGGATGGGTTATTTTTAAAGATCTTTCCTCTAGTCTTTTAGGGAATTTAATGGAAATTCCAGCTACCATGTGCATGAAAATCAGTGAGAAAGGCCTGATTTTTCTCAGAACTAAGGGAGCTTACCTGCCTTTTTGATTCTCTAAAGAATAAACTTTTGTTACTATGAGAGTAATAGCTAAGGAACCCATATTAAATAAAATTTGAGTATATCTCTTGTAGAAACATGAAAATATTATATCACCCTCCCCTATAGGTGGTAAAAAATGTATGTGGGGAAAATTCAAGGATCATTTTTAATCAACTCATTCACCAGGCCTTTACCAGACATCTCTGTAGATTCAAGTAGTGCTCCAGTTACTTAAGTGTTGATTACAAAAATAAGGGGGAAGGTCAGCATTGAACAAATTTGACATACTATTCTACATTTATTTTGACAATTTCATAAATCTTGCTAGATAGCCCTGTTTTTCTAATGAAAGAACTGGAGCTTAGCGAGGTAAAACCACTTAACTAACAAGTAATGGATTTGAACCCAAGTTTTTCTGACTCTGAAGCTTTACACATACTACCATTCTGAAAGACAGGAATAAGTACTAGTAAAAGCGAAATATGGTTGACTAGATGAGTGCTATGACAGAGTACTATACAGTTCAGGAAAAAAAAATCCTGTCTTTTATAAAGAATAATCCTACCTTCCTGTGAAGGGAATTTTAATTTGACCTTGAGTACTTCGGAGAGACATTGAAATTTAGGAATCCATTTTTATCCTGAGAACACCCTCCTCTGAGAGACTTTATGTACATTTTGGATTTGGGTGAGTTGCTAAACCCTGTCTCTAAGGTTTGGGCTAGAATTCTGGGATTCCCTATTCTACTTTTGAGACTCTGGACTTGACCATACATTGTAAAGGAGATTGTGGGAGTGTTTTCTATTCCAAATATAGTACCAGGATAATTTTGTCTAGCAGGGACTGCAATTTGGATTTGTTTTATTGATATTCCATTGATATTCTTCCCTCCCCACCTCCAGGTAAAGTGTGGGAGGAATTTGAGTTAAGGTGTCTTTAGGATGATGTAGACATAATCCTGTCCCTTCAACTTCAAGGATGCATCAAGTGACTACTAAATGATTGGAAATCCTAATCTCTCTCTGACTTGGCCTGGAGACTTATAAAATGGACAGTGATCTATAATTTGTGAATTAACTCCTAAAAATGATGAAATATTGTTAAGTGGAAAGAAATGACTAAGCATGGGGAAGTTTTCCTGGCTTACAGGATGGCTAGGGAGAAGATCGCAGCTAGGAGAAATACTTACATTCCATTTAAAGCTTGGCTAGAAAACCTGTAAATGTTTGAGTTCATGGCCAAAAATATTATGATAGACCCCATTCTCAGAAGGAGGAAGTTGGAATTAAATGTTTAATTAATTAAAATAGTTAATCCTTTTTCTTGAGATAGTTTTTATTTAAAAAAAAATCTTAATTCTGGACAGCCAGCTTTAGAAAAGAAAAAAATGCCAGCTGTTGGTTATTTGAACTTCCCCAAAATAAAAATAAAGATAAATGAAAATAAGAATCTGCTTTTAGACAGCAGTGGTCTTTAGTCTTAAACTTCTGTAACCATTTTTCCTGAAGAAATACAGATAGTTCCATTTCTCTAGAGGGATTATTGCTGTGTCAGTCTGTGTGTACGTACACATATGTGTTGTACAGCTGCTTCACTTCTCCCCAGCCCTTTTAGAGTTGATGGCTTTGTCCCTGATTGTTCACTATAATAGTTTGCAGATTCACTAAGAGAGCTTGTGTAGTAATGCTTGCTTTATTTTTTTTTCTCTTCCACTCTTGTTTTATTTTTTACTTTTTTTTCTTTGTGATGTGACATTTTCAGCTGATGTATTGAAAGCAATTCCTTCTAATTTGGGAGCCCAGATCACAAGAGTGAGTTTTTCTACTAGTGTCTTTAGCTGTATATCTTTTTTTGTGTGTGTCTTTTCACCCTATTTCCCTCCCAATTCAAAAATATTCAAAACACATTTCATAAATTTTAGATAAGAAAATTTCTGTGTCTGTTGAACATCATGCCTTCCCACAAAGCAATGTCCACTTTATATCGGGTCAAATTCCTTTTCCCAATGCTGTTGTAAAAACATAGGCTAAATGTATATGTTTTGTTTTGTTTTGCTTGTTTTTTATATTCTCTAGTGTGTTGAAAATAATTTCAGTTCTGACTTTAGTGCAGATAGAGATGTCTGGACTCTCATCAGTGTGTCACGGCACTGTTCTTTTTTTGGTTACTGTCATTTTGTTTTAAGGAAAATTATAGACTCATTCTTTTATCAGGATTTTAAGCAGTAAATTCTTTGACTTACCTCTATTTTCCCTCCTCATTCCCTGGATGTTCCTCTCAGGGCCATGATGGAATGAAAAGTTCACACATATTACTCTCAAATTTCAACAGACTGGCCAGATCAGAGTGGTCAGACTGGTGAATTCTGGACATGCTAGCATTGGAAGATGGTTTGTTTGATAGTTACAGGAAAACTGTTGATGCGGAAAAGAAATAAGAGCACCTTTTTATGGTGAAATAAAAGTATGTTTTCTATTTGTTCAGATTCAAATAACCTCCCCATGTAAGCTGTACATTGCTTTTTTAAGATCTTGCACCTGGGTAATTTTCTGTACTTAGCTTAACCCCTTTCTGTTCTCTTTTGGCTTATGTTATTAAAATTTATCTCATGTTCTGTTTGTCTAGTTTTGCATCTGGGAAGAGCAGGTGATTAAATAGTTCCTTTTCTTTCCTCCAAGTGTTCTGAAATTTGCTTATTGCTTCTGAAATCATTTTATTTTGCCCAATGAAGCAAATGGTATGCTGTCCTATTTAGAAATTCAGATACTTTTTTCAAGTGTTTTATCCAAAGTAATGAAGCATTATGTTTTCTTACCATAAGAGAGTATAACAATGTGTTCTACAGTAGCCACTCAATTGAGGGTAAATACCTTAAAAGGCCTTGCTGTTAGGACCCCCAAGTTATTCTAAATCACCCACCCTCTGTTCCTTTTTTTCTGTTACCCCAGAGATTGAAAGATCTCAAGCAGAGAGAGTTTGCTCGAAATGTCTCTTCAAGATCCCGCAAGGATGAGAAGAAACAGGAAAAGGCCCTCAGACGACTCCATGAGTTGGCAGAGCAAAGAAAACAAGCTGAATGGTGAGGATATTTTCTCTTAGAGGGTTGTACAAATAATTATAATCCTTAAATTTTTAACGGATCCTTCATTCAAACTAAAAGCATAGCTATGCTTGGAGTTTAATATGCTGTTTAAGAAATTGCACTTTGAGGCTATATCCTATCTGTATGGTCTTAATTACCTGAATGTTAGGTCTCATTTTCCTTATCTATTAGATGAAGATGATAAAACAGTTTACTACTTATAATTGTTGTGAGGGGCAATTAAATTATTTTTTTTAATGATTTTTTTTTTAATTTTTTAAAAAGATTTATTTATTTATTTATACAAGCACTGGGTACAGTCAGAAGCGCGGGAGGGTGAGAGAATTCACCAGAGCCAGAGCGGGGAGCAGAGCAGGCAGAAGGACCGAAGTACTCTGCTGAGGGGAGCAGCGGGCAGCAGGAGAGGTCTGCGCGCCATGTGGGACCCTCCTCTGGTGGCCTGGGAGCAGCCAGGGATCGAACCGGCACCGCAGAGGCTGCAGGCAGCTTCGCAACCCAGTGCTCAACCGCTGCGCCACCAGGGAGGCCCGCAGTTAAATTATTAAAGCAAAAATGATTATAAAAGAATGACTATAACACACTGAATAAGTTATGCAACTGTTTCCATTCTCTAACATTCTTCTTAGTAGAAAATGCACATATATTACAATATTGTTTTATTTAAATCTTAGTTTAAAAAGTTATTTAAAATTTAGTTATTTAGGGCCTCCCTAGTGGTGCAGTGGGTTGAGTGCAGCTCTGTGGAACTGTCCACAGCCTCTGTGGCACCATTCGATTCCCAACTGGCCAGGGAGATTCCCACATGGCGAGGCAGACCTCTCCTGTCTCACCCGCTGCTCCCTTCAGCAGTGTACCACGGTTCTTCTACCTGATCTGCTCCCCACTCTGTCTCTGGTGAATTCTCTCATCCTCACGAGCCTCTGGCCTGTACCCCAGTGCTTGTATAAATAAATCTTTAAAAAAAAAAAACCAACTTTAGTTATTTAAAGCTTACTTAAAATTTAGTTAAAAACTACTGAGTCATGGGATCCTCCCTGGTGGTGCAAGGGTTAAAGTCTTAGCGCTATCAAGCCACTGCGGCATGAGTTCGATCCCCAGCCTGGGAGCTGACATACATGGTGCAGCAGATCAGTCCTGTCTTGCCTGCTGCTCAGCAGTGTATTTCAGTAGATCTGCCTGTTCTGCCCCCCACTATCTCTGGTGAATCCTCTCACCACCACCCCCATACCTCTGACCTACACCCCAGTTCTTTTTTTTTTAAAGATTTATTTATTTATTTTATACCAGAACCAGGGTACAGGCCAGATGCATGGGAGGGTGAGAGGATTCAGCAGAGTCAGAGTGGGGACCAGAACAGGCAGACTGATGAAATACACTGTTGAGGGGAGCAGCAGGAGAGACAGGAGAGGTCTGCTGCACCATGTGGGACCCTTGCCGACCGGCCGGGATCAAACCAGTGCTGCAGAGGCTGCGGACAGCTTCACAGCGCGGTGCTCAACCGCTTGCGCCACCAGGGGAGGCACACACCCCAATTCTTGTATGCATAAATAAAAAAAGAAAATCTTAAGAAAAAAACAAACTACTGAGTCACAGATTCAAGTGTTACACGTTTTAGTAGTACTAAATGAAACCTGGAGAATTCTGTCCACTTATTCCTCTCAGGTTCTTGTCTCCTTGAGTATTCTTTTTTTTTTTTTAAAGATTTATTTATGCATACGAGAGCTGGGGTACAGGCCAGAGATGCGGTGGGTGAGAGGATTCACCAGAGACAGAGTGGGGAGCAGAACAGACAAATCTACTGAAATCTACTGAAGGGAGCAGCAGGCAAGACAGGAGAGGTCTGCTGCACCATGTGGGTATCTCTCTGGCCGGCCGGGAATCTAACTCATACTGCAGAGGCCTGTGGGTTGCTTCATAGTGTGGTGCTTAACCCTTTGAGCCACCAGGGAGGCCCCTCCTTGAGTATTCTTTTTAATGTTCATTCATGGTTCTTGTTGATTATCAGTTTGGGGCTGGTTTTTAACCTTACATGAAGTTTACTCCACCTACAACTAAATATTCATGCAACTAGAATTTAGGGACCCAATTTTGATCATCTGAACATTCATGATGTATGTTACTCAATAGGAAAGACTTAGGCCCTTATGTTTATTTTTAATAACTGTCCAGGACCAAAGGAAGGAACTGATTACAGTAGAAAGAGAAACTATTGGGCCTCCCCAGTGGCGCAGCGGTTGAGCACTGGGTTGCGAAGCTGCCCGCAGCCTCTGCAGCGCAGGTTCGATCTCTGGTCACCGGGTGAGGGTCCCACATGGCGTGCATACCTCTCTTGCCACCTGCTGCTCCCCTCAGCAGTTTACTTCCTCACTCTGCCTGTTCTACTCTCCGTTCTGGCTCTAGTGAATTCTCTCACCCTCCCGCGCTTCTGACTGTACCGCGCTTCTGAGTGCTTGTATGAATAAATAAATAAATCTTTTTAAAAAAATTAAAAAAAAAACTATTTTTTAATTTTTTTAATTTTTTTTTATTTTTATATTCCCCATACATTTGCACCCCCCTTATTTTGGCCCCAGCCCCTCCTTTCCCCACTCCCCTCCCTCAATAATGTATCTCTGGTTTATAGTTGTTTGTTGATTTTGATTTTATCTTTCTTATAGTTATTCTTTGTCCTGGTTCCTTATTTAGGTTTTCTAGATTCCTGCTATGAGTGAGACCATCCGGTATTTTTCTTTTTCTTTCTGGCTTATTTTGCTGAGCATGATCCCTTCCAGCTCAGAAAGAGAAACTGTTATTGAAACTTTTAGCTATTAAAAGTTTATAGCTAAGGGCCTCCCCGGTGGCGCAGCGGTTGAGCGTTGGGTTGCAAAGCTGCCCACAGCCTCTGCAGCACCAGTTCGATCCCCAGCCGCTGGGTGAGTGTCCCACATGGCGCGCAGACCTCTCCTGCCGCCCATTGCTCCCCTCAGTAGTGTACTTCATCACTCTGCCTGTTCTACTTGCCACTTTGGCTCT
Source organism: Talpa occidentalis (assembly GCF_014898055.3). Lineage (NCBI taxonomy): Eukaryota > Metazoa > Chordata > Mammalia > Eulipotyphla > Talpidae > Talpa > Talpa occidentalis. The sequence continues at coordinate 121,852,996 of NW_023605083.1, read as the reverse complement.
GGTGAATTCTCTCACCCTCCCGTGTCTCTGACTATACCCAGTGCTTGTATAAATAAATAAACCTTTTTTTAAAAAAAAAAGAAAGAAATGTGAGTTTAAAAAAAAAAATGTTTATAGCTAAGGTGGAGCCAAAATCGAATTTCTTGAACTTACTAAATTTTTTTAAAATGATTTATTTATTTATACATACAAAAGCTGGGGTACAGGCCAGAGATGTGGGGGTTGAGAGGATTCACCACAGACAGAGTGGGGAGCAGAACAGGCAGATTGACTGAAGTACACTGCTGAGGGGAGCAGTGGGCAAGTCAGGAGAGGTCTGCTGCGCCATGTGGGTAGCTCCCTGTTTGGGGATTGAACTCGTGCTACAGTGCTGCAAATAGCTTCATAGGTTACGTCTTAACCCCTTGCGTCACCAGGGAGGCCCCCTAAATTTATTTTTTGTCTTTGGGTCCTTTTATTACTTATTTCTCTTGTGTTGTGGAGGAAGAAGGAAGGGAAAAAAAACATATAGTGTAAGTTTTGAAACATAATTAAGCTATAAGAGCCAATGTTTAATTCAACTGTCAGTAAACTGATTTTAATTCCTTTGGCAGCTCTTCATATAGTAAACACACCTTTGCGTGTATTACAAGGTACAACCTTAAAAAGTATATACCAGGCCGTTATCTAGTTCAGGACATAATGTTTCTCTTCAGAGATGACTTTCAGTTCAAATAAGCAGTTAAAAGATGACCAAGTAACCTCTTGGAAGAATAAAAGGTGTTTTGTGGTGGTTGTTGTTTGTTAATTCTTTTTTTTTTTTAAGATTTATTTTATTTATTTATTTATGCATACAAGAATTAGGATGTAGGCCAGAGGTGTGGGGGGTGAGCGGATTCACCAGAGACAGAGTGGGGAGCAAAACAGTCAGATCTACTGAAATACACTGCTGAGAGAAGCGGCAGGAGAGACAGGAGAGGTCTGCTGTGCCATGTGGGTCAGCTCCCAGGTTGGGGATTGAACTCATGCTGCAGTGGCTGGCAATAGCTTGATAGTGCTGGGGCTTAACCCCTGCATCATCAGGGAGACCCAGAATAAAAGGTTTTGATCCATCATCATGTAGTTCATTAACCTAGGAGTAATGCACTATCGTAGTATTATCGAAGTAACATGGCAAAGACTAAGCAAGCAATCAAAATAAGTCCCCTTTTAATTGAGTTTGAGGGTTTCTTTGCAGAGGGATAACTTCCATGACACAGTGAGTGTTACCTCATCTATCCAAATCTTACTGCGTTCTTGTCTTCCAATAGCAGATCAGACAGCAAACAATACCACTTATCCAAATACATTTGTTCCCTCAGTTTTGGACAACTGGTATCTGGGGATCAGATAACAAGAACTTCATCCAAATAGATATCTTATTCCATTCAATTTTTAGTTTGGATTGAGAGATATTTTTATAGACCACACACTAAAAAATTTCAGATGTGGCAAGAGCTTAAAACACTGACTTTGCTCCTCATCATTCTTGTTGTCAAAGCTCAGAAAATGGTTGATAGCATCACAATTATTGTATTGAACGTCAAGAATGTATCACAAACTCAAAGCAAATGCTTGGGTATGGTGCCCAGGAGATGGTCACAGACTGTTAGTTATAAAACAGATGTATTGAGGGTTCTATGTTTATCTCAGAAGCTATATGCACTTTTTAAAAAAATGAAATTAGAAAACACAAAAGAAAATTAAGATTTTTTTTAACTGAATTAAGTACAGCCTTTAAGTAGAGGTTCACTCCTGTGTTGATAGTATATTATTGGGTAGAATGATACAATAAGAAATGAGAATGTGGGCCTCCCAGATGGCGCAGCGGTTGAGCGCTGGGTTGCAAAGCTGCCCGCGGCCTCTGTGGCGCCGGTTCGATCCCTGGCTGCTCCCTGGCCACCGGAGGAGGGTCCCACATGGCGCGCAGACCTCTCCTGCCGCCCACTGCTCCCCTCAGCAGTGTACTTCAGTCCTTCTGCCTGCTCTGCTCCCTGCTCTGGCTCTGGTGAATTCTTTTACCCTCCCGCGCTTCTGACTGTACCCAGTGCATGTATAAACAAAACAAACAAACAAACAAATAAATAAAAAAAACAAACAAACATGCCTCTATTAAAAAAAAAAAAGAAATGAGAATGTATACAAAACTCATAGACTGAATCAATGTTAATGATAGATTGTTTGAATTGTGTGATGAGCCTCACTTTTTGTATCTTTTAGACAGAGTAGGATGAAAAGCAATTTAACTGGCTAGCCCTAAGTATTAGGCATGGTAGATTGACAATAAGAGACTTATTGCCTGACATCCATCATTAGCACGGGGATAGGGAGTGACTACAACTCTCTTTGAGACCTGTCTGTGATGAATAGTAGAACATAGAAGTATTTTGTAAGATCTATGAAATGTTCCCCTAAACTTGTTTGTTTGTTGTTGTTGCTTCATTTTCTAAACCATATACAGTGCACCTGGAAGTGGTCCTATGTTCAGACCAACCACAGTGGCTGTAGATGAAGAAGGTGGAGATGATGATAAAGATGAATCAGCGACAAACAGTGCCACAAGTGCCACTGCTGCTTGCGGCCTGGGATCTGAATTCTCCACAGATAAAGGAGGCCCTTTCACTGCAGTACAAATCCCTAATACCACTGGACTGACACAGGCTCCTGGGTTAGCCTCCCAAGGCATCAGTTTTGGCATTAAGAATAATCTGGGGACCCCATTACAAAAGTTAGGAGTGTCATTTTCTTTTGCCAAGAAGGCTCCTGTTAAACTTGAATCAATAGCATCAGTTTTTAAGGACCATGCAGAGGAAGGGACCTCTGAAGATGGAACAAAAACTGATGAGAAGGGTTCTGATCAAGGGCTACAGAAGGTGGGAGACACTGATGGTAGCAGTAATGTTGATGGTAAAAAAGAGGATGAAGATCCTCAGGATGGAGGGTCCCTTGCCTCAACATTATCTAAGTTAAAAAGAATGAAGCGAGAAGAAGGAGCTGGGGCTACAGAGCCAGAGTATTATCACTACATCCCCCCAGCACACTGCAAGGTAAAGCCTAATTTTCCCTTCTTACTCTTTATGAGAGCTAGTGAACAAATGGAAGGTGACAATAGTACACATCCAAAGAACACCCTAGAGAGCAAAAAAAGCAGTTCACCCAAGCCTAAAGGCTGCATCAAGGTGACAGCAAGCCAAGGGGCAGAAAAGACAGTTAGTGAAGTCTCTGAACAGCAGCTGGAAATCAGTGTGGCTGAACCCTCAGAGCCTGCAAGCAAAACTGAGACAAAGAAGGCCTCAGGAGGGGATATGAGTGAGCAGAGTTTAGACAGTCAGGGTCAGAAGGCTTCAGAGATCCAAGTATGTGAGTCTAACCCTTCTAAAGAAACTTCTCAGGCCACCTCAGCAGGGAAAGAAAGCCAAGAGGGACCCAAACATCCTACTGGTCCATTCTTCCCAGTTTTGAGCAAAGATGAAAGCACCGCCCTCCAGTGGCCATCGGAACTATTAATTTTCACCAAGGCGGAACCCTCCATTTCATACAGTTGTAACCCTTTATACTTTGACTTTAAACTTTCAAGGAACAAGGATACCAGAGCTAAAGGGACAGAAAAACCAAAGGTCATGGGCAGTTCCTCAAAGGACCACCTCCAAAGCCTTGATCCTGGCGAGCCAAATAAAAGCAAGGAGGGGACAGAGAATGTCGAACATGATGCGGGAGGCAGAATGGATGCAGCTGCTTCAGGGTCAGCCTGCAGCAGCCTGAATAAGCAGGAACCTGGGGGCAGCCACGGGTCAGAGACAGAAGACACAGGGAGAAGCCTTCCTGGCAAGAAGGAACGATCTGGGAAGTCCCACCGACACAAAAAGAAAAAGAAGCACAAAAAATCCAGCAAACACAAACGGAAACACAAGATTGACTCAGAAGAGAAGAGCTCGAAGGCGGAGTCCGGGGAGAAGTCTAAGAAACGCAAGAAACGAAAACGAAAGAAGAATAAGTCATCCGCACCGGCAGATTCTGAACGGGGACCCAAAACGGAACCCCCGGGAAGTGGTAGCCCGGCACCCCCAAGACGACGACGGCGAGCTCAAGAGGACTCCCAGCAGAGATCCCTCCCCGCGGAAGAGGGGAGCAGTGGCAAAAAGGATGAAGGTGGGGGCGGTAGCAGCTCTCAGGACCACGGCGGAAGGAAGCACAAAGGCGAGCCTCCCGCCGCGTCTTGCCAGCGAAGAGCCAGCGCCAAACGGAGCAGCCGGTCCAGCCGTCGGAGTCGGCCCAGCAGCGGAGACGAGGAGAGTGACGAGGCGTCCTCACGCCGGCCGCACCCGAAGTCTCCATCCCAGTACAGCGAGGAGGAGGAGGAGGAGGAGGAGGAGGAGGACTCCGCCAGCGAGCACTCTCGGAGCCGCTCCCGCTCGGGCCGGCGCCATTCCTCACGCCGCTCTTCCCGGCGCTCTTACTCGAGTAGCTCAGATGCTTCTTCGGACCAGAGCTGCTACAGCAGGCAGCGCAGTTACTCCGATGACAGCTATAGCGACTACAGTGACCGATCACGAAGGCACTCCAAGCGCTCCCACGACTCTGATGACTCAGACTACGCCAGCTCCAAGCACCGGTCCAAGCGGCACAAATACTCATCATCTGATGATGACTATAGCCTCAGTTGCAGTCAGTCCAGGAGTCGGTCCCGGAGTCATACCAGGGAGCGCTCTAGATCCCGGGGCCGTAGCCGCAGCAGCAGTTGTAGCCGCAGCCGGAGCAAACGAAGAAGCCGCAGCACTACAGCCCACAGCTGGCAGCGGAGCCGGAGCTATAGCCGGGACCGCAGCCGCAGCACCAGGAGCCCTTCCCAGAGATCGGGCTCCAGGAAGGGGTCCTGGGGTCATGAGAGCCCTGAGGAGAGGCGTTCTGGGCGTCGAGACTTCATTCGCTCTAAAATCTACCGTTCCCAATCTCCACACTATTTCCGATCAGGCCGGGGGGAAGGTTCTGGAAAGAAAGAAGATGGCAGAGGAGATGACTGTAAAGGGGCAGGCCCACCCTCCCAGAATAGCAACATTGGCACAGGAAGGGGGTCAGAAGGTGACTGTAGCCCTGAAGACAAGAACTTTGTCACTGCCAAACTGCTATTGGAGAAGATCCAGTCAAGGAAGGTAGAGAAGAAAACCAGTGTGGGTGAAGAAGTTTTGGCCACCCCTAATAAAGCTGGGCTCAAACTCAAAGACCCCCCACAAGGCTACTTTGGACCCAAGCTACCCCCTTCTCTGGGTAATAAGCCTGTCCTTCCGTTGATAGGAAAGCTCCCAGCTACCCGAAAACCCAATACCAAGAAATGTGAAGAGTCTGGCTTAGAAAGGGGAGAAGAGCAAGAGCAGTCAGAGACAGAGGAAGGACCTTCAGGGAATAGTGATGCCCCATTTGGACATCAGTTCCCCTCAGAGGAAACCACTGGCCCCTTATCAGACTCACCCCCAGAAGAGCCAAAGTCTGAAGAAGCTACTGCTGATCATCCTGTGGCTCCACTAAGCACCCCAGTGCACTCTGACTGCTATTCTGGGGACCCAACCATCTCCCATAACTACCTCCCTGACCCCAGTGATGGGGACACCCTAGAATCCTTGGATAGTGGCAGTCAACCCGGCCCTGTGGAATCTAGCTTGCTGCCTATTGCCCCAGACCTTGAGCATTTCCCCAGTTATGCACCTCATAGTGGGGAGCCTAGTATTGAGTCAGCTGATGGGGCCGAGGATGCTTCACTGGCCCCCCTAGAGAGCCAGCCCATCACCTTCACCCCTGAGGAGATGGAGAAGTACAGCAAGCTCCAGCAGGCCGCACAGCAACACATCCAGCAGCAGCTTTTGGCCAAGCAAGTGAAGGCCTTTCCAGCCTCCGCTGCTCTGGCCCCAGCCACTCCAGCCCTGCAGCCCATCCACATTCAGCAGCCAGCCACTGCCTCTGCCACCTCCATCACAACTGTTCAGCATGCCATCCTGCAGCATCATGCAGCGGCTGCCGCCGCCGCCATCGGCATTCACCCCCATCCCCATCCCCAGCCACTTGCCCAAGTCCATCATATTCCCCAACCACACCTGACTCCCATTTCTTTATCTCACCTCACTCATTCGATCATCCCTGGCCACCCTGCCACCTTTCTTGCTAGCCATCCCATCCACATCATTCCTGCCTCAGCCATCCATCCTGGACCCTTCACCTTCCACCCTGTCCCCCATGCTGCCCTCTACCCTACCCTACTTGCCCCACGGCCTGCTGCAGCAGCTGCCACTGCCCTCCACCTTCACCCACTACTTCACCCCATCTTCTCAGGTCAGGACCTGCAGCACCCTCCCAGCCATGGCACATGAGTAGGGTGGGAGCCTAGGGATGGCCAGGGAAGGTAACCCATAGACGTTCCCTTGGGGGTGTTGAGCCATTGATACCAGCAAGTAGAAGCTGGGATGGGCAGTGTCTGACAGCCAAAGAATTGAATTTTGGCTTGTGGGGGTGGTTTTAGATTTGAGGTTTGCTTTGGGTTTACTATCAGGGATTTTTTTCCCTTTCCCCGTCTGTTTGTCTCCTCTTCCCCCCCCCCCCCGTGTTTCTAAACTAGGGGACACCAATAAGTGCTGCCCACCTACTCTGTGGCAACGCCCCTAAACTGTCGAGTTTAGATACTCCCCTTCACCTACCTTTTATCCTCTGCTCTTTCCGTCTAAATTTTGAAATATTTTCCACTTTGGCCAGCGGTTGTCCATCTGGTCCTGCCTTGTCTTTGATCTTCCTTGGTGACCTTATGCTATCCTGGGTGAGGTGGAAAGGGGGTCTGACCTGGAACCCGATGCTTCTCAGGCTGTTTTCAGTCCACTTCCCACGCACAGTGCCACGCGTTGGGCACTGTTGTCGTCATGCCCCTCATCCCAGAAGAGAAGATCCTATCATGAATAGAAGCTGTGTGGAAGCTAGAGTCGCCCGTGTCCCTCCCCAGAGAGGAACTCATGTGTCTGAAGGGTGTGTTTTCTTCTGTCATGTTGATGTTTCCTTCTTAATTTATAGGATTTTTTTAATGTAAAAAATTGCACTGAACTCTATAAACGTAAATGCTGCTTTTTGTAGCTCATATTAAAAAAGAAGTTCCATATTTGTAGTATACTGCAATAATATTTTTTACATCCAGCTCTTTAAGTGATCCTTGTTTTGGTGGCTTTGTGTAAATATGTTTGCCCTAGTTGAATTAAGAAACTTCAAAGGTTATAAAGTGAAAACAATAAAGTATTTGTTTTCTGCTAGATGCAAAAATGACTAAGCATGTATATTTTATCAAGCTCATGTATTTTTTGAAGTTATGAACTATAAAAATGTTAAAACAAGGGAAACACTGTTTGACTTTTTTTGCTGGGACAAAATGTTTAGTAATTTGCAGTAAGTGGTGCCCCCAGCACTGGGATTTTTTTAACTAATGGGCAGCAGTCAGTTGGGGGGTGTCAGAGGAATGATGCTCAGTTATGACAGTCTCTCATGTGCTTTGCTGTTTTATACAGAGAAACAGAAGGACCCCACAGAGGAAGAGGGAGAGATTCAAGAGCTTTATTCTCTGGAAGCAGTGACATTTAGAGTGATTGTCTGGGGGATCCTGGGTCTCCTGGGTGCCTTGTTCCGGGCAGTCCATTTGCCTTCCTACTACTTAGCCCCCTCTGACAATTTTTTTTTTTTTTTAATGTGCCTTTTGGGTTGGCTAGAAACTAAAGTAGAAGTAGACTGGAGGATGATAGAGTTGGGATAGATTTCTTCCTCCTTTTTTGGGGAGGCGAGCACATTTATAGATGACCACATTTTCTTCTGCTTCATAGTTCCATGCCTTCTGCCCAGCTTAGTTTAAGCAGTAACAATTCCCTTTTTTTCCCTCCCGTGTCACCTGCCAGAGGAAATACCACCTCACTTCCTCTCCTCTTCTTGCCTTTCACCCGGGCTCTCAGACCTAATTAGCACACTGACCCAAAGGTGTACATATTGCAGATCTCATCTTCGGTGTAGATAAACTGTTCCCATTTGGCATTTCCATACTTGTTCCTGTGACTAGAGCTGGTTGGGTGGTCACCTGACAGGAAAAACAAACCCCGCTTACCTGGGCCAAGGCTCTGTTCTGCCTTTCTTCTCAAATTCCCAGAAGACAAAGGTTTTGAGTCTATGAGAAGCAAGTGCTAGACAGACAAAGTTCTTGACTTTCAGTGTTCCTTGTCTGACGCAAGCATCACATTTTTGACAGGTAGCACTGAAAAAAATGATATCTGTTTGAAGTGAAGGGACTCATCTTTCTTTACTTTCAGCTCATGTAAATATTTTTAAAAATACAGTATTAACATTTTTGTGCTGCTTCCCATTAGCTTGTAGATTGAGCCATACTCTGGCTGCCTCTCTGCCTTCCTGGGGGCAGTTTTCCTTTAACTTCCAGAATAGTAATTTTAAAACTTAAAAAAAAAAAAAAAAACCTTACTTACAAGCATTACAGATTGTATTTAACTTTATCACATATGATAGAGATATATATGCTGTAAAATTAGGGAAAGGAACTTTCTAATAAACCGATGATTTGTGGAAACTTAGCAGACTCTGTCGTGATTGTTGCTCCATCCACACAAGTTGGGAAGGAATGGAGTTACGGGCTACAAATAAGATCGTGTTTGAAGTGACCAAGAAATTCTTGTGTACCAGTGGTTTATGATGTTTGGAATTGTTCTTAACACTCAGGCTGCCCACGTCAAGAGGTGACTCTCAGGCTGCCTTTGCCGTGGGACAGAGTAATGGTAAAGTTTCAGCCCTTGGTAGATAACTTGACAAGTGCACCTCCATTCCAATCTTTCCCACGATCATTTTCTAGTTCTACCCTTCTCACTTCAGAAAAATATTCTTTAATAGAATGTCTGGTATGTTTGTGCTTACTAAATGGGTGTAGAATTTCTGGCTTTGATTTTTAAGATAGTGTATGAACTTCATACTATACAATACTCATCTGTCCCGCCTTTGCCCTCCAGATGGAGTTCTATGTACAAGAACCAGACTTGAAGTATTCTCAACCCTTTAATTCCACTACAGTGCATGAGAGCTGCCTGGAAAAAGGGAGTGCGTCGTAATGGATAGTAGATAAAAACCTCTTCTCTTCTGTGTCAAGAAACTGCAAAGTGCAAGGAAGTTGAGCATCAAAAACTAACCATAGATTTGTAGTGCTAAGTTAGTTTCCTGCCCAGTCTTTCAGAAAGGAATAGTACGAAGACTCACTCTCGTACAGCTGTGTTCTCCCCTTGGCTAGAGAAACTATTCAGTTTGAACCTTGGATTGCGTGCTCAGATGTGCCTATTTTCCTAAAATAGCAAGATCCCTGCCTGGAAGTGATTTTTAATTAGTAGAATTTTACTTAACTGATGGCTGATTTCAGGCCCACTATGGTTTTTCTGCAGGCAAGATGTTGAATGAAAGAGGCCAACTGACCTATTTAGAGGACGCTATGTGAAGGTGTATGCATCTGCATGATTCCAATGGGGTTCTACCCCGAAGTACTTGCTCCTCTACACCCTGGAGGACTAATGGAGACCTTGTCAACAATTTACATTCTCATTTGCCAGAAATACCTTCACCTCCCCGTTATCAATTCATGTCTGAATTATTGCAATTCTCTGGCTGGCCTCCCTGACTAGGCTCTAACTCCCTGTGCCATCATAGGCTTACTCACTCCAGAATCTGAGTACCGTTCATTTCGTATTCACTGCTTCCCAGGAAATTGTAAGCTCTGGGAGGACAGGGACTGGTTCTTGTACTTCCTCTTTTCCTTAACGCCTTAGGGTGTTTCACCTAGAGTTGAATGTTCACTAAGCATTAATTATAGTTCAAGAAAGATAAGAGCAAAGTAAAATACCATTAAGTGCAGATTATGCATCAGGTTTTAGCAAGGAAACATTCAAAGATGATAAAAGATTTTTACTCTATCTTCCACATCAACTACTCCAGTGCCAGGCACAGAGTAGATGCTCAATAACTGTTGACTTAATGAAAAAATTTCAATTCATTGATGGATTCTGGGACCCTGAATGATGAGAAAGTGGGAGCAGTGTGTCAGCACTCCTTTGCCCACTTTCTCAGGAGGGAGATCAACTCAGCCCTGATCCCAAAAGAACACCCATGAAGAACAGAACCGTTGAATACCAAACTCCTCTCCCCTTCCAAATCTGATCATCCACCTGTTTGCAGTTTTAACTACTGGTACCACCGTGACCAGACAACCAGGCACCAAAGCTTTATATAATTTTTGACACCTACCTACCACATCCAGTTACTGATTTTCTTTTTTTTTTTTTTTTAAATATTCATACAAGAACCAGGGTACAGGCCAGACGTGCAGGAGGGTGAGAGGATTCACCAGAGACAGAGTGGGGAGCAGAACAGGCAGACTGATGAAATACGCTGCTGAGGGGACCAGTGGGGGAGACAGGAGAGGTCTGCCACACCATGCGGGACCCTGGCTGGCCGGGATCGAACCAGCACTGCAGAGGCTGTGGACAGCCTCACAGTGCAGCGCTCAACCGCCTGCGCCACCAGGGGAGGCCCAATTACTGATTTTCTAACCTCAGCTCTCCTGCTCTTGACAGTACCCTGGTGTGGATCTCATCACCTTTAACTGAGAGAATTTCAGTCACTATCCATCTCATCCTTTCCAGTTCCTTCTATCCACAGATGGTGCAATCATCCAAACTGGAGTACGGTGTAGCTCTTATTCCCAGACTTCAAAAATCTTTATGATTGTCCATCTCTTAGGGATTTGTTATGAGCATGATATTAATGCCTTCAATTAGGCATAATCTCTACCCTTTTCAAGGCAGGCTTTGCTGTCCAAGGCAGTTCTGTGTGATTATGTCTTAACTCCCTCTGGACTAAGTTCTTTTAAGGGTTTTCAGGATTATCTTACAATGCTTGAACAGAATAAGAGCGTATTAAGAACTTTAATAAATGTGAGTTGATACTGGGCTTCGCAGTAAACACCAGGAATACAGTACCACTCAGTTGAGGACAGCGGGAAAATAGAAGGTAAGTATTGGACTGAATATTCTCTCTAACAAATGCATTACACACCAGCCACAAGCTTGACACAGGGTATTCAGCAGTGAAGAAGACTCAGACTAAAATCCAAGGAGCTTCTAACCTAGTAAGGGATAGAATTTTGAGCTGTGTGCTGAAGCGATGAATCAGGAGACGCAAGGAGATGAAGGGATTCCAGAATGGTGCAGGTTAGGAGATGATCAAGTTTGATCACAAAATCTAAAAGAGGAGGCGGCTGTATTCCTTTACCCCCTAGCTGATGTCTTGAATTTCCTCCTTGAAACCTGCTCTCTGGGAAGACATTCAGAGCCAGTAAGACTTGTCGCTACCCCCACCTCCCCATCCATAGATTATGGCCTTGCTTTTCTGCTCAAAACACTTTCTTTTCTTTCCACTACGTGACCCTGTATTTGTGTCATCTGTCCTTAGTGCATGCTTCCACTCCATCTCTTTCAGTAGTACCTCCTACATTCTGGGTCTTTGACCCAGGGCCTGAAGAAAGCACCATGTCAAGGGACTCATGGGCACAGCCCAGTCAACAGATCTTGAATAAACAAAGCGAGCAGTGCTGTGCCGGTGCGTAACCCCAGCGCGCCAGTCTGAGGAGTCAGGGGAGGCTTTCCTCAGGCAACCACATTGGTTCAACCTCTGAAAGAACAGTTGGGCATAATCTCAGAGCCTGTGAGCCAGAATACCCTGGACGGACGCTTTTATCCCCATCTCTTGCCCATTAGATCAGGATCTATTCACTACTTCTTCCCCAGCACTGGCCGTACTGCAGTGGCCACACTCAGACTCAGCCCAAGATGGAGGAAGAACTATGCCAAAAAGGCTGACGGAAGCTGCCCAAGATCCTAGGAGGAGGAAGTGGATAAGTGCCTCCTCCCAAGGGACAAACAACCTCAGGTCTTATCAGGGCACAGCAGTTTCCTTACTCTTCCCCCCAACTCCAACCAAGTCCCTGACAGAGCAGTACACTCAGCTGTGTGAGGGGAGGAGGAGCTGTGGGCTGGAGTGGAGGTGTGCAGACCAATTAGCTCATGGTGGCACTATCCCAAGCAGAAAGTGGTGAATGCTCTGAGTAGCAAGGTAGCCGTGGGAGTGGGATGAAGATTCAAGAGACACAGTGGAGAGGCAGAGTCAACAGGACCTGGTGATGCACTCCTCTCAGGAAAAGGGAGGAGTCGTGACTGTCAGACTTCAGCATCCACCCCGGAGAGGCCTCAGCCCCTTCCTGGCAATCCTAGGAACCATATAGCTCCAGGGCCTATAGCCCATTTCTCTCTCCACTGCTCAGCAAGTGGGTTCCAGTTTGATAAGAAAAAACTTCCTGTAGTAGAAACTGGAAGAAGGAGGAAGGAGCTGACCCATTCCTGCCTAGGAGGTGGTAGAAGGAAGATGCCCAGGACTTTGAACCCACTTCATGACTTCTGGCTTCTAGTGTGGCTACAGCTGCTCTTGGGACCTAGTGCTGTTCCTCCAGCCTGGGCCTTGAACCTGGACCCAGCAAGGCTCACCATCTACACAGGCCCCAATGGCAGCCACTTTGGATTTTCTCTGGACTTCTACAAGGACAGCCGTGGGAGGTGAGCTGGGGGAAGGTTGGGTGTTGGAGAGAGGATTCTCTCATCATTACTGCTTCTGTGAGGGCCCAGTACCCCATTTGTGGTAGAGGTTGAGTGAAATGATTTCTAGGGTCTATTCAGTTTAAGTTATTGGTAGGAATAATAGGGAGGGACCAGCTTAGGTAAGGGGGTATGTGTGTTGGGGGGTTTGGGGGGACACCAACGGGTAGAGGGGAATTGAAACAACAAATCAACACTAAGGGAAGATGAAGGTTTTTCCTGAAGACTTGGAAAAGACCCTCGTTTCTCCGAAGGGTCAGTAGTATGAAATATAGAGGAGCACGAGTCTGAAATTGACTTAGAAAACTGTAAAATCAACTTCTCACCCCCACCTTGCTTATCTATTCCATTCCCATCAAAATTATAATATGTGAAAAGAAGTAAAGAGCGTTAATGGTTGGGACTGATCAGACTGTAAAGTGAGACTGCCAGATTAATCCTGGTTCTCCCCCCCATGACTCTGTTACCTGAGCTAGCCACTGTGGTGGTCACTGCTGCCCAGCCTTGGAGATCAGCAGTGGCATGTAGCCTTCAAGCATCAGCCCCTGGGGGATTCCTCTGCTGAAGAACACTCCTGTACCCCCCAAAGTCAAGTCCCCTTCCCAATGTGGCCCACAACCAATACTGATCAACTGTGAGGGTAAAAGTGGGAGAACAGTGTAAGGGTCCTGTCCAACCCTCTCCTCTTAACTCAGGATAATTCTGAAAAGTCCTTCTAGCACCCTAACTCCCAGGCTTTAAATTCTGGCTATTTTTGAGCCTGAATCTCTCCTTGACTCCTTCCTCGTTCCACTTCTGCTTCTTTCCCTCCTTTTCACAGATATAGGCATCATCCAATAAACATCTTGTATGCTGAATAAAGAAAATGAGAGTAGTTTTTCAGCACTTGCTAGGTGTTACTTGGCTGGCGCCACGCAGAATATCCTCATACATTTACTTCATTTACTTCTGGCACTATTGCCTGGTTGGTACTGTCCCATCTTATAGATGACAGAGCTATGATTTGAACCCAGATCTGCAAGTGTCCTCAGTGTTATCACCACTCCCCCTGCCAAGTTTAGAGGTGCCCTCTAGTGTCCCTAATTTTTTTTTTTTTTTTTTTACCATTAAAACCAGCTCTCAAGAAGGGATCTGGTAACACAGTCTCCAGACACACATTCTAGGGAGCATGTTAATCCCCTGGCTTTTGGTGGGGGGATGAGGAGTGCAGATGGTATACAGAGTTTAGTAAGGATGTCAAACCCCTCTATTCAAATCAAATCATAAGCTTCTAGACCCAGTTTTACCCTCAGTTCACTGGGTTACTTTGGGCATGAGATTTTCCCTATCTGGGAGTCAATTTCATGGTCCATAACCAACGAGGTTGAAATCAATGGCCTATGAGATCTGCACATCCCTCCTCCTGGTCAGGCTCCCAGCGCTGGCGCGGGGTCACAGGGTACCCCGGAATGGACGCAGCTCTCACTCCGCTTTCCTACGCAGCGTGATCATAGTGGTGGGCGCTCCTCAGACTCTGGGCCGCGACGAGGAGAAGATGGGCGGCGTGTTCCTGTGCCCCTGGAGGGCCGAGGGCGACCAGTGCAACTCGCTGCTCTTCGACCTGAGTGAGTTCAGCGCAGGGAGGGAAAAGAGGAGCTAGCCCGAGCGCGGGTCGCGGGGCTTCAGCGCCCGCTCCTTCTGCCTTGCAGATGATGAAACCCGCAAAGCCGGCGCTCAAACTTTCCAAACCTTCAAGGCTCGGCAAGGGCTGGGGGCGACGGTCGTCAGCTGGAAGGACAACATTGTGGTGGGCACCGCGCGGCAGGCCGTAGGGGACACCCGGGCAGGGGCACGAGGTCGCGCGAGGGGACCCGAGTCTTGCCCCTTCCCCACGCTCCTGTCGCCCCGCCCCAGGCCTGCGCCCCCTGGCAGCACTGGAACGTCCTAGAAAAAACGGAGGAGGCTGAGAAGACGCCGGTAGGTGGCTGCTTTGTGGCTCAGCTCCAGAACCGCAGCCGCGCGGAGTTCTCGCCCTGCCGAGCCAACACCATGAGCCGGATTTACGTGAAAAATGAATTCAGTGAGTTCTGCTCTCAGGCTTGGCTCCGCCTCCTCGCGGTCACTTAGTCGGGTTCTTAGCGCCCCACGTGCAGCTTTCAATGCAACAGCACCCCAGGGGCCAGCCCCGGCCCGCCCCGCCCCTGCGCCCGCTCTAGGCCCCGCCCCTAGGCCCAGGCCCCGCCCCGCCCCGGGCGAGGCCACGCCCCTGACCCGCCCCTCTATGGCCCCGCCCCTCGGTGACCCCGCCCCCTCGCCGCCCGCAGCCGGGGACAAGCGCTACTGCGAAGTGGGCTTCAGCGCGGTGGTCACGCAGGTGAGTAGGAGCGTCAGCGGCTCGGGGGCGAGGGACTCCCACACAGCGCCCCTCTCACCTTCAGGGCTTCCTTTTCAGGCTGGAGAGCTGGTGCTTGGGGCCCCTGGAGGTTATTTTTTCTTAGGTATGTGCCCATCTTCCGCCCCTCCCCCCCTCCCTCCGGCGACCTGGGGCGCCCCAGGCGTCTTGCCCCCACACCGGCCGTCCTCACCCCCTAGGTCTCCTGGCGCGGGCTCCAATTGCCGATATCGTCTCCAGTTACCGCCCGGCCACCCTCTTGTGGCACGTGCCCAGTCAGCGCTTGACCTTTGACTCCAGCAACCCAGAGTACTTCGACGGCTACCGGGGTAACCCACGCTCCCCTCTAGGCTTCCCGCCTCTGCCCCTCAGGTCCTGCCCGTGAGAGAACACCCCCGGCTCCTGCAGCTTCGCCAGAAAAGTGCCCAATTCTTTAGGCGCCCCACCTCTCCCTTCTTGCCCAGCCTGGATGCTGTACAGCCTGGCAGGGGTCCAGGCCTCTCAATGGCCTCAGTCCTTCCACCAGGCAGTGCAAGATGTGCACTGGGTGGTCTCAGAGTCCCTCCTTCCTTGCCCTCCCCTCCCTACTTTGCTGTCCCGGAAAGATTAATCTGTGCTGTGTCTTCAGGATACTCGGTAACTGTGGGCGAGTTCGATGGGGACTTCAGCACTACAGGCAAGAAATCCACTTAGTCAGGAGCGGGAGTTGGGGAGCCCAGACCGGTGGGAGCACCTCAGTCTCTCTCCTAAATCTCCCCTGGGTGCCGACGGAGGCTTGGGAAGCTGGTAGGTTCAAAGGACCTAATTTGTTGGGCCCTGCTCTCCCCAGAATATGTCTTTGGTGCCCCCACCTGGAGGTGGACCCTGGGAGCGGTGAGTGCCTCCTGCCCCACACTTGACATTCCCCAGCCTCCTCATCCCATTCCTCAACCTAAACTCCCCCCAAAACAAACAAGCAAAACAGACCTCCTGCCCTTTGTCACCCAGAGTGGAAGATAGTGGTGGAGGGCAAGAATGACTTGTTCCTGTCCTTCGTCCTCACAGGTGGAAATTTTCGACTCATACTACCGGAAGCTACACCGGGTACACGGAGAACAGGTGCGTGTCTGGCTCAGTGGAGGTACCTGAGGCTGGGGGATTAGGATCCATTCTGCGAGCTGTGTGGGGGGACCGGGGTGATGTCCAAGTGAGAGTGCCAGGTCAGGGTGGAGGGTGGGAGTTAAGGTGTACCTTATCTTCTCACAGATGGCTTCATACTTTGGGCACTCGGTGGCTGTCACTGATGTCAATGGAGATGGGTAAGGAAGGGTGCGCCTGTCTTTTACCCAATTGGGTCCCCAATCACCAGGGGCGTAGACTGCCCTCAGCTCTGCCTTTCCTAGCCCCCACTCCCGTGAAATCACCAAAGGGAGTGGGAGGGCAGGGAAGCAACTGCCGCAGTATCCCCCTAGCCCATCCTCTCTCCTGCCCCTCTGGTCTGCAGGAGGCATGACCTGCTAGTGGGTGCGCCCCTATATATGGAAAGCCGCGCTGACCGCAAGCTGGCCGAGGTGGGGCGCGTGTACCTGTTCCTGCAGCCTCGAGGCTCCCACGCCCTGGGCGCCCCCAGCCTCCTGCTAACCGGAACACAGCTCTATGGGCGATTTGGTTCGGCCATTGCACCCCTGGGTGACCTCAACCGGGATGGCTACAATGGTGAGGAGAGGGAGGAGCTCCACTTGCTGCAGAGGGGTTAATAGCGCTCCCAAGAACATGGGTCTGACCTGGGGGCAGCAGGAGCCAGAAAGGACTTTAAGCAGAAGGGACCCCTTGGATACACAGTTAAAACACTTGGGCTGCTGAGTGGAAAACAGGAGTTTAAGGAGTCAAGTTAGGATGTGTTTGCTTTAGTCCAGGTAAGACATAGTGACCATTTGGATGTGGATCTTGGCAGTGGATTTGGAGATTATTGTGATTTCACAGATATTTAATACTTAGTTTATTAAGACTTAATGGGTGACTAAATGTGGGGCTAAGGGAGAGAATAGAGTTGGAGGTCATGCATTAGTGAGAGGTGGTGGGATAGGAGAGATCAGTTCATCCCTGGATCTGTGTGAGTTTGAAGGGCTTGG
Organism: Talpa occidentalis; assembly: GCF_014898055.3. Taxonomy (NCBI): domain Eukaryota; kingdom Metazoa; phylum Chordata; class Mammalia; order Eulipotyphla; family Talpidae; genus Talpa; species Talpa occidentalis. The sequence goes on along the minus strand of NW_023605083.1, from coordinate 121,835,792 downwards.
GACCATGAAGCAGGCATGTCTAGAGTGCAGCTGGGTGTAGTTTCCCCACTTCCACCAGAGAGGTCTGAGGTTAGGGGCCTTGGTGGGTGGATGAGGTCCTGGGAGCCTGTGAAGTGAGAAAAGACCCAGGCAGAGCCCTGGGGAGCACTTAGGAGACTCCCAGACGAGGTCAGGCTGGAAAGCAGAGGAGTGTCAGAGAGGTAAGAGGGAAACCAGATCTGATGGCCCAGAACTCAAAGGAAGAACATGCTTTAAGCAGGAGCAAGAGGGGTCAGTGGCTCCAAGGTACCCTAGTTGCACTGAAAGGTACAATTAGAGGGAGCTGGAGAAGTGTCCATGGGCTTTAGCAAGGAGGTCATTGGTGTCAGTGCCAAGAGCCACTTAGAGCTGGGTAGGGACAGAGGTCAAAATGCCCCAGGGCAGGGTATGCATGGAGGTGAAGAACTGGAGGGAGACTTTCAATCGGTTTGACTGAAAAGACAAAGAGAAAGTCAAAGGAAAGTTATTTTTGTTGGGAGGAATACGGAATGGGTTAAATGTGAAGGAAAATGACTTTGCGAGGAGTGAGCCAGAGGAACGTCCCTGTGATGTCTGGGGCTTGTGGGAGAGGGACGCTGAGTGGCAGGGTTAAAGAGGACCACCTAGTTCTTGGGGGAAGGGGAAAGAAAGGGGGGTATGGTTTTATTTTTTATTTTTAAAAAAAGATTTATTTATTTATTGATACAAGCACTGGGTACAGTCAGAAGCACGGGAGGGTGAGAAAATTCACCAGAGCCAGAGCAGGGAGCAGAGCAGGCAGAAGGACCGAAGTACACTGCTGAGGGGAGCAGCGGGCGGCAGGAGAGGTCTGCGCGCCATGTGGGACCCTCCTCCGGTGGCTGGGGAGCAACCGGGGATTGAACTGGCGCGGCAGAGGCTGCCGCAGCTTCGCAGGCCAGCGCTCAACCACTGCACCAGCAGGGAGGCCAGGGGTGGGGAGGTATGGTTTTATAGCACAAAAATTGGGCTGCTTCTCTTTGTGAAAGAAGGCGGGTTGGGGGGGTTTGCTGGGAGCTAGTTTGGAGACGGTTGGAAATAGGTGCTGAACAGATTGGTAGGGGGAGCTGAGCAGAAAGTCCTGCAGGTCAGCACCCAGGTCCCGGGAGAAGGCTGGAGATCAAGAGTTCACGGGCCTTTGGGTGGGGTGTGACCAGGACTGCCGATGGGGCAAAAGGGCTGAGGCTATGATGGCAAGGGCGATTGAATGATCAGGAAATAAGTGCAGGGTGAGGAAGGCAGAGATCAGGAGAGAGTGCAAGCCCAGGGCAGGCCTGGGGACACGGCAGTGGTCAGAGTGGTCTTCTTTGCGTGAATGGTGTGTGGTGCAATCAGAAAAATCAATACAGATGTTAAAAAGAAAAAGTCACCACAGACAGCTACCAGGGAAAGCATGTCACAGAGCGCACCCCATGTCACGTCAGACGACAGCCGCTGTCTAAGATCTTAATTCCTATCACATGCTAAAAACTCTGTCAGCTTACTGAGATTACAATGATTAACAACTTTTCAAGAGTGACTTAAAAGTTATTAGTGTGGGGCCTCCCCGGTGGCGCAGCTGTTGAGCGCTGGGTTGCGAAGCTGCCCACAGCCTCACCTGCGCCGGTTCGATCCCCGGCTGCTCCCCGACCATCGGAGGAGGGTCCCACATGGTGCGCAGACCCCTCCTGCCGCCCGCTGCTCCCCTCAGCAGTGTGCTTCGGTCCTTCTGCCTGCCCTGCTCCCTGCTCTGGTGAATTCTCTCACCCTCCCGCGCTTCTGACTGTACCCAGTGCTTGTATGTATGTATAAATCAATCAATCAATCAATCAATCAATAAGTAAATCTTTAAAAAAACCCAAAAGTTATTAGTGTGACCGGCCTGTAGTGTGACTCTAGGTTTGCTTGGTTCTAAGTGAAACAGGGGAAGAGGGGACCAGCATTTAACAGGTCTTGTTCCTCAATCTTCTGGAACTCAGTACTGTCATCTAAAGTGAGAATAATAATGCTTAATTTTCATAATTAAATGAAATCATGTCACTGTATTTTCCTCAAGAGGTAACAAGGGCTGTTAGGAATTTCACTGGTCTCTCTCCTACCCGAGTGGAGGGCAGAGCAGCTGCTTCCTTCCTCAGATCTCTGCAGCCCTCTCCTGGCCCTCTGGGGTCTGCCCAGAGAGATTGAATAACAAAAAGCCACTCCCTTTCTCCTGCTCCTTCCAGATGTTGCGGTGGCTGCCCCCTATGGGGGTCCCAGTGGCGAGGGTCAAGTGCTGATATTCCTGGGTCAGAGTGAGGGCCTTAGCCCCCGCCCCTCCCAGGTCCTGGACAGCCCCTTCCCGGCAGGCTCTGGCTTCGGTTTCTCCCTGCGAGGTGCCACAGACATCGATGATAACGGATATCCAGGTACTCCCGGATTGCCTCCAGCAAGACAGGAAGGGCCCAGCATTAGCTGGAAATGCTGACACAGCCAGGGCTTGGGCTTGACCTGGTGTACCACTGAGAGCTCCAACCCACCTGAGGGCATGAGATGCAAGAAGCGGGGCAGGTTAAACCTCCAGTGGGGAAAATGGTGTGGGGAACCACTGGGAAGATGAGGTGAGGACCCTTGGCCCCCTCTACCTGCCATTTCTGACCTCCCACCCCCATCTGCAGATCTACTGGTGGGAGCGTATGAGGCCAGCAAGGTGGTTGTATACAGGTGAGCACTGGCTCCAGGGGCCAGGGGTGGGGGACACACCATCAGAGGAGATGGGCTAGAGGGGCCACCATGGCAAGAATCCCCCATCCCCCCAGAGCCCAGCCCGTGGTGATGGCCACTGTCCAGCTGCTGGTGCAAGATTCGCTGAACCCTGCTGTGAAGAACTGCGTCCTGAGCCAGACCAAGACGCCAGTGAGCTGGTGAGGAGACAGGGGCCATGGGCCAGACAGGGCGCCTCAGGTAGGGGGGAACCTAGCCCTGAGCCCCCCTTTGTGTCTCTGCAGTTTTAACATCCAGATGTGTGTGGGCGCCACGGGGCATAACATTCCTCAGAAGCTCCGTGAGTGGTGTGGTGGGGGCAGGAGGAGGTGGGCCTGGCCTTCCCTGGAGGTCAGCCAGGGAGACCCTGTTCTGCCTGCTTGCCCTGGCAGGCCTAAGTGCTGAGCTGCAGCTGGACCGGCAGAAGCCCCGCCAGGGCCGCCGTGTGCTGCTACTCAGCTCCCAGCAGGCGGGCACCACCCTGCACCTGGACCTGGGTGGGAGGCACAGCCCCATCTGCCACAACGCCACCGCCTTCCTCCGAGTATGTCCAGCCTGGGGTAGGCAGGGTGGGGCGTGTGGAGGCGGTTGGTCCAGCCCTGAGGTTCAGGGTGGGCATTATAGGGCCTGGGTGGTCAGTGGGACCATGATGTCAGGATGGGGTGCAGGGTAGCAAGAGGATCTGACTTTTGTCCCCTCCGCAGGACGAGGCTGACTTCCGGGACAAGCTGAGTCCCATCGTGCTCAGCTTCAATGTGTCCCTGCAGCCTGAGAAAGAGGGGTCAGCCCCAGGTGTCGTGCTGCATGGAGACACCCATGTCCAAGAACAGGTGGGGTGGGGCGGGCCACCTTCATGTCACCTCTGATCTGTGATGTCACCCTAAAACCCAATGAAAACCCCAACAAGACCAAATCTCAATATCCCCTAAACCCTGATGTACATGTCAAATGCTGATGTCACCTCTACACTCTGACAGAGACCCATAAAGCCTGATATCACCACCAAAACCCTAACATCCTCCCAAATAGGATGCAACCCCCCAAAAGCCCCGATGTCATCTTGCAACTTCTTTCATCCCCAGAATTTCTAATTCCCTAAGCCTCGGTGTGACCCTCCGGCCTCACGTGCCCCCAACTTACCCTCATCCATTGATGTTCCAGACCCGAATCATCCTGGACTGTGGCGACGACGACCTGTGTGTGCCCCAGCTCGAGCTCTCGGCCAGTGTGTGAGGAGACCGCCCACTCAGCCCTACCCTGGCCCCGTCTGCCCCGGCGACACCCCTCTCCACCTGGTCCTGACACTCTGTCCTGAGCCCCTTAGCGCCCCTCAGGCCCTGGGCCTGGACCACCCTCCTCAGCTTTACCCCTCTCTCCTTGCAGGTCGGGCTCCCCACTCCTCATTGGAGCCGACAATGTGCTGGAGCTGCGGATGGAAGCGGCCAATGAGGGGGAGGGGGCCTACGAGGCCGAGCTGGCTGCACACCTGCCCCCGGGAGCCCACTACATGCGGGCCCTCAGCGACACGGAGGTGAGACCCACCTGGGAGGTGCGGGAGACTTGACTCCCCCACCCCGAGAGCACCCCCTTCCCGGCTCTGCTGTGAATGCTGTGCATTATTCTCTTACTCTGGAAGAGGAGGACTTGCACAGAACTCAGAGCCCTATTGTGAAATGCACTGAACTCGGGAACTAGGGTGTTAGCGGGAACCGCTGTGAACATTGGGTGGATTTCCTCCCAGTCAGCAGCCCGCACACGCGCGCGCCTCTCTGTTTGCTGCTGTTGTTTATAGCAGGGGACCGTCCTTTTTTGTAATGTTTTTTGTTTTTTATTTCCCAAAAAAAAAATTAAAAAAAAAAAGTGCTCCAGTAACACTTAAAGGGAAGCATGACAGTCCCTGAATTTCCACCCCCAGGCACCCCCACCCCCGCCACCCCTCCCTGCATGCAGGTGTTTCCCGAGGGAGCTTGCTTACATTTGGAATGTTCTAACCATCTTCCTCAAACTGCCTCCCGAAGGGCTTGGAGAGGCTTGTTTGTAACCAGAAGAAGGAGAACGAAAGCAAGGTGGTGCTGTGCGAGCTGGGCAACCCCATGAAGAAGAATGCCCAGGTGGGTCCTGGGGGCGGGCTCCTCCCGGGGCGGTGTTCGCCCTGGCGTGGCTCTGGGATCCTGGTCCTCTCCCACCCCATCTGCGTTTTCTTGGGTGAGTGACTAGGCTTTCCGGTAAAATGGACATGGTAACGGGGAGCCCAGGGAGTGAGAATTGGAGGCCACCTTCAGGGCAGGGCTGCCCCGCAGGGGATTAAGGAAACAACTTTGGTCCTCCCACCTCTCAGATAGGAATTACGATGCTGGTGAGTGTGGACAACCTGGAGGAGGTTGGGGAGCATGTGTCCTTCCGGCTGCAGATCAGGAGGTACTGCACAGGGGAGCCCTCCCGCCACCCTCCCCCGTCTGAGCCCTAGGCCTGCCCCTTGCTGACCTGCTTCCGGGACAAGCTGAGTCCCATCGTGCTCAGCTTCAGTGTGTCCCTGCAGCCTGAGAGAGATGGGTCAGCCCCAGGTCTCGTGCTGATGGAGACACCCATGTCCCCTTCCCTCCAGCAAGAACAGCCAGAATCCAAACAGCGAGGCGCTACTGCTGCACGTGCCTGTCAGGGCGGAGGCCCGCATGGAGCTGCGAGGGTGAGAGGCCAGAGGTGGATAAGGGAGTAGCAGGCCGCAGCCTAAGTTCCCAGTCGCGTGGGGGAACCCCACAGGCAAATCAGGGACTCAAGCTCACTCTGGGGGCTCGGACCCCTGCAGGAACTCTTTTCCAGCCTCTCTGGTGGTGGCAGCGGAAGGCAGCAGGGAAAACAGTTCTGACAGCTGGGGCCCCAAAGTGGAGCACACCTATGAGGTAGGGCGGAGCTGCCTATCCCCAGGTTGGGGTGGGAGGTCGGGGAGCTGTGGGCTAGGAGAGGTGCTGAGCCGCCAAATATCCCATCTCGCTCCCTCTGGTCGCCAGCTCCACAACAATGGCCCTGGTACTGCAAGTGGCCTGCACCTCAGTCTCCAGCTCCCAGGCCAGTCCCAACCCTCAGACCTGCTCTACCTCCTGGAAGTACAGGCCCAGGGGGGCCTTCAGTGCTGCACAGAGCCCTCTCCTGACCCCCTCAAGGTGAGAGCCTGGGAGAAGATAGAGCTGGGTGTGTCCTCAGACCATCACCAAGACCTGCGGTGGCAGGAGAGGGGCGAGGTTGGCAGACCTTGATGGAGGCTTCTTCGTCCCCCCTCAGCTGGACTGGAGGTTGCCCAAGCCCAGCCCTTCCCTGGCTCACCCCGCGCATCACGAGCGGGAGCGCAGACATGCGTTGCTGCCCCGGCAGAAGCAGCCCTCGCGCCTTCGGGACCCGGTGCTGGTGGTGAGCAGTCCCTGTGGTCTCCAGCTAGGGCCGCCCCGGGCCCCAGGGGCAGAGGGCCTGGGAGGCAGGGAGAGGGGTTGGGGTGCCATGTGGGCCTGGTCGGGCCGCTTTGGTCCCTTGGAGTACACCAGGTAATATGAAGGGAAGGGCTGTGTCCAGGGTGGGGGTCCAGGACACAAGCCTTTTCTGAGGTCCCTAGAACCGAGTTATACCAATTCTGAGTGCTGAACGGCGGTGCGGTGACCCATTCTCCCGCCCTCTCCCTGCCTCTCTCGGACTGTGGGAACAGCCCCACTCAGAGATCATGCTTGAAGCCTGAATCTGAGGTCCTTGCTGAGGGGGAGACCCGAGTTCCCTGACCCCTGACCCCCTGTATGTTGGGTTCTCGGGGTGAGGGGCTGATGACCAGGAGGGGCTGTAACCAGGAGGGGACTAATGACGTCCGTGTCCCCTCAGAGCTGTGACTCGGCGCCCTGTACTGTGGTGCAGTGTGAGCTCGCGGAGATGGCGCGGGGGCAGCGGGTGATGGTCACGGTGCTGGCACTGCTGTGGCTGCCCAGCCTCCGCCAGGTGGGCCTCTCAGGTGGTCGGGGCCTTCCAGAGGCGGGGACCCAGTTTACTCTGGGGAATGGTGGGGCTCCAGCAGTTGGAAGGAGAGTGAGGGCAAGGTTTACTTTGGGGGGGACAACAGGACTAACCTGGGGGCCGGGCTGCTGGGGGTGGGGTATCTGGGCCTTAGGCTCCTGCAACCAGTAGGCGTTGCATTGGTAGCTTTCATCCCCACCCCGTCCAGAGACCCCTGGATCAGTTTGTGCTGCAGTCACGTGCCTGGTTCAACGTCTCCTCCCTTCCCTACCCGGTGCCAGCCCTCAGCCTGCCCAGAGGGGAAGCTCTGGTGAGTGTGGGGAAACGGAGGCTGAGGAAATGAGTTGCACCTGGCCCTTTGGCCTTCCCCTGAGTCTGTGCCCAGCAGCATGGGGCGGGCTTCCCAGAGTCTGAGGGGTGGGACAGGTAGGTAACCCGCTGGAGGGTCATCAGCCGGCAGATTTGAGTCTTGGGGAAAAGGTAGAGGCGATACCGGGTTTGCCTTCAGGTGCAGACGCAGCTGCTCCGGGCCTTGGAGGAGAGGGACGTTCCACTCTGGTGGGTGCTGGTAGGCGTGCTGGGCGGCCTGCTGCTGCTCACGCTCCTGATCCTGGCCATGTGGAAGGTGAGGCGTGAGGGGGGCGGTGGGGTCCCCAGGTGGACAAAGACCTGGCCTTTGACACATCTGTATCACCACTAGAATGTCATTTTCCAGAGGGACTTCCAGGCCGCAGACTTCTGGGACACGTTACGGGCTTTAAAGCTTTTAGACTCTTTTTTTTTGTGTGTGGGACCCTCGCCCCGGCGGCCGGAACCAACCCGGGCTGCAGAGGCTGTGGCAGCCTCGCAGCCCAGCGCTCAACCGCTGCGCCACCAGGGGAGGCCCTAAAGCTTTTAGACTCTTTACCCCACTGAGAGGAAGTCACAGGACCTGAGTCCTGCCCTCAGGAACTTCCTGAGGAGGACAGAGTTGACCTCCTCAGGATCCTCTCCCCTGAGGTGGAGACCCAGGTCTAATCAGGCCCTGCTCCTGTTTCTATGAGCCCTGGGGGCCACTCCCTCCTCAGCACCTGGAGGGCAAGTGGGCCTCTCAAACTCAACCAAGCACAGAGCTGTGGGAAGCCAGGGTGTGTTTGCAGAAACCCACGCAGTAGACTCGGGAGAGACACATATCACGCACTTCAGTCACAGAGGCATGAAAGTATTTAAGGGAAATATGGGGCAGGAGGGGGGCAAGAGGAGATTTAACAAAGAAAAATTCATGGGAGAAAAACCAGAAATTAAAAAACAAAACCCTTGTTCCACGCATTATCTCTCCGTGGGAAAGGCCTGCCTTTGTGCCGGCAGTGGGCCGAGGTCCACGGGGAGGACCCGTGGCTGCCTGGTTTCTAGTAGACTTATTCCATGAGTGCTCTGGAGCCTGAGCATCACCTTTATGTCCTGTCTCTGGCCCTGTGCACCCCCAGGCTGGCTTCTTCAAGCGGAACCGGCCACCCCTGGAAGACGAAGATGAAGAGGAGTGAGGTGCAGCCACATCTGTCCTTCCAGAAGGCCACGGGCTGCCCTGCCCCTCGTGATCCATGGATGCCTCCTGATGCCCTCACCCTCCCAACAGAGTGGGCCACCCTCTTACCAGGTGCTTAATAAAGCGACTGAACCCCACACTCTGGCTGCTGCCTCCTCTTGGGGCCAAAGGAGGAGAGACAGACGGAAGTCAAGTACCATTTGGAGCGGGGATCGAGGGCTGTGAGCGGGTGTGAGCAGGGAGACTCTGCAAAGGTTGCAAGTGGCTGTCTTGGGGAGTGTCAGGAGTAGAAAGTGGGGGTGTAACGAGGGAGAGGGTGGCAGAGCCTCCAGATGACACAAGGGTGTGTGGGTGAGGTGGGGCTGGGAATGTCAGGGAATGGGCTAGGTCGCTGGTGGGCAGCTTTAGACAGTAATTTTTTCCAAATTTTGGAGGAATAAACCTCAGGATGCCATGAGATTTGGGGAAATAACATGCTCTGCTCACTCACTCATTAAAAAAGCTGTGCTTGCAGCGAAAAGGGCAAATAGAGGCTGGATGAGCCCTCCGCCTGGGGAAGCTGTACCTCAGCAGGCGAGGGCAGTGGGCACTGCGGCCTGGCCATTTGGATGGCCCCTGGCTACTCTGCTGCGATCCCTTCTGCCCACCACGTGGTCTTCAGTCAGGAAAGAGGGCACAGGTGGGGAGCGGCCCGCAGGAGGGCTGCGAGTGGAAGACAGCCCTCCCACAGCTGAGACTGGAGCCAGGACAGAAGTAGGGGGTCCCCACCTGGCGCCTGAGAGCTCTGAGGATTCCCATGTTTAGTAAATGTTTATTGAGCTCCTCCACAAGCCTGGAGCTGTTCCCGTGCTGGGAAACTATCTATTCCTCATGGAACATACGAGAAATAAGGACACGCATGGCCAGTGGTGGGCCCTGCAGTGAGTGAAGATAAAGGTAAGTAAAAATAAAGTAAAATATGCAACTCTCAAAAATTTAAATAAAGTAAAACGTATAACTCAAAAAAAAAATACAAAAGGCAGGAGGGTAGTGATGGATGGGTGCGGGTGTTGGGAGGCCTAGGTGGAGGGGCAGGGAGGCTGCTCTGTTGAGGTGGGGGGAGACATGAATGGATGAGCCGAGTGACTGCAAGAGAACCGAGCGTCTGCATGGAAGGAGCAGCCAGTGAAAGTGGGAGCAGGCCTGCCACGTTCAACCAAAATCAAGGAGGCCGTGGCTCGCAGCCCTCCTGTGATAGGTGAGCGCCAGGAGATGAGCCGGAGGAGGGGCTGGGCAGGAAGCACCTTGTGGGCAGGAAGCACCTTGTGGTCACGGCAAGACTTTGGACTGGAAAGTAAGAGCTGGGAGAAGGCAGTGATGGACGGATCTCACAGGAGCTGCTGGTATTTGATTTTACCCAAAGGGGTAAAAGGAAATCCTGAGAACAGAACGATGTGACATCCATGTTTGGCAAGTTCCAGAACAGGTTTTGAGTTGGGTGACTGAACATTTAGGAAAAGATTAAGCTGCCTTCTTTGAACACCAGCCAAACTCCATCCCCCTGCACCGTTGCATTTGGATGGCCCCAGATGATTTCTCTTGATCCAGCAAAGCCTTTGGCACTTGTCCTTCTAGACATGACAGAAATGTGAGCGGCAGGATAGAGACTCGGATTTAAAGCTGAACCAATTTGATAAAGCTGCAGATCTCTGTGAGGGTGTCTCAAAGCCCCATCTTGGCCCTGGGCTGCCCAGTTTTGTCACAAGCCCCTTGAGTGGAGGCAGAGGAAGCTGGTCTTCACCCTACAGACCGCTGCTGACTGACAGGGAGCGCGGGTAGGATGGGGACTGAAGCAGATTCACGGCAGTCTTGACAGATTGTAAAGTTGGGTTGAAACCAACAGGATAAAATTCACCAGGGATGAGCGCTAAATCCTGTGCTGAGGTTCCAAAAAATTGGTTACATAAGAATTGGACTGGGCTGTCTGGTGAGATGGAAATTTATGAGAAAGAGAGAAGGGGAGCGAGGAGGAGGGAGGGAGAGGGAAGGGAGGGAGGGAGGAATCTGGTGGTTTTGTCTCTCCCCCCAAAATTCATAATAAGGTCCCCTATTGTAATTATATGGGGAATATAAAAATAAAATTTAAATAAAAAATAAAATTAAAAAAAAAAAACCATAGTAAGGTCCCCTAGAGTCAGAAGACCCAGCCAGGGAACTCAGCCGGGAGCTCAGCCTGCTGTGACTCTAAGGGCCGAGGCCCCTGTCCTCGGGAAGCAACGCCCTCCCTCCTGGTGCCACAATGTGAGAGACCCGGGAGGGGGTGCAGATTAGACAAGGATTTGGACACTCAGAAGCTGAGAGATGACGACAACCAGAACCTGGAAGAAAACAGAGTTTGACTGGGGCAAGAGCAGAGCAATAACTGTCCTCAGATGTGGGGTTCAATGACTGAGGAGAAAGAAAAGGACCGGGCTTGCCATTCACAGACCAGAACCAGTGGGGCCAGCTGGGGCTTCTCAGCGGGAGAGAAGGGCCGGTGCCTCTCCAGAAGGGTTTCCTCAGCATCATGCCTGCCCAGCAATGGACCTCATTGCCTGAGCCCACGATGGCACCGTCTGTTGGTCCCCTGCTCTTGGCAGGCCTGTGCTAGACCCTTCGCATCATCTCATCTAATTTTCACAACCGCCGGATGGGTGAGCGTGTCACTACAGTCTCCCCTTGAAAGCAGCCAAGACGACGAGAGGGACCTGAGGCGGTGGGACTTGCTCTCGGCTGACTAAGAGGGAGAAGCGAGACAAGAACCCCTCCTGACTGATTCCCCAGGGGGCCACCCGCTCCCTCCCCAATATGGGGGTGCGGGTGTTTGTGCAGAAGACCGAGCAGCTCTTACATTATCCGGACACACTCGTGACCCTTCCGCACCCAGGGTGCGTGTCGTCAATAAGGGCCATTCTCCTCCCCAAAAATTCTGCAGCAAGTTTTGGGGGCCCTGGAGGCCTAGGCCCGGGGTGACCGGCCGCTGTGGCTGCTCGCCCCGCAGTCCGGGGTCGGGGTCGCGGGCGGGGCGGAGGGTGGGCTGCGAGCCGGCCGCGGGCGGGCGCGGGCGCCGAGGGGGCGGTGCCCGAGGCCCCGGGGTGCGGCGGCGCCGGCAGGGGGCGCTCGCCGCGGCTCCGGGCGGAGACAATCGCGCCGAGCGGCCGCCGCAGCCGGAGCGGGAGCCCAGGCGGCGCGGCGCGGAGCTGGGGCCGAGCGGGGCGCGCCGAGCGCGGCCGGGCGGGTGCCATGGGCCGCTAGGGCCGGGCCGAGCCCCGCGATGCCGCCGCCCAATGGCCCCAGCGTCCTCGCGCGGCTCCTGCCGCTGCTGGGGTTGCTGCTCGGCGGCGCCTCCCGGGCTCCCGGCAAGTCGCCGCCGGAGCCCCCCAGCCCGCAGGGTGAGTCTCGGCCTGGAGGGGCGGCAGCCGTGAGCCTGCGCCTCCCCATCGGGCCCCTCCCGCAGCCCCCTGTGCGCGGCGCTCGCGATTTGGGGGTTCTCGTCCCTGGATGTGGGTGGGGGGAGCCGGGCGAGCCGGGGTCGGCGCTGGCCGGGGAGAGCAGAGCGAGGGGCGCCTCCGGGCGGGGGTCTCGGGGAGACACAATGGGGCGGGGGGGGTCCCGGGGCTCCGCGCCGCCGCCCGCTCCTGCCTTGTTTTTCTCCCTCCGGGTCCGCGCGGCGCCGCCGCCTGAGCCATTGTCTGCCGGAGACACCCGCCCAGGGGCGGGCTGGGGCGGGCGCCGCTCCGCAGCCCCCCGCGGGTTCCGCGCGCCAGACCCCGGCTGGGTGGGGGCGACGGGCGCGGCTGCCACCCCGGGCCGGCCGGGGGCTGGGCGCCCGGAGCCGGGGCCGAAGGGGGAAGGGAGGCGGGGAGGGGGTGAGGCTGTGGGCGGACCGGCTGCCCCGACGGGGTTCTCCGCCTTGGAGCTTGACAGCCCCCCCGCTGTGCCCCTCCCCGTTCAGATTTTGGGGTGCACCGAAGAAACGCGAATCAGCCCGCGAGGGAGGAGGGGCTGCCGTGGAGGGGGCTCTGGGAACGGGGGTGCATTGTGACTCCAGCTCCGGGCGCGTGGCGCGGCTGTGGGGGAGCCATGCTGGGCTGGCGAGGGGCTGCGGGCGGTGCTGACCGCGAGGGCAGGTGTCTGGGGCTCTGTCCAGCCGGCTGCTGGCCACCTGTGTCCCCAGCCCACCTCGGGGCGCCCCCTCCTCGTCTCACCTCGATCGCAGTGGGGGAGACCCTCCAGGGCCTCCCGGGTCCGGGTGGGCGTGTGAGTGGGGGTGGGGTCTCATCCTGCGGCGAGAGGGTGGGAGACCCCGACCGGGGCTCCCCGCGGGACGGGAGCTCCCTGGGGCCTCCACACTCACGCCCGCCGCCTGCCCCCCACCCCGGCCACCGCCCCCTCCCGCCCCCAGCCTCACCCCTGCCTGAAACCTCTGCGCTCCTCACCTCTCCACCAAGGAGCTGGCAGGAAAAGCAGGGTGGGGAGTGTGGACGAGGGAAGCGGGGTCCGGATGAAGGGAGGGGGGTCGGATTTCCGCCTGGAATGAGGCCGGGCTGACGCCTGGGAGGCGGATGCTGTAGGGAGCGTCAGGCGTTGAGGAACGGGGAAGGATGTCCTCAGGCCTCCGTCTTCCCTGATTTTTGCAGGAGGGAGGCTTAGGTTGGTGGGAAGAGGCCCGAGTTTCTCAGGAAACCTCTCCCTCTAGTCCTGTGCCCCAGGGGAGGGGCCCAGGGAGTTGGCTGGACTAGAGCCAGGCTAGGGGGCTCTCCCAGCCGCTGGCAGGCAGCCCGGGTTCAGAGGAAGGGGGCAGGGAATCTGCTAGGCACCTGCCTCCCCCCCTGCCCCCCAGCTTGTCACTGATGCCTTCTCCAGGCATCTCCCCTGTATAGTTCCTGGGATCCTTGCCCCTTTTCTGAGGCTCTGGGCCTTGAACCCTCGAATGACGATATTCCAGACTTCTGGGTACCCTCCTCCAGCCCCTCCATCCAGCTGCTCCTAGCCTGGGGTAGGGGTGGGGAGCAGCCAGGCCTCTTTAACTTCTCGGAATTCCTGCTGTGTGGTGGTGGAGGGTGGGGAGGCACCAGCTCCTGGGAGGACCAGCGAGCAGGGAAGGGCTGAGTGTGCACACCCACCCTGCAGGGGCGCTCTGGCCTGGGAGGGGAGGAGGTGGGCGCAGGAGAACAGCTGGAAGGGATGCCAGGGGCAGGCGTGGCGCTGGCGCTGGGGTTGGAAGCCTGAGATAAGACACCTGTCACTGCTGAGTGTCAGGCTCCACTTGTGAGGCCCCCTGCCTTCCCCATCCCGTTAACTCTCAGCTCTCGACTCTTCCTTCGGTACCTGGATGGCCCTAGGTTTGTGTTCAGCACCAGAGCATTCCCCACCTGCCTCCTGGCTCCCCCACTGAGGCCTCTGTACCTTTCCAGAGATGACACCTCCCGTATTAGCAGCAGGGTAGGAGTGAGGCAAGAGGCTGAGGGAGGGGCCACAATGAGTCGGTCCCATGGATCAGAGAAGAGGCTGCCCCAGGGAATCCATGAGAACAACTCCAGGCCTGGTTCCTGCCCTGTCATCTCCTCTGAGCTCAGGGCGCCTGCAGGCCCACCGGCTGACTCTCGTGGGCCGGGACCCAAGTGACCGGGAGGCGAAGGACTGGGACCTCTCTTCCCGACTCCTTCTACACCAGTTTCCCTTGGACCTAGGTCGGGCAACCCCTGCCCCACCCCTCCATCTCCTCCCCCTTGGCAGGGCCCCAACTCCCTGCCCATCTCTTGGGAGTAATGAGGGCGTTGCCATGGTGACTGACTGTTGCTGACCAGCTGGGAGGGGGTGGGAGGTACAAGGGAGGGGGAGGGGTCAGGCCTACTTGTTTGGTCTTAGCGGTTGCGATGAATCCCTAAATCTGGAGGGAAAATAGGTTTGTGCAAAACCTTCTGGAAAGAGGGAAAGAGGATTGTGATGGAAGGACCAGTTCCCTAGTGTCCTCTTCTTAGTTTTTTCCTGGAAATTCAAACTCTGACTCAGCCCCTTCCCCACCCTCCCTTCCAAATGGCAGAATCCTGACCTCGCTCCTCTCCGGTTGCGGGGTTGTCCACTTAGTCATCCTTCCCCGGCCCCTTCCCTTTCCTGTCCCTGACAACAACCCCATAGGGTCCGGGGCGTGGGAATTGCGATCTAGAGGCAAACTCTAGGTGTGGACCCCAAACTTCCCACTCAGCTGCAGTGCAAGGCTCGAAACTCTTTGAGCCTCCGTTTCTTTATCTGTCAAATGGGCCAAGAGCCTATTTTATCAAGTCGAATACTCAGACCGTAAGTTGCACCCTTGTTTCATGGACCAGTGAGAAAGAAGAAAAATGCTGCTAATCATCCAATCGTGGGCTCATCCTGCGCAGCCCCGCCTGAGTTCAGAAGTGTTAAGAAGTGGGTAAGCGCTGGCCTTGACGGAGTGGGAACGAGCGCCTCCCACGGGCTGCCGGGAGGTCTAGCTGGGGGCTCTGTAAATGCTGCTGCTTAGAACGCCTTGGCTGACCTCCCTCCGAGCTGCCCCCCTCTGATCTCAGGGGCCCCGATTCTCTCTTCCCCTCTCCCTCCTCACTCTCCTAACCCGTCTTGCCCACAGAGATCCTGATCAAGGTGCAGGTCTACGTGAGCGGGGAGCTGGTGCCCTTGGCCCGAGCCTCAGTGGATGTATTTGGTAACCGGATGCTGCTGGCCGCGGGCACCACGGACTCAGAGGGTGTGGCCACACTGCCCCTCAGTTACCGCTTGGGCACCTGGGTACTGGTCACCGCAGCCCGGCCCGGCTTCCTCACCAACTCTGTGCCCTGGCGTGTTGACAAGCTGCCCTGTGAGTGCAGGGGCAGGTGGAGGGAGGGGAGCAGCTGACCCCCATTAGCCCCTTCCCAAAATAGTCGTGGGGGCGGAGGAGGCAGGATTCCCAGCAGCTGCTGCCTGGGCTGGGGTATGCAGAAGGGGCCGAGGAGGGTGAAGTCACTGGGATTCAGAGAGAGGGAGTGCCCAGCCTTGACTGGGGGCTTTCTCTGGAGCTGACCTGGCCCCCCTCCCACAGTGTACGCGTCGGTGAGCCTCTACCTGCTTCCCGAGCGGCCGGCCACCCTCATCCTCTATGAGGACCTCGTGCACATCCTCTTGGGCTCTCCCGGTAAGGCCCCCTCCCCCCATGCCAGCTCCTCTTCCTCCCCCCATACCCCCCACCTGACTATAAAGAGCTTTACTGGGTGCCCTTGGGGAAGTCACTTAACCTCTCTGAGCCCTAGTTGACGCATCTGGACGATGTGGCTATATTCAGTATCCACCTCAAGTGGAGGTAAGGGTTAAATATCATCACGCAGGCCAGAAGCAGCCCAGGTGGTCAATAAACATTTATTGTTAATGGGGCTTCTCCTGCTTTCTATTCTCCCTCAACTCCCACCGACCGTGAGAATCCCCACTCCCTGCCACCTTTATCGTCAGTGGGTCGACACGTGCTTCTGGGCATGTCCTGGGTGCCTGGCTCGTTAAAGGCCACGAGAGGGTGCCGGCACAGGTCCTGCGCACCCACCCAGAGCGGGCTAGAGTCTCCACAGCGGCCGCTGTCTGCCAACTGGCTTTCAGGCCACAGGCCCTGTCTGTGCCAGGGCGCCCGGGAAGGAAGACCGACAGACTGATCACTGCAAACCCTGAAATCAAGACAGGGCAGAAGTGCCGTGGAGTGGAGGGTGGCCTCACTCAGAATGGAGAAAACCCTCACCTGCGGCGTAGCAGGGCTAGAGAATTTGGTGGAGGCAGCTGTGGGACTGGGTGGGCTCGGGAGCTGAAGGGGGAGCAGATGCATGTCCACAAGAGAAATCAAGATGCAGGGGCAGAAGGGGCGAGTGAGGGCCTAGGCCATGCTTTCGTCTGTCTCTGTAAGAAGGGGGCCTGGTGTGGCCTGGTTGATGAGCCAGGCAGAGGGGAGGCTCCTTCAGGCTAATACTAGGGAGCCACAGCGGGTTCTGGAATGGGAGAACCTCCTTGCCTATTTTTATTCTTAGCTTGAGCCCTTGTTCCCAAATTACTCTTATGTGCTCCTCTTCACTCTGTCCCTGCATCGGAGGCTTCTAAAATGCCTGTGGCGGTTTCTAACATGCCAGTGTTGCCCCCTAGCTTCAAGCCCTCCTCCGACCCCCGCTGCTTTCAGTTTAAAGTCCAGACTCCTTCGCAAAGGTGACAGCTCCCTAGGGGACCTGACGACTGGCGCCTTGCTCGCCTCCCATCGGTCCCCTGGCGTCCCTGAGCAGCGTGCCGCACGCCTCCGCACCTCCTCGTGGTGGGCCTCCCAGGAGTCCCTTTCCACGCTGTCTTACTCATCCTTCAAGGCTCCACTAGGCCTTGCTGAACTGTGTGGGTCAAGCTCCTTCCACCCTGCACCCTCTATTTCAGCAGCAAGGAATGGTGGGTAAGAGGGTGGGCCCTGGCACCATATCCTGGACGTCAGCCAGATCCAGGATTGTGACTTTGGGCAAGTTACTGAACTTGTCCTGCCTCTTCTTCTGCATCTGTGAAATGGGGTTAATGATGGTGAGAAGGGGTGGTGGGGAGGGAGCTGGAGGAAAAAAGAAAAAGGGGTTCATAATAAAGGCACCTCCCTCAAGGGCTATGGACTAATTGCAGGGGTTGAGATGGGCAACCTGCATAGTGCAGTGCCCAGTGGATGTTAAAGCTTAATAAATGGTAGCTACTGCCATAGTGTACTGGAATTGTTTCTATGTCCCCTCCACTCTACACACACACACACACACACACACACACACACACACGGCCACATCTGTCTACTGCAGTAGCCACTGGCCACATGTGGCTATTTAAATTTAAATAAAATTTGTTAATCAAAAATAAACCACCTCCTCGGTGACACTAGCCACATGGTACGTGCTCAGCAGCCGCGGGTGCTGCGGGTGCCGTAACAGGCAGCACAGGCACAGAACAGCTCCATCCAGCAGCTGGCAGCAGGAAGTTGTGTGGGTGCCATAATGGTGGCACTGCATGACTGTGAATTTGGGGGCAGGAAATTCTGAACTGTGCCTTATTCATCTTCGTATCCCCAGCAGCTAACACAGAGCCTGCCAGGCATTTGCACCTCACAGTTTCAGAGGTTAACGAAGAAAGTGTTTCAGAGAGAGCACGTGTCTTGCTCAGAGTCCCACCGCCAGGAGTAACTTCGGGTCCCTGTCCCCTCCGGGCTAACACGCTACAACTGCCCAGTTTGCTCCCCAAATCACCACCCTCCCTGGCCTTCCCTTCTCCCTAGATCATTGTTTTGTGTTTTGGTCCTGGGGCACCTTGTCCCTCTCCAGGCCACTGCAGCCCCTCTCTCCATCCAGGTGCCCGCTCACAGCCCTGGGTGCAGTTCCAGCGTCGGGCTGCCCGCCTGCCGGTCAGCTCCACCTACAGCCAGCTCTGGGCCTCGCTCACTCCTGCCAGCACCCAGCAGGAGATGCGGGCTTTCCCTGCCTTCCTGGGCACCGAGGCGTCCAGCTCAGGTATGCTGGGTGCCAGGCACAGAGGGGCTGCTCCCCAGCAGGATCTGGCCCTCAGCCCTGTGTCCCCTTCCTCCAGGCAATGGCTCCTGGCTGGAGCTGATGCCCCTGGCTGCTGTGAGCGTGCACCTGCTGACGGGCAACGGAACAGAGGTGCCACTTTCGGGCCCCATTCATCTATCCCTGCCCGTGCCCTCAGAGACTCGTGCCCTTACTGTGGGCACCAGCATTCCAGCCTGGAGGTTTGACCCCAAGACTGGTGAGTGCCTTGGGGTGACAGGTGCTGGGATTTGGTGGGGGAAAGTGGGACTCAGATGGGGGAACACTAAGTTTGATAAAACCCCTGCTCTCGCAGGACTGTGGGTACGCAATGGCACAGGTGTAATCCGGAAGGAAGGCCGACAGCTCTACTGGACCTTCACCTCCCCCCAGCTGGGGTACTGGGCAGCTGCCATGGCCTCCCCCACGACTGGTGAGATTGGCAGGACAGTGGGGGCAAGGGGCAGTGGTGGGAGGGGAGGCTGGGAGAGTGGACATCTTCTGGAAGGCAGGACGTTCACCCATACCTGGAAGGCTAAGCCCTTGCCTGGCACAGGGCTGGTTACCATCACGTCGGGCATCCAGGACATTGGCACCTACCATACCATCTTCCTGCTCACCATCCTGGCAGC
This sequence comes from Talpa occidentalis, assembly GCF_014898055.3. Taxonomy (NCBI): domain Eukaryota; kingdom Metazoa; phylum Chordata; class Mammalia; order Eulipotyphla; family Talpidae; genus Talpa; species Talpa occidentalis. The sequence continues at coordinate 121,817,325 of NW_023605083.1, read as the reverse complement.
CCTGGCCCTGCTGGTGCTCATTCTGCTGTGTCTGCTCATCTACTACTGCCGGTGAGTACGCTGGGGTCTGGCCATCCCCCAGTCCCTGGTGCCAGCCCTCTGCCCCCAACCTCCTCTCTCATCCCAGGTCCAGACTAAGGCCAGTTCTATGCCTGGTCTTGAGTTGGGCGACCAGCCCCCCAAATGCATAAAACATGGTTCTGATCCTCACGGAAAGCTCCGCACTGCACCTGCAGGATGTGGATTAAGACAGGTGGGGGAGGAGGGGGCAGGCCCTGCAGGCCAGGCCCCTCCTAGATAGTCTGCAGCTGCCCCGACCAGCCTGCCTCTCCCTTCCGGGGGACCTCAGGCCAGACCTGCCCCGGTTGGCTTGGGTGCTCCTCCCAGCTTCTCCTGCACCTGACCGCGAGCACACCAGCCGGCACAGTCGCTGACGGCTCCTCCACAGCCTCTCAAGCTCTCCCCCAAACCTCTGCCAGCGCCCAGCATTTCTCCTGAGTGCCAGGCATTCTCATCTGTCCAACTATACCCAGCTCCGACCATGCACCTTGGAGGGGGGCGAGGGAATGGGCATCAGGGTGCTTCTGGGGCGCACTCTCTCCTGAGGGCCCCTGTCTGCCCCTCCTCTCTAGGAGACGCTGCCTGAAGCCCAGGCAACAGCACCGCAAGCTGCAGCTCTCCGGGCCCTCCGACGGCAACAAACGAGACCAGGCCACCTCGATGTCCCAGCTTCACCTCATCTGTGGGGGACCCCTGGAGCCCGCCCCGACCGGGGACCCCGAGGCGCCACCTCCGGGCCCCCTGCACTCGGCTTTCTCCAGCTCCCGGGACTTGGCCTCCTCCCGCGACGACTTCTTCCGCGCCAAGCCGCGCTCTGCCAGCCGCCAGGTCGCCGAGCCCGCGGGCGCCCGCGGGGGCGAGGGCGCGGCGCTGAAGGGCGCGCGGTCCATGGAGGGCCCGGGCGGGCTGGAGCCGGGCCTGGAGGAGTACCGGCGGGCGCCGTCGGGGGCCGCGGCCTTCCTGCACGAGCCGCCCTCGCCGCCTGCGCCCTTCGAGCACTACCTGGGCCACAAGGGGGCGGCCGAGAGCAAGACCCCCGACTTCCTGCTGTCGCAGTCGGTGGACCAGCTGTCGCGGCCGCCGTCCCTCAGCCAGCCCGGGCAGCTCATCTTCTGCGGCTCCATCGACCACCTCAAGGACAGTGTCTACCGCAACGTCATGCCCACCCTGGTCATCCCCGCCCACTACGTGCGCCTCGGCGGCGAGGCCGGCGCCGCGGGGGCCGGCGATGACCCCACCCCGTCGGAGGGGGCCGCCCCCGGGCCCGGGCGCCCCTTCCCGCAGCCCGACCCCCAGCGCCCGCTGATGCCGGGCCACTCGGGCGCGGGGGGCGAGGCGGGCGGCGGCGAGGGCTGGGGGGCGGGCGCTCGGCCCCGGTCAGCGGCTCCGTGACCATCCCGGTGCTGTTCAACGAGTCCACCATGGCGCAGCTCAACGGCGAGCTGCAGGCGCTGACCGAGAAGAAGCTGCTGGAACTGGGCGTGAAGCCGCACCCGCGCGCCTGGTTCGTGTCCCTGGACGGCCGCTCCAACTCGCAGGTGCGCCACTCCTACATCGACCTGCAGGCGGGCGGCGGCGGCCGCAGCACCGACGCCAGCCTGGACTCGGGCGTCGACGTGCACGAGGCGCGGCCCGCGCGCCGGCGGCCCCTGCGGGAGGAGCGGGAGCGCGCCCCGACGGCCGCCCCGCCCCCGCCGCCGCCCGCGCCCCCGCGCCTGGCGCTCAGCGAGGACACGGAGCCGAGCAGCAGCGAGAGCCGCACGGGCCTCTGCTCGCCGGAGGACAACTCGCTGACGCCGCTGCTGGACGAGGTGGCGGCGCCCGAGGGCCGGGCCGCCACGGTACCCCGGGGGCGCGGCCGCAGCCGCGGGGACAGTTCCCGCAGCAGCGCCAGCGAGCTGCGGCGCGACTCGCTCACCAGCCCCGAGGACGAGCTGGGGGCGGAGGCGGGCGACGAGGCGGGCGACAAGAAGAGCCCCTGGCAGCGGCGGGAGGAGCGGCCGCTCATGGTGTTCAACGTCAAGTAGCGCCTCCGCGCGGCGGCCCCGCCCGCTCCGCCCGGGGTGCGCGCGCCCCGGGACCGCGGGGGCCGCTCTTAGCCCCGCCCCACTCCTGGAGAGGCGCCTGCGGGCCTGCAGGGCTGTCCAGCAGCCTATGCTGGGTAATGTCGGGAGGGACCCCCAGTCTGCCTCCAGGGCGGCGGGCGGGGGCCAAACCCCCCTTGGGAGGTGCTGGGGAGGAGGGCTGGGGGGGGGAAGCAGTGCCTGTATGACGGGGCTGTACATAGAAAGCTCTGTTGTGGGAAGGCAGGAGGGGCAGCCGGGCCTCAGCTGCTAGTGTGAGGGCTGGAGAGGGAGGGGCATTCTCTGAGGACCCCTGGGAGGGGCGGGGTGCTGCTTGCTGACTAGCCCACCTCTGGGCTAAGCTGTCACAGGGCTGGTGGCGGGGGCGGCTCTGGGGACTAGGGGATCATGTGAGGGGTTGCTGTGGGCAACAGCAAATATAAAACTGGTGAGAGGAACTCTGTGTGTCTGTCTGTGGGCAGGAGGCTCTGTGGGGTGGGGTGGGGTGTCCCTGGGGAGGGGAGGGCAGGGCAGGCAGGCCTGCCAAATCAGACGCTGTTAGGAAAGTGTACAAACTTTACTGGAGCGCGCACACACACACACACCTGTGGAGAGGGAAGAGCACCTGGCCACAGGTCCACAGAAACTGGGAGAGAGGGTGATGGCAGCTCGTGATGTGGCTCTTGCCACAGCCCCCCTTCTGACAGGGAGGCCTTAGATAGAGGCCCCACCATCCACTGTAGTGGGGGGACTCAGAATGGAGCGATCCAGGAGAATCTGGTGGGGCAGAGGTACTGGGGAGGCCTGAGCAGTGGGCACCCTCTGAGCCAGGTGTCAGGGTCTCGAGGCTGCAGAGTATCTTCAGTCCTCAGTCCCTCCTCACAGCAGCTGTCTCGGGGCTGTGTCCCTCGAAGGGGTGTCCCAGCGCAAGGCCTCCCGGCGCAAACATTTGATGCCCCCGGCCCCACAGCGGTAGCCAGCAGGGCAGCAGTGGTGCCGATCCCGACAGCAGACGCCCTGGGCGGTCAGAGGGGGTGTGTCAGACCCAGCAGGGCGGGACCCATGCCCAGCCCCAGCCCGGGTCGGGGTGGCACTGACCTGGGGATAGGGACAGCAGGCCCAGCCCCCAGCACTGTCCTGGCAGCAGGTCTGGTTGTCGTGGCAGAAGCGACGCGGCTCACACTCCACGTTCCCCAGGTGTGGACCGCGCACCAGGCGGGCGGTGGGCTGGGTCGCGTCGCCATCCTTCTCGCAGGATCGGGCCTTCACATTGCAGGTGTACCCGGCCGGGCAGCAATGCTGACGGTCCTCGCAGCACACGGCCTGGGGGCACAGGGCAGCATGGCACTCTTGCCGCCCTCCTCAACTTCATTCCCGGCTCCCAGAGCAGGCAGAGGACACTTACGTGGGGCAACTGGCAGCAGGCCCAGCCCCCACTCAGGCTGGGGCAGCAGGTCTGTCCCACTGGGCAGCTGGTGTGCTGGTCGCAGCCCATGTCTCTGGGGAGGGGCGGGGAGGCCTGGCGGGTGGGCACCTTCTTTAGTCCGGTCACTACCTTGTCCCCCATCTGACACTCCCCCCGGGCCGTGCACTTGTAGCCGTGGGGGCAGCAGTGCTGGTGGTCTGAGCAGCAGACAGCCTGCGGCAGCAGAGAAGGGTGATATGGGGGGTACTGCATGGGAGGGACCCCACAGTCCCCTCCCGCTGAGGCTCTTCCAGCTGGGAAGGAATGTGCAGAGGGGTACACTGCCCCAGACTATGGAGTCTGGCCACCCCCTCAGGGCAAGCACCCCGCACCGCTATCCCCCATGCACCTCTGGGGCAGGACAGCAGCCCCATGCCCCAGTCACGAGTCGACAGCAGGTATGTTCAGAGGGACAGCTGGTGACATTATCACAGGGGACATCGCTCTCCACGGCGCGGGGGGATGACAGGCTGAGGCGGGCTGGGGCCTGCTCCATCCAGGGCACCTGGCGGGGCCCCTGTTCACAGGTCCCCTTTCCTGTGTTACACCGATACCCTTCCGGGCAGCAGTGCACATGGTCCTCACAGCACACAGCCTGGGGGGAGCGAGAGGGGATGGTGGACAAGGGGCCGAGCTGGCTGCCACCCCCTGCTCACCCTGCCTAGCCCCACCCCAGTACCTGGACAAAAGGGCAGCAGCCCCAGGCCCCCGTCTGCAGGCGGCAGCAGGTGTAGTCGTCTGGGCAGCTGACCTCCATGTCACACTTCACCTCCTGCACTGTGAGGACAGCAGTGGGGACAGGTCAGCAGTGACACTGGGGGCCTCGGAGGTGCCACCCCTGGCCGGTTCCACAGTTGGAACTGGACGCCACTAAGGATGGAGGCGACCTTGGCAACGATCCGATGGCGAGGCCCAGTGTGGAAGAAAGGGTGCTGCACCTGCCCTGGCCTCTCCAAACGCCCTCAGTCTCCCACCCCCATACCTGCCCTGGAATAGCGTGGGTAGCTATTCCTCACCATATAGGTGGAACGGGCCCGGGGCCTCCCTGGGTACCTGTGTGTGCGGGCAGCTTGGTGAGCAGGTCCGTAGCGTTGTCCTTGGAGAGGCACTTACTCTGGATCAGGTCGCACACGGTGTCCTGGGGGCAGCAGTGCAGGTGGTCGGAACAGCAGATGGCCTGGGTGGGGACAGCGGTGGGTCTTGGTGACTTCCAGTCTCAGTGGCGCTCCAGGAGCAGCCAGGCCCATGGCTGGCACTGCCCCAGTCCCCCACTAGGGGGTGACAGGAGTCCACAGCAAGCAGCCGGCTGCCCCAACCCCGGGGTCCCTGCAAGGTATGGGGCCAGGTGGCTGAGGGCACAGGAGGCCCTGGCGACAGGCCCTCGCTCACATTGGGCATTGGGCAGCAGCCATACTTCCCACTGGACAGTTCACAGCAGGTAGAATCATCAGGGCATCGGGAGCGACCGTCGGGGCACATGATCTCTGGAAGGTGAGAGAGACGTGCGTGGCAGCCCAGGTGGAGGGGAATTTTTCCCAACTAGAGCCAGGTGAGGCCTCTCCGCACTCCCAACCCCCAACCCGAAGATTTCCTGCCTCCTTACCTGGCCCATTTCTCCTCTGTGCGGGGACCTTCTTCGCCAGGGGGAGGGTGCCGGTGGGTGTGAGGCAGCGGCCCTGAACCAGGTCGCAGGAGGTGCCATGGGGGCAGCAGTGCACCTTGTCTCCACAGCAAGAAGCCTGGGGAGAGATGGTCCTGGCTCAACCTTCACCCGCTCCAGCCTCTCAAGCCCCCACGGCCCTCTCCCCGCCTCCATCTTCCCAGACCTCTACCTGGGGCATGGGGCAGCATCCCCAGGAGCCATCAAGCATAGTGCAGCATGTGGAGGAGCTGGGGCATTCGAACTGGCTATCAGGGCACTGGACGGCACCCAAAAGCTTGGTATCTGTGGACAGGATGACCCAGGATTCCACCAACCCAATCAGTGAAGGTTTGTGGGGCACGGGGTGGGGTGGGGGTGGGAAGGGGGGAGGGGGCTGGGGCTCAGTGATTACCTAGGCACTCCTAGCCCTCTCCCTGCGAGCCAGTCCCTGCCTCAGGCTATGCCCAGGGCAGGGGATCCACTGACCATGGGGTAGCACTAAGCCAGCCCAATTTGGCTCTCCCCCAACCCCGAATGCCCAACCCCAGGCCTGGAGTCTTGTATGCTCTCCTGCCCCCTCCCGGCCCCAGGGCTGCCCCTCTGTCCAGAGCAGGTGGGTGGCTGAGTGCAGATGCCACATGAATGAAGGCATGAAGGCAGGAACTGGAGTCACCCTGCTGGCTGGGTTCCTGGGCACATCAGGCTCTATGTGCCCTCCACCCCACCCCCGCGCACCTGGTCTCCGGAAGCAGGAGCGCCCGTCAGCACTGCAGTGGAAGCCCCGTGGGCAGCAGTGGTGGCCGTCCCCGCATGCCACGGCCTGTGGGACAGAGACGCCTGTGTTGGCGAGGCTTTTACCTGGGGTGGGAGTCTGCAGGGAGAGTTTGAATGCAGATCCGAGCCCCTCCACCGGTGAGGAGCACCCTCACCTCTGGGAACGGGCAGCAACGGGAGGTCCCCGAGACAGTGAGGATGCAGGAGTAGCCGGCAGAACAGTGAGCATCCACCTGGCAGGGCCCGCGCAGCCGCCTGCTCAGCGCTGTGGGCCATTTGTCCTGGGAAGAGAGGAGAGGGTGCTGAAGGGCGGGAGCCTGGCCAGTCCACCTCGCCAGCTCTCACCTAGGCCGAAGGGCACTCACTGGACCGGGATTGCAGCAGCTGTAGCTGGCTCCTCCTGGGTCCAGGCAGCAGGCCTCTGGGCAGAGCTGACCATCTGGGCACTGTGTTCCAGCCACCAGCCCTGCCACCAAGGCCATCCAGCTCACCAGGGTCCACATAGTCCACCTGCAAAATACCAAAGGGCATTTGGCAAACACCTTAAGCCCAGGCCTTCCTTGGCTGTGGCGCCAGTCACTTCCCCAGGCCCAGGCCCGGGACTACCCAAGTCTCCCCAACACCTCCTGGTCCAAGTGGGAAGATGTGGGACCTGAGATGGAGCTTCCCACACGTGTCCCGAGCATGTCATACATGCAGCGTGTACACCCGTGGGCTCAAACTCTAACATGAGCACCCGGGTGGATATGTCCCCAACACATGGCCTAACACAGGCATCTCTGTGGGTGTGGCGATGTGGGTAAATGAAAGTCAGGAAGACTTGTGGGTTTTGTGGGTCCAATCTATAAAGACATGGGCCGCCTTCGGGGAGGATGAGAGGCATTAGTAGTTATGGGAGAACAGGACTGGGGCAGCCCCCCTTGAAGGAGAGCCAGGATTCCACTTCCCCAGCCAGCCTCCTCACCCTGAGGATGATGATGAGATGCAGGGCTCACACCTGCTCCCTGTTAAGGCCCGTAGGCGGTGGGGGGTGGGGGGGAGGCCACGTGATGACATGTGAAACCACGGGGTTGAGAAAGTTATGAGGGGGAAGTGTGGTGGCCTGCGGATTCCGCTGCCCTCCCCAAAGATCAGCACCGCCCGCCCACTGACTGTCACGTTCCCGCCCAGGGAAGGGGGGCTCGCAGGCAGCCTTTGAGATCCTGTGTTCTAGGGCCTCCCCACACCACCAGTCTTTACGGATGCCGGATGCCCCAAACATGCCCAGAAGCTGCAACCCAGCTGCACTCCAAAAAGAGATTGCGTGTGCCCACCGGCCCAGCAGAAGGAACCAGGCCTCTCTGCGGGGAGAGGAGCCTCTCACTTCCTAAACAACCCTTCCCCCAGCTCAGCCAACTCTGCTAGCTCAGCCAGGCGGCTAGGGACATGAAACACGGCCTAGACAGGCAGAAACAGTAAGGTTTGTTGAGCCTCTTGGGAGCCAGAAGAAAAAATGCAGTGTGAAATCTGCATTATTTTCTTTCTTCTTCCAAAGTATTAATTATTCCTTTCACTTTTCAAAGGAGGGAGCTGAGGCTCAGAAACGTCAAGTCCATGGCCACGTCATATATTGTCACGGCAGTGACTTGCTTTGAGGTTCCAGGGGTCATCATCCTGGCATCATCTGGCACCAAAGGCAGTGCCAGCGAGAGGGCCCCAAGCCCCGGGAGGATAGGGCCCTGAGTTTCAGCAGGGGGACCAGTCAGCAGGACAGAGCGGGGAGTGCAGGAGTTCCTGGTTACTGCACATGGGTCCTCGTCCTAGAACCGCCACCACTGGCTGTGAGAGCCCCCAAAGCTGCAGCCTGTCTCTGGGGCTCAGTTCCCAGGAGTCTACCAGTGGACAGTGCTGAGGGGCGAGGTGGGTTGCACCCGCCCAATGACTCACATCCTCTTTCCCTCAGCTGGCTTTCCTCAGTGCCCAAAGACTGCCCCAAGAGACGATCTCCTGGCCGGATAAGGATGAAGAAGGCTGGTCTGGACAGCTGCCCTTTCGCCCTCTCTCCAGGCCTACGGCTCCCAGGGAGGGCAGCTATGGCTGGTCCCATCTGTCTTGGGGCTCTAGCTTCCACTTTTTGAAGGCTGTCCTGCTGCCTTGCCCTAGTCCAGAAAGTCAACAGAAATCTCTATGTGGCTCCCCTAGTGACTTGTTCATGTATATTTCCCTTCCTGGGCATGGGGAGGGGGGTGAGCAGAGTGCATCCTTCCACTGCACAGGCGGGCAGGCAAGGGCTGCAGGTTCAGGAGCAGGGCGGGGGAAAGCGGAGCCCAAGTCCTCTTGGTAGGGTTCTGAACGAACCTCTCCCACCCCCACCCCACACTGTCAGCAGAGAGGACGGCGGCCTCTCCAAGCCCCCAGCTCCATCATCTTCCACTAGGTGGCACCCCCAACCCTGAGTGCCAGAGAGGAAGATTCCCAAAAGGTGAGCCAACCCCAGCGCGAGTACGCCGGGAACCGAGAGCGGCGGAAGTTAGTTGGTCCCCCTCCCCGCCCCCCAAGAGGAAGCAGAGGGGAGCCCGACACGCCGGGGGCTCAGTCACCGCTCCGAACCCCGACAGCCTTGCAGGATGCCGGGATCTCGAGTTCCACTCCCAACTCTCCCAGCTCCGAGACAGGTGCGGGCGCCTCTCCGGCCCGGCCGCCGGGGGCTCACCGGCACCGGCCCAGAAGGGGAAAGAACCGGCACCGCCGACGAGGGGCCAGGCGGGGTAGGGGAGCCGGGTCAAGAAGGGAGAGGTCCTTGCTTTGGGTGCAGAGGCGGCAGCGCCCAGATCTGGTGGAGAGTCCCCGTCCCACGGCGGTGGCTGCAAGGACCGCCGCGCCCCGCGCCCCGGGAAATCCCCGCCGCGCCTCGGAAACCGCCAAAGCAGTTGCTCGAGGCGAATCTTCTCCCGTCTCCCGGCGGAGACTGCAGAGGAACCTCAAGCCCCCCGCCCCCCCGCCGGCCCTGGGCAGGGCGCGGAGAGGCTGCGCGAGCGCCGGTACCTGCCTCCGGGTCCGCACAGCAGCAGCGCCCCGCACTCCGGGCAGCAGCGCCCCGCACTCCCGGCAGCGGCGCCCCGCAGCGCAGACTAGGGCCTCCCGCGCGGTGGCCCGCCCACCTCGGCTTCCATTGGTCAGGTGGCCGGGACGTCGCGTCCCCATTGGCTACTCGCCGACCCAGGGGCGGGGCCAGCCAGGAAGGCTGGGGCTCTTCCCTACTCGATTCTCCCCCCTCCCTCGCGCTCCCCACCCCACCCCCATTTCTAGGGATCATGTGATTGGAGAATCATGTGATGCCCGGGCCCGCTCGCCCAGGCTGTGGTGCCCGCCTCGCCGCCTTCCCGGCACCTGCGAGTGCTTGGAGGTGTCTGCCAGGGACGGGGCAGCGCCCGTCTGGGGACACTGATTGCCAAGGGAGCTGCCCCCTAGAGGGGGCGTCCAAGGGTGTTTCCAGGCAGTCGCTCTGGATTGAGGAATTTCTGCATCCTATTTCGTTTCTATTCAGCAAACTCGGATTAGGCGCTAGGCTGGCAGGCCCCCACCGGCCTGAGGGGGGGCTGCGAGGACCCTTTCCTCAAGGTGCTCTCGGGGAGAGAGACAGGCCCAGACTAAATCTAATAAGTTCCCGGCCGTGTGCCAGGGGCTACGGGTGTATGTGGACAAGTGAGTAGGTTGGCTCGAGGCAAAAAAGAGATTTAATTCCATTTTGGGAATTTTGAGCTGAGTCTAGGTGGATTTTAATCCACAGGTGGGAGGAGCGAAGTGTCTGGAGCGAGGATGCTGTGTGGGGATGGGCGCTAGGAAACCGGATGAGCAGGGCGGCCTTGGGCAGAGATTAAGTGCCAACCTGTCGTGGCCTTGAGGAGCTGCTGCTGGGTGCCTGATATAAGGCTGGTCTGGGGGTGGCAGCCGTCAAAGTGGAAGTGGCTTCTTAGTTTAGCAGCTCTGCTTTCCAGGAATTGACATAATGGGTGAGGAGAGAAGATTCACTACACAGCACAGATTAGCAAGTGACAGGAGCCAGACCGCTCAGTGCCAAAGGGCCTGGCCCAAGCAGAGATGAATGATGAGAGAGAGAGGAGATGCCAGGGAAAGCCCTGGGCCTTGGGCGCTGGGCCTTGGAAGAACTTGGTTGTACAGAAAGGTTGGTGCTCACAGCAGCTGAGCAGGGAGTTTGAGCTGAGGCTGAGGCTGCAGTGGAGGCAGATAATCAGACTCAAGGGGGGGGTAGGGAGTCTGGCTGGCAAAGGAGTGGCCTGTAGGAGAATTGTGTGTCAGAGGCGCTCAGCCAGGGCTAGAGAGGGTCCAGAGAGGGATAAGGCTTCTATTGGCAACCAGGCCTGTTCTGCAGCCTGGTGATGTGTCTGTTCGTCTTTTCCTTCCTACAAGGAAGATGCTTCTTTTGTTAAAAAAAATTATTTATTTATGCATACAAGAACGGGGGTACAGGCCAGAGGTGTGGGGGTGAGAGGATTCACCAGAGACAGTGTGGGGAGCAGAACATGCAGATTGAGTGAGAGGAGCAGCGGGTGAGTCAGGAGAGGTCTGCTGCGCCATGTGGGTAGCTCCCTGGTTGGGGATCAAAGTCGTGCTGCAGTGGCTGCGGATTGCTTCATAGTGCTGTGACTTAACCCCTTGCGCCACCAAGGAGGCCCCACAATGAGGATGCTTCTATGGATCACACACACAATGTGATTTTTATGAAATGTCAGTACGTGAGCCTAGTAATCACAACTACACAGAACCAAGGAACAAATACAGGCAGGGAAAAAAAAAACTTGAGTGACTGAAACACGTATCACAAAACCCTTCACTCAGTGATTCTTAAATAGGGGTCATTTGCCCAGCGGGGACATTTGGCAATGTCTGGAGACATTCTGGGCTTGTCACCACTGGGGGAGACACCACAAGTGAGCAGAGACCAGGGTGCTACTTTCTCTCTGATGCTCAGGACAGTCCCCACAGCACAGGGGTGTTCTTGACTCAGATATCAGTGGTGCTGAGGGTCACAGACTTTCTCTGAGAGAGCTTATAGTTTTCTTCACACAAAGCCTTTTTCTCTCTCATTTCATGTATTTTTAAACAAATGTTGTCATCTGATTTCCCAGCAACAGAAGATCATAGGATGATCAGGGCATGTGTGTGTGTGTGTGCCAAAATTTCTAGAAGCAGTCGCTTTAAGTTTGAGTCTAGTGAGTCCAAAATCTGCAATGTAAGCTGGCAGGCAGAAGACCCAGAGAGCCAGAGTGTATCAAGTCCAAAGGCAATTTTTGGAGAGTTTCCTCTTGCCTGGAGAGGAAGTCATTTTATTCTATTCAGGTCTTCAACTGATTGGAAGAGGACCACATAGACAGGGCAATTTACTTTAGCCAATTTAAGGTTCCTCTCCTCCCAAAAACACTCTCCAAGTTGACTACTGAAATGATCCGTCACATCATCCTTTGTTCATTTCCCTGCCCCCGCCCCAGTTTGTCTTTTTCTTGTTGAATGGTGGGGAATCTTTACATATTATGGATGTAATATATATTGCAGATATTTCCTCCCAATCTGTCATTTGCCCTTTATCTTTGTTTATGGTATCCTTTGTGGTCAGAAGTGCTGTTGTTGTGTCATCTGAAATCTAGCAATCAGTCTTTGTGGCTTCTGTTTTCCTCCCCTCCCTCTTGCTTAAGAAGTTATAAATATGTTCTTTCTGGTTTCTGTTCCTGCGAAGTCCCAGCTGGTCTGGACCCCAGAGGCCCGGTGCTAGATGAAGGCACCACAAGTGATAAGAGGTCTCACTCAGGAGCTGGCATGAAGAGGCCCCTGGATGTGTCTTCTGCCTAAGAGGAGTGGAGAGCTCCTCTCGCTCCCTCGTTCCATTTCTCACAGCTGCTACCTGATTCTTTCAGTCACCCCTTCATGCTTTTCATCATTCTGAGTTACTGATCTGCCCCGCTGAAACGTCATACTTGCCCCAGGGTGGAGACCTGGGTGGGAACCATTGCTCCTGGGATCTCGGATGCCTGGTAAACCTTAGGGTCCCCAGTTAAATCTCAATTTCAGATTAGAAGTCATCTATTTTTAGTATAAATATGTCCCATGCAATACTTGAGACATAGTAAACTTAAAAAATTATCCATTGTGAATCTGAAATTCAAATTTAACTGGGCATCTGGTGTTTTTATTTGCTAAAACTCATAGACCTGAAGGCTAGGGTTGGAGTGAGGACACAAACAGCTTCCCTCCATCCCTCCTTACTTTTCCCCCTTCCTGCCTGAGTCATTTTTGGGTGAGCAACTGTTGCCCCAGTTCCCAAGGCGCCGGCCCGCATCATCAGGCACCTGACCGGTGATCTTGTGGGCTCTGGCCATCTGGGTGGGTGTGGGGGCAGCATCCAGGAACAGGCAGTGCCAGGCTGAGGCTGTGGCCAGGTATTTGGCAACAAAGATACTCATTGAAATCAGGTGCCTGGGCTCCTGTCTGGGCGTCAGCCATGAGCTTCCCCGGTGCCAGCAGGCAGTTCCTTTATATTGGTGATTTCTTCATCAACTGCTATTTTCAGCAAAGTATAATATGCAAATAAATTTTAGTCAAAAGATAGCACAGAGCAACACTTGTCCTTTCTATGTTCCTGTCTCACAAGTCCACTTTCAAACCCTTTAACAGTTTCTCTTGCATTTCTAAATCAGGATTCATAGGCAAATTCTTGATTCACCTTTGGCCTCAGTTGCTCTGGGCAGTGGGTGAGCACTTTCTTGCTCCCCAGCCAGCTGTGGCTAGTCCACCAGGCCCAGGACCACATCTCTATTAAGGTAGAAGGTGAACAATATCCTTCAATCCAGCTGTGGGGTATAGGACACAGGGCCTGGGCTGGCCAGGGATCCAGCTGCGCACGCTGGAATCACCTGGGGTGCTTTAGCCGCTGCAGAGGCCCTGGCGTGCAGGCCTGAGGATCCCTCATCTCGCTCAACCCCCTTTTCATGCAAAGAGGATCCTGTACCTCGGTGAGGAAATGCCTGTCTGGCCCCCCTGCCTCTGCTGAGCTGTGACCCTGGATGTCTCCACCTCAGCATCCTGGTCTGTACACTGAGGACTTGGGCAATGAGGCATAACCCCCCTTGGGGTGAGGTAAAGCCAGAGGCAACTGGAACTCAATTAAGGAAGCTGCCTCCACTGTGGTGATTTCTCTACAGATCCTCTCAGCTGCCCCCAAGTCAGCCTGAGAGATTTCCTGCCCACCCCGCAGCCCACCTTACCCTCTCCTTCCTAGCCCTGGCCCTCAGGTCTCCTCTCTGGAAATCTATGTGGCTCCCCCCAGCTCCCCTGCTGGCCTGATATCCAAACTCTGCCCCCCAGGGCACTTTGCACCCAGCCCATCTCAGACTCCTCTGCAGGACCCCCCTCCCACTGAAACCACTGGGGCGGGAGACTCAACAGCTCAGCAGTGGGGGAGTCACAGGGTAGAATGAATTTTGACTTTTCTTCACCCAGATTTGAGTCACTATCTACTTCCTCCGGGAGAAGGAGGGAGGGTACATTCCTGGTTAAAGTTCCCATTTCTTATAATCTCAGAGCCATGGAGCAATCTGGAAAAGAACTTCCCGGTGGGGGCAGGAATGGATCCCAGCTAGTCTCCAGGAAGACGAAGTGGACTCCAGGACAGGCAGAAGTCAGATTTCTTTCTGGAAACCTGCAGAAAGGGCTGGGGTCTGAGTGACCAGAGCCTGTCGTTGGCTGCGGAGCTTGGAGCCCAGAGGTGCCTCTGATGGCTGGGTGGCTTCGGCTTATTCCTTTGACCCTAAATGTCTTCTGCGAAATGGAGTCATGTGACACCTGCACAGCTGGGCCTCAGTGCCAGGCGCATTGTCAGTCCTCAATAAATGCATTTCCTTCTCCATCACCCCTGGGATCAAGTGGGTGGCATTTATTTAGGACTAAAGAACTGATTTTCTTATTAGCTTTACAAAATCAATGTCAGAAAATCTGACCCACCAGGGTAGAAAAAAAAATCCAGCCAAACCAAGATCGGAGGGCAGTTCTCTAAGACTGCACTCCCCTCTAAGGACACCTGTCTCTGCCCTTGGGCTGGGGTGGCCCTGGGCCTGGAGGCCTGGGAGGGGCTAGGTCCACTTGGTGGTCTGGCCAGTGGTGAGCTTCCCTGTGCACCCATGGAATGCCCTTCCCCATCCTGTGCCTTTTTCTGAGCTGGAGAATCCAGTGGGGGGTGGCCCTGCCCCTGAGTGATGGCTGCGTCCTTGGTGGACTTGGGAGTTGGAAGCCAGTCGTCAGGGGCAGCGAGTGAGCCGGCGGGACTGTAGAAGTGGAAGGACGGCTTGGGCTGTGGGCAGTGTTGACTCATTGATTGTTAGGGCTGGGATATTAATGAGCACAGAGAGCTTGAACTAAGAAACTGAGGTTGTGAATGCCGGCTCTGCAGCAGCCCTGTGTGCTTATAACAACAGGGTGGAGTATTACCTCCATTTTACACGTGGAGGACATGCTAAGGGTCTTGTCCAGGGTCACCCGGCTACTAAGTGGTGGCGTGGGTATGTTTTGTCTATATCGCCAGGCTCCACTGAGTGCTGACAGCAGACCAGCCTGGTCGTCCCTCCCAGCCCTTCCAGCCCACCTGAGCTCCCCTGGCCCTTCCCCGGGCAGGTCCCTGGGCATCAAGAAGCACCTCTTCCAAGTCACTCGGACAGGTCACTTAACTCCTCTGAGGCTGTTTCTTCATCTGGAAGATGGGTACACAGTCACTCCCATGTGCCCTCTCCACAGTCACGTGAGCTTCAAATAGCCCGATGGGTGTGGAAAGAACTTGTAAACTGGCACATCAAAACCAGGAGGAATATTTTTAGGACATCAAAGGAATTCCTCTTGTTAATATGATGGTCTGTCTCTGAAGTACTGAGCCAGGGCCTTCGTGAGGAAACCTCCCTCTACACACAGCTCAGAGAGGTCAGCTCGGAGTCATCTCTGGGTGCAGAGAAGGAGCAGAGAGGAGGCGGCTGCTAGTGAGGCCGTAGGGGAGGAAGGCAGGTCCCACCAGGGTTTCCTGACCACAAACCTTCACAGATCTCGTCTCCCTGCTCTTAGGCCTCTCAGCAGAACTGGGAGGGGCCTAGGGCCAGAGGTCTGACTCTTTCCATTTTAAAGATGAAAAAGACAAGTCCCCCCCAACAAGTTACTGGAGAAATCTGTGTCCAGCGCCCACCAGATGCTGGATAATTCACTCTCTCGGGTTAGAGTGATCGCCGGTTCACTAGATTTCCTTGTGGAAAAAGTAGGTGCCGCCAATATTACCGAGATTTACGTCACGTCGGGTTCTGCACAAAGCTTTCTTTCCTTTCATTGTTGGCACAAGCCTGAGAGGTAGGCGCAGTCATTGTCCCTGTGCAGTGAAGAGAACGAGACCCAGAGAGCTGCAGCAGGTTTGCTGGGGTCATGTCGGAAAGGGGCAAAGCCAGAAATTGACTCCAGGGCTGGCTCGGAGCCTGTGTTTGTCACAGTCCCAATGTTCTTGCGATCTGAGGTACTGTGAGATCCCAGCCCCGCCCCTCCCACCTGCCTCATCATGGGGTTCTCTCCATCTGTGTTCCCTGAACTTCCACTTCTCCCTTTTTCTAGGCCACCCCAAGTCCTCTCCGGCATGTGACCTGTTTGATCACCCTCACAAATGTCCCTGACCCCTGCAATTGTCCTCTAGAGTCACTCATTTGTTTGTGTCTCCTGAACTGGAAAGTGTGAGCAGAGACCTTGTCTTGGCTGTACCCCAGTGCCTGCAACAATGTGTGGCACACAAAAAACACTTTGATGTTTTCTTTACAGAAAAACAGAGAGGAGCTCGGTAAATCAAAAACAGACTCCCATGAGCCAGGTCCAGCAGGGTCAGCTCCTCCTCCATCTGGGTCACTGCAACTGGACCAGCACCCTGCGCTGGCATGGGGACACCATGTGGGCTCTGTCTCTGTCCCGCTGAGAGGCCGCGCTGGCAGACCCCAGAGGCAGTGATCACTCAGGATGGATCGAGCGGGGGAGCTCGAGGTTCATCCTGAAGTTCTCGACAGGAGCAGATCCAAAGCCTGCTTCTGGTGATATATGTTCTCTAGTCTCCTGCCATCTTCAGAAATGAAATGCAGAGAGAATATACTGTGGTTTTTGTTTTAAGATTTATTTATTTATGCATACAAGAGCTGGGGTGTAGGCCAGAGGTGCGGGGTGCGAGGAGTGAGAGGATTCACCAGAGACAGAGTGGGGAGCAGAACAGGCAGATCTACTGAAATACACTGCTGAGGGGAGCAGCGGGCGAGACAGGAGAGGGAGGTCTGCTGCGCCACATGGGTCAGCTCCCTGGCTGGCTGGGGATTGAACTCATGCTGCCGTGGCTGCTGATAACTTCATAGTGCTGAGCCTTAACCCCTGAGCCACCAGGGAGGCCCAATATACCATGGTTTGGTTTTTTTTTTAAAGATTTATTTATGCATACAAGAGCTGGGGTACAGGCCAGAGATGCCGGGAGTTAGAGGATTCACCAGAGACAGAGTGGGAAACAAAACAGGCAGATTAACTGAAGTACATTGTTGAGGGGAGCAGCAGGCAAGTCAGGAGAGGTCTGCTGCGCCATGTGGGGTTGCTCCCTGGCTGGCCGGGGATTGAACTCATGCTGCAGAGGCTGCGGATTGCTTCATAGTGCGGTGCTTAACCCCTTGCGCCACCAGGGAGGCCCCCAATATACCATGGTTTTATAAATCTGTTTAAACTTCAGACTGTAATATAAAGGAAATATAAAAGGGACGTAATTTATGTTAACTACTTCGACTCCCTGAGAGAAGAGAAGGCCACATATGCTGGCAGTCACTGGCACAGAGCTGCTGGTGTGGACCAGGCCAGGTGTCTATTAGCAACTGGCTCAGTCAGCGGCCACGTGGCCACTGTGATGCGATTTTCTGAAATGGGGAATGACCCTTTAGGAGAGGTCCAGTGAAGTCAGTCTCCCCTAGGACTGCATGGGTAGTTTTATTCCTGGAAAATTCAATGTGTATTAAAACTATTCAAAACAGGGCCTCCCCGGTGGTGCAGGGGTAAAGCCTCAGAGCTATCAAGCTATTGGCAGCCACTGTGGTCTGAGTTCAATCCCTGGCCAGGGAGCTGACCCACATGGCGGCAGCAAACCTCTCCTGTCTAGCCCACTGCTCCCCTCAGTGGTGAATTTCAGTAGATCCATCTGTTCTGCTCCCCACTCTGTCTATGGTGAATCCTCTCTCTCTCTCTCACACACACACACAAACACCGCATCTCTGGCCTACACTCCAGTTCTTATATTTATAAATAAATAAAACAAATCTTAAAAAAAAACAAACAAACATTCAAACTAGGTGGATGAGCTAGAACTAACTTCCAGGTCAGGTAATTATGAGGTTCCTCATGCATGTGGTTGTCTAGCAAGACAGAAAAAAATTGAGCAGGGTACAGGACAATTATTCCTTGTTGTGTGGAAATGCCCTACACCGAATAGGACAGTCAGGAGACCCGGCACATCAGCTGTCAATTGCCAGGTGTGGGATCCTGTGACGACACACGGCCGCGTAATTCCGAACATGTCCCCTAGAGGGCGGTAGCGCACCGGGGAGGCCACCGCCCAGCGCGCTCCCCAGTGCGGGGCTTTTAAATTTAACTGTCTTTGAGATTGTTTTACGTCGTGATGTGGAGATCTCCAGCCTTCACAGGCAAGTTCTGTCACGCGGCTCCCTTTCGATCGCTTTCTGCTGTTACGAACAAAGCTACAACGAAAGCTGAATTGGTCTGTCTGTCTGCACGGGGCAAGCGCATCCGAGGAAGGGTTCTTGGAAGGGTCCTGGCGGCCACGGGGTTTGGCTTTTGGAATTTTGATAGTTATGCCCAAGAACGACCTTCCACGGAGGTAGATTAAGTCACACTCCCCCAGTAGAACTGGAGCGAGAACTGGAGCACTTTGGTTGGGGTAGGAGGATGGCGAATTCTGGAAGTCTTTGCCAGGACCCTTCCCTTCTGGGAGCTACTCAGGCCACATCCAGAGTCTCCTCCCCAGTGGGTGTCCAGAAACTCTCCCATCCATCCCTTCAGCTTATGGGGAAAGGAGGAGGTAGGAAGGTCTTTCCCCTGGGAGGGGTGATCCTGGCCATCATTAAGTTTCAAAAAAAATTTGTGTTGCTTTTTCCAGTTCTATAAACAGTACACATGTATTTCAAAAGGGAAAATCATTTTCCCCACCAACTTTTAATTCTGTCAACTTTAACAACATAAAAATGACAAGAATGATTCATTGAGCACCCACATACCCTTCACCTTGATCCACCAGTTGTCCAGGCAGCTAGCTCCCTTAGCTCGCCCTCTCTTTTTTTCTAAACCATTTGAGACTAAGTAGCAGACATCATAACATTTCATTCTACAAAATCTACATTCTACAAAATCATAGTTTGGTTCTCACACTCAAGAAATTGAATGTTGATAAAGCAGTAGCTACAGTTCTGGCTTCATTCAATTTTCACCAGCTCTGTGACTCCCCCACCCACACCTGTCTCTCACCCCTTCCCCCCCCCCCCATCACTCTCTTCTCACCCCTGCAGTTCAATCAAAGACAGGACTTGGCTTTGATCTCTGGGCCTGGATTTTGGACTCCTCAGGCTCAATGGCTCTGCGCCCTGGGCCTCCTCCAGGAGCTCTAGGAGCTGGTTCCAGGATCACAGCAGCACCTGAGCCCCACAACCTCCTTGTGGGCCTAGGGGAGTCCAGCTTCAGGAGACACTGCCCCTGCCTCTGGGCATATCCTGGAAGAATTCAGCCTCAGTTTACCTTCTGTTTATGTAGCCACCCCGCCCATCTGCAGGGCCAGGCAAGGACTTGTCCATTTGTGGGTTGGTATACTATTTTCTCCACTTGTACAGTTAAAAGGAGTTTCTGTTTTTCCAAAGGATGGAAAGGGTGGTGATGGCCACATGGAGCCACATGCTTCTCTGGAAGGACCACTGGGTTCACTGTTAGTATGAACCAGAGGTGAGTCAGCTGGAACAGTGGCCACCTCCTCCTTAGTCCTCCAGGCTTGCGTCCCTATACTCTAGCCCTACGGGGTTTCAGGGCTTCCTGGGCTCCCAGAGTCCCTGATGCTCCTTGCAGCTACCCTGATCGTCCTTGTGGACACCTGCACCAGCTCTGGATAGTGGATGACCTCTCCAGACTGCTACCACCACACTGGGCTTTGGTCACCCCTACATCATTTTCATGTTTTCTATGCCTCAAAATACAGACAGGTGGAGAAATGTGCCTTATCTACTATACTCCAGGAACCTGAAGAACCACAGAACCATTCATCCACTCTTCACATGGCTTTCACAGATGTGACTTTAGCCTCAAGACTATGACTTAACAGGACAGATGACCACAGTCTTATTTTCAGATGAGGAAAGAGAGGCGTAGTGACAAATCTAAAGTCCTCCTATTGCAAGAAAAAAAAAAATGGAATGCAAGCCTCTTATTCTACTGTTGGGAAAACTAAGGCTCAGAGGTCACCAGGTGTGATTTCTGGCTGTGCTACTTTGTGGGATCTTGGCTTTGGGAAGTAGGGGGTGTAAGAAGTTATTATTTGTGCCTGCATTTGGAGGCAAAGGTAGGCCCAGAAACTGACCAAAGGCCCTTTCCTGAACTTCTGTGCCAGAGGCTTCCTGCGGGAGGACATCAATAATAATAATAATAATAACAACAACAACAACGACGACAATAATAGACATGGGGTTCTTGCACATGCCAGACAAATCCTGGTATAATTAAATATTGTCAGATAGGTGCCTTATTGTCATCATCAGCTAATTTATAAATGAGGAATGCACTAAGGTGAGAGCCCCCACTATTACTGCAGGAGATTGGAGCCAGGTGCCCTCAGAGGCTGTGATCCTGAAGTAAGGAAATGGCGCTGCCCCTCACTGGCTGTAGTTCTTGGAGATGGTGGGTCTGTGTACCGGCTAGGAGTTCACCCCTGGGAGCAGAGCACCCTGATTGAGAATGGGGTGGGGTGGGAGTTCCTCTGGATTCAGGCAGGGAGCTTTGAATAATGGCTCTTCGGTTGGCGGTTGGCGTGACCTTGGCGCCGTTTGGCCTGGAGGTCACAGGTTTTCGTAAGATGGGAGACTGCGTGGAAGAGGCCTGGGTTCTACTCCACCCTGGGAAAGTCACTACATACAAGGACCTCAGTTCCCCCCTCTGCAAAGTGGGGCGAGAACTCCCTTGGCTGTTGGCTGTGAAACTGCGGGTGAACCACAACTTTGAGGCTGTAAAGGACCTTAATAGGGTCTCAGCCAACCGTCTATAAAATGATCTTGTGTCCTTTCAGATCTCAGCTTAGTCCGGGAAGGGAACGAAAAGGGCGTCTCTCTCCCCCGCGCCCTTCGACCAGGGGCCACTTCACAACTCTCGGAGGGCTTTCTCCCCGCCCCCTAGCTCGGCGTGGGGCGTCGCAAAAACCCTTTCTCCGAGAAAGCTGACGGTTGGCCCGCTGGGATCCACGTGCTAACCCGGCGTGCGCCGGCCGAGTGGGCGGCCCGAGGCTGCGACGCGACCAGTCCTGGCGTCCGGGGCGGGGAAACTGGTGACGCCAGAGTCGCGGCCGACTCTCCTTAAAGGCGCAGGCTCGCAGCCCCGTTTCGTTTTACTGTGTTAGGACAAATAATCGCGGCCGCGCACATCTTAAAGGCGAACGTGCGGTGGGGTGTCGGTGGGGGCTGGCGCCGCGGGCGCGTCTCCGTAGGACGCGGGGTCAGAGACGCCGGCGCGTGCCCACCCGTCCCCGGGCAGGCGGGGGGGGGCGGCTAGTCCCATGATGTGCCGTTAAACTTGAGGCCTCAGTCTCACGTCCTGTGAAGCGGGCCCACAGCCCCCTCTTCCGAGAGCTGCGAGGCCGAAGGGACGCGAGCGAGCTCCCCGCGCACCGACGCCGGCCCCCCCACCCCGCCGGGCGCAGCTGCCACGTGCGGGGCCGCGCGGGGGCGGGTCGGGCCCAGGGGAGCCGGGAGACCCCGGCGGCCGGGCTCGGGGCCAACCTTACCTTCGGCCCGGCCCCTCTCCGGGCTGTGCGCGCGCTGCCCGCTGCCCGCACCGCACGGCGCCCGCGGGTCGTCCAGCGGGGCTGGAGCTGCGCCTCTGGCGCGTCGGACACATGGGGGCGACGCGCGTTTGTGTTTGAAGGGTGAAGTGCAGGGGGTGAAGCACCGCACCGAGAAGCTGTCCCCAGCCTCTGCAGCACGAGCTCGATCCCCGGCCGGCCAGGGAGCTACCCACATGGCGCGGCAGACCTCGCCTGCCTCCCCGCTGCGCCCCTCAGCAGTGTGTTTCAGCCAGTCTGCCTGTTCTGCTCCCCACTCTGTCTCTGGTGACCCCCTCACCCCACGCGCCTCTGGAGCCTGTACCCCAGTTCTTGTACGCATAAATAAGCCGCGGGGGATGTTTGCCCTAAGCTCGCCGCGCGGCCTCGGAGCAACTGATGTAAATTCCCGCCGGCGCGAGGAGGGGGGCGCCGAGGAGGGGGCCCGCCCGGGAGGCCCGGGGGCGTCCTGGCTCCGGGCGCCGCGCACGGCTCTGCCCGGCGGGGCTGGCGAGGGCGCGCTCCAGTGCGTGGCCGCCTCCGGCTCCCGCGCCGCGAGCCCGGCGGCGACCCCGGCGCGCGGGCCCCGGCTCCAGGCCGCGGGGAGGGCGGGGCGGGGCGGGGGCGGGGCCGGCGCACCTCGGGTGAGCGACCGGTCGGCCTCGGGGCGGGGCCTCGCGGCGCGGTCCGGGGACGGGGCGGGCGGCGCCGTCACGGCGTCGGCGGCGGCCTCGGTGTGCGGCGAGCGCGCGCGTCCCTGCACCGGCCGCGGAGCCGCCATGGGCCCGCCCGGCCCCCGGCGCCCCGCCGCGCGAGCCCCCGCCTAGAGCCAGGTGGGCGGGGCGGAGCGGGGGTGGCGGCCCGGCCGGGCGGCGGTCGGAGTGGGGCTTCGGGGCGGGGGCCCGGGGGAGCCTGAGCGGGGCCGGGGTCCCGAGTCCCGGGCCGCGGACGGACCTAGTCGGCCCCACAGGGCACCCCTCTGCGCTCGTCGCCCTGGGCGGGAGAGAGCTGCCTCCCCGCCGCGCTTCTCTCGGCTCTCCGCGAGCCCGGGCTCTGTTTGGGGGGCGGAGGGCGGGAAGATTGTGCTCCTCGCCCCGGCCGGGCGCCCGGCTCTTCCGGCCCGGGGAGCGGGGATGCGGGCGAGTCTGGCCGCCCCAGCCGCCCCAGTCTCTGGTGTCGAGAAGGCGGACGGACCCCTTCGCCTCCGTCAGGTTTGTTTACACGTTTCACTGAGCGCCCAGCCCCACCTCTCCACGCCCGGTGACTTGGGGTTTGCGTGCGTTCGCCTCGAGGCCGGAGCTGGAGTTGGGGGCGTCGCAGGTGATCATCGGCCGGGCCAAGCCCGGTGCCTGCCCCGAAGAGGCGCGCTGTGAGCCTCGGTGGAGCCGCGGAGGGAATGACAGGGGCCATTGTGCTGCCTTTTAAGCAGTGGCTCCCTGCCCACCTTCCTTCCTGGCTCCTCCCAGAGTGACCTTGGGCAGGTCACCTCCCTGCCCCGAACCTCAGTTTCCCTATTCGCAAAATGAGCCTGTGCTTACTCTCTAAGAAGGCGTGTGAGAAGTATTTGAATTCATACTGGGTGAGTGGATGGAGCAGGGGGGCCAGATAGAGTCCCAAAATATCCCTGCCTCATTTCTGCCCTTGGCACTGACTCTTTTTGTTCGTTTGCTTACATAGAGGAACTGGGTTGTAGGTTTGGGAGGCGGGGTGAGAGGATTCACTGGAGACAGAGTGGGGAGCAGAACAGGTGGATCTACTGAAATACTCCGCTCAGGGGAGCAGCGGGTGAGACAGGAGAGGTCTGCCGTGCCATATGCCAGGGATGGAACTCAGGCCATCCTGGTGATAGGGCTGAGACTTAACCCCTAGGCCACCAGGGAGGCCCTGACACTGACTCTCATTAAGGGGCTTTGTGCTCCTGTTGACTGAGGTTTGTTTTTCAGGATTGAAACTACAGGATGGCTGACCGGGACTCCGGGGCCATTAGCCCCCTCCAACAGATGGTGGCCTCGGGCGCTGGGTCTGTGGTCACCACCCTCTTCAGTAAGATCTGGGAAGGTTGGGGGACATGGGCAGACCAGAGACTGGCGGTGACTTGGCCCTGAGGGAGGGCTCTTGTCCTGAAAGGATCCTCAGACCTGCCCTTCTTCCCCAGTGACACCCCTGGACGTGGTGAAGGTACGCTTGCAGTCTCAGCGCCCGTCGGTGGCCAGTGGTGAGTACCCCACCCTAGAGCCAATAGGGGGTGGTGCCTGGATAAAACTAGGATC
Organism: Talpa occidentalis; assembly: GCF_014898055.3. NCBI lineage: Eukaryota > Metazoa > Chordata > Mammalia > Eulipotyphla > Talpidae > Talpa > Talpa occidentalis. Next base: position 121,793,939 of record NW_023605083.1, on the reverse strand, counting down.
TCAGAGGTGGGGTCTCTAGGGCAGGTGGGGGGGGATCTCCTCACTTGAGGGGTTGCCTTGTATTCTAGAGATGATGCCATCTTCCAGATCCTGGAGCCTCTCCTACACCAAATGTGAGTGTCCTAAGCCACAGGGAGCCAGCCAGAGTCCAGGGGTGGGAGTGTTCCAGCCTCCCCAGGGCATTGTGGGCCCCACAGCTGTGGCCTAGAACATGCTTCCAGGACTTCCCAGCCAGCCCTTGTCCTCCCAGGAAGGTCCACCCAGAGACTGCAGCGTCGGGAGCTACCGGCCCTGCAAGGTCCCAGGACTCTGCCATTCCAATGGCCCCTTTTCTTCCCCAGTGCCTTCTTCTCTCCAACCCACAGGGAAGTGCCTCCTTTACTGCAACGGTGTCCTGGAGCCCTTGTACCTGTGCCCAAATGGCGCCCGCTGTGCCACCTGGTTTCACGACCCCACTCGCTTCACTGGCACCATGGTGAGGAGCAGCTGTGCCTTCAGTTGCGTCTGTAGGCCTTCCTAGACTGGTTGGGCAGGAGGGCCAGGAAAGAACAGGTAGTGCAGATCCCCTAGGGTACCTAGTCAGCTTGGGAAAGTAGCGTCTCTGTGAGGTTTTGAAGGACACACGGGCGTCGACTGGGGTCAGGTGGGGAGTTTTATATGTGGAGGCCAGAGGAGCCGCTGCTTCTCAGCAGGAGGAGCCAGGGCCATGGGCAGAGGCCTAGAGCCCAGCCGGGCCAGCCCCCATCGCCGGCCTTGTTCATGGTTGTCCTTCCTCCCTCGGGACCGGTGCCTGCGTGGCCAGGATGCCTTTGTGAAGATTGTGAGACATGAGGGCCCCAGGACCCTGTGGAGCGGCCTCCCAGCCACCCTGTGAGTACCCTGCTCCTCGTGTTGCCCTCTGCTGTGTACCACTGTGTACTGCTAAGCCACCGTGCCCCTGGTGACCGGCTGGGGCAGGGCAGGCCTGGGAACTTTTGGGAGCATCCCCTAATTTCTGTTTGCACCCCCAGGGTGATGACTGTGCCTGCCACCGCCATCTACTTCACTGCCTACGACCAACTCAAGACCTTCCTCTGTGGTCGAGCCCTGACCTCTGACCTCTACGCACCGATGGTGGCTGGTGCCCTGGCTCGCTGTGAGCACAGCCCTGGGCCTGTGATATTCCTCAGCTCCTCCCCTCACCCCCCTCCACTCACAAGTGCCCAAGTCCAGTCCTGGCTCCCGGCTCCAACCTCTGCCAGCCTGGGGTTGGGGAGTCTTGAGTCCCCAGACCTTGGGGTGGATTGCCATGGGTACCGTAAGCTGAGCCCTCCCTGTTGTCCCCGCAGTGGGTACGGTGACGGTGGTCAGCCCCCTCGAGCTGGTGCGGACTAAGCTGCAGGCCCAGCACGTGTCCTACCGGGAGCTGGGCGCCTGTGTCCGAGCCGCGGTGGCGCAGGGCGGCTGGCGCTCGCTGTGGCTGGGTTGGGGCCCTACTGCCCTCCGGGATGTGCCCTTCTCAGGTAGGCGCAGGGGCGTGGGGGGGGCGTGAGGGAGCCCTTGGCAGACGCGGGTCAGTGGGCGTGCCCTCGTCTCTGACGCGTGTACCCCGGTGCTCCTCAGCCCTGTACTGGTTCAACTACGAGCTGATGAAGAGCTGGCTTAGCGGGCACAGGCCGAAGGACCAGACCTCCGTGGGCGTCAGCTTTGTGGCCGGTGGCGTCTCGGGAACCGTGAGTTGACTGGGTTGGGGGTCAGGCCAGCTGCTCTCCGTGCCCCTCCCCCCGCACCGGCAAGCCCGAGCCACAGATGCAAGGAAGGGGGGCCTGGACAAGGAGATGAACCTGGTGTCCCCCTCGCCATCAGGTGGCGGCCATCCTGACTCTACCTTTTGACGTGGTGAAGACTCAGCGCCAGATTGCTCTGGGAGCCGTGGAGGCTGTGAGAGGTCAGGGCCCAGCTGGTGTGGGCTGGGGCACACCAGGGTCCCTCTGGGGTCTTACTGGGCCCGGCCTTACATTTACAGTGACGCCCCCACGCGCTCACTCCACCTGGCTGCTGCTGCGGAGGATCCTGGCCGAGTCGGGCACCAGGGGGCTCTTCGCGGGTGAGTGTCTGTGTGGATGTTTGTCCATGCCCTGGTGCGGTTGGGGCCCCCGGGGCTCCTGACCTCTGACCCCACCCTCCCTCTCCCTCCGCAGGCTTCCTCCCCAGGCTCATCAAGGCCGCCCCCTCCTGTGCCATCATGATCAGCACTTATGAGTTCAGCAAAGGCTTCTTCCAGAGGCTCAACCAGGAACGGCCTCTGGGCCCTTGAACGGGGCCTGGGATGAGGACCCCATCTCTTCCACGGGTGGGGTAGAGCAGGAAACTGAGCCAAGTGCCTTTTCCTCAGCTCTGAGGGGAGGGGTTCCAGGGGTGGGGGCTGCCCCTCCGGCCCGCCCAGGCTCTCCTCAGACAGCTTTCTTCCTGCTGCTTCACACTCCTAGCCTCAAGGATCATCACTTTTCTGTCCCACCCCCCCAGATTTCAAGACCAAATTTGCTGTCTCGCTGTCCCACCCCTTTCCCTGCGTGTTTGCTGTAGCTGGGCCTGCCCCCAGGAGCCAAACACCCTGGGCCTGGTGTAGCCTGTACCCTCTGCTGTCCATTCCTGAGTCTAAAGATGGTGAACTTCTCTCTGGTGCCTGTGACTATGGGGGCCTGGGGTAGGGGAAGAAAGTGGGCCTTGGTGAGTTGCACAGAGGAGGCTGGAAGGAGCCTTGCTGTTGGCCTTGGCTGCCCAGGTGGCACCCATGGAGAGAGCCGCCTCCCCTCCCGACTGAGCCAGGTCAGGGTGAGGACCCAGAGTTGAGGGGATAACAGGCCACATCCTGGCGGTGGTAGGATCTCCCCCCCAGGTACGCTGCAGTGCCAACAGAGGGAGGGTGGCTTCACCGCCAGTTTTGACCTGTGGAAGCGTCTGCAACCTAGAGTCAAAGCTGAATTGCCTGGGAAGACCAAGGGAAAACAGCCCTGCCAGGGCTTGCCTCTTCCAGCTGCACCCCAGATGTGCAGTGTCTTCTCTGCTTGGGGTCAAGCGGGTTACTGAAGAGCATCAGGTTGAAGGGACGTTTACGTATCTTGTTCCTGCCCTGGGCATACCTGCTCCGGACTCTTTGTGTAAAGGCCACCCACTCCCTGAGCTGGCCGGGCCTGCTGCCGCGGGGCAGACACAGCTTCCCCTTGCTCGTGGTCCCAGGCTGGCTCCCCCGAACTCTGCCCCCTCAGCATAGGCCCCCTGCCCCACCCCCCACAGACAAGTCTGTCCTCAGTCCTCTGCTTTTTATTTGCCTGATCCCCTGGGAGCCCCTCCCCCTGGGGGCTGAGGAAGGCGTGACTCTAGGGAGTACACAGGAGCAGAGGGAGGGCCTTGGGAGGTGGGGCTGCCTTGGATGCTGGCTCCTGAGGAGGGCGGGGGCATGAGTGAAGGAGAGTCCAGTAAGGAGCAGCCAGGATCCAGGGTCATCAAGAGAATGGGTCAAGCTTCCTGGGCTCCTGTGGCCTTGGTGCCCCTGCCTCCGTTCCCATCAGCTTCCCTTCGCAGTGACTGCCTCCTTGGGCAAGAAGCCAGAATGGGCAAGAGGCCAAGGTCTTTCCCAAATAGCCTGGCTGGATGGGCAGCGTTCTCTGGCAGGGTGGCCGGGATTGGGGACTCAGGAAAGGCGGCAGGTGTCCATGCCCCTGGCAGGTGGGGCTGGCACTGCCCACATGGCTCCTCAGCTGGGGCTCAGTGCCGGGCTGCCCTCAGGACTGTCGCTCACCAGGCACTCGTTGGATTTGAAGCTCGCCAGGGACTTGCAGCTGGGGATGGAGGCCAGAGAGCCGCAGAGGCCCAACATGGAGGGCGTGGGGTCCTTCCCTGGGGAGAGAGGACGGTGAGGCTGGGCCATCCAGTCCATATGTGTGAGAGTTGGGGGGGCGTGATGGGGCAGGCAGTGAAGGGTCAGCCATCAGCTCACCCCCCGGAGATTGCTCTGTTCTCTCGGGAGCATGTGCCTCTTTCAGCTAAACCTCAACTCAAGCCCTTGCCAGGTGAGGTGCTGGGGACACTGTATTGTAATCGTCAATTTATGTCTCTGTCTCCCCTTGAGGTTTAGCCTCTCTTTGTCCATTTATTAAACACACAGTGAGCACTTGCTCCGTTCCAAGTACTGGGAATACAGAGAATGGACGAGACACGGTCCCTGCCCTCAAGGAGCTCACAGTCTGGTGGGGAGACAGACACACAGACAATCACAAACAGTGTGGTGGGGTTACACGATCATAGTCTGTGCCTTGTGTCAAAGAAGATCTGGGATTATCAAATACAGTGTGGTTTTCAAAAAAGGAAATCCAGGCACTGGGAAAACTAGGGCGGGAAAACCAAGGTGAAGCCAGGGGGAGGTCAACACAAAATGCATGCGTTGAAGTCCTGGACATTCGCTTGAAGGGAGCCACTAATTTGGCTCTGAGCTTCCTGGCAGCCAAAGAAAAAGGGGAAACAGCAGTCAGGAGAGTGGTGCATAGAGCATCTGCGACATGAGCAAATTAGACTGAAGAAACCCTAAGAATCTGAGTCCCTTGAGGCTGTCATACGAAAAAGCCATTGACACCTGGCTCTATTGATGACGTACACCTACCTCTATTCTGGTGGCTGCTTTATCACCACTCTACAGATGGGGGCAGCAAGGTGAAGTGGCTAACCAGAGCGGACATGGCAGGGGTTTGCACCATAGTCTACTGACACCCAAGCTCTGATTGCTGTGCTAAGCTCTCAGAGGGGTAAGGGAATCAGCCAGGGCCTGGTTACAGACCCCGAGACCTTGCCTCAGCCCTTCTTGGAGGGGTGCTGGGTTGGGGGAGCTCACCGATGGGGCCCCAAGGCTCCTCATCCCGTTTGCCCTCTCCCAGGCGCTGGGAGTCCGAGCTCAGACTGGCTTCAGCTGACAGCGGCTCCGGGCTCATGAAACTGTGTCTGGCAGAGCAGAGAGCTGGTGTGCAGGCAAAGGCCTACAGCCCCTGCCCCCACGCCCACTTCCCCAGGGGGGGACCAGCACAGGCCCAAGCTAAGCCTGGCAGGGGCTTACCGCCGGTAGAGCTTGGGGTTGTGGGCCCCCTCAGCTCCATTGAGTGTTCCCAGTGACGGCCATTGGTTGACCAGGGGTGTAGTAAGCTCCTTGGAACCCTGGGCCAGGGGAGCGTGGTCACCGGGGATCAGGCCTGTCCTGGGATGGGGAGGGGGGGTCAGGCCTGGCTGGGAGAGGGAGTGGAGGTGGGGAAGGGAGGCTCAGCAAAGAGTAGGGGGAGGGGTTAGGAATAAAACCTGGGTAACAAAAATGGGGATAGAATGTTGAGGATCAGTGGGGGCAGATCCTGGGAATCGGTGGAGGGATGGGGGTGTCAGAGGGATGACGGTGATCAGTGCACTCATATAGGGGATTAGAGGGAACAAAGGGGTGTTGTGGGAGTTGGGAATGGGGGAGCTGATGGATAAGAATAGTGTGGGAACTTGACGCTTAAAGGGGAGACAGGACAGTGTGCTGGAAGGTCATAGAGCAATGAAGAGGTTTAGGAGAGAGATGTTAGCGGCCCCATAGGCATGAGGTATGGGGTTCCCTTGAGTGATTAAGGTTAGTGGGTCTATGTTGCAGAACAGGGGGCTGTTGAAGAGGCGGGAATATAATCCCGTTGACAGCTGAGTAACACAGGAGGTTCCCGCAGTGTGTGTGGGGGGGGAAGGGAGCTGGAGTGAGGGGTGGTCATTCTAGCTTGAGCCGGTAATTGAAGGGGAAATGTTTTTGTGCGGGGTGGGGGTGGGGGAATTGGGGGTGTCACTGGATTTTATATTGAAGATAATGCTAGAAGGTTATTGGAGAGGATCTTGGGTGGAGGCCAGGATCAGCGGTTTGATCATGGCGGTTGAGTTGGGTCAGGAAAGGTGATGCTGGAGTCAATGGGGGGGCAATGGTAGGGGTCCCCTGAGGTGATGTGGCGGGGGCGTCAGGGACCAGGGTAGGTGGCGGTGCTCACAGCTGCTCCTGTAGCTCCAAGATCACGCCTTCCAGCTCCCGCTTCTCGCGCTGGTTCTGCGCGGCTGCTTCTTCCAGCTGCAGCTGCAGCCGCCGGTTCTCCGCCTCCAGGTCCTTCAGCTGCGACTCGCGCAGACGCACCAGCTCCTCCAGGTAGCCCTGCGGGGCGCCGGCTCAGCCCCGGCGGCGGGAGGAGGGCGTCCCGGCGGCCGCCCCCGTCGGGTTGCGCCCCGGGCCCCCCGCCCCGCCCCGCCCCCCCACCGCGCTTCGCGCACCTTCTGCGCATAGACGATGCGGAATTTCTGTTCCATTTTGTGGCACTTGCTGTACCAACTGTCCTCGTCGGTGACGAGCGGCAGGTAAGGGTGCTCGGGCGAGTTGTCCTCGCTCGTGCTGCTCTCGGCGCTGTGCCGCTCCTCCTCGTCCGTCAGGTAGTCGTAGCTTGGGGGAGGGAGCAGTGGGCACCCGCAGCCCTGCAGGCCCGAGCGTCCCCTCCCCGCCCACTGGGGCCGGCGGACCCGGGTGCCCACCCAGCCTGCTCCCCGCCCGCCGTCCCCACCCTCGGGGCGGTGGGCTGTCCTCGCCGACCGACCGCAAAGATCAGGCCACTCACCTCTGGGTGAACTTCAGGTAGGGCGTGTAATCGATCACCACGGGGGTCTTCCCGTCCAGCACTTCGCCCTTTAGGCAGAAGCTGGGGGCAGGACAACCACAGGGTTGGGGGCAGGATGAGGGGAATAGGCGTGGACGTTGACACCCCCCACTCCACCACCACTGGTACCCACCTGAAGTCTATGGCACTCAGTCCGATGAGCATCCCGGTGAGGACCGTGGCTTCCTCCCGCAGCATGATGGCTCCCGAGTCATAGAAACGTCTGGGGGGAGTGGAGGAAGGGACTGGCCACGCAGCCTCCTCCCAGGAGCCCCCAGGCCTTCCCTTGTTGGCTTTCTACAAACCTTTCCTAGAGGGAGGAAGTGTCTCCTTCCTGCTCACCCCTCAAGTGTGCATCTTTTCTCCCTATCTCAGACTAGGGCTCACTGGGGATCACACCCTGTGTGTCCCCCCAGTTAGACGTGTGTATCTGGGAAGAACGGACTCCTCCAACCTCCAAACTACCCACCCTTTCCCCATCAAGTACTTGGTTGCCCAGATCCTTTAAGCAGCAAACAAGTTCTACTCATTGACAGTGGGCGCTCAAAAGTTGCTGTGAAGCCTGGAATGTGAGGGACAGAATGCAGTGAACACATCAGGTTGGGTGTGGCCACTTGGGAGGGGGAGGCCCATGCCCCCCTCTCCTCCTGCCTTGTGACTCTGCCCCAGAGCCAGGTCTCTGCGCACCCACAGGCAGGGACTGAAGCTCTGTACCTGGGTCTCCGCAGCCCAAGGGGGAGCCAGCACAGAGGGCTGCCATTGTTTGGGGATACTGTTCAGCTGTGTGTTGAGGGTCATGGGACAGGGCCAACAAGTAAAGTGGCACACCGTTGAGGCTTGTCCATAGGTGTGTCTAAGGGCAGAGCTGTACATGATGGGACTGGTGCTGGGGGCAATGAACTAAGAGATGGTGGTGGTGGTGCTAAAGGTGTGTTCTGGGACTGGAGGCTGGGCTGACCCAAGGCTGGGCTGACCCAAGGACAGGACGCGAGAGAGAAACGAGAAGTGCATGCTGGGACTTGTAGGCCAAGCACGGAAGGTGGCCGCAGGAACTCAAGGTAGGAGTGTGTTTCGGCAGTGAGTGTGCACACTGGGCCTTGTGGTCTGAGCTGACCGAGAGGGCCTGACCTGGTGGTCCGGGCGTCCCGAAGAGCCGTGGTGATGTACTCGGACATGCGCTTCTCCATCAGGGCCACCCGGATCCACGCGCGGCCCTGGAAAGCACACTTGCCTTTACTTGCCGCCGGAAGGGACGCAGGTGTGCGCCCCGCCGCGGGCTTGCTGTGCCCTTCTCCCAGGCCTCAGGGGCAGGGTGGGGCCCAAGGCGTAGGCGGTCCCCTGTCTCCAGAGCTGGGGAGCAGCCGCCCAGGCCCTCACCTTGGCGCGGGCTGTGCTGATGTTCTCCATGTTCTCGATGCTGCTCACACAGTTGTTGGGCACTTTGCTGCAGGCCAGGCGGATATAGTCCCAGAAGCCCCGCTGCCCGTCAGAGCTGAACCAGCTCACCGGACCTGCTGGGGCACAGGCTGAGCCAGGGCAGGGAGGGGGCTCAGCAAAACCGTGGAGATTGGAGCGGCCCGTGCGAGGGGGCCCACGCATGCAGATGCACAGGCACGTTGGCAGCGCCCGCCCCACGCCCCGAGGGCCGCCAGCAGACAAGCCGCGGGGCTGTGGGCACCCCCTTCCCTCTTCCCAGCTCTGCTCAGGAGCTTCTGTGCGTGGCCCAGAATTGGAGGGGACAAAGATCAATGATGGGGTTCAAGTGGATCAGTGAGCGGCGGCCGGAAGCCAACGGCTGCGCGTGGGGAGGGCCGGGCAAGGCGGGACGGGAACCTGGGCCCACCTTTGAAACGGTGGCTGAGGATCTGCTCTAAGATGGCTGCAAAGTTCACAAACTCCTCTGATGAGTCATCGATGGGCTCCGCCGTGTACTTCTCCAGCAGTGTTTTCACGGAGAACCTGGGCGCGTCGGGAGAAGGGGCAGGGGGGGGAGTTCAGGTGAGAAGACGCCGGTGGTGGGTGGTGGCCGAGAAGGAGATCCGGCAGGGAAAAGGCCTGGAGGGCAGGACTGTACGGGGAGGCAGAGGGAAGGGTGGGGGGTGGGTAGGTGGGAACACCGTGACCGCAGAGGGGCTGATGGACAAAATGGGTGACAGGAGAGGCGACCACCAGAGAAAGGAAGCTTTGGGAACAAGGGATGAGAGGGAATGAAACAAGAGGTAGAGAGATGAGACTCCTGGAACGGGGGGCTCTCCAGAGCCCCTGCCTCCACACCCACCCTTTGGAGTTGCAGTGTGGGGAGGTGGGGGGAGCCGTCTCGGAGTCAGGGGCCAGCGTGCCCGCCACCCCGAGCTGACTTCTGCTATGGCTGACCCAGCCCCCAGCCGGCTGCCTCCGGAGTCAGGGGTCACTTGGGCCAGGGCATGTGAGTTGGCACCGAGCACAGGGAGCGTGGGCATGCATGGGTGGCCAGGTGGGCTCTCAGCACACGGATGCCCCCCTCTCCCCCTTTCCTTCCTAGCCCGGCCACCCACATGCCAGCTGTCCAGAACCAGCCGGTGCAGAGCTGGGCCGGGGGAGGTGCAGGGTGTGCGCCTGGCACCCGGATCAGGTGGGCTGGGGGAGGTGCAGGGTGTGCGCCTGGCACCCGGATCAGGTGCGAGGGGGCACTGGCAGCACATCTGGGCAGGGGCTCGGGCGCCCAGACACCTGCTTCTCAGACAGGAAGGAACCGGGGAAGCAAATGAGGCCGAGGGACGGGAGCCTGGCAGCCCAGCGCCTCGCCCCAAGCCTGCTTGAAACCTCGCTCCCTCTGAAGTCTCTCCCCGCCGTCTCCACCTGCCGTCGCTGGGGTGGGGTGAGGCAGGGATGAGGCGGCGGCTCCCAGGGTCCCATTATTGCCCTAGTGCGGGCCGCGGAGTGGGTGTGGGCGGCTGTCCAGGGACGTGGGGGCTGCTGGGAACTCTGCTTTTTCCTCTAAGTGTCGCCTCTGGGATGTGCCAAGCCCTGGACTTCCCATGTATCCCCTCATCCATCCTCACCACAATCCAGGGAGGTAGGTTTTCTTGTTCTCACCATCGTCCCCATCCTACAGGGTCCAGAAGGTTGGGTGATCTGTTCAGCGGCACACACTTGTGAGGAGCCCAGTGGGGATGTGTCTGATTCCAAAGCCCTTGCTCGTCCTGCTCTATCTGTGGTCTCTTGGTGGCCGTCACGATTACTGAGGCCCCTAGCGGTCCCTGCCCCCTCCATTCTCGTCCTCCGCTCTGCAGGCTGCAGCCCTCGAGCACTGGCCTTGGAGGCCCCCAAGCCGATGGCACAGGTGAGCCCTCGGACCTCCCGCCTGGCCCTCTGAGCTTAGAGTTGGTGTGACCTGAGCTCAGAGCCTGATGAGTAGTGGGGCTCACTAGGGGAGGCAGTCTAGTGGGCTCAAATCCTGTTTCCTTGCGATACCCCTGTGGCTTTGGACAAGTCAGCCTCTCTGAGGCTCTCTTTTGCAAGCGCAGACAGGAATGTTACTACCTGCCTCATTATATTTTGGTTCAGATCCCAGGCAGGACTAGGGAAAGTGAGCGTGCAGGCCACTGGGCAGAGGTGGTAAGGAGCTGGGCAGTTTGTGATCTGTTCAGAGCCCTGGCAGAAAGGAGCCTGTACTGCGGCGTTATTTGGGTTCCATATGCAGCCTTCCCTCGCCGACGTTTTCCTCTGGTCATCTGGGTCAGACCTCAGTGGGGGCTGGGGCCGAGTTCAGTGTGGCAGCCATCTGCCATCTGTCCTCAGGGTGCCGCGGAGCTGGTCATCGCCCCCGGGGAGCCCCACAGTGTGCTCCCCTGTCAGAAGGTACAGTGGCTGCTGCAGGTTACCATGGAGACAGGGAGGCCAGAGCCCAGGGGAGCCCTCGGCCTGCTAAAGGGAACTGCTGTGGGAGCTGGAGGCAAACCACATGACAGCGATGAGGCAGCAGGGGCCCAAGGGTTTTCTGAGCTTTTGTGATGCCCCCTCAACCCCTTTGCACCTCAGCTCTAAGTCTGCTTCTAATCCACCAGAACTTCTGCTTCTTTAGCCTAAGGGGAGCTCCCCACACACTCAAGAGGCCCAGCCTTCCTGGTGGCCAAGAGAAAGAAGAGGAATGAATCCAGCAGGTCAAGCAGGAAGGAAGTGACTGGGAGGGGGTCATCAGGAGAGGACTGTTCTCGAGTGCTGGGCACTGGGCTGGGCGCCTGTGTGGATTCTGTTATTACCATTCCTTGGCATGACATACATCTACCATGGGGACGATGAGGCACCCAAAGCTCAGCGTGGTTGGGAGACATCCCCCCAGTGGCACAGCTAGTCACTGATGAAGTAAGAGCTTAAATCTATGACCATCTGGTCCCAGAGGCAGAAATCTTTGTTTTGCCCCCTTACTGGCAGGGTTGGGGGGTGTGAGGTGGAGGCAGCGGCCTGTGTTTTGGGCTGGGCTCTTGCTGCATTCATTCCTTCTATAGCATCCCAGGCATTTTGACAGAGATCTGAGGTGCACAGCACTGAGCTCGGCACTAGGGATATAAAATGGTGTGAGACAGACGCAGTGTGGTTGGGTGTGTGCCCAGGAACCTGGAAGGAAGCAGGAGGCAGGGCATCAGGTGGGCACTGATTCCTAGGAAAAGAGCAGGCCCAAGGCCTGTGCGGGCAGGTGGGGCTGGCATGCAGACAGCTGAGCCTGCATGGGGAGCACCCTGTCCTCAGGGGTGGCCTGAGGGGCCAGGAGACTGCTGTGGAGAAGGCAGCTGGCTTGGGAGTCTGGAGGGGAAGTGGGACAGAGGGAGAGTCACTGAGTTCCTGGATTCCAGGTGAGGCAGGGCAGGGAGGGAGGGTGAATCACTGCAGGGTTGAATTGGGAAGGATCACCCCCAGGCCCCAGGGAAGCCGGCACATTTTTCCAACACTGCGACAGCCCCACCCTCAGGTACCGATGATGGCCCTGCCTTCCCAGGAGGCCAGAGCATCTGCCGTCAGGCCCTTGGTCCTTCCCAGGGCAGGGGCAGCACCCTCACCCTTCCCTGGGTGGACTTGGGGGGGCTTTGGCCACTTGCCTAGTTGACCCTACCAGAGGTGGCAGCTGCCCAGAGATACAGGAGGGCACTATCCCTTCTCCAGGAATCTAGCAATGGAAAATCTCCCAGGAAACCCCACCCCAGAGAGGCCGGGCTGAAGGGTGGGAGTGAGGGTGTCCTTGGTGGGTGTTCATCCCCTATGCCATCCATTCTCTTCTGCCCACCCCACCTCGGCCCCCAGCAAGGGAGCCAGCCACCCCTCCCCCACCCCCCCACAATGTCACTTCCTGGTTCTCACAGGAAGCTGCAGTGCCAAGTCAACACCCCTCGCCCGGGCCCCGGCTGGGCACAGGCCTGGTTTGGCCTAGAAGGGTCGGGACCAGACCGCTCAGCCCCCTCCCTGCCGCGGCCTGAGGGGGGCAGTGGACGGGCCCTCTGCACCCCGTGCTCCCTCCGCTTCCCCGACTGCCCCGCGTCGTCCCGCGGGCACGCTCGGTCCGGCTTTCCGCAGCCGGCTCGGCCTCCCCCGGCCAGCCCGCCCCCGCCCGGCGGCGCCCACCTGCACACGGTGATCAGGTTCCGCCGCTCCACGGTCACATTGCGGGAAGACGCCTTCTTGGAGGACAGCCCCAGAGCCATGGCGGTCTGGACAAAGCTCGCTTCCATCCAGATGTGCGGTCGCTGCTGCCGCCGCCAGCCGTCCCCCACCCCGCCCGGCGCCCCGGCGCCCCCGCCGGATCACGGCCGGACGCTGCGCCCGCCGGGGCCGCGCGACCCCTCCCCGGCCATGCCCCGCTGCCCGGCGCCCAGCCCCCGCGGCCTCCCCTGGCGGCGATGCCAGAGCAAAACAAGGCCGGGCGGGAGCTCTCCGAGGTGCTGAGCCGGGGCCGCCACCCCTCCCCCAGCTGCCCGCCCCCCTCGGCGGTGACGTCAGGGCCCCCGGGCCCCGCCCCCGGCAGGCGGGAGGCCAATCCGTAGAGGGTGCAGGGTTTGGGGGGAGGGGAGGGGACGGGGGCCACCGGAGGGCGGAGGGGGTCCCGGGAAGAGCAGTGATCTAGCAGGGGGAGTGGGCGTCTGGCCTGTCGTCCGCCCCCGCGGGGAGGCCGGGGTCCCCCTTCACGCCCTGCGCCCCGACGCCTCTGCCCTCCTGCTTCCAACTGGGGATCGCCGCTGGCTGGGATGTCGGCCCCTGGCGCCCCGGGGTGGAGGTCCTCGCCTCCCGGAGCCTCATCCCAGCCCCCACCCATCCGGCATCCGCGCTCCCTGCGAGGCCAGGCCGGGCCTGCGGACCGAGAGCGCGGGAGGCTTCCCCGTGACTGACCCGGCGGCCAAGGAGCCTCGGACCGCGCGTGTCTGCGCCCCGGGCTTCACTGCCCCGCACCAGCCCGGGGCTCCGCGGCTCCCACGTGGGGGATGGGAATCCTGAGCCCCGTAGAAGCCCAGCGCCTGGAACGGGGAGTAGACTGGCAGCTAAGGGTCTGGACTGCTGGTGCCCGCAGTGGTGCCAAGGCAAATGAAGGGGACCCTGCCAAGTCATTGTGCCCTCTTGAGTCCTGGGCTCTCACACCACCAGGCCCTCACACCACCTCAGGGTCAGCCTGAGAGTTAACCCGTTGGCTGCCAGCCAGCTGCATGGTGCCCTCAACCCTCGCTGCAAGGCCCAGAGGGCTCTGCAGACTCATTGCATCTTTCAAGGGACATGGGAGCAGGGGAATGGAGGCGCCCCTGCCACCCTTTACCTCCTGACTCGCCCCTGCTCCACCCTGTTTCACTCTATCCAAGCTGCTCCCTTTTACCCACTGAAAACCCCAGTCCCCACAGAAAGCCTTTCTGTGACCATGAAGGAGAGAACACGTAATTTCTCCATTGAGCCTCAGGAATGTCCATCCTGGAGCTCCCCTCATATCTGTTCCCCAACTCTGCCCACATACTGGTTTGCTCTACTCTGCTAGAGGACGGCCCTGTCTCCACAGTGACTCAGATGTGTATCCACACCTGAATCTGCAGGGAGGGCCCCTCTGTTAGCAGAGGAGGAGATAAAAGACCTATAGAGGTCACAACTCAACCCTCCAGCCCCCATCTGACTCCCTTGATCTTGGGAGAAGGGGCTGACTCCCAGCTCTGATTTCATACTCACTTAGCCTTGGCTTCAGGGACCTCAGTCTTGACCTTTTCAGCTCCTCCCCTGCCTTTTCCCTCTTGTCTTACCTCTAGAAGCCTCTTTTATCATTCTCCAACCTCCAGATTCATAACCTGTGGCAGTCATGGGATTCTTTTACTTTTCAGTTGCAAAATAGATGCATGGAAGAGCACATGAAGCATATGCATGCATTTTAAAGAATGTTTAGAAAGCGAACACCTGTCATCCCCTCAAAGATCAAGAAACAGAACATCATCAACATCCCAGGACCTGCGTATGCTTCTTCCAGATCTCATCTCCATCCATCCCCCAAGAGAGAACCATCATCCTGTTTTGTGATCATCATTCCTTGTTGTTCCGTCACCTACGTATGTATCAGTAAATAAAAATTTCATGTTGCTAGTGTTTAAATTTTATAGACATGGAGCCTAAATTCAATTTTGACTTTCTTCTTTCACTATTTTGTTTGGGCGTTTCACTTCCTTGTCTACTATTTCAGTGTCTGCCTAAGCACAATAGACGTCATCTACCATCGAAGATATTCCTGTGTATCAGACAGGGCCTTATGAGGACGTAGAAACTACATTGTGTATTTCAGATAGGGAGGGTTTAATCCTGGGAGTTGGTCACATAAGAGTTGGAGACTGAAAGAGCAAAAAGAGAAAGCAAAACTTGAGACAGTGAAGAACTAGTAACTATAGGAAGCAGCAAGGACTGAGGGGACAAGAGGAAGAGGTGGGGTAACCACACCCCAAAGGCCCAAAGATGGGACCTGCAGAGTTGGCCCCCCCTGGCGGAGCCATCTACAAAGCTGGTTCTCCTAATGCAGAAAGAAGCTAAAGGCAAGGGGCCTCCCTGGTGGCACAAGAGGTTAAGCACTGCACTAGGAAGCAATCCGCAGCCTCTGCAGCACAAGTTTGATCCCTAGCTGGCCAGGGAGCTACCCACATGGTGCAGCAGACCTCTCCTGACTCGGCAGCCGCTCCCCTCAGCAGTGTATTTCAGTCAGTCTGCCTGTTCTGTTCCCCACTCTGTCTCTGGTGAATCCTCTCACCCCCCTGCATGTCTGCCCTGTACCCCAGCTCTTGTATGCATAAATAAATAAATATTAAAAAAAAAGAAGCTAAAGGCAAGAGCCAACTTTGAATGACAGTGACTGAACATACACCCCCCCAAAACGGAATATAGTTTCTTCTCCCTTCCTCCTGCCTTCCATCCCCTCTAGTGCTTCCCATTAGTAACAGATTCTCCCACTCTGCATCAGCGAGCAGAGACCCACAGTTGGAGCAGAAAGGCAAGAAATAAGTAACTGGTACCGTCTACCCTGTTTCCTGCACAGCAGCTGCACACACTTTTTTTTTTTTTTTTAAAGATTTATTTATTTATGCGTACAAGAACTGGGGTACAGGCCAGAGGTGCGGGGGGCGAAAGGATCCACCAGAGACAGAACGGGGAACAGAAAGGGAAGACTGACTGAAGTACACTGCTGAGGGGAGCAGCAGGCTAGTCAGGATATGTCTGCTGTGTCATGTGGGTTGCTCCCTGGTGGGGGATCGAACTTGTGCTGCAGAGGCTGCAAATAGCTTCATAGGTTGCATCTTAACACCTTGAGCCACCAGGGAGGCCCCAGATTTTATCATTCTTAAGTCCCAGAATTGAGTTGCTGTTATTTCCCTTTAACTTGTACTGTTGGACGTGGAAGTGGAAGTAGGAGGAGGCAGTCCAGGAGATCCTACAGGTTGCAGAAGTAGTCTCCCCGTCTACACTGTGTATCTGTAACCCAATTTCCCCTTGGTATTTAGGGCCAGTCAGCCCAGAAGGTAACCCCTTCCTTTGCCCTGAGCCCAGCTGAGGACCTCACCTTGCAGTTGCATGAGACCATTGTTCTGTCTAGAGCTGGGACTCCTCTGTGGAGTCGGGGCTGGCAATGCCCCTTCCATGTGCCCTAAACCCTTGGGTACAGTGGACTAAATGCCAACTGCCAAAAACCTACAACCCCTTGCCTGAGGGCTCTCTAGCTACTGGAGCCTGTGCTCTTCCTCGGGCTGAAAGTTCTGGAGAGTTATACTTCCACCCAGAGTAACCCTCAGTGAGTAACTGATAGGGTCTGGTGATGAATACCTCAGCTCCTGCACCCCCAGGCAGAATGGTTCTGAGGCTCACATCATTGCTGGCTCCCTGAGTTGCCTGGCAGGATAAGGCCCCGGATGTCCACTCTCCTGACTTGCTTGGTAGCACACCTTCATTAGCCCTCTTCCTCCCCGTGTCCACTCCCCACTCACTTGCTGGTAGTGCCTGGCCTCATCTCTCAAACATACTTGCCTTTAAATCTTTGGCTCAGATTCTACTTGTACAGGGAACCCAGAAAATATACCTGGTATGTGAAGTGGTCCTGGGAAGCATCTCCTCAGGATGGGATGTTGGAGCTGGATCACTCGCCGTCCGGATGGCAGCAAGAGTCCATTACTGAGGTGAGCGGGATGCCGCGGCCACTGGGTGCTGGGCCATCCCAGCGCCTGGAAAAAGCCCATCCCAGCGGCCGCGGGGTGCTTCCCTGTGCCTGTCGCTAGTGTTGTTGGAGATAGAAGAGAGTTGGGGTAGCTAGAAGGATTGTGGCCTTGGTTGATTTATTGTTAAATGCCATCCAAGTGCTGAAAAAATTACATCCATTAGCCAACTTTCTGCTCAGGGTGCAGCTTAAACCAGAAGCTGCTATGGCCGTGTTTAAGGAAACTCACGAGCAATCTGTGCAGGGCAGTCTGTGGTGAAAATCACTCCCGACATCTGACTGCAAGAGTGGTAGGATTGCACAGAACTTCTTGATTTGTGATGGGGTTCCATCCTTAGAAATCCAGCATCCACTGAACATATCATAAGGTGAGAAGGTATTTACCACATCTAACCCCCAAAACATCCAGCTCAGCCATGCCAACCTTCTATCTATGAACACTGATGTTAGCCTACATGTGGCAGTTGGGCAAAAACATCTAATAGAAAGCTTCTTTTGTAATAAGGTGTTGCACAGCTCCTGTAATTTATTGCATGCTGTGCTGAAAGTGAAAAACAGACATGGTGGGAAATAAAAACACAGTACTCTGTGGAATATAGGTTGTTTGCCCTGGCAGAGGACTATGGCTCAGAGCCCCGCATTGAAGACAACATCAAATCAGCAATCGCTAGCCCAGGAAGAAAACAACATTCAAAATTCTAAGTTCCTGGGCCTCCCTGGTGGCACAGGGGTTAAGCACAGCACTATGAAGCTGTCAAACTCTGCAGTACGAGTTTGATCCCCAGCCGGCCAGGGAGCTACCCTCATGGCACAGCAGACCTCTCCTGTCTCGCCCGCTGCTCCCCTCAGCAGTGTATTTCAGTCAGTTTGCTTGTTCTGTTCCCCACTCTGTCTCTGGTGAATCCTCTCACCGCCCACATCCCTGGCCTGTACCCCAGCTCTTGTATGCATAAATAAATAAATCTTTAAAAAAATTCTAAGTTCCTACTGAATGCGTGTAGATTTTGCACCATCGTAAAGTCAAAAGATCGTGAGTCCAACCATCTAAGTCAGGGCCACCCGAGTATTTGGAGCACCAGCAAGTCAGAGCCCTGATAGGGAGAAGTAGGCCCTGAGCTCTGGTACAGGAACATCTGTTCTGGAGCTCCCCTATTTCCTTAAATCTCTTGGGCCAGTGGAAGTGGCCACTCCTCTTGGTGGGAGAGAACAGATTCTCCTTGCCCAGATAACACTGAATGTCCTCACCTGAGGCAGAGGCCTCACAGGATACTTTCCCTCTTCAAGATATAGGTAAATGAAGTAATCGGGCTTTTCCTCCCCCTCCCACCACTAGCCTCTATGGCCGGTGCGGGGGGACTCCACCCCTCCCATGATTATGAACACTTGGGCCCAGGGAGCAGGGCTGTGGGCACGGATAAGTGTGCACACCTGTGCTGGCGGCCAGGGATTAAAAAGGCGGCGTCACTCTGAGGCATGATTGTGAGACAAGGTGAGACCACGAGATGGCTCGAGGCTGGGAACGCCAGAGAGGCCAGAGAAAGAGCAGCTGGTGCCCACCTCCTTGCATGCAGCTTCCCTGCCCAGCGAGCCTGTGGGCCTGGTTTCCGGGGAGAGCGATAAAGGTGTGTAAAAATCCACCGAGGACACTGGGACTCTTTTTATCCATCTGCTGGAACCAACAATGAAACTACTGGGCCTGGGGTGGTCGCTCAGCAGGGATCTGACCCGACTTCCTCCATGAGTCCAGACCAGTAACGGTAGCAAGTCTTATGGGGCCAAAGTGGGTAAGTACCGCCCAGCTGTGTCATCTTTCTTCCCAGCTGTGGGAAGAAAGGAAAAGTCACCACGAGAACCGTAGGAGCTGCTGACAAAGCTCGGGAGACTGGATCTGGCCGCTGGGCGGGGGGGGCAGGCAGGTGGCTAATGGAGTTTGTGGGGTCCTCTACCAGTACTGAGTTTAGCACTTCAAAGGCTCAGCAAGGACATCTGAAGCAGTTGCAATAATGCTGCCGGGGTAGATCTTCAATGTTTAGGAAGAACTACGCATTATAGCAAACTAGGTAGAGATGTTATGACTTCTTGGCAGAGCGCCAGAGAAGGGGTCAAAGGTTCAGACTGGTGGACGTACCAGATCAAAACTGTAACTACAAAAGGCTGAGAACCCTCCAGCCTACTGTGTTCCTCCTGAGAGCCAACACCACTACCCCCTTCAGTATAATGCTAAGAAGTGTGCTGAGTGGCGGGGAGCACGTACCTACTCGCTGTCGGGTAGTGGATCCCCTCTGCAGGCCAGAACTGATGGCAGCAGAGCTGCTCGAGACCTGGGTGTCCTGGAGCCCATGGGTGTAACAGGTGACGACTCAGAGTCATCAGCAGCGAGGTGCACACCATTACTTAATGGGCAGAAGGAGCAGAATGGCAAGAGGGGTCTCTTTCAATAGACCAGTCTTCTAAGGGGTGACGGGCATTGAGGGTGTTTTTTGACATACATTGTCCAAAAGACTGATGTCAGTCACTGCAAAGGAGAATCACAATCCCTCACCCAACTTCTAGACCCAACCCATTTATCAGCTGAAGAGCCATTGATTGAAGGACAGGCCAGTTCCCTTCAGGAAGAATCACCCCAAAAGTGCGTACAGCCATTTATCAAAGTAACTGTACACTGGGAAAGGACTCACATCTTTGAAGGCTGTTGGGTCTGAGCTGATGCTGATAGCAGGCAACCAAAAGGCCATCACGGACACAGTTTGGAGTGGGCAGAGGCCAGGTGATGATCCACTTGGCCCAGCTCCACCCCGCAGTGGGTCCAGTAGGTCCCAGCTCACCTGGTGGTTATTTAGCTGCTCCCTGAATACTTGGAAGAGCAGCTAGCATCACTCTTATTTCTGAAATAAGAGCCAGGAGAGTATAAAGGCCAAGTGGAAACTGCTCCATCCCTGCCAAGACTGTAAATCAGAAGCAATAAACCACCCCAGGTAGAATGACGGTGATTACAGTCACCCACAAAGCTGCAGAAGGGCTGGTCCCGTCACATCTCCAGGTAACTCGTCTATCTGACCCTGCGGAAAGTGGATGGGTCGCTGTAGATGAAGGGGTACATAATCAGGTGGTAGCCCCAACTTTGCTGTGCCAGGTGCTGTGAGCTTTCCCGGAGCCCCATCAGCACAGCCTCCGACACAGCATGGGGCCATTCATTTAGTGAAGGAAAAGGGACCGGGATCTCACAAAAGTACACTCCCGTTTCCTTTCTCGGGACTTGGAATACTGTCCTTGCACGTTTTCAGTTGGCGTTTCCATGCTTATTAATGAGATTGAGCATTTTTCATGTGCTTGCTGGTTTCGAAGTTACTATTGGGAGTATTTTGCTCACATTCTCTGGGATTGTTCTTTAGTTGCCTTTTTTTTAAAAAGATTTATTTATGCATACAAGAGCTGGGGTACAGGCCAGAAGTGTGGGTGGTGAGAGGATTCACCAGAGACAGAGTGGGGAGCAGAACAGGCAGATTGACTGAAATACACTGCTGAGGGGAGCAGCGGGGACACAGGAGAGGTCTGCTGCGCCGGGGTCCCCTCCCTGGCCAGAGATGGAACTTGTGCTGCAGTAGCTGCAGATAACTTCATAGGTTGCATCTTAACCCCTTGCGCCAGCAGGGAGGCCCTCTTTAGTTGCTTTTAATTCATTTGTTGTTGCTATGTATGGTCTGTTATTCAGATGTTACACAATTTATTTGTCTAATCACTTGTTGATGGACGTTAGAATTTAAATCCTTTTGCACTATTTATGACTAAAGCTGCTGTAAGTGGTATTGTTTAATGTTTTGTGTAATCAAGTGTTTTCATTTCTCCGGTAAATATCTAAAAGTGGAATTTGGTGGGCTTCACCAGGGAAGCCTTCTGGTCCCGCGCTTTTGTTCTTGGGAGACTTCTGATTATTGTTTCAATGTGTGTATTTGTGACAGATCTGTTCAAGCTATCTGTTTCTTCCTGGCTCAATCTTGGAAGGTGGTAGGATTCTAAAAAGTCAGTTTCTTCTAGGTTGTCCAGTGTCTTTGCACAGCCATTCATTGCAGTCTCTTAAGAGTTGTATTTGTTTAGTATCTTGTAATTTTGCTACTTTCATCTCTAATTCTTTCTATTAGGATTTTCTTTTTTTTTTTTTTTTTTTTTTTTTTGAGTCTTGCTAAGGGTTTACTAATTTTGTTTATTCAAGAAACTAGCATTTGGTTTCATTGATCTTCTGCATCATCTTTTTGTTTTCTGTTTCTTTTATTTCCACCCTTATTTCTCTTATTTTTTTAATGTACTTTCATCTATTGACTTTTGACTTTGTTCTTTTTTTCCTGTTCCTTCATATAAGATCAGGTTGTTTATTTGAGACTAGACTAATTTATTGATGTGGCTGGTATTACTATGTCCTGCCCTCTTAATACCACTTCTGTTGTATCCTAGAGGACCTGATAACTTGTCTTTTCATTTTTATTGGTCTCCAGATAATTTTCATTTTCTCTTGACTCTTCATTAACCCAATATTCATTCAGAAACATGTTGCAATTTTCCCAGTTTTCTTTTTTGTGCTTAATTTTTAGCTTCATACAAATTTGATCAGAAAATATGCTTGATATGACTTCAAACTTCATATATTTATGGAGACTTGTTTTTATAGAAATGCAAGAAATCTTTATGTTTTCTAAGTACAAGTCTTTTGTGAGTGTTGTGAACATGTTTTCCTAGACTGTGACTTACCTATTTGTGAATAATGCTGCTATAAACATGGGTGTACAAATATCTGAGTCCTTGCATTCAATTCTTTTGGAATCTTGGATCATACGGTAATTCTAAAGTTTGATTTTTTGAGCAACTGCATTATTTATTTGCCTATTATGTGAATTTACATTGGTTATGTATATCTTTATAGTAAGTCTTAAAATCAGATAAATTTCTCAAATTCTTCAAAGTTATTTTTACGATTCTATGTTATTTCCATTTCTATTAAAATTTTTGGTTCATCATGTCAATTTTTACCAAAAAAAAAAATCTGTGGGCTTTTTTTTAAAGATTTATTTATTTATGCATACAAGAGCTGGGGTACAGGCCAGAGATGCGGGGGGTGAGAGGATTCACCAGAGACAGAGTGGGGAACAGAACAGGCAGACTGACTGAAATACACTGTTGAGGGGAGCAGCGGGCGAGACAGGAGAGCTCTGCTGCACCATGTGTGTTGCTCCCTGGCCGGCCGGGGATTGAACTAGTGCCGCAGAGGCTTCAGATTGCTTCATAGTTCAGTGCTTAACCCCTTGCACCACCAGGGAGGCCCAACCTGTGGGTATTTTCACTGGGATTGCAATGACTCTGTAGATCAGTTTGGGGAGATTTGCCATCACCTTTAACAATAGTGAGACTTCCAATACATCAACCTAGGATAACTCTCCATTTATTGAGATACTTTAAAATTCCTCTGATAATGTTATTTAATTTCACTGCATAGATATTATAAATAGTTGTTAAATTGGTCCAAAAAGCATTTCATTTTTGGATGGCATTATAAATAGCATTTAAATTCTCATATTCCTTTCATTTTCCAGAAATATATTACTCAGTTGTGGGGGCCAGTTAGGCAGGTGGGAGGCCAGTGGGGCAGGTGCTGATACTGCATTCCAGGCAGAACTACTTCTTCCTCATGGACCCTTAGTTTTTGCTCTTAAGACCTTTGAACTGATTGGGTGAGGACCATCCAGCCTGCCTAGGATCATCTTAAAGTCAACAGACTTTCGACATTAGTCACATGTACAAAATACCTTCACGGCAGCACCTAGATTAATATTTGATTGAATAACAAGGCACTGGAGACTCGCCAAGCTGACACATGGAACAGACCATCAGCCTCTCTCTGAGACTTTCTGATGCTTCTGTCATAGTTAGACTGAGGTTAAGAGTTCTGGGCAAGATCAGCCTCTTTTTCATCCCATCCTGTCACACATCAAGTACACATACTAACAACATTAAGTTATTTTATTTTATTTTTATTTATACAAGAGCCGGGGCACAGGCCAGACATGCCGGAGGGTGAGAGGACCCATCAGAGACAGAGTGGGGAGCAGAACAGGCAGACCTACGAAACACACTGCTGATGAGAGCAGCTGGGGAGACAGGCGAGGTCTGCTCGCCATGTGGGTTGCCCCGAGGCCAGCGGGGATCAAACCAGCACTGCAGAGGCTGCAGACAGCTTCACAGCACTGGGCTCAACGGCCTGCGCCACCAGGGAGGCCCTAACAACATAAGTTATGACTGCCGATGTTGACCTTGCTCTCCATCTGGGTAGTGATTGTGGGGTTACTCTGCTGTCAAGTTATGCCTCTGCCCTCCAAACTGTCCTCTTTTTTTTTTTTTTTTAGAGAGAGAGAGGCATGTTTTATTTATTTATTTATTTGTTTGTTTGTTTGTTTTGTTTATACATGTACTGGGTACAGTCAGAAGCGCTGGAGGGTGGGAGAATTCACCAGAGCCAGAGCGGGGAGCAGAGCAGGCAGAAGGACTGAAGTACACTGCTGAGGGGAGCAGCGGGTGGCAGGAGAGGTCTGCGCGCCATATAGGACCCTCCTCCGGTGCCCGGGGAGCAGCCGGGGATCGAACCGCTGTCACAGAGGCCATGGGCAGCTTCGCAACCCAGCGCTCAACCGCTGCGCCACCGGGGAAGCCCCAAACTGTTCTCTTTTGAAGGGAGTCAGTATGTGTGGCCCCCCATTTAAACAGTGGGGAGTTATGCTCCCCCTCCTTGAGAGTGGAATATCCAAACACATTATTTTGAAATTCTTTCCCATGATAGATTTGTCTCTTCTCCCCATTTATTAATTTATCCAATCATTTACATGTATCAGTGAGAGCTCATGGATGTTTATACTTTAGGCTATAATTCAACACTACTTTGTTACATGTATTGCTCGTATCGATACATGTTTCACCTTGCTTTCACCTTTCGGCATGCACATTCAACACACACTGATTGAGCACCCATTCTGTGCCATGCCCTATTCTAATTACACAGGGTTTGCATGTAGTTTATTACGTAAGTAGAGGAGAGAAGGAATAAAGAAGTTATACAGAAACTACCGGGTTTGAACAATATTATTAGAACATCAGGAGGGAGTGACAGACTCCGATTTGGGCTTGGGTCAAGTGTAACGCCGCGGCTGGATGACTTCTTGGTGACTGGCCAGATAAGGGGTATGTTTTGCGTCACTCACTCCCAGGTTTCTGGTTTGAGCAATGGGTGGAATAGGGTGTAATTGGCAGAGAGATAGCTATAGGCCTTGGGAGAGGGCCAAGTTAAGGGGATGTTTAGAGTGGAGGGCGAAGATAGCTCAGGAAAGATGCACTTTGGGGAGCACCACCATGGCGGGAGGTGATAGGAAGCCAGACGGGCAGATATAGAAGAAACCATCAGAGATAGGAGGGGAGCTGAGAGCAGACATTTCCGAGAAGGGAGAGTCTACACGTATCAGATGTTACAGAGGAATCCAGTAGGGAGCTGGGGAGTCTCCACGAGGTTGAGCAACTAATTAGTGGAAAGGAGAGAGAGGGGTAAGCTGGGCTGGCTTATGGAGAAGATGACCGAGTAGTGACAGGGCAGAGCAACAAGGCCTTCCTTACAGGGTCAGAGAAGCTAGGACCACCTTTCAGTGGGATGAGCTTGAGTTCATATAGGGGTGAGGGGAAGGAGAAAGGAGGAGTAGAATATTTGGATATCTGGGTGGGGGGAGAAGACACACAAAGACCACCCCAAGTGGTGTATGTTTGGGTTGGGAGGGGCCCCAGGGATCAAAGGAGGTAGGGAGTGGCACCCAGAGCCCCCTGGAGGACAAGAGGTGTCACTACAGACAAGTTTACAGGCCTGGGGGAGGGGAGGTTATTTAGTAAATTCTTCAATGTCCAAAGATCTTGACTGGAGAGAAATCCTCATTACTACCTGAACTTGGTTTCGTGTTTAATTTATTAACTTTCAGAATCCATTAGACGTCCAACATCTCTATTCACCCGTGTAAAAGTTAACACTTAGGAATTTGACAAATTAAATTTCACCAACACTTTGGAAAATGAATTACCAAAGCAATGACAAAAATAGGGACTATTTCCTATTGCTTCTGCTGTGAGCCGGGCACTGTGTGAGGTGCTTCACATGCATTAGGTCACGAATCCTCACAGCCACCTACCAGGAAGGACCATTATTATCATCCACTTCTCATTTTGCAGCTAAGGAGGCTGAAGGCCAGGGAAGTCAAGTCACTTGCCCAAGGTCACACAGTGAGTGTTACAGCTGAGATTCAGAATCAGTCACCTGGGCCAGGGAGACGCCACTGCACTTACACACTGTAATGAAAATAGGTCTGGTTTTGCTGAACACTTTAAATACCTTAAACAATTGCCAAAACATATACAAAACTATTTCTGAAAGTATGATATCTGATTTGCAGGCAAACTGAAGCTTCTTTGCAATGGTTAATTTCCAGTGATCAAAAGTCTGTTTTTAAAGTACAAAATGAGAGGGAACTGGCAGCCTCCACTCATTTCTTGCCTTCATTTTACACCCTCTTGGGCACAAAAATGGCCGCTCACCCTGCAGCCGCCAGTCCAGGGTCAGAAGCACATTTTGATCTTGAACACCCTCCTGTGTTGTCCTGCGGCTTTCCTCACCCAGCTCGGTTCAGGTGAGCCTTGCTAGCCATCCTTTCCAGAGTTCAAACAGCCCTGACATCCTTGAAGACTTTTCCCCCCCCATCATCCTGGGGTCGTACCGCCTTTGAGAAAGTACTTACTAAGGGAACAGACTCTGGGTGTTGAGCCCCTCCTCGTCCTCCAGAGCAGAGTCCTGCGTGCGAGAGGAAATGTTGCGGGGTTCACAAGGTTTAGGGTCTATTGGGCAGATGAAGCAGGTGTCTGATAACCCCTTTTGGCATCTGCCCTCTGAGGCTTCCCATCTCTGATGAAGAAGGGATGCGGGGTGGGGAGAGGGGTGCACCTGGTGGACACTGAGTGTTCCTCCAGGGACACCATCACTGCAGGGCTTTAAGTGCAGCTGTTTACCGCTCTGCTAAATCACAGAAGGGAGGCCCCGCCACCCCTGGGGTTTTCCAGCCAAAATGATGTATGACTTGGTCCCGGGACTTCAGGGTGTAGGCTGTACTGGACTCAGATGTCCCAGGTCCCTCAACCCGGGTTTTAGGCTTCTGCAACCCCAAGTGCCTAGCACAGTGCCTGAAGCATTAGTCAGTACAAAATAAACTCCTTGAATGAGTAAATTAACTCCCCCGTCCACTCAAAGCTGAGCCTAGGAAACCCCATTTCTTGCAGGCAAATGATAGGGGTGTGAGAAAGGAAGGTGGACTTGGTGGGAAGCAAGTTGTGCAAGCGGTGCCCCCTTTCCAAAAGACCGAAAAAGAATGTCCTCAACTCTCACCCCAAACCGGCCTGTGGCTGTGAGTGGTAATGGGGGGCGGAGGCGGGGCACCCTGGTGCTCCAATGCCCAGCTAGTCCTGCAGAGAGAAAACTTACATCCAAGGTCATCTGACATTCATTGCGAGGACTGTGATCACACAGATGGGAATGTGGGAGGGGCGCATCGGACCCTCACAGAACCCTCGCCAAGGACAGGCTCACTGAGGATGCAGAGTGACAGCGGTACCATGAGCAGCCGCGGAGACTGCAGGGAGAGAGCCCCAAGATCATTTCACGCGAGAGGCGGGCAGATCCAGGGCAGGGCTGCTGAGGCCTGTGGCCTATGAGCAAAGCGTGAAAACCCTTCTCCAGTCCTGTCACCACCTCCTTCCTTTCGCCAGCCCCATTTTCTCTTCCCTTTCTTACAATACACTCACTCATGGAGGTGCAGGAAGGCTTGTGCGCACAGAGTAAGCCCAGCTAATAATGGGCCCTCTTTTTTATTAAGCGAAAGAGAAACTGAATCAAAAAGTAGGAGCAGGAAGGTGGTTGCCAGAGGTTGGTTGGGGAGAACGGGGAGTTATTATTTAATGGGTTCAGAGTTTCAGTTTGGGGTGATAAAAAACTTTGGAGGATGGTGCTGATGTACTTTGTGCCGTGGAACCATACACTTACATGGATAAATTGGTATATTTTATTTACATTTTACCACAATTAAAAAAAAAGTTACAAGAATAAAGATAAACTTAGGCACATACTCTCCTGGGCGGATATCAAGACTAGTAATTTTTCTCCAAGACCAGATGGGTTGTATTGCACCCTCCCAAGCCTCCCAGCTGACGGTGCTGGGTGCTGAGATAGAGGCCCGCCCTGCCCCTTCTGTGGCACCCTATTCCTCACCCCACCCACCCCGGCCCCCTTCAGCACCACTGGCCGGGTACCAGTTGAAATGAAGCAGTTCCCGGGCAGGGCTGAGACTGAGTCCTCATTGGTGGTTTCCATTTCATTCAAAAAGAAACAAGGAGCCAGTAGGAAAGGGAGGCTTGGGGGTTCCCTGGCCCCCTCCAGGCTCTTGGAGGCACAGTTGAGCTGAGTCTGCTGGAGTCTGCTTGGCCTCTCCTCAGAAGATGGAGGCACCTGGGAGAAATAGAGGTTACTGAGCTTTCCCACCAAAGGTCTCCCCTGAACTAGATCTTCCTGCTGGGATTGGGGGTGGACAGCTCATGGTCCCCTGACTGGGACAGACCACAGAGGAGGAGAAGCTAGGTTTGTGAGGCTTTGGACCCAAAGGCCTTGCTGCTCCTCTTCCCATCAACCAGACCTTTGGGCACCTACCCCACCTGCTGGGAGGCTTGAGCCTCAGGGTCCAGCATATGGAGACACCCCCCTCTAGAGAACTCTTGCGCTGATTGGGGTATTGTCTTAATGGTAGCAACAGCTACCATTTATTAAACTTTACTGTGTGCCTGGAGTTGTGCCCAGGCTGCCAGTGCAACATCTCATTCAACCCCACTGGGAGGCTGCTCGCTGGAGATGACCTTTGGGAAACTTCGAGACAACTGGGAACTTATTCAAGGTCACACAGCTAGTAGAAGGCCAGACCCAGTTGGTTTCATTCCAAAGCCATTGGCTTAACCACAACTCCCTCCCAACCCCCACCCCTTAAGCAGTGGGGGGGACACACCCACAGGCCCAGGGCCTGTGACAGGCCCACCATCAGCTGTCAGGCAGAGGGCCCAAACATGTGGCACAGCAGATAGGAGGGACCAAGAAGGGATGGAACTGCTCCCCAAGGCGGGGACTGTCCTCAAGAGGGCCTGGCCCTTTTCTGGAAGAACCATCTGACCCTTTGGGATGGAGGGAGTTTTCTCAGCCAGGAAGGGGCCCTCTCTTGGACTGCAAGGGGAGGCCCAGACTGACAGGGTTTCCCCTGCACTGAGGAAGGATGATCAGACACAGGAGCTGCAAGATCTTACTATTGAGACCCTTAGGGATGCGTGTAAGAGACAAGACAGGAAAGATAGGAGTTGGTCACCCCGACTCCTTTCTCTTCTTCCAGGTGACCAGTGGCTGTCTTGGCACACAGATCCTGGGCACAACAGCCGTAGCAGGCACATTTCCAGGACTCATTCCCTTGCCCTTCCCCTCACCCCTTTTCCATCTCCATCCATCACCCAGCTCAGGCCTAGTTCAGGGAGCATGGGTGCTGCAGTCAAGTGTTACTGTTAAGACTGGATGTGGAGTCACTGCTGCTGGGATAAATTGGGTTGTCAGAGAAGTCACGACATATTTTTCTGTTTTTCAATCAAAAATGCATTATGGGGCCTCCCCTGGTGGCGCAGCGGTTGAGCGCTGGGCTGAGAGGTTGCCCGCAGCCACTGTAGCCCCGGTTCGTTCCCCAGCCCCAGGCGAGGGAGCCACAAAAAAAAAAAAAAAAAAAAAAAAAAAGCATTATGACTTTTCCGACAACCCAATATATTTTATCAGCGCTTGATTGTCTTAATAAAGTAACACAGCGGCTCTTGCCTTGGGGGGCAGGAGTGCACCCTTCCAAACAGCAGCCTCTACCCTGCCTCTGGACATCAGGGAGCCCCTAAGCACAAAGAGGATCAGTCTGGGGCTGACTCCCACACCCACCCCCCAGAAAATGTGGCTGCTCTGAGGTTTTGGGTATGTCAATGGGTCACGCATGGAGGGTGGGGGGAAACTGAGGCAGCTTCCCAGCAGGTGGTGGTAACCTGGATAATCCAAGGTCAGCCTTGCCACACCCTGTTCTGAGCTCCTCCTAGGTGCAAGCCTACCCAGCCAGCACAAGATAACAATCGCAAGGGAAACCTGGGGGTGTGGTGGTGGAGGCCCCAGAGAGGAGCAGCTGCAGGCTGCATGGGGCAGCCTGTCAACCAAAGGAATGTGGGGAGAAGGAGCTGCACCCAACTTAAATAGTTAGACAGGTGTAGGGAGAACATGGGGTACAGACCTGCGGGTCTGGGCTTGGGATCAAGAGCAAGGTCACAGCCAGGAGGCCAGGCAGAGAGGTGGGCAGAAACCTGGTCAGAAGCAGGAATTTGGACTTTATCCGTAGTCACCAGGAGCAGCTGGGGCAGGAGGGGAAAGGGAATACAGGTCAGGAACAGCTGGTCCTCGCAGCATTGGGGAACGGTGGGCCGCTCTTCCCATGCCCTCAGCATGGCAGGACTCCTGGTGTGTGGATCCCCTGTGCACGTGAGCCCAGGTGTGGATCCTCTCCAGCCCACCCTGCGGGTTCTCCTGCACCTCCCACCAGGTCCTTGGGGTGTGGAGTCCTCCCCACTCATGGTCCTGCATTCATATGGGGCCCCCTGGCCCCTAATTATGCAGAACTAGGGTCTTCAGCCTAGTGGGCCTGGAACCAAGGGCCCAGCCCCTGCCTGTCCAGCCGTGTCCAGTCAGCCCTCCAGGCCTGAGTCAGTCTAGTGGGTTGTGGTTTCCGGTCCACTGCAGCCCGGCCCCGCCCAATTCAATTCCCTGCTGGTTTGACCTCGAACTCTCACTGACCCAGAAGAGTCATTTCCTTAAGGGTTTTCCCTCCCTGTCCCGGTCCCAAGTTTTGTACCTTGGCTGCCTGTTTGCAAATCCTGTGCTGACTCCCCTGTTCCTGAGCTGCGTGGCCTCTGGCAAGTTATTTCACCTCTCTGTGCCCTGTTTTCTCCAAGTATTGTGAGGATTGACCTAGAACAGCCTGGAAGTAAAGACTCACAGGGCAGCCTCCTGCCCTGAGGGCAGGTCCGGTCTCAGCCCCATTGTCCACAGGGTGACCTTCGGAAAGACACAATCTGCGCCTTGATTTCCAGAACATGTTCATCAAATAATTATTGTGGGGAATCATTCAATCATTCATTCAGTAAAAATTCAGAGCTGGCTTTGTGTCAGGCAGTGTGCTAGGCTCTGGAGACATGGTGATACACAAGCCAGCAAAGAACTTGCCCTCCTGGAGTTTCCATTCTAAGGGAAAGAGATGACAGCAAGTAAATAATTAAACTGGAAACTCTCGGCTGGTAGGATAAAGAAGAGGATTTAGCAGGTGATGTGATTTTGGCTGAGAGGGTGTCCTCTTATTTCCATTCTGCTCTTTTCCCATGTAATAGAAAACCCTGGACTCATGACTTCCTAGAATAAAGACTACGTCTCCCAGGCTTCATTGGAGCTAGGTATTGCCATGTGACTTAGTCCTGACTAATGGGGCATAAGGAGAAGTAACAGCCAGGAAATGTCCTTCAAGTCCAGGCACATATTTCTTATTTATTTATTTATTTATTTATTTATTTATTTAGTATTTTTTTTTTTAATAGAGGCATGTTTTTTTATTTATTTATTTTGTTTGTTTGTTTTTGTTTATACATGCACTGGGTACAGTCAGAAGTGCGGGAGGGTGAGAGAATTCACCAGAGCCAGAGCGGGGAGCAGAGCAGGCAGAGGGACCGAAGTACACTGCTGAGGGGAGCAGCGGGCAGCAGGAGAGGTCTGCGCGCCATGTGGGACCCTCCTCTGGTGGCCGGGGAGCAGCCGGGGATCGAACCGGCACCGCAGAGGCCGCGGGCAGCTTCGCAACCCAGCGCTCAACCGCTGCGCCACCGGGGAGGCCCCAGGCACATATTTCTTTCTCTGTTCACCCTGCTGGCTGGAATGCAGAGGTGATGGCTGAAGCTCAAGCAGCCTCAGGGAACCATGAAGAGAAAGCCACCTGTTGAAAATGACACAGGACAGGGGCCTCCCTGGTGGCACAAGGGGTTAATATACTGCACTATGAAGCTATCTGCAGCCACTGCAGCACAAGTTCGATCCCCGGCCAGGGAGGTCACCCACATGGCACAGCATACCTCTCCTGTCTCGCCCGCTGCTCCCCTCAGCAGTGTATTTCAGTAGATCTGTTCTGCTCCCCACTCTGTCTCTGGTGAATCCTCTCAACCTCTGCATCTCTGGTCTGTACCCCAGCTCTTGTCTCTTGTATGCATAAACAAATTTAAAAATCTTAAAAAAAAAAAAGACACAGGACAGAAGATGCCTGGGCAGGCCCACCCCACTCCCACCCCCAACCTTGCAGAGCACCGTACAGCTCAGGAGATGGACTAGTGAGAAATAAACTCCTGCCTTGGTTAAGCCACTGAGATCTGGGGCTTTCTTTCACACACAGCCCAGCCTGACTTTCAGTGGTGCAGTGGCTGGAGGCAGCTCTCACTGGGTGGTGGTGGAAGGCTCCTTGCAGGGGGTAACATTTGACCTGAGGCCTGAACGTGGAAAGGAGCCAGGCCTGAAGAAACCAGGAAGGGGCATCCAGGTGGGGTGCGGTGGGGGAGATAGGCAGGGATGGTGATAGCACCTCAGCAGAGCAGAAAGAGGGGTGAGCAGAGGGCAGGGGAGCCCAGGCTAGGGCATGGGTATCACTTTGTTTATACCATGAAGGTCTTTGTGTAGGGAGAGCTGTCATTGGATGTGTGTTTCTGGAAGGTAACTGCTGAGTGGCACCTGCATTGTACAGGGGCCGAGGGAGGCCGGGTAAGACTCCTGGAGTGTTGGGGGAGCAAGATGGTGGGCCCAAGGAGAGACAGTGGGGATGGACAGAAGAGGATGGAGAGGTGACAGCAGAGTAATAGGACGGCCGTGGCTGGAGCAGGGCGAGGGAGAGAGAAGAATCAGGGAGCACCTTGGTTTGGGGCATGGGGAATCCAGTGGGTGAAGACTGGAGGAGGCCCTGGGTTGTTTCTGTGCTTGTTTGTGTTGAGAGGAAAAGGTTAGAGTTAAATAAGACTATGGATGTGTCACTGTGCTGCCACTCTCAAATATTAACTGTCTCTGTGCTTTCAGCATTGGGGTGAGGGATAGATTTTTTTTTACCAATTCCACTCAAAGTCAATAAACACATATGAACAGGCACAGTGGACAGAATCCGGGCTGGGTTGCAGGGACTGAGTGGTGGTTCCTGTCCTGGGCTCACAGTCTGTGGAGAGAGATTCGGGACTGTGGCTCTTCCAGCAGTGCATGGATAGGCCGTGATAAGTGGGCTCAGGGCTGAACCCCTCAGTCTGCCGGGGCTGAATCCTAAAACCCCACCAGGCCTGCGAGGGCTGAATGCTGAAGGTCGCAGGTTAGGTCCAGCAGATGTGAAAGGAAGGTGCTCAGAAGGGAACATGTAAAACCCCAGAAGCCAAGGAAGCATGGAACCTTCTAAGAAGGGCCAGTGTTGAAAGTGAGAGCACCCAGCCCTGCCTTGAGGCCCCTGGAGCAGATCCTGCTTCCCAGGACACCCCATCTCACTGGCCATGGAAGAGTGGGTGTGAGGTCTGGATCCTCCTTCAGCCTATGAGGCCTGAGCTTCTTCAACACTTCATTGCCCAGTTCACTGCAAACAACAGGTCACCCAGTGGCCATCAGACCTCCCCCTCCCACCTGGAGGCTCAGCTTGTACCTTTGGGTCGAGAGAGAGAAAGAAACCCCCACGCCTCTCAGAGAACTGACCATGTCTCAGGATGACCAGGAAGAAGAAAGCCTCTGTCTCTTCTGGAGGCCCCCGCTTCCTCACACGGGGTCTCCCTCGGGTGCAGCTGCCCCACCCGTGGCCTGGGCTGCATGTCCAGAAGTCGGGAGGGTAGAGAGCCAAGCCAGTCACCTTGCAGGATGGGTTACTGCAGGTCTGGGGCTTTTGCCGACACCTGGCCTTGGCTCCCAACCTCCTGCGAGTGCCTGCCTGGACAAGGAGACCCCGGACCTTGGGGAGGACAGCCCGGCCGCTCTCTCCTTTGGGCTCTAGGACACAGCAGCGGAAGAGGAGGACCAGGGGTAGGTGCGGGGCCCTGCAGGTCAGTCAGTTCTCTGAAACACTAGACTTTCTGACCACCGCTGCCCAGCCCTGGGACGCGGCTCAGGGGAGGCCAGTCTCTCCTGTCTTGTGCCAGGCGTGCGGGAGCCTGCGGATGAGCCGAACTGACCAAGTCAACACTGGAATAAAATGAAGCGAGCGGTTGCTTCTTCCTGGAAAAGCATCAGCAAGTCAACATGATGTCGGGCAGATCTGGGGAAGCGTCCACACTCGGTCAGGGCCACACGAATGACCTAGAACATGTGGTGTGAGTAGAAAGGACCAGATGTCAGTCTGCTCTGTTGTGGCCTGGCTGTCTGGTGGGCTGCCAGGGGAGCAGCCTCGGAGCAGCCTAGCCGCCCTGGCTCCTCCTAGGCCAGGTGTTCTCATTTGTCATCCTCTTCTTGGCGCCCCCCATGCCCCCCAACCTGTCCAGTCAGCTGTCAGTCCTTTCTGGGGCTGCAGGGAGGTGCTCCCCGCTGTCTCCTGCACTGGGCTGCCCCCGGCACAGAGATTGGGTCCCGGGCCCTCTGGGCTGTGGCAGGAAGGCAGGGCCTCCGATTTGGCATTCACTGCCACAGGCCACAGGAAGCGGCCCCATCTGAGCTGGGGTTTGGGACAGATCCCACCAACCCTGCAGGGGGAGGAGGCACCCCCTTCCTTCAGCCAGGGCCTCTCTGTTCCTGGCTGGCGTGGGAGCTGAGAGTGGTAGGAGGGAGCAGGGTGCTTAGCATCAGGCAGCCTGCCAGGGCCAGGCGCGAGTCCAGGCTCCACCAGCCGGGCCTGGGGTGAGCGCCTATCTCTCCACCCTTAGCGTCGTCGGCTGTGAGAGGGGACACCAGCAGCAAACAGTGCCCTCCTCAGAGGGGCTTGGAGAGCTCAGACAGATAACGCACACGAAGGCTGGCTGGGCGCCTGCACGCAGCTGGTGGCCGTCCTCGGTCATTCTCTGTACTGGGAAGCCACTTGGGCGCTAGTGTCCTCCTCCGTAAGATGGGGAGGCTGGAAGGGTAGTGTGAACACCAGGTGAAACCCCCACACACACGGTGTAAGGAACAGAAGCCCCCCGTAACTGGAGCATGCTGGTCCTGGGCCCCTGGACTGCCCTTCCTTTCGGGGCCAGGGGCTATGGCACCCAGGAAACAGCTGTGGAGTTGCTGCATGCGCTGTCTCTGTCCTTATCTCTGAGTTCGAAACTGAAGTGGGGGACCCCCCAGCTGGCAGCCACAGAATGGGGCTTCCAGTGCGCAGATAAGAACGCCCAGAGAGGGCAGGTAGCTGCCCAGGGGCAGCTGGGGAGCTCCCTCCCTCAAGCCCAGAGCGGCAGCCACAGCACCCCCTTTCTGTCTGCATTCAATCCCTTCATTCCTGCTGCTCTGAATTCATCTTTCAGTCTCTGGCTCTTTGGCAACCAGAGCCCAGGCCTAGGTGACTGGCTTCAGCCTCCTCCAAGAGCAGAGCTGCCCGGCTGGGGGGTGTGGGGATGGGCGGAGTGGAGGCTGAGAATGCGGGTGCTCTGGCCCTGGGGCCCTGGGCCGGGCTCCCCACAGAGGAGCCAGTGTGCCCAGACATTGGCGCTTTGTGAGCTGGGAGCTGGGACAGTTGTTTTTGTTGACCTGACATTGTTTCAGGTTGACTGAGCAGCAGCGTCTTAGCGCCCAGGGGCCAGCACTTTGGAGCCAGCCGGGGTCTTGGGGAGAGGGTGGCTGGGGCGCCTGGGTCTGGGGCACAAAGAGAAGGAGGCTGTCTGGGTCCTGGGAGCACCGAGTAGGTCCCTGTGGGCAAGGCAGCTGAGGGAGCTGAGTCTGAGGGAGGACACCCCAGAGCAGGAGGAGACAGCCAAGCATCTTGCGGCCAGAGGAAGGGCAGGGCAATGGCATCAGAGGTTGGGCCAGAAACCCTGGGAGCTCCAAGAACCCAGCCATCACCCCTTAGTCCATGGGCCCCAGGAGAACCCCAGGGACCAAGAGAGCCGCAGAATACATTGGTGCTGGCTGACCAGGGTGGGGTGGGCCCAACTCACAGCTGTCCAGATGTGGGTGGGAGATAACTCTGTTTACTGGGCGCCCAGCAGGAGCGTGGCAGGGAGGGGGAGTGGGTGAAAAGGGGCTCAGGGCCCATGGGGCGGGCAGATTAGGAGGCGGGGGCATGAGTCAGGGGTTTGTGAGCTGCCCCGGGGCGCAGCACCAGAACCTGGTGCTGTTAGAGCAGGTGTGAGCTCAGCCGGTCACAGAGGGCACCACCGCTGCAGGAGGTTCCGGGGGACCCCAGGCTTGTGAGCAGGTGAGTAGAGCCGGGAGGGGCTGGGGAGGTCTGCGCATCTGTCCTGAGGGTTTTTGCAGGTGCCTGGCCTGAATCTATGCCCAAGTAGGCATAGCCACACAGACCTCCAAGGGGGGTGCAGGTGGGTGGGGGAAGCACAGCACCATGTGTTGTTTCCCCTAAGGGCACAGGCCCGCTGGCATCTGGGCTGGGAGTGTCAGGGAAAAAACTGCACGTGGCAGCAGAAGCGTGTGTGGCTGCGGGTGGGGGAACAGTAAAGCCGATTCCCTCCAGGTGTGGGTCCTTGTCAGGTTCTTATTTACCAGCCCTTCAGATCCCCCAGACTTCGCTCTCACCTCTAGCCCACTCTTTCCAACCAGGATGGGGATCCCCAAACCACCCCATCTCCCAAAAAGGAGAAAAACCATCAGTCCCATTTGGGAGTCTACCAGGGTGACCTGGCATTTGGGGGGAAAGGAAGTGTCCTCACCACTGGAGGATCTCAGAGCACTTAGGCTAACTCCGTGGGGATTAAAGAAAAATCAGAGAGGGGTAAGGAGAGCAAGTCTGGCCTGACTCCCCAGCAGCCCCGGTGACGAGAGCAAACACTGACAAGGGCTTCCTGAGCCCACTCTGGCCTCCCGCACAGGGTAGGAACCCAGACTCCAACAGTCTACGAGGTCTCCTTGTGACCCCATTCTACAGCGGAGAAAACTGAGACAGGTTGAGTCACTTGCTCGAGGGCACACAGGCCATGTAGGTAGTGAGAGGGATTTGAACCCAGGCCGTCTGACTCCAGAGTCCGTACTTTATTATTTTTTAAGATTTATTTATTTATGCATACAAGAACAGGGGTACAGGCCAGAGGTGTGGGGGGTGAGAGGATTCACCAGAGACAGAGTGGGGAACAGAACAGGCAGACTGACTGAAATACACTGCTGAGGGAAGCAGCGGGCGAGTCAGGAGAGGTCTGCCTCGCCATGTGGGTTGCTCCCTGGCTGGGCATCAAACTCATGCTGCAGTGGCTGCGGGGTTGCATCTTAACCCCTTGCACCACCAGGGAGGCCCAGAGTCCCTACTTTTAATCACTGTCAGTACAGCCCTGTGCAGGACAGGGTGACTCTGCAAAGGAGGTGCTGTACCAGCGGGCACATCACATCACCCCAGCCTCTTCCCAGCTGTGCTCTACCTCCTGGCTCAGATGCCTGCTCCCCTTATCTGGCCTTGCCCTGGCTGGTTGGCCAGGTGTTTGGTGCACTTCCAGACACGGGCAGCAACTGGGGGCCAGGTCTTATCAGTGCCAGGCAGAATAAGGTCTACAGCTGGGGGTGCTGGGTCTGTGGGAAGCAATCAAGGTCAAGGGTGTATCTGAAAGGCCCCAGTGAGCGCAAGTCATCTCGAGGCTCCCCTGCTTCCTCTCACTGCTGCCTCGGGACCTCCGTGGGAAGACCCTTGGTGGGAGGGGTGGCTGAGGCCAGGGTGGAGGCTGCACTGCCATGGCTATGCTGGCTGGCAGTGCAGAGAGGCAGCCTGGCCCTCTGAGTGGCCCCTCTTAAATGGGGGACTGAGGCCACAGTTAAAGTCACATGTTGGGACTGTGGTACCTAAAGCTTGGACTTCTTGAGGCTGCCAGGAATCTGAGAGCTGGAGACAGGGGTGGGGGGTGGGCAGAGAGGGAAAAAGAGGATAAAGATGGAAGCAGAGGAAGGAAGGGGATTTTGGGGACCAGAGAACAAGTAGGAAGAAAAAGGTACAGGACCAGGGCCCTCGAGGGGTGCTTTGGGGCCCTCTGTGGCCATCAGTGCCTCACCACCACTCTGAGGCAAGAGACCCTGCCTTTCCCAGTTTGTTGGGGCTCAGTCATGGCCCCTCTCCTGGCCCCAGGGCTAGTGTCCCCTTCTCCAGAGCCTCCAGCTCCCCAGCCCAGCCGTGAGCCCTGCTCTGGCTCCTGCAGACAGCCTGGCCACCCAGCGCACCTGCTCCTCAGAGCTGAGTTTGTCTGGGGGCCTTTATCCCCTGGATGGCGAGTGCTGCCAGCGAGGGAGCTTCTGGAGCGTGGGGAGCGTGTCTTGCTCATCTCAGCGTCCCGCTGCTCAGCCCCATGCTGAGTGGGCAGGTGTGTCAACCTGACCCAAACCCCTGTCACCTCAGTGTCCTGTGCTGCAGTGGGTATAGGGGGAAGGAAGTCCCTGCACATCCAGGGTGGGGCCACCCCTGAAACCCCTCACTCTCCCCGGCTTGTCCTCATTTTCCTGGGGTGGGGACACTTTCCTCTCTGCTGGAGACACAGCTGGGAAAACGGAGGCACAGGGCCAGGGTCTTCTGCTGGACCCTTCTCACCCTGGCTGGACCCCAGGGCGCCAAGCCAGCAGTGGGACACCGCTCCGAGTTTTAGCCAACATGTGCTTATTGAACACCTACTAAGTGGCAGCCCTAGGGGTGCACGGGCCAGTGGGGACTGAGACACGCAGGTCTCTGCCCTCCCGCGCCTTCCCTTCTAGGGCTGTCGTCAGACAATAGATCCACCGTGTGCACCGGGACAGTTTGTGAATGTTCGGGTAGTAGGGGGGGGCGGGGCTGGGAGCCCGGGGGAGGTGACATTTGAGGGGAGACTGAGAAGGGCTGAGGGGGAGGGGGAGGGCATCCAGCATATCACGACTGCAGGTGCAAAGGCCCTGGGGGGGAAGGGGCTTGGTCAGGAGGCCAAGGGGCTAGGTGGGGAGAGAGGACACCACATCACCCCGCTTGCGAGGTGCCGCACAGACAGCAGCCATTTCTGTAGAAGGGGGTCTTGTGGAGTCTCTCGGGCGAGCTAAGCTCCCTGAAGGGGGAACAGTCATGCCCCTCGGGCTGCCTACTTGGGGGGCAGGCAGGAGAAGCTGGGAGAGGGCTGGAGGTGGGAGGAAGGAGTTGGCTATGAAGGTCACACCCGCATCCTCTCCAAACACCCTCCACGCCAAACTTCTTCCCTGCGCTGCCCTGTCTCCACACCCCTGCAGGCCCCCCCACGTCTCCACACCCCTGCAGGCCCCCCCACCTGCACATCCAGCCCCGTCCTCCAAGCCCCCAGCCACGTCCTTCCTCTGACCTCACTGTGTCCCACTGCGCGGGGTCCCCCTTCCCTCAGAGGCAATGCCCTGGGGGGGGACCAGACACCCCAGCGTGCTCAGCTGTGCCCCTCCCCGCAGGGACCCACGGGTTATGCTGGAGGCTCTGCCGCAGGCCAGCCGCACATCCAGTCAGCGCCATGGGGGACTCGCAGGTGAGTCCATGGGGCTGCGGGGCTCCCACCTGGGGACTCCTGGCAGGGGCCCGCACTCCTGTCCTCATGGGGGCCCAAGGGGATCCCTCGCAGCCCAGCCCTCATGGCCTCTTTCTGCAGGAGGATTATGAGGAAGGGATGGAGGAGATTCTAGAGCAGGAGGAATATGAAGACCCAGGAGCACCCGTGCCCCAAATGGAAGAGCCAGAAGGTGAGCCCCCTCCTCCCCTCTCTGCTGGGTCCCAGACAGGGGCAGCTGAGGAGCTTGTCCTCCCCTTCCACAGCGCCCCCCCCCCGTACCCCCCCACCCCCCTATTACACCCCAGCCCAGGTCTCCCATAATCCTGGTTGATTGAAGGATAAACAGTTTTGTTTGAAATGATCACAGGAGGTGACTGGGGGTGGAGGCGGGGTCAGTCACCCGGCACAGTGCCCCCTGGATGGGAGAGGGCAGCAGGCCCCTCTGGACAAGGGCGTGAGCCCACAGGCTGCCTGTCTTGTGAGTGCTGCCGCTGGGCCAGGCCCTGGGCCACTTCTAGAAACACCTTTCTGTCTTGGGGGTCAGGGTCCTGAGAAAGGTGGCTGTGGGGTACCCCTGGGAAGAGACATAAAGAAATCTTCCAGGGCTTGTCCAAGGTCTTAGGGGAGCCCCCGGCCAGCACCTGTTTACTGTCAACAGGGCATAAGTGCTGGCAATTGGTACCGAAGATAAGAGGCCCCTCTGGGAACTGAGGGGTGGGAGGGTGGGGGGAGATATAAGGAGCAGACCCCCGGCCCGCCCGGCACTCAGAGCTCAGCTTGGGGCTGCGAGCAGCTGCTGGGCTGGCGGGATCTGTGAGGCAGGTGGGAATAAGGAAGGGCTGTCCCAGAAGGTGGCGGGAGGAGACCCTGGCATAGGCCTGCGAACGGCCGTTCAGGACTCTCTGGTCACCCGGCAAGGACCCTCCCCCTCGCCCTGAGGATGAGTCCCAGGGGTGGCGCGCAGCACAGACGGGAGCCACAGTCTGAGAACAGGCGTGAGAGCCACAACCCACTGTGTGGCAGGGGTGGAGTGGGGGCACCGGCCCAGGGGCAGTGGAAGGGAGTAGAGGCGGCTCTGGTGCTGCTCTCGGGGCTCAAGACTTGTGGTAGGTGATACGGGGGGGTCTCGAGGCGGGAATTGTCTGGGGGCCACGCTAACTGGCATCTGGGTTTTCAGCTCATCCCACCGAGCCAACAGCCACCGACTATCAAACTACATCACACTCGGGCACCCACGAGGTGAGGACACTGCCCCCCCCCCAAACATCTTCCATGCTGCCCTTGCAACCCACCATTCTACCAGAGAGGAGCAGACAGCTACAGGGTGGGGGAATCCCACAAACAGGCTAAGAAGGAGTGGGGGTTCTGGGCAATAGAAGGGCAAAGCACACGCCCCTCTGCTGGGGCCCCCCAGGCAGAGAGAGACTGACTGCTGGAGGTCACAGCCCCCCAGCCCTTTGGCCCTGGCTGGGCAGTCAGGTGCTCTCTACGGAAGAAAGCCATGACCCCACTGGACACCAGACCCCCTAGCCAATGAGGAAACTGGGTCTACCCTCAGCTAGGCCAGGGAGGAATCACCTGGCCCCAGAGAACCCCAAGTGTATTCTGTGGCCACTCACCAATCTCAGAGGGGAAATACTGACCCAGTGACCCCAAGATTCCCTCTCCTTCCCTCCCAAGTGCCCCTTTGGTCTGAGATTCTCCAAATGCCTCTGAAATGGGATGAGGGGCCTGGTCAGGAAGTTGGGGGATAGAGCAAGAGAAGTGGGGTACACCGAAAGGACCCTGGAGCATCCCCCCTTCTCATCTCACTCAGCCCTCCAGAAAGGCTGTGACTCCCTGGGTTCGGAGTCTGACACCTAGCGCTCCAGGGCCCTGAGAACCTGCTGAGGGCCCCTCAGACCTGGGGTCCCAGTCTCCCCATGGCCTACCCTGGGCCCCGGGGACTAATTCAGGCCTGTTGGGCTGCAGATCTATGTGGAGCTGCAGGAGCTGGTGATGGATGAGAAGAATATGGAGCTGTGCTGGATGGAGGCAGCACGCTGGGTGCGGCTGGAGGAAAACCTGGGAGAGAACGGAGTCTGGGGCCGCCCGCACCTGTCTTACCTCACCTTCTGGAGCCTCCTGGAGCTGCAGAGAGCCTTCGCCAAGGGTGAGCCCTGCCTGGTCCCTCTGTGGCCCCTGCCCTGTGAGGTTTGGCGGGGGGAGGAGGGCCGTGGCAGCCACCAAGCTCACCCTCCACTGCTCATAGGTTCTGTGCTCCTGGACCTGCCAGAGACCTCCCTGGCTGGGGTGGCCAACCAGCTGCTGGACGCGTTCATCTACGAGGAGCAGATCCGGCCCCAGGACAGAGATGAGCTGCTGCGGGTCCTGCTGCTCAAACACAGGTGCCCCTGCCTGCCAGGGCCTGACGCCATGCTCAAAGGGCCACCTCCCCAGCCCACCCGCCGCAAGGTCTCCCTGGGGCCCGGATGGCTCCTCCTTCCAGGCCAGGGCCCACCTTTCTTCCATGATGGCACCTGCGGCTGACACCTCCAGAGAACAGAGCCTGAGAAGAAGGCCCTTCCTGCCAGCCATTCTTTTTTTTTTTTTTAGGATTTATTTATTTATGCATATATCAATAAACAGGAAGTAGGCCAGAGGTGTGGGGGGTGAGAGGATTCACCAGAGAGAGTGGGGAGCAGAACATGCAGATCCACTGAAATACACTGCTGAGGGGAGCAGAGGGTGAGACAGGAGAGGTCTGCTGCGCCATGTGGGTTGCTCCCTGGCTGGCTGGGGATCGAACTTGTGCTGCAGTGGCTGGTGATAGCTTGATAGTGCTGTCTTTAACCCCTGCGCCACCAGGGAGGCCTGGTGCCATCCATTTTGTGGCTCCACCCAATCATTCCAGATAGAGACCACCCGCTTGCGTCTGGATCATCCTTCTGGGGAGGCTGGTTCTCCAGGATCTCTCTAGTCTGGTCCCCGGAAAGTCCTACTCTGTCCCTCCCACTGCGTGTCTCCACTCTGCTGGGGGCCAGGCCTGAACAGCTGACTCAGCCATGTCCCCTGTGTCCCGCAGCCATGCCGGAGACCTGGGGTCCTTGGGGAGCGTGAAACCCGCGGTCCTGACACGTTCTGGGGAGCCCTCACAGCCTCTCCTCCCCCAACCCCCCTCTCTGGAGACTCAGCTCTTCTGTGAACAGGTGAGGATGTCCCAGGGGTGTGGGGGGAGAGTCCCCAACCTGAACACAGAGGCAAGTGAGAATGGGTGGGGGAGGAGGAAGCCCGGGCATCTCGGGTCCAGAACATTGGAGGATTCCCCTCCCACCCTCCTTCCTGCAGGGAGAAGGCACAGAAGGACACTCGCCATCTGGAATTCTGGAAAAGATCCCCCCGGATTCAGAGGCCACCCTGATACTAGTGGGTAAGAGGCCAGTGTCCCCCCACACTTCTCACCCCCTACTTTTACCTCCTGCCCTGGCTCAGCCTGCCTTTCCCTAAACCTGGCCCCATCAGTGCCCGCTTCACCTGGCCTGACCGCCTCTCCCCGCCCCTCCCTACAGGCCGCGCCGCCTTCCTGGAGCGCCCTGTGCTGGGCTTCGTGAGGCTGCAGGAGGCAGCGGTGCTGGAGGCCCTGGAGCTGCCAGTGCCCGTGCGCTTCCTCTTCGTGTTGCTGGGACCCGAGAGACCCAGCACCAGCTATACCCAGCTGGGCCGGGCGGCTGCCACCCTCATGTCAGAGCGGGTGAGGAGGGGCTGGCAAGGGCGGGGGACCCCAGGTGAAAGCCGAGGCCCCTTCTCCAGCCGGGACTGGACTGTGTGGCTTTAGCTTCTCTAGTTCGGCCCATTCAGGCTAATCCAGCTGCTTCTGTCCTGTCTGGCTGGGGGTGGCCGGTCCGTGTCCTCTGCCTTCGCCCTGCTCCATCTGCCCTGGTCCAGTCTGCACCACTTGGACCCTGCTCGACCCAGTTTGACCTTGCCTGGCCTAGTCTTCTCTAGCTCCCCCTGGCCTGCGGACACCCACTGCTCTGCCCCAGTCCTCTCGCCTCTCCCCATTCAGCCCCTCTGTCTCCCCAGAGCTTTCACAGTTGGGGTTGGAGAGAGGCAGGGAAAGCTCTTCCTAGCAAAAAGGAGCTAAGTGACACCTGGAGTCGAGTCCTTTCCTCCAGCGGGTCCAGGTCCCCTGAGCCTCTCTCCTGTCCCCAGGTGTTCCGCACAGAGGCATATCTGGCCCAGAGCAGGGGAGAGCTGGTGCAATCCCTGGAGGGCTTCCTGGACTGCAGTCTGGTGCTGCCTCCCACAGATGCCCCCTCCGAGCAAGCGCTGCTCAGTCTGGTGCCGGTGCAGCGGGAGCTGCTGCGGAGACGCTACCTGCCCAGCCCTGCCAAGCCCGACCCCAGCTTCTACAAGGGCCTAGGTACCTGCCCTGCCCAGCCCAAGGCTTTCCAAGCCCCCACAGGCCCTCAGACACCCCTGCATAGTCCTGTGAGCACCTGCCTCCCCTCTCCCCCTCAAATATCCTGGTGTCACCCCTCCCTGTCCTCCTGACTCCCAGCTGCCCTGGCCACTCCTTTCCCATCAGACACTATCCCTGACCCCCTCTCTCCACACCTCCCCCGTCACCCCTTGTGACCACGGTCTTGTCCTTCACTACAGACTTGAATGGGGGTCCAGGGGTCCCTGGTGGCCCGGACGACCCTTTGCAGAGGACAGGCAATCTCTTTGGGGGCCTGGTACGTGACATCCGGCGCCGTTACCCCCGCTATTTGAGTGACATCACGGATGCGCTCAGCCCCCAGATCTTGGCTGCTGTCATCTTTATCTACTTTGCTGCCCTTTCACCTGCCGTCACCTTCGGTGGCCTCCTGGGTGAGTGCCCCTCACCTCTGGTCCTTTGGCCTCTGTGTCAGCCCTGCCTTCTGACCCAGTTTGACACTCTACACCCTTGCCTCTGTCAGCCCCTGAAATGCACCTGGAAATGTCTCCTGACCTTGACCCACTGTAACTTCTACCCACAGGAGAAAAGACCCAGAACATGATGGGGGTGTCGGAGCTGCTCATCTCCACTGCTGTGCAGGGCATTCTCTTTGCCCTGCTGGGGGCACAGCCCCTCCTCGTGGTCGGCTTCTCGGGACCCTTGCTCGTGTTTGAGGAAGCCTTCTATTCGGTAGCTGTTCTGGCCCCACTGTGGCCCTGGCTCTGGCCCCGCCTGCCTCATGCTGGGTGCCCAGGCCCCACTTGTCTGACCCCAGCTCCCTCTGGCCACCCTGCAGTTCTGCCAGAGTAATGGCCTGGAGTACATCGTGGGCCGTGTATGGATTGGCATCTGGCTCATCCTGTTGGTGGTACTAGTGGTGGCCTTCGAGGGCAGCTTCCTGGTCCGCTTCATCTCCCGCTATACCCAGGAAATCTTCTCCATCCTCATCTCCCTCATCTTCATCTTTGAGACCTTCACCAAGCTGGTCAAGGTGGGGGTCCATGGGTGTCTGGGCGTGAGCGTGCCTGTGAGACTGCAGACACGACGTGAGCGTGTGTCATGATGCCGTGTCTGCGTGGCCTCGGCGTGGCTCATGGTGTGTGACTGTAATCACATCCATACTGACACCTGCTCTCTGTGGCCTGGTATTCTTACCATGACTGTGCACGAGAGGGCATCTCCCTGTGCATGTGCACATGTCTGTGTTTATGGCCACACAAGGAGTGGCAAATGG
Source organism: Talpa occidentalis (assembly GCF_014898055.3). NCBI lineage: Eukaryota > Metazoa > Chordata > Mammalia > Eulipotyphla > Talpidae > Talpa > Talpa occidentalis. Next base: position 121,750,071 of record NW_023605083.1, on the reverse strand, counting down.
GCGAGTAGGTGTGAGACTAAATGTGAGGAACTGCATGCATGATGGGGGGCCACGGTTCTGGATGCTCTGGAGTCCCCTCTTCCCTCTCCTGCACTTGCTGTCAAGAGCACGTGTATGCTAGAGCGCCTGCCTCAGCTCTGTCACCCTTAACCATGCCTGCATTTGCATTTTATGTGGGGGAGGGTAGATGCTGTGATTGCTCCTGATTTTGTTGGTTGGTAGGTGTTTCTATTTCCAAGTCTTTAAAACCCTTTTAAGGAAACTTCTCGGCAATTCCTACCCTCCAGTCTCATGTCTCCTGGGTGCTCTCATGTTCATATGTGTTCGTTGCCTCCATGGCCCACCCACATACCTAGCCAGGTCCTCCTGAAACCAAGTTGTAGAATCCAAGGCCTCTCTATCTCCATGTCAGTTAAAGAAGATGGATGGATGGATGGATGGATGGATGGATGGGAGGATGGATGGATGGACAGGCAAAAGGATGAATGAATGATGGGTTGATGGATGGATGGGCGGATGGACAGGCAGAAGGATGAATGAATGATGGGTGGATAGATAGATGACTAGATGATGGGCAGATCGGATGGATGTGTGGATGGGTGAATGGAGAATAGATGCGGGGAAACAGGACGCCTTGTGTTTTTTTTTTTTTTTTTTTTTTTTGCTGCAGATCTTCAAGGACCACCCACTGCAAAAACATTACAAGTATAACGTGACAGTAGACCCCAAACCTCAGGACCCGCTGCCCAACACAGCCCTCCTCTCCCTTGTGCTCATGGCTGGAACCTTCTTCTTCGCCATGACGCTGCGCAAGTTCAAGAACAGCTCCTACTTTCCAGGCAAGGTCAGTGTATCCTCCCGACCTGCTCTTGCCTACACTGCCCTGTCCCACTCACACCACCCCGCCTCTCCCCTGCCACTTCCCGCCTTCTTCCCTAGAATCCCACTCCCAATTCCAAGCCTCCCCGGCCCCCTCCTCACCCAGGGTTTCACTTTTCTGGCAAGCCCACCTCCCCTTCCAGCATGCTCAGGTTGAGAACCCAGTGGGGAGCCAGAGATAGTTCTTAGAAGGGCGTGGAGAAGCTGTGGGGCTGCAGTGGAGACTGGTTCAGAGGAAGGAGAAAGGAGATCCACATATTAAGGTGCAGGACAGAGCATTAAATACTGATGGATGCCCTGGGAAGAGCAGGGCCCCTAGGTGAAGACGGGGCAGAAGCGAAGGCAAGAGGAAGGCGGGCGGTGAGGGCAACTGGGCACTGACACTGGTCCCTCACCTACCCTCAGCTGCGGCGGGTCATCGGGGATTTTGGGGTTCCCATCTCCATCCTGATCATGGTGGTGGTGGACACTTTCATCGGGGACACATACACCCAGGTAACGCTCTCCCCCTCCCCTCCTCACCCCTAGTTCATTTCCCCAGCACCTGGCCTCCCCAAGCAGCTTCCTCAAACCTGAAGTCAGCTAAATCTACCCTTAATCCCTCCCGCTACCCCAGGAGCCCCAGGTTCTTGCCATAGCCCCGCTGAATCCCTTTGGTCAAAGCAAAGACTTGGACCATATTGTCCTTTACTCCTTAACTCGAGGCAGTAGGAAAGACGCTCAGCATGAATCTCAGTTCCGCCATCAAATAGCTGTGTGATACAGAGCAAACTATACAGCCTCTCTGATCTGGTTTCCTCACCTGTAAAGTTGGGAATGAGAAGAGGTATATAAAGGGCTTCGTTCAAGCAGGGGCTCAATATAAGTAGGTTCCCAAGAGCCCAGGACGCTGGCTCCCCCTACCCCCACCGCAACCCATCTCCCTTCCCAGAGTGTTCTCACCAGCGCCCCCTCCTGCAGAAACTCAGCGTGCCTGAAGGCCTCAACGTGTCCAACACCACTGCCCGGGGCTGGTTCATACACCCCCTGGGCTTGTACAAAAAGTTCCCCGTCTGGATGATGTTTGCCTCCGCCCTGCCCGCCCTGCTTGTCTTCATTCTCATCTTCCTGGAGTCCCAGATCACCACGTAAGAGCAGTGTGGGGCTGGGGCTGGGAGGGTCTGAGGCAGGTGGGCAGGACAGGGAGGACTGGACTCTAGTCTTAACCATGTGCATGACCCTCCTGACCAGCAGGAATGATGGACAGGTGGGTGGGGTTGGTTCTGGCTTTGTGGGACCAGACAGTATATCATCTGGGGAGCCCTTTTCAAGAAAAAGACGACTAAATGAAGCTAAAATGTATAGGTGCTAGATCTTGGAAGGAGCCTCTTCCAGGGAGGCTCTCTACAATCTACTCCAGTAGCGTCTGGGTGGATCTGTCTGTGGACATTCTAGGAGGTGTCTGAAGACACTTCTGCTCGTAGAAGCTAACCCATCTGAGTTCTCATCTGGGTTCCCAGGAGAGGGCGGGAGGGAGGGAAGCAAGACACTTCAAGGGAGAGGGCAGAGAAGGACAAATTGAGGTACAGAGGGACCCAAGTATGGGAACGGGAGGAAGGGGCAGTGTGGGTATGGTGAGGGAGAGCCCTTCTTACCCTGACCTTCCCCGCCCTCAGGCTGATTGTCAGCAAACCAGAGCGCAAGATGGTCAAGGGCTCCGGCTTCCACCTGGACCTGCTGCTGGTCATGGGCATGGGCGGGATAGCTGCTCTCTTCGGGATGCCCTGGCTCAGTGCCACCACTGTGCGATCTGTCACCCATGCCAATGCCCTCACTGTCATGGGCAAGGCCAGCGCCCCAGGGGCTGCGGCCCAGATCCAGGAGGTCAAGGAGCAGAGGATCAGTGGCCTCCTGGTCTCCCTGCTTGTGGGTAAGTGAGGCCACACTCCCCACCATGCTCTGGCCCTGCCCTGGCCCCCAGCCCTGCCCCTGAGGACCCAGTGCACCTACCACTCTGCCCATTGGGCAGCCAGACCTCCCCACACTTCTGCCCACATCTTTCCAGCATCATTTACTTACAGGAGAGAATTCTGGAGGAAATGTCCAGGGCACTGGGCTGGGCTGTGAGCAGGGGAGGCGGCTACTCCTCTACTGAGGTCTCAAGGCATGACCCTGTATCAGAGTTCATCCGACAGAAGCTCAGTGAACTCTGGGTCCAGCCCTGTCCTGTCAAGTGTGTCTCCCTGTCTGGGTCGGTTTTCCTGCCTGCACCATTACAGGATTCGTTAAATGCCTGGATCTCTCGAGCTCAGTTGTACAAGTTACAGTGCTACAGGCATAATCTGAATTTGGGGGAGCCAGAAGGGGCACTGGGGTTGATCCAAGTTCTGGAACAGCTGAGAGTCCAGCTGAGTTTGGTGTGGACAGCCAGGGAGGTGTCTGTGGGAGCATTGGGGTTTGGGTAGGTGGAGGGTGATGGAGGCATTTGGGGCTGAGCTGAGTGACCGCTGATCTCTGTGAGCCTCTCTCGTTAAGGGAGCAGGTGCTGCAGGCAGGCAGGAACCCCTGTTCTCTCACTCACTCCCTGGGTGGCCTTAGGTTGGTTCACCTCTCTGAGCCCATTTCCTCATCTCTAAAATGGGGACGATACCGATTAAGAGCATCCATGGGGTGCCTATGTGGTCTCACTGTCCAGCCCCTCTGGGGGGATCATCAGGGGCTCCTGGGGCTGACAGTGTGTGGTTCTCCCCACAGGCCTATCCATCTTCATGGGGCCCATCCTGTCCCGCATCCCCCTGGCTGTGCTATTTGGCATCTTTCTCTACATGGGGATCACCTCCCTCAGCGGCATCCAGCTCTTTGATCGCATCTTGCTTCTGTTCAAGCCGCCCAAGCACCACCCAGATGTGCCCTACGTCAAGCGGGTACCCTCCTGGGGGGCCCAGCCTGGGTGGGGGTGGGCTACGGGCGCCGGGCAGACAGTAACCCCAGCCTCCGCCCGCAGGTGAAGACCTGGCGCATGCACGTGTTCACGTTCATCCAGATCATCTGCCTGGTGGTGCTGTGGTTGGCAAAGTCCCACCCCACCACCTCGCTGGCCCTGCCCTTCATCCTCATCCTCACCGTGCCCCTGCGACACCTCCTGCTGCCCTTCATCTTCAGGAACCTGGAGCTCCAGTGTGTGAGTGGCTGCTGGGGGCCTGGGGCAGGGGAGGGTGCAGAGAGGGCAGAGACGGAGACAGGACTCCTAGAGCTGGGGCGGCAGAGGGGTCGGGAGGATGTGAGAGGTCTTGGGCTAAGGAAGGCGGACAGGCATGGTTAAGGACTGGGACAAGGGTCTGCATCAAATCCTGGGCCTGCCCCGTCCTAGTGTGTGATCTCCAGCAAGTGACCTCATTTCTCTGTGCCTCGGGGCTTGCTCCCCTGTAAAGGGAGGAGCAATGACTGGGTGGTGGAGGCTTCCGAGTCACGCGGGGTGTGCTCCCCACTGTGGCCCGTCCCATGTTCTAGCAAACCATTTTGGACAGTGTCTCCTCCAGAACACAGGTCTCTGTGGGGTGCTCGTCAGGGTCCCGGGCCCCCAGGGGCCCCTCACCCTTTGGGAACCACTTGTTTAGACCGACCCTAGGAACAGAGGGAGCAGGATAGTTCTTTTTTTTTCTTTTTTTTTTTTTTAAAGATTGATTGATTTATTTATACAAGCACTGGGTACAGTCAGAGGCGCGGGAGGGTGAGAGAATTCACCAGAGCCAGAGCAGGGGGCAGAGCAGGCAGAAGGACCGAAGCACACTGCCGAGGGGAGCAGCGGGCGGCAGGAGAGGTCTGCGCGCCATGTGGGACCCTCCTGTGGTGGCCGGGGAGCAGCTGGGGAGCGAACCAGCGCTGCAGAGGCTGCGGGCAGCTTCACAACCCAGCGCTCAACCGCTGTGCCACGGGGGAGGCCCAGGATAGTTCTTGTGAAGATCAGAGGCAGGCCCTGTCCTAACCCCAGGGGAGGTCTCAGTGCATGGAGGGCTCATTGCTCACCCGCCCTCCTTGCCCCGCTCCTCCAGCTGGACGCTGACGATGCCAAGGCGACCTTCGACGAGGAAGACGGTCAGGATGAATATGATGAGGTGCCCATGCCTGTCTGAGGGGAGGGCCCAGGACCCAGAGCCCCCTCTGCCACCCCCTTCCCCACTTCCCCAGGAAAATCCGAAGTTCATGGACACCTCCCGGATTCCCAGATCCCTCCTGGGGCAGCAGCTGAGGCCCTGGGGCTGTGGGTGGGGGAATACAGGGGTATCTAGGAAATGTTCCCTAGCAGGAAGAATGGCCATTTTAGAGGATTTGCTATACAGTCCCTCCTGCTGCCACACTGAGGAAATCCTGTGCTGGAAAATGTAGACCCGGCGGCCCCAGCTCCTCCGGCACACAGGGGGCAGTAGCTAGGGTAGAAGTAGGTTGGGAAGGTCAAGTTCCTGCTGCTGTATGACCTTGGGCAAATCCCTGGACCCAGCCTCTGCTGGGTATACTGATGATAACACCCACATCACAGCATGGTTGCTGAGGCCCTAAGAGAAATGTGAACAAGGGCTTCTGTAAGCTCGGAAAGGACTAGTATACAGTAGTCATCACTCTTCTGCAAGCCTGCCCGAGGTCACACAGCTCCTGAGCCACGCCCTGGGCTTCAGACCAGGTCTCCTATGTCTGAGGCCAGACCTCTGAGCTCTACCTTAGATGGTGGCAGCCCCTGAGGACTCCTCCCTTCCGCTCCGCTCCCACCTCCTGCCCTGGGCCCCCTTCTCTGGGGCAGAGGGAGGTGTCCTGGTGAGGACAAAGGGCAGGTGAAGGCACGACCAGGCTAGGACTCAGGACTCCAAGTGCCTGCTCCTTTCACCCATGCCCTCATTCATTCGCTCATTCATTCATCACTAACATTAATTGAGGCCCTGGCTCCTGTGGACACAGGTGACTGAGACCAGACCCTGCCCTGGGGAGGGGGGTGGGGGGCAGCACACAGTCTGTTTTAGACTGGGGTGGGGGGAAGCGGGGAGGAGGTGGGAACACAGGGAAGAGGTGGGGGATGTTTGTAATTTATTGTGTATTTTCTTAGAGCTTTCAATATATTTTGGCTTCACACACATATACACGCCCTGGCCCCTGCTTTAGAGCCCCAATGTCCCCAACCCCAACCAAACTGAATCTTGGGGAGAACCCAGATTTGACCAATTAGTGTAGGAGTCAATGGGGTCTGTAGAATATGGGCAAAATCTATTTTTTTACAAAACAAAAATATAAAAAGAGTTGAAGGAACTAGATGTGGTGAGAGAGAGTGGAAACTGGGAATCAGGGTAAGACAGAAAAGAAAGGAGGTTGAGAAGGCCGACACTTCACCGTTCTAAGCCTCAGTTTCCTCATCTGTAAAATGGGAACAATAATGGTACCTACCTCGTAGGGTTGTTATAAGGATTCAGTGCGACAGTACATGTAAAGCACTTGCTTAGCGCAGAGCCTGGCCTCAGGCCTTGGAGAAAGAGCTCAGTCAACATTAGCTGCTGGATTGTCACCCTGATGGGGATGTCCCTGCCCCCTCCCTCCCTCTGCTCCTTGGTCACTGCTAAGAAAAGTGGAAACATGCCAGCCATGCTGTAGCGCTTCCCTGTGATGCTTGGGAATTGGTGTTGCCAATAAATGTATCTGTGGTGGAGTAACTGCCTGCTGGGCCCCCTCCTGGCGCTGGGGCTCCAAAAGGCGGACATGGGAAAAGTGGACCTGGTAAGGGGATGCAGCCCTGGGAGGGGCAGGAGAGCCAGGCCGGGGTGTGCTGGAGCTGGGGGCAGCCAGGGCTGCTGGCTCTGAGCCCTCGGGGTGGAGAGGTCAGCTCGTGGTAATGAAAGGAAGACAAGTTGACACTTGGGACCGCCTTCCTCTGGCCACAAGCAAGACCCAAGGTGTAGGGGGGAGGTGTCAAGGGGGCCTTGCCCCTCCCCCCTCTGTGCTTATGGATCCCACATCAGCCTCTTACTACCATCTCAAGCTGGCAGCACTTGGGAGAGGATCACCAGAGAGGAAAACCAGGTCGGAAGAGGGTTTGGCCATGGGAATATGACTTGTCACCGGTTCCAGAAGAGCGACTCCTCTTGACCAGCTTTTGCTCGCCCACACCTTTGTCCCTTTGGAGTCTCTGCCCCTAAACCCAGCCCAGGGGGCTGCTGGGCCAGATATGGCCCATCCCTGGAGAGAAGGCTGCCAGGACATAATCCCTCCACACCTCCCTTCCTAGTCCTCCAGCGAGAGGTCAGTGCGGGCCTGGCTGCCTGGCTTCCTTCCCTGAGTCTATATTTATTTGCTGTCTATCCCCGGCTGACCCCTCCCAGGCTGGCCTGGGTGGCCACCAAGGGCCAGAGAGCTAACATGGCTCCAGAGAGGGCAGTGCCAGCCACCCACCTCCCACACACAGCAGCTTCCAGCCCCCAAGGCCCTGGCCTTCTCCCCAGGGCTGGCCAGGACCCTAACCCCACCCAGAGTGGGACGGCATTAGGGAAATGTAAAGGCTGCAGAAATGGATGGGTTCCACCTCCGGGCTGCCTGAGACCTCACTTCCTTTGCACTTCCTGCCTCCCCCACCCCATCCTCTCAGGATTTTCCTTCTGCCTCCATCCAGCATGCCCTCCCCACCTACACACACACCCTCACAATCTGCAGTTCAGTGCATGGCTCATGCCATTCCCACTCTTTCGTGAAAACTCCCCCAACAGGCCTTAACTGTGGGAACAAGGGTCGCCCTTTTGTGGTTATGGGAATTCAACAGAATCAAAAACTCTTTACCTGAAGATGTTCTTTGCAAGACTATCTATGAAAGCAAGAATAGAAGAAAGAAAAGAAAATGAGTGAGAACCCAAATACTCAGAAATAAGAGCAGTTAGTAAATTACAGTAAATTGCAGCACATCAACACCATGAGCCCATAGGCAGGCTCCAAGTGATGATTGCTCTGAATAAGCCTTTGGATCAGTTTGTTGTAACAAATGGTCTTGGATCTTTGAGGCCAAGGTGTTTGGAATTCTAGCTTTGTGATTTCGCAGGAATTGGACAAAGAACCTCATCTCTGAGTTCACTTTTCCCCATTGGAGATGATCACACTGTTACTGAGAAGATAATTTGAGATCATATACCTCGAGGTCCAGGCCCAGTGCTGGCATTTAGTAAGCGAAAGTTCATTCCTGTTTCTTAAGTAAGGCACAGAGGGATGTAACCGTCCTGGTGACAGCCGTGCAGACAAATAGAGCACAGGAATGAGGGTTCAGGCTTAGACAGAAAGAATCAAAATGCCACAGGGGTAGAGTCCTAGGCGCGATCAGACTCCCCTCCCTTCCTTTTGTACTTTAGGTCCAGAGGGCTAAGTTAATCATCCCCTCGGTATGGAGCAGATCACCATTGATTATTCATCCCTGCACCCTTCCTTCTTTTTTGGGCTCATATGCTATTTCTTCTCCCCACCCCCATAGGAGCAACTCATCTGTGTAATATGTTCTTGAAAATATGGTATTGTTTTAAATTTTATTATGAACATTTTAATAATGCAAAATAGAGATAATAGTATAATCAACCACCATATACTCATCTCCCAGAATCAAAACTGCTCAAGATTTTGCCTTGAAATCGCACTTAAATCTTTGCCTAAAATGTATATCTTTTATCTTTCTCTTTTTCTTCCTTTGCCGAACTAAATCATTTTAAATCCTGAACATCATGCTCTTTCACGCATATATTTTTCAGCTGTGCACCTCTCCTCCCATCCCATGGAACATTTTCTCTCTCTCTTTTTTATAATTTTTTAAAAAAATTTTTTTATGCATACAAGAGCTGGGGTACAGGCCAGAGATGCCGGAGGTGACAGGATTCACCAGAGACAGAGTGGGGAACAGAACAGGCAGATTGAAGTATACTGCAGAGGGGAGCAGCGGGCAAGTCAGGAGAGGTCTGTTTCACCATGTGGGTTTCTCTCTGGTCAGCCGGGGATCAAACTCATGCTACAGAGGCTGCGGATTGCTTCATAGTGCGGTGCTTAACCCCTTGCGCCATCAGGAAGCCCCTTTTTTATAATTTCTGATTACAAGAACTGGGGTACAGGCCAGAGGTGTGGGGGGGGGGCGGTGAGAAGACTCACCAGAGACAGAGTGGGGAGCAGAACAGATTTTACTGAAATACTCTGCTGAAGGGAGCAGGGCACAGACAGGAGAGGTCTGCTGCGCCATATGTGGGTCAGCTCCACATTTTCTTAGTGCAGTGCCATCATCACACCCAACAAAACTAACAGTAACACCTTGGTATTATTACCATGCAATCCATAATCAAACAATCTGGGTGTGTGTTTCTATATATTATCAGAGTTGCCTTGTAGGTTCACTCTTCAGAGTTCTTCTTTTCCCCAGCACTGTGGTTTTAAAACACACCCAGGGTGCAGCAGACCTCTCCTGTCTCCCCCGCTGCTCCCCTCAGCAGTGTATTTCAATAGATCTGCCTGTTCTGCTCCCCACTCTGTCTCTGGTGAATCCTCTCACCCCGCCCCCTGCACCTCTGGCCTACACCCCAGTTCTTGTATGCATAAAAAATTTTAAAAAAATCTTTAAATAAATAAAACCCCCCAAGGCTGCTCAGTGAACACAGAGTTGCTTTAAGTGCTGTGCAGGGACCCATGGGGTCCCTCACAGTTGGCATCTCCATTCTCCCAGGAGGAAACACTCAACTGCACACAGCTCCCCTCCCGCAAACATCATTACAGTGCATGTCCTCAGGCATACCCCCTACAAAATCTGGTGAAAATCTCTGTGGGTTGTATAGTTTAGGGATGGATTTGCTAGGTTATAAGGTAGATTATGTCTCTCAGTTTGACTAAACTTGGTCATATTTTTCTCCACAATGTCTGCACCAGTGCACACGCCCAGAGGCAGCCCAGGAGGACCCTACACCCCCAGCGATGGACATTGTCCAGGTACTATCTCATTGTTGTTTAATTGTCATTTCTCTGATCACTAGAGAGTTGAGCATTTCTGCACACCCACACACACATATGTGTATCTTTTCCTGTGATTTGGTTATTGAGGCCAATGCCTTTTTAGATGTTGATTTGCATGAAATTCTGAAAGGTTCTATCCTTTGTGGTTTTAGACCTTGCAAAAATGTTGTCCTATTTTGTCACTTGGCTCTTAACTTTATCTACCTCATTGAAGAGAAATCTTTAATATTTATATAATTTAATATACCCAAGAGGAAGAGTCTGAAGTTGACTCAGCAAGCTCTAGGGAGTCAGTGCAGATTCCTGAATTGGGAGTAACATGATTAAAGTGATTCACCAGGAGGACTGGTTGCAAGAAGGCAAATTGGGAATCTTTTCACATAAGTGAATCAATAGCAGAGTAAGGGAACGAAGCCACAACCCCAGAGGACCTCCAGTGGACATGGGAGCCAGGCCTTCAACAAGGGTGATGAGTGTCTGCAGGGAGTGGTGGGGGCAGAGGGCAGCTGGAGTTAGGTAGGCAAGATTTCCAAGAAATTTCCTGAAGATAAAGTGGGTAAAATTTGTTCAGCAAAGTCAAGTGACATGGTAGAAAGCCTGCTGGGTTGGCAGGCTACCTGATGACCTCATACTAGGCACCTGAGCCCAAAGCCAAATGACAGGAGTGAGGAAGGAAGGGCTGGTAAGGAAGCAGAGCAGGAGGTATGGGCCAGGGGTACGTGGCAGGAGTGCGACAAGCAAAGAGTGCCCCACTGACTTATTTCCGGAATGAACCAGAGAATATTTTGCAGTCCAGGGAAGACACATTGATAAGCATGCAACCATCTAATTCTTTCCCTTTAAAATATCTTCATATTTTCAAATTTCAAATATTTGTACGTTATAAAGCATCTAAAATTACAGAACTATTGAATGCAGAAAATAAAAACCTCCAATAACCATCCCCCTGTAGCAACTGTAAATAATTTAGAATATATTCCTCCAGATTTATTTATATGTGAACACTAACTTACATATATATTTTTAGATAGGGCATATATTTCTTAGCAAAGTTTCAAATACTTGAAGTAAAAATGGATGGAACTGAATGGAGAAATAAATCAATCCACAATGATAGTAGATAACTACAACTGCCCTCTCAATGATCCATAGGACAAGTAGACAAAATATCGCTAAGGATATAAACCATCTGAACAGCGCTATCAACCTGCTCAACCTAATTTATGTTTGTAGAACATTCCAACCAACAGTAACAAAAAAATACATTTTTTTCAACTGCACATGGATCATTGTCCCTATTCTGGGACAAAAAGTAAACCTTAACAAATGTAAAAGAGGGTCTCCCTGGTGGCACAAGGGGTTAAGAGGCAACTTATGAAGCTATCTGCAGCCACTGCAGCGTGAGTTCGATCCCCGGCCAGGGTGCTACCCACATGGTGCAGCAGACCTCTCCAGACTCACCCACTGCTCCTCTCAGCAGTGTATTTCAGTAGATCTGCCTGTTCTGTTCTCCACTCTGTCTCTGGTGAATCCTCTCACCGTCCACACCTCTAGCCTGTACCCCAGTTCTTGTATGCATAAATAAATAAATCTTTAAAAAATGTAAAAGAATTGAAACCATAGAGTGTACTCTATATCCATAATAGAATTAAATTAGAAATCAACAACAGAAAGACATCTGAAAAACTCTTAAATATTTGAAAACAAAGCAAAACACTTCTAAATAACCCATAAATCTAAGGAAATCAAGTTGTGAGAGAAATTATTTCAACTTGAATGAAAATGAAATCATATAGAGCTTGTTGAGGTGCAATTAAGCAGAAAACTGAAAAAAAAATCTCCAGTTAATAATTGAAGTTTTAGGCCTCCCCGGTGGCGCAGCGGTTGAGCACTGGGTTGCGAAGCTGCCCGCAGTCTCTGCAGCGCCATTTCGATCCCAGGCCACCAGGCGAGGGTCCCACATGGCATGCAGACCTCTCCTGCCGCCCGCTGCTCCTCTCAGCAGTGTCCTTCGGTCCTTCTGCCTGCTCTGCTCCCTGCTCTGGCTCTGGTGAATTCTCTCACCCTCCCGTGCTTCTGACTGTACCCAGTGCTTGTATAAATGAATAAATAAATCTTTAAAAAAAAATAATTTAAGTTTCCACCCTAAAAACTACAAAAAAGAGCAAATCAAACCAAAGATACAGAACAAAGGAAATAATAAAGATAGAAGAGAAATCAATGAAATTGAGAACAGACAAACATCGAGGAAATCAATGAAACCAAAAGCTATTTCTTTGGGGGAAAAAAAAATCAATAAAGTTTATAAACCTCTGTTGAGACTGGCCAAGAAAAAAATGACAAGTAAATTATAAATAATAGATATGAAAAGACACTACTACAGACCCTAAAAACATTAAAAGGACAATGAAGGAATAACACAAACATAAATATCCTAAACTTGACAACTTCAATAAAATTATCAAAATCCTTGGAAAACACAAACTATCAAAGCTCACTCAAAAAGAAATAGACTCACAACAACAAAACAACCTGATTCAAAATGAACAAATGACTAGAATTAGCATTTCCCCGAAGCTATCCAAATGGCTAACAAACACATGAAAAGATGCAAAACGTTATTAATCATTAGGGAAATGCAAGTCAAAACTACAATGAGATACCACCACAGACCTATTAGGATGGCTAATAGTTAAAAAAAAAAAAAAAAAGGAAAGAAGGAAGGAAGACAGGGAGGGAGGAATGAAAGAAAAGAAAAACAGAAAATGACAAGTGTTGACTAGGATGTTGAAGACTTTGAAATTTGGGCCTCCTTGGTGGTGCTGGGGGTTAAGCACCGCACTATGAAGCAATCCGCAGTCTCTGCAGCACAAATTTGATCCCCAGCCAGCCAGGGAGCAACCCACATGGCGCAGCAGACCTCTCCTGTCCCGCCCACTGCTCCCCTTAGTATTGTATTTCAGTCAATCTGCCTGTTCTGCTGCCCACTCTGTCTCTGGTGGATCCTCCCAACCCCCACATCTCTGACCTGTACCCCAGCTCTTGTATGCATAACTAAATAAATCTTTAAAGAAAAAAAGCAATTTGAAACTTGTATATTATTGGTAGAAAGGTAAAGTGATACTGCCACTGTATAAAACAGTATGATGGTTCTTCAAAAAATTAAAAATAGAATTATCATATGATCCAGCAATTCTACTTCTGGGTATATATACCCAAAAGAATCAACAGTAGAACACAAAGCTAAACATGGAAGCAACAACAGAGTGTCCACTGATGAATCAATTGAGGGATAAGCAAAACGTGATATAAACACCCAATGGAATATCACTTAGCCTTAAAAATGAAGGCAATTCTGACATATGGTACAACACGAATGAATCCTGAGAATATAATCTAAGTAAAAAAAGCCAGTCACAAAAAGAAAAATAATGCATGATTCCACTTACATGATGTACTTAGAGTAGTCAAAAACCAGAGGCTAATGTTCTGTTCCCGCTCTGGCTCTGGTGAATTCTCTCACACTCCCGCGCTTCTGACTGTACCCAGTGGTTGTATAAACAATTAAATAAATCTTTAAAAAAATAAAATAAAAACAAAACCAGAGGCAGAAATTGGAATGGTGATTGCCAGATGCCGGAGAAAGTGGGAATGGGAAGAGTTTCAGTTTGACAAAAGGAACAGAGTTCTGGAGGGAGATGTTAGTGAATGTTCTTTACACCACTGAGCTGCACACTTAAAAATGGCTAAGATATAAGAAACCAAGAAGTCTTCGCTCCCTCTAGCATAAAGCTAAACAGATTGAAAAGTTGATAACTCTTCTTAGATCCATAAGGTAAGTGGTGTCCTAGGGCCAATTTCTTCCCCCAAAAGTGGAGAGAAAGACAGGCAGATACAGAGAATCACACCTTGAGCAGAAACCTCCATGGGGACCCAGTCATAGTGGGATATTTCATGAGTTTTACCTCCAGGAGCTCTAACAGGTCCTCAGAGTGAACACTGGAGAAAAACCTCCTCATGCTCTGGCAGGGGGAAGGGAAAAGAAACCAGTTGGAAATATGCCAGAACATTCTGTTCTTGACAAGGCTTGCCCTCAGGAGAAATGATTTTACCAGAGCCTTATCTGCTGGAGTTTTATCAGAATTTAGTTTACCCCAGGGAAGGAAAACACTCAGTTTCAGTTGCACCTAAGGGGGGATAAAAGAAATTGAGCAGTACTAACCGAGTTTGCAGCCTAGGGGCACAGCCCAGCAAAAGACTAAGGCCTCATAATAGGATTATACCCTTAACACTTCACCACCCTCCACCTCACCACCGAGCTACTAAGGGTCAATTCACCACTAGTCCTTTTACTCAGTAAATCATAGCTGCCTTTCAACAAATAATTACAAGACATGACAAATGGTAATAATAAAAAAAAAAAAACATAGTTTGAAGAGGCATCAGAGCCAAAGTCAGATATGGCAGGACTGTTGGAATTATCAGACTAGGAAGTTTATTAAAGTATGACTAATATGCTAAGGAATTGAATGAGAAAAGTAGGTGACATGAAGGAACACATGGATAATAGAAAAAGAGATGGCAATTTTAAGAAAAATGAAATGCTAGAGATGAAAAATGCTATAGGAAAGAATACCTTTGATGGACTATTTAGTAGACTGGATGAGACTGAATGTGACCAAGGAAAAGTATCTGAACCTGAGAATATGACAACAGAATTTCCACAATTATAAAGCAAAGAGCATAATGACTGGAAAAAATGGGGAAAAACAGAATATCCAAGAACTGTGTGATATACACAAAATAAAAATAACAGAAGGAAATGGATAGAGGCCATATTTGAAGCATGAATGACTGAGAATTTGCCAAAAGTAGTACCAGACACCAAATCATAGAGCCAGGAATTCAGAGAACACCAAGCAGAATAAATGCCAATTTTTTATATATAATATATATATTACATTATATATTTTTATATATTTTTTATTTTATATATATATAAAAAATATTCAAACTTCAGAAAGTCAAAGACAAAGAAAAAAATTTTGAAAAAAAAATTCCTTACCAACTAGGCACAAAGATAAGAATTATATTTAACTTTTTAAAAAGATTTATTTTTATTTATGCATACAAGAACTGGTATGTACACTCTGTCTCTGGTGAATCTTCTTCCCCCCACCCCCACACCTCTGGCCTACACCCCAGTTCGTGTATGCATAAATAAATAATTTTTTTAAAAAAAGGACTGGGGTGTAGACCAGAGGTGCAGGGAGTGAGAGGATTCCCCAGACAGAGTAGGGAGCAGAACAGGTGGATCTACTGAAATACACTGCTGAGGGGAGCAGCGGGCGAGACAGGAGAGGTCTGCTGCGCCATATATGTCAGCTCCCTGGCCAGGATTGAACTCATGCCCTGTGGCTGGCCATGGCTTGATAGCGCTGAGACTTTAACCCCTGTTCCACCAGAGAGGCCCAGCAATGACATTTTAGATACAGCATGAAAAGCACAAAAGGCATAATTGATAAACTGAACTTTGTTAAAATTTAAAACTTTTGCTCTGTGAAAGAGAATGAAAAGACAAGTCATAGACTGGGAGTAAATATTTGCAAAAGATACATCTGATAAAGGACTATTATACAGATGTCTCAACAAATAATATACACAGGTGACAACTAAGCATGTGAAGATACTCAACATCATATGCTATTAAAGAACTGCAAATTAAAACAAGATATTGGGCCTCCCTGGTGGCGTAGGGGTTGAGTCTCAGCGCTACCATGTTATCACTGCCTCGGCCTGAGTTCAGTCCCTGGCCAGGGAGCTAACCCACATACAATACTCCTGTCTTGTCTGCTCCCCTTATCAGTATATTTCAGTAAATCTGCCTGTTCTGCTCCCCACTTTGTCTCTGGTGAATCCTCTCACCTACAACACATTGGAGAAAAATCTCCTCATGCCTACATCCCAGTTCTTCTATGCATAAATAAATAAATCTTAATAAAATAAAATAAAATAAAATGAGATATGGTCAAAATCTAAAAATACTAACAACACCAAATGCTAATGAGGATGAGGAGTAACAGAAACTCACATCACTGCTAGAAGGAATACAAAGTGACAGCCAGGCCTCCCTGGTGGTGCAAGGGGTTAAGCACTGCACTATGAAGCAATCCGCAGCCTCTGTAGCAGCTTTTGCGGCTGAGTTCAGCCTCTGCAGCTGAGTTTGTTCCCAGCCGACCAGGGAGCAACCCACATGGCGCAGCAGACCTCTCCTGACTCACCCGCTGCTCCCCTCAGCAGTGTATTTCAGTCAGTCCGCCTGTTCTGCTCTCCACTCTCTCTCTGGTGAATCTTCTCACCCCCCTGCATCTCTGGCCTGTACCCCAGCTCTTGTATGCGTAAATAAATAAATCTTTAAAAAAAAAAACAACTTAATGTCCATACAAAAATCTGTGTGCACATGGATATTTATGGCTGTTTTAATCATAATTGCTAAACCTCAGAAGCAAACAAGATGACTTTCAATAAGTGAATGGATAAGTAAACTGTGGTACAGCCATACAATACACCGTCATCCAGCTGCTGAGAAGATATGTTACAAAGCCAGAAAAAGACATGGAGGAAACTTAAATGTACATTTCTGTGTGAAAGAAGTCAATCTGAAAAGGCTACAAACTATCATTCCAACTATATCACACCCTCCAAATGGCAAAACTGTAGAGATAATAAAAAGATTAGTGGTTACTGGGGGTCAGGGAGGAGAAAAGGATGAACAGGCAGAGAACAGAGAATTTTTAGGCCAGTGAAACTATTCTGCAGGATATTATAAGAGTTGGTACACATCATTTATGCATGTGTCAAAATCTGTAGTGCGAAAACACCAGGAGTGAATCTTAATGTAAAACAAGGACTTTGGGTGATAATGATGTGACAATGTAGGCTTAGCCTTTGTAACAAATGTAGCACTCTGGCTCCATGTTGTATGTATGTGGGGACAGAAAGCAGAGGTGACTCATTGTACTTTCAGCTCAATTTTGCTTTGAACCTAAACTGCTCTCAAATAAATTTTTTTTAAAAAGCTTATTTATCAAAAAAGAGAGAGAAAACCTGGATAATCCTGCATCTTCTCAAGTAATTGAATTTGTAGCTAAAAATCTCCTAAAAACCTTCAGTCTCGAGTAATTGCACAAATGAATCTTTTAACCAAATGTTTAAGGGAAAAAATAATAACAAATTCTCACAAACTATTCCAGAATGCAGAAGAGGGAACACTTTATAAAGAGGGTAGCTATTAGTCAGATAAAGGTATTGCAAGAGGGCCTCCCCGGTGGTGCAGCAGTTGAGCGCTGGGTTGCGAAGCTGCCTGCAGCCTCTGCAGCGCCGGTTCAATCCCCAGCTGCTCCCTGGCCACCGGAGGAGGGTCCCACATGGCTCGCAGACCTTTCCTGCCGCCCGCTGTGCCCCTCAGCAGTGTACTTCAGTCTGCCTGCTCTGCTCCCCGCTCTGGCTCTGGTGAATTCTCTCACCCTCCCACGCTTCTGACTGTACCCAGTGCTTGCATAAATAAATAAAAATAAATCTTAAAAAATTAAAAAAAAAAAAAATAAATAAAGGTATTGCAAGAAAAACTACATAGTAAGCAGTTTAGTGATACCAGTTTAGTGATATTTTGAGGGATAAAACAACTTAAGCAAATAGTTTATTAGTGCAAAATTGGCCCAACATTTGAGAATACATAAATGCAATTAATCATATCAACAAACTAAGGAAGAAATATATCATCCTCAAAGGACCAGAAAAAGAATCTGAAAAAATTAAGTTTTCATCCATTTAATTCATTTATGATAAAACTTTCAGCAAACTAAGAATAAAAGGAGACTTCCTCAACCTGTTGAAGAATATTTACAAGAACCCAAACTAACATCATATTGAATAGGGAAAAGCCGAATTCTTTCCCCCTAAAATCAGTACAAAATGTCCATTCTCACCCTTGTTGTTGAACCTGATTTTAATGTAGAAAAAAAATTGTCTAATAACAAAACAGCTAATAAGTGAGTTTGGCCAAGTTGTAAGATCAAAAAATATCAGTGTGAATGTACACATATTAATTTTTGTTTTTATATATTAGCAGTGAAAAATTAAAATTAACATAAAAGAACCATTTAAAATAACACCAAAACCCAAAACACTTACATTTAAATCTAACAAAATATATTCAAAACTATAAAATACTGATGAAAAGTCAAAGAAAAGTCAAAGAAAACCTGAATTAATGAAGAAATATACTGTGTTTGTGCACTGGAAGACCAAACATTGTTAAGATGTCAGTTCTTGCCAAACTGATCTATAGAATCAATCTTATTCCTATCAAAATATTCATACTATTTTGTAGAAACTGACAAGTTGATTCTAAAATGTGTGTAGAAAGACAAAGGAATTAGAATAGTCAAAACAACCTTGAAAAAAAAAAAAAAAGCTTGAAGGGCTCATGCTACCTATTTTAAGACTTACTATATAAAGCTACAGTAGTCAAGACAGTGCAATATTGGAGGAAGGATAAACATTTAGATCAGTGGAACAGAATAGATAATCCAGACATAAATCCACACATGTGATCAAAGGATTTTTAACAAGAATCACAAAAGCATTTCAATGAAGAAAGGATAGTTTTTCAACAAATAGCACTGGTATATAATCCATATGCAAAGGAATTGACCTTCACCCATGCCTCGCGCCATGTATGAAAATCAACTGAAAATGGATTCTAGTCTGACATGTAAAACCTAAAACTATAAGATTTCTGGGAGAAAATCTTTGTGACCTTGGTTTAAACAAAGATATCTTAGATATGGGGCCTCCCTGGTGGCGCAGGGGTTGAAGTCTCAGTGCTATCAAGCTGTCACAAGCCACTGTGGCATGAGTTCTATCCCTGGCCAAATAGCTGACCCACATTGGCACAGCAGACCTCTCCTGTCTTGCCCGTTGCTCCCCTCAGCAGTGTGTTTCAGTAGATCCACCTGTTCTGCTCACCACTCTGTGTCTGCTGAATCTTCTCACCACTGCACCTCTGGCCTACACCCCAGTTCTTGTATGCATAAATAAATAAAATAAATCGGGCCTCCCGGGTGGCGCAGCGGTTGAGCGCTGGGTTGCGAAGCTGCCCGCAGCCTCTGCTGCGCCGGTTCAATCCCCGGCCGCTGGGCGAGGGTCCCACATGGCATGCAGACCTCTCCTGACTCGCCTGCTGCTCCCCTCAGCAGTGTACTTCGGTCCTGCTGCCTGTTCTGTTCCCTGCTTTGGCTCTGGTGAATTCTCTCACCCTCCCGCACTTCTGACTGGACCCAGTGCTTGTATAAATAAATAAATCATTAAAAAATAAAAATAAATCTTTAAAAAAAAAAACTTAGCTATGACACCAAAGCATGATCGATCATAGAAAATGTAATAAATAGGATTTCAGCAATATCAAAACTTCTGTCCTTTGAAAGGCACTGCTTAGAAAATAAAAAGACAAGTCACAGACTGGGAGAAAATATTTTCAGATGACAAAGGCCTTGTCTGCAGAATATATGTTTTAGAATCTCAAAACTCAATTTAAAAAAAAGCAACCCAACTTAAAAGTGGGTAAAAGAGTTAAATTGACTTTTTTTTCACCAAAGAAAATATGCCATGGCAAACAAACGCATGAAGTATGCATTCAATATCATTAATCATTAGGGAAATGCAAATTAAACCCTCCCTTCTCAATACTACTATGTACCTATTAGCTAAAACAAAAACAAATTTATAATACCAAGTACTCACAAAGATACAGAGTAACCAGAGCTCTCTTACATTGCTGATGAGACTGCAAAATGATACAGTCACTTTGGAAAACAGTTTGGCAGTTTTTTATAAACATCATTTACAATGTTTGATCTGGTGTCCACTTAACTGGACTGCTGGGTGTGTCTATGAGAGTGTCTCTGGATGAGATTAATTTTTGACTGCAAAGTCAGTGCCCTCTGTCATGTGGGTGGACCTCATCCAATCAACTGAACATCTTAATAGAACAAGGTGGCTGCTGAGTAAAAGAGAATTCCTTTTGCCTGACTGCCTTAGACTAAAACTGGTATCAGTCTTCTCCCATCTTCCACGTAGAACTGAAACATCTGCTTTTCTTGGGTCTGTAGCCTATGGGCTTTTAGACTTGAACTTAAACCACCGATTCTCCTCAATCTCAAGCTTTTGGACACTCCCGGGTCTCTAGCTTGTAGGCTGTAGATTTTGGGACTACTCCATAATCATGTGATTCAATTTCTTACAATAAATTATTTGTGGGTATATATAATTGGTTGTTTCTCTGAAGACCCTTAACTAATACACCATATGATCCAGACCCACTGCTAAATATTTACTCAAGTAAAATTAAAACTTAATGTTTAGCTTTATTGGTAACTGCCAAAACCTAGAAGGAACCCAAACTGGGGAGTATGTAGACAAATGGTGTATCCGCATAGTGGAATACTCTTCAGCTGTAGAAAGGAACGCACTACTGGTACTGGTCACAACGTGGATGAATCTCAAATGTGTGAAGCTCAGTGATAGAACCCAGTCTCAAAAGGTTACATAAACGAACAAAATAATTTAGTCAGCATTCTAAAAAAGACAAACCATATAGATAGCAAACCGACCTGGAACTGAGTAAAGGAAGGGTTTTCGACAAAAGGGCACAGAAGACATTTTGGGGGGAGAATTGTTCAATTTTTTGATTGTGGTGGTGGGTACTTGACTGTATTTGTAAAAAATGGATGAAATGGACACTTAAAATGGGTGACTTTTGCTGTATGTAAATTATACTAGAACTTTTTTTTTTTAGATTTATTTTATTTATTTATGCATACAAGAGCTCAGGGTGTAGGCCAGGGTGAGGAGGGGTAGGGGTGGTGAGAGGATTTACCAGAGACAGAGTGGGGAGCAGAACAGGCAGACTGACTGAAATATACTGCTGAGGGGAGCAACAGGCGAGCCAGGAAAGTTCTACTTCACCATGTGGGTTAGCTCCCTGGCCAGGGGACTGAACACTGAACAGCTGCAGTGGCTGCTGATAGCTTGATAGTGCTGAGCCTTAACACCTTGTGCCACTAGGGAGGCCCTAGATTCTAGTTTCTTGACTGTGAATACAGCACTCCTCCCTGCACTATAGCACTCCAAAATCATAGTCAAATCCTAAACCAAAGCAGAAGGTTAGGATATTTACCTTGATACTTAGAGTAACTGGGTTTCAAGTTCTGCAGTTGTCCATACTCAGTCACTACCTATAACATTTTTCTATAGAGCATCATTGTCCAGTAGACTTTTGTGGTCATGGGAATGGTCTCTACTTCTACTGTGTAATAAGGTAGTCACTAGACTTATATGGCTATAGAGCTGTTGAAATGTGGTGACTGTGACTGAAGAAACGAATTCTCAATTTTATTTAACTTTAATTAATTTAAGCCTAAATAGCTATAGAGGGCTAATAGCTACCATATCGGAGCACGCAGCTATAGAGTTTTCTTAACTTCATTCACACATCATCTTAATGATCTTTGCCAGATACGTGTACCACTAATATTATTAGTTACTTCTTCTTTTTTCATTGAGTCCCTCTTACAACCAAAAGTATTTTAAAATGAGAGTTTATATATGAAAAGGTACTCAAAATCACTCATTATCAGGGAAAGGCAAATTAAAATCACAGTGAGATTTCATATCACACTAGGCACCTAGAACTTGAATACATTGGGGGTGGGGAGTATGTTGTTAAAATTATTTTGGAAAATCTTTTGGCAATATCTATTAATACATAATATATTTATATCCCATGATATAAGAATTATACTTCTGGAAATATACCAGGAGGAATGAATACATATAACCATCAAGAGATGTATGAGAATGTTTGAAGCAGCTTTATTCATATTAGTAAAAAAAAGGGAAAAACTGGGCCTCCCCGGTGGCGCAGCGGTTGAGTGCTGGGTTGCGAAGCTGCCCGCGGCTGCAGCGCCAGTTCAATCCCCGGCTGCTCCCCGGCCACCAGAGGAGGGTCCCACATGGCGCGCAGACCTCTCCTGCCACCCGCTGCTCCCCTCAGCAGTGTACTTCGGTCCTTCTGCCTGCTCTGCTCCCCGCTCTGGCTCTGGTGAATTCTCTCACCCTCCCGCACTTCTGACTGTACCCAGTGCATGTATAAACAAAACAAACAAACAAACAAACTAAATAAATAAATAAATAAAAAACATGCCTCTGTTTAAAAAAAAAAAAAAAAAAGGGAAAAACTCAAATGCCCATTAGGAACAAAAAGGATAAATTTTGGTAAATTTCTACAGTGGACTATCACACATCAAGGAAAAGGAATAAACCTTTACTACCTGCAATGTCATAAATTAATCTCAAAAACAATGTTGACAGATAGAGGTCTATGAAAGAGTGCATTTGATATAACTCCATATATATGAAGTCAAAAAATAGGTGAAACTTATCAATGGCAAAAGCTCAGAAGCCTGGTGACATTTGGAGAATTTTTAGTTTGAATGAGCTTACTAGATGCTAGAAATAGTCAATATCTTGAACTGGGTGGTAGTTACATGAGAGAGAGAGACAGACAGACAGACAGATAGATAACATTTTACTATGTATACATATTTAAAATTTCATCAAGTTGTACACTTAAGATATGTGCATTTGGGCCTCCCCTGGTGGCACAGCGGTTGAGTGCTGGGTTGCGAGGCTGCCCGCAGCCTCTGCAGCACCAGTTTGATCCCCAGCCACCGGCGAGGGTGCCACAAAAAAAAAAAAAAAAAAGATATGTGCATTTTACTACCCATCAATACAAGTTACACCCTGATAAAAACAAAAAAGTAAACAAAGTACAGTAACTCAAGAATAATCTTTATATCATTATCTTACCTAAAAATAAAAAACTAGAACATTTCCAATACACATAGAATATAGAACTCTGAAAATAATATGTTCATCTATATACCATCTAAAGTTACTCCATGTACACCAGGAATTCAAATGCCACACATTGGTTAATGCATTCCAGGCACTCTAGGGGTTTTATAAGAGCTGGTACTGGGATACTGGCAACCCAGGGAAGGGCTGGGGCCAAGAGTGAAGTGTGTAGCTAGGATTAAGCCTTGTTACCAACCTGAGCTGGGGTTGGGGAATGCCAAGGCTCTGCTTCAAAGAACAAAGTAGAAAACTGGAAGGAAGGAAGGGGGGTAATGAGTTGGGAGAGGGGGCAAAGAAAAAGGACCAAGGGCATTTTCCCTCATGGTCTGGCCCACAGCCCAAGTCCTAGGCTCTTGACCTCACCAGAGCAGCAATAAATGTAAAACAAACCAATCGGTTTCCAAGTGGGAAGAGTGCCAGCCATGATTTTTGCTGCCCAAGGAATGAAAAATCAATAATAATCATTCTTACGATTCATGTTCATCCTGTTTTATTCCAAAGCACTTTACCAAAAGGCCTTTTGGCTCAGCCAAGAAGTTCAGGGCCATGAGCCAGGGCACCTGGACTCCAGATCTGTAAGTGGAAGATTTGGAACTTTCTTCCGGCCTAAGTTTCTCCCATTGTTGGGGCCAGTGACATTTTTGGAATAATGACAGTTTTTGCATACATTATTTCACTTGACCTCCTACCCCTGGTAAAGAAATCAGAGAACATAGGGTTGGCGATTCTTATATATTCCTTATAAATAAGGAATTAAGATTTATAAGATTTATAAGATTAATTTATAAGATTTTAATTTTAAGATTTTAATTTTAATCTTAATTTATAAGATTCTTTATAAATAAGGAACCTGAAATGAGGTGAAGTTATGAGACTTGCTCAAACTCACAATGTTTAATGGGAGAGGGGAAGCTGAGAGGCTGGGAGGCCGGGATTCTGACTCCAAACCCTTTGCTCTTGGTAACCAGTGAAAATCTGAAGGGCACGCCCTGAACCCTCCAAGGAGTATGAACTGACCAGATCCTATACAATATGCCGTGTGTGTGTGTGTGTGTGTGTGTGTGTGTCCCCAGGCCAGAGCTGTGTGTGTGTGTGTGTGTGTCCCCAGGCCAGAGCTGTGTGTGTGTGTCCCCAGGCCCGAGCTGGCTTTGTGGGGTCGGAATTTGTACAACATCAGCAAATGATGAATCAAAAATTAAGAACAGCGTCTTGTAGGGCCCCTGCAAATGAGGGACTCTGAAGCTTAAACTTCATTAGCTTCAAGGTGACTAGGCCTTTCCGACATGCCCTGCCCACTAAAAAATCTGGACACACCAGGTCTTGACAGGGCTTTTTCCTCCCTGTTTGCGAAACGTGGCAGATGTGGGCTGTGAAGGTCCTGGGAAAGGAATCTCATTTCTCCCAGGAGACAAAAGGAATTATAACAGCGGCAGCCGCTGTGGGAGGATAGAGAAAGCTGTGTGTCAGGGGGAGTCCAAGGGGACCGGAGACCCAGACGGCCCAGATGCCGGCGGCGGGAGGGCTGGCGTGGGCGCCCCGCGGCGTGGGCGCCCGGAGCAATGGCGCGGCCCGGGAGCGAGGGCCCTAACCGCGGGCTCGCCTATTGGAAGCGAGCGCTCTTCACGCGGCCGGGTGGCTCCCGGCGTCCTGATAATCCTCCCTCTGAGGAGGGGAGGCCGAGACGCACGACCGCGGCCGACGGCGGCGGGAGGGTGGCCGAGGCCCCCGCCCAGGCCTGTCGCGCCCCGGCCTACGGGGTGGTGGAGTCCGGGCGGCCCCCGCGGCGGCTGCCGGGCCGCGGCTCCGGCGGCGGCTCGGCCCGGGGGCCGGGCTCCCCTCTCGGCTCCCCGCCGCCGCCGGGGGTGGGGTGGGGTGGGGTGGGGAGGGGGCAGCGCCCGCGGCCTGCTTTCCCAGGGCTGGCCGAGCCTTTTTGACAAGCTGATTGCGTGGCGGGGATTGGCTGGTCCCGGCGTGACGCCGGTAACAACAAAGGTGGAGTTGGAAGAAATTAGATTAAAGGAGAGGGAAAAAAATTAAAGGGAGCCGGCTGAGACCGAGGGGAGATGCGCGAAGGCGGCCTCCCGGCTCCGACTTCGCCCCGGAAGCCCCTCGGCGCGAGCCCGCCCGGATTCCGCCCTCCACACGCGCTCCGGCCCGGCCGCCGCCGCCGGGGCGGGAGGAATGGCCGCTGCTCCTCGAGAACCCCCCGCCCCAACTCCCACCCTCACGCCCTTTGCTGCGGCCCCGGGGGAGAACTTTTTGCTTGGACTCCTCGTATCCTAACGCGGCAGAGGTGAGGGACCCCCGGGGAGGCCCGTCCAGAACCCGGAAGGGCCTCGCCGGGCGCTGAGGCCGGACGAGGCGGGCGCGCCCCCGGCTCGCAATGTGTTGCCAACCTAAGAGCTTCTTTCTTGCCTTTTTTTTTTTTTTTTTTTTTGTGTAATACCCCCCTCCTCGGGCTCCCCCCCCCCCTTTGGCTTCAGGGTTGCAAAAGCAAAGAGCAATAAAAAAAAAAAAAACACGCACACACTCAGACACACGCCAGTGGCGACAGGGGAGAGTTGGAAAGACGCAGGAGAGAAGCGGGAGGCAGGCGGCGCGGGGCGGGCGCCCTGGGCGCGGGGAGCGGGCAGGTTTCCTCGCAAATCACCCTCCGGCCTCACGTCGCCTCGCCGGCCCCGGCAGGGGAGCGAGGAGCCGGGCGAGCAGATGGAGGAGTGGAGCTCGCTCTAGGCAGCGGGCTTGGCCAGAGAATGGAGGAGCCGCCGAGCTACCGGCTGATTGGAAGAGAAACGCAGAGCGATGGAGGCGGGGGTAGGAGGACGATTTCTCTGCGGGGACTGGCGGCGGCGTATACGCCCGGGTCGGGCGCTGCAGAGCTTGGCTGGCTTTCAACCCGTGCTCGCCGGCTCCAGCCCGCGCGCCCCCACCCCCAGCCTCGCGGCGGCCCCGCAGGTGAGTGCGAGCTGGGGGCGCAAAGACCCAAAAGTCTCCACACGCCCGCCCTGCCAAAAAAAAAAAAAAAAAAGAGGGAGCGAGCGAGGGAGAAAGAAAAGCATTTTTTAATTTTCGTGCAGCCCCCGGCGCGGTGGGAGGGAAGGGGTGAGGCCGAGCCGCCGAGGAGGCGGAGGGCAGGCGCGGCCGGCGGCCCGGGAGGCGGCGGCGCCGGGGCGGCTCTGACGGGCGAGCGCTCGGAGCGGCGCTGCGCCGAGGCGGGCGGAGCGGGGCGGGCGGAGCGCGGCGCGTGGGGCTCGCCATTAGCCGTCGCTCCGCTTCGCCATCTCGGGCTTTGTCTGGCGACTCGCGGCCCCGGCGGCGGCTGCGGCCCGGCTCTTCGGCCCGCCGCCCCCCAGGCGCCCCCGGCCGCGCTCCCCTTCGCGCGCGCGGTGAGTGGGCCCCGGCGCGGGCATTTCGGGGGACAGGGGTTCGCGAGCGGCGGCGCCGCCGATCCGCACGCGCCCGGGCGGGCCTGGGGGCCATGCCGGGCTGGATGGAACCGGCTCCCGGAGGCGCCTCCGCCGGAGCCCGCGCCTCGCCGCCGCGGGGTGGGAGAAGAAAGGGTTCCGGGGCTTGTTTTTGGGGCTGAATTTTTTTTTTTTTTCCAATTTGCAGGGCGGGCATTTTGTAGGGGCTTTTTTTTTTTTTTTGGTTTCGTGTCTGGGCAGCGCGGCAGCGCCGGCCGCGAGGTGGGCGCCCCGGCCGGCTGCGTGCGCCCGGGCGGGCGGCCGCGCTCGGGGCGGAGGGTGGGCGCGGGCGGCCGCTCGGAGGCGGGAGGCGGGAGCGGGGCCGGCGCGCGGGAGCCCGAGCCGGGCCGGGGGACCCGGGGGAGCGGGGGAGCGGGGCAGCGGGCGGCCCCCGAGCCTCCCAGCCGCCCGGGCCCCGCTCCGGCCCGCTCCCCGGCCGCGCCCGGCGCCTCCCTCCCGCGCGGCCGGGCCCGCTGGCTCCCCGCGGGCGGGCGAGGTCGCGCTCGGCGCCCGCCCGCCCCGGCTCCGCGCCCCGCCGCCATCCGGGCGGCTGCGTGCCTCCAGCCCCGGCCCCCCCCCCGGCAGCAGCGGCCGCCGCCGCACCCCCTCCCCTCTTCCTTCCCTCCGCCTCGGCCGCCCGGGTCCCCAGCGCCCGCCCCTCCTCCCAGCTGCCCCCCGCGGAGCCCGCCCGGGCAGGCTGTGGGAGGGAGCGGAGCCGGCGAGGCGGGCGGGCTGGCGCTCGCTCCCCGGGGGTCGGTGTGCGCTCTACGGGGAAGGACGCGCTCGCCGCCCCGCTTCTCCCGCCCCCTCCCGCTCCTCCTCCTCCCTTCTCCCTCCTCCTCCCCGCTCCGGCGGCGGAGCTGCGGCGGCGGCGGGGGGTGTGCGAGCTGAGGCCGGGGCCGGCGGGCGGCGGCGGGCGGGCTGCCTGCAGGCGGAGGGCGCTGTGCTTTGTGCTTTTCGCCGCGAGGAGCAGCAGCAGCCGCCACAGCCGCCGCCACAGCAGCAGCAGCCGCCGCCCCAGCGCCGCCGCCGCGCCCGGAGGAGGAGCCGCCGCCGCGGGAGGGAGCTGCGGCTGTGCCCGGCCGCGCGGGGGAGGCGCCGCCGCGCAGAGCCGGGGAGGGAGCGCCGGAGCGGGGAGCCCGGAGGCCGCGCGGCGCGGGTAACCGAGGCGGCGGAGGACGCGGGCCGGGCCGGGCGGGCGCGAGCCGGGGCGCGGCGGGCCCGGAGGGCGCCGGGCTGACCGCGGGCCGGGCCGGGCGAGAGCCGCGCCGGGCCCGGGGGAGGACGCCGAGGGCCGGGGCGGGGAGGGCGGGCAGGAAGCGAGGCCCGAGCGGGCCCGGCCGCGGGCGGAGGAGCCCGCGCTCCGCGGCGCCGGCGGCGCAGTTCTCGCCGGCCGCCGGAGGGGGCGGCGGGGCCGGGGAGCGCGGCGCCCCCGCCTCCCGGCCGCCGTCCTCCCGCCCTCTCCTTGGCTCGGCTCCCCGGAGGCCGGGGCGGGGGCGCCGGCGGGGCTGGGCCGCAGGCTCGGGGGAGGAGGCGGCGGTTCCCGCCGCGGTCGCGCCTCTGCGCCGGCTCCTCCGTGCGCGTCGGGGCGGCTGGGCGGCGGCGGCGCCTCCGGCCGGGGTGGGTGGCGCGGGGGCGGGGGGCAGGGCCGGCCGCTCCTCTCCGGCGGCTCGTCCGCCCGCGCGGGCGGAGACGGCGGCGGGCGCCCGCAGGGGGGCGGCGGGAATCCGGATCCGGTCCCCGGGGGCG
The DNA here is from genome assembly GCF_014898055.3 of Talpa occidentalis. Classification (NCBI taxonomy): domain Eukaryota; kingdom Metazoa; phylum Chordata; class Mammalia; order Eulipotyphla; family Talpidae; genus Talpa; species Talpa occidentalis. The sequence goes on along the minus strand of NW_023605083.1, from coordinate 121,722,022 downwards.
GTGCGGCCGCTGCGCTCCGGGGCTGGCGGCGGCTGCGCTGCGTCCGGGTCCCCGCCGGGCTGCGGAGGCGGGGGGAACCGGCGGGGGGAGGCGGGAGGTGGAGACTGCGGCGCGCGGCCGCCGCCACGGCCGCGCGCGCCCTTTACCCGCCCTTCCTCCTCCCCCGCCCTCCAGCCTGGGGCCTCCCCGGGGCGGGCGCAGGGAGGAGGAGGAGATTTTTTTTTTTTTTTTTGGCCCTGGGTGGGGGAAGGAGGGCGGAGGGCGGGCGCTGGCGGCACGCGGGAGCCGGGAGCAGTCTCTCGCGTGGGCAGGGGAGGGCGCACGCCGCGGAGCCGGGCTGCAGGGGCCGGGGGGAGGGGGTTAGGAGGCGGCGGAGGGGCGCACCCCCACCGACCCATCAAACTCTGCCCGGGCCCGGCAGGGTCTCTGAGAGTGTGGACTTGTGCCCCCTCCCTTCTGGGGGAGGGAGAGTAGAAAGTCCCTCACCTCTAGGCCAGCGTGAGTGAGCCCTGGTATCTTTTGTAAAGGGTGAGGTGGCTTTGATCCCGGGGTGCCCGGCCAGCACGACCGAGGAGGTGGCTGGACTGGCTGGACGGCTGGAGAATGAACGGAGAGGCCGACTGTCCCACAGACCTGGAAATGGCCGCCCCCAAAGGCCAAGGTAGGAGTCCCCAACCTCAGTCCTCTTTAACTTCAGCCCCCTGTTACCACCAGGCTGTCTGCAGGCCCCACTCCCTTTCTAAAGGGTTCATCCAGTCTGCCTTCTCTGACCTGAGCTGGGGCGAAAGGTCTAAATTATTTACCAAAGTCAAGCATCCTTCACACTAGGGGTTTTGACTCAGCCCACATTATTTGGCCTTGAGCCTATAGATGGTGTTTTCACATTCTCGTCCCCCCATTTAGCTAGAGAGAGGGAAGTCCAGTTACACCTTCCTTCTGGGGTTCCCAGAGCAGGGTATACGCCTGGCCCAATGTCTTAGAGCGGAAGGCATGGCAAGAAGCCGCAGACCCAGGAGACTTGTGGGCTTTTTATAATTGTTCAGAGAACAAGATTTTTGGTGAGGCAGGTGGAAGTAAAGGGCGTTTGGTGGTTTGAAGCCCCAAGCCATGGGCCACACTGCTTACCGTGTCCAGTAGAGAGATCCAGTGTGGACAGGGCCAGGGTGTGGGATGCACTGAGCATCTGGCAATGCCTATGGGACACTGGGAGGGGAGAGGATTATGGGTCCATATGACCTGCTCTTTGGAAACTCTGGCCCCGGTCATAAGATGCACATGCAAATGAAGAGCCCTCTTGACTCCTGGCCCCGTGGCTGTCTTCCCCCAGCTCACCTTCCAGTGTCATCACCCTCCAGAGGCTTCACTGGGGCTGCATTTCTGTACAAATAGTTTTATTTGTATGTAAACAGCTAGTCCAGACCCCTTTTATTTTGCCTCCATAGGGAGATGGGCTGAGAATATAATTCAGAATTCTGAGGGTTCTCCCTGGAGTAGGACCTTGGCCCCCCACCCCCCACCCCCCCAGCCCCCCAGCCTCACAGCTGCCCTGCAAGGTTTTTTCATTTCCATTCAATTTTTCTCTTAGTTGACCAATACTTTCCTTTGGTCTTTGAGGGGACCCCGAGGGGGCGGGTGATGGAGTATCCAGGTCTCTAATGTTAATTTCTAGCGAATTTTTAGTTGTGTTGGTGAGAAACATCCATGTGGTTTCTCCACACTGCCCACACCCTATTCTCAATCCTTACACATTTAGGTATCCACCTAGAACTTGGACTTGAAATTGGTGACATTTAGATGTGTTGGACTTGAAATGGACTTGACATTTAGACGTGTTGGCTCTCTGCTTTTTCCCCTCTTTGATAAGCTGCCTGTTTTGCCACAGGGTGCCCTAAATCACAGTAGCTTCCTTCCCTGTCTTACAATAAATAGTGGCCCTTGGCAGCTTGGCATGTCAGAAGTAATGTTAGCTTTGAAGTAAGCCAGACATGAGTTCAAATCTAGCTTTCTAGGTGTGACCCTGTCTGGACTGGGGTCCCTGCTCTAATCCTTGTGACCCTAATTTTTCTTTAGGGCTAGACCATGTCTTGTCTGTGCCTTCAGATGGGAGGTAACTAGTGCCTGGGACCTTCAGGGGAGGAAGGGTTGAGTACCTAAGAACCGGGGAACGGATAGGGGGATGACATGAACCTTGCATGATTGCCTTTGTCACCTCTCACCAGACCGCTGGTCCCAGGAAGACATGCTGACTTTGCTGGAATGCATGAAGAACAACCTTCCATCGAATGATAGCTCCAAGTTCAAAACCACCGAGTCGCATATGGACTGGGAAAAAGTAGCATTTAAAGACTTTTCTGGAGACATGTGCAAGCATAAGTGGGTGGAGATTTCTAATGAGGTAATTAATCCCCCTTCCCTAATAGATATCCACACAGACCCTTGCCTCAAGCTTCCTGGTGGGGGAGACGAAACAGAAGTCTGTAAGGAGGAAGGAAAGAGATCAAGCGAGGTGCTCATGCAGCCACCTTCGTGCATTTTGGGAGATGGAACGGTTGACAGGACTGGCCCACTGTTCTCAGTTCTGTCACTTTGCTGTGTGGCCTTGAATACTTACCGTCTCAGAGCTTCTGTCACCTGAGCTGTTCGGGGGCTTCAGTAAGGTGCTGACATGGACAACCCAACCTTGTTGGTATCCTCTGGTGGTGTGTACTGACTGCCTGGGACTCTAGCTGGCATGGGGCAGTGCCTGGGTGTCTGCCTGGGTGCCAGGGGCTGCTTGAATTGTGCGGCCATTGGCCTCTGCCCCCCTTCCTTTGATAACTTCGGTCTAGTGGAAAGTAGTGGGGACCCACTGGAAAACAGTACAGTACTGGGTGGTATTTCCGTTTTCTGAAATTCCCCTTCCATTTATCTCCTTTTTTCCTCCAGGTGAGAAAATTCCGCACGTTGACAGAACTAATTCTTGATGCTCAGGAACATGTCAAAAATCCTTACAAGGGCAAAAAGCTCAAGGTGAGTGTCGGGGAGGAATCTGAGGGGTAAGAGAGTGGTCCAAAGAATGGATGGTGTCTAACTTTCACCCTTCCATTGTCCCTCCTTCTAGAAACACCCAGACTTTCCAAAGAAGCCCTTGACCCCCTACTTCCGCTTTTTCATGGAGAAGCGGGCCAAGTATGCTAAACTCCATCCTGAGATGAGCAACCTGGACCTAACCAAGATTCTATCCAAGAAATATAAGGAGCTGCCAGAGAAGAAGAAGGTGGGAGGAGTGGAAATACTGGGAGCAGCTGGCGGGACGGAAACGGGGTGTAGACATGGGACATGGGCAATTCAGCAGCACAGAGTAGGGTCTTGAGCAGCCACACCTCTCACCCCCTCCCAGGCCCACACACCATCACACTGGGCTGAGGCAGGCACTCGGGCCCACCTTTTGCCCCGTGGAGAATTCATAGCGCTCTTCTACGCACGTGTCCTCGTTAGGCTCCACTGCAGCTCTTCACCCTCCCAACATGGTTCACGTTTGATGTTCACAGTATCCTCATAAAGGTAACCCCAGAGGAGGGGTTATCCCGATTTGATGGGCGAAGCACTGAAGTGCAGGAGGGTATCATGTCCTAGGCCACACAGCTAATAATGCTAGAGCAGGACTTGGGGTGAGTGCCCCGGACCACCTGTCTAGTACTCTTCTCACTGTCATGTCCACGTGTTAGATGGACTTCCTTCCCCAGGCACACCTGTTCACCCAAAGACACACTTGTCCCGATGGCCTCGTGCTGTCCCAGACCATCAGAGACCCTTGACTTGGGGCAGGGATGGACACAGCCATCCCTGTGAGGGCGAGTGGTCTCTCACACAGATAAGCAGCAAAGCGTTGGAGCCTGCAGATGGGACTCGGGTGAGGTGAGGTAGGGACAGCGATGGACAGAGAGGAGATACTGGGTGGGGAGAGATGTTGGTGAGATGGGAGGCACATCTGCTAAGAAAGGAAACAAAAGTGTGCGTGGCCAGCTTTCTGGTAGGGGCACTGGTCATTGTTCTGTGAATGGCCCTTTCCCTGGTCGTGTGTCCCCCTGACTGCAGCTCACCTGCCATGGGTTCTGTACCCACAAAAGCTCAGAGCCAGCTCAGCTGGGTAAAACTGAAGACCAAGCTGAGCAGGAGTGGGAATCGCTGGAGCTCTCCTTGACACCTTTGATGGGGGATGTCCAGCGTGGGCTGGACACACACTACCCAGACACTCACAGGATGGGGGGAGAGGCAGAGGGCTCAGCTCCGGGGAAGGGCAGAAGAAGCTACGTGGTAAGGTGGACAGGGTGCTGGCCTGGGGACACATGACTTGGGCCTGTTCTGGCTCCCATCCAGTTGCTGTAGCGTGTCCTGAGGTAAGTCGCTCTGCTTCTCCAGGCCTAGTCTTTATCTGAGGTACGGAGGGAGGGTGGGCCTCAGCTGTGTGGTACCTTCCGGCTCTAAAAGCTGCTGTTTCATCTGTGGAGGACTGAGACGGGCCGAGGAGACTGGGCTCTGCCCCGAGGAAAGTGAGACTGCCATCCTGCCTGCCCCTGGTGCCCGTGAGAGGCAGGGATGCGGCTCGTGCACAGTGAGCCCCTGGCTCTTGTTGATCTAGGAAAGTGATGGAGAAAGGAGAGGTGAACATTGCTTGGGAGCCAGGACAGGATGGATGGGGAACAAAAAAAAAAAAGACTGGAAAGGAGGGAAAAGAGTGAGGAGTGTGGAGAGGAAGGCAGGATGCCGGGAAGGTGGTGGAGAGAAAGGGGTAGACGAGGTGGTTAGGGCTGCCAGGTAGCAGGGCAAGGGGGGAGGAGGCGCAAGGAGCCGTGTAGCAAGGAGCCTAGATGAGGGGGTTAGAAGCAGGGAAGAACATGATGGCTGAAGAGGGGAGGCAGGTGGTGTCAGACTGTGAAGGACAGCTAGACACCCAGAGCGTGGATGGGGGAAAAAATTCAAATTCGGGAGACAGGTGCATTAGGATGGTTTGTGTTGCAAGAGTGCATCCTGGATTCTCTTCAACACAATCTCCCCTGGTGCCTTGCAGGGCAGGACTTGGTGTGACCCAGCCCTGTGTACACCTCTTGATGGGCAGGCCAGTGCCAGCTGGGCTGCCAGACAGGAGAAAAGGGAGCAACGGGCAAGACTTACACCTCCTGACTCCTCATTATGGGAATTGGGGGGGGTGGATCCCGGCAAGGGGAATCCTAACCCTGTTGCAGCTCAGGGGGTATGACTGCTTAGGGTCATAACCCCCTGGTGAGACTCTGTACCTCTTTTAAAGAGGGAAGGGATTCAGATGTGTTCTGGGAGGCCCCTTGTGTGTGGTTCTAAGCCAACAGTCTGGGCTGTGGTTGAGTCTCCCCAACCCCCCAGGAGGCAGACCCTCGTTACCTGCTAGCTCCCACCATGCTCTGTTCACTCACGTCACCAAGTGGACAGCCAAGTAGCTAGCCAGGAGGACTCTGGGTGGCTTTTGTAACTCAGGCCTTGGGTTGTGGATGACCCCGTGACCTCCTCCCCCCAGATGAAATATATTCAGGACTTCCAGAGAGAGAAACAGGAGTTCGAGCGAAATCTGGCCCGTTTCAGGTAAGGCAGTGGAGCCCAGAGGTGGGCCACAGGGTGCTGGGTGTGGCAGGATAGGCTGGCACTGACCAGAACCTCAAGCTTGCCTTCCCTGAGGTGTGGAAGGTGGATGGGTCACCTGTAAGACCCTAGTGGGCCAAGCTCAAGGGTAGGGATGGGCAGGCAGCTGCTGTCTTACAAAGCCCAAGTAGGCCTAGGAACCTGGTGGGTGGGGCAGCTAGCTTGGGTCTCCCTGACAGGATTCCCCCCTCCACCCGTTGATGATTGCTCCCCACACGCTGGATAGGGAGGATCACCCAGACCTAATCCAGAATGCCAAGAAGTCGGACATCCCCGAGAAACCCAAAACCCCCCAGCAGCTGTGGTACACCCATGAGAAGAAGGTGTATCTCAAAGTTCGGCCAGATGTGAGTGTCCGGCCAGGGGGTGGGGGTGGAGGGCGTACAGCGGTGGTAAGGGGGGAGCCGCGCCAGGTCGGCTGGGCACGCACGGTGCAGGGGAGCAGGAGAGGAGGCCCCTCCCCAGGGGTGGGCTGCATGGACAGGGCCTGGGCCAGCTGGCGTGCGAGCGTATGCGTGCGTGCGTGTGTGAGCCTGTTCCCTTGCACCCAGGCGGGACCCCCGCCTCTCCGCCTTCCCCTCCTGGCCTGTGGGGGACACTCATGTGACCTCCTGTGGCCTGAGGGGGCGGGGGCCTCTGTGACCCCCTCCCCCCGCCCCTGCCCCTGCCCCTGGCTGCCTGTGTGTGTCTGACGGCTTTTGGTTTGCAGGCCACTACGAAGGAGGTGAAGGACTCCCTGGGGAAGCAGTGGTCTCAGCTCTCGGACAAAAAGAGGCTGAAATGGATTCATAAGGCCCTGGAGCAGCGGAAGGAGTACGAGGTTAGGCTTCCGCTGCGCTCCTCCCCATCCGGCTCTTCACGAGCCTCTGCCCTCTGACTCTGGCCTCCGCACTCTGCGGGAGGCAGTCACTCCCCATCTCTCCATTGAGGGAGGGGCCTTCTGGGCCCCTCGCCTCTGTCTCTACTCCCCCCCACCCACCCATGAGATCGCAGGCTAGGGCAGGGCAGGGTACCATGTCTCGTGTGGCAGCAGACACACGGCCACCCCCAGCTTTGCTCCCTGCCTCCCCCTCCCAGCGGCTCTCCCCTCACCCCGGCCCCAGCTAACCCCACACCCCGTTGGCCTCCATCCCCCCACCTCACTCTGCAGGAGATTATGCGAGACTATATCCAGAAGCACCCCGAACTGAACATCAGTGAGGAGGGCATCACCAAGTCCACCCTCACCAAGGCCGAACGCCAGCTCAAGGACAAGTTTGATGGGCGACCCACCAAGCCACCTCCGTGAGCACTGCCCTGGGTGGGTGGGTGGGCAGCTGGCAGCTAGGAGCTGGACTGGCAAAGGGACTCGGCCCAATGTTTGAGAGTAAAGAGGCCTGCTGTCTGGGACTACCCTGGTTGCTCACTGGGGTGCCCCTCCCTTCCTGCTGGTGTTGACAGGAACAGCTACTCACTGTATTGCGCAGAGCTGATGGCCAACATGAAGGATGTGCCCAGCACAGAGCGCATGGTGCTATGCAGTCAGCAGTGGAAGCTACTTTCTCAGAAGGAGAAGGACGCCTATCACAAGAAATGCGACCAGGTGAGCTCTGGCCGGGAGAACTCCTGGAGACTCCTGGCCCCTGACTGGGGCATGGAGGCCTGAGGTCTGACCTAGCTAGGGTCAGTCAGACCCTGGTCAGAGGTGCCTTGGGCTCTGGGAAGGGGAGGCAGGGAACTAGGTTCAGCATCTGGGCTGATCAAGGGCAGACAGTCTCGGGCTCCATGCTTACACCTGTTGGAGGGTGACCAGAGCCTCGGTGAGGCCTAGACAGCTTGCTGTGGGCTGCTGTTCCTCTAGAGGGCCTCCAGTGAAGCTGCCCTCACACTGACCCAAAATCCTCTTCATTTCCCAGAAAAAGAAAGATTACGAGGTGGAATTGCTCCGTTTTCTAGAGGTGAGTCCCCATGGGTGAGACTGTGGACAGAGAAGCCTGGGGATTGGTGGGCAAGGCCTTTGGGCCACCCTGGGAACAGGCATGCAGCCCGTGCGACCTCTTTTCCCTGGACCAGAGCCTGCCCGAGGAGGAGCAGCAGCGCGTCCTAGGGGAGGAGAAAATGTTGAACATCAACAAGAAGCAAGCCACCAGCCCTGCCTCCAAGAAGCCCTCCCAGGAAGGGGGCAAGGTAGGCAGGGAGCCAAGTTGGGTGGGGAGAGGACCAGGCTCCATCAGCACTGGGTGGACCCCAGCCCTCTTTGCACGTCTACAGGGTGGCTCAGAGAAGCCCAAGCGACCCGTATCAGCCATGTTCATCTTCTCTGAAGAGAAGCGGCGGCAGCTGCAGGAGGAACGGCCGGAACTCTCAGAGAGCGAGCTGACCCGCTTGCTGGCCCGCATGTGGAACGACTTGTCAGAGAAGAAGAAGGTCAGACTTGCCAGACCAGAGGGCCTGCCGGGCTCCAGCCTGGGCCATTTTGCCCTAAGGGCGAGCTGCATTTCCTCAGCCGGCTACACGTGTGTCTGGGCTCAGATGGTGGGGTTGGGAGGCCAGCAAACCCGGAAGGCGGGAAGCTGTCAGCTGAGGGCAGTTGGGTCTCTGGGGAGCTGGTTGATGATGCTAGAGACATGTGCAGCAGCCCTGGCCTCTGCTTGCCTCCCTCTTGCAGTGTGGGGGAGAGCTGGATGGGGATCGCGCGCCCCCTGGGGGTGGCCAGAAAACTTACACCCTGTGCACGCCTTGGCAGGCCAAGTACAAGGCCCGCGAAGCAGCACTGAAGGCCCAGTCAGAGAGGAAGCCAGGTGGGGAGCGTGAAGACCGGGGCAAACTGCCAGAGTCACCCAAGAGAGCCGAGGAGATCTGGCAACAAAGCGTCATTGGCGACTACCTGGCCCGCTTCAAGGTGGCAGGGAGTGGGAAAGGGGTGGTTCTACAGCTTGCCCATGCAGGCCTGCTCCAGCCCCAGATGACCCTCCCACAGCTGACGCCTCTGTCTGTCCCCAGAATGACCGGGTGAAGGCCTTGAAAGCCATGGAGATGACATGGAACAACATGGAGAAGAAGGAGAAACTGATGTGGATTAAGAAGGCAGCTGAAGACCAAAAGCGATATGAGGTGAGAAGGGGGCTGCTGGTTAGCAAAGTGGGGCGGGATGGAGGGGCCACCTGCCTCCACAGAAAATCTCAAGAGCCCTGTTTGGGGTGGGCAGCTTTCCTCACTGTGTGGAGCTTGGAGCCGGAATCCCCAGCCTTGGTGGTTTGACCCTGAACAAGTCACTTCCTTCTCCAAGGCTCAGTCAGGCGTCATTAAAACTGGAGTGACGATACTCATCACGAGTGCGATTTTGAAAGCACTTTTCATCAGCAGTGCCCAACACAGGTGGGAGTTGTTAGGAATTGGCTCCCTGGCAATGCCTCAGTTTCTCCCCCTTCCTTCCTTATGAAAGGAGAGTCAGCAACGGCACTAATGGCATGGGTCAGACTGTTTTGGGAGCTGGGCTGGGGTGAGTGACCTTCCTGGGTTTCCCTGCAGAGAGAGCTGAGTGAGATGCGGGCACCGCCTGCTGCTGCAAACTCATCCAAGAAAATGAAGTTCCAAGGAGAACCCAAGAAGCCTCCCATGTGAGTCTGGGGGCTAGACCCCAGCCTGGGGGTGGGGACAGTCAGAGCTAGAAGGTTGTATGGTTGGTATCCTGACTGTCCCTGCACCACCTGCACCTCCCAGGAATGGTTACCAGAAGTTCTCTCAGGAGCTGCTTTCCAACGGTGAGCTAAACCACCTGCCACTGAAGGAGCGCATGGTAGAAATCGGCAGCCGCTGGCAGCGCATCTCCCAAAGCCAGAAGGATCACTACAAAAAGCTGGCCGAGGATCAGCAGAAGCAGTACAAGGTGCACCTGGACATCTGGGTCAAGGTGAGAGGGCACAGGACCCTTGGCAGGGATAGGGCGGCACTGTGCCGGCTGGGGTACCTTCACGATCTCACTAGGCCGCCCGTCTATCCTGCAGGGGACCTTAATGCCCAAGATCAGGCATTAGGTAGCTTACTCCAGGTCACATCCCCAGGAAGTAGGAAAGTCCAAACCAAGCTGCTTTTTCCTCCTTCATCTGGGACCAGAGACCCCCTCCTAGGCTCTGGCTGACCCTCCAGCCTCTGAGCTCCCAGCCCCTGCGTCGTTGAGGAGTTTGGATCTATAAAACAGGGAGAACCACCTATGTCCCCGCTGCCACCCTCACAGGTTGGCTGAGGACCCAGGGAAACAACAGGGTTCAGGTGTTCTAGAAGCCTGGCAAGCCCCAGGCTTGCCTGGTCCATAGCTCTGGACTGGTGCTAGAGTGGGAGTGATGCTCCCAAGCTAGGAGGCCCATATCGGGGCTCCCCCCGAGTGGAGGAAGACCCCGACTCCGAGTCCGCGTGTGGTTAGAGCAGCAGGAGAGACATGCGAGCCAGAAGCCTTGAGACAGGGCAGCTTAGAGAACGACTCAGGGCATCTGAAGCAGAAATACTTGGAGTCGTGTTTTCAGATCCCAGGGGCTCTCCGCAGAGACCCAGGGGATGGGGGATGGTGGGGGGCAGGCAGGGGTGAAGATGTGATCACGAGTCGCTCAGCCCTCTGCATAGCGCTCGGTTGCGGTGTTTGTGTGGAGTCCAACCATCACCCCCTCCTGTCTTCCCCAGAGTCTGTCTCCCCAGGACCGTGCAGCGTATAAAGAGTACATCTCCAATGTGAGTCCGGTCTGGGAACAGGGTGGTGGGGGAGTGATGGGGAGATGGGGGGACTGTGGGACTCACGATTGTTCCCTTTGTGTCCCCATCCTCCGCTGCAGAAACGTAAGAGTCTGACCAAGCTTCGAGGTCCGAACCCCAAGTCCAGCCGGACTACCTTACAGTCCAAGTCGGTGAGGAGCCCCTCCAGGCAGCTGGGTGGGGGGGTAGGGCGGGACATGACAGACACACTCACCATCGCCTCCATCCCAGGAGTCCGAGGAGGATGACGAGGAGGACGACGAGGAGGACGACGAGGAGGAGGACGAGGAGGAGGACGGGGATGGGGACTCCTCCGAGGACGGCGGGGACTCCTCCGAGTCCAGCAGCGAAGACGAGAGCGAGGACGGGGATGAGGTGGGTGGCGGGGCCAGTGGGAGGGGGAGGGCGCGGACCTGCAGGGACAGCGCCTGGTAAAGCCCCCCTCACCCCCCAGAACGAGGAGGACGACGAAGACGACGACGAGGAGGACGACGACGACGACGACGAGGACAACGAGTCGGAGGGCAGCAGCTCCAGCTCCTCCTCCTCGGACTCCTCGGAGTCGGACTCCAACTGAGGCTCGCCCCACCGGGGCTCCCCCCACTGATCACCTTTGTTTCCCCCCCATGTTCTGTCCCCCGCCCCCTAGGCTCCCCCACTTTCTTTCTTTCTTTTCTTTTCTTTTTTTAAACAACATATGGTGGGGGGAGGGGCTGGAGGAACCCAGGCCGGGACTCTGCAGCCTCAGAGACTTCAGCTCTGGGGGGCCTCTGGGGGGTACAACTGGCAGCCTGAGCCACCACTGGACTGGCCCAGCCGACCCCTCTTCTGCACTTGTGGCTCCGGCGTGGACAATGGACCTAGGAGTGGGGTGGGGAGGTCCCAAAGAGTTTAGTGAGGCCCTGCACACCTGCAGCCCAGCCCCTGGGTGGGTGGAACGTGGCGGGGGGGAAAGGACCCTCCCCAGAGGGGCTTGCTGCCTGGACCCCTGCATTGGAACTGGAGGCAGGGAAGAGGTGGGGAGAGGAGGGCGGGTGCCTGTGAGAGAATGGGCGCTGCCCCACAGCCCTCTCCCCTGCCCCCTGCAGGGAGGAGCTGCCTGGACCCACTCCTGGGGGGAGGGGGCAGAAGTGTTTTTTATATATGTGTATATATATTTTTTTTTTAAGCTCTGAGCTGTCAAGGAGACGTTTCCTACCGATCTCGGCTGCCGTCTCTGTTGTCATTTCTGGGAGAGGGAGGGTTTAGGGGGTAGGTCTGGGACTTTTTTAAAACGGTCTTGATGCATATGGACAAGTGTATGTGTGTGTGTGCGTGTGTGCGTGTGTCCTGTACATAACATGGGTGCACCTGTGGATGTATGTGTGTGAGTGTGTGAGAGAGAGAAGGGGGCACCCACCTCAGTCTGAATCTGTAAAGGGGTTGGTGGACCAGGGAAACACTGGTCCTGGTGGGAACAGGCTGGGGTGGCCCCTTTCTCTGCATCCTCTGCTTTGCCTAATATCTGGTTTTGGGGGGTGTACTGAAGCCACTCACTGCTTCCTATCCCGGCTTCCCTCTGCCAGGGCCACATGACTGTGAGCTGCTGCTGGTCTGCCGTGTCCGGCAGGATGGTGGGGAGGGGACAGACAGGGTGAACCCGAAAGCTCTTACTTGGTCGGCAATGCCTCGCAGCTCATCCCAGGCACGCCTGGCCACCCTAAGCGCAACCTGGGCTTCAAGAAATGTGGTGGAAGCTCTTACCCTACACCTCTCCTGCCTTTCCTCCTTACCTCCCGTCCCTCTTTCCTTTGATTTCTCAGGTCTGCTCCCTTCCCCACTCCTAAACCCACAGCTGGGGAAGAGGTCTGCAAAAGCTGCTTTTGCAGCTGTCCCTCTAACCCTTTCCATCCATCCCCAAATTTTTGGAACCCTGGTTCCTAGACTCATAAGAAGCCAAACCACCTTGTTTCTCTGGATTTAACATTTTTGTTCATAATTAAATTTTGGCCTTCTCCCCCCCCCCCCAATCATGTCAGTGACCTATTTAATAGGGTTTTGTGCTTTTCCACCTTCCTCCTCTGAATGAAAGCCATGGGGTGGGGAAGAGTGGGAACTGCCTTGGAAGTGGGGTGGGAACGGTGGGTCCCTGCTCCCAAAGGGAGGCAGACAACTTGCCTTGGACATGGTGCTGGGGGTGGGGGAGCTGGGGAGGTACACTCCCTGCTCCCACTCCCCTTCCTTTGTCCTGATCCTGGAATTAGGTACAGGGGCTCATAGCTTCTATTCCCCAGGTCCCCTGCAAAGAACCCCATCTCCCTGTTTGAATGCCCCTGCACTGTTGTGTTTTAGTGGAATGTGTTTTCATTTGAAAGCAACTTTGGGGCACTTTTTTTTTTTCCTGTTTTGAAAATTGAAAAATTCTTACAGTACAAACTGGGCTGTGGGAGTGGGGGTGTTGGTGCTGTAAGAGGTCACTCTGAGTGCATTTTGGCACTGGGATGGGATGGCTGGGGTGGGAGGGCCCCCACTCCCCCCCTTTTTTTTTCTAATATTTAAGGAGTGTTTTTGTAGGTTTCAACAACAGCAACTTGAATTTGTATCATGGGAGGTGGGAGGGAGTGGCTTAGAGGTGTCTGCCTAAGCTTAAGGCCAACTGTGGAAGTTTTTGTTTCCCCTTTTTTTGTACAATAAAATGAAAAACAAAGGTTTGCCTACTGTCTGGTCACTGGAATCAATGAAGGTTGAGGGCAGGGGTGGCCCCACAGGTTCAATGTAGAAAGCCAGCTGTTTTACCCCTTTCTAGAACCTTCCTGAAGGTTCCATCAGTAACCTACATTCATATTGTTTTGTGCTACTATTCTTGCACTTTCTTAGTTTGCTTACCTTGGGTTATCAGATCACTAGACTCTGAACTTGAAGAACAAATATATTTCTTGCCTGGGAAATTGGGGGTTCTTGAACTGTTAAGGTAGGGTTTGCTCCAGACAGTTGGGGTAACCCTTGCAATTTTAACCCTAAGTGTGAACCAGGGTTAGAAACAACTTTCTCAGCTCCACCCAGACTACAGATAGGAAACGTGGCTGGGCCGAGATGACTAGCTCTGTGTGGTCAAGGAAGACAGCCTTCCCTGCATAGGCCTTGCCTGGCTTCCTGGACTACTAAGGGCCGAAGATCCAGACCTGTCAGAATTTTCTCTTGCTGTCACATTGCTCTCCTTGGCCAACCTTCTGAAAACCTCATTGTTCCCCTATGGTCTCCCATTTCCTCACCTCCCACTCAATGGTTCCTTCCAGGTGACTTTAAAGTCCCCAACATGTTCATTGTCTCTCTTGCCATCTAAGTATTAGATCTGCTGGTATTAGAGCCTTAATTCTACCCTTCTTGCTCTATGAACCTCCATATTACCCAAAACCATTCCAAAAGGTGGTATCTACAGCGACCGCTCTTCCAAGCTACAGCCCTCTGCAGACGCCTGTATATCCTCTGAGAGAGCTTGCCGACACATTATACCTCAAGATGCAAAATAACCACCAATCATCTAGTTATTCAGCCCAGAATCCGGGGCATCAGCTTTGAATCCTCTTCTTTCAGCTACACCTTCATTCAGTGGCCATGACCTGTCCATTCCACTTCTTGTATCTCTCTGAAATCTGTCTATCCTCTCCACTCCTGCCCCCACATCCTGTTTAATGCTTCCATGATGCTCAACTTCTGCAAAGACCTAAAACACATCTTCCTACTTGTGCTCTTGTCCCCTACAGTCAATTCTGTACACAGCAGTCAAAAAGTTGTCTTTTCAAGACAAATCTAATTACTTCTGTACTTAACTTAGCGTCTCTTACCACGGCCTAACGCTGTTCGGCATTTCACTTCCACCTCCTCTCATCCCACTCTTCCTAATCCAGCCAAGTGATCGCCCATTTGTTCAAACGTGTCTACCACAGGGTCTTTGCACTTGTCCTCTTTGCCAAAATGCTATCCCTCCAACACTTCACATAGCTGTTTTTCTCATCCCTCAGGCCTCAGCTCAACTATCACTTCACAGACAGGCCCTTCCTGACCACCATTTCGAGAGCATTCTCTCTCCTATATTTCCATATTTATACATCTGTTTACTTGTTTATTGTCTATCTCCCTCTGTAGAAGTTGACCCGCTGACTCGTTACAGAATTCCCATCCTCTAAAACTGCCCAGCATCCATCTGACACTCAAAAAAATCATGGTGAATGAGTAAGTATGCCCCACAAGGCCCCGGGTGATCCCCTGCTGGTCTCTGCTCCAACTACACCAGCCATCCATGTCTCAAAACACATACCCCTTTGCCTTGTGTATGTATGTACACATAGCCATGCCCTCTCCCTAGAATGTTTCTCTTCACCTCTCTGCCTAATGAACTCAAGGTGACACTATTGGGGGGCGGAGGCAGGATGTAGGGAGGAAGAGTTCTTCCCTAACTCCACTGATGAAAATATCTCTAAGTCATTTGTTTCTTCAGCAACCTGTATGCCTTCATATTCAGTCTTTATTTATTTTTTATTTTTTTAAAGATTTATTTATTTATGCATACAAGAACTGGGGCACAGGCCAGATGTGCGGGGGGGGGGTGTGTGAGAGGATTCACCAGAGACAGCGTGGGGAGCAGAACAGGTAGAATGACTGAAATACACTGTTGAGTGGAGCAGCAGGGAAGCCAGGAGAGGTCTGCTGCGCCATGTGGGTAGCTCATGCTGCAGAGGCTGTGGATATCTTCACAGTGCTGTGCTTAACCCCTTGAGCCACCAGGGAGGCCCAGTCAGTCTTATTTCTTTCACATCAGGCTTTGCCGGGCTGTATACTCTGCTAGGACAGGGTCTGTGTGTCTCTGTAGATCATTGCTATAACCCCAGGGCCTCACCCAGAGCCTGGAGGAGCACAGTCCTTACTGTTTATTGACTGGTGCTAACTGTGGAGATTGGGCATGTGCCCAAAGTGGTCATGACCACAGAGCAGCGCAGACCAAGTGCCAAATGAACAGTATAACCCGGTTGTAAAGGAGTTTGGTGTGAGGATGGCCATGGGTGGGGGAATAAGGAAGGATTAAGGTAAACAGGGAGGCGACAGGAAGGCTTCTTGGGCATATGTAAATTCCTCAGAGCAGGATGTACTGGGCATATTTAGAGACTAAGAAACAGATCAGTATCACCAGCGTGGAGAATTCTGAATTCACACTGTGGACGTTCTTAAAAGCCTGGTTCCTCAGTCCCTTGCTCGGGACCCAAGTTAAACCAACTTCTGAGAGTTTCCACAACTATACCCACAGGAAGTCTAACATATCCCAGATCGAACTTGCCATTGTGAATCCTCACATATTCTCAAAGGTACCAGTTTGGTTAAAGGTGTTTTCAGAGCCTCTTTCGTTTACTCCATTCACCTCAATTAATACTAAAAACCCTTCTCCTAGGTATTATCCAAACGCCGCACTCCAGAGTGATTGACTTAAAAGGCAAGTCTTTTCAAATGACTCCCCATATTTACTTCTCATAGCCTCTAAGGTTAAAGCCCACAAACTCCTCAGCACATCAGTAATTCCCTATGTTCTGACCTGCTTACCTCCTGCTGCGTCCTTACCCGTTGCTATGTTATAACTAGTTTCCAGACTGCTCCATGATCTGAAAGTTTGCTGTCTCAGATGTCCAGTGCCTTCCCAGCCTTTCTTGACCTAGTCCATCTCCCACTACAAGAAATCTTTCCTTACATCACTGGAGCCCTCCTGGCCATCTTTTGTCCCCTCTGCACTTCTCCCTCGTCTTTTTTAAGGATTTATTTATTTATGCATACAAGAGCTGGGGTACAGGCCAGAGGTGTGGGGGTGAGAGGATTCACCAGAGACAGAGTGGGAAACAGAACAGGCAGATTGACTGAAGTACACTGTTGAGGGGAGCAGCGGGTGAGTAAGGAGAGGTCTACTGCACCATGTGGGTTGCTCCCTGGCCAGCTGCGGAGGGCATCGATCTCATGCTTCAGAGGCTGTGGACAGCTTCATAGGTTGCGTCTTAACCCCTTGAGCCACCAGGGAGGCCCTGTCCCTTGTCTTTTTCATATTACTTGGCAATTCTTTTCCTATAGTCTGTCTACCCCATAAGTGAATTTTTAAAAAAAAGATTTATTTATGCATACATGAGCTGGGGTGTAGGCCAGAGGTGCCGGGAGGGTGAGAGGATTCACCAGAGACAGAGTGGGGAGCAGAACAGGCAGATCTACTGAAATACACTGCTGAGGGGAGCAGCGGGGGAGACAGGAGAGGTCTGCTTTGCCATGTGGGTAGCTCCTTGGCTGGGGAATCGAAATCCTACTGCAGTGGCTGCGGATAGCTGCATATAGCTTCATAGTGCTGAGACTTAACCCTTTGCACCACCAGGGAGGCCCAAGCTGTGGGCCTCCAACTGTCTTAGTTTCAATTTTTTTTTTGTACCCATGATCTCTAAGAATTTTACAGAGCACGGTAGTAAGATTTATCAAACATCTCCACGGAGTTAAGTTTTCACATGCACTGACTTGTCAATCTTCCCAACAACCTAATAATAGGTATTCTTATTACAACTGTTGACAGCAAAGGAAACTGAGGCAACATTGATTTGACCAAGCTCCATTTGTTAAATCTACAGATTTAAATTCAGAGGTGACTCTGGTCTTGGATTATCACCTCAGTGTTTGCTGAGGACTCAAGTGCCAACGATAGCACCAAAATAAGTGACGTAAGACTTTCCCCTTTAGGGTTAAGCACCGCACTAAAAGGCAATCCCCAGCCTCCGCAGCAAGAGTTCCATCCCTCGCTGGACAGGGAGCAACCCACATGGCACAGCAGACCTCTCCTGTCTCGCCCACTGCTCCCCTCAGCAGTGTATTTCAGTCATTCTGCCTGTTCTGTTCCCCACTCTGTCTCTGGTGAATCCTCTCACCTCCCCGCCCCCCGCACCTCTGGCCTGTACCCCAGCTCTTGTATGCATAAATAAATAAATTAAAAAAAAAAAGACTTTCCCCTTTAATTTTATCCCCTGAGGGAGGGGGGCTGCCACATGCCCAGGACTCCAGACAGAGTCCCCCGAGACAGAGGCTTCAGTGTAGGCATCTAGGCCCTTTCCTCCAGGAGGTAAAGCGGGACTGCGAGAGCTTGCGAATTTGGGCACACCCAGGGGAGTAGCATCGGCTAGGGGCAAGGGTCTGGTCAGTGCAGACAGGCTGAGAGGTGGTGGGTTCCGGAAGCAGGAAAGGCGAGCAGGTGTAGGATCTAAATTAAGATGAGGGCGGGGAGGGTGCTCCGCTCCGAAGGGCGCAGCTCAGCCTCCGCCTTCAGCGGGGGACCCTCATTCCGGCGTTTGTTGAGTCAATGGCCTGGAGCGGGCTAAGACTCGCCCAGAAACGGGAAACGGACGTTCGGACCGGCCCCTTCGGCTTCATGGCTTTTCTAGCCAGAGGTGCCAACTGCGCCCCACTTCAACTCTTGGCCTCTTCACAGAAGTGGCTGCACGCTTCGGGGTAACCTCCGGGGTGGAGGGGTTGGGTTGAAAGTGTGTGCGGTGGGGGGAAAAGAGTCGGGAGCCCCGAGGGAAGGGCGGGGGAGCCTGGGCCGGAAGGCGACCCAGGCTCGGCCGGGAGCCGGCGCTCTCTTTCGACGCCACCCGCTGCCCCCGCCCCGGAGCCGGCCGGGACGGCACAAGGTCTCCGCCCCCTGCGCACCGCGCACCTCACCTTGAACGGCGCCCCACCCACCGCCGTCCTATTGGGCCGGCCGGGCCGAGGGGAGACGGAGATTGGCCGAGGTGACTCCCGAAGGCCCCGCCCATCTCCCCGCCCCCGTCCCCGTCCGCCGGTACTTTGGACGGCGGCGTGGCGCCCCTCCTCCCCGCCCGGTCCCCGCCCCCTGGAGCAAATGCTGCCGAGCTGCGGCCGCGGGGCAGATGCACGCGCTCGGGCCCTTCTAGCAGGCGCGAGCAGTCGCTGGGCGCGCGAAAGCGAAAGAAGGAAGAGGAAGGGAGGGCGGGGGCGGGGTGTTGAGGAGGGGCGGGAGGAGGAAGAGGAGGAGGTTGGAGCGCGTTCGCGCCTGGCCTCGCGCCCGCGCGGAGGGAGGGGGAGAGGGGCGCGCGCGCGCACGCTCGCGTTCTCGCTCGCTCCATCCATCCATCCTCCGGTCGCGGCACGCGCGCGCGCTCCGGGCTCGCGCCGCACCCCCCGCCCGGGAGAGGCGGGCTGGAGTGGGGGGCGGGGGGAGGGGCGCGCGGACGGCGCGCGGACTGCGCGCGGGCGGGGTGAGGTGAGGAGGAGGAGGCGGCGACGGGACGAGAAGGGAGGGGAAGGGGCCATGGCCGCCCGGTGAGGCGGCGAGGCGGGGGGGCGGCCCGACCCCCCGGCCCCGGGCCCTGGGCCCCGGGGAGAGGCGAGGACGGACCGACGGACATGGGGCTCCGGAGCAGCCGCCGCCGCCGCCGCCGCCGGAGGACGCGGCCCTGAGAGGCCGCCGGGCCCCGGCGCGGCCCCCCGGGCGGGGTGAGTATGGGACGGAGACGGGGAGGGGGAGGGGCCTGCGGGGGGCGGGGGGCGGGGCCCGAGGCGGGGCTTGGGCCCCCTCCCCCCCAGGTCTGGGTCAGCGCCCCTTCCCCTCCCCCCGGGCCGACGCGGAAACGCCCGGCTTCCCCCGGCTTCCCGACCTGGCCCGGGCCCCCTTCTCTCCCCCTGTCTGGGTCCCCCCTGGGCGGGGCAGGGCCGGCCGGGGAGGGGGCGCGGGGCCTTTGTTAGGGAGCCAGGCCCCAGCCCCCGGGACAATAGAGACACCCTCCGGGACTCCTCTCCCGGCCGGCCCGGGCTGCCGGCGGGCGGGGACGGAGAGGGACCGGGACGCGTCCCGCTCTGCCCACTCTCTAGGGGTCGGTCTGTCCCGGACCGGCGCCGGCCTCCGGCTGCTCGGCTCTCCTCCCCCCAGTCGGTATGATGCAGCAGCAGTGCCGCAGGGACGGGGGAAGAGCCGAGGCCCGGCCTCTTAGCCTCCCCAGTGCCCCTGGCTCATTTGTCAGTCCCCACCCCACTCTAGGCCAGCAGCTCCTTAAACTCGTACCCACCGTTCAGAGGGGCCCCGGACTGTGGGCGCCGTTTCTGAATCCTTTGGTGGGGATTCTTGGACTTTGGGGCTCTTGGAGAGACTTCCGGGCTGGTCCTGAGGGAGGGAGGGTGGTTATCTAAAAGAAGAACAGGTAAGGGGAGTGCCCACTCCTGGCATGCCACCCCACCAAGCTGTACCCCCTCTTGCTCCTGGTGGCTGGAAATGTCCCCAAGCTCTATGTTTCTGTAGACACTGCTCTCCCCTTGTAGTGGCAGGCTTATTTCAAGGGAAGACAGAATGGGGTGAAGGTTGTAGGGTCCTAGGGCCATTCTTACTTCTGGTAGCAGTACCCCCCCAAGTGGACATCCTGGCTGAAAGCAGAGGTGACTCTAAGGAGAGCCTCGGGAAGGGGAGGGGGTGTATTTAGGAGCCTGTGCAGTTTCTTTGCCACACCCTGTGGGTTTGCTTTGAGGCCTTGGAGTTCCTTCTCCTCCCCCTGCTGCATTGCACCATGGGTATCAAAGAGGGGTTTGAGTTTTGGGGACTTGGGGTGAGCTGCTGCCTCCTATGGACCTAGATTCTGATTGGCAGTGGAGTGCAGGGCCTGAGTTGAGGCCCTGAAAGGACTAGGCCCCCATTAGATTTCAGGCCCTGGAAGCACATCCAGGCTTAGTGAGCCTGGGCCCTGGGGAGAGGTATATCCTGATGCCAGGATTAAGCTCTGGGCAGCGAGGTGCGGAGGGGAGGTGGCAGCCGTCAGAGGTGCCTTGGACTCACACCAACACCCCCACCCCCATGTGTGCAGCCGTGTTGCCGCCCGCTGTGCTATGAGCAGTCAGAGCGCCGTCTCCACAAGAGTTTACAAATGAAAATGGAGGAAATGTCTTTGTCTGGCCTGGATAACAGCAAACTAGAGGTGAGGGCTCCCCCACATGTGCCTCTAGTTCTTTTTCTTGATGTCTCTACGTCGCTATATCTGGCATCCACGTCTAAGAGGAATTTGGGTAGTCAGCCTTGTTCCTTAAAGGGAATAGCCAGCTGAAAAGACCCAAGATCCAGAAGAAGAAAGAACTCGAAGTCAAGATGGGGAAAATGGCAAAGAAAGCATTATTTTTGGCCAGGGCGATTTGGCAGGCGATTTGTTTGGTGAGAGTTGCTCTCAGTCCAGGGGGCTGTCACTCTCGTGACCGTGGGTGTTCTCCCCTGGGGCCCAGGCCATCGCTCAGGAGATATACGCGGACCTGGTCGAGGATTCTTGTTTGGGATTCTGCTTTGAGGTACATCGGGCTGTCAAGTGTGGCTACTTCTTCCTGGACGACACGGACCCTGATAGCATGAAGGATTTTGGTGAGCCTCTGGGTCGAAGGAGCGCTGTCTAGCCCTGCTCTGGGAGTACTTGGAGTTTCCTTCTCTGGAAAATGCACCAGATGTGCAGCCTAGAGCTCCTGTGAGCTTAGGCAGGGGTTTGAAGAGGTCATGGGTGGGAACAAGAGGTGAGGTCCTGCACCTGCCCTGATCGCCACGCCTCTCCTGTCCCCAGAGATCGTGGACCAGCCGGGGTTGGACATCTTTGGACAGGTTTTCAACCAGTGGAAGAGCAAGGAGTGTGTTTGCCCCAATTGCAGCCGCAGCATTGCCGCCTCTCGCTTCGCTCCCCATCTGGAGAAGTGCCTGGGAATGGGTCGCAACAGCAGCCGGATCGCCAACCGCCGGTGAGGGTTTCTCCCCCTGCAAGAGCCAGAGCTGCTCGCCATTTGTAGCCCGTATAGTTCCCTGGGTGCATTGGTGGGAAATGGAGGGAGGGTCACGCTTCGCCACAGAAGCTCCACTCTACTCTGAAGTTGGAGGCAGAGAGAGGTCGCAGTCTTGACCCTTTCTCTTCCCCGCCCTTGGCAGGATTGCCAATAGCAACAATATGAACAAGTCTGAGAGTGACCAAGAGGACAACGATGACATCAATGACAACGACTGGTCCTATGGCTCGGAGAAGAAAGGTGTTTGCGGGGCCTGGGGAAATTTGGGGGGCGGTGGGGTGAGGCGGGCAAGTAGGAATTGTAGGTATAAAGGCCCCGAGTTGTGATCCTGAACAAGGGGGTGATGGGAGTGTATAGCTTTGTACTTTTCTTTAGACATCCTTAGATTAGGAACTTAAAAGTGACCCTGCCCTTTGTCCTTTTGTCCTACCACAGCCAAGAAGAGAAAATCAGACAAGGTGAGAGCTGGGGCAAGCATGAGGGAAATGTGGGTGAAGGACAGATACCCTCCCCTTTGGGCAGGGAGTCCGTGGGTATCTTGACTCAAGTCTGAGGTCATTGGGTGCTTCTCTGGGTTTCAGGGTGAGAGTGTCTATGGTGGGCAGGAGGGGCAGTAGAGAGGCCTTGGGGCATTGGGGAGGAGGGTATATGGGTTGCCAGGCCTCTTAGTGGGGAAGAAAAGGAGCAATTTGAGGATGTTTCTTTGTCAAATCTTTTTTCCTTCCCTGGGCTCTCGGCTCCCCCTTATCGTTACCCTTTCCCCAAAGCTATGGTATCTCCCATTCCAGAACCCCAATTCCCCTCGAAGATCCAAGTCTTTAAAACACAAAAACGGTAAGTGGGGCTGGAGCAGCAGGAATGATTATGGCTCCTGGGACTATTGCTGGAGGGCAGAGGTGGGGGGTCTGGGGGAGAGGGGTATTGAGGGAGGGCCTGTGATCCTTCTGTCACCCCCACTTCCTCTCTGGTTATTTTCAGGGTTCTCTGTCTGTACCTCTGCATCAAACACCCTTCCCCTTCTTTTTTCTTCTTCAGGGGAACTTAGCAATTCGGATCCTTTTAAGGTGAGTAGTGGCTGCCCCTCTTATGATCTCTCCATTTTCCTTGTGAATTGGGTGGGATTTGGACAAGTGGAGATCAAAATGCCACAGCTGGGGCATTTAGGTGGGTGGGGTATTTAGGTCTTCTGTATTTGCTTTTTCTGGGTCCCAGTTCCTCACCCACATGCATTTGGGATGGAAGGAATCACTGGAAAACTGTTGGGCCATCCTAAAACCTCAGCTGGGAAGGGATGAGAAGGGGTTCTCTGCTCCCCCTCACTGACTGCCTCTTCTCTAACCTGTACTCTGGTTCTTCCCCAGTATAACAACTCAACTGGGATCAGCTATGAGACCCTGGGGCCGGAGGAGCTGCGTAGCCTGCTCACCACGGTGAGGGACCCCAGGGTGGGGAGGGTCCCTTTGGGAGTGGGCCAGAGCCACAATCAGTGGTCAGGGCCCTGGTGGAGGAGACTGGTGACAGCAGTCAGCACTCACTCTCTGGAATTAGGTTTTTGGGCCAGTAGTAGTCTGGGACCTGGACACTTGGGGGCCATTTCTACTTGGGCAATCTGGCATTGTAGGGAAGAGAATGGTCTAGAGTTTAGAGTAGGCCCCCTCCATCCCTCCTTTCAGCTTATATTCCTTTTCTAGCAATGTGGGGTGATCTCTGAACACACCAAGAAGATGTGCACAAGGTGAGCTCAGAATCTAGAAGAGGGGCCAGGGGGCCCTCCTGCACACTCACCCTGAGCATGGGTTGGGAGTACCCCTGGACTGGAGCAATAGGATTCCCTCCTTTCCCTGACTGTCCATCCCTCCCACCTCTCCTGAGGGGGCGGGGCTTCACCTGAATTCCTCAGACCCTCCCTACCTTGTCATGGTCTGATTCCTCTCTCCCTACTAGGTCCCTGCGCTGCCCCCAGCACACAGATGAGCAGCGGCGAGCTGTGCGGATTTACTTCCTCGGACCCTCAGCGTAAGTGATCCTCTGAAGAGGGGCGGTAGGTTGTGGGAGGTTAGAATGGTGATTCCCGGAAAACCCTCCTTTGGCTCGTCCCCTTTCCAGCGTCCTTCCAGAAGTCGAGAGTTCTCTGGATAATGACAGTTTTGACATGACTGACAGCCAGGCCCTGATCAGCCGGCTTCAGTGGGACGGCTCCTCTGACCTCTCACCCTCTGATTCAGGCTCCTCCAAGACGAGTGAGAATCAGGGATGGGGTCTAGGTAGGTGACACAGCTGAGCATGGGGCTGGGCACACCGGTATTCTCTTACCACAGCCCCACCTTCATTCCTCTCTTTTCCTTAGGTACCAACAGCTCCGAGTCACGGAAAACCAAGAAAAAGAAATCCCATCTGAGCCTGGTAGGGACTGCTTCCGGCCTGGGCTCCAATAAGAAGAAGAAGCCAAAGCCACCGGCACCCCCAACGCCCAGCATCTACGATGACATCAACTGACTTGGGTGCAAGGGATAGCCTTTGGCTGTGCAGAGCCCTCTCTCCCAACCCCCACCCAGGTGGCAGAACCTGGCACATGGACGGCTGCTGGGGGTTTGGGCTTGGGCAGCTTGGTGAGCCAGGCAGGCAGAGGATCCAATTATGTGCCCCTGGGGGGTGTCAGGGTCCTCTGCAATGGAGCACGACCCCTCGGCATGCAGGACTCAGACCTGGACATATTATGCCTTGGACATAAGTTTGGTGGGGAGGCAGTTTTCCTATTTATTCTGTGAGTTACTGGATGTCCAGTTAGGCCAGGGGCCTGACCTGGGCACAGTGCCAGGGCACTGCCTGCCCCCCACCCCAGGAACTGGACTAAGCCCTGCCGAGGAGCATTATGGCTACCCAGGAAGCTGTGGGTTGGAAGCTGAGCCTGGAGGGGGCCTCCCCCAGCTGCCCTCAGCAATGTGAATGGGTCGGTGCTTGGAGCTGGGGGGGCAGGGCTGGGCGTGTCCTGTGTGCGTGCAGAATCCTGTCGAGTGCCCCCAATCCCAGGGGTAGGCAGGCACAGCGAGCTGTCTGCCGAGGTAGGCGTCCGGAACTGCCGCCACCTTCCCTGCCCCTCACAGGGGCAGCCCTTTCCCCTCAGTCCCCATGGGCCTCCTTGGCAGCAGGAGCTGTCCTTTTGTTGTTGGGTGCCAGGAAAGGGCCTCCAGCCTCTACAGCTTCAAGGAATGGGCACGGGGAGGGTAGGAAGAGGGAGCTGTGTGTCAAAATGACTCCCCCCTACCTTTCCTCCCTGACCCAGGGCTGGTGAGGAGTGGGGCCCCAAGGTGAGAGGGAACGGTGCTGCTTTATTTGAAATGTTTTCTTACCTCATTCCCTGCCCCAGGAAGGGGCCCAGCCTCACCCTCCTGGGGTGGCCCCATGTTCCTCCTGCCTACCCTGCCCCATTGCCCTACAGGGGCAGCCCAAGTTCCCAACTGCTGCTTGCCACCAACCCCCCCCCCACCCCTCACCTTGACCAGCTTCAGTTCCTCTCTCCAAGCTCCTGCCTTCGAAGCCTGCCATTTCCCCTCCCTTAGCCGCTTTTAAGTTATTTATTCTGTACTTGTGGTTTGGGGCGCTGAGGAAATCCTGATCTTGTACCTCTCCCCCTTTGCTAGGAGTGGGGTGGGAAGAGAGGGTTGTCTCTGCTCTGGGTCGTCAGTGGAGGGGGAAGGGGTGTCATACCTAGGCATTGCCCCTCTGTGGGACTGTCATGCCAGTGTGCCCGCTTTCCTGACCTACATCCTCAAGAGATGTACCGTTCCACCTCCGTGCGGGCACCATCGCTCCCAGGAGCTGAGCCGGAGGACTGCAGTCTGGGCTGGGAGCAGAGCTGACAGACACAGGGACGGCGTTGACCCTGAGCCATGTTCTCTGGCACTTGCTGGACATGTCCCCTACCCTCCTCCGAGGAGCCATCCCACATTTGGGTAGCTAGTACCCAGGACTGGTTGGACTGATTTGGGTTAGGGACCCTAGAGGGTTAAGGGAACAAGAGAGAGGGCGGAAATGCCCTGTCTGGAACCCCCATCTGCCCCTGGGGTAGTTCTGATTGTGGCTGGATGCCTAGTTACAAATTGGTTTTTAACCCAAGAATTGTGATTATTTTTTAAAGAGCGAAGCAATGGCAGGAGTTAGAATAAATCCTGGAGCCTGGGCTCCTCTGTTCTTGACCCTCCACAGCCTTCTCCCGCTGAGGGGAAGCCAGAGGGGAAGGAGGATCTCAGCAAGCCTCCAGTCTGCTCCCGGATGAAGCCTTGGGAGTAGGCTGAAGGTGAAGGGAGGAAGGCTGAGGGCCACTCTCCCTTCTGAGAGGCAGCTGCAGCTCAGGCCCTAACGTACCCTCTCCCCTCTGGCCTCTCCCTTTCCCCCTTCTGGTTGGAGGAGGGAGAAGTGGGAAGTAGTTTGGGAACTGGTTTGTCCACATCAATTTCCCCATTGTTCCTTGGCCCGCCCTCAGGACAGAGCCCCCTGCCCAGGCTGGGTAAGAGATGGGCTTGGTCCAGCAGGAACCCTGAGGGAGCAAACCCCCTTCCTTCCAGGGAGAGTGTGCCCCCCTACCATGTAGTTGAACAGGGGCTAGGAGCTCCCCACTCCCCTCCCTCTAACAGCAGGCTGTGTGGGTTTCAATTCCCATCCTTCCCACCCCGGCTAGGTGTCGTCCACCCTGTATCCTATCATGTGTCTGAGTGTGTCTGGGGGGGTTCTGTACTAATTTCCATGGCCGGTGGCTTTTCCTTCCATGCATCACTCCCCCCCGCATGCCCAGGGGCCACCCGCCTGGCATTACCGCATGCTGGGGTCATTGGGGGAGGGGGGTGGGGCTCACGCTGTCCTGTGGTCTTGAGATTTTTATTTTTGCATATGTAATCCATCCTGTACAGGTAGCTAACTTTGTAAACGCTGTGTATTTCCCCTGCCCCCATGGCTGCTGGTGTAAATAAACTGCATCTCCTGTTGGTAGCCCGGCCTACCCACCCTCATTACCATGGCGCTGGGGGCAGAGCAAAGCCATTCTCTTAAATGTCACAGGAGGCTCCACAGCCACAAAATGGAACTTTATTCAGTTACAGACACCAACCCTCCATCCGAGAGCCCCAGAGACAGGGCCCGGGACCCAGCCTGTATACCCAGAACTCGTCCTTGGAGCTGGGAAGGGTAGGACACTGGCCGAGGGCCAGAGCTGTCTCTTGCTTACAGCCTTAGGCCTAGAGTAGCAGCAGCTGTGGCCCAGCCTCTCCCAATGCTGGGGGCTTGGCTTTGTGCCCCCAATCCCCTTCCTGACTGAGTTCTAGAAAGGACTCTTAAAAAAAAGAAAATACAAGCAAAGTGCTTTGAAAAAAAGAACACTGGAAACTGTCCAGAACATGGAGGACACCCTATTCCTGCTACAGGGGCGGAGGGAGAAGGGAGAGGCAGCTCGGTGCCTACATGGAAAGCTAACGCAGTCTTCGTTCCTGTGTGATTTTAGTCTCAAAAGATGGGAGACTCCACTAAGGATTCCAAAGATACTCCGGGCTCCCTACGGAGGTATGCCGGGGCCATGCTGAGCTGCCCTGGCGGGTGGCCCTGGGTGCTGAGGCACAGACATGCGGACAATGGGGAGAGCTAGGGCCACAGCCGGGAGGGAACCCTCAGATCCCAGGTTCCCTGCTGAGCTGGGCTGTCAGCTCATTTCTGAACCTCAGGACCCCAAAAGTGAAGGAAGATGACATCCTCATTTCTACCTGAGTTGTGCTTGCACAGAGGGGCTGTCTGTATCCTCATGTGGACATGAGGGGAGGCCCACACCTGCCTCCTGTGTCCTATAGAGGAGGAACCCCACAGCCTTTCCACCCTTCCCTCCCAGGCCCTTAGGCCCAGCTCTGGCCAGGAAAGGGGGGAGGCCACAGAGGAGGAAGACCATGCCTTTCATTTTCTCCCTATGTTCTTATCGTCCATACATCCCAAATACTAGGAAGCTGAAGAAGACAGTGACCCCCACCAGGGAGACAGTGGCAGGTGCTGTGAAGAACTGGCGGTAATTGATACGGAAGTACCAGACCACACCCAACAGCACCACAAACACGGGCACCATGAGGCTGCCCACACTGACGCCAAGGCTGGGTGGCTCAGTGGCTGAGGACGGGGCCAGGGAGGCTGAGGGGCCTGGAACAGCTGAGCCTGGGGGTGAGCGGTGGCAGTGAATCACACAGTTGTTGGTAATGTTCAGAGAACGCAGGGTGCGGGCTGGGTCTTGCAGCAGGCGGCCCTGGTAGATGAGTTTCATCTGGCTCTCTTGTCCAGGGAAGTATTTACTGCAAGGATGAAGGAGATAGAAGGAAAGACAGAAGGCAAGGAATGAGACGGCAAACAAGCCTGAATCAACAAAGCAGGGCAACAGAAGAAAACCGAAGGGTGGGTTTGTAAGGAAGACAGCCCCCCCACACGCACCCCCCACACTCCCCCCAGGGAGGGACAGGACCTGACACTTCCCTGCTGCTCCTGAACTTGTCTCTCCCAGCTTCCTCAGAGGCAACCAAGGTCTCAGGGGTCTGGGGTATTAGCAGCCTCCCATTTTCCAGCTTACTTACCTCTTCAGGGCACCCACAGTATCCTCTGGCCTGGCCACAGCCAGCTCCTCAGTGTCATTGAGGAATTTGAGCCGCACATTGATGAGGCCCGGGCTGGCAGGGAGGCAGGCGCTATCCTCAGCTCTCAGGGGGGCCGCTGGACTGCTGCCGTCTGGGCCTGCTTGTCTTTTGGTCAGGCCTTGGATGTCAAGCAGATGCTCAAGGCTGGGTTCCACACCACCCCCAGCTCCAGGCTCCCCTGTGGTGTCTCCCCCACCTTCGCCAGCCTCTTCAGCCTTCTCATCATTACCCTCTGATGGATGGGGGTGTTCGGTTGGCTCTGGGGTGCCTTGGCCCGCCACCAGATGGTCCACATGCCCCAGGTGGAGGACGGATGTGTCGCCTGCTGACACAATAGTGCCCAGGAGCTGGTTGCTACTGCTGTCTGCTACGTAGGTAGAAAGCCACGCTAGGACCAAGGCTAGAATCAGCACCACCACACCTGCTACCACAGTCACCTCATTACCCACACCCTCAATGAGGGTGACATCAGAGAGCTCCATGGCCTGGCTGCTGACTGGATCCACGCTGCAGGAACAAAGGAGGATAGCATCAGCAGGGCCTCTGGTTATGCGACCAGGTTTCTAGTTTCTTTAGATCCTAACTGGCCCAGTCCGGACATAAGACGGAGTGCAGTGCCCCACAGAAGGGGGAACAAACCTTCCTAATTCTGGATCCCCAAGATAAAGGTAAGGACTTACTCTCTGCCTCTATTGTGAAACACTAGCCTTCAGGTTCTACATCATTCTTCTCTCACATTCCAGCCCCCCAATGAGCATAGATCATCAGGAAAACCTCCTAGTCTTCTTGCTGCTGCTGCTACTATTTGTTGCTGGTTTTGGTGGGCGGGGAAAAACATTTGCTTCTTTGAGCCCTCAGTTTCTCCAGGATTTCTATCGTTCGATCAAACAAATATGCTTCTCTGAACAGCCTCCAAAAGACAAAAAAGCCTAGAATATATTATTGTGGGGGCAGTCACCCTTTCCAGATTGTCTCATTTGAATCCTCTCTCATTCATGGATTCATGGTCATAGACCTAGGCCCAGATGTTAAGAGCCAAAGAAAATTGATCTTCGGGCCCCCGCAGTGGCGCAGCGGTTGAGTGCTGGGTTGCGAAGCTGCCTGCAGCCTCTGCAATGCCGGTTCGATCCCCGGCCACCAGGCGAGGGTCCCACATGGCGTGCAGACCTCTCCTGCCGCCCGCTGCTCCCCCCAGCAGTGTACTTCCATCCTTCTGCCTGCTCTGCTCCCCGCTCTGGCTCTGGTGAATTCTCTCACCCTCCCGCGCTTCTGACTGTACCCAGTGCTTGTATAAATAAATAAAAAATCTTAAAAAAAAAAAAAAGAAAATTGATCTTCTAAAGTAGTTAGACCACCACAAAGGAACAACTCTGTAGGAGCCTCAGCAGACACTATGCAGCAGACATAATGTATGTCTGCTCCCAGAGTCTTCGGACAATCTCGGAGCCACACAGAACAGACAACAGAAACACCATCCTCCTGGGTCACCACAGGCTTACAACTGCAAAAACCACTACCTGAGTAGAACCTATTTGGAAATAAACAGCTCCATATCTCAACCTCTCTCCCCGTGCTGTTTATATTCTCCCTCTATAGTTTCTTAAAAAGGCAGGCAGGATCTCGGGTTGCTCTTCATAGTACCTATTCTTTCCCTTGGATAATCTGCTGCTTTCAAGCAGTCCCTGGGCAATTTCAGTCTGATGATGGCTACTTCTACACTATTCTCACAGTAGCTAAAAAACTTCACTATACCCATCTAGCTGTCCATCTCTCTCTACTAGATTTCTGGAAGACAAAGATCACGTGTAACTTCTCTCTGTACTAATCATCGTGACCAGCATAATGCCATAGTAGTTGCTCAAAGAATATTTGTGGAACATAACATCTAGACAGTTTCCATATCCTTATTTAGTACATGGCCCCTGGAGTTAGGAAAACAAAAACAAAAACTAATTACAATCCTATTCTTGAGTCTTACTGGCTTTTTAACCTCGGACAACTTTCTCAGCCTTCGCTTTTTCATCAATAAAACGGGGTTAAAAATAGTACCTACCTCATAAGGTTGTTTTGAAGATGACGGGGAATCATGGAGGCAAAAATACTTAGCACAATGCCTGGCACATTGCAATTGTTCAATAAATTAATGATAGCAGTTATTTATCACTCCCACAACTAACCCTCATGGTAAAAAGGTTAATGTTATTAAACTAGATGTACAGAAGAGGAAACTGCAACGAATACAGGCGCAAAAGACAGGCAAAGACACAGGGAACTTTCGTGGACAGGTGCCAGGCAGGCCCTCAGGTCTCCCGCCTCAGAGGCCTTTGCTCTCTCTTCAGCCTTTGAGGGACCCTAACTGCACGGTAAGGAAGGGTCCCCGACCCTGCCTGATTTGAGGCGAAGGCTCCGCGTTTGGGCGGTCCTATTCCCACGGCGCTGGAGTGGGGTCCATGGGCCCACCGAGCTGAAAGGCTGGCTGGTTCCGGCCGCCGTACACAGGCCAGCTCTCAGGCCGTAAGGGAGTCGAGTGAGGGGTCACAAACCATCCACACCCCTCAAACTTCGGGGCGGGGCTGGGGGTTGGGGGCGGGGCTTGAGTACGCGAAGAGTCATGGGAAACCAAAGGGGGTTGGATCGGTACTGTGCCTGGATAGGGAAGGAGGTCCTCACCTGAAACGGCCAGACTAAGTGTTTTCACTTCGCCAGGGCGGCCCATGGACTCACCTTTCTGTAGGGGTCGGGGGAGGGGCTGCTAGCCCTGATTCTGTCCAGGGTCCGGTCTCTTCCGGCTTCTCCCGGAAGCTGTTAGAACCAGAGAGAGGAAGTCCCGCCTCCGCGCCTTGCACTGATGACGCAAAGCTACGTAAGGCGGGCTGACGTAAACGTATTCTTTAAATAAAAGGGACCGGTTTCTCAGCGGAAGAAGAGGCGGAGTCATTGTTGGCGGGATCAAGGCCCTCTCGAGGCCCCCGCCCCGGCGGGGCCTAAGAAATTCAGTGAGGCGGGGCCTAAGTAGTCCTGTGGGGCGGGGCCAGAGGGCTGTGGGAGGTGCTTGGCAAGGGGTGGGGCTTCGCTTGTGGAAGATTGAGTGGGCTGGGCTGGACGGAGCCCGAGCGACGCTTCCCTTTTTCCAGTCTTGTTCTCAGCCGCCGGAGCTGATCGGATTTATTACTGCTCTGCAAGGGGGATCAGTAACAACTGGCCCCTCTGACTTCCTAGAGTTCGGCTCCAGACTAGTCGGGAGACAATTTAGTCACCATCCGGCGCTCTGAGAACGCGGTCCCAGGGAGTGTGGGTAAAAGGCACAGATTCAGCGCAGCTTAGGGCAGCAGGAAAAGCAGGAGCCAACAAAAGTTGCTTAACAGTATTACCTCCCAGGTTGTACCATAATTTTTTAAGTCAGTCGTCTCATTTGGGTGGACATTTAGATTGTTTTCCGTAGTTTTGTTTTTAAGCAATATTTTCTAGAAGATTAACTATTTCCATTCCCACCAGTTGTGTAATTGGCATCTATACATGTTCCTTTCCCCCAAAACATGGTAGAGGTTAGTGGGGAACAAGGAGTAGATAGGGGAGATTTTGAGAAATGTGAGAATGCTGAAGATGTTTGTAAGCCAAGAGGACAGAGCAGAGGAGTAGAGAAGAGAAGGTAAAGGCATTCTGAAAAAGGAATAATTGAGCAGTGGCCTTGGAGGGGAAAACACGTGTTGGGGGGGGGGTCTGGTGGGCCAATCCACTGGCTGGGCTTGCACTGGGGAGAAGGTGGGAAATCCAGCTTTTCCCAATACCCATAGGTACCTGATTCATCCATTTAGGGTTAAAGAGACACGCTCTGTATGCTTTTGTATGCACTGACTTCTGCCATAACATTTATTGTCATTTTTTATTTTCTGTTTTAACAAATTTCTTGAGGGTAGGAACTGGCTTTTTCTTTTGTTGTTATATATCTCTAAATTCTGTCCCAGCACTTTTTGCATCGCAACAGATAATTGATACTCCTTCAATGAGTGATGGATGGGTTCGAAAAAGAGACTGGGAGTTTGAGAGAGTTTTCTCATCTGATGTTTGGAGGGAAAGTCAGACTAGCCATGGCAGCAAGATAAGTGTATAGAACGAGGAGGACAGATTGGAGGATGGATTGCCTGGGGATAGAGGGGCACTTTTTCTTGGTGTGTCCAGCCAAGGACAAGGTGTAGTTAAAGGTGTTTTGAAAGAGGAAAGAAGCCAGTAACACGTACTATATCACCACCCAAAGCTGGTCTCTTTCAATTATAGTAATAATTAAAAATTAACATAAGATTTTAATGGATCTGAATTACTTTATAATTATTTATGAGATGCTTAATTTTCCTAAACTAATGAACTTAAGTATTTTTAAACCTTTATGTGCAATTATGAAGGCTGTAGGATGGTAAATGTATCTGTAAATCCTAAATGCCTTATCTAAATATAAATCCATTTTATTAAATCCATTTTGTTAAAAAAACAAAACGTGTACCTGCCCTAACCACTACATATTACTCATTTCACCTTTGCCAGTTTGATAAGCAAAAGGGAGTCTGTTTTTCTATTTGTGTGTGTGTATGTTCTTTAATTATCATTCACCTGATTGTGTGAGTTTGAATGTTTTTAATATTTCATCAGCCACTTTGTAAATGAACAATTTTGCCTTTTGCCTTTTCATCCCTTAGACAATAATCTTTTAATTTTACTAGAACCTGTGTGTATCCCCTTATTAAAAATTCAAATATGGGCTATAAAACTCCCTCTCCCTTCCCAGGCAGGAAATTCTTGGGCACTGCCTTCCAGGCCTTTTTCTATTCATCTGTAGTCATAGGGTTTGGTTTGGTTGGCCATGTATATTGTATTCCACCCTCTTTTTCCTTCTTAACAGCAGTCTTGGAAATCTTTCTAAGGCACTACATCTGCTGGTCTATTGGAATCCCTCCTCATTTCTTTCCCACTGTGGGCACTAGGTTTTGTAAGGGCTGAATTATATTCCATAATGTGGATTGTTTACTACCTCCCACATGTTGAGTTGTTGCAATGCTGGGATGAATATTTCTTTTTGTACCAGCCTTTTGTCTAACTGGGGAGCAGTGTTTAAGGGTACTGCCAAATTGCCCACCAAAGAGGTAATTTCCTTTCTCACCAGTAGAAGGAAAAAGAACTTATTTCTCCATATATAAGTAGACATGGCATATTATCAATCTTTAAAATTTTCCCCAATCTAGTGGGTGAATAGTTGTTTTAATTTCCCTTTCCCTGATTGCTGGTGAAGTTAAGCTTCCTTATTCCTTGACTTGACAGATATTCCAGTGTCCAGTCTCTGCAAGGCACCAAATCAACCATGGTGATAAAACATGTTGTTCCTGTCCTCACGAATCAAGGTAATGAAACCTTTATTTGAAGCTACTTTTTCCAATATTTGGCCTTTTACTTGTGTTTATGACATGGTGTTTTTATAACCAAGTTTAATTTTTTTCTGTATCCAAATCTATTCATCATTTATTTTATGCTCTTGCCCTGCAAAATCTCCTATCCCAAAGTTATATACATAATCATGTGTATCTTTTAAACAGATTTCTTATTGTAGTTGGGAATGTAACAGAAAAGGTTGTTCTCGCTCGGGTCCGTCTGCTGGAAAGGGTGGACAGCTCAGCATTTCCCCTCATGAGAGGCTCTCTGCTTGGGCCCAAGACTAGAGAGGATTTCCCTCTTCCCTTGGGTATTGTGACTCAGGGAAATTAAAGCAAAAATGTCATCCAGAAAGGAGAAGTTGCTGCTCTGTATAATGAGGTAAAAGATTATCTGCAAGTTAGGGAAAGGGGATACAACTGGCAGATACAACTCTCCAGAAAGGAAAAGCTGGGCTATAGCTGCAGGAGGCCAATCCCAGGACTCCTGCCCCGTCTCTCCCATGGGACTCCATTCAGCAATGGCAGTGAGGAATTCAAGGTCCCTCAGCAAAAGGACAGGAGTGGAGTCTGCTGGGAACCCCTCAGTTCCATCCCGGGTAGATACTGCAGGCTCCGGTCTGAGAGGGGCCTTGTGCTGTTCTTATAAATTCTTTTCTATCACAAAAATAACTGTTGTTCGGGCCTCCCCGGTGGCGCAGCGGTTGAGCGCTGGGTTGCGAAGCTGCCCGCGGCCTCTGTGGCGCCGGTTCGATCCCCGGCTGCTCCCCGGCCACCGGAGGAGGATCCCACATGGTGCGCAGACCTCTCCTGCCACCCGCTGCTCCCCTCAGCAGTGTACTTCAGTCCTTCTGCCTGCTCTGCTCCCCGCTCTGGCTCTGGTGAATTCTCTCACCCTCCCGCGCTTCTGACTGTACCCAGTGCATGTATAAACAAAACAAACAAATATAATAAATAAATAAATAAAAACATGCCTCTATAAAAAAAAAAAAAAAAATAACTGTTGTTCGGTGCAGAAAATTTGGGAACCACAGAAGAGTATAAAGTGGGAGGGGAGGAAATAAACATGGAGACATAGTATCTCAGCAGTTGTCAACCTCACAACATCCACATTTTGGTTCTGCGCATAAATCATTTATTTGTGTTTATGAAAACTGGCTTAGCTTGAAAGGTTTCCTCTTAACAATGAATGGTGGTATTTTTGACTCTGGGACCAGAGGAGGAAGTGAGAGGAGGTGACAGCTGGTGGCTGGTCCTACTGTCATGGGCCCTCAGGGACCAGGAGAGTGGTCACCACTGTTTAAGGCCCTGTACATCACTGGGAAGGGTGGGAGACATGACATAAATGGGTCTCAGGCATCATGCATTTTTCCTTCCTCAACAACCGGTAGCTGAAATGCCTGTTCCAGGAACACAGTCCCATTTCAGCTTAGCTGAGGCAGACACAGGTTTTTAAGTGGTATCTATTTAAGAATTCTAACCTGGGGTGGTCAGAGGAAGGCTCTGCTGAGATAGTGCTTTGGGATAGCCTTAATGAGGGTGAAAATGTGGGAAGGGTAATCCAAACAGAGGGAACAGCATATGCGAATGTATGGAAGCAAAGAACTGGTCACATCAGCAACTGGTAACTAGTTTACTAAGGCCAGATTACAGGAGCCTCAGAAGGGAGAAAGGAGGTCAGGAGGACAGAGGGTTTGACTTAGACAGGGGCTAGAAGCTTTTTCTGCTTTGTTGAGTTTGGGTTTTAACCTGAAGGGAGAGAGGAGCCACAAAAGTGCATGGTCTGAGTTGTGATTCAAAGATTATTCCAGCATCCTTGCAGGCCATGGGTTTTAAGACCAGTCAGCGAGGTTCAAGCAACTAGACAAGTGGGGCAGAGGCAGTGCGACTAGATGCAGATTCTGTCACTGCTAGGAGACATGGATGGAAAGGGGGCCGATAAGGATCATCGTCTCCTGGCTTGGGGCCTGGGTGGGCACAGGAGGAGAAAGTGGGCAAAGGTTGAAACTGCGGTTCTCCCCACTGGAGAGAGGAGCTGAAGCTCAGGCTGGGGTGGAGGCTCAGCAGGTGGCTCAAGAAGTCAGCAAAGGGATGAGCTGGCTCACGAGGGCATGTAGGGTCTGGACAAGAAGGCCAGGGATGGGTCTTCTAGGAATGAGGGCAAGCCACAGATGGAAGGGTCAGGTCACATTGTGGGAGCAGCCTGATATGGGGCTTACTGGATGCGCCCCTCCACACGCAGCAGCAGGTAGTCCCTCACGAGTGGCGGCAATGGGAGACAGGCAGCGGCCTGTCGACAGCGGCAGCCCAGCTGAGCACGCACAGCCAGCCGGGCGAGGTGCTGCAGCCGCCTGGGCTGGTTGACCATGTTCTGGGCTGAGCTGTAGAAGGCCTCGTGCTCCTGGACCAGATGGGACAGTCAGATGGCTCAGCACTCTCACTCTGCCCTTCCATCTAGGAGCGACCTAACGCTGGGGACCCTGGGATTTGGCACCATGCACCCATCTGGGTGTCTCGTGCATCTCCAAGGACTTAGGTTCAGAGCCAGGGAGGTCCTGCAGGGGCCGTAGCCTCAAGGCCCACCGGGCAGAGCGGGGTCTCAGCCATGTCTATACCCACCCTCTATCCAAAGATGCTGGCACAGTACCTGCTGTGTCAGAGTTGCCTGATAAATGTCGACTGATGCACAGGAGAGTGCAGCTGGAGATGTGTGTGGAATTAAGAGGTTGTTCTGAGTTACCAGGACCCTGGGGGCCCTAGGATGTTGGGGTTTCATTCTGCCCATCCCCTTCCAGCTCAGGGGCCTTCCTATTTCTCCCTCCAGGAGGCCCACCCTGCAGGGATAGGCCTGGGGCTAACTCTTCCTCGACATCTCTAGATGGAGCCACGTCCCTGGGGTGGACATACCTGCCACAGCTCTGGGTGCACTGCCTCAACCCATGTGTCGCAGGACGGGACACAAGGGTAGGCATTAAGCAGGACTTCCAGGGCCCGAGGAAAGTTGGCACAGTGTTTCAGCATCTAGGAATAGAAAGAGCTGCCATGCCTCCTCCAACCAAGGGCAGACCCAGGTGCACCCTCAGCCAAACCAAGTGCCCCTCATACCCAAATTTGGGAAGCAGAGGTCTAAGTCTGTCTTCATACTTCTCCATGCCTCAGTTTACCCCACTGTCAAAGGGGCTCCAACTTTTGGCCCCAGACTGTTTTCCTGGAAGCTCTTTCCTCCCGTACACACCCTCCCCCATAACCCTCACCAGTCCTTCCCAAGAAGGGGACAGAGCTCGG
Organism: Talpa occidentalis; assembly: GCF_014898055.3. Taxonomy (NCBI): domain Eukaryota; kingdom Metazoa; phylum Chordata; class Mammalia; order Eulipotyphla; family Talpidae; genus Talpa; species Talpa occidentalis. The sequence goes on along the minus strand of NW_023605083.1, from coordinate 121,685,478 downwards.
GCTTTTCATCTCTTGGCCCCATGGCTTCCCCATGACAAGGTAATTCTTGCGGCAGGCTCCTCCCACCCAACTAGAACCTCCTTACACAGACTCAACACCCTTGACTCTTCTTTCGCACCTCAGGACACACAGGCTGGGCCCCGTAGTCCAGCAGTGCAGCGAAGAGGACCTCAGGCTCCCAGTTGGGGTTGTCCTGGACGGCCTGTAGCACACAGTCCATGGGGGTGTGGCCTGCCCCGTTGCGGACTCCAGCGCAGGCCCCATGGTGCAGCAGTAGCTCAGCCAGGCCCCCACAGCCGTTGGCACAGGCATTGTGCAGTGGTGTGTGGCGCTTCCGCCCAGCCGCCCTGGCATCAGCTCCAGCCTTCAGGAGTTGGCACACCACGGCCTGGTACTTCTGGCAACTGCCTGGACCCTCAGCCCCGGCACACGCAGCATTCAAGGCCGTCTCGCCCTGGATGGTGCGTAGGCCCACGTTGGCACCCTGCTCCAGGTAGAGAGCCACATGCTCCTCTAGCCCTCGCGATGCTGCCACATGCAGAGGTGTCACCTCGCTGTCCCCTGCCACCAGGTTTACCATCGCTCCAGCCTCCAGCAGCAGTTTGGCACACCTGCAAGCAGTTCCCAAGGCCAATCCTAAGGGACCAAGGCCTGGCCTGGGAACCCCCTCAGCCTCCTATCATTCCTTGTCCCCTTTCTTCCCACCGCCTCCCCTCAAGGCCAACCTGGTGTGCGCCATCAGACTCACAGACGCCTCTTGACAAACAGCCAATCTTAAGACCTGTCAAAGTCACCATCAACATCTACAGTTTTCAGATTAACAACTTCAGCCCAGAAAGATTGCAGTATAGCCAAGGACACACAGCAAGTTAGCGGCTGTGCAGAATTAGTAGTCATTGCTCATACAGACCCTCCCAGTCTAACCTGACCCCCCCAATCTGATTAGGATCCCCAGACCCTGTTCTGAATCATTTGTGGGTGGTCTTCTAACATTTTGGTAAGACACAAAAATTTTTGAAGACCCACTACGGTGAACCCTCTGAAGCATAGAAAGTTAAACAGTATGAGCCAAAAGAGAAAGAAATAGAAGTGCTAATGTTTTTCCCCTGCCTCTAAACTTGAAGAACACCCTTCCAGACTAGCCTCACCCCCTCCTCAGGGAAAGCACCGGGGACTGCTTACTGCACTTTTCCCCCAGGGAAAACAAACACAATCAAACAACAGAAATCAGATTTTAGGGAGCACAGTCTCACAGTCTTCTAATTCTGGGAAAATTATAAGCCAATCATTTGAGGCAAGTATGTATCATTAACTGTGGTGGGGTAAACCAAGCACACAACAAGCTAAAGGAATGATGAAATTAACAGTAACTTACAATGACACATCCAAATGGCAGTCCCTGGAAACTTAGGAGCAGATCCATCAACCCCAAGGAAAACGCTGATGACCCATGTTTTCCCCAGATGGCCCAAATTCCAGTTCTCTCCAGGGCACATGTCCACTAGGCTCAGTAGCCACGAGTTGAGGAGCAGTCAGTCATCCACAAACTACTGGATTTATTTCCTCAATAAATTCCAATCATGGGCTAGTTTTTATTGGCAAACACTAACATTGAACATTCAATGTTGAAAAATCACACTGAAAAGCTCAGTTAGCAGCGTTCCAGTTAGCAGAGCCCTTCTCACTGGATAAATAGGATCAAGTCTGTTGGAAAGTATACCATATGCCGGTAAGAGCTCAAGAAAGGGCTGTGAAACTTGGATTACCTCTGGGTCCATCGCTTATCTAGATCTGACTGGGAGAGGACCTCAACGCATGGCTTTGGAGGGGATCTGACTCCTCCAGGAGACATGACTCCTTGCCACCACCAGCCCTGTCTGAGGACCTGATTTGTGAAAGTACAAATACCATTACTCAGGGCCTAAGAAACTGATCTTAAGAAGGTGAGAGGAGTGGGTAGGGTTCATACTAAGGTTGAAAAACACCAGGTGAAATCTTTCTTGTGCTTAACCTCAAATCAGCTAGGTCGTCAGGCCTTCTGCCTCCTGGGCTTAGCTGTTATAACCTTGGAGAAGCCATTAGCCCTTTCTGAGCTGTTTCTCTTAGGTACAATGGGGCCTGTCTCCCAGACTGTTGTGAGGACATGTACATGTGAGGTGCTTCTCCCTTTTTCCTGGCCTGTGACCTGGGTATGTGCATGCACATGTGTGCGCGCACACACACACACATACACACTCCCCATCTCAGCCCTGGGCACCTACTGCAAGGATTCAGGGGCTGTGCATAGATGCAGGGGGGTTGAGCCCTCCTCAGACAGCACGTTGACCTTGGCACCGAAGGTTAGCAGCAGCCGCACACAGTCAGACTGGGCCCCGGCACAGGCCTCATGCAAGGCTGCCCGGCCCCCGACCCGGGCATCCAGCTCAGCCCCCTGGAGGATCAGGTGACGGGCGCAGTCAGTGTAGCCTCGGGCTGCAGCAATGGTGAGGGGCAGCGTCTGCTTGGTCTTGGGGGTCAGTACCCAAAATCCTGGGAGAAAACAGGCAGTTGAGAAAACACACCACAGGCCAGGTAGGCTGTGGTGTGTAGCTGACACTGACCTTCCCTCTGTACCCTTGACAGAGCACAAACACTGTGCCAGGCTACACCTCTGGAGAGGGGTTCACTCAAGCCCTGGACTGGGAATGTAAATTAGAACAAGGTTTAGAACAGCTTGTTGATCTGTAACAAAACGTACTATGTATGTCACAGGAACAAAAATTAAACCCTCTTTAAAACTACAAGGGCTAACTAAGGAGGGTGAATCTCCTTAAGGAAACTTCTGGGTCTTTGAACTTGGCTCTTTTTGTTCACTTGGGCACTCTGATGTTGACTTTGGAAGGGGAGTGATAAGCAGGAAGGTCAAGCTGAGCTTGGGAGTGGTGAAAAAACAAAACTCAAAGAACCTGGAGTTCTGGGGCACTCCTGGATTTGGGGAGAGTGGTGTGAAAGTAGGGTGAAGGGTGGAGGGTGAGATTAGACACATGGGTAGGGAAAGGAAGAGTAAGGAGAAGGGTTGATTGTGGAACTGGCATTGGATCTGAATTGTAGGACTTGTTCAAAGGATTTCGATGCCTGATATCCAACTAAATTGTTTGCATTGCAGTGAGTCCTTGGATTTCCTAAATCTTGGATAAAGCATTTTTTTTAGGAGTAAGGTCTAGGGATGATGGGCATCATTTAGGGACGATGGACATCCTGCAGGATGTCCTGGGTGGGTTCCCATCCTGGTGGTTCTGACAGTTGAAGTCAAGTAGGAATTTGAAGCCTGTGGAGCGCATAAGCTCTCCAGGGGTTTGGAACCCCAAATCCATTAGTGGGGCTTGAGGCTATCTCCTGTCCATCTTAAGAGCAGATCTGTCATAATTGAGATATTTGGTTTACATGGGCAAACTCTCTGGTTCAAAGAGATCCTGGGAAAATCATCTGGAAAGTACCCAAAGATGCTCATCATATTGCTAGTGAAAAGTTTTTGGTTTTCTTTAAGGAACCCAATCTATTTGAGGAATAATAAAAAATAATGGCAATCCATATAGTAGAATTTATGCACCTATTTAAAATATTGGGAAGGGGACTGGGCTATCTCTTCTGGTTTGGGGGGAGGGGTGGTTCATAATATGTAAAAACTCAGTACCTATGCTTGTTAAAAAAATGCATGTGCCTATGCCCCCTACTGGAAATAGCTAGTAGTACATCTGAATTGGGCCCTGGGAATTACACCTTCTACATGATTTGATTTTCTTTTTTCTTTCTTTTTTTTTTTTAATTTTTTTTTAATAGAGGCATGCTTTTATTTATTTATTTGTTTGTTTGTTTTGTTTATACATGCACTGGGTACAGTCAGAAGCATGGGAGGGTGGGAGAATTCACCAGAGCCAGAGCGGGAAGCAGAGCAGGCAGAAGGACCGAAGTACACTGCTGAGGGGAGCAGCGGGCGGCAGGAGAGGTCTGCGCGCCATGTGGGACCCTCCTCTGGTGGCCGGGGAGCAGCCGGGGATCGAACCGGCGCTGCAGAGGCCGCGGGCAGCTTCGCAACCCAGCGCTCAACCGCTGCGCCACCGGGGAGGCCCTCTTTTTTTTTTTAAAAGATTTATTTATTTATTCATATAAGCACTGGGTACAGTCAGAAGCGCGGGAGGGTGAGAGAATTCACCAGAGCCAGAGCGGAGAGCAGAGCAGGCAGACTGACGAAGGACACTGCTGAGGGGAGCAGCGGGCGGCAGGAGAGGTCTGCGCGCCATGTGGGACCCTCGCCCGGGCGGCCGGGGATCGAATCGGCGCTGCAGAGGCTGCGGGCAGCTTCACAACCCAGCGCTCAACCGCTGCGGCACCGGGGAGGCCCTGATTTCATTTTTTTCAAAGATTTATTTATTTATGCATACAAGAACTGGGGTGTAAGCCAGAGGTGTGGGGGCTGAGAGGATTCACCAGAGACAGAATGGGGAGTAGAACAGGCAGGTCTACTGAAATACACAGCGGGCGAGGCTGTGCCATGTGGGTCAGCTCCCTGGCCCGCCAGGGGGATCAAACTTGTGCTGCAATGGCTGGCAATAGCTTGATAGCGCTGTCTTTAATCCCTGCACCACCAGGGAGGCCTTTCTACATGATTTTAGTGAATACAAACTGAACAACTGCTTTAGAGAACTGCCTATCATGTCTTCTGGTTGGGTCAAAATTTGGGTGGAATTGGAGAAAATATCCAGATAAATTTGCTGCCCCATTCTTGGGATAAAAAACAACAGTTTCTCCTCTGTGGAGGAGTTCCTGTTTCCTTTGTGGGGGGAAGCCTTGAGAAAGATGGACAAAGCCTAGTGAAGTGGAGTGGAAATCTTTCACATTTTAAATTCCATTCAGTTTCTGACTCAGGCTGTTTTGCTTGCGTATAGAGCTTGGAATGATTTGATCTCTCTAGCTGAGATGAAGTCTCATCTCGAGAACGGTGACAGGGTCACTGCAGGGCACGTGGACATTAATGGAGGCACGTGGTTGTGTCTGACAGGTAGTGGGCTCCTGTCACTTGTTTTTGTTTTTACTTCCCCTTGGAAATGCAATACAAACATTCTTCTGTCCAAGAGAGACAAATGACAAGAGGAATGGAAATAGCCCCTGACTTAATGATTCTCAAAGGCCTTGAGTGTGACCTTTTTTTTTTTTTTTTAGGCATGTTTCATTTATTTATTTGTTTGTTTATGCATGCACTGGGTACAGTCAGAAGCGCGGGAGGGTGAGAGAATTCACCAGAGCCAGAGCGGGGAGCAGAGCAGGCAGAAGGACCGAAGTACACTGCTGAGGGGAGCAGCGGGCGGCAGGAGAGGTCTGCGCGCCATGTGGGACCCTCCTCTGGTGGCCGGGGAGCAGCCGGGGATCGAACCGGCGCTGCAGAGGCCGCGGGCAGCCTCGCAACCCAGCGCTCAACCGCTGCGCCACCGGGGAGGCCCGAGTGTGACCTATTTAAAACATTAGGTGAAATTATGGTTACTGACTTAGGAAGATGTGATGTGAAAAAAAAACCAAGTTGTAAAATAGCATATGGAGTATAATTTCATTCAATGAAAGAAAAAATACCCATATGTGTGGATATATATATTCAAAGAAAAAAATTACATTAGAATGTAACTGTTACTGGGTAATGAATATAATATGGAATGTAACTTTAATTCTGATAAGACATGCAAGCCACTAATTATGCTTCATCTCTGTTTGTGAGGGAGCTGGACTGGGCAGTGGGAAAAAATGATATAGTCTAGGCCTGGAGGCAGGGCAAAGCCCCATACTCTCCCCTCCCCACCCCCATGCTCTTCTCTCTTCCTCTTCTTCTGCCCCCACCCCATGCTCCCTACCCTACCCTGTTCCGCCGACCAGGCCAGCTGATTGCTCACAGTCTCCACAATCATGTTGGCTGCATCTTCATCTTGGAACAGGGCTTGGACCTGTTGCAGGTCGCCGGAGAACAGGGCATTGTAGACAGCTGGGTCTAGACAAGAGCGGCGTAGCCTAGTGAGTCGGGCCCGGGAACTTGGGGGGCACCTGTGGTTCCGGCACTGCTGGGCAGCAGCCTGCCGCCGGTCCGCCCACTCCAGCCATTCCCGCTGCAGGCGCAGAGCACGCAGACTCGATGACAAGGGGAGGGTCTTCTCTGCCATGGGGAGGGCCCGGGGGTCTGGGCAGTGGCAGCAGGTCAGAGCTGGGTTGCCTCGCCTGCTACCACCCTTGCTCTGAGGCACCACCCCTGCCCCCTCCCTGGTGACCCAGAGAGAAGAGCAGCTGAGGCTATAAATAGGCCTGTGCTGCTCTGGTAAACACTGTGCCCAGAGTCCGATCCTGGTGCAGAGAAGGTGTCGACCAACCCCCACAGACCTAGGGCTGCCCTGCCCTGCAGATGCCCTGGTGTACTGGGCAGCACGCCTTCTGTTCAGGTCCCCTCTGAGCCCCAGGGTCCCTGTCCTCCCACTTTTCTCGGTGAGCCTCTCTGGTTAGCAAAGCCTGAGGTCAGTACAGGAGGTAGGCAAAGGCGGCCAGAGGGAAGGGTCAGCGCCTCTGATGCCAGCTGCAGAGCGAGGACCCCAGCCTAGAAAATACGGGCAGGTCGAGACAGTGTTCAACCAGTCTCCCAGGCATTGACAGTAACAGTAACTACTCTGCCCACAGGGGCAGTAAGCACGGGGCTCACAGAATTTATTTTATTTTTTTAAAAATTTATTTATTTAGGGCCTCCCCGGTGGCGCAGCGGTTGAGCGCTGGGTTGCAAAGCTGCCAGCGGCCTCTGTAGCGCCGGTTCAATCCCCGGCTGCTCCCTGGCCTCCAGAGGAGGGTCCCACATGGCGCGCAGGCCTCTCCTGCCGCCCGCTGCTCCCCTCAGCAGTGTACTTCGGTCCTTCTGCCTGCTCTGCTCCCCGCTCTGGCTCTGGTGAATTCTCTCACCCTCCCGCACTTCTGACTGTACCCAGTGCATGTATAAACAAAACAAACAAACAAACAAACAAATAAATAAAACATGCCTCTATTAAAAAAAAAATTTTTTAAAAATTATTTATTTATACACACCAGAACTGTGGTATAGGCCAAAGGTGCGGGGGGTGAGCAGATTCACCAGAGACAGAGTGGGGAGCAGAACAGATGGAGTCACTGAAATACACTGCTGAGGGGAGCAGCGGGCAAGTCAGGAGAGGTCTGCTGCGCCATGTGGGTCAGCTCCCTGGCCAGGGATCCAAACTCATGCTGCAGTGTCTGAGGATAGCTTCATACTTCATAGTGCTGCATCTTAACCCTTTGTGCCACCAGGGAGGCCCTTCACGGAATTTAAATCACTTTCACTTCCAGGTAAATAGTAAACTTGGTTTTGACAGAAAATCACGTTAGCTAATTATCACAGTGGAACACTTCTGAGGGGGGTGATCTTCTGTCTCATTTATCGATGAGAAACTTAAGGCTTAACAAGGTGAAACTACTCGTAAGGTCGCAGCTTATAGGGGTGGAGCCAGACTAGGACCCTGGTGGAGTCCTAACTCCAGAGAAGGAGCACTTTGACTGATTGCTGTGGGTGGCAGGGGTGAGAGCTGCCCCCCTCTTCCAAGCAGGATCGCAAGTCTCCAGAAACTCCCTTCAGTGAGACTTGACACCACCCCCTGTCCCCCCAGCTCCTAAAAGGCTCACGTGGCTACTTGAGAAGGGCTGGTGGGTTGACCTGGCAACTCTGGGGATTCCAACCAAAGGAACTTTCAAGTCACAAAACCCAATTACTCAAGAGGAAGCAGCTCTGCTTCCAGGAGCCTCTAGGGGGAGGAATGAGGCCATGAAACAGCACTAGCTGGTGTGGCTGCCGAGCCCGGGAAGGGGAGTGCGGGAAGATGAGTCCCTACCTTCCAACTTCTGACAGGCAGAACTCACATGCTGGCAGGCTGGCCTCTCAGTCCCTTGGCCCATCTGGGTTGGCCGAGCCCATCCTACAACTGGAGGCCGTGGCTGGTCTCCCCTAGCACAGCGGGGTTCTCCCCTCCCTGACCTTGCAGCTCCCTGCTCAGTCATCTCTGACTTCTTCCCTGGTCCCCTCAAGACAAGTTCCAGCTCCTAGTCACATTTTCAGTCAACAACGCCACACCTCTAACCTGGAACAGCCCTACCTCTGCCCCTTACCACATCCACTCTGCTCCACTGCCGCAGCGGCAAAGTGCTGTCTGAAACGGTTCATTCTCTACCCTGAAAGCTTCTGTGCACTCCCGACACCTGTCTTTTCCCTCTAAACCCCAATTCCTTGGTTTGGCCCCACCTTTTTCTGCCATTCTCTCTTGCCTTTCCCTCTGCCTGGAATTCCCTTCTGACTCATTCCTCAAAGTCTTGCCTCAAAGGTCACCTGCTCTGGGAGACACCCCTACAGCAACCCCAGGGCTCCCCCTACCACCACAGTTCCCAGGTTCCATCTGTGCTCCCAGGACTTCATGCACCTCCCAATGTCCTGTAGACAGAGGTGGCAAGGACCATGGTCTGCAGGGCTGGATCTGGGCTTCAGGGCGTGAGTTCATTCAGTTGGGTTTCTGGTACCCAGCAGGGCCTGGCACACAGTAGGTCTTGACATGACTCTTCAGAGTGCTTGGCTGGCAGCCGGCTGGCCTCTTATGTGTAGTGCATTGAGGGCCCTGTTCTCTGCCAGAGCAAACACTCACCGCCTGCCTAAGTGGGTGGCAGCAGCCTGGGCTGTTTCCGGCACTGCCCTTACTCTGCTGTTCACCTACTCTGGCCCCAGCTTCTTGGTGGTATTCCAGGGCGGGGGACCCCAGAGGAGGGATGAGATCATGCACAGTGAGGGCTTGGAGAGTCTCAGAGAAAGGCGCCTCTATAAAGCAGCTGTGATTAACCCTGTTGGAACCCATTCAGGGTTTTAATTGCCCCGCCAACGGCCTGGCTGAGCACCCACAGCTGGGTTCCCAGGGATGGGAGCTGGCAAGGCCAGCTGGGGCCAAGAAGGGCCAAGGTTTCCTCCTGAGGCACACAATAGTCGCTGCAGGTGGGGCAGTAGCTGCTGCCCCCCCAGCCTCTCCGCAGGCTTCTTGTCCCTGAAGGTGCTCTGACGACGGCTTCCTCCCAGGATCCCATGTATTATGTCTCCTTGGCCTTAGCTTCCTGAGAGCAAAAAAAGGAGGCCTTTACTTCACCCCCCACGAACCCACGAGCCCCGTAGAATTGGGCTCCCTGTGATGAGATGTCCAGCATGCCTCTGGGAGCTCGGAGATGCCAAAAAACCAGGCTATGGGTCAGGATTGTGAGCAGTAAAAACCAGGGCTCAAAGGGGGCGACTGGGGAAGGACACTGCATCAAGGGCATGGGGTGGTTTAAGTGCAGGAGCACCACATAGCATAGATGGACCCTGGGACATCTAAGCTACAGTCAGAGGGAGTCTCTAGCAGGGAAATAAGTGCATGGTCTCCTTAGCCAAAAGACCAAATGGGAGTTTGAAGGCTAAGGGTGCTGGTCAATCAGCCTGTTTTGGCTCCAGGCCTTGAAACACTCTAAAAGCTGCCTAGAGCAGGGCCCCACTATGACCAGCAGCCCTCTGCACATGGGCTTCTTAAAGCACTTGCTCATTTCAGCCTGAGATGGTGATCCACAGCCTCACAGGGAAAGGGAGATTGATGCCTTCACCCAGAGCAGTAGCCCAGCTCACTGCTGCCTAGAAGGCTGAGGCAGGGGAGAATGGTGGTCACATTGGGTCACCCACACTCCTTCCACCAAGAATTGGGAGAATCTTCCTTTCATTCCAGAAAGGAAACTGAAGATCAACTTGGTAAAATTGGACCCTTAACACCCTACCATTGCCCTGGCCTGAAAGGTGGTATAGAGAAGCTACGGTGTGAAGAGATGCTAGGCAACAAAATTTATAAAATACTAAATTGTAACCCAAAGTACAAAATAAATGCCCATGAGTCCTTACTGATGTAATTAAATGATTGCCTCAAAAATGAGAGTGAATAGACTGAACTCCCATACAGAACAATTCCAAACAATCTGTTATTCTGCCCTGAAGGAGGGGGCACATGACTCTTCATTGCTTAAGGGTAGCTGCACAGTGTCTTCCTCTCAGGGGACAATAAGAAAGGGAGGAGTAGGGCCTCCCCGGTGGCGCAGCGGTTGAGCGCTGGGTTGCGAAGCTGCCCGCAGCCTCTGCAGCGCCAGTTCGATCCCCGGCTGCTCCCCGGCCACCGGAGGAGGGTCCCACATGGCGCGCAGACCTCTCCTGCCGCCCGCTGCTCCCCTCAGCAGTGTACTTCGGTCCTTCTGCCTGCTCTGCTCCCCGCTCTGGCTCTGGTGAATTCTCTCACCCTCCCGCGCTTCTGACTGTACCCAGTCTTGTATAGATCAATCAATCAATCAATCTTTAAAAATAAAATAAAATAAAAATAAATAAATAAAAATAGAAAAAAAAAAAAAAAAAAAAGAAAGGGAGGAGTAACTTCACAGTGGGGAGACCTGACAACCCTACCTCAGGCATGTGGTCAGGGTCAACCGCCCTCGATACAATGTGATAGGAACTGCACCTCACCGTTGTGGCTAACCCCCGTAATCGTGAAGAAACACCGGATTCCAATAGCAGGCATCCTACGGTATGCCTGACCCGTACTCCTCAAAGTGGGTCATATAAAGGTCATAAAAGACAAGGAAAGTCTGCGAAACTGCCTCAGTGCAAAGACATGATGACTAAATGTAAATGGGATCCTGGACCAGTAAAAGGACATTAGGGGAAAGTGAGTAAATCGGAATGAAGTACAGAGGTCAGTTAATTGGCCAAAGACCATTGTAGCGGCGGGGGAGAAAGGGGAGGGAGACAGGTGAAGTAGGTGCTGCTTTATTTCAGAACAAGGCGTCCAGTCACACTCCTGCCCCCACACCAAGGGACTCTGGCTTCCAAAGACAAAGCTGAGTGAAGTCGAAGCATGTTCATTCCCTGTGCAGAGGACAGGTGTCCACTGCTGTGGGTGGCTCCTCAGTTGTCTGGGGACTAGGCAGTAAAAGGACCAGGCCCAGTGACCTCTAAAGGCAAGCTGAGGCAGGAGAGTGACACTGAAGGTGACACACCTTCCCTGTTGGCAGATGATGCACCAGAGGGCTGCAAGACAGGAAGGCTGGAAAGCAGTCTTGGGTCAAGTTCTGGTATGACAAAGGACAATCCAAAGTGACAACAGTGCACAACCTGAGGGGCGCAGGCGTTTTCGGGAAAGCATCCAGGGTGGGAACAGTCCTGAGCTGCCTATTTTCCAGTCATGCTAGTCTTGCTTTCTCCCTTGGACATGACCCAACATGACCAGAGCCTTGCGCGGGGTGAAAGGAGGCTGTTCACGGCGGGTGCCCTGCCTTGGGGCAGTCCAGAGTGCTGGTCCCACAGAAGAAGTCCTCAGGGAGCTCACTCAGGAGTCCATCCAGGTCATCTGCAGCGGGGGCAGACAGGGTGGGCAGACTCAATGACAATGGTAGGGTCCCACATGACCTAGTTCCAAAGCTCCTGCCCTTCAGGAAGGCCTGGATCTGACTGTAGAGTTGGGCAGATGGCTCCCCCTGGGCAGTGGTGATGGGCCTGAGACTGTCCAGACTTCCACCTGCCCTCTAACCCACATGCCCGCATACAACAGAAGGCAGGGGCCACTCTGCTGAGAAAGGCTGGCCATGGCCCTCAGTGTGGGTCCTCACTTTCTGCCTGAGCAGAAAATCTCCAGAGACACTCCCCTCCCCCCCCGGTGCAACCCTCTCATTGGACAGAGGGAGAAACAAGGCCTGGAAAAGCCATTAATATGTTCAGAACCACATGCTCCATGAATCTAGAGTAGGAGACAACATCACCCCTTTCCCCCAAAGTGCCTTTGTGGGTGTAGGGAATGAAAGTAACTATTCCTGACTGCAGTTCTTGGGTGGGGTGCTTATGTCCAAGAACCTGGAAACAGAGCTGATCTCAGTATCCCCACTGCTACTGTTATCACAGCAGTTAACACCTGCTGAGTGCTCACTCTCTGCCTGCACAAGGCCACCACCTTGTAGTCATCACTGTTAGTTCTCATGGTTCCCCTTAGAGGGCACCTCGTGGTAGAGCCTGTTTTACCCCAGAGAACAGGGTAAAACAAAGAACCCACCAAAGGGGAGCACACTCTGGCACGATCAGATGCCAAAGCCACACTTCACTTCCAACTAGAAAGGCCCACTTAATGGATGGGATTGGCAGCCCTGGGAGTAAGTCATCCTGGAAACTACGCCTCAGAGCCTAGCTCCCTGTTTGGCACAGAGCACACAGTATACATTGCTGCTGGGCGCAATCAAAATTTAATTAAAGTGGGCCTCCCTGATGGCGCAGGTGGTTGAGCGCCATACTATGACGTTGTCTGCAGCCTCTGTGGTGCAGGTTCGATCCTGGCCAGCCAGGAAGAAACCCACATGGCGCAGCAGACCTCTCCTGTCTCACCCGCTGCTCCCCTCTGCAGTGTTTTCAGTCAGTCTGCCTGTTCTGTTCCCCACTCTGTCTCTGGTGAATCCTCTCACCCTCCCACACATCTGGTCTGTACCCAGTTCTTGTATAAATAAATAAATCTTTAAAAAAAATTAAAAAAAAATCTAATTAAGGTGACCAGCATTGCACTTGGGGTATTTTTTTTTTTTTTTAAGATTTATTTATTTAGGGCCTCCCCGGTGGCACAGTGGTTGAGCGCTGGGTTGTGAAGCTGCCCGCAGCCTCGGCCACCGGGCGAGGGTCCCACATGGCGCGCCGACCTTTCCTGCCACCCGCTGCTCCCCTCGGCAGTGTACTTCGGTCCTTCTGCCTGTTCTTCTCCCTGTTCCCTGCTCTGGCTCTGGCGAATTCTCTCACTCTCCCGCGCTTCTGACTGTACCCAGTGCTTGTATAAATAAATGAATAAATCTTAAAAAAAAAAAAAATATTTATTTATACAAACAAGAAGTGGGGTACAGGCTAGAGTTGCAGGGGGTGAGAGGATTCACCAGAGACAGAGTGGGGAACAGAACAGGTGGATTGACTGAAATACACAGCTGAGGGGAGTAGTGGGCGAGTCAGGAGAGGTCTCCTGTGCCATGTGGGTAGCTCCCTGGCCGGGGATCGAACTCGTGCTGCAGTGGCTGGGGACAACTTCATAGGTTGCACCTTAACCCCTTGCGCCACAAGGGAAGCTCGCACTTGTGGACTTTATTGCAAAAAATGTTGTCCCTCACTAATACACTATGATTGGAGAAATACTGTCAAATGAAGGGGACTGAGTAGTCAGCGTTGTCTAATTTATCATCAAGCTTTCCTATGAGGAAAGAATGTAAGATTCTACAGAAGATTCCTGCATAAGTGGCAAATACACTTTCATAAGATATAAACAAACAAGTAGGCTTCGTTCCATTTTTCCATTATCCACTGGTCTACTATGAATTTGGTTAGTATGAGGACCTAGCCATAATTCCATGAATTTGGGGTTAGACATGGTTAAATTTATGGATTCTGTTAGTGTCACCTACATTATGCTACCTCCTGAGAAACCAGCTGGCTTTCCCCCAAGAGGCCTTATTGGGGCCTCTCAGATCTGTATCCTGGTCCCACCCCAACTAGCCATTCCTCAGCACCTCCTGGGCTTCATCAGGATGGGCGAATCTGCTTCTGTGGTCTGGCCACCAGCTCACAGATGGATGCTAGGTATGGTACAAGGGTGTGCCAGTCCATCTGTTTCTTGCATCTAATGGCACAGGTTTGGAAATGGGGGTCACTCTGTGGGTCACTCTGTTTGCTTTATGTGGCCCCTAGCACACTATTAACTAGTTTGTGGCTTGTAGCCATTCCAGAGAAGGCACCACATCTGATTTCTGTAGGATCCTATAAGATCCAGAGGTTCCCAGAAAGAGGAACCAGAGGCAGCCAGAAGAATGTGACTGAGCTTTTCAAAAGTTAACACAAGTAGGGCCTCTCCAGTGGTGCAGCAGGTTCAGCGTAGCGCTGTGAAACTGTCTGCAGCCCCTGCAGTGCAGGTTCAATTCCCAGCCGGCCCAGGAGAAACCGATATGGCACGGCAGGCCTCTCCTGTCTCGCCCACTGCTCCCCTCAGCAGTGTATTTCGGTCGTCTGCCTGTTCTGCTTCCTGCTCTGTCTCTGGTGAATCCTCTCACCCTCCTGCACCTCTGACCTATACCCCGGTTCCTATATTAAAAATAAATCTTTAAAAAAAAAAAAAAGGTTAACACAAGGAGAACATTCTGGGTGGGTTGACTGCCTTACCTGCTTCTGGGAGCTCTTCCACAGGAGATGCCCCCACCTCTGGGTTCTGTGCTGTTCTGAGGCCTTTCCCAGTCTCATCATGCTGGAGGCTGTCAAGGAAACTTCCTGGATCCTGGAGACAGAGGATCTGGTTACTGGTGCCTATGACCCTGAGATTCTTCTGGCTGGTGTCACCCAGACAACCTCAAAGGAATAGGTGGGGGCTCACGAGAGACAGGATGGAGCAGTGTGGCAGTGGTCTACTACTCAGGTCCTTACTACAGAAAGGGAGCTGAAATACCCTAAATAACAGATAATTAAAAACAACTGTTTGGGCTGATTTTCTTTCCTAATTCTGTTGGAATCTGATGTTTTAGGGAATCTATATAATGAGCAGAGAGTAAAGAGGTTATTCAGAATATTTTAAAGAGTTAGCCTAGGATTAAAACTCAACTGTTGGGCCTCCCCGGTGGCACAGCGGTTGAGCGCTGGGTTGCGAAGCTGCCAGCAGCCTCTGCAGCGCCGGTTCGATCCCCGGCTGCTCCCCGGCCACTGGAGGAGGGTCCCACATGGCGCGCAGACCTCTCCTGCCGCCCGCTGCTCCCCTCAGCAGTGTACTTCGGTCCTTCTGCCTGCTCTGCTCCCCGCTCTGGCTCTGGTGAATTCTCTCACCCTCCCGCGCTTCTGACTGTACCCAGTGCATGTATAAACAAAAAAACAAACAGATGAATAAATAAATAAAAAAACATGCCTCTATAAAAAAAAAAAAATTAAAAAAAAAAAATCTTCATTTAAAACTCAACTGTTAACAATTCCCAAACTGGGGCCTCCCTGGTGGCACAGGGGGGTAAATCTCAGCACTATGAAGCAATCTGCAGCCACTGCAGCACGAGTTCAATCCCCAGCCAGGGAGCTAACCCACACAGCACAACAGACCTCTCCTGTCTTGCCCGCTGCTCCCCTCAGCAGTGTATTTCAGTCAATCTGCCTGTACTGCTCCTCACTCTGTCTCTGGTAAATCCTTTCACCACCCCCTGCACCTCTGGCCTACATCCCAGTTCTTGTATGCATAAATAAAATAAATCTTAAAAAAAAATTTTCCCAACTAGCCAATATATGGTCAGGTAATTAATATTAGTAATTAAATTGCTAACCAGGGTTAGCCCATAGTTGATCATGGAACTATGAAAGGGTAAATTTTATTTTTGCTTTGTTCTGTAATAAGTATGGATGACTTGAAATTTAAACAAAAAAATAGAGAAGATTCCTTACAAGTGGGGTGATTTTTGAGAGGAAGTGGACGGTGAAGGGGAAAGATAAGGGAAATGTTAGAAGTAGCAAATTAGAGCTAAGGGTGAAAACTTGGCTAGGGTCAAGTCTAACCCACTCCTTTTATAGATGAAGCAATAGCAGGGGAGGGGACAAGACTTGCCAGAGGTCACATTACAAATGTCTAGTAAATTGGGACACGCCCCAGGTCTCTGACCCCCGAAGCAGGCCTGGCCATGACAATAGCCCAGCCAGCGCTGGCCCACCACTTTCCTCTGCATTGCCACTTTAGACTACCTGACCCTCAGTCATTTACTGAGGCCACTATTCCTCAGGGGCTTCCCAACTTGGCTAGTTCTCAAGTGACTCCTGTCCTCTCTGACGTGCAAGCCTGCCATCAGACACTCAGGGATCACCAAGGAGCCAGCTGTTCTCCAGGTCCTGGTACTCTGCCATCTGGCAGGTGGCTGGACCAAGGTGGGGGGGGGGGAGTGGCCCCGTCAGAGGCATCTCATCCCTCTGTTCCCCAGGCAGAGGAGGAGGAGAAATCAGAAGATCCAAGCAGAAAGTGGCTCCACCTGTCCCCATTCCATCCTGCTCCTCTTACCTTAAGGAAGGGCTGCGATGGCTTAAGGTAGTTCCCATCCCCAGAATCTGGGCTGTAAACATGGACCAGGTTGTTGGGCGTCACGTTGAGGTAATGATTTCGGAGTGAAGGAGAAAACACTCCGATCTGGAGTACAGGAGAGGAAGGTCAGTGCCCTAACAGCACTAGGCACTGTTGGATGGCTACCTGGCGCCCGTCTGTCTCTTCTTGGTGGCCTTTGCACATGGACTGCTCCCACCCACGTCTGGTACCAGAGCGGAACCACTTACCATACCATCCTCCCCCCACAGCACAGCCCCTCTTCCCCACCCATCCCCGAGCGTGGGAGTCAGGCTTTCACTTGGTGTGCCAGCAAGCCAGGGCCTAGCACCAGCCCTGCCACTCTCAGCCTGGAAGGGAAGACAGCCAGACAAGTAAGGGGACAGGCACCTCCGGGGCCTGCTCCAGGGTGGGAGGGGGGAGCAGTCCCCATACCTGCTTTAGCAGCAGCACTGAGCCAGGCTTCAGGTCATTCTGGCGTGTCTCAAGCAACAACCTGTGCACCGTGCCCTGCATCTCTCCTGCAAATACCACATGGCCCATCAGTCTCAGGGGCAAGGGCAGCACAGTGACTGGTTTGGCCCCTGGCTGGGGAGTGGGCTGCTCACTGTCTCAATTTTCCCATCTGCAAATGGAGCAGGTGACTCCTCTTCATCCCCTGACCTCAACAGAGGTCACCCATCAAGATACTCTTGGGACTGAACTCCTCACCTGTGGGGTCCTTGAAAACCACACTGGCGTCCATTGTGCTCCGAGTCAGGGACTTGATCATCACTGCCATGGTGGGGACCTTGTTCCTGGGAAGCTGCTTCAGGGCTGCCTGGTTACAAGGAGAGGCAGTGGCTGAGTCAGCTGTGACCCACCAGTAAGCTGTGTTAGAGCAAATTGGGGGGTGGGTGGGGACAGAGAACAAGTGTGGTGATGCTCTTCCTTTGTGGAGGCCAAAGGGGTAGTTTAGAGACCCAGCCTGACTCCCTCCGCTGACCCAAACCCAGGAGGTGCTTCCTTTCTCTCCCCCACCTCTTTGCGTATGTGTGTGTTTGAAGAGTTCTATCACAGCAGGCCACAGGCAGGGACACAGAAGCACAGGTACTAACATGTCTGCATATGACCAGTGGCCACTGGGAGCTCCGAGGGTAAATCGTGCACAGTCCTCCCATCCGGGGCTCAGATATGCAGACAGGCCCAGAGCCCACTCTCCGCTGCATGTGCCCAATGCCGTGCAGGGCAGTGGAAAGGTATGTGAGTGGAAAGTTCCGTGAAGAGGGACTTCATGCTGCATTGCAGACCTGAGGTGAGCAGGAGCAAACGGCCCCTTTCCGCAGCGGAGGAGGGAAGCAGGTGGCGAAGGGATAAAAATGGTCTTCTTTATGGATCTCAGCACCCAGGCCCCTTACCTTCCGCAGCACCATGACTATGCTGTAGGTACAGAGGAAGCAGTTGGGGTCTCTCTCATCCAGGCCCAGAGAAGATTTCATAGTCAGCCAGGGTCCTCGGCCAAAATCCTCCTCCACCGACGCCTGAGAACTAGTAACAATCTGGCACCACAGAACCGGGGAGCCTTAGTTAATGGGTCCACCTTGCTACGGACTTTGACTGAAACAGGAGGGAGGGGGCAGCAGGGAGTGGGGTTCCCTGAAGCATGGTGGCCAGTCTCTCCTTCCATTTATCTCCAAGGTCAGAAAATGGAATGTCCAATCTTGTGGCATATCACATCTTTCACTCAGCAGCTGTAGCAAAGGTGCTCTTTATTTTATTTTCAGTGAGGTCCCAACTTTAATTAAACTAGAGCAAAAGGCTGTCCATACTTGTCTCTTGTAAAAGACTTGGCAAGCCTTAGTGCTGCTGAGTCCTACAAATATCTATGAACTTCCAGACAGCCTCAGTCATTTTGAAACTAGTCATCATTTATTTGGGATGCTCCTGGCTTTATTATTAGCATCTTATGTATTAATAAATACTTTTAATAAAGATAAGAAGTTACTGCTTTGGATCTGGTGACTCTGTGGAGCTATAGCAAAGAGAAAAACTTCTAGAGAAAAATTAAAAGCAAAAGTGGGTGTGAGGACAGAGCAGGTCATCCAGCACCCCAGAGGAGAGTGGGTCTCACCCATGAAGAGGCACCCACTAAAGGCAGATCCTTCTCAGTCAGTTCACAGAACCTGAGATGCAGTTTCCTAATACTGATCACACTCTCCTCCTCTGAGGGAAGATGGCCTAGGTCGGCCTTTCTTACTTGGGTGGTGAAGAAGGACCCATGGCATCAGCTAACACCTGGCTGGTCAGGCCCCACTTTATGCCAGTAAAATGCCTTCCCCAAATGCCCCTTGCTGTGACCCCAGGAAAAAGGTCTAACAGCATCAATTCTGACTCTCAACTCCGAAACATGCAGAGATGTCCCTTAGTCTCAAATGATGTCCAGAAAGTTAAGATTTGTTACCTCCGTCCTGAATTTAGCCAGAGCACCATGAGTTGGAGTCTGGGGGGTAGAAACCATGATCTCCTCCAGATTTTTCCCACTGTGCTACGAGGCAAGAGAGAAGGAGAAGGCGAGAGCAAGCTCAGCAGCTGTTATTTACAAGTACAGCTTCTTGTCTGGGTTACATAATGAGTTCAGGAAACTATCAGGGACAATTAACACATATTACATCTCTCCTAACAAAGTCTCAGGAGCCTCATTGGCAACTCAAAAAAGATGCTTTGGGGATCATTTTGGGAATGTGAGGGAGCTGGAGCTGGTCCAGGAGCAAAACCCAGGGCTGCCTGAAGGGGGCAATGACCGGAATAGAGAGGCCTACGATGAGCAAAGAGGCCACTTTCCCCAGGTCCCTTAGCTGGGACCATACCCCTCCCTACAGAGAGCTCCAGCCCGGGAGGAATGCAGACGGCCTCCTTGGGCTTCTCTTCAAGTGCTAAGGAAGAGCAAGTAACCAGCGGGTAGAAATTGTTTCAAATACCCTGAAGTGGAAGGAGAGGGATGTACCTCTCACCACCAGACCAGACCCCAGAGATGAGGTATCTGGCATCTGTTCCAAAACCCGCTAGATGGATACTGTGCTCCACCACAGCAGAAATCTAAACTCTCAGCAGAGCCCCAGCTCCCCACACACACTGACCCCACACACAGCCACAATGAACTGGTTTGTGGACCCCAGAAAGCATTGGGCTGTTATGCCTCTGTGCCTGTGCACATGATCCTCCCTGTCTCCAGAGCACAGTCCCCCAAACACATGCCGGCCAGCCTCTTATTCATCCATCCCAAGCCCACTCAGCACGCCCAGTGGCTCCCCAGCACCCAGATAATGACCCCTACTCATACGCACATTTTATGCATGACTGCCTCTTGTGTTGGCTTCTTCCACTCTGTATTCTCAGTTCTAGAGCAAACTGCCCAAGACAAGCCCTTAGCAAATATAAGTGAATGAATTTTCCTGTTTTAGTGCCAGCCAAATAGTAGGTGTTCAGCAAACTATGAAAACTGTGAGGTTCTCAGCACCTCACGCACCGCTCACATGTAGTAGTCCAGTTCCTGCTCCTACTTCTTGTGACTTTTTCCACAGCTTTGAAAACCTTCCCTCTCTGCACTTCCTTCTCCCCCACCCAGGATTCTGGAACTGGGCAGTACTAGAATGCTGTCTCCCTCACCCCCTTGTCCTGGGCAGAAAGAAGTTGCTACTCACCTGGTGAGGCAGGATCCCAGCGGGGCCAGGGAAGCGGCGGGTTTTGGCGCGGGCTGAGGAGCGTGTGGGCTGCTGGGGTGTCCGGTTGGCAGCTGTGACCAGCTGCACCAAGTGGTTAGTGACTACGGGTGTCTGCAGAGCTGCTTGGGCAACCAGGGAGGAATGGGGGCCTTTTGGGGTGCTGATAGGAGACTTAAAAGAAGACACTGGAGCTCGTGGTGGTAAGAGCCTCTGAGGAATGAGTCCAGAGATAGTCCTTGAGGGAGAATAGCTTGAGTTGGGGGTTCGTGGTCCAGGAAAGTGAGGTTTGCCACTTAAATGGGCACTTGGAGACTGGAAAGGCTGATGGGGAAAACGATTTTGAGGGCTCCTCTGAATGGGGCTATCAGCAGCTTGGAGAGGCTGGGGTGCTTGAAGAGGGGGACCTTTAGGACAGGCTTCCCAGTGGGGTTGCTCAGTGGGAACCGCTGAGGCATTTGAGATAGGGAAGTTAGCCACTGCACGAGGTCTCAAGTGGGGCTGTGAAGTCCTACAGTGGACAAGAGGACCTGGAGGCTCTTCCTGGGCTGAGATGATGTGGGTGGCAGGCAGGGGTCCCTCTTGGCAAGATCTGCTCAGATCAACTACCCGGGCCTTTTTAGCTAACACTGAGTCCTCCTGTGGCCAGGTGGGCAGGATTCCTGGGGCCTCACTGCTAAGCCCAAGTTCCAGCTCCATGCCAGGACCCTCCAGCTCCATGCTTGCCAGCACCTGATCAAATTCATCTTGTTCAGTGCCCTCAAAGTCATCAATCACCTGTTGTTGGCTCTCAAAGGTGAGTAAGGGCTGGGGGGCTGAGGACTGGGGTCTAGCTGGCTCTTTGAGAACATCTGTCAGTGCCACTCTCCTCTGATTGCCGGTCCAGCTGCTGGGAGTCGAGATAGACCTTAGAGGGGCTGTTCCTGTGGGCATGCTGGAGGTAGGAAGGTGGGGTCTCAGGGCTGGCAGGCCCAAAGTCTCTGAAGGAGCAGTGGGGCATGAGGGTAGCTGCCCAGAAAATTGTGCCTGTATACTCTCCTGTTGCATGGAAGAGATAGATCTCAGGCACCCAGCATTCACAGGCCGGGAGCCAGCAAACTGGTTCTCTGTATCCTCCACAGCAGACAAGAAGTCCTACAAAGAAACAGAGTCGGTTTTAAAATCTGGAAATCAAGAAACAGTTTTTTTTACTATTTTAGGCATATGGTATGTGTATATATGTATGTGCACATACATACATACAAGAAACTAAGGTGTGAAAGGCAACGGTGGGTCTCTCACTACCCTGGACCTTGTCCATGGGCCCACCATCAGGCTTCTGCCAGAAAAGTTCTAAGGCTAAGTCTTCTGGTAGCTTTCCTCTGTTTCTTCAATCTTGGGATGGGGGGAATGGCATTTGGGGGAGCAGCTGAAGCAAACATATCAGGGCACTTAGTCAAATAAATCCTCCATCTCAAGCAAACTAGCTTTCTGGTGGCCAGATTGTGCAATAGGGGTCTGTCCAGTTGGTAATGCTGCTTATCCTCAGCCTACTTCTCTCACTCACACACACACACACACACACACACACACACACACACACGCGCACGCACACACAGCCATCAGTAAGCCAGAGAGGCCATGGAGCCAGCAAAATAGGCACAAGTTAAATATAGCTTTTCCGGCAAGTTAAAATTAAGTATGGATTCCAGTTGGGAAGCAAGGTGAGATTGACACCTTCAAGAGCAACAGACCTGTTCTGAGGGTGTTTTTGAGTCAGAACTGCTGATTTAACTGACAGGAAGGTCTCTTCCACGCCTACCCCTGCTGCTGCATTGAATTGTCTGGGCTAGAGAGAGGTTTTTTTTTCCTGCTTTGCGTTTTACCAGGAGAGTAGCATACTCCAGACAGCGGTACCTTACAATTTAACAGCATTAAGAAGGACAACAACAATATCAGAATTACAGAAGCAATAAAATCCTGATTACCTGGGGATTGATGGACCCCTTTTCTCTGGAAGAACTTACTCTCAGACATGATGTCATCAGCCTTGGGAAAGGCAAAGGGACTGGTCATTTTCTTTTTTTTTTTAAAGATTTATTTATTTATGCATACAAGAACTGGGGTGTAGGCCAGAGGTGCGGGGGGCAAGAGGATTCACCAGAGAGTAGGGAGCAGAACAGGCAGATCTGCTGAAATACACTGCTGAAGGGAGCAGCGAGTGAGACAGGAGAGGTCTGCTGTACTATGTGGGTCAGCTTCCTGGCCGGGGGTTGAACTCATGCTGCAGAGGCTGGTGATAGTGTGACAGTGCTGAGACTTTTTTTTAAAGATTGATTGATTGAGTGATTGATTGATTTATACATACAAGAACCAGGGTACAGGCCAGATGCACGGGAGGGTGAGAAGATTCACCAAAGACAGAGCGGGGAGCAGAATAAGCAGACTGATGAAATACACTGCTGAAGGGAGCAGCAGGCGAGACAGGAGAGGCCTGCCAGCGCTGCAGAGGCTGCGGACAGCTTCACAGCTCATGGTGCTCAACCGCCTGCGCCACCAGGGTAGGCCCATATAGTGCTGAGACTTTAACCCCTGCACCACCAGGGAGGCCCTGGTCTGTCATTTTCATGCAACAGAAACTTGAGCTGACAGAGTCCTTCACTCTAACTCCATCACCTGATAAGACCCAAGAAGGTCACTTTAACAGACACCGGTCAGCCTGTGATTATACATCTTCAAAGTTGAAAGACAAAGACACGGACACATCTCCTTTACAAAGTTGGCAGTTTTGAAATATTTGTAAAAATGACAATCAAGTCCCGAACTGGTAACAAAAACAAACACTGTGACAGGTACCATGTAAACATCTTACCAGAATTCTCTCAATGGCTTCCCACATTGGCCCTCTGAATAGATACTATTATTATCCCTGCTTTATGGATGCAGATAGCAAGACTCAGAGAGATTAAGTAATTTCACAGACCCAGGACTAGACTCCACATGCACCCTTGTGACTATGTTTCAGGACCTCACCGAATTAGACAAGCCAGAGACCAATTTTTAAGAGGTCTAAGGAAGGTCCATTTTTCCCTTCAAACCCCAGATTCCAAAAGCCTCAAAGGAAGGGGCACATGGGGATGAGGCTTGGGCTGCCAGAAGAGTCCTGGTGCAGGGCCTCCCCGGTGGCACAGCGGTTGAGTGCCGGGTTGCGAAGCTGCCAGCAGCCTCTGCAGCCTCTGCAGCCGGTTCGATCCCCGGCTGCTCCCTGGCCACCGGAGGGAGGGTCCCACAAGGTGCGCAGACCTCTCCTGCCGCCCGCTGCTCCCCTCAGCAGTGTACTTCGGTCCTTCTGCCTGTTCTGCTCCCCGCTCTGGCTCTGGTGAATTCTCTCACCCTCCCATGCTTCTGACTGAACCCAGTGCTTGTATAAATAAATAAATAAATAAATCTTAGAAAAAAAAAAAAAAGAGTCCTGGTGCAGCATTCACCACCAGCTGAGGCACAAATGAGGCAAAGGGAACAAATTCTAAACAGGATTTTTAAAGCAAGTTGCTGCAAGAGAAAAAGTAGGTTTGAATGGCTTGGCATTAGAGCCATTCTCATCTATCAAAGTGGCTTAGTAGGTTCCATATACCTTTGACTGGAGTCAGGAGGCCAAGACCTCATCCTGGCTGTTGGTGCTGTATTCTTAGGCAGGCTGATTTATGTCTTTGGGCTTTACTCACTTAAATCCTGCCTCTTTCTGAAAAATATTTGAGGTATCAATTTCAGGCCTCCCAGATAAAACTATATCCACTGGATCTGAAGAGAAAGAGCACTGTGGAGATTGCTAGTTTAGTGGTCTCTGGCTACATGCAGAGGCAGGAAATACCCTTGCCTGTGTCTATCCCAGAAATTCTGATTTATTTGGTATATGGAAGGGCTGCAATAATATAATTTTAATGGGCCATCTTCAGAGAAAGTCTAATCCCTCATCTTCTAAGAAGAGAGAGGGAAGGAAAGTGCATTTGAGGTAAAAGAATGCCCCTCATATTGTAGAAGAGAACACAGAAGGCCAGAGAATAACGTAATTTGTCCTGGCTCATGAAGCCCACTGATGACCCCAGGCCTCCTGCCGTCTAGTAACCGTGCTGTCTTCTGCACCACTCTGGCTCTCCATTGATTTTCTTCCCACCTCAAGTATGTCATCATGAAGGTGAATTAAATCAGCTACATGATACACTCTCCAGGAAAGGTCCTTAAATTTTATTTATTTATACTCGTGCTATAGTGGCTGGTGATAGCTTGACAACACCCATACTTTTAACCCCTGCACCACCAAGGAGGCCCAAAGGCCTTAAAAGTTAAAGGTATGGGGCCTCCCTGGTGGCGCAAGGGGTTAAGATGCAACCTATGAAGCTGTCTGCAGTCACTGCAGCATGAGTTCAATCCCTGGCCAGGGAGCTACCCACATGGCCCAGCAGACCTCTCCTGACTCGCCTGAGGCCCCCCTCAGCAGTGTATTCCAGTCAGTCTGCCTGTTCTGTTCCCCACTCTGTCTCTGGTGAATCCTCTCACCCTCCATACCTCTGGCCTGTATCCCATTTCTTGTATGCATAAATAAATAAATCTTTAAAAAAAATTAAAGGTGTGACAATTAGGCAGCTCATCTCTTTGGTTTTTTACTTGTTTTTAAGATAGTTAAGTAGATTTCTTACATTTCTCCACCCCTCACAGTGAAATACATATATGTGTACACACACACATACACGTCAAGTAAAAGGAGACTGCTTGACATGCTCTGACCTGAATGTTTACACCTTAAGACTTCCTCTGCCATCTCTGATCACCAACTCTTCCTTACCTCATCTTCAAACTCCTCTTCTACAGCAAATAGCTTCTGCAAACTGCACGCCTGAAAGGAAAACAAAGCAATTGAGGTTGGAGGAGAAATACAGTTTACAAGTACATTCTGTATTCACTATGCTTCTTCCCAATTCTAACAAAACCATCAGGTGTACTGTTTTTTGGGGGGGCGGTTTGCTAGTGTTGGGGGAGGCATAAGAGCCAAGGAGGAGATGGGATTTACTTAAAGACTCAAATGATTTAGAATCCTTTCTTGTAAAATAATGCACTCAGGTCCATCTGCATTAATCTTTTTTTTTTTTTTTTAAGATTTCTTTCTTTTTTTTTTTATAAATTTTTCTTTTTTTTTAAAAAAAAGATTTATTTGTTTATTTGTTTATTTTTTATTTATGCAAGCACTGGGGGTACAGTCAGAAGCGCGGGAGGGTGAGAGAATTCACCAGAGCCAGAGCAGGGAGCAGAGCAGGCAGAAGGACCGAAGTACACTGCTGAGGGGAGCAGCGGGCGGCAGGAGAGGTCTGCTGCGCCATGTGGGACCCTCGCCTGTGGCCGGGGAGCAGCCGGGATTCGAACCGGTGCTGCAGAGGCTGCGGGCAGCTTCGCAACCCAGCGCTCAACCACTGCGCCACCAAGGAGGCCCAAGATTTATTTCTTTATACATACAAGAACTGGCGTACAGGCCAGAGTTGTGGGTGGTGAGAGGATTCACCAGAGACAGAGCGGGGAACAGATCAACTGAAATACACTGCTAAGGGGCGCAGTGGGCGAGTCAGGAGAGCTCTGCTGTGCCATGTGGGTAGCTCCCTGGCCAGTGGGGATGGAACTTGTGCAGAGGCTGGGAATTGCTTCATAGTGCTGTGCTTAACCCCTTGCATCACCCGGGAGGCCCCATCTGCATTAATCTTGGGAGGGGGTGGGAGGGCAGAGGGAAGGCTGCCTGAGGGAGCATGGGTCTTCCTAGACAGCAATGTGTGTGACCTACGGATTTCACAGCATCCCAAAGGTTTGGCTGGAGGAGTCTTTGTAAAACAGAAGAGAAAACTAAGCATGCCCAGCATGGTGGTCGTATTTCTGAAGCTAAGTTGGTGGTTTCCATCTACCCAATGGAACACCCAAAATATAGGGTCCCATGAAGGTGGGTGACTCCATTCCACAGTACCTTCTTTCTAGGGCTGCTGTGGCGACCTCTTAGATGGGTGTCAAACCCCAAGCCAAGGCCTGTGCCTAACCCCAGGTGCCAGAGGTGCAAGAACCGCGGTTAGAGATGCCTAGCCCTGAGTGCCCAAAATCAGACTGGACAGGTGGGGGGGCGGGGAAGAAGAGGCTCCGGAGGCGTGACGTTTGAGGGCAGGGGGAAGGCTGAACAGTTCCCCAAGAAGAGATGGAAAGCAACGGGAGGGAAACTGAGGCCCAAAGGAAGTGGGTGGAGAGAGCCTTCCCTGGGTCCCCGGTGCGTCCACGCCGAGCTCTGACTAGACCCCCAGGCCTCCCCACCCCACCGAGCTCCCATCCAGACCCTGACCTCGGCCCAGCTGCTAGTACGGGTGAGAGGGTGGAACTCGGAGAGCTATTCCCGCCCTTGGGGGACCGAGCGGCCACATAGACCCAGACGCGGCATTACCATGGCGACGGCGGGTGGGCTTCAGCCGGTGGGTTGGTCCGGCAGGCCCCGACTCGAGAAGTCACTGGGACCTTGGACCTGACCTGGGTGAGAGGGCCAGAGTGTGGGCGACTGTGTCCCTGGGGCAAGGAGGGGGAGAGGGCAGCGTCCGACGGACGGACGCCGGGAAGAAGGGGGCTTGCGTCCTAGGCCTCTTTCGAAGCCGCCGCCACGCCTGTGGCTCCACCCTCTTAAAGGGCGAGGCCTATTTTTATCCCGCCGACGGAAAGATCTTCATTCGCCAGTCTTCCGCTCCGGCCTTAAAGGGAAATGGATGGGCTCTCGGTCGCCCCCCAGCGGCCCCTCGGGCCCGGCCTTCTGGTTCATCAAACGTTCAGGTGAGAACGCAGCACCTAATACCCAGCCCTGCACAGCCAAGTGGTGCATCCCCCTAGGTGCTACAGCGGGACTCATTCACACCAGAATCCACCCCATTGGTTTATCTGGCGGCTCAGTTGTCCATCTATCAATCCATCGTCTGGTGTTGCAACGCATATTTATTAAGCCAAGATGTTCTGGGGCTTAACATTTCTGCTTGGATCTCAAAGCTTTCCAGTCACCCATTCTCTCAAGTAACATCCACTCCCCCAACACAACACTGTTTCCTTCTCAGCACTTTTCATAATTTGTAATTGTCATAATTTACATCTTATCCTTGAGGGCAGGGACCTTGTCTGGTTTATTAACTTTGAATCCTAAGCACAGCACAATAGGGTTATTGCATGACTACTCTGTATCAGGCACAGTGCTTGACACGGGGGATAGAGAAGTAAGATTCCTGGTGCCCTCAAGTTCACAAACAAGTCAGGGAGACACAGATCAAAAGAGTCCAGAAGAATTGTGTAGAGGGATTGGCAGGGGCCCAGTAATTTGGGCTCCCAGTTTTCCTCCCTAAAACCTGCTGCAGTTAATGACCCTCTGTTCGATCTCAGTTTCTTTCCTCACTTGTCACTACAGAGCGAGTCAGTAATGGCTAGGGCTGCATAGTTTTGAGGACTCAAAAGGCAGGAGGAAGGTAGCTGACTGCACTTCTTAGTCATCTGATCTGAACCAGTGTGTTGTCTAGCCTTCCCTCTGGGCAGCCTGTGGCTTCCAGTCTAGCTGCACCTGGATTGGTTTACCTGTCATGTGTCAGAATGGAGGTAACAGTAGTGATCAGAGAGGGAACCTGGATCCCTGACTCTCATCCAGGTTAGGAATTCCCTCAAACCCCTGTGCTTCTGAGCTGGGAGACAAAACCCCAACCTTCTCATTTAGAGGTCCTCCTCTCCTCACAGGAATCCCAGGGGCAACTCATCCTGCCCAGATGTGGACAGTCCTAGAGCCCCATGAGAAGGCTCTCCGCGATCTGGGGCTCTGTCAGTCCCAGCTGAAGGGAGATCATAGAGCTCAAGGCCAAGAGGAATAATATCAACTCTTATCCACACTTTAATTTGCAGTTTCCATAATCATTAGTTCATGTCTTCACAAAGATCCCATGAAGAGTGATAGGCCGGGTATTGTTTAACAGATTAGGAAACTGAGGCCCAGAGTTCCTTCAGGGTCACATGTAGCTGACTGTACTGGTCTGCACAGCCAGTGCAGTGATCCACAGTGGTGGATCTTATGATTGGAGATTTTAAGTACTCCTCAAACATTTTTCTAAGATAAAGGAACAACTGTCCCCGCCTCCTATTGAAAATAGGATGGGGGTGGGAGCAGTGACTGGGACAAATGGAAAACATGGTCCTGGATATTCTAGAAAGGGACTGTCAGGGCACGGTGAGGGGGTTTTTCATTTTAGAGATGGGAAGGAGCCCCATGCTGAAGGGCACCTACCTCCTAATCAGTTGTCTTCTTAGCACTGTCACCTTAAGGTACAATGAAGGACCATGTCTCCAGAGTGATGGGTTTTCTTCTTCCTCCTCTTAGAAGAGAGGTCAGAAGCTTACCTCTCTAATAACCAGGTTTAAGGATAATGGAGACTCAAACCAAAAAGAAAAGGGAGAGTTCAGGAAAAGGGAAAAGTGGGTGCTGGGACTTGGGCAAGAGGATATGACACCAGAAGACATCAGCTGTAAAGTGGAGTACAAAGGAGAGTAGTATAGTGAGCAGTCTCAATAGCACTCTGATTTACCCAATAATAATAACAGCTGGTACTTGTTCTGTGTGCTTGTTGAGTGACTTAATGCCATTTAAAAGGAGGGAGAGCTAATGCTTCTGGGCAACTCCATGCTCACTTCCTAAAATACCTGCAAATCTTGGTTGCTATTTGATTGCTGCAAACTGGCTGTGTGGTCTTGAGTATGTTGCTTTACCTCTCTGAGTCTTAGTTGTCTCATTTATGAAAATGGAATAATACATCTTGCTCACAGAGTTGCTGGGGATGAGATGAATTAATGCATTAAAACGGCTAACTCCATGCCTAGCATGTTGGCAGGGTCTCAACAATGTGGGTTCCCCTCCCCCCTACTTGAGTTTGCAAATTGTGCTGAGATTTGTTATAGGAACCACATGGCTTGAGTTTGTATCTATTTCAGCACATTTGCAAATGTATTTCACCCTAATTTGTATTTTTATCTTAGGAATAGTTGTATTTGAATCAGTGTGGTGGTGCATGCATGTGTTTATGTTTATATTTACATATGCCTAGGTATGGACAGTGGCAGACACTAGAAGTGTGTGTGCAGAGTCTCGGATGCCTGTGTTGGCAGGCGGGTGGTGCATGTGGAATGAGTGTGTGGAATGAATGTGTATAGAATGAAATGTGTGTTGTGCGCTGCATATGTGGGTGGGGGTGTTAAGTGTGTGGGGGTGGGGAGGAGGGCTCGATTTGTGTGGCATAGAGTGTGTGAGGGCTGTGCAGACCAGTACAGTCAGCTAGAAATTGGGTTGATGGAAATATTTTCTATCTGTGCTAAGCAATAGAGTAGCCATTGGCCATCTGTGGCTATTGAGCACTTGAAATTTGGCGAAGGAGACTAAGAAATTGAAGTTTTAATTGTATTTAATTGCAATCAATTTAAATGTAATTATCTATGGACAGACTACAGACTGAAACCTCAGACCAATTGGTGCACCCCAACCCCCCTCAAGCAGGTAAAATGGACTCACTGGAGCCCCGCCCACGTGTGTGCGTGTAAGCGTGCGTGTGCTAGACGTACAGAGGGGGCTGCAGCCCAACCCCCCCTCCCCCTAGTCCCCAGGCGAGGCAGTGAATCAGCCTGACAATGAGGTGAGTCATTCATGAACTGCTCCAGGCTGACCCAGCAGGCGGGAAGCAAACGTCAGCCAGCCTCCCAGTCGTACCCCCCACAACCCCCCAGTGGGATCACTCAATCCCACGCACTGCAGATGTTGAAGAAACTGATGCTGGCGAATCAAGGCCCCCCAGCTCATCTCCTCAGTCCCTCCCTCTTGGCTTGCAATCCATTCATTCCCCTGCCCCTTTCTCCCTTAGGATGGCTTGTGAGTCATCTCAAAATCTAAACCCACAATCCAACACCCCCCACCGCCCCACCCTCAAGCAGTTGGCCCTCCATCCAACCTTGGAGAGAGGACCCTTCGTGGGGTGCCGGGATCTGCCTTTGGAAACCAGGCTGACCCACTCGGGGATGTGGAGGTGGGCAGGGCTCAGGGCAGGTTGCATTTGGCTGGGTCTCAGGGAGCTGGCATCCAGCTTGTTTGGAGGACGTTAAGACAAATGGGGGCAGCAGGGAAGGAGCTGCAGACTCCTGCTGCCTAGAGCATAGGGGCCCTAGGTGAGGAGGGACTGGGAAGGGGGCAAAAAGAGTATTCCTCTGGCTTCCAGGGAAGTCCTCTGTAGTATCTCCCCAGTAACTGAGTCTGGTAGCTTCTCTGCATCACCCAGCACCTGTGTGCCCCTAACCTGTCCCTTACCCCTCAGCCCCCCATCAGTCAGTCTTTTCCTCTTGGACTGAACATTACCATTACTTGGACATCTGGCGCCCCCGGTGATTTCCCTCACAGGTCAGAATATGTCATCAAAAGTTTTACACATGTGTAGATCCTGGGACAAACAGCTCCACTTCTAAAAATTTGTCCTAAAGAAGTTATGGAGGAGATGTGGCCAAAAGAATGTGCATCCCAGCATTATTTAAAACAATTAAAATTGAAACTGAAATGTCCATCAAAAGGGGATTGGATCAAGAAACTGCTAAAACACAGTGGAATACTGTGCAGCCACTTGGGGAGGATATTGTGGAAGAAGATTTGATGCCATGGACTATTTTCTCTTTTTTAAAGATTTATTTACTTATGCACCCAAAAACTGGGGTATAGACCAGAGGTGTGCGGGGTGTGTGTGTGTGTGTGTGTGTGTGTGTGTGTGTGTGTGAGAGAGAGAGAGAGAGAGAGAGAGAAAGGATTCACCAGAGACAGAGTGGGCAGAACAGGCAGATCTACTGAAATACTCTGCTGAGGGGAGCAGTGGGAGAGACAAGAGAGGTCTGCTGCCCCAAGTGGGTCAGCTCCCTGGCAGGGAATTGAACTCATGTCAATAGCTTCATAGTGCTGAGACTTTAACTCCTGTGCCACCAGGGAGGCCCCTCTGTGGACTGTTTTCATGATTACATAAGATATTAGATTGTGGGCCTCCCTGGTAGTACAGGAGGTTGAGCGCAGTGCTGTGAAGCTGTCCACAGCCTCTGCAGTGCTGGTTCGATCCCCGCCGGCCTCAGAGCAACCCCCATGGCGAGGCAGACCTCTCCTGTCTCGCCAGCTGTTCCCTTCAGTGGTGTATTTCATCAGTCTGCCTGTTCTGTTCTCCGCTCTGTCTCTGGTGGGTCCTCTCACCCTCCCGCGCATCTGGATTGTACGCCGGCTCTTGCATAAATAAAATAAATCTTAAAAAAATATATTAGATTGTAAAATATTACATGCAGTGTGATATGATTTTTTTCTTGAAAAAAAAAATGACCGTGGATTAGACAAGTATTTACCCAATTATTAACAGTTGTCTAATGGAATTATGGATTTAGGGGTGATTTTATTTTTTTCTTTGTACTTCTCTGAGGTTTCTCCTGGAATTTCTACAATTAGAGCTTGTGACTTTTTACAGTAGGAAAAAAGAATGTATTGAATGTTTTTACTTTTTTTTAAAGATTTATTTATTTATGCATACAAGAACTACGGTACAGGCCAGAGGTGTGGACGGTGAGAGGATTCACCAGAGACAGAGCCAGGAACAGAACAGGCAGACTGACTGAAATACACTGCTGAGGGGAGTGGCAGGTGAAACAGGAGAAGTCTGCTATGCCATGTGGGTAGCTCCTTGGCCAGCCAGGGATCGAATTTGTGCTGCAGAGGCTGCGGACAGCTTCATAGGTTGCATCTTAACCCCTTGAGCCACAAGGGAGGCCCTGAATATTTTTTAAAAGCCATTTGTGGGGACAGTAGTGGGAATTAACTGTAAAAGGGCATTTTATTGGGGTGATGAAAATGTTTTAAAACTGGATTATGTGATGATTGTTCAACTTAGTAAATTAACTAAAGCATGTTGAATTGTATACTTAAGTTTGATGTTATGTAAATTATGCTTAAAATTGTTTAAAAACTCTTATAACCAAAGCCATTTGCTAGGCTGTCTGCTGGGAAAGTCAGTCTTCCAAACTGATCTGAAGGTATTCATTTTTAATACAAGTATAAAAGTAAATAAATTTTAAAAAGACACAAACTCTTACTGTAAGTATAAAAAAATATTCCTGCTTTATCTGAAACTTAAATTTAACTGGCATCCAGGGCCTCCCCTGGTGGCGCAGCGGTTGAGTGCTGGGCTTTGAGGCTGCCCGCAGCCTCTGCAGCGGTCCCACATGGCGCGCAGACCTCTCCTGCCGCGCCCTCTGCTCCCCTCAGCAGTGTACTTCGTCTGTCTGCCTGTTCTGTTCCCCACTATGGCTCTGGTGAATTCTCTCACCCTCCCGTGCTTCTGACTGTACACAGTGCTTGTGTGAATAAATAAATAAATCTTTTTAAAAAAAAAATTTAACTGGCATCCATATTTTTACTTGCTCATTATGGCAACACTAGTCTGGTCGTGCAAGATCCTTGGCTGTGCAAGATGAACATCTGGGGATGAACATCTGGACATGTACCTTCACCCACCCCCAGAGCGATTTTTTTTTTTAAGATTTATTTTATTTATTTACGCATACAAGAGCTGGGGTGTGGGCCAGAGATGCTGGAGGGGGTGAGAGGATTCACCAGAGACAGAGTGGGGAGCAGAACAGGTGGATCTACTGAAATACACTGCTGAGGGGCAAGACAGGAGAGGTCTGCTGCACCACGTGGGTCAGCTCCCTGGCTGGGGATTGAATTTATGCTACAATGGCTAGGGATAGCTTCATATTGCTGAGACTTTTAACCCCTTGCTCCACCAGGGAAGCACCCCCCAGAGCAATTTTACAAAGTTTGCAAGAGTAGAATGGGGAGCAGAAAACAGCAAAATGAGAGAGGGTGGAGTCAGCAGTCACTAACAGTGTAGAAGTCAGTGGTCAGCAGAGTGACCAATGGCATTTAAGCTGGCCCAGAACCTGGGGTAACACTGAGGCTGGAGGAGAGGCAGGACTTACCCTTTGCCATGCCCTGTGCTAGCCCTTCACAGGTACTCCACAGCATTCCCCAGCAACCCAGTGAGAAGGATGTCGTCCTTTTTTACAGATAAGGAAACATGATGAGATTAAATTTCCAAGCTGTCACGTTGGTAGATAGCAGAGCTTCTCTCTGGGTGGAGGTCTTTACTGGAGAGTGGGGTGGGGTTCAGTGGTTAAGACAACCAGACTCTGGACGCCGATGACCTGAGTCAGATCCTTCATCTTCACTGACTCAGACTTGTGACAAGTTCCTTAGGTCTGCTGAGCCTCAGGTTCTTCACCTGAAAAGTGAAATTAATGATATTAACAACAGTGCCCACCTTGACGGCTTGGGAGGAGAAAATTGAATGTTACCGGGAAAGTCTGCTGGGGGCCTCCATGGTGGCTCAAGGGGTTAAGACGCAGCACTGTGAAGCTATCCGCAGCTACCGCAGCACGAGTTCAATCCCCAGGCAGGAAGGTGACCCATGTGGCGCAGCAGACCTTTCCTGTCTCGCCCGCTGCTCCCCTCAGCAGTGTATTTCAGTAGGTCCGCCTGTTCTGCTCCCTGCTCTGTCTCTGGTGAGTCCTCTCACACACCACACCCCAGCATCTCTGGCCTGCACCCCACCTCTTGTATGCATAAATAAATAAATCTTAAAAAAAAATAGAAAAGAAAGCCTGCTGGGCAGGATGAGGCTTCATAGATGTGCCAGAGACCTGCTGCTTGAGGATGATGGGATGTGCCTTCCAGAGCTGTAAGTCGGAGACTTCCCAGCAGGGTGTCCTAAGTTCCCAAGGAGTTTCCAGGAGAAAGAGGGCACATTGTTACTGCCTACTCAACATGGAGAG
The DNA here is from genome assembly GCF_014898055.3 of Talpa occidentalis. Taxonomy (NCBI): domain Eukaryota; kingdom Metazoa; phylum Chordata; class Mammalia; order Eulipotyphla; family Talpidae; genus Talpa; species Talpa occidentalis. The sequence goes on along the minus strand of NW_023605083.1, from coordinate 121,651,700 downwards.
ACCACTTCTGGGGCTGCATCCAGAGAACTTGGGTTCTGCCCTGACCCTGCCACTTACTATTGGCTTTGCTTCGGGTGGATCTAGACAGTGGAGTGCTTCACATTTACCCATACAGTTGTGAGAATGGTGATACCTATGACGGGCTGCCAAAAAGAAGTTGCTCAATGTATGTTTATGAAGAAGGGGGGGGGGTCACATGTCCATAAATTGACTACTTCCTGCTGGGCCTGTGTGTGTGTGACTATGGTCCATGTCCCTCCATGTAGCATGGGTGTCCATGTATTCGCTATTGCTTCATGACCTTGGGGTCAAGAGGGTATTCCAAAATCATAGGGTCCAACCCTGCAGTCATAGCAGGGAAAGTGAGCCTTGGAAAGGGCTAACAATTTGCCTGAGCTTCCACTGGCAGAACTGAGCTATGTCTCCAGGCTCCCTCCTTCTCCCTTTCTCTGCCCGTTTTGGGGTCCCTGTTCTTTCCACAGGATCATAAGCTCCCCGAGGGAGGGCAGGCACACTTGTACCCTTTGTCCCCTCCCAGCATGTCTGCGCTGCCCAGAGGAGACTGGAGAAACCTGCAGACTTGCAAGACGTGACTCGCCACATTGTCACTTGCACTGTTGTGTTCATGTGATCTTGACTCCGGAGCAGGCAGGCAGGAATCCCGTCCAGGGCAGGAAATCCGGGGCCTCAGTTCCAGGTTCTAGCAGGGAGGTGGGAAGAAGATAGGTTTCCTTTTCTGTCATCCCCTGGGCTGCCTGCTCTGCTTGCTGCTAAAGAGGTAAGAGGTTTCCTGTGGCCTCTCCAGGCTCCTGGGGGGGAAATTTGCCCTAGGATCCTACCTTTCCCAGGCCTACTGGTCACCTAAGGTCACTGGCTGCTATGGGAGGTTCTTGGTTGATGTGGGATCTTCAGACCAGGGGATTAGCAGATTAGCAGCTTTGCTCTGCTCTCTCTCTCTCTAAGGGAGTATACATGTATGTATAAACACATATATATACACACATTACACACATATATACACGTGTGTGCACGTAGTATAAATGTAATATATATACACGTATATATTTTTAGATACCATGGCAAATGGTGGTAGCTCTACTCAAACAGTTTTTATTTTTAAACAAATTCACAGCTCGCTCAGGCTTGGTTATTGCTGGCATGGAGACAATAGCCTGCTCCCCATCTCTGGGCTGGGAAGGCTGGAGGGAGGAGTCCTGGGAAGAGGCAGAAGTTCCCAAGGAGCAGGTGGGGCTCTCGAGTGAAGGAAGACTGAGGCCTTTGCCTCTCTCCAGGCCCTCCTTGTTTTGTTTTTGTTTTTGTTTTGAGTGACAACTGTAGAATTGTTAGTTTAAAAAGCTGGAGAAAGGGCCTCCTCGGTGGTGCAGCGGTTGAGCGCTGGGTTGCGAAGCTGCCCGCGGCCTCTGTGGCGCCGGTTCGATCCCCGGGCTGCTCCCCGGCCACCAGAGGAGGGTCCCACATGGCGCGCAGACCTCTCCTGCCGCCCGCTGCTCCCCTCAGCAGTGTACTTCGGTCCTTCTGCCTGCTCTGCTCCCCGCTCTGGCTCTGGTGAATTCTCTCACCCTCCCGCGCTTCTGACTGTACCCAGTGCTTGTATAAACAAAACAAACAAACAAATAAATAAATAAATAAAACATGCCTCTATTAAAAAAAAAAAAAAAAAAAGCTGGAGAAATAGGGCCTCCCCTGGTGGCGCAGCGGTTGAGCGCTTGGCTGCGAGGCTGCCCGCAGCCTCTGCAGCAACGGTTTGTTCCCTGGCCGCCGGCGAGGGTCCCCCCAAAAAAAAAAAAAAAAAAAAAAAAAAAAAGCTGGAGAAATCCTCAGAAGTCATTTATCCAATCATGCCGTTTTATAGATAAGGAAACTGAGACCCAGAGGGGCAGCAGCTTGCATGCACCTGTGTGTCACTTTCCTCAAACCTTTTAAACAATCAAGCATTACTAGCTGGATGCTGGATGAAATCACTTCCTTCTGCTGCAAGTCTAGAGGAGAAACTCCTAGCGGGGAAGGGAGAAGGAGAAAGAAAGAGGAAACTTTCCCTACCTTCCTTCTCAACTTCACCTTGTTGGACTATCCAGAAATGTCTGCAGCTGGAAGGAAGGAAATCCAGTCCAACCCCATCTAGGGTCAGACAGAGAGGCATGGGCAGAACTTGGGCATTCTGGGGGCAGCTTTCTTTATACTGCACAACTCAGTCTTCAGCCTCAAGCCTTTGCTTCGGGTACAGGAGGCACATGAATTGCTTGCTCTGAAATAAACTCTTCTGGCTCTTGAGCATGTTGCCCACAGTCCAAGGACAGGACTGGACCTTAAAACGCCTGGTGGCGCGAGGGGTTAAGATATACTATGGCGCTATCTGCAGCCTCTGCAGCATGAGTTTGATCTCCAGCCATGGAGGTGACCCACATGGCGCAGTAGACCTCTCCTGACTTGCCCGCTGCTCCCCTTAGCATTGTATTTCAGTCTCCCTGTTCTGCTCCCCACTCTGTCTCTGGTGAATCCTCTCACCCCCCACACCGCTGGCCTGTACCCCAACTCTTCTACGCACAAATAAATAAATCTCTAAAAAAAAAAAATAAAGCATCTCAAAGGGATGAATGCCCAGCCTAGAGTTTGAACCCAGCACTATGCTGCGTGTTATCACATGTCATCACATCTGATTGAAGACAGTGTGTGAAGTGAAAGGGACCTCAGAGACCAGAAGTCTAAGTTCTGTTTCCCAGAGAAGGACACCAAGGCCCAGAGGGAAAATGGAGCTCATTCTCACCTCCTGGCCTGTCTTCTTTATCTTGCAGTCCGCACAATACTAGCATTGTGCCAACCTCATAACTTTTCACTATGTGCAATAAATTCTTGCAGCATGGAATATAAACGCGATGCTGCTCTGTAGTGAACACCCTTGGTAATTGATAGAGCTTCAAGAAGGCTTGTTTCCTTTGATACATATCTAATCAATACTTATTGCTTGGATTTATCAACTCCTTTCTTCGTTGGTCTGTAGTATTTTCTGCCTGGGCTGTATTTAGAGAGAACGGGATTATTTCCACCCCAGGCACTCTTTGGAGGCCAGCTGGGCCACAAAAGTGTTTTTCCACCCAGGGCCAGAAGTGTGGGCTAGATAACACTGGCCAGAGCTTTCTCAGAGTTTCTGGAATCCAGTCTATGAACATGAAAATTTCTACCCCAGGGGAAATTCTGGGTAGGAGTTTGGAGGTGAGGGCACATTTGAACTGGGTACCCTGTTCATTCCCCAGGTAATGCTAGTTTTCAAGGGCACAGATACTAGGTGAGTGAAAGGGGGTCTGGAGGAGATGGCTGTGAGCTGTCCTCCCCAACAGGGAGGAAGGTTGCTCTTTCTCCTGCTCTGAGCACTGGCTGATATCTCACGAATCCAGACAGGAGCAGCAACTCCCGGTGTCCCTAGCAGAGTTGCTCACCATTCTTCACATTCTAAGGACTCAGAGAAGAAAGCCTAGACTCTTCAGTGACGCCAAGCCTTTACTGAGTACATGCTCTGTGCAACGTGATGTGCTACGTGCTGGAAATGCAAAAAAATAAAAGAATCTTTTCTCATTCTTTTTGGAGGGGCAAAAACATAAGACCGAGAAGGCAACTTCCTGAGCCAACCCAATCCTCCAAGAGACTTCATCATGTTGAGCAAAAGTAACAGCAAGTGTGTGACATTGTTTTGGGATAGAGGCAAGGGGACCCTGACTTGGAGTGACATGGGATGACTCTTTGGGGTGACCTTTCTGCTTACAGTCCCTTGCCTAGACTCATGTTAGCTTAATTTCTTAGCATTCATTCATTTCACTCAGCAAATATACATTAAGTCTCTTTTTGTTCTAGGCACTGTGCTGGGAAAAAATGTGTAGTCTCTTTGCTCAAGAAGTTTGCAGTTTAGGGGCCTCCCTTGTGGCGCAAGGGGTTAAGACACAACCTATGGAGCTATCCGCAGCCACTGTAGCACAAGTTCAATCCCTGGCCAGGGAGCTACCCACATAGTGCAGCAGACCTCTCTTGACTTGCCAGTTGCTTCTCTTAGCAGTGTATTTCAGTCATTCCGCCTGTTCTGTTCCCTACTCTGTCTCTGGTAAATCCTCTCAGCCCCACACCTCTGGCCTGTACCCCAGTTCTTGTATGCATAAATAAATAAATCTTTTTTAAAAAGTTTACAGTTTAGGGGAAGAGATGGATGCTGAGTCAATAATGCCACAAATAGATGTTTATTTACAAATTGTTATCAGAGTCAATGTGTGTGTGTGTAAAACAAAGGGATCTAATTTAAAGGACCCAAGGAGGCCTCCTTCAGGAAATGGTAATTAGTTGATCCATGTGGATGAATAAGAGTTAGCCCACCAAAGAGAAAAGGGGAGTGAGTATTCCAGAAAGAAAAAACAGTGCAACTGCCCCTGGAGGAGCAAGGAGCACACTCTTCAAGGGCATGAAAGAAAGTCACAATAGCTAGAGTACAGAGAGCAAAGGAGAGGTGAGGCACCAGATCATGTAGAAAATTCTAGGCTTTTTTTCGTTTTCAAGTATAAGGAGAGGACCAGCTGCAACAAAATCCCTTGGGGGTACTTATAGAAAATGAAGATTTCTGGGCCTGATTCCTGATGAAAAATAAGCTTTCTACATAGGGTTCTGAGCATTTTTTATTTTTATTTTAAAGAGGCATGTATTTTTATTTATGATTTATTTATTTGTTTGTTTGTTTTGTTTATACATGCACTGGGTACAGTCAGAAGCGCGGGAGGGTGAGAGAATTCACCAGAGCCAGAGCTGGGAGCAGAGCAGGCAGAAGGGCGAAGAAGAGAAGGCAGAAGGGCGGCAGGAGAGGTCTGCGCGCCATGTGGGACCCTCCTCCGGTGGCCGGGAGCAGCCGGGATCGAACCGGCGCCGCAGAGGCCGCGGGCAGCTTCGCAACCCAGCGCACAACCGCTGCGCCACTGGGGAGGCCCGGGTTCTGAGCATTTTGAACAAGCTCCTTAGGAAACTTAGAAGTATCCTAAAGTTTGAAAACCACTATTTTTTGAGGCAGATACTGATTTCTGTGACAAAACTGAAAAGGTTTTTACCCCCCTTGATTAACTTTGTGTTCTACAAGGGCACCCTGACTTTGGAAGAAAGCTGGGGTGGAAACAAGAAGTAGATGGGTTGGGGAGGCACTGCATTATCTCAGCTGAGGGGTGACTTGACTTAGAACAAGGGGGTGTGAGTGGAAAGAAACATGAGATACTTTGTAGGAAGAACCTTTACTATGTGCCTCAGAAACATTTATATGTGTCAATTACTTTTAATTAAATAATACACGATGATTGCAAAATTTTAAGCATGCAGAAAAAGGGCAGAAAACAAAGGTAAATATTTTGCCTTGGGTATATATTCTTTTTTTTATATCCATATGTGCTCAGACATATGGATCTAGTCTGTTGTTTATGATAATGGAACCATTCTGTAGGACTTGTTTGATTCCTGACTGTCAAGAAATAATATATCATGAGCATCTTTTCAGGTCGATATTTTAAATATCTGGTTGGTACTCTACTTAACTGATGCGCCCTCATTTCTTTGTCAATCCCCAACGAATGGATATTTCGCTTGTTTCCAACTTTTTACATCACCATAAACAATCCCTTGCCTTCTAAACCCATTTTTGAACACAACAAAGTTTATTTCCTTCGAATAAATGTTTTGTTAGTGGGGTTGACCAACTGTCTAGCAGGTCTGCCACCCGTCTCCTAGTGCGCTAACTGGAGTTTCGTGGAGGAGGATGGCCCCAGAGGTGACCGCAGGTCTTCCTTTTGAAGGCCTTGGTCGGCAACAACCCTGCTCCGGCCTTTCCTTCCCCTGGCAGGGCCGCAGCGAGCGCGGTCAGAGCCGGCGGGTTTCGGGCCGGGCTCCGTCCCGCAGCCCCGGCTGGCCCTCGGTCGGGGGCCGCCCGGCCTCCCCAGCCCCCAGGAATCCGTGCCCAGCTCCCCTCCCCCCGGCGGAGGGCGTGTTAGGAAACAGCTCAGGCCGGCAACGATTGCACCATCCACGGTTTGAAAAGGAAGTCGAGGAAGCGCAGGCAGGAAAGCCGAGCGTCCTAAAGGCCGAGCGGGAGCGCCCGGCGCGGCCCGGCCCCTGCAGCGCTCGCCCTGCGCCGCTCGCGGGCCCGGCCCCCCCCCCCCGCGGGCCCGGGCCCGGGCCCCCCCCCGCGGGGCCGGCCCCCCCCCCCGCGGGCCCTTTAAGAAGCCGTCGCGGCGGCGCTGGCCCCGCCCGCGGGGAGGGCCGCGGAGGAGGAGGAGGGAGGGGCTGGTGGCGGCTGAAGCCCGGGGAAGGGGCGGGGGGGTCTGGGGCTATTTTTAGCTCCGGGTCGGGTCACGTGACGGGAGTGACGTCTCCGAATGTTGTTGTTGGTGGCGGCGGCGAACTGAGCCGGAGGAGCCGCCGCAAAGATGGAGGAGCCGTCGAGGAGGCGCTGCCGCTGCTGCCGCCGCCGCTGCTGCCGCCGCCGCCCGCGAAGCCGGAGCTCGAGCCGCAGCGGGTGAGCGCGCCGGGCCCCGGCCCCCCCCGCGCCCCCTCCTCCTGCCGTCGCTGCCGGCGGGCGCCCCGCGCGCCGCGCTCCGCGCCCCCCTTTCTTCCTCCCGTGCCAGCCGGCGCCCCCGCGAGCGTCGCCAGCCGGGCGGTCCGGCCTGGGGTTCAGCGCGCGCCCCTCCCCAGCCCCCCAGGCAGGGACCCTTCCCTGCAGGTAAGAGGCGCCCCCGAAGAGCCGGGAGACCCGCGGAGCTGGTCTGATTTGCCCCATCCCGGGCGCCGCACGTTGCGTTGCAGAGCGCTTGAGCCCTGCGCCCGGATCCTGTGCAGCCCCTCTTCGCTGGACACCCCTTTCTTGGTACTCCGAGCCGAGGGGCGCCGGCCACCACGCAGCGCCGCGACCCATCCCTAAGATCGCATTCTTGATTTTGCGTCCTTGACTTCTCTGCAGGAGAGGGCCCGGCGGGGCCCACCTTACTTCTCTCTGCCATTATTCTCACCCCCTCCCCCGTGAGGCGTTACTGCGTTTGTCCCACCCTCTTCTCCAGTCTGACACCCTGGAGCCGGAGAGAGAAAGAGAGTGAGCACGAGCGAGCTAGGGATGAAATGCAGCTCCCCCCTTCTTGTCTGGGGTGGATGCCCCCCATTTTTCACCCTCGGTCTGGATCTCATGGAAGCAGGGCCTCTGCCTATGCCTTTTAACTTGGGGGAGGCTGCTTCCCTACCCCACCCTTCTCTGGGGCCCTGGGGAAGATGAGAACTGGCTGGGCGATAAGTAATTAATCTGGGAGTCTGGTTAGTGGAGGGGAGAAAAGAGGAGATAGGGGTGCCCCATGAGGGAGGAGATGACCACCTGATACCCCATCTGTTGGTCTTCTGAGTTGTGTCCCTAAAGAAGAAAGGTCGCAGCGACAGTTGTTCCTGGGGGGGACAGGCTGGGGTGGGGGGCGGGGATGCTTAAGAGACCCAGCATTCTGTGACCACTCTGCTTCTGGTGCCCAGAATTAGCTTTGGCAATTTGGGGTGGTGGCGATAGGGTTCAGGTCCAACTGGGAAGGGAGGATGGAGTCAGATAATAGAAACAAAAGGAGGCAGGGAATGGGGAGATCCAGGAGTCTTGGCCAGAGGGACCCCTAGCCAGACTGCCCTGCAGGACTGGCGCTGGGGCTGGGTCTGACCCGGGGCCCTCTCAGGTTCAGAGGATGCAGGCAGAGAGGGTCCTCAGTTGGAGATCCAGGTGCCAGGGTCCCTGAACCTATGCTGGCTGTCATGATGCTGGGCTGGGCTGGGCTGGGGATGGAGCCCAGCAGGGGGCTGCCTGCTTTTTCATTCCAGTCTTCCCTCCGTCCTGTCCCTTCTGAGCTCCAAGCTTGGGGAGATCTTAGTTTGCTTTCTGCCCCTGCTCTTGAATCTTCTCCTTGCCCTGTCTCAGCTTGGACATGCTTCTGGGCTGCATCTTGACTCTGAGTTAGAGGGGTGGGTCCCCAGCATCTCCCCTCTGTCCTGGGAAGGTATGCATGCCAGGGAGCAGCGAGGCAGATACCAGGTGCAAGTTAAATGGGGCCAAGGATGGAGGACATGTTAGCTCTGTGCCCGCCTGCCCCACCTCCCCAGTATATCCTCTGAGGCTGAATGGGTAATTTGGAGGGGGCAGCAGTACCACAAGCCCCACCCACTCCAAGTAGCTACTGAGACAAAGGTTTGCTTTCCTTTCCCTAGGGCTGGCATCTTAGCTGAGTGTTTAGATATGGGGCCTGGGGATTGGTGGGGGGTAGTTAGTGTTTCTGCAGGAGGGGTGGGGGAATCAGCTATAGGAGATGGGGGGAGTGCAGTCGGTGCTGAAGTACCAGCTGCTCTTTAATAATTAATTCTTCCTACTCACATCCCTTTGAGGAGGGATGTCTGGAACACGGCATCAGGCTCAGCCAGCCTGCTGGAGGACGCACTTCTGTTGGTGGGGGGTGGGGAGAGACTGGGGGGGGCGGTTCTTGGCATTTTTGGAGCACTGTAGCTTTCTCATGAATGAAAACCTGATGCCGCCTGCCCGTGAGGGGCCTATTGTAGCTGACTTGGGCTAATTAAACTTTCTCTGCCTTTCTTCTGTTCCACCCCACCTCGCCAGAGCCCCAGACCCAGACCCCGTCCTTTCTTGAATGGGAACCCTGTCTGGTAGTGCTGGGGAGGGGGTATTGGTCTGCCTGAGGTTTTAGGGCAAACAGACCTGGTCTTCTGCCCTCTGCCTCTGCCTCCTCCCTTCCTCCCCTCTCACCCCCCCCCCCTTTTTTTTTTCTAGAAATAGCAGCCTCCTCCATCTGGCTTGTGCAGATGCCTGGAGCTGCGTCTGAGCAGACAAACAGAAATGGGCTGATTGCAAAAATGAATTTGTCAGCTTGGTGCCTTTTTTCCTCCCCTGTTCCCCTCCCCGATCCCCTAATTTTGGGCCTGGACAGCTAAGTGAACCCTCTCTCATGTCTCTGAGAATCCCAGGCTTCTTGGGGCCCACTTTAGGGGAGGCACAAGGCAATGGAAGGCTGGGGAAAGTGGTCGGTCGTGGCTGGGATCCAGAGGGGTCGAGATAAGAGGGCCTTTGTGCCTTGAGCTTAGCTGTCTGGGCTTGTAGCTTTCCGATAAGTTTTTGGGGCAGATCTCAGATTGTGCGCAGTCTCAGATGCGCAGGATTTGATTCACACTGCTCACCTAGGTGCCTCTGACCTGGGGAGGGAACCTTGGTCTCACCTCTGTGCTCAGGATTTGGGTCTGCCACTAGCAGGGTGGGAGCTGGTATGTTGGGAGGGGGTTGCCTGATGATGCTGGAGTCCAGCTTCTAGAGAAGCCCTGGAAGGGACCCCTGACTCCCTAGGAATTCCAAGGGAGTTGTTTGCAGGACAAGATCCCTGCAGGGCAGCAGGTGAACTTGTGACCTGTGGGGCATTACATTGCTTCATGTCTCCTTCCCTTTTCTGCCTTTCTGTTCCTAACTTTTAGTGATCAAGAATGGGTGTGTGTGTGTGTGTGTGTGCGTGCGCGCGCGCACGTGCGTACGTGCACACATGCTTGTATAGGGGGCTGTCTCCCTAGGGTTTTTTCCCCATCTCCCCTGCCTTTGCCATGAGCTTGTTGGGTGAGATGCTGCCCGTTACCCTTATTTCTTGTCCTGCCATCCTGGTTGGAGGTGAGAGGTGTGTTTGGATCCTGGAGTAGGACAGAGACCTGACTTGGAGAGTTGATATGGCGGGGATGAGAAGGGCAGCAGGACCCTGGGGTCTGCCTACTTACGATTTCATGGATGCCAGGCTGCTCACTGATTTGGCATCCAAGCAAGTTTCTCTGGCAGAGGGTCTGAACGCTCAGGCTTTCACCATCACCCTGTCCTTAGTATCTGTGCCTGCTCTGAGTGGGCAGTGAACACTGCTTTGTTTCTGAGGGAGCTTCCTGCTTACTGGGAGACTTGATGGGGCTATTGGCAGACACTCTCCACAGGTAGACAGTCCCAGGGGTGCTCCTGCATCCTGCAGGGTGGGGAGAAGTGCAGCCTGAGTGAATTGGGAGTTCTGGGAGTCTCTTCCTCCTCCTTCCCAGGGGGTGTGGATGATGGGGACACAGGGCTGATCCTAACCTAGTTTGTACCAGTGAGGCTCTGCCCCTTTCTGAATGCCCGCTGTGGAGGTGCCTCTCACTGAAGAGATGGGTTGGGCCTCTTGGGCTGCTGGGAATCGTGGGAATTTCTGAACCTGTGTTCCCCAGCCCACGGGAAAGGGTGTGAGCAAGACTGGGTGCCAGCCCCGGGGTGGGCACGGGCTGTGCTGCCTGCCCACGCTGGCCATGCCAAGGCACCACCAGCTCCACCTGCTGCATTCCTGAGCTTGGCCCCAGCCCTGAGCAGCCTCTTTTGTCCTAGCCCCACACCTGTGCCTGCCAGAAGCCTTTTGGCCCCTTCACTCAGCCTCCTCCCACCTCCCCATCTGAGTACACCTTTCTCTAGTCCAAACACCGTGGGCACGGACAAAAGCAGGGAGCAGTGTGTGTGTGTGTGTGTGTTGGGGGTGGGGTGGAGAATGGGGGTTCTTTTCCTGCCACAGCTGATTTCCTTGGCTTCTGGGTTCCAAATGGACCCTACCCCTGGGAATCCTTGATGAGAATGCAAGGCTTACTGAGAATTAATCCTACCTGAAGGTGGGGCTGTCCAGGGGGCAGAGCTGGTTGCCTGTTTCTGGCTTGGGGAGTGGAGTTAGAGCTTAAACATCTAGCTCCTCTCAGCCTCATCTGATCGCTTCCTGCTACCTCACTTTCATTGGGTCTTGGAGGACCTGCCTTCGTTTGGAAGAAAATGAGATCATGTCTGAAATGGATCATGGGCTGTTTAGGGATAGGCCCAGGTGGGTGCATGCAGAGTGTTTGAAGCTCAAGGATCTGCTAGGGGGCTGGCGGAGTCAGTGAGCTGGGGAACGGGATCGGTCAGCAAGCTTGTAGTTCTGTACCGGGCATTCTCTGTTAATACATGCATCTCAGCCTACTGCTGGGCCTTTAGGTGCCTTTGTACAAACTGGAAAATTGTGTCCCTTATTTTGAATGGACTCAGCCTGTGTCAGTCCCATGGCATGGCTCATTGAACTTCAGACCTCCTCGCCCAGGCACAAACTAACAACACGCACATAGCCCTGTACTTGGGCCCTGGTTCTCCAGTGCTGATGAGGGTGGGGTGTTGGGTCTGGGATGAATGTGTCAACCTTTCCAAACTCTGGGAGACCACATGGGTTATGGGTGGAAGAGAGGTGGTTACCCTCATGCCCTAACTTGTTAAATGGGCAGACCAAGTCGGAGGCACATCACAGTTCCAGAGTTGGTGGCACAAGGATCAGAAAGTAGGGAGATGACGTGACTTGAGAGTCCCAGCTTAGGCTACTGGGGCTGGGATATCAGCATCTCCCTTAACTTCTGCTGCAGCCTCCAGGTCAGCTTTGCATCCCCCTGTTGCCATGGAAAGAGTTCAGAAACTTACCTGCTTTTTCTCATCTGGTGCATACGTAACCCACATCAGGACACTTGGAGTCTAGAAGGCTTCACATCTAACAGGCGCTGGGAAAGGAGTTTGGTTGGTGTGGTGTGGCGACCATAGCCTTGTCCCATCCTCGGACACTGGGAAGACTCACTAGTTATAGAGCGGAGAAGCCAGGGTCTGGCCCAAGTCTGTTTATCCTCTCCGTGCCCCTCTCTCTGTTCCCCAGGTGTAAAGTGACAAGCTCTGAGGTCTCCTTCGACACTCAGATTTCTGAGTTGGGGGCCTCTAACCCTGCTCCATCTCTCCCCAGGGATGCAGTTCTGAGTGCCTGACTGCCTCGCCCGGAAGGATGGCCTCGGATGGGCATTAGAGGCACAGCGGCCCCGGGCTCCTGTCCCGTCCGTCTGTCTGTTATCGTCTGTCTCTCTTGACATCACCGCAGCTCCACCCCCTCCTGTCCCAGCCCCCAACGCCAGCTTCCTGCAGGCCCAGAGCCGGCATGAACTCTCCCAACGAGTCGGGTAAGAGCTGGGAGGCCAGAGAAGAGCACCTACGGGTCGCTTGGATGCGATGGGCTGTGCGGGTATCTAGCCAGGGCCAGCTGACCTTCAGTGTCTGAGCTGTGAGGGGGCGAGGGGGCCTGCAGTGGAGAAGCATTGCTGCTAAAGGACAGAGGCAAACCTGTAGTTATTGACCTTGGGGGTAGACTTCGGAACCAATGGGGCGACAATCCAGGCCGACCCCGGGAGGACCAACTCTGTTCCCATGCCTCTGTGCCCCGCTTGGGGGCCTTCCATTCCCTCCCCACCCTGCCCTGTGTGTCCCTGATCCCTCTGAACAGTTGGGGATGATGTTGTAAGAGCTAAGAATTTCCCTGTGGCAGCAGAGAGCCCAGCATTTTGTGCTGGTGACTTTTCTTCTTGGTGGAGTATTTCTTTGTGTTGCATACTTTTTTTTATTAGTGGAAGGTTTCAGGGCCTTTGGCCTGAGCCTGTGTCGGGATGTGTGGGACTGGGCTGGGGTGCAGTGCTATGTTGGTCGAGGAGCCGTGGCTCTCTCCTTTGAGTCCAGGTAGACTTCTTCTCCTCTTGGGCTCTAGACATGGTGGATTCCTAGTCTGGGGCCTTTGAGTCTGAGATTTCCTATTCCCCTTTGCTTCTAGGACCCTGCCTAGTGCTGCCAGAAATAGTCAGTGGGTGGGTCTCCAGGCTACTTTGTGCATGGGTGGGTCTGGGTGTGTGCCCATGAGGATGTGTCCAAGTGGCCTGAGTTGGACCCTCAGGAGTTTCACACATGGGTCAAGGGTCAGTGTGGTCAGGGTAATAACTGCCTTCTCTCCTGAGCTGTCTCTTTCTGTATAGTCTTAAAGGATCAGAGCCCATGTTTTCTAACTTTAAGCCCCCGTAGCCCCTCTATCTCCCACACCTTTTTCTGTAGGGGTGGAGGGATATTTTTTCTTCTTTTAGGGACAGTGAAACTAGAAATGAAAACCCATTTGCAGAATGGCACAGAGATAGCCTGGGGGGTGGAGGTCATGGGGGGAAATCCGTGCCCTCGTCTTCACTTTGTTGGGCCTGATGCTTTGTGTTGTGGGGACCCAGTGCTGGTGATATGTGGGAGAGGCCCTCACCAGGGTCCTGGCGGCTCCAGCAGACTCAGGGAAGCGGGAAGCTGGTGCAGTTGGTTGACTTGTGCTGTTTATTTGGGTCAAGGATATGTCCCTCCCCTCCCTCGCAGGCATGACAGACCCTGGGCATGGCTGCAGGCAGAGTCGAAGGCCAACTGGAGAACCTGGGCTTCTGGGACTCCCCAAGTCAGCCTTGCCCCTCCTGCAGGGTGCGTGACTCCCTGAGATCCTCCTGCCTCTGCCCTTGCTTTCATCCATCCTGTAGGCTCTGTGCCCTGGGTTAGACGTGGAGAGGTGCATGTGACTAGGTGCTGGAGGGGGCAGTGTTCTGCTCTCACTTCCTGCTTCCTCCTTTTAGGTTGGACCACAAAGGGAAAGGAGAGGCCTAGTGGGTTCTCATTAGTCCCTTGCCCATCTCAGCTGGACACTGCCCCTGGTGGGGATGATTGTGCCGGGCAGTAATGCCAGCTTTTCCTTTCCTCTGAGCTACTCTGTAGCCCTGTCCAGGAGGCACTGCCAGTCACACCTGGGGCTAACCCTTGGCCCTGGGGCTTCTATTGGTGGTTTGGGAAGGACTTTTCCCAGATTTGGGGTTTCAGGTCTTTCCAGTGAAAGGCCAAAATAATCCCTGTTGGATAGATGAGGCCACTAGGTTGCCGTTCCAGACCTTGGAGGTCTGAGTTCCCCTTGCACCAGCCATTCCGCCAGGGTTGAAGGGTGTGGCAGTAGCTGCAGGTGTACACCGTGCACAGAAAGCTGGCAGCCTGGGAGGAGCTGCTGAGCGGGCCTGGAGGAGCCTCCTGAGTGGGCCCTATGGAATGGGCTGCACCTCTTGGCTGGCTTTCCAGCTCCCCCCAGCAGGGGGAGATGCTGTCTTCTCTGTGCTGGGAAAGGAGGGCGAGGAGGGGGCCAGAGATTGGGAGCCTCATTTTAGGACTGTGAGGAGCCTTCAGAGCTGGGATTATTACTTGGGGGCAGCCCCTTGAGGCCTTTCCTCCTCAGATTGCCCCAGGCTCTGGGACCAGCTACAATTGCTTGGGGCCCCTGGGCCAGGGAGGCACCAGCCTCCACACAGCCCTTCCCCATCCAGAAGCCCAGCATCTGCTATTCCAGAGTGGCATCTGGGCTAGGGGTGTGGTGCCTGGCACCTGCATAAGTCTGGAAACCATGTGCTCTTAAGTGCCTCAGAAGTAAAAGGAAAGCGCATGGCTGTTCAGTCCCTCCATGGACACCCCACAGAAAATCCCAGGAAGAGCCTGAATCCACAAGGCATAGAGGTGGGAATGATGAGACTAGTTGCTCCCCAGGACCTGAGTGCCCCAGGCTCCTGAGCAACTCACTCCCTCTCCCCACATCTCCAAAGACTCCCTTGTCATTCCCAAGGGCACAGAACCACAGGCCTGGTTAAGAGCAGAATCTTCTGCTGTTCCCCATTCCTCAGTTTCTTTTAGTTACTGGAGCTTACTGCTTGGCCAGTCCTTGCTGAGTATCACTGACCTGCCCAGCCCTGAGTTTGGCCTGCAGGGGAGCAGAATCAGATAGAAGGTGGTCCGTCCTGCCCCTCGCAGTCAGTGAGAGGGTGTGCCTGGTGAGGGGCGGCAGGTAGCCACGTGGAGTGATTTCCTTTTGGGCTCACCCCTCCTCCCTGGGGAGTGGGAGTTGATCTACTTACCTTGGGTCTGGGCCCCATGCCAGCATTTGACCTCATTTGCCTCTTTTGCTGTCCTGAGAGTACAGGTTGAAGCCATTGATGGGGCTGCCGCTTCCCTGAGGAGGCCACTCCCTGATGTCTGGCTTCTCTTCAGGTGAAAGGGGGCTTGAGAGCCAAACTTCATTTTTCTGGAGCTGACCGTGACTGCTCCCGTCCTGGGGTTGAAGGACTGACGGACCTGCCTCCTGCCTGGACTCGCCAAGCCAGGATGGAGCACCTGGGACGGGGCCCTGCTCGGTCATTGTCCCGTGCCATTGCCCAAAGGAGAGGGTTTGAGTGAGCTCTGCCACGAGAGCCAGTTTAGATGGTCACAGGGCCGCAGAGGAGGCAGCCAGGTCCTTAGCCCCGGCGTGGGAGGGAGACAAGCTTTGTGACGACAACCGCCTGCCCAGCACCTCCCAGCACGCTCCACACTTTCTCTCCTTCCCTTTCCCAGGAGGGAGGGCAGCTGCCCCCTCCTTTCTGGGTGACCAGAGAATCTGGGGCATGGGCGTGGGGTGGAGCCAGGAACCTCGGCGTCCTGCCTCCCCGACTCGGGCTGGGCCTCTGCTCCTGAGCCCCTAGGGGAGGCGGGCAGCCAGCCCCGAGGAGGAGAAAGTGGGTCAGTGCTGGCATGGGGCGGGGGTCTGGGAAGTGGACACTCGGTGTCCCTTTTCCACTTGCATGGCCCCTGGCGTGCCTCTGTGCTCACTGTAGACTGGGATCTGCTTCTCCTTCCTCTTCCCTGCGCCATCATTCCAAAGGGATTGATGGCTTAGAATGGAATGGTTGGAGGAGGCAGGGTCAACCCTGAGGGGATATGGAAGATGCCAAAGTAGGTGTTCACATTTTTCCTGGACTTGGTTTCAAATGAGAGGGTTCATCCAGCGCCTAGCATGGGCCTGGCACATGGCAGCTCCTGGGCAATGCCGACACGCTCCGGCATGACTGGGCTCAGAGGGCAGGAGAGAACTGGAGGGCAGGCAGCCTGACGTCTCTGGAGCCCTAGGGCAGCTGGCACCCCGCACTCTAACCAGGGTGCTCCTGGGCCAGCCCTTGACTTTTTTCCTGTTTACAAAGCAGGTCTTGCTTCCTTGCGTCAGGGCTCCATCCAACCCAACTTTTAGAGCCCAGGAAATGGGATCTTGGAGGCGCTCACGGAGCCGGCACTGTGTTCCTCCCCTTCTCTGGAGGCTTAGGAGGCCTGAGCCCAGGGAGGAAATGAGGCCATTGTGGTCTGGAGGGGAGGTGCTAGCTCTCTATAAGGTCCAAGTACCCCATGCTTGGTGGGTGCTCTCTGAGGTTTGCAGGGTAATGCATGGGTGGGCCGACTGGGTTGGGACGGAGGAGAGAAATGAACCACAAGGAGAGGGGGGCTGTGAAGCAGGAAGGATTGAAGTTAAACATCGGGAAGACCTTGTTGCGTCACCTGAATCTAAGAAGAAAAAGAGACACTTGTCTCCACCCCAGGTTTCCTTTCTTACTGCTGGGAGGATTCTGGGAATTGCATTGAGGAATGTCTGGCTGTTTCTGACACTTTGCTTCCCACCTCAGCTGTTAATGGAACAGTAACAGCGCTGGAAGCTGGCCCTGGTGACTCTGGCCACCTCTGGATGTCCAGCCTTCTGCGAACTCTGATCCTCCCTGAGTAGAATTTTTCCCTCTGTAGGTTTCTAGCTGCTCCAGGTTCTGGAGACCCTGATTTTGAGTCATTGTAACTGGTGACTTCCTTTCTTCCAGAACAGGGCTCCCCTCCCGTACTCTCCTATGCCTGGGGCGGGCAGAGAGAGCCAGGACAGGGCTAGCCAGCCCTTCCGGTTGCTCCTAGCGTGGGTGGGTGGAGCTCTGGGCTGGGAGGGCCTGTTGCCCCCGGCTTTCTGGGCTCCCTGGAGTCTGCTGCATGTTACCCCACCTGGGCTTCCCTTTCCTTCCTCTTGAGAGAGCCTAGTTAGCCAGGATGAACCTGCGGCAGGGGGTGGAGAACGAGGTCTCCATGCCCACCCTGATGCCCACCAACCTCAGGCCCTGGTAGCAGCACTGCTCCATTCCCATTTTTCTAGAGTCCATCCTGGCTGAGAGGCTGGGCCTCAGTCTCCTGTTCTTTCCTACCCGTCTGTCCCCCCAGTATACAATTTTGGGCCTGGGATCTAGGATCTGGGAAAATCCACCTCGACCACCTCCCATGTTCATGTACCCGCACCGCCCCCCCAGCCTGAGGGCAGGAGGCCCCTTTGCCATCCCTGACTGGCAGAAGCTGGGTGGGAAGATGGGCTTCAGGAGCTATAGCCACTGTGTCCTTGGTTGGCCAGTTCCTCTTGGGCTCCCGACAGGAGGGTGAGGTCATCCAGTCCAGGGAGAGGACAGGTGTCCCTGGCTCCATGCCTAGAGTTGGGGGCAAGGAGGGGCCAGGAGGGGGCTCGAAAATAGCAACTGTGACATCAGGAAGGGGGAGGGGGCATAGACCCAGGAATAACCAGGCTATTAAAAGGCTCCAGTGAGGTCAGGGGGCCAAGTGGGATCTCTCTACCAGTGGGAGGTAACACCTGAGGAAAAGGGACTGGCCAGCAGTAGACCTGGTGGGTGGGTATTACTAGTCCTCTTGGGGTACCGGCCCTAAATTCCTGCAGAGCCCCAGCTGCTCTGCCAGGCCTGAGGCTGGTGGGGAAGGATTGGGGGCTGGCAGCCTCTGGGCTCTTGAGAGGCCCCGACCTCATCTGTTCCTGCCTGGGTAATGGGGGTCATCACACCTGTTAGCAGAAACCCTAGGACGGGTTCCTGCACTCCCCGTTCAAGAGGCAGTGGGCTGTGGTGGTAGACTGCAGACATCTCAGCCCTGCATGTAGGCAGCTGTAGGATCTAGGGTGAATGACTTCATCTTTGTGCCTCAATTTCTCCCCTGTACCTATCTCCTGGGGTCATCATGCAGAAAAAATTAAGTCATATATGTGTTGCTCTTAGCATTGCCTCAGGTACTATTTGTACTCTGAGAATGCGCAGGTGCTTCTCCATCCTCTTCCCTGGACAGGGGCAAGACCTGCCCCGCTGGAAGGAAGCTGAGCAGCCTCTGGAGGCAACACCATAATGGGTAGGAGGGAGCTGCCATTTAACTGCTGCTAGGGGTCTTCTTACTGGTTGAGGGGGTGGGGAGACACCTCCCAGCTCTGAGGAAAGGGAGAAGTTAAGTAAACTTCCCCCTGTGGTCAGGGCTCCTAGACCAGGTGGCCTTGTCAGCTGCCTTTTCCAGACCCACTTCCTTTACCTGCTCTGGATGGCAAGGGGAGGGGAGAGGGATGGAGCTTGCTTCTGTCTCCAGCCCCTTGCCTACCAATAACAGCTCCAGAGCTCCTCCGAAACTCACGGGCTCTCCAGCCTGTGCCCTTCTCCAGCCTGGTTTTGGTCACTGGGCTCTGTGGCCTTGGCCCTGAGTACAGGCCCTCCCCTGTTCCCATCCCCCTCCTTGGCGCTTCCTCCTGGGGTGGAACTCACCTCCCCCCACCCCCGATGGGGCCTCCGCCAGGCCTGGGCTCCTGGCAGCCGGCCGGCGGCTCCCTGAGCATGCTCCACCTATTTATAGACAGGGCCCTCCCCCAACTGCTATTTCAGTCTCCTGCCAGCTGCCGGCGGCTCATTCGGGAAGGAGGAGCAGGGAGCCGGGCCCAGAGCTGTCACCCAGGGTTGGGAGGGAACACAGAGAGCCCGCCTGCCTGCTGAGCTCCCCTTCCTGTCCCCTGAGCACTCAGCCATACCCGGCTCCTGTGAGCTGGGGGACGGTGCTGGTCGCTGGTCGGATGCCCCTCTAGAGGAGAGTGGCCGTAGCTCCTGGGCCTGTCTGCCGGCTCCTCCTGCTGCCAGGAACCTAGTGCAACCAGGCCGGATGAGGCATCTCCCCACTGCTCCGGTCCCAACCACAGTGGCCTGAGGGAGCCCCTGAGCAGTGAGGGCCCCACCCGACCACTTTTCCTTTGGCTGACTTCCCGCCTCAGGCGGCCCCCTCCCTGGCATGCTGCTGGTGCCCAAGGCTCAGGGGCTTGTGGAGATGCTGCAGACCATCTATGAGACGGAATCCTGTTTCTCAGCAGATGGGATGTCAAGCCGGGAGCCATCCTTGGAGATCCTGCCTCGGACCCCTCTGCATGGCATCCCTGTGGCAGGTAAGTGCCTCAGCGTTCCAGCCTGCCCTCTGCCCCTGGACAGCCTTGTCCCTGGACTGAGCATTTGGCTTCAAGTCTCACCCAGATAGGGTCTTGCTTGGGTTTTTCTGGAGAGCTTTGTTGATAATACAGGCAGTCAGGGGAGCCTTGCGCACCCAGGTGGGCTTCCCTGTCCTCCCTGGCCCAGAACCTGCCCTCTGGTCATACCCTCCAGCTGCGTTCCGCTGCATCTTCAGCAGGGTTGGTATCAGCTGCTGGGGGCTGTGGATTACTAGAGGATCCTGGCCTAGTTGGCACTGCAGTCAGAGGGGAGGAAGTGGGTCAGTGACCTGCCATCAGATTGCTCCCTAGGTCTGGGCAGGGGGAGAAGGTGGAGTGTCCATAAGAATAAAGGCTCCCTAGCTCTCCGGGCTGTTGCTTGGGGACAGAAGGTGGAGTGCAGTGATTTCTGCAAGTCTCTGTCAGAAGTCCCTTGGGAACAGACGGCTGGGGAGGAGGTTTGTGCTTGTGGTAGAGTTAGGCAGAGGCTGGTGCCCAGGATGTCAGGGGTCTTGGCTGCTTTAGCTCCTGGCTCCTCCATAACTCTCCTTCCCCCAGGCCTCGGTGTATTCCCACATCATTAGGATGAAGGGGTGCCACCTGAGCTCGTGTGGGCTTGAGGACCTCCTAACCCTGCCACCTTCTCAGCAGGAACTTTTTGGCCCTTGGCTAGGGGTGGGGCCCCCCTGAGTTGGGCCACTCCCTCCCTCTCTCCCAGGAACCTGTTGGCAGCATCAAGCCTTTCTGGCAAAGCTTCCCCACCAGGCCGGCACCACAAGATGCTTCCTCTAGGGAGGGGCCTGCTGGACCCATGCCTGCTTGGCCCCTCCTGGCAGTGGTTTGGCACCCCGGTGTGGGTGTCTATGTCTGTATGTATAGGGAGTCTTGGCCTCTGGATACGTGGGTGTGGGTCCCAAGCCTTAAACTGGAAGCTGTGGGAGCAGTGTGCCTACTGAGGTACCTGTGATTTGGCTCTGAGCCATCCAGGGATAAGGTTGCAGCTAGACTGGGATGTGTCAGAGGGTGAATGTTTTGGGAAACCCTTGGAACAAAGTCTGCTATCTGCTTGGGCTTGGATGCCCATGCCATCACCTAGTATAGGGGACCAGCCTTATAGGGTGCCCATGCAGGCCTTTGGATGGGGGGCATAATCTTGGGGGCCAGCCCTGCAGCGTGCCTATGGATGGGGTATAAACATGGAGGGCTAGCCCAGCCCTGGTAAGGTTGAGTCTGTAGCTCTAGCTAAAGACCCTGCCTGGTGACCCCCAAATCCTCTGGGAGGCCAGGTGGTCTCTTTGAAAGCAAAGGACTGACTGACTGACTGCACAGCATCTGCTTGGTACTTCTGTGGCAGATGCCATATCGATCCCCCCCATCCTACCCTGTCCCCACTGTCCCTTGACTCCCAGCAGCAGCTGGTAGTTGGCCGGAAGTTTCCCCCTCAACTTGTTCTCTCACCTTTTAAGTTAGATCCTCGGATCCTTGCAAACTGGAGCCCCCGTCGCCCCATCCCTTCCCTAAGGCTTTCTGTCCCTGCACAGTCCTCCCCCAGCCAGCACCTCTCTGGATCCCTGTCTGTCCACTCCCTTTCCAGCAGTGGCTCTCGCTAGCGCTTTCTCTCTCTCTCTTTCTCTCTCCCTCCTCGGCCTAGCCTTCTGCGTGGTGGCGTGGTCCATGCTGGCAGGAGGGAGGTGTGAGTCACCTCGGCAGCTCCGGGAGAGGCTAAGAATGTTCCCCCTGCGCAGCTCTGATGCTGTGTCTGTGACGCGGCTGGGGACAGATATAGGCCTGGAGCTCGCTGTCTTGTTTTTTTTTTTGGACTCTGGAATGTAAATAGATGTTTCAAATAGAAACACTTTAACCTTTGGGTTAAAAAAAATCCACCCCAGATAAACACAGCTATGAGAGCTCAGGCCGCCTGCTGCCCCACCACCCCCCACTCCCTCTAAAAGCAGGTGTGCAGGGACACTGCTTGGGTGGCGCAAGTCACTGGCCCTCCCCAGCCCCATGGATTGGGGAAAAGGGGCTTTCCAGGGTGGGTGTTTGCTACTCTGGACTCTACTTACTCTAATAGCAAGTCTTTGAACCCCTACTTTAGGGGTCTCCTTTGCTCCTGGGTTGCCTAGTTCACTGCCATTCCCCAGCACTTAGCACAGTGCCTGGCATGTGGATGAATGAGTGTTGCTGGAGGGGGCTGGCATCCAGGGCTGATGGCAGGACTCCTGGGCTCTATTCTGGGGCTTGGTGTATAGAGATAGCATTGGTGAGTGGCCCCACACAAGCCAGGGCCTTGGCACCAGGTCAGATGAGGGGTGCTCTCTGCTGTTCCTGCTTGAGAAGGGGGACATACCAGCTTCCGCTGGTGTGCTCAGAGGTCTTCCCGAATGAATGGGGTCTCTGCCTGTCTCCCCCTCAGCAGCCCAGTGCATAGTGGGCAACTCTTCATCCAGTCCTGGTCTTGCTTTGGGGAACCTGGGAACATGGATCCAGTGTGGGTTTCCTCAGGACACATGGCAGGGAAATCCCTTCCTCCCTTCTGTGGGCCCTGGATTCCCCTCTTGCCTGCGCTGGGCAGAGCTGATGCTTGGCCATGTGCAGGATATTGTGAGCAGGCGTGGAGGGGGAGTCTTTGTCCCCGGAGAGGGAGGTTATGAATCCTGCTTGTGCCAGGAAGGGATGCTGTGGATTTGGGGAAGTGCCAAGGGACTTGGGTTTGGTATTGGGATTTTCCTTGGACATTCTTCACATTTTCCAGCCCATTCCAAGCTTGCTGGGGTGGGGTTGGGGGGGTTAGGGTTCGGAGAGGCATGTAGGTGTAGGGCTGGGAGGTGGGAAGGGCGAGACTGAGGGAAGGGAACTAGTACTGTAATGAACCAATTGCAAGGCATCAGGTGCTTTCCTGGCCTTCTCTCTCGGGAAAATGTAAATAGCCATGTTTTACAACTGAGAAGGATCAGAGAGTTAAAGGAACTTGCTCAGGTCACAAAGTAAGTGGCAGCTGGGACTGAGACTCAGATTTCTGGGTATGGCCACTGCTAACCTGCCCAAAAGTTCCTTTGTACAATTTTTTTAAAAATGATCCTTCTTCTTATACTAGAGTCTGTGGCCCAGCAATTGGGATGTAGCCTAGATTTCAGCCCCCAAACTACCCCTTCAGATTGGTGCCTTTGTGCAGTACAGAATCTGTCCAGCCTTGTTTCATGGGCCTCTGTGCCTCCAGTGTCTGTGCTCCTGGAGGATAGACATCAGTCTGGCCTCAGGGAATCCTGAGAGGAGGCTTTGTTTTCTATAAATACTGGGGATCACTTGGTCAGCTGTCTTCCTTTCTCTGGGGATTCTGGCCCAAAGAGAAAAGGGGGCTGAGGAACAAAGTAGAATACCCCATCCCATACAGACAGCCTCCCCTGCCCCCATCTCTTACCTCATCCCCTCTTTTTGTTTTTGAGACCCTCAGCTGTCCCTTCCCTGCTGCACAGCTGCCAGACAGGAAATCAGATTAACTGTGTCCACACACACAGCTGTAACAGCTGTCAGGTTGGCAGCACAAGTGAGTGTAGCCAGCCTGGGACACTGAGAATGAGATTCTCTTTCAGTTGCAATGATACTATCTTTCCAAGGCCTTACTACCCCCTAAATAAAACAAGTTTGGATTCTGTGCGGCAGCCCAGGAATCAGCATTTTAGCACTTCTCAGTTGAGTCCCGTGTGAGTAGACGCCCACCTGGCTTGGAGTCAGGGCTGTGTGGACAGGGGTCATGGCCCTTGCAGCCTGCCCATCAGGGTCACCCGTGAAAGTCCTCAGTGGATAGACGGGCTTCTGGGAGAAGGGCCTACTGCAGACAGAGGGAGACTTTTGCCATTGTCCCAGGTAAGTCCAGCTCCCAGCAACCAGACGGTCTGGCAGGAGAGGATGCTGGGACGCTGGGGAGCAGGTGTCTAAACCCCAGGCAGCGCAAACGCTATGTGGGCAGGTGGGCAGGGTGCTGTGCTGGATGCTCAGAGCTGGGTTGTGCTCGGGAGGGCTCCCGCCCTGGGGCCCCTGCCGTCCAGCCCAGGTGTGGAGCAGACTGCCCCAGCAACAGGTGCAGACTCCGTGTGGTTAGTGTGCCTTTTAATTGCTTTCAACTTGGTGCCCAAGTGGTTCCTGGAAATGGTTTCATCAGATAGCGTCTGTCCCAAGTTCAATGACCAACTCATTGGTGACGGGGGTTTTGTGACCTCCACCAAGACTGTGTACCCCCCAGCGTTCAGTCTGCCTCAAGGTTTCTTAAGGTTGTGTCTACTTGGCCCTCTTCTCCTCTGTGTTCCCAGATTCTGGCGTTCTGAAGGCCAAGCATGTGCCACAGTGTAGATCCTGGGATCCTTAATACAGAGTTTGGTTCCTCCCTATGCCTCATTAAATTCTGGAACAGCCCTCGTGGTTTCTCCTGTTTTTTAGCTGAGACCCAGGTTAAGCCCTGGCTCCTTCACCTTCTTTCCAGATGATTGGACAAATCTCTTCTACCTCTGGTCTCCCTTTTCTCCTCTGTCAACTGGGGAGTTGACTTGCTGGTTTGCAGGCCGTTGCTGAAGTCAGTTACGTCTGTCTTGAGAAAAGAGGGCCTTAGGATTTCTAGAATCCTGGCCCCAGTGGGGTGTGGAGTAGGGCTGGGGAAATAGGTTTGGGCTGCTGCAGGCCTAACAAGGATAGATACCAGGGAAGACTTCCTGACTGCCTGGAACTGGGTTCCTGAGAGCAGGGATCAAAACTTGTGCTTGTCTGTGCCGAGTAATGCTTTTGAGGGATGGCAGGGTCCCGCTGCTGTGAGCTGGGCACAGAGGACAAGAGTGTACCCTTCTTGGGCCTCCCCGGTGGCGCAGAGGTTGAGCGCTGGGTTGTGAAGCTGCCTGCAGCCTCTGCGGCACAGGTTCGATCCCCGGCTGCTCCCCGGCCACCTGAGGAGGGTCCCACATGGCGCGCAGACCTCTCCTGCTGCTCGCTGCTCCCCTCAGCAGTGTACTTCGGTCCTTCTGCCTGCTCTGTTCCCCGCTCTGGCTCTGGTGAATTCTCTCACCCTCCCGGGCTTCTGACTGTACCCAGTGCATGTATAAACAAAGCAAACAAATAAATAAATAAAAAAAAAAAAAAAACATGCCTCTATTAAAAAAAAAAAATTTAAAAAAAAAAAAAAAAAAAAAAGAGTGTACCCTTCTTGGAGGAAGCGAGACAGGAGAGACAGCTAGAAATGCTGTGGTGGGCCGGAGGCTGTTCCCAGAGACTCCTCCTCCACCTTTGGGGCCCAGCCACTGGCTGATGCTGTGTGGGGCCCATGGGAAGGGCTTGCTTGGGACAGAACCACAGAACAACCTTGGGACAGTCTGCAGTGCAAGAGCTAAAGCTTCCCTCTGGCAGAAGCCGAGCTTGGCTTCCTTAGAATTCAGGCGGGGTATGAACTTGGCCCCTTGTAAATCTCAGTATTCTATTTTGTACACTTTAGCAACATCCTGAAAAGTAGCTCAAAGGCTTCACCAGACTGCCAAGGTGGGTGGGGGGCTCTAGGACACAAAACAAATCCGGAGCCATTAATAATAACCCTGACTAGCACCGCCTGAGAGCTTCCGGCCCTGTGCCAGCGCCTCCCAAGCCCAGCAGCTCTGGGAGGTGGGTGCTATTCCTACTCCCATTTCACAGATGCTCGCACACAGCGGGGAGGTGCTCTGGGCTCTGCCGTAGGAAGTGGTGGAGCCTGACTTGAACCCTGGTGTTCTCTTACTCTAGAGCTGTTGCTCTTAACTGTTAACGTGATGTGTGTTTGCTTGTGTTACTGCAGAGTTGTGAAAATTACTAGATGAGAGTCATCCCAGCTTGCGCATGTGGAAATACTTTCTGAATTGTGGCAGAACCTGTTGAGCCTAAATTGGCCTCCCCAGTCATGCAAGAACACAGAAATAGACCATGGGAAACTGTCCCTGGTGGCGAAGGGTCATCGCTGGCACGGGAAGAGTGTGAAATGCTGTTCCCTGCCCCTTTCCAAAATCCCTCAAGACCAGGAAAAGGACAGGGGCCTTCCCCCATTCTGCAGAGGGGGAGAATGGGGTCATTAGACATGGGAAGCCCCAGGGGCTGGGTGCTGGTGGAAGATGCTGCCCTCCTGGTTGGGTGTTCTCCAGAGGGGCTGGTTACCCAGGGCTGGCAGTGCTGAGCCCTCTGGGATGCCCCCATCAGAGCAGAGGGAATCTGCCTGAGCTGGGGAGTCAAGATTCCTGACCCTGTTTTGCTGCTGCTTCCCTGGTGGAGTTTTCTAGTAGCTGCCTCTCCACGAGGCTTGGCTTTCTGTCTGGGTAACGAGGGGGTCAGAACAGGTGATCTCCGAGGCCCTTCCACTCTCCTCCCTCAGACCTGAGAGCTGCTTTTACCTTGTGTTGATACCCCAGCAGCTTCCTGCTCCCTCCCTCATACTGTGTGCCCTCTGGGTCCCCTGGGGGGGCCTCCCTCCAGCCTTTTGTGACTGGTGGCTCCTGGGAGCACCTTCATGTTAAAGCAAGTGCAGTTTCTTTCTTAGGTCAGCAGAGTAGTCCACACACTGCTGCCCCCTCCTTCCTGGGCTTCTTGGGAGGAGCTAAAAGTACCATTTCCCTGCTGCCTGGGTTTGGGTCACAGGGATTCTGGAGTCGGTGACTCCTCCAAGAGAGGGCTTGGTTCTGGGCACGGCTTTGACATGTGCAGAGCAGGAGGAAAGCTTGGCCTTGCTTGCTCTTGGGCAAAAAACTACACTAGATTTTGGTGGGGTTTATTTTTTGAGCCCTTACTCCCATAAGTGCTGTTCCTTGTCTGCTTGGGGGCAGTGCCCCTTGGCCTGGACACTCTCTCTTCAGTCACAGGCTATGCTGACAGTCATTCCAGTGCTTGCCCCGTCAGCACTGCATCATCGTCCCCCAGGGGCCAGATTATCCTTGGTTGTACTGTGCCGAAAATCTGTTAGGGGAATCTGCATTGGACTGATGGGGGCTTGGTGAGGTGGGAAGCCAGCCGGATGGGAAGGAAGTGTCATAACGGTGTCACTGTTCTCCAGTTGTGCCTGTGAGTGGGGCAGAGCGGGCGATCTCTTGAGCTGAGTATGTGTGCAAAGGCTAGACATAGCTCCCTGGACTGGACCCCCTCTGTGCTCACCCCCCAGGTCAGAACAGGATGGCACTCCTAGTTCTTCCTAAGACCACCACTCCCAGGGGCAAGGGCCTGCATTTCCAGAAGGAGTGTGGATCAGGGTAGACCTGGACCCTTCCGTCTTCCCTGTGCACGAGATTGCTGTGTCTAGTCTTCTCTCAGTCCCTTACAGTGCTCTGTCAGAGGAGGTGTGGAGGTGTAGGCAGGACCCAGGGCCTTGCCCTCTCATGTCGCCCCTCCCCTGGCCTTTTAGGGGTCTCTGCGAACTGGCATTCCCACTTTTTTTTTTTTTTTTAAAGATTTATTTATTTATTGATTGATTGATACATACAAGCACTGGGTACAGTTAGAAGCGCAGGAGGGAGAGAGAATTCACCAGAGCCAGAGCAGGGAGCAGAGCAGGCAGAAGGACTGAAGTACACTGCTGAGGGGAGCAGCGGGCGGCAGGAGAGGTCTGCGCGCCATGCGGGACCCTCCTCCCGAAGCCGGGGAGCAGCCGGGGATTGAACCGGCGTTGCAGAGACTGCCGGCAGCTTCCCAACCCAGCGCTCAACCGCTGCGCCACCGGGGAGGCCCTGGCATTCCCACTTTTAAGGAATAGTGCCCCGCTGCCTATTCTCTTCCTTTTCCAGAAGTCCTCCTACCTTTTTTGGTCCACCAAGAGGTGGAAGAGAGCCTCCTCCTCCTCCCATTTCTATGACACACCCACTTCCTTTTCCAGTTGCTTCATTTTGATGGCAGTCACTGCTACCTGCTTTGCTTATGCCAAGCTGGCAGAGCAGATCTTGGGGCCCAGGGCACGATCCTCGAGGGGGTGCAAGGCCAGCCAGATGCTAGGAGTTCCTTGACACCCTCTCCTCCTGCCCCCATTCCCCTGACTCTAGCTACCTGCTCACTCATGGCCCCTTCCCTCCTGGCTGGAACCAGATTGTTACCTGGCACAACCCTAGCGTGCTGCATCCTGTCCAGGTCCTGGAGGACCTGCAGATTAATATTCTCCAGTCGCCTTTGCTTCCTGCTTATATGGAAACACAGCTGTATGGCAGTGCTGCTGGCTACCCCTTAGCCTGCATACCAATGGGGCTGCGGCTCCGCTGCAGTGCAGGACCTAGCATCTCTGCTGTGGTGCAGTGGCTCCATGGGAGCCCTGGTGGGTGATTTCCCTCGCCTGACTCTTAAGGCAGGGCTCTTTTGCAAGTGAAGCCAGCACAGCTGGCGGCAGTTCCAGCCCTAGGCATGGTTATATGCTGGGAGCCAGGAGTGCTTGGACCCCTGCCCTTCCCTGGGCGGGCTGACATCCGGCTCCCACAGCCCCGGCACTGCTGGGAGCAGCAGGTTGAAGCCCGTCCACCTCTTGGCTGAGTGATCAGAGTGCCATGGGCCAACCCAGCCTTGCTTAGAACAGATAACTTTTCAGCCAGCTTGGGGCCCTGCTGAGCCTTTCCAAGGCTGGGGAGACCCGAGGCTGACTGCTGGCTCTTTGCTGCCACCCTGCTTTTTGCAGCCTGGAATGAGGTTGGCCATCTTCAGAAAAGCCCTCTGTGGTTTCCAAGGCCCTTCTTCCTGGTGCCAGGGCAGAACAGGGGTTGGGAAGGAAGAGAGAGAGAGAGAGTGAGTGAGTGAGTGTGTGTGTGTGTGTGTGTTTTTAACCCCACCCTTCTAGCCACATCTGGCCACTCTTGCAGATGTGGCTCTAGCCTCGTGGCCGCAGAGTCGTCAGTGTGGCTGGCGGGCAAACCACAGAGGAATGTGTCTAGCTGTGCTCAGTGAGAAGGGGCTGGTGGGGATGAGAGATCCTGTTCAGGTTTTACCTTTCCGCCTCTACCTCCAGTGGGGCCCAGAAGAGCGTTCAGGCCCCCGCCTTGGTGACATTCAGTGTAGGTTCCCTAGAGAGATCCAGGCCCATAGACTACATTGGCGGGGTGGGGGGGCTTTTGTAGCTCAGCCATTAGTCACCCCCCACCCCAGCTCCTCCTCTACTCCTGATGAGGAACAGTGGAAGGGGTCTGGTAGAGACCCACTCTTCAGCAGGAGACACTGGTACCATCAGGAAGAGGAGATCCTTCCTTCTCCAGACCCTGCTACCTCCCTGGGGTGTCATAAGGAAAGAGAGCTTGCTTTGGAGAAAGAAATGGGAAAGAACAAGATGGGTAGGCCCCATCTCTCACTTCCTCCTTCCCAGGAGGTGGGTAGCCTGCCCTCCCCTTCCTGCTGGTGTCAGGAGGCTTTGTGGGGTGTGAGCTGGGCTTGGGGCTCCCTGCTGGCTTGGCATTTGCCCCGTTGCCCTGGCAACCACTGGGGAGTGGTAGGGAGTGACATTCAGTGACCAGAGGACAGTATCTAGGGATCAAGAAGAGGTCAAGACCCAGCCTTTCCCAAAGCCCATTGAAACTTTCTGCCGCCCCCCGCTTGGTCAGTCCATATCCACTTGGGGACCTGGACACAAGGAATGAGGACCCAGCGGACGCCTCCAGCCCTTCCCAGAGGACTTTCTCTCGGACTGGAGTTCTGAGATATCTGCCTTAGCTCCCGTGCCCCCTCCCACCTTACCCTTCTTCCTGTCTGATTCCCTTTCCTTTCCTGTCTCCTCCTCTACCTCCTCCCCGCGCCTGCCGCCCATTCTCTCATTCCCCCTCCCCCCGCACAGCTGCTGTTTGGCTCTCTCTATATATAGCGGCATTTTCAGGGTAATTACAATAAAACTGTTGAAAGGAGATAATCCTGCAAAGGAAGTGAGTCTGACTCCCAGCCCCCTCCTGTCCCTCCTGGTGTAGCCCTGCACCCCTTTCCCGGGGGCCTCCTCCTCTCACACTTCCTGCCCCCATTCTCACAGCCCCTCGCTCTTGCCCCTTCTGCCCCAGCCGGGTACGGGACAGAGGAAAGGGGAGAGGGCAGAATGTTCAGCCGTTCCCCAAGCGCCGCTCCTGGGCTGCCAGAGGGCTTGGGCTGCCGGTCCTGCCAGTCCTGGAAACCAGCTGTGTGCTTCATTTCGCTTCTAGTTTATTTAGGCTGCTCGTTGGGGTGTGTGGGGTGTTGAGAGGTGGGGAGGGGGGCACAGGACAGTGGTTACATCATAGGATTTGTTTTCCCTCCTCGTTGTCACTTGGCTGTGTGTCTCAGGTCAGTTACTTTACTCTCCTTAAACGTCGCTTTCCTTATTGGTAAAGTAATTCCCATAAAATGCCCAGTGGAGGTAACTGTCAATGACGAGATCACGTCTGGAGCACTCAGCCTTCCAGG
Source organism: Talpa occidentalis (assembly GCF_014898055.3). Lineage (NCBI taxonomy): Eukaryota > Metazoa > Chordata > Mammalia > Eulipotyphla > Talpidae > Talpa > Talpa occidentalis. The sequence goes on along the minus strand of NW_023605083.1, from coordinate 121,622,274 downwards.
TATTGTCCTTCATGCTTCTACATCATTTGTTACTGAAGTTCCTGGCTATGACCTTAATTAAGGAGGCTGCATCTATGGAGCAGAGACTGGACGTCTCCTCTCTGGGGGTCTAGTAGTCCTACCTGGTAGCTTTCTGGGCCCCGGGCATGACTTTCCCATGCCTAGTGGGGTCTGCGATTGGGCCCACTGACCCCTTTCTGTTTCTTCTTCCCACAGTGGAGGTGAAGCCTGTGCTGCCAGGAACCATGCCCAGCTCCATGGGGGGCGGGGGTGGAGGCAGTCCCAGCCCCGTGGAGCTGCGGGGTGCTCTGGCAGGCTCTGTGGACCCCGCGCTTAGGGAGCAGCAACTGCAGCAGGAGCTTCTGGCGCTCAAGCAGCAGCAGCAGCTGCAGAAGCAGCTCCTGTTTGCTGAGTTCCAGAAACAGCATGACCACCTGACTCGGCAACATGAGGTCCAGCTGCAGAAGCACCTCAAGGTGAGCGAGGGGGGTGCGGGGGGGCCACCCAGACCTCTGACCCCCGCCCGGACCTGGCTCACCCCGCTTCCCTCCCCCTGCACCCTGCAGCAGCAGCAGGAGATGCTGGCAGCCAAGAGGCAGCAGGAGCTGGAGCAGCAGCGGCAGCGGGAGCAGCAGCGGCAGGAGGAGCTGGAGAAGCAGAGGCTGGAACAGCAGCTGCTCATCCTGCGGAACAAGGAGAAGAGCAAAGAGAGTAAGGCTGGGGGCTTCTGGGGCCAGATGGCCCTGGCCTCCTCCCCTCCCCCAGGCAGTGGGCTTCTGGCCCCAAGCACACGGGTCAGCTGTACCCTATCCTGCAGGTGCCATCGCCAGCACTGAGGTGAAGCTGAGGCTCCAGGAATTCCTCCTGTCGAAGTCAAAGGAGCCCACGCCCGGCGGCCTCAACCATTCCCTCCCACAGCATCCCAAATGCTGGTAGTGTCCCCGGGCAGGCGTGGGTCGCAGCAGTCTCCTGCTCCAGGTCTCCATGACTGCCAGATGGCACGGGGATCCTCCCTGTAGCCTGATACAGATCCTGCAGTCTCTCTTAGGAGATGAGGCTCCCACCCCTGGGGGCTCTCTGCTTCCTTCCCTGGGGCCCCTCTCCTATCCTTACAATCAGCAGATATTTCATAAATGTATCTGGCCGGGTGGCAGGTCCACTGGCTGGGTGATAACCTAGATCTGTTTCCATCTCTATCCCTTACCCTCAGGGGAGCCCACCATGCTTCTTTGGACCAGAGTTCCCCTCCCCAGAGCGGCCCCCCTGGGACGCCTCCCTCCTATAAACTGCCTTTGCTTGGGCCCTATGACAGCCGAGATGACTTCCCCCTCCGCAAAACAGGTGAGTGAGGGCCGGCCCAGCCTCCCAGCTCCGGGGCTCTGGCTCCATGGAGGTGGGCACATTCCTTGGGCAAGGCTGCTGCTGGAAGGTGGGTCTTTCCCAGGGCTGGGCTGCAGGTGGATGGGTCTGAGCCCCAGCTACCTTTTCCCTAGCCTCTGAGCCCAACTTGAAAGTGCGTTCGAGGCTAAAGCAGAAGGTGGCGGAGCGAAGAAGCAGTCCCCTTCTGCGTCGGAAGGATGGGACTGTCATTAGCACCTTCAAGAAGAGAGCTGTTGAGATCACAGGCGCTGGCCCTGGGGGTAAGGTCTCCTTTCCCATCCCTGTTCTGAGGACCTGAGAGTGGGGGGTGGCTCCAAGCAAGCCCAGGTGACAGCCACTTCTCCCGTAGTGTCATCTGTGTGTAACAGCGCACCTGGTTCCGGCCCCAGCTCCCCCAACAGCTCTCACAGCACCATTGCTGAGAATGGCTTTACTGGCTCAGTCCCCAACATCCCAACCGAGGTACAGGCTGTAGGGCTGGGCTGGGTGGGCCAGAGCTGCTCCCTTTCCCTTGGAAGAAGGAGGGCAGCTTCTTCCAGTCTGTCTCCCTAAAAGTGTCCACAGGGACCTCTCTGCTGCTGCACAGGCTAGAGGGACCTTTAGCCCTAAAGTGGGATTTGTCCCGTGGGCTTCTGAAGGGCTCTGAACATTCAGTACTCACCCCTCCTCCAAGATGGGGTTTTGTTGGGGAGGAGCGGGGCACCATTCAGAGCCTGTCCTTGGCCCAAGGTAGCCCCCCTTTACTCGCTCTCATGCCTGTCTCTCCCGACTGCTCCCCAGATGCTCCCCCAGCACCGGGCCCTCCCTCTGGACAGCTCCCCCAACCAGTTCAGCCTCTACACGTCTCCCTCTCTGCCCAACATCTCCCTAGGGCTGCAGGCCACGGTCACTGTCACCAACTCGCACCTCACCGTAAGTACGGGGCAGGAGGCCGTTCTCCCTCTGGTGTCACGGTCATCAGTCCTGGATGCCCCCACTGGAACTTTTGCTTCCCCAAAGCCCCAAAGGAGATGAGATCAGAGGGCTCTGCTCGGAGTGCCTGATGGGCAGAGGGTAGACGAGGGATGCTGATCCAGAGTTGGTGGGACTGGGGGCAGTTTATGCCCCTCCTTTATCTCCATTGCCTTCCTAACTCCTCAGGCCTCCCCGAAGCTGTCGACGCAGCAGGAGGCCGAGAGGCAGGCCCTCCAGTCCCTGCGGCAGGGTGGCGCACTGACGGGCAAGTTCATGAGCACGTCTTCCATCCCTGGCTGCCTGCTAGGCGTGGCACTGGAGGGTGACACCAGCCCCCATGGGCACGCCTCCCTGCTGCAGCACGTGCTGCTGCTGGAGCAGGCCCGGCAGCAGAGCACCCTCATTGCAGGTGAGTGGCTGGGAGCTGTTGGAGGGAGGAGCGGCAGTCTCCTCTTTTGGGGGATTGAGGCAAGGCCCATTGAGGAGAAACAGCCAGGGATACCCTCCGGCCCTGTCACAGGCACCCTGATTGCCCGCCTTCCTCTCAGCATGTCCAGCGCTGCCCTCCACAGAGTCTGCCGCCTTCCTGGAGCTCATGTTCCAGAGCAGTGCTGTCTAGTAGCAATCCAACACCAACTGTAGATGTAATTTAAAATTTTCTAGTAAACTTTAAAATGTAAAGAGAAACAGGTGAAATTATATTTAATAAAATGTATTTAGCTCTTTATATCAGTGGGTTTTATTTCAAGGTAGAGTCAACACAGAGCTATAGGTAAGATAATCTACTTTGTGTTTCGTGATGTCCGTGTAATCTGGTGTGTTTTTCCTAGAGCACTTCTCAGTTTAGACAGGCCACGTTTGAAGCACTCAGTCGTCACATGTGGCTGGGAGCTGTGGGATTGGTCAGGATAATTTTGGAGAGTCAGTCCCTTAAGTAGCATCAGAAGAGGGACTGCATAAAAGATGTATGATCCTGGTCCCCAGGCCGAGATCAGGAAGATCTTGTTCAGCTGGGAGAACTAGTTGCTGCTCATTCACATGAAGGGCCTGAGTTTTTATGTGTAATCATAAGTGCATCAAAGGGAGAGGATGGTTAATCCAGGAAGGCTTGCTGGAGGCAGTGGCTCTGAGCTTTGAGACTGCTAAGTTTTGGGAAGGAGGGGGGATAGGGCTCAGGTTTGGGGCCATAGTGCTCCAGGCCTTCCCAAAACTTTTCCTGAGTATGTAGGTAGCAGTTCCAGGGGGAGGAGAGTCAGGGTCGACCAGGGTGGGGTGACCAGGGGTGGGGTGACCTGGTACCCTGACGAATGATGATTACTCTTCTCCCACCCACCACAGTGCCGCTCCATGGCCAGTCCCCACTGGTGACCGGTGAACGCCTGGCCACCAGCATGCGGACGGTGGGCAAGCTCCCGCGGCACCGGCCCCTGAGCCGCACTCAGTCCTCGCCACTACCCCAGAGCCCCCAGGCCCTGCAGCAGCTGGTTATGCAGCAGCAGCACCAGCAGTTCCTGGAGAAGCAGAAGCAGCAGCAGCTGCAGCTGGGCAAGGTGAGCCGGGGGAAGCAAAAGGTGATGGCTGTGCTGGGGGCACACACACGGGGCACCTGGCTAGCAGGAAGGGAGTGAGGGCTGATACCCCAGGCTACTCCCTGATTACATCTGCTCAGAGGAGTGGAGTTGTCTTTTTCTAACTCAAGTAGAAGCTCTGCCTGGGCTGGCAGCTGCTAGGAGAGGGAGGGGAAGGGTGTAACCTCTTAGGTCCCAGGCTGCATGCTGGCCCCGCACCATCTGATGTGCCCCCTCTCTTCTACTCACAGATCCTCACTAAGACAGGGGAGCTGTCTCGGCAGCCTACCACCCACCCGGAGGAGACAGAGGAGGAGCTCACTGAGCAACAAGAGGCCTTACTGGGGGAGGGAGCTTTGACCATACCCCGAGAAGGCTCCACAGAGAGTGAGAGCACACAGGAAGATCTGGAAGAGGAGGAGGAGGAGGAGGAGGAGGAGGAAGAGGAGGAGGACTGCATCCAGGTCAAGGACGAGGAGGGCGAGAGTGGCACTGAGGAGGGGCCTGACTTGGAGGATTCCAGCTCTGCTTACAAAAAGGTGCCTTCTGCCCCCCTCCCTCCCCCCAAGTCACCACCCCTCTGGCCTCCCCTCCCCCCCTTCAGTTTCTTGCCATGTAGGAGCAGCTTTCTTTCTAGGCAGAGGGGAGTAGGAGAGAGGCAAGGGGCTGGGGTGTGGGGAGCTGCTTGTGTGGGTCTCGCTGCCTGAGCTCCAGTCTGCCAGTCCCTCCCTGCGTCTGTGACTGCCCCCGCCTGTCTGCTTGTGTGTGTATGTGTATATGTGTGTGTGTGTGTGTGTGTGCATTCACGCGCACGTGGCCTGTGTGTATCTGCGTTTCTGCCTGCGTAGGGCCGGTTGTGCGTCGGTCTCTGCGTGCTTCTGCGTATATACACACACACCCACTGTTACTACAGTCTGCCCTGCACCTAGCGCACATCCATTCATTGCGGACACAGCAGAGCCCTCCAGGCCTGACTCATCCCGCCCCCTCCCACACCCCCTGTCCCTCCCAGCCTCTTACCTCAATGCTACTCTGGTGTGACTCATCACGTCCCCCCACTAATCTCCTCTTGAAGATGGCTAGGCTCAGCCTTTGGTCCCCTGAGAAAGGAGGTGGGGGAAGGAGGAGGTTTGGAAGAAAAGGACTGGATTGGGGCCCCCTGGAGGGGCCAGGGCACCTGTCCTCGCTTCCTTCTCAGGCTCAGCCTCATCCAGGCTCCCTCCCACGCTCTTCCCACCCAGGTATTCTCAGAAGCCCAGCAGCTGCAGCCTCTGCAAGTGTACCAGGCTCCACTTAGCCTGGCCACCGTGCCCCACCAGGCTCTGGGCCGTACCCAGTCCTCACCTGCTGCCCCTGGGGGCATGAAGAGCCCCCCAGACCAGCCCACCAAACACCTCTTCACCACAGGTGAGTCCCATTACCTCGGTTTATCCTCCCATCATGCATCAGGGGTTTGTGCATGGCATCCCTATGGGCAGTGTGAGGGGCTTAGCTGCCTCTGAGGGGAATGCTGCCTCTGAGAGCACCCTGAGGCAGTTAAGTGGGTCTAGTTCTCTCCCTGTGCCCCTTCGCCACCCATGGGAGCCTCTGCCTCCGCTGTGAGGGTGATGAGTGCCCTGTCCCTACCCACCATCTTTCTGGGGGCTCCCACCCCCATCATTGCAGAGGACCACCTGCTTCTTTCTGCACCATCACCACATAAGCCCTGGGTGGAGAGAGCCCACTCTCTCATTTGGGTTCTGCCCTTCTAGCTTCCTTCCTTTCCCCTGTGAGGTCAAGAGTAAGGCCTCCATTTGTTCCAGAAAGCTCTGCATGAAGCTACCTAGGCTGGGCTCTGAGGGCCACAGATGACTGAGGGGGGTCATGTCTCACAGGCAGGGTGTGTGGAGGAGCACGTGGGCTGTGACAGGATGGGGAACTATGGAAAGGCTGTATGTGGCTGGGGGATAGTGTTGGGAACATGGCAGAAATCAAAAACAGTAGGGCTATCAAGGGCAGCTTTGTTGAGGTTTGAGGAGCAGAGGAATTTTGGACAAGCAATAATGGAAGAAAGGAATTTCAGGAGGCAGGCTGTGGGGTGGCCAGGTGGCCATGAGGTAGGACTTGGGTCGGGCGAGCTGGGGAGGGCTCAGTGGGCTGCAGGCTATGGGGTTAGGCTGCATGTGGGCCTGGAGCAGTGCTGGCTGACAGGCATTCCCCTCGGCCCAGGTGTGGTCTACGACACATTCATGCTGAAGCATCAGTGCATGTGTGGGAACACGCATGTGCACCCCGAGCATGCTGGTCGGATCCAGAGCATCTGGTCCCGGCTGCAGGAGACGGGTCTGCTTAGCAAGTGTGAGGTAAGGGAGCCCCTCTTGCCTCCAGCACCCCCCAACTCAAACCCACTGAAAGCTGTTGTATCTCCTCTGCCAGTAGAGCCACTCAGCATCTCTTCCTGTCCTCTCTTCAACCCCTCATCTCAGGGCCAATCCCCCCAGTGACCTTTCAGTTTTATGCCTTATAGCCTACGTCCCCCCATGGTCCCAGTTGGATGGGGGCGGGTCCTGGACTGGGTCCCTGGGGGCCCAGGAAATACTTTCTTAAAAAATCCTTGCATCTCCCAAGGCCAGAAAGGCTGTGGGGCAGAGGGAGGATCTCGGCAGTGGGGAGAGCTAGGTCTTCAGGGCCACCCCCTTACTGGCTTCTCCTCCTGCCTGCACCTGGCAGCGGATCCGGGGTCGCAAAGCCACACTGGACGAGATCCAGACTGTTCACTCCGAGTACCACACCCTGCTTTACGGGACCAGCCCCCTCAACCGACAGAAGCTGGACAGCAAGAAGCTGCTTGGTGAGCTGGCAGGCCCATGGCAGGGTATGGGCCAGGCCATGTCCTGCCAGGTAGGATAAGGGCCTGTCAGGAAGGCTGCCCAACCAGGGTAGGTAGGTGGGTCCATGAGTGCAGGTCATCCCATTGGCAGAGGTGGCATAGTTGCCAGATTGTGTATGGATGTGGGGAGGAGGACCCAGACTAGAATACTTAACCTTCAGCTGGGGCCTGAGGAGGGCCAAGGCCAAGGGCCAGGGGTGCCATTCACGTAGAACTCGACAAGAACAGAGCATGCTGGTGGGGTGCATTGCAGGGGGAGGAAAGGTGACAACTCAGGATTGGTGATGGGGGAGAGCTTTGTTGTTCTTCCCAACCTGCCATCTGGCCAAGGTTGGACGTCTCTCCACAACAGGGCTGCAGAGGCCTGACCCGCATTTAGGCTGGCTTTCTTTTTCTGAGACTGAGCTCACTGCCTGCTGCAGACCCCAAACTGTAGCCCTGGCAGTTGAGGCAATTTCCAAAGTAGCTCTGTCCTTCTTCCCTGCAGGCCCCATTAGCCAGAAGATGTACGCCATGCTGCCTTGTGGGGGCATAGGGGTGAGTAGGGTACCTGCCAGCGGGGGTCAGGTGGCTCTCCCAGCACCGGGCCCTCCCTTCCTGTCCCCCATGGCTCTGGCCCACTATCCAGGTGCCCACCCCCTTCTTGCCCTCCCCCTACAGGGGGCATGCTGAAGCCTGCTCCCTGCCCCTGCAGGTGGACAGTGACACTGTGTGGAACGAGATGCACTCCTCCAGTGCCGTGCGCATGGCAGTGGGCTGCCTGGTGGAGCTGGCCTTCAAGGTGGCAGCGGGGGAGCTCAAGGTGTGTGTGTACCAGGAACCTAGGCACAGCTTGACCTTGCCCTGCATCCCTAGGAGTGGAAGACAAGGGCAGCCTTGGCCTTCCCTTCAGTGAGGCACTGTCCTTTGCAGCTTTAACTCTAAGGCACCAGAGTGGGGTGGTGGTAACAGACGGGGCTGGGCCAGCTCAGGGCAGAGGGGTGAAGAGGGATCAACAGAGGCACTGGTATCCAGTGCTCTCAGGGTGTCTTGGGGCCAGAAGTATCTGCCTGCCCATGTGGCCTGCACACATCTGTAAGGGTGTGTGGGACATCCTGTGCTTTCTGTGTTCTCATCCCTGGTCTATGCTTCTCACCTTCTGTGTCCACCCTGCTGTGGTCCTCCTGCCTTGCTGTCTGTATCTCTTCAGAATGGATTTGCCATCATCCGACCCCCAGGACACCATGCTGAGGAATCCACAGCCATGTGAGTGGCTCCCACCCTGCAGAGTCACTGCCTTCCCTCTTCTCCCTCCCAGCTGAGCTCCTGAGCACACGGTCCTGTAACACTAACCCTCTGCCCCTCTCTCCCTACACCCCCAGGGGATTCTGCTTCTTTAACTCTGTAGCCATCACAACCAAACTCCTGCAGCAGAAGCTGAACGTGGGGAAGGTTCTCATCGTGGACTGGGTAAGCAGTGGGCTGGTGGGGCCAGGGTCAGCCTTCTGAAGCTCCCTCCCCAACCTGACCTCCAGACCTCTTCCTCAGGCACCTGCTGGCACTGGGCCTGATGATTTACCAGAATCCTCCTGCCAGAGCCTTAGCTCTACCCTCACATCCCCCAAGAGCGCCCTCCTCACGAGGGGAGACTCGAAAGTGGTTTTAGCCCTGGTACCTCTTGGCCCCCACCTTGCAGCCTCAAGCAGCTGTGGGGACTGCCAACCTTGCCATTACCTCCATTGCTAGACCATTCTCCACTGGGGCCGACCATGTGCCAGGACTGGATTAGTATTTGACACATGGTGTTGCTCACGGCCACTTGGAGAACTAAGGTGTCCATTTCCTTGAGCAGAGGCACTTGAGTTGTTGCATGGCTGACCCAACCCAGGTCGCTTAGCTGGGAATGTTGGCACTGGGCTCAGGTCAGGCCTTTTTGGCTCCGACACTCTGCTCTTGCTCCTACACAGTGCTTCTCAAACCCTGCCTCTCATGGCAGAGGGAAAGGCACCAGCACTCCCAGTGAGCTGGGGAAGTAGCAGGAGCACTCCTCAGCAAGGAGGAACTCTCTCTGAAGCCCAACTTTGGCTTAAAAATTTATGTAAATGTTGAATTCTTCTTCAGAATATGTTGTTTATTTTCAACTCCTTACTCGCTTTCATGTTCCCTCCACACCGTGAGTGGAGTGGGCTCTGCAGGGAGGGCTGCTGTGGCTTTGCGTCTCCCCTGTGCGGTGGTGTCACATCCCAGGCCCGCAGACCCCGGCTAGAGAGGCGTGGGCTGATGTTGTGAACGGAAACAGACATCCTGCGGCTAGTGGTGGCTGCGTCCCAGAGCTCACCGTAGGGTAGGGGTAGTGGGCAAGTGGGAATGCGACCTTGGGGCCAGAGCCTGGGCTATCTTCCTGATGCTTACCCCTCCCCTCTAGGACATTCACCATGGCAATGGCACCCAGCAGGCCTTCTACCACGACCCCTCTGTGCTCTATATCTCCCTGCATCGCTATGACAACGGGAACTTCTTTCCAGGCTCTGGGGCTCCGGAAGAGGTACAGCTCCCGAGCTCAAACTCAGGGCCCCTCGGGGAGGTAGCAGAATGGGACCTGGCAGGGAGCCCCAGAGGCCTGTGGTGGTACTGGGATCTGGGGAGTTCACTGCCCCTCCAGGTAGAGTAGAGGCCAGTGGAGTAAGGGCTGGAAGAGGGGCTGTGGGGGGCAATGCTGGGGATCCCCAGGCAGTGAGAATAACCCCTCCCCCACCCTGGTGCCAGGTTGGCGGAGGGCCGGGCATGGGGTACAATGTGAACGTGGCATGGACGGGAGGTGTGGACCCCCCCATCGGAGACGTGGAATACCTAACGGCCTTCAGGTGGGGACTGAGAAGGGCCAAGGGCAGGGTGGGAGCGCCCCCACTCCCCTCTGGGCCCTGTCACGGGAAGGGTAGAGGCACTCAGTTCTTCTGGGCGGAAGGGCTTGTCTTGGGGGGGAGGGGCACGCAGAGTGCAGTGAGGCCTGGCCGCCGGCCGAGGTCAGCTTGGGCCATCCCTTTGCAGGACAGTGGTGATGCCCATTGCCCACGAGTTCTCACCTGATGTGGTCCTAGTCTCCGCCGGGTTTGATGCTGTTGAGGGACACCTGTCTCCGCTGGGTGGCTACTCTGTCACCGCTAGATGTGAGCCTGCCAGGGGATCGAGGGACGCCGTGGACAGTGAGGATGGGGTTGGGCGGGGCCGTGGAGCAGGAATAGACTGATCTTTCGGGCATTGGGGGCAGGTCCAACACTTGGGATCATCCTGGCAGTGCCCCTCCACCAACCTTGGCCTTGAGGGGCCGGCAGGTGTGGGTGGGCTAGTGGAGGGTGTGTCTCCTCCTCAGGTCACAGAGGGAGCTTGGGCCCTCAGGTTGCAATGGTGTCCCTTAGAAAACACTCGGTGGGACTTTTTAGAGCCTGTCTATTACATTTTGTCTTTCGTGTGATATTTAGTCCATTGATTGAATTTTATGGAAATGTATTTGAGTTTAAATCTGCCATCTTATTTTGTGCTATTTGTCTCACCTTCTACATTTTTCTCTTTCCTTCTCTTGAATGTTTGGGTTTTAACCATTCCATCCTCCTCCTTTTACCCATCCCCAAAGGTTTTGGCCACTTGACCAGGCAGCTGATGACGCTGGCAGGGGGCCGGGTGGTGCTGGCCCTGGAGGGAGGCCATGACTTGACCGCCATCTGTGATGCCTCTGAGGCCTGTGTATCAGCTCTGCTCAGCGTGGAGGTGAGGGGGAAAGGAGCATTGGGGAAGGACAGAAAGCCAGTGGGTGAGGGGCAGCAAGGGAGAGCCCCTTTCTGGGTCAGGCAGCACTAAATGCCCTTAGCAAGGTTTTCCTGGGTCCTAAGGACAGTGGATGGCTGGGGAGGCCCTTCTGAGTAGGGCTTCCTGCAGGAAGGCTGGTTTTCCATTGCAAGTGATGTCTGGAGCTGAGTGGGGATGGTTAGAGGGGCACTGCCACCCACTTTCCACCCTAAGCCTTCTCTTCTTTCTCCTGCCAGCTGCAGCCCTTGGATGAGGCAGTCTTGCAGCAAAAGCCCAACGTGAATGCAGTGGCCACGCTAGAGAAAGTCATCGAGATCCAGAGTGCGTGGGGACTGGCAGAGGGGCTTAGGCCTCTGCGTGCTGAGGGGGCGGAGCATGAGGGAATGCCAGGATTGGGGATGGACATCTGGGCGTTTCCGTCCACCCTGACCGCCTGACTTCTCCAGGCAAACACTGGAGCTGTGTGCAGAGGTTTGCTGCTGGTTTAGGCCGTTCTCTGCGGGAGGCCCAGGCAGGTGAGACGGAGGAGGCCGAGACTGTGAGCGCCATGGCCTTGCTCTCGGTGGGGGCCGAGCAGGCCCAAGCTGCTGCAGCCCGGGAGCACAGCCCCAGGTAAGGTCCCTCCCACCTCTCTGCCCCGGCCCCAGCCAGTACACCCCCTTCCTGCTCAGTGCCCTTCCCTGTGCTTGTCCCTACAGGCCAGCAGAGGAGCCCATGGAGCAGGAGCCTGCCCTGTGACACCCTGGCCCCCATCCCTCTGGGCTTCATCATTGTGATTTTGTTTATTTTTTCTATTAAAAACAAAAAGTCACACATTCAACAACGTGTGCTGTGTGGGTCTCTCAGCCTCGCCCCTCCTGCTCCTTTAAGCTGCCTCAGGCCCCCCTTTCCGTGGCCCACATCTCAGCTATAGAACTTTGCTCTCTCTGTAGGGTGTAGGGGGTCCCCTTCCCCTCCCCCATGTTGAGCCCCACACCCACTACCCGCATCCTGTCCTTTTCCCCCTTGGAGCCTAGGCTAGCTGAGGGTAAGCACGGGGGCCTAGGTTGTACCTTCTGGTTCTTGGGTCTCTGTGAGAACAGTGTTTGGTGCCTTGGCTTCAGCCGACTTGGGGGGCATTGCCTTAATTTCACCCTCCTCCCCACTCCAGCCTTAGGGAGGATCCCAAGGGCCCCTCTACAGTAGATGTAGAGTGGTGGGGAGGTGAGCTCCCACCCTGCAGTTCTCTGCCCTTGGCTCCCTCAGTTGTTCTCTCCATCTCTGCAGGCCCCTTCCCGCTCTTTCCTCCTGGCCCCAGCGCTGAGGGGGACTCTTGTGCCCTAGGACGTGGGCCTGAGGTCTGTGGGCAGGGCTCTCTTGCCGCATACTCCTCAGGGTCTGTCTCCCCTTCCCAGGGCTGGAGAATGAAGTCTGTGGGGAAGGCCTCGGAGGAGCTGCAGAACCAGGCCTGCTCTCCACCGTACTCTGTTGGCTTCCCTGCCCCTCTGCTCGCAGGCGTTGGGGAGGGGGAGAAGGTGGTCCCTGCAGGGGGGCTCCAGGCTGGTGAGAGCCCCCCTGCTGCTCAGGACCAGATTTCCCCAGCCATCCAGCATGCTGCAAGTAGATGGGGCAGTAGCCCACCTCCCTCCTGAGGCCTTTTGCTTTGAAGCCTGGGGATAGTGAGGGGTCCAGTTCTACAGGGGCAGGGTCAAACCCAGGAACTCAGGAGTCTGCCCTCAGCTAGAGCTTCCCTTCCTCCTGGGCTCCCTTTGCTGGCCAGCAGCCCAAGGGAACTAAGACCAGGAGGGGGCTGGGCACTGCCCTTTCTCTGTCCTAGGAGCCCCACTGAGCCCCGATTCCAGGGCTGGGGCCCACTAGGCTTCTAAGGAAATGCTGTCCAGCCTGTAGGAAACCAAAGATGGGAAGCGGCTCCTAAGGGCTGAGTCTTCCTCCTCCTTCCCAGCACTACACACACTTCCTTTCTTCCATCCCCAGGGCCCCACCAATCTGTTTACATATTTATTATCCTAACGGGGGCCTGAGCAGGGTTGAGGGAGCCAGGGGAGGGGCAGGAGTCCCACCACCATCGGTTCATTGTGCGCTTGTGTCTTGTGTGTTGTATGTTCTAGATTCTCCTGGGGGATAGGGATGGGGCCCAGTGTACCAGGCCTCCCCATGCTGAGCCCCAGCTCCAGGCCCCTTGCCCTCCCTCTCCCCATGGCTGGTCTGGATCTCATGTAAACCCACTCCTTGCTTTGTTCCCCTGGATATGGATTTCAGTTAAGTATTTTGTAACCTGTTACACTGTGTGTCCTTGTGTAAATAAACTTGTTTCTGGCAGTGGCTTCTGGGGCCAACGTCTCTGTTCTCTGGGCTCCCAAATGGAATACAGGTTCTCATTTGCCTTCCTAGCCCCAAAAACCAACCTGTTCTTTGTTTCTCCGGCTCCTGAACTAGCCAATTTAGGAAGCAGGAGGCGATAGTGGGACGCAGCGCTGCCTGTAGGTGAAAGACAGCTCACACTGACTGTAACTGTCCCATGGGGCCAGTCGCATGGCTGAGGTGGTGGTGGTGGGGAGGGCCCCAGGGCTGAAAGTCTCACTGAATTTGCAGTCATCCCCTTTCCCTTGGACTCTGCTCTGTGGAAACAGGGTGCTGTGTAGGCAGCCTGGCAAGGGTGCCACACACAGGCAGGTTCAGTGGATATGCGCATACAGGCATGAAAGAAACCCACAAGTGTTCAAGGGCTTTATTGGGCCACTCGGTACTGCAGGAACCCACTGGTTTTGCTTTTGTTCCTTGGGGACTTGGGAGGGAAGGCAGGAGGACCAGCATTGCTGGGGCTAAAATCAGGTGGTGGGAGAAGAGGGGACTTCAAATGAACTGGGTCTGTTGGGAGCTGGAGGGGTGGGTCTGCCTCCTGGAGTGTGGCAATTGCGGACTTGGCTTTTGGGAAGGAAAAGTGGCATCTGAAGTTAGGAAGAGCGAATGGGGGGTGCTTCTTGGGCACTGAATGTGTGTACCACCCAGGGCACCAGGGCCAGGACCAGGCATGGCCAGAGGGTATACTTGAGGAAATTGAAGATATAGAAAAGGCTGATCTGAGGGGGGTGGCCCAGCCAGTCCAGGGGGCCCAGCAGCCCCATAGCCAGCACAAAGCAGGTTATCTTTTGGCCATTTCCCAGGTATGCCCGCCGTATCTGGGCATAGCAGGGCGAGTGCAGGGCGATGCCCAAACCCAGGGCAGCCCCTGAATCACGGCTCAGGGAGGCAAAGGGTCTGCTGTCCACATGCACCCACTCAGGCCGCTCACACCACTTGGAGGCTAGGTTGATGGACCTGTGGAAAGGAGGGGTCTTTGCCAGGAGGGATGTTCCCCTGGAACCTACCAGGGGATTGCTTTCAGCTCCTTTGGGACCTCCCCCATGTTGTGCTGTGATTCCAGCAGAGTCTACCTTTGTGAACAGGTAATGTATCCCTTCTTTGCTACAACAGACTAGAGCTCCATTAGACTAGCTATGGGTGAGGCAGGACAGGCCTTAGCCTGTGCAAGCTTCAAAGCAGGACTTACCAAGAAAGATCGAGGCCCAGTGTGAAGAGGGTCCAATAGATGAGGCTGGCACCCAGCAAAAGAGCCAGTGAGGTCAACCCGTAGAAGCTTAGCTCCCGCTCCATAGGAACCCGGGGGGACATCAGCCAGCCCAGAACAGCACCTAGGGGAGTGGGGTGATAGTAGCTTAAGGAGTTTGGGATATGGCCCCTCCTGAACTGCAGTGCAGATTGGCAGTAGAACGGACTGAGACCTAGGGAGGGGGTTGAGGCTGCACAATGGGAAGATTCCACGCTGGTCCAGCCAGCAGTGCCCTCTGGGTCTACCCTGCTACCCAGTTGCTTACCAGTTATGAGGCCACCCAAAACCTGGTGAGGGAAGTGTGCTAAGAGGAAGATCCTGGACAGGCCAACCGCCAGTAGGAAGGTGCAGTAAGCCATGCTAGGTATCACCTTCACCCATTGCCTAAAAAAGGAGAGAGGCAAATGGTTCAGGGGTGTCCATACACAGCTTCACTGCCCTTAGCACCCAGGATGTCATTATTGGGCCAATGTCCCAGGTTCCCCAAGGCTCCCAGGCTGCCCTCCTGTGGACCTTTTAAGTCCAGGATACCATCACCCCTACTCCAATTGGGGGGCAATGCCAGGGTGTACCTGTGGGCCCGGATGGCCACCTGGGAAGAGAGAGTCGTCATTATGGGCCAGAGGGCTGCTCCTGTGACCATGCAGTGTCCAGAAGGGCTGCCTGCCGGGGGATCCAGAAGCTGAGGTGAGAGGATGGGGGTGGAAGCCGGGTGCCCCTCATGATAGCTCAGCATAGCTGCCTCCCCCTGGTTGAGAAAAGAGCTTTCCCCCAGAGCTGGTCCATAGCTCCCTCTGCCCTGAGCCTGCTTTTCCCCTCCCCTCACCTGAGGCCACTGCTCCCAGGTTTCTGTCTTACCTCTTGGCTCTACTCTAAATAAGATGGGCAGCTGGCACACAGCATGTGTGCTTGTCTCCCATAATTCTTGGTCTTCCTGGGGGTTTCTTTGTTTTCTGGGCCAGTAACTGACTAGGCCACCCTGGCTGCAAAGTACCTGAAATATTCATTTGAACCCTAACTACCCTGGGAAAGGGAGGTTTGAAGCTTCTCACCTGGACCAGTTTCACAAGAAGAAGGGAACTGGTGAACCTGGACTGGGGACTGGCCATAGTATCCCGACTCGTGGATCCACCAAAAGGGCCGGTCTCCAAACAGAAACCTAGAAGAACAGATGTGAGATGGTATTAGGCACATTAGCTAGAGAGATAGGAAGGGGTCGGAAGGACACTAGGGAGAACTCTGGAGGGCCTATAAGGTAGAGTTAAAAAGGGGCTTCAATTCTATGCTGTTATCTTGCATGGTTTTTTTTAAATCTTGCGACAGGAGAAAGCATGCTATTGAAAAAAAAGTGGGCCTTCCTGGTGGTGCAAGGGGTTAAGCACAGCACTGTTAAGGGGTTAAGCACTGCTATCTGCAGTCTCTGCAACAGGAGTTTGATCCTGGCTGGCCAAGGAGCTACCTACATGGCACAGTAGCCCTCTCTTGTCTCGCCCGCTGCCCCCCTCAGCAGTGTATTTCAGTCAATCCACCTGTTTTGCTACCCACTCTGTCTCTGGTGAATCCTCTCACCCCCCCCCCACTTCTGACCTGTACCCCAGTTCTTGTATGCATAAATAAATAAATCTTTAAAAAAAAGTGACAGGGGTGCAGAGGTGTATGCGGTCTTGTGCATGCATGTGTGTGTGTGCATATGTATGTGTGTATGTGCACATGCGTGCATATACTCTCAAATGCCCAGGAGCCCCAGGCTTACCCTTCCCACTTCAGGGTCAGCTCTTCTTATCCACAGAGAGCCCAGGACCTGGGTCTTTCCCTCCCTCTCTCTCAGACCCTCCTGCTTCCCTCTTTTTCCATTTCCCAAATTCCATCCTGAATTACCTAGGAAATCCTGTTATACCTGAAGACAGAAGTGGGGAATAGACAGAGAAAGCTGAGAAAGAATAAGGAATACAAAAGTTCAAAGTTCCCTGGCCTACCAGGTGCTTGGCTGGATGCTGGGAAAGTGTCCAGGCACTGAAGAGGTTGCTGTAGGCAGAGAGAGAAAAGGTGGAGGGAGCAGAACTTCTGACAGGTAGCAAAGTACAGGGGAGGGAAGAAGTAAAGAAAGGACTTGCCTCTCCGCAAAAATGGAGTCTGCTTTACACGTCAGGTGCTCAATACATACTTATAAAATGAATAGGGGCTTTGTCATGGGGGGAGGGCATACTTAGGGTGTGGTCTGACTCTCGAGATATCAGGAGCAGAGAGAGAGAGGCTTATACTATTAGCGGGGAGAGCACAGAGCAAAAGGCAATTAGGCAAGAAAGCAATGACTAGGCAATAGTTTTTCCCTTGACAGTACCGATGAAGGCCTTGCAGAGAAGAGGGGAAGGGAAGGAAACTCCCATTCTGTTTTTCAGCAAATAATTCCAGCCCAATCAAGTGTCTCCTATGAATCTCCTTTCCCTCCCCCAGGTTGGGGATCTGGCGATAGAGGCTGAAGGTAGAGGAGGTGCAGCTGCATGTCCAGCAGAAGGCACAGCTCCCTTCTGCACCCCAGAGAGAAAAAGGTGGCACAAAGAGATAAGCCCCAAAAGCCCCACCCACCTTGAAATTCGTGGCTTCTAAATATCAGTGACGAGCCTGCTAGTGAATGAAGAGGAAATAGAAGACAAAGTACTCTCCTGAAGGTAATGCTTTAGCCTAGAGCTTTACAAACTTCACTGTGCACAGGAGTCATCTGGGGACTAGTTAAAATGAAGATTCTGGTTCCTTAGCTCTGACATGGCGCCTGAGCTCCCGCATTTCTAGTAAGTTTTCAAGTGTCCCTATGCTGTCACTTGTGGTCCTGGGACCACAACTTAATTTGCATGACTTTTCTGTCCTTAGCAACTAGCGTGATGCCCAAGACAAAGCATGAATGAATAGATGAGTACCGAACAGATGAATGAAAAAGTGAGCTGGGAAGCAAGACTCTGCTACTTAAGTCATCATAGCTACTTGTTAAAATACAGATTCCAGGCCCCTCCCCAGCAGTTTCTAAATCGTACATCTGAGGTGGGAGGGAGTATGTGCATTGTAAACACGCCCCTTAGGTGAGATGATCAGGCCCAGTGGTCTAATGAGTAGGATGGGAACTCAGGTTTGAGTCCAAGATACACAACAATGCTCAAAGGGGAAAACTCAGGAGCCTGGGGTCTGGGGTGTGAAGGCCACGAGTTCACAGTGGGGCAGGCTGGAGGGAGAGATGCAGGCTTTTGAGGCACCTGCCAGAGAGGTCAGCCCTTAAACAGGACTCAGCCTTGGGGTGGGGGCGCACAGGACTCAGCCTTGGGGTGGGGGCCGGGACACCGGGGGCTTCGCTATCTCACCACTTGAAGATGAGGTTGAGCCACTCGGTGATGAGGCTGATCCAGAGCACCGCGATGCCCACTCGGCGGGAGGCATAGTAGGCCGCGGGGAAGTAGAACAGAAAGAGGCTCTTGGGATCGCCCAGAAAGGTGACCCAGAGCCACACGTTCTCCAACCAGGGCAGCTGGTTCTGCAGCGCCTCGGCCATGGCGATGCCCGCCCCTAGCGTGGACTCCATGGCGACCCGGAGGCCCGCCGGGCCCCGGCTTGCTCTAAGAGGGAAGCGGAGGTGTCAGTGCGACTAGGAAGCGGCTCCCCACAGCCTCCCCAAACCCACTCTTCCGCGCTCCAGGCCCCGCCCACCCATCAGGGGTTGGCGCAAGCCCCGCCCCCCGCCCCAGGCAGTTCGAAGCTCACGCGAGCCGGGCCTTCTGCCCGTACGGTTTCCTCTTGCGCTCTTCCCGGGCCCCCGCTACAGGGCCCCGCAGGGGACAAATCTTTGCGAATGCGTTTCCGCAGGCCCCACGTGGCCGCTGTTGCCGGCACGTGGGCATCCGGCGTAGAGGCGGGCCCCGCTGCTGTTCCGGGTCAAGAGACAAACTAACCTGCGGGTCTGCGGCGTGTCCGGAGTGTTTGCTGTGGTGCTGCTGCTGCTGCTGCTGCTGCTGCGAAAATGGATGCGTGACCTCCAAGACGAGCGTTCCTTGCAGATCAGACTTCTTGTCCTCTTTTCTCTAGCACCGCTACCCTTCAGAAATATTTTGAGATCTGTTGGAGAGAGGGTTACGGAATCCGCTCCTCTGGGGAACCACACAGCCCGTTCTGCACCGGAGTGGGACTCGAAATTTGCACACACACCCCACCCCGCGCACCCAATACGCCCCCATGACTCCTCCACCTCCCCCCACCCCCGTCCTGCCCGTCCAATCCGAGACTCCCGCTTCAATTCGTCTTCTGTTGATTTAGGGGCTGACAGATAAGCATCTAGGTTTTGAGGTGTCATCCTTAAAGACTTAAAAAGTCTTACATATAGCACGATCTTAATTCACACTTTCAGTTCCTAACTTGCCTTGCCCTCCTATCCTCTTGCCTTCCAAAACACCGCAGGGCAGAGAAACCGTGAGATAGTAACTGGGTTGGTATAAAGGAGGAGGGGCACACACCCACGACAAAGTTTAGAATAACCCTCTGGAGGAATGCACAGGAAATAGAAATCTCAGCTATTCTGGGCCACTTTGGTCCTGCCTAGAGGCAGGGGTGGGGTGGGAAAAGACTAGAGGCGCCTCTGTTCCTTCCAACTTCAAGCAACTTTGTTCTTGGAGAGTTTATTGATTGGTGGATGAAAATGGGCTCTTGGAAAGAGATTCATTTCACTAATTAAAAAGGTGTGGGGAAAGGACTCTGGATAAAGGTCTCTTCACTCCCTTGCTAAATGTTTTTTAATTGCCCCAAGGAGAAAGCCTAAATTTTCTGTCTTTGAAAGTTCGCTCTGACTTTAGCCTTTACCAGTCTACCCTCACTGTCTGTTTCATAATATTTCTGAAAATATATTCCTTGAAGTCACCATGCTTCTCATCCTGGGTCTTGGCACATGCAGTTCCCTCTGCCTGGAACATCGCCACCTTCTTTCTTGCTAGTCCTTCAGGTGTCACATTTTTCTGTTCCTCCAGGAAGGCTTACCTAACAGTGTCTGGCAGTTATATATGAAAACCTATAATCACAGTGACATATTAAAAAATATCAGTGCGCGGGAGCACTATTGATATACCTAAAACTAGGACTGTATTGATATACCTAATATTAGGAAGTTGATATCCCTTTTAGGGTAAAGAAACACTTTTGAACTTTGTTCTGGTTAAGTAGCACCAGGGATAGCCTTTGCCTCTCTTTGGACTAGGGGAAGGTCAATCTATTGTTGCTCACACATGAGGCCCTAGAATTTCTATACTTGGAGGAAGGGTATAGGTGAGTTAGGGATAGCAATTGGGGGTGGTAGAGTTTGAAGTTGCATCTGCATAGTATTTACATGTTAAGAAAATTGTGGCGTTGTTATTATCACTGCTCTTCATTCCTGTTCTTTGCCTGGCTTTCCAGAGGTGTGAGCAAGAAGAGAGATGGGGAAGCACCCCAAATTCCAAGGTGATGAGTGAGCAATAATGGGGGAATACTATTTATTAAAGACCTACCACATGTCATGTATTGGTACAAATGTCATTTAATTTCCTGTATACAGTATTATCTAATACAGTACAGCAGCAAATAGCATCATCTTTAGAAACAGGTAGACCAAGTCTTCACAAATTGTGCGACATGTTTAGTCTGGACGTGTTTAGTCTGACTGTTAAACGTAAAAATAGGATATTGATTCCACCTTTAAGGTCTGATGGATGCTCACTAAGTGATCATATAGAAGCAAAAATGAAAAAGGATCAGGTTTAGTAAATTGCTCAACGTCACAAAACTTATTGACAGACCTGGGACCCAGATTCGTACTTAGTAATGTCTATAGCTAATGTTCTTTCCATTACGCCACGTAACTAGATATAATCATCTTGAACGAATTTCGTTAAGTCCTCTGAGCCTCGGATTCCTCGTATGTCAAATAGAGTTCATTCTAAAACACTGACTTCATTCATTCCTCGTGTCAAGGTGTGCACATAATGGAGACTGCAGCTTCCTCTTCCTGTCCCTTTTCATTCCAGTAGCTCATCTATCTTTAACGTCTAAAACGGATCCTGCAATCCCTTTACCAAGCGGGGGCAGTTGCACAAACACAATTATTCGGATTCTCCTTTATTTCCTCTCGTTGCCTTCTCCACCTAAACTCCCGCCCCACCCAGCGCCAGGCCACGCCCTGGCGTGTGACGTCAGTACGCCCCGTGCGTCGCGTCGCGGCGCTCAGTGGGGGCCCGGCTTTCGCCCGCTGCTGCCGCCGCCGCCGCCGGCCGCGGCTGCTCTCCCAAGATGGCGGCTCCGGGCGAGTACTTCAGCGTTGGGAGCCAGGTGTCGTGCCGGACGTGCCAGGAGCAGCGGCTGCAGGGCGAGGTGGTAGCCTTCGACTACCAGACCAAAATGCTGGCTTTAAGTATCCTTCCCTGCGTGGAGCCCGAGGCCGGGCCGGCGTGTGTGTGCGGTCGTGGGGGGGTGGGGGACGACGGCGGCGGCTGGGGCCCTCTCCGGGCCTAGGGGCGACCGGCTACCGCGGCGCCCGGGGCGCATGCGCACGGCCCTGAGCTCCCCTCCCCCTCTCGCGGGTTCCTCGGTTCGCTTTGGGGACCCTGTCTCCCATCCCTTGTGGGAGCTGGGCCTCAGGCGAGAGTAGGTAGGTGGAGGGGGGGCTTGACACGCGGATGGCTTTTCGGGGGAGAAGCTGTGAGAGGGGACACAGTGAACGGGAGAGGGGATAGTCGTGGGAGGGGGCTGGTGGATTGGAGCCCGGATGGACGGGGGGCGGGTAAAATCATGTGGGGAGGGGGTGTGTAGAGTGAGGAACTGCTAGTGGGCTAAGGGTCTGGAGTTTAGGATGGGGTGTCTGCTGGTGGGATTGGGTCCAAGGAAGGGCGGTAGTGTGGTGTCCAAAAGGGCCTCGCCTGTTGGGGGGAGAGTAACTGCAGGACAGAGTTGGTGTCTGAACCGGGGGTAGGGTCCTGTTTTGCTGGTGAGTGTGTGCGTGCTGCCATTGGGGGTGGGGATGACTGAATTTTAGGTTTCTCAGCACTTGAAAATTGACGTTTTGGGGATGTTTGCATTGGAAATCTGGTAGTAGAGAGAGGACTACGTTTTGGGGGGCTTATGTAGGGCTCTGTGGGTTACAGGTGAAAGGAGAGTAAGTAATCTTCCCAGCACATGGACTTCTGACTTTTCCGTAGTAGTAGACTCCCCTTTTGAAAGTGTCAGCGTTCAACAGAATGGCCTACTTCTCAGGGGTGGAAATGATTTCTGAATTACTCCAGGAAATGCAATCTTGGAAACAAATTATTCCTGGCTGTAGTAAATGTGCCACCCCTTCCCCTTATAGTTGAGCCACAGGTGGGTTTTTTTGGATTTTTTAAAGGAGTAATACTTTGTGGCATCTTCCAAAAGGAAGTTTCCTACTGAGTGTGCTGCCTTTGAGTGGCAAGTATTGTAATTCGTATAACCACTTGTAGATTTCTAGTTTAGGAACACTCCTCTGAAACTATAGCAGGACCGGTTGCCCTTTTTTTTTCTTTTTTGTAAGAGAATTTAGACTTGGACTAAATAAGACCTTTTATATTAGTGGTTTTAGTTGTAAGAATTTGGGAATGGGGAATTTTTATTTGACATACAGTAGGTTTTTGATAAATGGTTGCAGAGCGAGAGAGTGGTGGATAAATGAATGGATTAACTAGCTGGGTCACCTTGAGCTTCATTTCCAGTGCTGTAGTTTTCTCCTCTCGAAAGTGGGAAATCTCAAAGCTGAAAAAGTGAGAAGAGCACTGTACAAATACAGGGAGTATTATACCAAGAACTGAAAGTTCTCTTTCTCCTGTGTGATTCATAGGCTCAGGACAAAATAGTATACATATGGCTTTAAAACTGCATTATGTCTGTCCATAAAACTGGCAGAGAGTGCTAGAAACCCTTTGGATGTTGGATCATGTTTGACTTTGAAAGGTCTATTGGTTGTGGGGTTGAGCGGGAGGAAGGTGAGGAGAACTGTGATTCTTGTGCGGCTCCCCCCTCTTGATCGAGGCACGCTTTACACAAGCCTTGTGTGAATTGTGTCACCACTGTTGTAATGTGTCAGTGCCTCTGCTTGCCCCTCTTTTCCTTAACTTTATTCTCTCACCAGAATGTCCCTCTTCCAGTGGAAAG
The DNA here is from genome assembly GCF_014898055.3 of Talpa occidentalis. Lineage (NCBI taxonomy): Eukaryota > Metazoa > Chordata > Mammalia > Eulipotyphla > Talpidae > Talpa > Talpa occidentalis. The sequence continues at coordinate 121,599,944 of NW_023605083.1, read as the reverse complement.
CCCAACCATGCAGACATCTTGCTCATAAACTTACAGTATGTTTCAGAAGTGGAAATTATTAATGACCGAACAGAAACCCCTCCTCCCTTAGCTTCACTCAATGTTAGTAAGGTAAGGACTCCAGAGCAGTCTGGCTCTCCAAAATGGTGGGAAAATCGAATCTCATTGATTTTTGGTGATGCATACATTGTCCATTATTTGCTTTTTTCACTAACTTAATATTGTTTATTCTCATATCCTTTAAAAAAACTAACAGTGTAGGGTTTCCCTCCCTTTATTTCTGGATATCTTCAGAAGATTTTAGGAAACATCTTCATGCCCAAAATAGAGAAATACAAATTGAGAGCTAGCTTTTGTCCTTTGTGAAAAAGGACTTTTTTTTTTTTTTTTTAAGATTTATTTATTTATGCATACAAGAGCTGGGGTACAGGCCTGAGTTATGGGGGTGAGAGGATTCACCAGAGACAGAGTGGGGAGCAGAACAGTCAGACTGATGCACACTGCTGAGGGGAGCAGGGGGCGAGTCAGGAGAGGTCTCCTGCACCATGTGGGTAGCTCCCTGGCTGGGGGGATCGAACTCGTGCTGCAGAGGCTGCGGATAGCTTCATAGGTTGCATCTTAATCCCTTGCACCACCAGGGAGGCCCCCCCCCTTTTTTTTTTTGACTTGGAGGCCATGTGCGAGTTTCTGGTGCTTGCGGGGTTGAGTAGGAGTATTGCCTAAGAACCTTCTGAAATTGTGTATGTGTGTACACGTGGCTATATGCGTTACCTGGGTGACAATATGGAGTGTTTTTCTGATTCTCAGAGGAATTCTTGACCTACAAAAATTTGAAAACCACTGCTTTAGATCTTCATTTTTGTCTATGTTTGGATTTTGAGGGCTAACAAAATTAGACGTTAGTATATTTTAATCTTGGATGTACAGGTTGATCTCTGGGAATCCCCATACCACTTTGTTGATGCTTCAGTTTTCACAAAGTTTGTGTTGATTGATAATAATAATGCCCCAAGCCATTTTGTATCCTTGCCTGTCTCCTGGAACACTCTTCCAGAATGACCAGAGCCTTAACCATTAATGCTCTGTTAAATGGCACCCCTTCTAAAACGTCATCTTTTATCACCCAGGCTAAATAATTTGCCCTCATTAGTCTCTTACAGCACCCTGTCCTTTAGAACTAAAGTGATAGATCATTCATTTATTGTCCTATATGGAACATTTTTGAGAGTGAGGGGGGTGCTTTTGTTTTACACTGGACAAATTAAAGCCCTGGGCAAATTGGGACCTAAGGTTACCCTATTTGTAGCTTTTTTGTAATTACAATTGTCTACTTTTTTGTCTCATCAAACTGTAAGGTTCGTCACTGAGTATACAGAGTAGGTGCTTATTATTTGTTGAATGAATTAGACCTTCGATTTTAGTAGCTGCTGCCTGCTGTCTACTTTTCCGGTTTTTTTTTTGGTGGGACCCTTGCCGGTGGCCAGGGAACGAACCGGTGCTGCAGAGGCTGCGGGCAGCCTCGCAGCCCAGTGCTCAACCGCTGCGCCACCAGGGGAGGCCCTGTATACTTTTTCTTAAGTCTCTTGATTTAGTTTGGTCTAGTCTTTCCCTCCAGAGGAGTCTTATAATGTATATAATCTTACCTCTCTTGGGAATATGGTGTGTTTGCTACAATTCAGCAAATTAATGAAACATTCAGGCAGCTGGAATAGTAGAAGGTAACTGAGGCTGTAGAATGTAGTTACTTAAGATCTGGACCTCCTTTTCAGGTTCTAGGGAAAGGCCACACTTTTTAGTGATTATTGAGAGATAGATTCAGAAGGGTGTTGGGTTTTCATATTAAAGGCTGTTATATCAGAACGTCCCATTCTTAGAAACCTGTTTAGAGTTTTAAAACTTTGACTTCGTCAGATACCTCCTATTCATAGGGACTCTCTGGGTGATCTTTTATTAGCTGAAGAGATTTTAAAAGACTTAAGGGAAATAGTTTATTACTAGTATGTTGAGAAAAATAGGCTCTGAGTTATTCTTTAGTGTACATAGATTGTAAGAAGACTGTCCTTAAGTAATTGGGCCTTTAGGGGTTATAGAGGGATGGTTTTCTCAGATTTAAAGACAAGAGATTTCTGCTTTTGTGACCAACAAATGCCATGCATTTGAGAAGGGTCTGAGAGGGTGGGACTGTGTTGAGTGCAAGCTGTTAAGAAGCAATTCTCTTATATTTGACCACAAATATAAATAGCTCTTGGTTATTTCATCTGTCTTTCCCTTTAGGGCTTTGCTTTTCTACTGAGCAGTTTTAATTGTTTACTAGCATTGTAAACTAGTTGTTTAACCATTCTTTTAAGAAAGCAGCAGGAAACAATAGGTTGGGAATCCCAGAAATCTGCTTTTCTTACTTTGTGACCCACTTGCTAAATCTTGAAAAAGATTTGCTGGGAAAAGGAATCAGAAACTAAAAACTAAAATTAGGTTGGAGGACTATTTTTGGATTTCATTTATTTGTTCTTCCATTTGTAAGGATGTTTATGAGTAAGCTATATTGGCTTTGCCTTGAAACCAACCTTTGAGGATGCTTTGTGATTCCTCCTTGGATTCAGTTAGAATTAGAAGAACCTGCTGGATTGCTCCTGAAAACAGCTCATCTCAGCAGCTATTTACATGTTGCTTGAAGGATATGAGAAGTTTATCTCATTTAAGAGCATAGACATAGGGTTTTTTTAAGATGGAAGTTTGTTTAAGCATGTAGAGGGGAACTAAAGTGCTCTGAGATCCTTGGGAGAAGACTGGATGCTTGTCATCCATGGGAGCACTGCTTTTGTGCACCCCTTCCAGTGGGAGATGCTGTCCCAGGTTGGCTCCTCTTGCTGACGTAGTAAGTGTTCTGTTTAAACCTTTTGACATAAACTGGATATTTGTTTACTCAGACCCAGCAGGAAATGGAAAAGAAGCCCTTTAAAGAAAATACTTAAATCCAGCCCCACTAAAGAAGGTATGAACTAGCAATTTTTGGAGATGAGCCTGTTTTGCTTTCGATGGTCAGTATGCTGCAGGCTGAGAAATTCTGTTCTGTCCCCAGCAGTGGGGTATCAGAGGAAGTTTGGGAGAGGGGTTGCGGTAGATGGAAGTTTTGAATATCATTTTATCTTTCACAGTAACATGGACCCTTTCTAAATGTCCTCACTGTAAGACAGAAGCATTTAGGTAAATGTACAGAAGTACACCAAAGCCAATCATAAATAAGATTCAGTTTATACAGTGTGACTTACTAGTTTATTCTGTCATGAGGAAGGCTTGAATGTTGCTTGAGGATGAGAACTGAACGGTGAAATACGATGTTTTTTAAACAAGTTAGTTGACTTGACTTGGCATCATGTACTTGCTTTGGCAGCATATATACTAAAATTGGATATAGAGAAGATTAGCATGCCCCCTGCACAAGGATGACATACAAAGTCGTATAGCTTTCCATAAAAAAAGAAAAAAGAAAAATTTGACTTTGCATCTTGTTCTCTGGGAATAAAGATTGCCCTTGAGTTCTAAGGAGGCAATTTGAAACATGTCAACATTAACAAGGTTCTCTTTATGTGGCATTTATAAAACATTTAGTGAGTCCCTATTTTGTGCAGGCATTGTGCTAAGTTCTCCTGGGGAACATATCTTACATTTTTCTAGAACTTTATAGTTTATATAGCTTTGATTCATTTCATGGTGTGAGATTTTTAGATTTTTGTTTTTTTCCTTTTAGTTAAAAAATGAGAAAATAGCCTTCTCAATTTAGTGACTTATTCCAGATTACATGACTAGTAGTGGGTAATGAATGTTTCTTACATGCTACACCCTGGAGTATCTGTCAGTAGAAGTCTCATTTGATCATAACAATTCTTCTGTAGTGGGAACCACCGTCTTCCAGGAGAGTAAACTGAGGCTCCGAGAGAATGAACCCCTAGGTTGAAGTCATACCCTTAATGATGGAACTGGGTCTGAACTCAGGCCTGATCTTTCCCGTATCTTTTCTACTTTGTGCTTAGTCCCAGGAACTTAGAGTATTCAGGTGACATGAGGACCCAAATAGCTACAATCCTAAGAGATACATTGATATTGTATAGTCAGGAGCATATGATCTTTTAGGAAGAACCTAGAAACCAGATGAATCTTTCAAGTCACACAATTGCCTCTTAACCTCATTAAAAATCAGTTTCCTCACTGTAAAAATGGGATAATATTAGTACCTATTTCAGAGTTGTTATGAGGATTAGGTCAAGTTGACTAGAGTTAGCAGCTGTTAGTTATATTGCATTAGCTGTATGCAGTCAGCTAATGTTTCTTGAATTACAGAATTGGGAGAAGGGAGACAGTGACATGGTGAAGACAGCCAGGAATGTGAACTCTCGATAACTGTGTCAGTCTTTCATTGGATCTGATATTCATTTACATAGCAGAACGTGCCAACCCAAGATTGGGGAAAATAAAAATTGTATTGAATACCATTGATACATAATATCTTATAATTAAAAGATATGTTAAAGAAACCAGAATTGTTGGTGACCAGAATTAACTTGATTTTCCAGGGTGGCATAGTTACCAGGTGACTGCCTGAGTACTAAGTGAGCAGTCACAGAACCTCAGAAACTCAAAACTGCACTTTCAGTCTCAGACTCTTAGTAAAAGGACTCATTGACACTGCCAAGGCCAGTGTATGCATTCATTTGTTTAGATAAAGGCATCTACTGAATTGTTCAGATAGTGCGTTGCATTGGATGAGATACAGCTCTTACCCCTATGCTAAATTGGAGAAGACTTTCTACTGGAGATACATGTGTGTTGTGGCCCTAGGTAGGCAGGAAAAGGGACAAACAGAAAATTGAAATGCATAGATGAAGTGTCCACCTCCCTGACCAAACCCCTGACTGATTTGTCAGCCCCTTTTATCTGTTTAGTACCCATTTATCCCTACTAATAATAGCCTATGAGTAATTAAAAGGAACCAGAAAGAAGAGATTCAAAGAGCTTATCATCAGCCCTGGTAATGAATGAGTTGGCTGCCTTTGGATAAAAATGGAGTTTGGCGATTGGTGTGGGGTTAAAATAACCTGTAAAGACTGAGAAAATGGAAGAGTCGCAAAATTCACTTAAGAAGAAACTGACATCAGTCTTTTTACCTTTAGGTTTGATGTGATACTGAGAGAAGAGTTGCTTTTTGTTTTGAGTTCTACCAATTTCAAAACTTAAGATTTAGCACACTCTTAAGACTGTCTCATGATTTGAAGCTTAACACCCAAGTATGAGTCCATTCCTGGGGTTATTAGTTGATAACTGCTGCGTCGTGGCCTGTGGTCATGCACCTGTCCTGCTAACTGGGCACTTGACCATGTCTGACCTGAATGTGTTGAGATTGGAGTTAACCACCACCAAGAAGAATCAGGTCGCCTGACTACCCCATGTTAGGTATTTTGGCAGGAGAAAGGTGTGGGGAAGGAAGGGAAATAGAGCTTACTTGTGTACAACAAGCAAGACTTGTCAGATAAAGTTTCATTGGCGTCGAGAAGCTATAGCCTGTTGACTGGCTTGATTAGAATTGTGTTGTCAAGGTCACAGTCTCAGGTTAGAGTTCACCAGTGAGTTTTGCTGGTGACAACTCTGAGTAGCCAGCTGTTTCCTCACACAAGTGTCATGAAGATACATGGGAAGAGGGGAAGAGGAGAGCCCATCCTGGCTGAATGACAAGGAGTCATTGTTAAGTAGTGAGTGGCAACAGATGAGAGTGATGGAGTGATAGACTGCCATTTTAAAATTCATCAGCCTTTTGAAGAGGTCACATTTAGTTGACATTCAAACTTTAGGTCAACCTGACAGAGCCTTAGTGGGGCTGCAGTGCTCCAGGCTAGGGCTGATGACCCAGTTCGGGCTATAGTGCAAAGTAACCTGCTGATTCTGGGGGCCTCGTAGGTCAAGGGTTTGGTTTTGAAGGGTGCTTTCCTGACATCATGGGCATGTAGAGGGAGAATCATTGTCCACCTGAAAAGACAAATTACCGAACCCAGGTGACTGGCAGACTTGTGCCGTAGGTGTGTTGTTGCAGCCACCGCTGTACTCTACCTCTCTGACCTGGAGGTGATTCCAAGTAAGGACTTTACGGGTGGGTCAGTGGTGGTGTCTCTTCCACTGTTAAGAAAGGGGCATTTTGGGCCTCCCCGGTGGCGCAGCGGTTGAGCGCTGGGTTGCAAAGCTGCCGGCGACCTCTGCGGCGCCGGTTCGATCCCCGGCTGCTCCCCGGCCACCGGAGGAGGGTCCCACATGGCGCGCAGACCTCTCCTGCCGCCCGCTGCTCCCCTCAGCAGTGTACTTCGGTCCTTCTGCCTGCTCTGCTCCCCGCTCTGGCTCTGGTGAATTCTCTCGCCCTCCCGCGCTTCTGACTGTACCCAGTGCATGTATAAACAAAACGAACGAACAAACAAACAAATAAATAAATAAAAAAAAAACATGCCTCTATAAAAAAAAAAAAAAAAAAAAGAAAGGGGCATTTTGACTGGTTTAATTTTCCTGGCAGAGAACAGGCTTGGGAGGAAAACAAGTGGTGCAGTCAAATTCTAGCATCGGAATTTTGAGACTAGCTTAGGTAAATACCAGAAACTGCCCTGGAGAGTGAAGCAAATTGTACCTGAACTAGAAAATTAAAGGATCTACATGCCAAAGGTAATATGTGGTAGAATGTGGAGAGGTTGAAGGACTTATTTTTTTGAGCCTCTAATAGTAAAGGTTTCCTTTCCTTTCACTGCCCCCCGCCCTCCAACCATGTGATAGGTGTGTCATGTCAGGATGATAAGGACACTGCCCTTGTCCTCAAGAATCTCAACTAGGGGGCCTCCCTGGTGGCGTAAGAGGTTAAGACGCAGCACTATGAAGCTACCCGTAGCCACTGCAGCACGAGTTCAATCCCCGGCCAGGGAGGTGACCCACATGCCACAGCAGACCTCTCCTGACTCACCTGTTGCTCCCCTCAGCAGTGTATTTCAGTCAATCTGCCTATTCTGTTCCCCACTCTTTCTCTGGTGCATCCTCTCACCCCCCCACACCTCTGGGCCTGTACCCCAGTTCTTGTATGCATAAATAAATGAATCTTTAAAAAAAATTAAAAAAAGAATCTCAACTAGTACAGCTGGTATGGTGAGCGGGGCTTTGTTGGCAGTGGTGAGGGACTTCAGCCTTTAACTTAGTGATAGCAATACAGGATCAGTGTTACTGGAGGTGTGAGCAAGGTGCTGTGGTAAGTATAGATCAGGGGAGAGCAAACTTTTTCTGTGAAGTGCCTGATAGTAAATATTTTAGGCCTTGTAGGCCACTCCTTTTATAATTAGTCACCTTTGTAGCAAAAGCAGCCATAGATGATATGTAAACAAAAAAAGCAGCCATAGATGATACATACTAGTCCTTCCCATAAAATTTAACTAAAACCAGGTGGTTGGCAGAATTTGACCCACAGGCCAAATTTAGCCAATCTTTGGCAAAGAGCAGTGAGCATTTCTGGGAAGTTTTCTCAGATGCAACAGGATCTTGAGGAATAACTGGTAATTAATTAGATGAGGGGGGTTGAATGCAACAAGAATGATTTGGAAGTGCTCAATTTGTCTATCTCTGCAATTTAAATACTGTTCCAACAGAGCTAAACTGGAGGTTGGTTCTCAGAAGGGAGGGAGGGCCTTGTTTAGGTTCCAGGTGCTTTTCATGTTAATTTTAATGAGCTCTAGCAATAACCCTTCAGATGGGGGCCTCCGTGGTGGCGCAGGGGTTAAAGACAGCGCTATCAAGCTATCGGCAGCCACTGCAGCATGAGTTTGATCCCTGGCCAGGTTGCTGACCCACGTGGTGCCGCAGACCTCTCCTGTCTCCCCCGCTACTCCCCTCAGCAGTGTATTTCAGTAGATCTGCCTCTTCTGCTCCTCTCTCTGTCTCTGGTGAGTCCTTTCACCCCCACACCTCTGACCTACACCCCAGTTCTTGTATGCATAAGTAAAAATCTTAATAAAAAAATGAACCTTCAGATGAATGAACTAATGCTCAGGAGAGGTTGTGTATCTTTTTTTTTTTTTTTTAAAGATTTATTTATTCATTTACACAAGAACCGGGGCACAGGCCAGATGTGTGGGAGGGTGAGAGGATTCACCAGAGACAGAGCGGGGAACAGAACAGGTAAACTGACTAAATACACTGCTGAGGGGAGCAGCGGGCGCACCATGTGGGACCCTCGCTGGCCAGGATCGAACTCCTGCTGCAGAGGCTGCGGACAGCTTCACAGCGCAGTGCTCAACCGCCTGCGCCACCAGGGGAGGCCCGAGGTTGTGTATTTTTCCCAGAACTGTGCAGCCAGTGAGTGATGGGCATTTGGGGTCGGTGGGGAGAGTGCGTTTAGAGGTAGCTCCATTTTACTTTGCTTTTCCTGCTCTCCACAGAGCCCAGGAAATACAGTGCATGGCTTTCACTAGCACAGAATGGGAAATTTACTCTATTATTCCATACTAGAGGCATTTCCAGCTTACTCCAGTCATATTTTGTAAGATGGGTAGATACAGCCTCTCTGGTAGCTCTTAGAGAAACTAGAAGAGCACTGAACTCATTGGCTAGGAAGTTTGGATTATATAGATTTTTCTGAACTGACACACAAACCAACTTCTCTGTGCTGATAATAATGATGTTATAATAGTAATGTTAACAGCTAATATTTACAGAGTACTTCACAGCTCACCTAGTGCTTTTGCCCACAGTCGTTTCTTAATCCTCATGGCCATGTGTGAGATGGCTAATTTGAGCAGACACTCAGAGAGAGGTTATTGAGGTCAAATTTCAGCTTAGATCCCAGCCAGTTTTCTCTCTGGCACTGCCACATGGAGATTTCATAGCAGTGTAGGTTTCAGGGTCTCCAGACTCAGAAACTCTGTTGGTGTCCAGGACGCTTAGTTTAGTTGTCTGTATACTGATGAATAGTGTTTTTGTGACATAATTACAAATAACGAATTAAACCTATTGACTTTACAGACAACTTGTTGCTGTTTTAAACCAGGTGAAACATAAAACTTTGCCTGTAGTGTGTACTGACTGTGACTTCAGTCTGGTCTGTATTGTTGCACAGCAATATGATGATTTAACAAGTATCATGTTGCAGTGTGAAGACTGAGGTGGCCTTATGGCCCTTGGATTTGCAGGATGTTTTCCCCTCATAGCTCAAAGCACTCCATGTATCTTAACATTCAAGTGCAGGAGATGTGCTTGACTTACCTTCTCTCATCTTGGCACGTTGGAAAATGATGGGTCCACACAGCACCTATCATTATTGACCTTAAATGCTTTCTCACATAGGATCTGTTCTCTTAGAAGCAGACCTGTGAGTTACTTTAACAATAAAGGATGTCCTTGAGGGTTAGGTGAGACTTAGGCTCTTTTCAGAAAAGAGGCCCTTCACTAAAAGGCAAACGATTGTGTTCTGTTCTGGGGACATTGATGGAAATGTCTGAATGCAGCTATAAAAGAGATGGCCTCCCCGGTGGCGCAGCGGTTGAGCGCTGGGTTGCGAAGCTGCCCGAAGCCTCCGTGGTGGTGCCAGTTCGATCCCCGGCTGCTCCCCGGCCACCAGAGGAGGGTCCCACATGGCACGCAGACCTCTCCTGCCGCCCGCTGCTCCTCTCAGCAGTGTACTTCGGTCCTTCTGCCTGCTCTGCTCCCCGCTCTGGCTCTGGTGAATTCTCTCACCCTCCCGCGCTTCTGACTGTACCCAGTGCTTGTATAAATAAATAAATAAATCTTAAAAAAAAGAGAGAAGGTGACTACTGTTTTCAAATATTTTTCCTTTTAAAGGTATTTTCTATTTTTTTTCCTTTGGCATCCAAATACGTATTTTCAGTGGTGAATGTAGCGTAGGGTTAAAAGTACAAATTGTAGAGTGAGGCTGCCTGGTTTTAAATCCAATGTTTCACTGTGGCTGGATAAGCTTGGGCAAATTTCTTAACAGCTGTGCCTTAGTTTCTCTATCTAATAAGTAGGAGTAAGTTTAGTCCTTGTTTCATAGGATTGTTATACGGATAAAGTGTTCATTACACATTAAGTGTGTTACTTGGTGCCTGGAATGGATTAAGGTCTCAACAGAAGTTAGCTCTGGAGTTTTAGTTTTCACCGCCAGATATCTTTGTCTCTTCTGTTCCCCTGTTTGAGTCTGTGTTTTGATTCATCATTATGTATTCTAGGAGATGACTTCAAGTGGGGCACTCTTTTTTGATTTCTGACTATCTGAACTTGTAAAGAACAGTATTTCATTAGAAACTTTCAGACAGGAGCTTTCTGCTAGGGAACAGGTAACTTGGAGATAGTGATAGTTGGAAGAAATCTTTTTAATAGCCTGTTTATTGCTGGCTAAGAACTGAGGACTTTCTGACATAGTGCTTCAGAATTGAAATATCAGGAGCAAGCATGGGCCCTTAGGATGACCGTTTTTTGTTTTGTTTTTAAGATTTATTTTATTTATTTATGCATACAAGAACGGGGGTATAGGCCAGAGGTGCAGGGGGTTGAGAGGATTCACCAGAGACAGAGTGAAGCAGACAGGGGAGCAGAACAGGCAGATCCACTGAAATACACTGCTGAGGGGAGCGGTAGGCAAGACTGAAGAGGTCTGCTGTGTGAGCCATGTGGGCTAGTTCCCCAGGTTGGGGGTGAGCTCATGCTGTGGTGGCTGCTGATAGCTTGACAGTGCTGAGACTTAACCCCTTGTGCCACAAGGGAGGCCCGACAGTTGTTCTTACTTAACTCTGGTCTGCTATCCCTCAGCCTCCATCAGCCCTTGCTGGCAGCACCAACAGTTCTGGGACAGCAGCTGCAGTGCTTCCTTAACCCCTCTGTGAGGGCAGCTGGTTGGAAGGCCCAAATACACAGAGAAGATAAACTGAGAGAGGCTCATTGGAGTCAGTAGGTCATACCCAGCAGGTTCCTCTCTGGACTGTGCTTCCCTTGTTGTATCAGCTGTCACAGCCTGTTAAATACTTGCAGTAGGAATCCCTCTGGATTCCCCGCTGCACCTGTGCTTTCCTGGTCTGGGTGTGTGAAAATAAGATGGCCCAGCTGGTGGCTAAGTAACAAGATGAAGGACATATTGTTTGGATTTTGCTTTTGTTGTTGTGGCTGCTTGCTCCTCTTGGTGTCACTGAGGGCAGGAAGACAAATGTGCCCTTGGTGTTCATTAATTCACTTACTCAAGGGTTATCCAACAGTAGGCATGACTAGAAGCCTTTTAATATTAATGTGCTTCAGTATCAAGTTCATGTACTTTTCTCCATTGCCCACATCAAAGTGCTATGTGCAGTGACCACAGGAGGAAGCCCTGGTTAGTAGACTCGGAATAACTGTTTTCACTGGCAGAAGCTGTTTTTTATGGACTAGGCTCAAGTCATATTATATTACTTTTGTCACATTCTATTCATTAGAAGCAACTTGGCAGGATAGCCTGCATGGGGGAAAAAAAAAACAACTGACAAATTCTTTCCCTGGGAATCATAGAGGCAGGGAGCAGGTTGTCTTTTTTTTTTTTTTTTTTTAAGATTTATTTATTTATCCATACAAGAACCGGGGTACAGGCCAGATTCGTGGGAGGGTGAGAGGATTCACCGGAGACAGAGTGGGGAACAGAACAGGTAAACTGACGAAATACACTGCTGAGGGGAGCAGCAGGCGAGACAGGAGAGGTCTGTGGGACCCTGGCTGGCTGGCTGGGATTGAACCGGCGCTGCAGAGGCTGCAGACAGCTTCACAGCGCTGCGCTCAACCGCTTGCGCCACCAGGGGAGGCAGGAAAGGGAGCAGGTTGTCTTATGCAGTTATTTCAGTTAAGTCATATGAATGTTAGTATTGTTGTACTTAACAGTTTGCCTGAACCTAATGTCCTCTTAAAGTTGGTGCCCTGGCCTCCCTGGTGGTGCAAGGGGTTGAGACACAACCTGTGAAGCTATCCGCAGCCACTGCAGCATGAGTTCTATCCCCAGGCCGGGAGCTGCCCACATGGCGCAGCAGACCTCTCTTGACTGGCCCGCTGCTCCCCTCAGCAGTGTATTTCAGTCAATCTGCCTGTTTTGCTCTCCACTCTTGTCTCTCACCCCTCATACCTCTGGCCTGTACCCCAGATCTTGTATGCGTAAATAAATAAATTAAAAAAAAAAGTTGGTGTCCTTAATATTCTTTGAGGGAGCCTCCCTGGTGGCGCAAGGGTTAAAGTCTCAACATTATCAAGCTATTGCCAGCCACAGCCTGAGTTCAGTCCCTGAGTTTGATCCCGGCCAGGGAGCTGACCCACATGGCACAGCAAACCTTTCCCATATTGCCTGCTGCTCCCCTCAGCAGTGTATTTCAGTAGATCTGTCTTTTGTGCGCCTCACTGTCTCTGGTGAATCCACTCACCACCCCCTGCACCTCTCACCTACACCCCAGTTCTTGTATGCATAAATAAATAAAAGTAAATCTTAAAGAAAATGGATATGGTATGGTGATAGTGAATTTAAGAAATTGCAATCCTGATGACTGTCCAAAGCTTAAAGAACATACCCTACACCTTTTCTACTGAGGGCAGCTTTCATTGATTCCCTCTGGTGGTTTGACAGTTGCCATAAACCTACTAACTTGGAATAACTGGACCATTTATAGATATCCATTAGTTTATATAAATACGAAGTAAGGAAATTTAGATTTGTGTAATTAAATTAGTAGAGTAGTAATCACTTGATTGAAAAGGAGGCTTGTCCACCTTTTTCATGAGTTTTCAGGAACATGCCTGAAAACAGCAAGGTAGTCTCCCTTTCCCTTCTACCACTAGTTTTGAGAAGAAACATTTCTAGTTTCTTTTTGTGAGTTAATCTTCCTCATGCCTAATTGATGGGGTCCTCTGAGGGAGAAAATTTGCCTCATTTATATAACATTCTGGTGAAAGTAGATCTGTAGCTGAATATTAAATGTAAGCATTTTATAGTTGGCTGTGAAAGTACAGTGTAAACTGACAGCGGGAGGTTTCAGGGTTTGTGGTGAGTGCAGACTCGCAAAGCATAATTGCAGGTAAAGGTAGAGTAATTGAGGATATTAAGTATAAATACAATCAAATAGTAAGTATAACTTCAATCTGTACGAATACAGATTGAAATCCAGTCAGCCTACACTGATTTCTGCTGATTTTCCCAAGGTTCTCCTTTACATGTTTTAGCAGACTGTCCAAACAAAATAATCTCTTCTGGCTGAGATTTATACCCGTTTTATTTTTCCTGGGGAAAAAATTAAAAAGTGGTTCTTCTCCTAGCCTTTTTTCTCTCTCCTACTTCTAGTTAATTTGTCGGTTCCATTCTTTTAGTATATGTGCTGCCGAAGCGAGCACTTGTCGGTTCCATTCTTAAACATTCTGTATAGATTCCTAATTTTTCTGAGCTAACCTCACTCTTTTATTGAACAGGTAGTATTTAACCTGCTATGTAGGTGACAGGAGTATTTTTGTTTTTTTAAGGATTTATTTATTTTGCGCATACAAGGACTGGGGTACAGGCCAGAGGTGTGGGGGTGAGAGAATTCACCAGAGACAGCAGGAAACAGGCAGATCGACCAAAACACTGCTGAGGGGAGCAGCGGGTGGGTCAGGAGAGGTCTGCTGCGCCATGTGTGCCACTCCCTGGCCAGGGATCGAATCCATACTGCAGCGGCTGCGGACAGCCTCATAGGCTGCGTCTTAACCCCTTGCGCCACCAGAGAGGCCCAATGGTATTTTATTTTTGAGTACCCAGACTATCTAGTCAACACAAGCTTCACAGAAGCAGCTTTGTTTGACCCAACATTAGAAGGTATTTTTGGTCTTAAGGGTTAAACATTTTTGAAAAGACTTCAAAGTGAGACCCTCCTATTTACTCATGGTGTAAACCTCTGCCTGACCACCTGCTGCTTCCCAGTTCTTCAGTAACTTGGATCAGCTAAGGAAGCTCTGCTGCCTTCCAGTTTTTCCTTCTTTCCTTGGAGACTTCAGATTTTTTTCCAGTGTTGTTTGGAAAGTGAGACTAAAGGAAACTCCTTGTTACCAGGGTTTTCTTGGTGATTGAGTAAGCTTTGCTTGTTACTGCTTAAAATACACCACCAGCAGTTCTCTTTCCATAGAGACTGAGGGCTTTTGCACCACAAGGCTTTATTGCTGCAGTTGGGATTGCCAACTCTTGGGATGCTGTTAGAGCTGTGCCTTTTTTCCTCTAAGTTGTGTCTTGGTGGGACCAGAATTGCAGTACCAGGCTGCAAAGTATTTTTTTTTTTTTTTTTTTTTTTCCCTCTGTACCTGTCCTGGAACTATGTGAAAGAGGAACTTTGGCTTCAAATCACTTCAGAGCTTGCCCTTTCTTCCCTCTTTCACCTAGGGGGACTGAAATGACAGCCAGCCTGTGTGATCTTGTACCTCACATCCTCCCTCCTTCAGTCTCTGAGCTTCAAAGGCAGGGCTGAGTAGCCCCAGCTCCTCAAACCCCAGTGGAATACCCCCATTTCTCTTCCATCATTTCAGTAAAGTGCCTCATTTTATCAACAAACATTTAGACACTTCACTTTCCCTCCTGGAGAACTGTATTTGGTTTATGGTTTGAAGGGTCAACTGGTAAAGCAGAATACAAACTTCTGGGTACTTTGGAAGGCATTGGAGGTTGATCTCTTTCTGTATGGATGGGGATAAGTTGTGTGTTCACTTGTGTACATTTGCGCATATTTTTTTTTTTTTTTTAAAGATTTATTTATTTATTTATTTATGCAAGCATTGGGTACAGTCAGAAGCGCCAGAGGGTGAGAGAATTCACCAGAGCCAGAGCTGGGAGCAGAGCAGGCAGAAGGACCGAAGTACACTGCTGAGGGGAGCAGCGGGCGGCAGGAGAGGTCTGCGCGCCATGTGGGACCCTCCTCCGGTGGCCTGGGGGCAGCCGGGGATGGAACCGGCGCTGCAGAGGCTGCGGGCAGCTTCGCAATCCAGCGCTCAACCGCTGTGCCACCGGGGAGGCCCATGCGCATATGTTTTTAGTGTGCTCCAGCTTTAATATACTAAGCTGTTGATGTTCATGAGTCTGAAATCTCAAATCCTTTGTTGGACTTTTCATAAGTATTATCTGCTACTTGTCCAGCATTTTTTTTTTATTCTTACACGCAAACAGATTTGAACCTGAGTCTTTAGCAACCATTATTGTGGGCCAGGACCTTGAAATGTATTAGAGGGTCAATAGGAATTGTTGGGGAATACACTAGATTTAAATAAATAAATAAATAAATAAATCTGTTTGTAATTGTTCCACTAGAGGGCAGGCAAGGGAGAGACAAGGTTGAATTCAGACCATTCCTTTTTCTAAAGATCAAACTAGTTCTTCAGCTCAAATTGAAGGTGAGGTATATCCATGTTTAGGTCATAGATAACGGCTCTACAAAGATAGAGTATTTAGAACCTCAAATTCTGGCCTATGAATATTATAGTCTTTGAATATGTGGCAGACATCAATTTCTTTCTTTTCTTTTTTAAAAAAAGACATTTATTTATATGAGCACTGGGTACAGTCAGAAGTGCGGGAGGGTGAGAGGGTTCACCAGAGTCAGAACGGGGACTAGAACAGGCAGACTGACGAAACACACTGCTGAGGTGAGCAGCAGGCACAGCAGGAGAGGTCTGTTGCACCATGTGGGACCCCCGCCGGGGGCCAGGGATCTAACCTGTGCTGCAGAAGCTGCGGGCAGCTGTGGGCAGCTCCGCAGTCCAGCGCTCAACCGCTGCCCCACCAGGGGAGGCCCTAGACATCAGTTTCTAAACCTGAGGTTCTAGCTCAGTAACTGATGAAATTTTTTTAAAAATTACGTCCTTTAATAGAAACATATACATTACCTATTGCCTCTGACATTCACTTCCTATCATACTCCAAAATGCCTAGGTTTTCTTCCTAATGCTTAGTACTGTCTGAAGTTATTTTATGTTTTTATTTATAGACTGTCTGCCCTCCTCCTTTCATTGCTGTGTATCTAACTTAGCACAGTGAATATCTGTAGGCACTTAATAAGTACTAGAGGGCCTCCCTGATGGCTCAAGGGGTTCAGGCACAACCTGTGAAGCTATCCGCAGCCACTGCAGCATGAGTTCGATCCCCTGCCAGGGAGATGCCCACATGGTGCAGCAGACCTCCCCTGGCTTGCCCGCTGCTCCCCTCGGCAGTGTACTTCGGTCAATCTGCCTGTTCTGTTCCCCACTCTGTCTCTGGTGAATCCTCTCACATACACACCCCTCACACACACACACCTCTGGCCTGTACCCCAGTTCTTGTATGCACAAATAAATCTTAAAAAAAAAAAAAAGTATTAGAAGGAAGGGGTTTTGCCACCAGCAGCAGTAATTGTTCAGTTACATTATGTATTTTTGTGTTTCACTTTTGATCTCTGAGAAAACTGAAACTACCCAAACCAATCTTTTCTTGCTTCAACTTAGGTCCTAAATATTGAGTGAATGCTTTTCTGAGTTTCTTTCCTTTCTTTTCCATCATCCTAGCTTGCCAGCAAAGCACGGACAGAGAAGGAGGAGAAGCTGAGCCAGGCCTATGCAATCAGTGCTGGTGTCTCCCTAGAGGGCCAGCAGCTCTTCCAGACCATTCACAAGACGTGAGTTGGGGGAGTATGGGGGCCCCTTTTCCTGGAAGTGATGTTGCCAGACTGTGCAGTCTAGAGGCCAACTTTTGGAGAGTTGTGTTCCTGAAAGTCTACCAGGGAAACTTGGTAGTACATTGGCAGTACTTCGGCATTCAGGGATGCAAGTGCCTTTCCATAAAGTTGAATGGCATAAGCACAGCCATATTGCCTTCTTCAAACCTCATCTGTAAAAGTTAGTTTGGGATTACCCTCTGAGTCCCTTCCAGAAGTAGTTTTCCATAATTTAGAATGAGTGATTTATTTTTCTTCCTATTTTTGTACCTTCTCTAAAAGCTAATGCAGTCTATTAAGCAAAGGTTATACCTGTCTTACTCTTGCCAGTTGTACTGTACATTGGGGTGAACGTAGGGAGTTAGGGAGAGCAGAAGGCCTCCTTACTACCACCTCCTAAAAGACATTTTGTCACAGCAGAAGTCATTTGACTCTGCACTAGCTTCCCTAGCTGCTAAAAAACGGAAACATTTGACACCCCCTTCTCCCCCCTGCTGCCTTCTGTTACCCTATTTAACCACCTGGGTCTGGTGCACAGATGGCAGCTGGCATCAGAGCTGTTTGAGGCCATGATGTGAGTATCTGAACACTTACAGGTATGTGAAGGAACTCTCAGCAACATCAGCTGCCCTGGGTTTCCCCAGGTGTGACCTGGAGTGGGTTTTCCCAGTTTGGCAGGTGCCCAGCTTACTGACTGATAATCGAGAGGGGCCAGTTTGAGGAGCTACTTCCATTTCCCAGTGGGGCAGGGGCAGAGTACATGTCTTTCTAAAGGTACCATTTCCCTCTAGGCCAAAGGTGGGCGAACTATAGCCAGTAGGTCAGATCTGTTCATATATGTATCATCTGCAGCTGTCTTTTTTATTTTATTTTGGAATTTCTAATAAGGTAACAGGTGATGTTGGGTTACAGTACTGTGTGTGATTCGGGTTCATACCTTTTGAGGTGTGTGTTAACACATCATACCACCTACCAAGGCACCTGTCGTCTTCCACCAGATCCTACTGCTGCCTTTGTGGTGCGGCTGTAGAGTTCAGTAATTGGGATAGAGACTGCGTGGCCCGCGAAGCCTAAAATATTTGCAGCCTGACCCTTTGTAGAAAAAGTTTGCCACCCCCTCCCTAGGTTACTTCTTTAATTGAATATAGTAGCCCAACCTTAGTATTTATATTTAATTCAGTTTGGTTTGGACTTAACGAGGCTGCCACCACATTTTCTTATAATTTTTAATGCTTTAAGGTCCTTTAATGCTTCGGAATAAATCTTTTGGGCCCTCAGAATAAATATTCATTGCTTTTCTTAGCTAGTGGTACCCAGGAAATGTCTCTTTGATTTCTCTCTCTGGTCTACTAGCTTCTAATTGTCTGAGTGGTGAGCTGGGAACTTGGGATCAACTTTATGGAGTTACCTCTTCATTAGGCAAGAGATATGGGATGCCTGCGAAAGGTAACTTCACCTACTTCCTTCTCCTTCCAGCATTAAGGACTGTAAATGGCAAGAAAAAAACATCGTAGTCATGGAAGAAGTTGTTATTACACCCCCATATCAAGTGGAAAACTGTAAAGGCAAAGAGGGGAGTGCACTGAGCCATGTACGCAAAATAGTAAGTAACAGAGCCATGAGACTTGAGGGAGAGGATGATTCGTCAGTCCTATACCTCCAGGGCCAGGGCAGGAGTTGGTGCTGCAATCCCCGCCTCTGTCACTGTCAGTTTTCGAGCAACCCTGCCTTCCTGCACTCTTCACCTACGGCTTGGGCACTCCTGTGGGGATGGAACCAGCAGGCAATGTGGGGATAAAAGGAGTGGTCAGCCTCTTATCCTCTTTGGCTTTTTGGAATTAGCCAGACCATTCCATGATACTGGGCCTGAGCAATTCCAGGTTGGGTTCTTTTCAGGAAGGGCCAGTTGGTATAAATCAGTTGCCATTGGTGTGTCTGACTTCGAACGTCATTTGACTTTCTAGATGGAACTGCAACATTTGTAAAAACGCTGAGCATTGAAAGACCAACATGGTTGTGAAAAGTTTGAGACTGTAATTCCCAACCAACTTTTCATTCTATACTCGTGAAGGGGTGTGTGTGTGTGTGTGTGTGTGTGTGTGTATTTGGGTTATAATCTCCCTTCATTTTTTAATTTTACAGATTCACCTTCTTTTAGCCATTCTTATCTCAAGCTGTGGAAAATTAGTCTGAAACAAGAGGTCCCCATCTTCTGTATGGCTGGAAAGACCAATAGACAGCAAGGGCAAAGTAGGCCATGGATTGGATAGCCAGGATGTGCCTGTTTAAACCTGGAGTGTACTGTTTGGGAGACCTACCTTGTCCATCTCCACTTCTAACCTTGACTGCCTTGTCTCTTTCAGGTTGAAAAACATTTTAGAGACGTGGAAAGCCAAAAGATACTGCAGCGTTCACAAGCCCAGCAACCACAGAAGGAGGCTGCCCTGTCATCCTGAGTCCACACACATGGAGGATTCTTCCAGCATCCAGCCCAGGAGGCGATGGTGGTGGCTTCAGCGGAGGCAGGCCGGGGGAGGGAAGGGATCCTATATTCATGTTGGCTCTTGTGAAAGGGTCAGCATATCCAAATCTTAGACTTGAACAAACAAAACACCCAACAAAAAGAACAAGAGAATAATTTAAAAGTTGAATCATTACTTGACTAACAGACTTCGTTCCACCATGTCCTTTTCACAGCCCCCTTCTGGAAACAGTCACCTTGTTAATTTTATTTTTGAAAATTTCTGCTCTGCCCTTTCACCTCTCACTTTTTCCTAGTCTACTATCCCTGCCATTCTGTTTTTATAAGTGGCTACACTTGCCTTCTGAGTGATTGAAAGAAACTTTCACATCTTCTCTTCCAAAATAAAAGTAACAAGCTGACTGTGATACTTAAAATGAGACTAGAGCAGCAGAGAGGTCTCACTTTAAATGTTTCTTTTTTTTCCTTTTTCTTTTTTTTTTCTTTTTTTGCACAGGGCATGGCTTGAATTAGTTTTATTTTTCTTAACTTTAAATATATATATGAAAATATATATTAAAATGTTCTCTAAATATTTTCTGCTTCTTGCAGGTCTCTTTTTACTAGATCATGGCCACTCTTCCCACTTCATCCCTCTGAAAATAAAAATGTATTGCCCTCCTCACCACCCATAGCCAGACAACGAACTTGACTTGTTAGTTCACATCAAGAATCTCCCACAGCACTCTGGAGAGCCAGTGTATGCAGGTGGGATTCAGCTCGGAGGGTTCCTGATGGCATTTTAGTCTTAAACTGTGTGTGTGTGCCAGTGTCATTTGGCCAGAACCTCAGGATTCTCCCTCTGCCTTTTGTCTTACTTCATGGTACTAGAAGAACCTCCTCACTATTGTTTCCTAGATGGGCTCCTCAGCTGCCCTTTGTCTTGTGCCCTCTGCAGGAAGAACCATTTTGCATGGCACATCTCAACTCCTCAAGGGATGATTTTGTTTCTTAAGAAACTTGGAGTCCACCTATCCCAATCTTTCTAAGTTTGTATGCAGAGTCACTAAGCCAGGAGAAAGCTTGGGTGACCTGTAGTTTCTCTTCTGCCAACCTCCTCTTCTGCCCCTCCTCACCCCCCTAAATTTTACAAGCTTGTGACAGTTTGTATATGCTCAGCCAATGGGCAGAAAACCT
Source organism: Talpa occidentalis (assembly GCF_014898055.3). Taxonomy (NCBI): domain Eukaryota; kingdom Metazoa; phylum Chordata; class Mammalia; order Eulipotyphla; family Talpidae; genus Talpa; species Talpa occidentalis. The sequence continues at coordinate 121,579,580 of NW_023605083.1, read as the reverse complement.
GGAAAGAATTTCTGGACTTTAGCCCACCAGTTTGTCTGGTTTGAAAAACCTGCTGAGAGCTGAAACTGGCACCCATTGTCCCTGTGTCTCCAGGGCCGTCCCATGGGGCAGAATGCCTCAGCTGAGTATCCAGCACTGGTGGGATATGGTGATGCTCATGTGACTGGCTAGAGCTTAGGGGTGGGGTGGGGGTTAACTTTTTTTTGGCCATGATCTCTTTCCCCTTCCTTTTTTTTTTAATTAAATAAATGGATCAAAATTAAATAATTCAAGCCCTGCCTTCAAATTGATTTTTTTTTTTTTTTTTTTTTTTTAGTATTGTTTAGCAAAAACAATAAAACCCAAATTTTTTTAACCATCATTCATGTCTTGGGTTTGTGCGTGCTTTAGAGACCTTGGAGGGAGGGGTGTGAGGTGTGTGTTTTTGGTTTGATCTTTTTCTTTAGGTTCTCTGCTTTCTACTCTCTTTCATCCTCTCTCTTTCCACCCTCCCAGCCCACCCTCACCCCCCAGAACTCAGATTTGCCGAGTGTCATTTAAGAAGAGAGACCCAGGTTTGGGAGTTCTGATTAAGTGGAGTCAGGTACTGAAGGGAGTGGTGGGTACATCCATAAGATGATTTGTTACAGGACTGGAAGGAGAATGAAAACACTTGAGAAATATTCTTATCTACCTGCCATTGACCAGAACTTCACTGAAAGTCCCAAACCTTTGATGTAATAGTTTGCATGGAAATGTAGACTTTTTGGAGATGTTAAAGCGGGAGAGACTTTTGCAAGATGGAGAAAACTTAAGCTGTGCTTTGAAAGGAGTGAGAGCAATTAGTGGGAAACTGCAAATAGCAAACCCTGGAGGGAAGCGCTGTTTCAGGTCCCAGGTGATCACGTCCCTCCCCATTAATCTCTCGTTTGTGAATAGGACAAAGTGGCTACCAGCTGTTTTGGGTAGGAAGCAATTTTGACTCTTTAGTTTTAGTTATGAAATGGGAGGACTTTGAAAGGTTCAAAAGGTGAAGTTCATATGGTAGAAAAGACAGGTGGGAAAGTGAGGTATAGAACAAAAATGGGGGCTTTGGACACCTAGATAGTTGGGTTCAATCTCCGTTTTCTCTCTTTGTGACAGTGATTAAGTCATATCATGTGTTCACGCCTTAGTTTTTCCATACGTAGATGTGGACCTAATGCCCATCTCTCATATATATATATAAATTTATTAATGCGTACAAGAGCTGGGGTGCAGGCCAGAGGTGCGGGGGTGGGGTGAGAGGATTCGCCAGACAGAGTGAGGAGCAGAACAGGCAGACTGACATATACACTGCTGAGAGGAGCAGTGGGTGAGACAGGAGAGGTCTGCTGTGCCATGTAGGTCACCTCCCTGGCTGGGCATGGAACTCATGCTGCAGCGGCTGTGGATAGTTTCACAGTGCTGCGTCTCAACCCTTTGTGCCACCAGGGAGGCCCCTGAATAGATATTTTAAATGCTGAATATTTAATGAAGGTGCTTTGTAGATGTTAATACAAATATTAACTTGGTCCTGGGATGGTTGAAACTGGAATGGAGACTGGATTGATAATTTCCAACTTTGTTGTAGAAGGCTGTTTCGATATGATTTTGAGTGAGGCTACTATGTAAAATATTTGAGCAGGGATCAAAGGGGTCTCAGAGCCCTGCCTTCTCAGTCTCTTACAGATCTCACCCTTACCTCTTCCCTGGAGTCCCTGAGAAGTTTTTTTGATTATAATTTGAAAAACACTCATTTCACAGGAGAGTGAGTTCCACCTGAGCAAGGTCACTTGTTGAGAATACCACTCTTGGTGCCGAGCTGGAATAAAACCCCAGCTCTGTCCACTTTGGACTCCTAACACTGTTCTGTGAATTTCCAGACTGGTGGCATGTGTACTGTTCACTTTTGTTGGCCAGATTTAGGAAGGAACATGGAGGAAATTGGTGAGAGTGGTAGAAATTTCCTCCTAGGTTTAAAGAAGGCAACTGTTGAAGAGTGTCGTACAGAGCATGTGCATTTGTGATGATACATGTACAGGCATTTTTATTTAATGTCTCCTTGGTTTTGAGGCCTCCTTTCCAGATGCACACTGTGTATTGCACATGCTGTCCATGCCACTTACATGTCTTTGGGCTTACTGCAATTTAAGGCATCCAGTGTTTGTTGATGCTGAATCTACCATTTAAATATGAGCAACTCGTTGCTCTCTGGGGTTTACGAACTGTGAAACCTACTTAAGTACTTCATTATTAGTACAGGACTTCTAGCTTGGGAACCGCTGATTCAGGGTAAAGACTCCATTATGCTTTTTTTTTTTTTAAGATTTATTTTTATTTATTTATGCATACAAAAACTGGGTGCAGTCCAGAGGTGCAGGGGGTGAGAGGACCCACCATAGAGTGGGGAACAGAACAGGTGGATCTACTGAAATACTCTGCTGAGGGGAGCAGCAGGTGAAACAGGAGAGGTCTGCTGCGCCATGTGGGTTAGTTCCCTGGCTGGGGATCGAACCCAGTCCATCTTTTGAGGTGGGCCTTTGCAGTGGTAGCACTGAGACTAACTCCTAGGCCACCAGGGAGGTCCTGTATAAGTTTTGCTGTAGTGGTGTAATGCGGAATTTTGAAGCACTAGCATGAGAATGATTTGTGATTATTTTTGTGATTATTCCCTAGTATCTAATTGTTGAGACATGGTTTTGATAATTCATTCAGGTTAAATAACTGGAAGAGTTGGCCGAGCCAAGATGAAAAGTGACCCAGCACTGCCTGGGTTTTGAGAATGCTTGAAATGAAATTGGAAGGAGGCAAGGGCCCAGTGAAGAATCCGGGAAGAGATGGGAAGGTGGGTGTGCCTGGTTTCAGGGGGTGAGGCAGTGAGGTTCTCTCCACTCTCCCCCTCACAGGTTTCCCCAGCACACTTGGGCCAGTGGTGCCAAGGCTGTCACATTGTGGCCTCTCTCCCATTTTCCTTCAATTTGCAATTTTGTTGAAAAGTCTAACATGGAATTAAATTTCTTCCTGAACTGGCAAGGTGAGGTGAAGGTAGAGCATGTTTCTAGTGACCATGCCACTGGCCTCCCCCCAGCTATTCCTTTGATACTGGCTCCAGCAGTTAGTCTTTGGAGGAGAGCTAACAAGTGGTCACTGCTTTTTCTTATCTAGCTTATTTTTCTTATCTATCTTATTCTGGTCTGTCTCCAAACTTTAAGTAGTTGCTTACGTTTACTACGGGAAAGCACATGTAGCACTCCAGAAATGTTCTGGGATGGCTCCTGAGGCTGACTTAAGTTGAAATCTGAAGAACAAGGTGCCAGCTGAGTGTTGGATAAACCTAGGTGCTCAAGTTGAGCTTGACCAAAGGTAAGGGTGTTCAGGAGCAGCTGACAGACAGATGATTGATTGAAGCTGCATGAGCATGATAGGGAAGCAGGCAGGAGCCAGGTCCTACAGAAGGTTGCAGTCATTGCAGGGAACCATTGGAGGATTTTAAGTTATCAAGCAATTTAGTCTAAGGTAGCAACAGTGGAAGCAGAAAGATTGTTGCATTAAGAGGATTATTGGCAGGGGCCTCCCCTGGTGGCACAGCGGTTGAGCGCTGGGCTGCGAAGCTGCCCGCAGCCTCTGCAGCGCCGGTTCTATCCCCGGCCGCCAGTGAGGGTCCCACATGGCATGACAGACCTCTCTTGTGTCGCCTGCTGCTCCCCTCAGCAGTGTATTTCGTTGGTCTGCCTGTTCTGTTCCCCGCTCTGGCTCTGGTGAATTCTCTCACCCTCCCGCATTTCTGACTGTACCCAGTGCTTGTATAAATAAATAAATAAAATCTTTTTTTTTTTTTTTTTTTCTTAAAAAAAAGAGGATTATTGGCAGTTGTGTAGGCAAGTGATGGTGGTGGCAAATAAGTGAGTTCAGAACTGATAAGATTTGCTGTTGGCTTGGATGTGAGAGCAAGGTGGTGAGAAAGAAAGGAGCTTAGAATGACTTCTAGGTGGATGTCAGTGGGAAAGGAAGAGGTTTGTGGAAAAGTCTAGAATTTTGCCTTTTTGCCTTGGCTATACTCAAGAGCAGATGGCAAGTAACAACCAAGTAGAGGAGTCTAGAGGTCAGAGGAGAGGATTGAGCCTGAGCTACTGTGAGATTGCCAAGTTCCTTTTAGAGGTATGTGCTCCTACATTTGGGATGTAAACAGGTGCTCCTTAGGTGACTGTTTAGCCATGTAGAATGACTTAGATGCAAACACTGAAAGTGGGTGGTTGCATACAAGCAGAGTGGGAGGTTACCATGTCTCCATTATGGAGGGAGAAGAGAGTTTGGCTGAGGATATTTATAAGGGAGTGATTTTAGTAATGGACTCTTCACCAGGACAGATGGATGCTGTCATCAAGTACACTTTCTGAAACTGTCTTGCTATGTTCCCCGTGTACTGGCTATAGGAAGGCTATGCAGCCATGTAATTCCAGAAATGAAAGTGTGTACACTGTGCAAATATAGGGTGCTTCAGTGCCAGGGGAGGTATGGAAGCTCAGCACATAGGCTGGCACTTAGAAATGCCCAGGATCTTGGAGTTCATAAGGAATAGTTTAACCTCCCAGTGTAAATATCGTCTTTAGCATCTTGAACAGACTGCCCAGACATGAACAACTTCCACTGATTACTTTGAAAAGCAGCATGTGTTGGTACTGTTACCTTTCCCCCTCCAGCAGCACCTCATTTCTGGAACTGAGGCTAGAGCTCACGTTTCCTGCGCGCTACTTCTTGCTCTTGAGGGTGTTTCCTGTTCCTGCAGCCCTTGCTGAGGTGCATGCAGTTGCTTAACAGGCAGGTATGACTGGGGGCTTTCTTGTCTTCAGTGAAGACTTATTTTCAGCCATCTACTCTAACTACTAAGAGCTTCTAAAAACTCTGGCATCCATATACTACAACATACTAGTTACCCATCCCAGTGTTGTTTTAGCTCTAATTTTGATAAGTCTTTCATCTTATCCAAAAGGATATCATGGGAGACTAATAAGATCCAGATGTTTGTGTCACCATCTAGTGACCCTAGTACAAAAGAAAATGCAGTTTGGATGTAATACTCGAGTGGCCCCAAGGACACCTGATGTTTCAGGTAACTCGTCAGATCACATGTTCAATGAGCCCTTTTTAAATTATATTAACAGTTACACTTTTCAAATGTCTTGAATGTCCATCTTTTGGAAATTGGAACTTTTGCCAAGTTCAAGGTGCTTGCATCTTTCTATTTGTTTCAAAGAGGCTGGTAGTGATTCCTCCAAGTTTCCCATTGTAATTTGCTTGAACGAAATCCCTTGAATTGATTCAGAGGGGCTGGCATCTCATTAACCAAAAGGTCAGACTCATATCCTAGGTTGATGGTGGCTCAGCTGCTCTTCCTACTCTAGGGATACTCATGTTAATCACCCGGAGACATTGACTTCTAGCATGGGAGGCTGTGCCCAGTCTTTGGGGTACTGTTGCTTGGTGGTTAAGGGCATGACTGAATTCAGACAAGCCTGAGTTGTGTCAGATTTCACCCTGCCACTAATTAGCAGTATGACTTGGCACCTTAGGAATCCTTGCCGTGTATCAGTTTCCTCGTCTGTAAAATGAGTGTCTCTGCTGAGGATTAATGAAGCCTTTAATGAGATGCCTGGCCCTTGGTAACCATCTCTTCCATATCACCATTATTATCCTCTTAGGAGTTATTGGGTGGAGTTAGTGAGCACACTGCGGAACCCAGAGACAAAGCAACCTACCTGGCTGCTAAGGCAGGGCAGAAGTGCTGGTTACAGACACCCTGGCTGAAGACCCTTCTGTTTTTTAGGAGAAGCTGGCAAGGCAGGCCTTGAAGGCAAAAGCAGAGGATTTTGACCTCTGGCCTAATGAGAACAAGAGCGCATTCCCTTCCTTTGTGTCCAGACAAGATCTAGCAGAGATCTTCCGCCCAAATGCAGTATAGAATAAAAGACACCTGGCTCCTTCCTGACTTGAGAGCGGCCTTCAAGGAGCATTACCCTGACAGAAGATAGGACAGGGTGTGGGTCTTCAGGAGGGAGTGGGGGCACCACTCTTAGGCAGGCAGGGCAAAGCAGGGTCCTGCTTCCTTGGTATAAGGCCACAAGGCCTTGCAGATTTCCTCCACCTGTCCCTCCTCCCAACCCTCAGGGCTATGATCTCTCTGACAGCGGATCTCCACTGCTTTTGGGAAGTGGAGAGGCAAGAGGCCAGGAGATTGTCCACTGGAGCTGAGATTTTTTTTTCTGCTGTCGTTCTGGGCTGGGCCTGCACTCAGCAGGAGCTGCCAGGAAAACAGGTGAGGACATTGAACTCCATGGGCCGAGCCTTTGCCCTCCTATAGAACAGGGACTTCACAAATGTTGGCTGGATGAGAACTGAGTGAATGTTGAGCGGCAGGGGCACAGAATTGCTTCTGAGACTGTGGGGGAAATAAGATGGGGTGTGGAGTGAGTAAAGAAGGGGTCCAGAGGATTAAAAAGATCACCTTCCCTGATTGCTTTTCGTTTTCTTAGGAATAAGGGCATGTTGGCAAGAGTCAGGCGAGGGCATTGGGGTCTCAGATTGAGAGGACCCTTTCCAGAAGCCTAGGTAACTGGTAAAATCAGGGGAGAGAGGGACGGTATCCTTGAGACCATGTTGGGGGCCCCAGCAAATAATGAGACTCTGGGCACTGCTTTTATTTTTCTCCCCCAGCTTTCCATGCATCCCAGGTGTAGGAGTGAGGCACAGAGGTCTCAGAATCCATGCGTGCCTGGTGCAGGGCCCAGTGCCATCCTCATCCCAGCCCCTCGCGGGGCAAGCAAAGGCAGGTGTGGCCACTCCTCCCTCAAAGCAGCCATGGCTGCAGTGGTGCAATCCGCCTTGCTTGGGAATCTGGTGGCAGCGCATTCAGCACCAAGCACCTGCCCATCTGTAGGCAATGCAGACTGTGGGGCCCTCCACCTGCTTAGGCTCCCTGATAGGAGTCTGGCTATGGGAGCTGAGCCACAGTAATCTCCATCAGTTGTGAGATGGCTCCTCCCAGGACCTGTGAGGACTGCAGGCGCTGCTGCTTTCTCACAATGTCCTGGGAGGCCGGTTTCCTGGAGCAGCTGAACCCCTGCCACAACCTGCTGGCCTGCCTGCCTCCAGACTCCTTAGTCACCCTGGGTTCTCTGCTCTACCTGGATGGAGCTTTCACGACTGCTCACTACCCTCGACCCCTGCAGCCTGTGGGGCCCATAGAACCTGGAATAACTTGACCCGATACACAACCAGCTGACTGAGCTGGTCAGTCAGGCGTGGGGGCCTCTTCTGCCTATGCTGCCTCTCTCTGGCTGGGGCCCAGTTGCAGCAAGTTGGGGGTGCAGCCTAGTCACCGTGCCAGGCCTGGAGTTCTGCTCTCTAGGGATGACATCAGCATGTGTTGTGCAGCCACCCCAGGCCAGTTCATTGTTGATTCAGGCAGACAAGAAGAGAATTTTGGAGCCTTTGGTATCTCTAACATGCCTTTAATGCTGAATCGGGACCAGACGCAGGTAGACCAGCAGGCAGGGAGTTAGCAACTGAGTCCCCTGTTCCCCCCGAATCTTCCCTTTATCCCTTGCTTCTTGGCCCACTTGTCTGTATGTACATAGGTGCACCCGTGCTCTGGCTTCTCAGCCCGAGTGTCTGTCATCAACAGGTGCACATGCCCTGTGCTCGCAGGCCCATCCACCTTTTGCAATCACACGATATCACGTGTAGGTCATTCAACCTGGGAGGAAAGCAAAGCCTCAGGTAGTGACCATGGAGGCTGGCAGTGGGAGGCAGAAAGCCTGAGTACCCCATGTTTCTTAACGGCATGCTAGAAGCTGAGGCCTTTGCAACCCTGCAGGCCTTGGCCTTCTCTTTCTTGTAGGCAACCAGTTGTGGCAACTTAAGTTCAAGGTGGTGGCAGGCATCTGGATGGTGGGCCTGCAGCTGCTCCTGGTCAATATAAACTGACCTGTGGTGGACATGCAGGAAGCTGGATCACTTGAGGCATTTGTGTGTGGCTGACCTGGGCACCCAGACATGCTGGACCAGAGGGGTTATTGGGGGTGCTGAGCGTATTGGAGGAGACCTGACTATCTGGCCAAGATGGCTACTGTGCTGGGCACCATGGGTACTCTGTTCACTAGCTGTGACTGGTCACGGCTGAGCATAAGCACAGGCAGGCCCCTGGGGGAGCTGGACAGCAGGCAGGTCCTCTGGGGGAGTCAGGGAAGGGAAGTCGAGGAGGAATAGAAGATGAAAATGAGGATGGGAAAAGGGATGTTGCTCAGAATTCTTTGGGGCTCAGTTGTCTGCCCAGGCGAGAATGGGGGTGAGGGGTGGACACATGGCAGTTTTCATCTAAACGAACCTAGGCACCCCCCTGTAGGGTGAATGGAGTTATCAGGCTTTTTTATGCTTCCACAGCTAGCGTGGATGCTGGGCTGACAGGCATGAGAGTGGGGCACCTGGGTCCAAAGAACACAGGCGTGTGCATGTGTAGTAGCGGCAGCAGTGGTGGCAGCACAGCAAGGAGGGCCACTCTGAGGCGAGACCACGAGACAATACCAGAGAGAAGCCAGAGAAATCTCCAGGATTCCTGGAGTCCTGGGGGGCTCAGTTACCTCCTGGGCCTCCCGGCTCTGCACCCTACCAGACCCCCTGCCCCTGACTTGGCCCTAGACAACCCCCAACCCATAGTCCCTTCCTCTGACTGAGCGTAATTCCAGCATCTTTCCGAGTCCTAGAATTTGGTTTTTGGCCCCTAATCCTCAGCACCCCTCCGGGGAGGAAGATAGTAAAAGAGAGGGATTGAAGCCCAGAGGGACTTGGGGTGGGATGAATACTGGGGGGACTTCCTTAATCCTAATATGTGTTCTCACACACATCCCTGGCCTCTGCCGTCAGGGACTTGATGGGAAGCTGGTCTCTAAAGTTACGAAGGGTTTGCGTGGGTTGGAGGCACTGTTTCTGTGGGGATATTCCAGGCAGGGTCCCAGGACTATTTTAAGGACACAGTCACAGTTCCTGCTCCTCACCTTGGCTCCTTTCTGAGGCCTGTGCATCTTGTCTCATATGACTCAAGGAAGGGTGAGGAGATTGGGAAAACAAAGCCAGTTGGAAAGTTGATTCTACCGTGTGCCCACATTATGGTAAAGAAAACACACCTTGTGGTTGTCTGTGTGTGGAAGTAGGAGCATAACCTTTAACTCCAGCTTTTTCTCATTCTCCTGGACATTGCCCCACACCTCAGCAAACACATACACAAATCTATCCCATCTTTTTGCTTTTGAGTGGATATATCCCTCTCTCACTCTGATATACTCAGACTTTATCCTAATGACTAAGAAATTAGATATGAAAGGGTGTTTTTGCCATTCAACTTTCACTGGCTGATATTTAATTCACATGATTGGAAGTGCTGTTTGGAGATCAGTCCCCTCTCCCTGCCCCAGGGAGCTGGGAGCTTCCTGAATTAAACAGCTTAGTGGGAGTACTTGTAGTCTTTATGTCAATATTGGCAGAAGAATTTTTGTTGCAAGGTGGTAGGGGTGTGTGCAGGAAGACAGGTGGGGGCAGCTTTGTGGTAGCAATCCCAGAGTGCCTAGAACTTTTGCCTTTATAATTACTGAGTACCTATATGAACCAGACATAGTGACACCACCTTTTTGTTCATTGTTCATGTTCAGTACATACTTCTTGAGTGCATCCTGTATACTAACTAGTTCCTGGGGATGTATTAATAAACAGAAACCAGACACTCTTTGCCCTCCTGGAGCTTACAATCTACTGGGGGAAAGAGTCATTAACAAAAAAAAAAAATCATAAATAATTGCCAACGTGCTAAGTGGTTCAGTGCAACGTGCTAAGTGGTTATGAGACCATAAAACAGGGCTGCTGAGAACTAGAGGGGGCCAGTTGGGAGGCCGCTGCAGTTAAACAGACGAGGAAAAAAAAAGAAAAAAAGGTTTGCTCCAGTGACGCCTTGGAGCTGGAGGAAGTGGGCTCATTGAATGCCCCATAGGTCCATATCAGATCTTGCTATTCTCGGGGCCAGAGGAAAGGCAGATCAAGACCAACATACTCTACAGGTGATTTAGGAGCACCCCTTTTCTAAACAGAAACAGGGATGATGGGGGAGGGGCAGTGTACTGAACTATGTGGTAGAAACAACACTGTCGCAGTTAAACCTCAACTCCGCGAGGCAAATGTAATCCCCACTTCACAGATGGGTCTTGGAAAGCGTAGGTCATGTGTCCAGATTCGCTTCAATACATCAAGTTACGGCCGGGGCTTCCGATATCCTGAACCCGATGTTCCCTAGTTCGCACTTTCTTAGCTACCAGGGGGGCTCCTTAGGGCTCCCTGGGGAGAGAGAAAAGCCGCATCCCCCGGCTAGGACGCTTCGGTCCAGAACTAGAAAGTGAGCGCGTTGTTTCCCGACGGAAGGGGGCGGGTGCCTCGCGCGCCCCGGAAGTTGCGTCTCTCCCCTCGTCGGCCTTTCTGACGGGAGTGAGGCCGCCGTGGACTGCCCTTCCTCAAGATGGCGTCGAGGATGGGTTCCCGAAGGTGGATGCTGCAGCTGCTCATGCAGTTGGGCTCGGTGTTGCTCACACGCTGCCCGTTCTGGGGCTGCTTCAGCCAGCTCATGCTGTATGCTGAGAGGGCCGAGGCGCGCCGGTGAGCGGGCCCACTCAAACGCCAAATAAGGGGGGGGGGCGGTACAGCCCATCCCAGGAACAGGGGTGCGGTGAGGTGGGGAAGAAGTTGGGGCCCTTGAACTGGGAGGAATTGGGATCTCGGACTAAATGGGAGGGGATATGGCCCGGATCAGGGTGGACAGCAAGCATAGTGCGGGGCTCCTGGCCACGAGTGGGGCTTGGATTTGCAGAAGCGGTGGAGCTTGCGGGAAGTCAGGGGTCTCGAGGCTTTCTACCTCTCTTCATTCTGCCCCGTTGCTTCCCCTCCCTGCTCCTAGGAAACCTGACATTCCAGTACCCTACCTGTACTTCGACATGGGGGCGGCCGTGCTGTGCGCTAGCTTCATGTCCTTTGGAGTGAAGCGGCGCTGGTTCGCGCTGGGCGCCGCGCTGCAGCTCGCCGTTAGCACCTATGCCGCCTACGTCGGGGGCTACGTCCACTACGGGGACTGGCTGAAGGTGAGCGCGTGACCCTAGGCGGGACTTCTAGGGTGATGGGGAGCCAGAGATCGGGTTCCCGTGACAGAGCTAGCTGAGGAAGAGGATCCCCCATGGTTTGTGGAGACTTAGCGATCAAGAATGAAGGCACCTTTTGACCACACTACTCTCCCTTTCAGAGTATGGAAAGTGAGGCCCAGAAATGGGAAACAGACTTCCCCAAGGCCACACCGTAGTTAGCATTGCTGATGGGACTAGGAGTCAGGACACCCAGTTCCCAGAACCCTTTAAATCATTAGTAATCCAGACTCTAGTACCTATTCTTTCATCAGATTTTAGGAAATTTCATTAATCTTAGTGCAGCATTTAAGGCTGTATATGCCAGAACCTCTGCCAGGCACTGCAGACTTGGGGACAAATCTGGACAAAGACATTTCCTTCAAGGACTGGACTGCCAGTTCAGTGTGGGAGCAGATTTGTGACTAGCTGCAGGACAGTAAGATCAATGTGGGAGGTTGGTGTGTGCAATAGACTCTACTATATAGAGGAAAGAACATTAGGGTTGGGTCTACAGACCTGGAAGAGGAAAGAGGGACAAGTTTTGTTTCCTGGGTTCTGCCACTTAGTTTCTGTAGGCGCTTGAACAATTTTATTAACACCTCTGGGCCCCAGTTTCCACTTCTGATAAAAAGAATTTGCTCTCTGCTGCACCAGCCCACTGCACTTGGAAATTACACAAGGCCCATCAGATAGAATGGGATGAGTAGAGATGGGCAGTTCTGTGCTCTGGGCAGCCAAGAGAAATGTGGCGGCTGATTCCTGACTCCAGTTCCTGACTGGGGTCCCCTCGCCTTGGCCTAGGTCCGTATGTACTCGCGCACAGTTGCCATCATCGGCGGCTTTCTTGTGCTGGCCAGCGGTGCTGGGGAGCTGTACCGTCGGAAACCCCGCAGCCGCTCCCTCCAGTCCACCGGCCAGGTGTTCCTGGGCATCTACCTCATCTGTGTGGTAGGTTGGGGGCCTGTTGGCTGGAGATGCTCTACTGGGAGGGAAATGTGAGCCCATGGTTGACAGAACCCAGGGAGGTGGGCAGAACAAGGCCTTGCATGTGGTTCCTGATGATCCGCCTCCTGGGAATTGCCCCGGCCACCTTGTGGGCCTCAGGGCCCTCCCAGTGCTGAAACTTGGCTGGGAGTCCCTTCTTCCAGCCTTATTGTCATTAGGGAGAGAAGAATTGCACTGATATCAGTCCCAAGCCTGAGTGCCAGGAGAACAGAATGGGTGGTCCTCTCGTGGCTCCAGCCCCAAGAGGCTGGGAAAGGAGACAAAGGAGAGGTTAATGGGTTTCAGGCCCTAGCTTGGCCTCTACCATTTGGAGCTGATGGAGGCTTCCAGTGTTAGCTAGTGAGCATCCTCCCTGGTGCCAGGGAAGGCCACTGTGTGGGGATGTGGACCAGCCCGGAGCCACTTGGTCCCATCTCAGTTACTGGGCATCATGTCGGTGTGTGGAGTTCTGTACTCAGAGGTGAGCACCCAGGCTGACTGTGGAGATACACCTCCCCGCTTCTGAGCCCCTAGGTGAGGAGAGACAGATCCAAACATGAACCTCCCAAGTCTAAAGGGAAGACACAGGCCCTACTTTCAGATAGCCCCAAGTCTGAGAGGGGCATCAGAAGCCCACTCAGGAGCACTTATGAGTGCTTTCTCGGGGTGGCCGTCCCCAGACAGGCTCCTCAGCCTGTTGGGAGAGTCTTAGAGATTGGTGTGTCTCTAGGCCTACTCACTGCAGCACAGCAAGGAGGACCGGCTGGCGTATCTGAACCACCTCCCGGGAGGGGAGCTGATGATCCAGCTGTTCTTTGTGCTGTACGGCGTCCTGGCCCTGGCCTTCCTGTCAGGCTACTACGTGACCCTGGCTGCCCAGATCCTGGCTGTACTGCTGCCCCCGGTCATGCTGCTCATTGATGGCAATGTTGCCTACTGGCACAACACACGGCGCGTTGAGTTCTGGAACCAGATGAAGCTGCTTGGAGAAAGTGTGGGCATCTTCGGGGCTGCCGTCATCCTGGCCACCGATGGCTGAGTTGCATCTGGCGAGAGGCTGAAATGGGTGCAGGGAGCCACTGAGGGCCCCCCTGCCTTCCTCCTCACTGGCCCAGTTGCTGTTTATTTATGCTTTTTGGTCTGTTTGTTTGATCCTTCGCTTTCTGTGTGTCTTGGTAAGGGGCAGGTCTCTTCCCCAGTTCCTGGGCTCAGCCCTTGAGGTGAGGGTGCTGATAATGATGCCTTACAGGTTTTTTCCCCGTTTGTTAGGAGGGAAGCTGAAACCAGGTACTCCAGGGTCTCCTGTCTCTGAGAAGAGGGTAAGGCAGGGCTAAGGTGAGCACACTGAGAGTGGGAGAGAAAGGAAGCTCGAGAACCAGAAGTAAGCCAATGTGGAAAATTCCTTTGGGGACCAGGCAGAGGCAGCCAGGCCCTGCAGTGCTTTATAGACCGGGAGTGAGGATGTGTATTGACTCACGTATCAGGCCCTGGGGGAGAAGGGCCAGGCACTCCGCAAGTCATGCGAGTTCTCAGGCTCTGCTAGGGGCAGAAACAGCACTAGCTCTCACCCACCTTGAAAGCAGAGCAGCCCCCAGTCGACTCTACTGTGTACAGGGGTGGGGGAGACAGTGGCCGGCTTCCCCCCTCCTGCTGTCTCCATTTCCAGCTCCAGGCCTGGTGGGGGTGAGAGCCCTCCCAAACACCAGACCACACAGTCCTCCAAAAATAAACATTTTATATAGACATTTGGCTTCGCTTCTGTGTTCTTCCCATGGGCGCTTTGCCATTGGGCCTGGGTTTTGAACGACCATATCTGGTTAAGCTCATCTTAGTCCTCTGGTTACCTTTCCCCTGCTCTGAGGGCCCCCACAGTCCTTTGGCTCTCTCTCCAAGAATCTGAGCCTCTCCGAAGTATATTTTTTTGATCTCTCATTCAGTCCCCCCGGTTGTTGCTTGTCTTTTCCTCCCCGTTTGGTGTCAGCTCTTTTTGAATGAGCCTTTGGTGAGAACAACCACAGGAAGAGAATATTAAGTGTCCATTATTAGGCTGAGACTTGAGGCTCAGAGGAGGTAGCAGTTTGCCTTAAGCCACCGAGCTGGGTTCTGTGTTAAGTACACTGAGAGGTGTACTTGACCCCACCCCTTTTCTGAGGGGGAAGCAGAGGCTGCTCTTGGGCATTGGTACTGCCACAGCCCCCTGTGGTCCGTGGTCTTCTCCTTATCCATGCGCCTCCTGACAGAAAGTAGCCACAGCAGCCAGTTAGTGCCTGGTACATCTTAGTTCAAAAATGTTCAAATCTAGACTCTGAGCCCTGCCTGCAAAGGGAGCTGGGATGGCTGTGGGTGTGGCCTGTGGAATGCAGAATGTTTCTTAACTTGTGGGTAGGGGGCCCCTCCTGATGACTTTTGACACCAGGTGAGGGAGATGATCTCATTCAGCACCTCTCCTCCCTTCAGGGGCCCGGCTGACATTCAGTCCCAAGCCTGAGTGCCAGGAGAACAGAATGGGTGGCCCTTTCGTGGCTCCAGCCCCAAGAGGTTGGGAAAGGTGCCCCCCCAGCCCTCATCATCTTGCTCCCAGAGGATCACTGGTAATTTCAAGTGTGAGCTGACTCAGACAAGCATCTGTGTTTTAATCAAGGCCTGCTGAAAAGTGGCAAGGCCAAAAGAATTAAAATGAGTGGTAAGATATCAGGCAGATGGCAAGGGAACCTCAAAACACATCACAGAGGCCACAGAAACTGGCTCACCCTTAAGGTTAACCCTGAGTAGAGCCCTCATAGGCGAGTCTTCCCCCGCCTCCAAATCCCCAGAACAGATATCGGAGGCCATTAATTGTGGCTTTGGAGCAAGTGGGAGTCTTGGGTGCGTCCTTCCTGTGTTTCTCCACATGAGTGCCTGCCCCTGGCAGAGTTTAGGGGCTGCTTTCTCCCTGTAGATCGCTCGGCCAACACGCCTGTGACTGCCGGGGTCACCTCCAGCAGGCCTGGCTTTTGGTCCACCCTGGCTGTTCCAGGGCCAGCAGGGCTGGTGGTGAGGGTCAGCTGCCTGGGTCAGAAGCTGGCTTGCAGAAGGAGTCTGGCAGCCCTTTGGCATGACTGACCAGCTCATAGGAGTCCCGGATGTCGCTTAAACCAAACCAGAAGAAGATCCACTGCTTGTTGGAGAAGCTGCCATCGCTGTGCTTGAAGTACCTGGGGTGGGGGTGGGGGACACTGGTATTAGGCAAAGCCAGTGCTGCTATTCACTGGCCCATTTGCTGAAGACCCCTACATGCTAGACACTCTGTTGTCTGCTAGTTGATTCTATCCGCAGCAGCAGTCTAGAGCCTGGTGTTATGCTCTTTTTTTTTTTTTTTTTTTTTTTTGTGGGACCCTCGCCTGGTGGCTGGGGATCGAACTGGCGCTGCAGAGGCTGCCCACAGCCTCACAACCCAGCGCTCAACTGCTGCACCACCAGGGGAGGCCCCTGGTGTTATGCTCTTTACAGAAAAGCAGCTAAGGTTCAGAGAAATTAGGTAACTTGCCGGTCACACAGCTCTGAAAGTTAGAGTGAGGACATTCTTTGCTTCCTCCACAGTCTTGGCTGTGCAGCCTGGGCCCGAGTCCCCACTCACCTCTTGGTGCCTGAAGAGCAGGGTAATTGGGGGCGAGGGAGTGGTAGTGGAAGGAAAGGGGTGCTCTGTGGAAATGCAGTGGGTGGAGGATCAGAGCTTGGCAATAGGCCTGGAATAGAGCCTGAAGGGTCAGGATTCAGGATCCTGGGAGAGAAAGGCTGCTGGGGGAGGGGGAAGCTCCCTTGGAAGTGCGAAAGCAGGGCAGAGCTAGTTCAGGTTAACCCTGCACTCCGCCTGGGGGGAGATCTCAGGCTCCGGCTGTGCCCTACTCTCGGGAATGTCGGACCACACTGGAGGGGACATTGCCTGGGAAAGGAGGGAAAACGAAAGGAGGGGAAGCCTGAGCCTCCAGGCTGGTGGACTCCAGGGCTGGCCGGTGAGGACTAGAGAGGAGGAGGGGGGACCTACCAGGGATTGATGGGGTTGGTGACCCTTGAGCGCCAGAAAAGCGTCTGCAGGTCCCGCCTCAGGCACTCCCACAGCATCTGGCCGGAGCCTTGGCCCTGGCGACTGGAGCTCACCACAAACTTGTCCAGGTACGGGGTGCCCCCCAGTACAGGTTCCATGGTCAGAATGGCGGCTGCGTTGTACCTGGCGCAGCGGGGGAGAGGCAGGCTGGGAACTCTCCTTGTCGGAACTTGCCCGACTCTACCCCTGAGGTCTCTGCCCTCTGGGACCCACAGGCTCACCCCTCAGAGACGTAGACGGAGTGCAGCCGCGGGCGCAGCGAGGCCAGGTAGTCGTCGCGGAGCTTCTTGCCGAAGCTGGTGTTGATCAGGTTCACCAGGCGGTGCAGGTCCAGGCTGTCGAGGCTGCGCACTCGCAGCGTCCGCTCCGCATTCTTGAACAGGGTCCCCGACCCTGCGGGTAGGATGGAGCAGGGGTGAGCTTAGCCGGAAGCCGGGTCCCATTCATTTCTTCGTTTGAGAGGCTCGGTGGGGGTGCCTGACGGGGCAATTACTCGGTGCCCCGGTGGGACAATCACCCTCTTTGGGACATCTCCACAATAAGATGGCGTCTGGGGTCTGGTAGATTTGTGTGTGATTGTCACTGTAGGAGGTGCTTTTCCCAGACAGTTTGCCCCTCAAGTCCCGGCGATCGCCGGTATTTCCACCTGCTTCCCCTAGTCCCGCCATCTCCTCGAAATCTGCTTCCCCGCCCCTGGTTCCGCCCCCGCGTCCGCTCCCGCCACCCCGTAGCCGCGCGCGCCCCACGAGACCCCGCCCACTCCCAGACCACGCCCACTCCAAGCCCCGCCCACCGCCGGTGCCTCCCGGCTCCAGCCCAGTCCCGTCCGCCTTCTCTTCAGTCGCCCCCAGGTTTCCATGTCCCCCAGGTTTCCGCAAGGGCAGGAAGCCTTTGCTGGGCATCCGTCCCCCGACGGCTTCCCGACCGGCGGGGAAGCCGCTCGTGCTGCTCCCCCCCCCCCCGGGACCCGCCGGCGCCCTCCGGCCTCACCCTTGTTGCTGAAGAGCTCGGTGAGCAGCGTGCCCGCGGCGGTGATGACCGCGGAGGCGTGGCGGGGCAGGCGGCTGAGCACGTCCACGATCAGCCGCATCTGCTGCCGTTCTTTGCTGCTCACCCACTCAGCGCTGGTCACCAGGTCCAGGTCGCCCGGCAGGTTTACCTTGCTCAGGACCTGCGCCCGGGGAAGGGGTGCGTCCGGGATGGGCCCCTGTCCTCCGGGGCCTCTGCTGACCACCTTACCCTGCCCTCCTCCTTCGGGAGTTCTCTCCAGGCCGGGCTCGGATCCAGGCACCTCCCGCGGAGCCCCTCCTGCCACTCCACTCTCCACCCACCCGGCTGGAGACTGGGGTGCAGGGGCTTAGCCAGGCCCGGGCTGGGGGGCGGGGGGGGGTGAGAACGGGGCCGCACCGTCTGACTGCCGTCGCGCAGGCCGCCCGTGGTGTTGAGGAAGATGATTTTGGTGGGCTGCAGCGCCTTGGCCAGCGATGCGGTCACCTCCAGCGGGTCCAGGAGCACGGAGCGGCGCGCCGCCGTCTCCCCGATGGGGCACAGGATGGGGATGCTGCCCGACTCCAGGCACCACTGCAGCAGGTCTGTCTCTACCGAAACGACGCCGCCATAGCTGTGGGCCAGACGTGGTGCTCGAGGGCGCCCCCTCCAGGCTCGTGGGGCTGAGCCGGAGGGGTCTTGGAGCGCCATCTCGGCATGTTGGGATAGGCAAGGCCGGCACTAACCTGGCATGGGGGGCCGGCTCGGCGGCGCCCAGCACTGACCCACCGCCAAAAAAAGGCACCGCAGTGGCGGCATTATGTCGCAACGCGTCCACCAGCACTTTGCAGCTCTGGGCAAGCTGTGTCTTGGCCTCCCAGAAAGGAAGACAGCCCGAGGGCGATGTGGCAGCAGGCAGCCCCAGGACCACCAGCGGCTTCATGTCCATCCGCTGCAGGAAGGCCAGCGCGAAGGCCAGGCTGGACACGGCCTGCTGGCACTTGAGCACCTCCTCGTCCACCTGAGAAGGGGCGCAAGTTCAGGAGTCTCGACGTTGGCGCCGACTTCTGCTGCGCGGCTCTCTCCTACCGCCTGAGTCAGGGCCCTCTCCCGCCCCTCCCTGCCAGCAACTGTCGGGTCCTTTTTCTGGTTGGCCCTTTGCCCCGCTGGGTCTTGCCATCCCCTTATCTCACACCCACCCTTTGCTCCTCCCTGCGACCTTGGACTCTGGGACACTTGGTGGGGGGGCAGGGCAGACGTACCGCTGCTCCTGTCCAGTTTCCCCACTTGCCATCTAACCCCCCAGCAGCTCCCAAGGTAGAAAATGGCCTTCTCCAGAGCATCACACTTGATGGGAGGGAGTCCCGGGACTCCTCACCCAGCTGGGCAAGAGCCTTGGAAGTGCGCGCAGCTTGCGCCGGCGCCCCCCGTCCCCGGCCTTCCTCCGGGCGCCCCTTCCCGGTTCGCGGTGCGGAGTCCAGTCCACAGCGGGCCCCACCAGGCCGGGCGACAGGGCGCCGCACCACTCCCATCCCCTCATCGAGATCACGGCTGGCACGAGGCTCCGCTCACCTCGATGACAGCGAAGGGCTTGTTGGAGGAGTGGTGGCAGGTTTGGAACTGCGAGAGCCACTGGCGCGCCTCTCCGGGGCTCGCCCCGCACTGGTTCAGGAAGGCCTGGATGTCCCGCTGCACCAGCGACCGGCCGGCCGGAGGTCCGGGGGATTCCGAGCGCGCCGGGGGCGCGGGGGCCGGCGTCCACGACTGCTCCTCGGCGGCTGGAGAGTGGGTGTCGTGCTCCGCGCCCTCCGTCTCCTCTCGCGCGGGCTGAGCCGGCGCCCAGGCGGTGCTGAGCCGGCGCCCGGGGCTAGTGCCACTCGCCGCCCGCCGCCGCGCGCTGCAGCTCAGCTCCCGGGAGTCCCCAGCGCCCCGGGGGCCGCGCAGCCTTCTACCCGCAGCAGCGGCCCTCAGGGCTCTGGCCAGCCACGCTGTCGCCATGACAACCACATCGGCTCCCCCCCCCCCCCAACGAGTGACCGTCTGCCCCCAGCTACCGGCTCTGGGGGGCTCTTAACGGGCCGCGGGGCGGGGCTGGGCCAGGGGCGGGGGCAGAGTCGCCCTTGGGTGCGCTTGAGGAGGGTCAGGCTGTGGGTCAGGGGGCGGGGCCGGCAGGATCCCCCGCCCCTGGTGGGGGCGGAATCCACCCGCTAGGGTCACGAGGCTGCGATAAAGGCTGGCGGTGTCTTTAGTCTGCTGCCAAGACCGGTTCCAGGAAACACTCAGAGGACCCAGGGATGGCTTTGGGGGTCTGCGGGGTATTTGATGAATAAAGGGGACTCTGACTAGGGCATCGGGGTTGAATTACTTCCAGAGGAGACAGGAAGGAGAGGTGGGGCGGGGGGATGGAGCAGTGCCCGGGGGCTAGTGGGGGGTTGCCTCCTTCTGTGCTGTGGCCGGAGTCCAAGAGGACTGGAATCAGGTTACCAGGGCTCGCTCACCTCTAGTCTGTGGGTACTGCCTTGGAGAATGTGGTCATTCCCTCAAATCACCCCTTCTTAGTATTAACTTTTTCTTTAAACTTTTTAAGCTTAAAAGATTGGGACTGTAACCAAGAGACCAGTAGCACTGGCCATAAAGGGAAGAAAGTCTTGAGAACAAAGGAAAACGAACAGTGTTATTAACCTAGCACCCTGGGATGCTAAAGCACTTCATAAATAGTAACTCACTCAAGTCTTCAAAATGACTTCGGGGACGGGCATTATTATTATCCCCATTTTACAGACGAGGACATTGAGGCACAGAAATATGTGAGGGCCAAGGACATTAACAGTGGAGCTAGTCTTTGAGGCAAAGCCTCTGCTCTAGAGCCATGCTCTTAAGAAAATTTAAACAGAACTTGAAACCCTTCACAGAATGTATTGTTACTTCACACCGTATCCACTGGCCCTCTAAAAACACCTCCATGCTGTTAGTTGTGTATCCCCCACACCTGGGTACATGCTGATCAAGCCCCACACTAGGGTGTCACCGAGGAGGAAACCTGCTGTACAGGGACAGAGACTTGGCCACACAGCTCTTTAGTGTCATGAACAGACCTGAGGCTCTCCAAGTTCCCACCCCCTGTTCTTTGCTCCCTTCTGGGCAGTACTGTCTCTCAGTGCAGGAAGCCAGGACTCTTGGGGTCTGTCTGAATGGGGAACCTGGGCTACTTCTCTCCTGAGCTTCCCAGAGGACTCTGGGTGCATGCCCAACCCCTGCCTTGCCCCCCCCCGCCCCCATTCATACACACACATCTGAGTGTGTGCACAGTTCCAAGCAGGAGACATGTGGGGTCGGGGGAGCTGATCTTGAAGGCCTCCTCCATGTTCCTACTTAGAAATCCTGGGTTCCCACAGGGCGTGAAGCATGGAGGCCTGGTGGGCTGTACCTCCTGCCTTGCAAGGCCACCTGCAGGGCCATCTTTCCTCTCCCTTTTTACTCTGCTCCCCTCTCCCACACCCCCAGGACCCAGAGGGGGGGGTCCTAGCCCCTGGGTTGGTAGCTCCTGGATAACTGTTTTTCTCCCCAAGGCCCTCCCTGCCTTCAAAGGCCCCACTCTCAAGTGTGCCCCCTCCCTGGGCACCATCAGACCTTCTCATCAGAATGCAGCCCTCCCTGGCCCCTCTCCCACCTTTGCTGCTCTGGAGCTCTGCCCTCCTCCCCTTCCAGGTCCTTCCTCCACAGCTGCAGCCAAATGGGGGCCCCTGTGAGGGCAAGGGTGGCCTCTTGCACTAGACCTCTCAGGGCAGGAGCTGGGCCTTTCTAGTCTCAGACTGGGGCTCCCCGAGGGCAGGGCTGATGTCTCTCTCCTCATACAGGGGCTCTCTGAGGACCCACCTGTTTTAGTAGCAAATAGCATCAGCCCCATTTTCCCTGGGTGGACACTGACTGGGAAGCTGCCTCCCACTCCTTTGGGCTTCAGCCGAGAGGGCCGTGGCTCCAGACAGCCAATAGGGCCCCGGGATATCCCAGGAGATGATTAACTCCTGGCCCAGTGACCGTGGGGCCACTGTGTCCCCATCACCTCTCTCTAGGGGAAGGCCAGGCTCTTCTTTCTGGAGGAGGAGAGTGTGAGTGCAGGGGGTCAACACCCCCACCAGACCCCGGCCCTCTGAGGCCAGCAGGATCATTGCTGCCTGTGGTTCCAGTCTAATTTTCTCCCTGCCTCTGAAACTGGTTATTTTTGTTTGTTTTGTTTTTCAGAGCAATTCCATTGTCACTGTGTCCAGAGCCAGGGTCCTGGCTGCGCAACAGGCTTTGGGGCCTGGAGATCCTGGGACGGACACGACCTTCTGACCCTCCCAACATCTTCCCTTAGCAGGGTTCTCAGTCCTGAGCACAGACACTGCCAGGGCTTTCCCTCCCGGTAGATCCCTTGGTACTTGCCACTCAGTGTAGGTGGGCACAGAGGGGACTGGAACCTGGTGTGGGGACAGGCTTGACAGCTGGCAGTGCTTTCACTACACCTGAAGGACACTTGCAGGCACAGAGTCTTCAGATGTGAAGACCCGCAACCCTCCACCAAGATGCCCACAGACACACATGTGAAGACACTAGTGCAGAGAGACACAGGGAGACTCACTGGCTTTGTGCCTGCAGAATTATAGAGGCTCTACCAGTGACTGTCACCACAGGAGCCCCCACCCAGTTGACATCACTGGCCACTAAGACAGGGAGACGCGTGTGTGTGCAGAACTGTGTACACACACACCATGCATTAGAAGCAGTACCCCTCCCCCACAACAGACTAGCAAAGGGCCAGGTATGTAGGTGTGCGTCACACTATTCACAGGCTCAGAAGTGCACAGACAGCAAACACTGATGCAATCATAGAATGCACTAAGACACACCCGGAGGAGCATGGACCTCTCCCGAGGGTGCCTTCTGCCCTTTTCTACAGACACACAGGCACGCGCAGGTCTATCACGAAGGGCTGTCCTCTTGCTTTGTCACGCTTGTGGGACAAAAACTGGTTAAATCTGAATGTTTGTGTCCCCTCAAAGTTCACATGTTGAAATCCTAATCCCCAAGGTGACAGTGTTAGGAGGTGAGACTTCTGAGGGGTGATTAGGTCCCTAGGGCTCCACCCTCCCGATTGGGATTAGTGTTCTACTAAGAGACCCCACTGAGCTCCCTGGCCCCTCCTGCCGGGTGAGGACATGTGGAGGAGCCTTCGACCTGGGAAGGAGGCCCCGATGTGGCGCCCGAGCATGCTGGCGCCCGACCTTCGACTTCCAGTGTCCAGAGCTGGAAGAAACAAATGTCTGTTGTTTGCAAGACACCCAGGCTGTGTGTTTTGTTAGCGCAAACCCAGACACCCACCCTCATGGACTCCATGCCTGCGTCACGAAGCCTGAGTGTGTGTGTTGGGGCGGGGGGAGGTGCTGGAGGCAGCAGTGCTCTCTGACGCCAGCTCTCTTTCCAGTTGCCCACACACCCTTCACCCTACGGGAGAAGCCGCTCATTCTCTCCCTCCTTAGCCCCCAGGCACCTCCTTCCTGTCACAACTTCCTGCTTCCCTGAGAACATGGAAGCCTCCAGCAAGGACTTCCGCAGCCTGCCCGGCGTCCGCACCCAGGTCTCTGCTCTTCACCCGTCCCTGCGGATGAACCGCCCGGCTCCCGGGACGGCCCCGCCTGCCTGCCTAGCCGCGCTCCTCCCGGGGCTCCCGGTGAGTGGGCGACTCCAGCCAGCACGCACACGCAGCCAGGTCTCCGCCGCGACCAAGCCGCACGACCCCGTTGCACGACTCATTCTATCGTGCTCGTGGGTGCTGGCAGGCGTTCAGGACGCGCTTCCCGGGGCACTTCGCTTTGGTCTCTCCTGTGGCGGGAGTCGGGCGCTGGGCCGGCAGGGGCGGGGGCTGGGCGCGTCTCTCCGGGAGTCTCACCACCCGCCGTGGGGCCTCTTTGTGCTTCCTCCCAAAATGGCGGCCTCAGACCTGGGGCCTGAATGGTCGCGGGAGGCCTCTGGCATCAACAGGGTGGAAGCAGCGTCCTCTCTTAAAGTCCTGCCTCGCAGCCTCGTACAATCACTGTCTCCACATTCTGTTCGTGCTAAGTGAGCCTAAAGCCACCCCTGAGGGGAGGGGCCGTGAGCCTCCCGGCTTGGTGGGCAGTATCCAGGTGGGCGCGCCGCATGAGCGGTATTATTGGACTGTATCGTCACAATGGAAAATACAATTTAATAAAATTATTATAGTCTATCCGTTAGCCCCTGGCCCCCACTGGAATATAGCAGGATCCAGGAGGACCCTCTCGCTCCCCCAGAAAACGGCAGAGATCTTTGTTTTGCTCATTTATCTTTTCTGAGCTTCTAGAATAGTGTCTGGCATGTGAAAGGTGTTCAGAAAATATTTATTGCATTAATGAGTGAGGAGAGGACCAAGGGAAAGCAGTGGAGTGTGTGTGGGGAGTCTGGTTCCTCCGTGTGTGGGGTCTGGGAAGTGTGTTCCAGGGGCCCGAGAGTGGCCCAGGCAACTGCCAGGTGGAGTCTCCACCCGCGGCGAGGCCGACCTGAATGAAGGCTGCGGAGTGTGCACAGGCCTTCTTCCTGACCCACTAACGGATTTCTAGCACATACTATGCGGTACAGCTGACCTTGAACAAGTTGGGGGTTAGAGGTGCTGACTCCAGAGCAGCTACGTCCTTGTGTAACTTTAGACTCTCCCCAAACTTTCCAGTCATCCTTGGTATCCCGAGAAAGTGGGGGTGGGATTGATTTTAGGACCCTCTGAAGATGCCAGAGTTGGCTCAAGTCGCTTACCACTGGCCTTCGGTATCCACGGGTTCTGCATCCACGTTCTGCTTCCTTGGGTTCAACCAACGACGAAATTGGTTGAATCCGTGAAGACCGAAACCCAAGTATCAATTGTATTGCTATTTATTGAAAAATAAGTGGACTCACAAGTTCACACCCGTGTTGCTCAATGCCACCTGTATCTGGGATGCAGCTCCATTTTCCCGGCTGGAAGTCAGGAGGCCTGGCTGGGCCACTTCCTCAGCTGCCAAATGTGGGCAGAGCCTTTCATTTCTCTGAGTTGTTGCCCTTGAAAAACAGGGAGAAGAGAATAAAACGGAATCCCATTGCATCGTGGTGGAGGTGGGCGTGGTATCCGCAAAATACAGACTGTGGGAAAGTTTATCGGACAAAACTCTTGATTTGTTAGCAAATAAAATGAGGAAAAGAGTAGGAGGAAAGGGATGAACATATAGATTAAGGGGCGTGTTTCCAAAGTCTTTTTAAAATCTTTATTTGGGGGCCTTTCTGGTGGTCTCAGCTCTATGAAGCTATCGGCAGCCAAAGCTATCAGCAGCCACTGCAGCATGTGTTTGATCCCTGGCCAGGGAGCTACCCACATGGTGCAGCAGACCTTGCTGTCTCACCCACTGCTCTCCTCAGCAGTGTATTTCAGTTGCTTTGCCTGTTCTGCTCCCCACTCTGTCTCTGGTGAATCCTCTCATCCCCCCCCCCACACCTCTGGCCTACACCCCAGCTCTTGTATGCATTAATAAATAAATCTTTTAAAAAAAATCTTTATTTGGATTTTAATTTAAACAAGCCCTAAAAAATTAGATAATCAGGGAGATTTGAACACAAAGGATATTTGATACATTAATTTTGTGGGTGTGATAATGATAGTGTATTGTGTTTTAGTGTACATACTGAATATTTATAGATGAATGATAAGGTGCCTTGAATGTACTTCAAAATAACCTTGGAGGGGAGAAAGTGGGTACAGGAACAGTACAACAGTGCTGGCTGTAAGTTAGAAACTCAGGGAAGGAGCTGATCCTTGCTGAGGCTGAATGCTGGGCATGGGGGCTTGTTATATGATTTTACGGTGTCTTGGCTTTTATGTATTCTTGAATATTTTCAAAATGAAAAAGATTCAGTGCATTCCCATATGTCTAAGTTCCCAGTCTGACATAATGCAAACACACAATAAAAGCTAGTTTGCATCTTCCAGGTACAGCTTTTCTCCAAGGTGTAAATATGTGAAATATTCAATACTCCTCAAACACTTAGTACTAGCTGCAGGAGGAGCCCCCAGTTTTAGGGATATAAGATTCCCCAGTTCTAAGTGTGCCCTGATTCTCTCATCCAGCAGGGGACTCTATTCTTTCTCAGCTCTCACAGCTGCCCTGGGGGTCTGTGAAAAGGCAGAGATTATTAGCAGTGTAAGAGAGTAGTTGCAGACATGTTAGCATTTGAGAGAGAGCCAGAGAGGAAGGGAGGGATAAAGGGAGGGGGGGGGGAGAGAAAGAAGGAGGAGGAGAAGGAGAAAGAAAAGAGAGAGGTTAACTTTGTCCATATCTCTGATTAGGTGGCGCTTCCTTCAGTTTATTATCCCTGGGGGCTTGGGGAATTTAGAAAAGTCTACTACTTTGAAGATACCTTGAAGATAACAATAGCAAACTCAGGCACTGTTGCAGGCATGTGACTTAAGTAGTTAAATAGTTAATTAGTAATTAATTCCTAATTAGTTAATAAGTTAATGTATTGACTTAATTAGTTCCCACAATAACACCATGTTTTACTATTATTACAGCAATTCT
The DNA here is from genome assembly GCF_014898055.3 of Talpa occidentalis. NCBI lineage: Eukaryota > Metazoa > Chordata > Mammalia > Eulipotyphla > Talpidae > Talpa > Talpa occidentalis. Next base: position 121,553,718 of record NW_023605083.1, on the reverse strand, counting down.
GTTATAGGACAGGGAGAGGGGCAGCCCAAACCCCGCAAACCTGCCTATTCTACATGGGTTCTGCCATCCGCCGCATCAACACAAAACATAGGAGACTTTAATGGGAAGGAACTTTAATAAAACTAGGAAACAATACAGGTAAGGCAAAGAGTCTAGTTTCTAAATGAAGCATCCAGAGTTACCCGTCCCCTCGTGGGTAAAAGTCCATCCAAATGGGATTGGCCCAGAGCAAGGCCCCAAAGCCTGCCACAAGTCTAAAGCATCTTCCAGTGGGGACCCACAGAAAAGGGTCACAAACAACCGGACAAGCCCGGAAGGAAAAGAGCAAAATCAACATCAAGATAAAAGCTGCCATGGTCACCTCCCCACGGGTCTCACCCACATCTGTGTCACCCAGTCCACGACCAAATGACAAGCGCAGTTTCTTTACGTGTCTCTAGGCTCCATGTGCCTCATCCAGGTCTCCTTCTGGCTCCATCCTGCTTCCTACCTCAGTCTCTTCTGCAGCTTCTCCTCTTCCTGCTCAGCTCCACCCTCCCTTGGGTGGGGCAGGGAACCTCCCCCTTTCCTGGGGACCACCCTGTTACAATTCTAGGAGGATGGTTTTATTTTTATTTATTTATTTTTTTCCCAAGAATTCTCTTTATTTTATAATTGTGACTTTCTTTTTAAAATTTATTTGTTATTATTTTTAAAATTTTATATATTTTTACATCATTTTTCATTTTTGCACAATGTATGCATTTTCATCTTGGTTATAGTCCCCATACAATTCCCACCCCCCTTGTTTTGATCCTACTCCCTCCCTCTCGCCCCCAGTGTGTCTCTGGTTTATAGTTGCTTGTTGATTTTGATTTTTACTTTATTATAATTAGTCTTTTTCCTGGTCCCTTATTTAGGTTTTCTAAATTCCTGCTATGAGTGAGAGCATCTGGTATTTTTTTTTTTTTCTTTCTGGCTTATTTTGCTGAGCATGATCCCTTCCAGCTCTATCCATGTTGCTGCAAATTGCATGAGTTAAACTTTTTTGCTTGCTGAGTAATGTTCCATGGTGTATATGTACCACATCTTCTTGATCCAGTCATCTATTTTTGGGCATTTGGGTTGTTTCCATAGTTTAGCTATTGTAAATAGTGCTGCTATAAACATAGGAATGCAGGTGCCCTTTTGAATTAATGATTCTGTGTCCTTTGGGTAAATACCTAGGAGTGGAATTGCTGGATCATATGGAAGTTCCATCTTTAGCAGGTTGAGGAATCCTAGGAGGATGGTTTTCTTTTCTTTTCTTTTTTTTTTTTTTATATTTATGAAATTTTTTTTTAAAAGATTTATTTATTTATTTACACAAGCACTGGGTACAGTCAGAAGTGCGGGAGGGTGAGAGAGTTCACCAGAGCCAGAGCGGAGAGCAGAACAGGCAGAGTGACGAAGTACACTGCTGAGGGGAGCAGCAGGCGGCAGGAGAGGTCTGCGTGCCATGTGGGACCCTCACCCAGTGGCCGGGGATTGAACCGGTGCTGCAGAGGCTGCGGGCAGCTTCACAACCCAGCGCTCAACTGCTGTGCCACCGGGGAAGCCCGGAGGATGGTTTTAGACAAGAGGAGGTAAGGGGTTTTCAGGGCACAGCTGAAGCTTCCTGGCAGACAACTGGAAAAGGGACCTGGAGCTCAGAAGAGAGTATAGGCTGGTTATGGGTGAAGTTTCTGAGTATGGGTCTGAGTTGCCAGGGAGTCTGTGGAAAAAGGGGAGAGGCTGGAGAGGACCAGTGTAGGAGTCCTGCTGGAAGCCAACCAGACACCATGTGAAACCCTGGACATCACTATGGTCTTTTCCTGTTAACTTGTGAGCACAGCACGGAGGGTCTGGCAGAGTGAAACAGTGGGACAGAAATAGCCCTGCCCATTTTTCAAAAAAGATTGATTTATTTATACATAAAAGAACTGGGGTACAGGCCAGAGGTGTGGGGGGTGAGAGGATTCACCAGAGACAGAGTAGGGAACAGAACAGGCAGATCTACTGAAATACACTGCTGAGGGGAGCAGCAGCAGCCAAGACAGGAGAGGTCTGCTGTGCCATGTGGGTCACCTCCCTGGCCGGGGATCCAACTCATGCTGCAGTGGCTGAGGATAGCCTCATAGGTTGTATCTTAACCCCTTGAGCCACCAGGGAGGCCCCACCCCTGCCCATTTTAAACAAGGAAAGAACCAAATTTTCATAAGTTGTCAAATTGTGCTTCCGAGCGCAGGCCTGCTGTCATCCAGGTTGGAGGTGACCTCTCACTGCCCAACAGAAGATAGCCAATGCGAGAGGGAGCCAAGATGTCTGGCTTATGGTTGGAGGGGCCACAATCAGAATGAGGGGCACTCAGCTGTGTAGCAGCTCTGGACTGAAATTCGAGATATTCCACAATTCAGCAGAAGGCCACCCATCAGATGCTGCCAGTTTGCAGGGTTTTTTTTTTTTCCAAGATTTATTTATTTATACAAGAACCGGGGTACAGGCCAGATGTGCGGAAGGGTGAGAGGATTCACCAGAGACAGAGTGGGGAACAGAACAGGCAGACTGATGAAATACATTGCTGAAGGGAGCAGTGGGTAAGACAGGAGAGGTCTGCTCGCCATGTGGTTTGCTCCGAGGTCGAGGCTGGCAGGGATCGAACCCGCACTGCAGAGGCTGTGAACAGCTTCACAGCGCTGTGCTCAACTGCATGCGCCACCAGGGAGGCCCCCAGTTTGCAGTTTTAAAATACTTTCTGTCCAAATGCCCATCCCCTGAGAGATAGATGTGAGAGCCTGGCCTCCAGTCTCCTACCCAGCGACCTTGCATGAAACCGGTCTCTCAAACAATGGTGGCTGGTCGCCGGCCTCTGTGCCCCAGAGTTGGGGCCTACATGGACAACACAGGGGTGGCACAAACAGTGCAAGATGGATGGCACAGACAGTGCAGTAGCCTCAAGGTCTGAGAAAAGGCGACTGGCTTTACTTGTTTCTATTTCAGTGGGTGGTGGGAGCTGGATTGGGAGGAGCCAGGCAGCAGAGGGGTATGGGATGAGACTAGCTTGGAGCTCCCTGGGAAACTGTGACTGGAGAAAGAAGCACTCACCTTCCTCAACATGGTTCACAGTACCCCTGGCAGCTGGTTAGAAGTGCCGACCATGGGGTCCACTGCCACCTGCTGAAGAAGAATCTTCATTTTAAGGAGACCCCTGGGGGATTCCATGTGCATTATGGTCTGAAAAGTCATGGAGCAGAGACAACAGGGCTCCTATAGGTGGCCTTTCAGCATGGGGGTGCAGCTAGTGAGTTTGAGGTCATGGAGGCAATAAACATGAAGAAGTGAAGATTCTGGTGTGCAGCTGAACTGAGGGGTGTTGTGGTGCACGCTGATGGCTGTGTGGGAGTTGTGGTGTGGAGGAGTTGTAGGGGGACTCAGCGATGTAGTGCTTCTCTGTCCCATGCTGAAGTCTCCCTGGGGAGTATCCTTTGATGTGCCCCCCTGAGGAGAGCAGGGTGTGTTGAGGTGTTGCATGTCTCTGTGTGTGAGGGTGTTGGCATGTGTGAGGGTGAGGAAGGGGCAGAGTTGATGCGAATCTTTTGTGGATCTTGTATGTCAAAACGGCCAACTGAAATTTCACATGTGCATGTCCCAAGGTCAAGTTCATGTGCAAGTTGGGAATTGTGAAGGTTTGGGGCTCAGAAAATTGCCCGAAGGGTGAAAAGTTTGTCTCCAGACCTTAGAGAACTCAGAGTGCATGTCCACACCCCACCCCAAACTCTTGATCCCCTGATAAGGAGTGGATTCCAGCGGGTTGTAATTACACATGACTGCCACGAGGTGGCAACGCCGGCCCGGCATTGGGGTCGCGCTTGGGTTCCGCCTGCGGAGTTGAGATCCGCGAAGGACAGCGATCCGCGCCAGGGGCGAGGCACCCCAGGGAAAGCACCAAGCGGCCTGACTTGACTCCCGAAAGGGAGCAGAAGGGCAAAGCCAGGGGTAGGCTGAGGCCAGTGGTGTGGGTGCGGGCTAGGGATCCCTCCCCGGCCGGCAATTTCCCAGGGGGGCACATCATCGAAGGCCTCATCCTAGCCTGACTCTTGGGAGTAAGGAACGGATTGGGGATGGGGAGGGAGTGGTGGGTCCCCTGCGCAGAGACTAGGGGTGTGACAGGAGGATTGGAAAGAGGACCTGGCAGTCACATTCAGGGTGTCTTTTAAAAAAACTTTATTATGAAAGTAATTTTGGAAAATTACTGAAAACGGGGTAAACAGCCTGCCTCGCCTATTAATGCAGCTGCTTTTTGCATTTGTTCTATTTCCTTCTCTGAGCTCTTTTTATACATTGAAAGCCACAACTGTGTATGCTATACAGAGCACTCGTCCTCCTGACGTCACAGACACTTTCCACAGCGCATCCTGTATTGATTTCCTAGTGTTGCCCTAACAAAGTAATGCAAACTGGGCGGCTTAAAATAGCAGAAGTTTATTATCTCAGAGTTGCTGAGTGTAGGAATCCAGGGTCAAGTTGTGCATGGGACTAAGCTGCCTCAGAGACCTGTAAGGGAGAACCCTCCTTCCCCTCTTCTAGCTTTTGGTGTTTGCTGGCGTCCTGAGGACTCTGGGCTTGGTCCCTGGCCCACTCTAATCTCTGCTCCGTGGTCAAGTGGTTGTCTTTGCCCTGTGTGTCTGTCTCCTTAAAATGCCACTGGTCATATTGGATTAAGTGTCCCTCTCTTCAGGAGCCTCCCTCGTGATGCAGGGGTTAAAGTCAGTGCTATCAAGCTATCACCAGCCACTGAAGCATGAGTTCAATACCTGGCCAGGGAGGTGACCTGCACAGTGCAGCAGACCTCTCCTGTCTCACCCGCTGCTCCCCTCAGCAGTGTATATCAGTGGATCCCTCTGTTCTGCTCCCCACTCTGTCCCTGGTGAACCCTCTCACCTCCTGCACCCCTGGCCTACACGCCAGTTCTTGTATGCATACATACATAAATTAAAAAAAAAACCCCAAAAAAGTATCCTATTTGGTGGGACATTATCTGAACTTATTACATCTGCAAAGACGTATTTCCAAATAAGGTCACCTTCTGAGGGACAGGTGGTTAGGGCTTTAACAAATCTCGTGGGTGACACAATCCAACCCACTATGCTTCCTAATTGTGCCTTTTAGTGACCACCTAAGATTTCAACAAGGGTAAATTTCTTTCATTTATTTAATTTTCTATGGTCAAACACTTGATTTGCATCCAGTTTTTATATGATCATAAACAATGATGTAATTAGCATTTTACACACAAAGATTTTCCTCATATTGTTGAATAACTTCCTTGGTGGCAAAATAGTCCAGAAATGGAATGTCGATCAACATTTATGAAAGGTTTTAATTATATTATTGGTTTGAGTTAAGAGATATGGGATCGGGGAAGCACAGAGACACAGAGTAAAGAAAAAGAAAAATCACCCCGAGGCCCATCAGCCAAGATTGCTTGTGCCAGTTTGCTGTGTATTTTTTCATATGTACTTACTCCCCTTATATTTCCCTGGTTGAGGTCTCATTGCAAGTAATATTTGGTTCTTTTTGAGTTTGCTTTTTTCCCTTTATATTCCACAAATGAATAAAGTCATCCAATATTTATCTTTCGCCTTCTGACTTATTTCACTCAGTATTTCCATGCATGGTCCGTCATGTGTGAAATGACAGGATTTCATCTTCCTTTTTTTTTTTTTTAAAGATTCATTCATTCATTCATTCATTCATTCATTCATTTATTTATTTATTTATTTATTTATACAAGAACCGGGGTACAGGCCAGATACGCGGGAGGGTGAGAGGCTTCACCAGAGACAGAGTGGGGAACAGAACAGGCAGATTGACTGAAATACACTGCTGAGGGGAGCAGCGGGCGAGTCAGGAGAGGTCTGCCATGCCATGTGGGACCCTCGCCGGCCGGTAGGGATCGAATCAGCGCTGCAGAAGCTGCAGACAGCTTCACAGCGTGGCACTCAAACGCCTGCGCCACCAAGGGAGGCCCTCATCTTCCTTTTTAATGGCTGTGTTGTGTTCCATAGCACACAGGCTTCTTTCCCTTAATGTTGAATCCTAGGCAGGTCGTCATCTTATAACTTCACAGTCATCTTTCAGGTGACTGCCTGAGGTTACTTTGTAGGAATATTTCAAAATTTCATATGTATGATGTGGGCCTCCCTGGCGGCCTAAGGGTTAGGTCTCAGCACTATCACTTTGATGGCCTGAGTTCAAACCCCGGCCAGGAAGCTAACCCACACAGTGAAGCAGCTCTTCTACGCCAAAAAAAAAAAAAAAAAAAAAAAAAAAGAGAAAAAAGAAAAAAAAAAGTATGTTTAAAACGAAACAAAACAAAAACAAAAATTCATTCTCCTGTGATTTTTTCCATGGCTTTGACTCATGTAGATCTCGTCCTTCCAGGGGTCATTCTATTTCTTCCTGGTTTTCTTTTATTAAAGATTTATTTATTTATGCATACAAGGGCTGGGGTACAGGCCAGAGGTGTGGGGGGTGAGAGGATTCACCAGAGACAGAGTGGGGAACAGAACAGGCAGACTGACTGAAATACACTGCTGAGGGGAGCAGCGGGCAAGACAGGAGAGGTCTGCCTTGCCATGTGGGTTGCTCCCTGGCTGGGGATGGAACTCATGGTGCAGTGGCTGGTGATAGCTTCATAGTGTCTCATCTTAACCTCTTGCGCCACCCAGAGAGGCCCTATTTTCACATTTAACTCTTTGAACTACCTGGAAATTATTTTGGTGACTGGTAGGGGGAATAGGGAGGGAGAAGAGGCAGAAAGGGATACTAGGCAGCTGCAGGGAGCCCTCCTTTGTGACATAGGGGCTCCAAGGCTTCCACTGTTCACCCTCAATCCTCCCTGCAGCTGACTCAGGTGATGGGGAGGGTGGGTGTGTGCCCCAAGTCCTGGGTGACTGGAGGTAATGGCCTGGTAAGATCATGTTGGCCTTGGTGTAGGAAAGATGATGTAGGAAGGATTCCAGAGCAGACCTGCCAAGGGAGGGACTGGGGGGGCAGGGGTGTTCCTGTCTGCCTCCTGCTGCCTAATCCACCTCTGTATCAGCCCCCACTTCCCCCTTTTTATAAATGATTTTTACGTGTATTTTTTTGGGCTGTGCTTCTGCTACACTAGAAGCTTCTAGAGGGCCCCTGCTTCATCTGTCTGGCTCCCAAGTCTGTTCTCCGTGCCTGGAGCAGGGGCTGGTGTAGAGGAGGTGCTTGGGGAATGTTGGCTGAATGGCTGAAAGGAAGTGACTGGCTCTCGCTGTGGCCCCCTGGGGTGTGGGCATGTGGGAAACCAGGAGAAGTTGTCTCTCTGAGCTCTCTGCTCCACTGCCTGTGGGCAGATTGCTGGATGAGGGACTCAAGGCCTGAACCCCCCAATCTGAGGATCCGGAACCCCATGGTTTGATTTTAGGATCTGCATTGCAATGGGATCAGGGAGGCTGAGGGACAGATATGCTCTGTGGCTGAAGCTGGAGAAGGGCCAGGCAGGCTGGGCCAATCTCTGGCCCTAAGGGATGTACTGGGAGGCAGGACTGAGCCTTGGAGGCGGCTGTGCTTGGTGAAGTTTTGTGTCTCTGGGGCTCTGAGACATCCATTACAGACAGGAGGAGAAGTAATTAAGACAGAGAGCAGCAGGGGTGGAGGGAGGGGAAGCTGCTTTTCTCAGGAGGCTCTCGGTGCAATTAATGACAGGGAAGGGGAGAGCAGTGCTCAGCCGGGGAATATGGGTAATAAAGACAGCTTCAGGGCCACAGTCACCTATGTCTGTGCCGACCCACATAGGAGTCCCACTGAAGAGCTCAGGACAGCCCCAGACCAGACTGAGACTGAGCCCCAGTATTGCTGTTTATTGGCTGTGCAACCGGAGACAGGTCGCTTAAACTCTCTGAACCTCAGTTGCCTTATCAGTAGACTGGAGCTAGTAACAGGGCCCCCGCTGGACTGCTATGGGGATCTTAGCTGTGTGTCTAGCATGAGGATGCACATATAGCTGGGATTCAAAAATAGCTGGGGGGTTGGGCCTCCCTGGTGGCACAAGGCGTTAAGTCTCAGCACTATCAAGCTATCAGCAGCCACTGTGGCACGAGTTTGATCCCCGGCCAGGGAGCTGACCCACATGGCACAGCAGACCTCTCCTGTCTCCCTGCTGCTGCCCTCAGCAGTGTATTTCAGTAGATCCACCTGTTCTGCTCCCCACTCTGTTTGGTGAATCCTCTCACCCTCCCTGCCCCTGCACCTCTGGCCTACACCCAGTTCTTGTATGCATAAATAAATAAAAATAAATCTTTTTTAAGAATTAAAAATAAATAAAATGGGGGCCTCTTATTTTCTTGTTGATTTGTAGTTACACTTCAGGTATCCCAGATCTTAATACTTCTTTGGTTATCAGTGGATATGTTTTCTTAGGTGAGGCTTGCAGTTAATGTAGTGTTTCATTGTACAGAGACACTTAATTTTAATTTAGTCAAATTCATAAAAATTTTCTTTGTATTTCATTTGTTTTTTATTTAGAAGGGCCATCTCTTTTTCATTTTAAAAGTCGTATGATCACTTTTCTTTAAATTTAGGAGAGGAAAAGTTGTACCTGGTACTACCAGATTTAATTAAGAGCAAAATGGAGATTTAATGATCCCACCAGGTCCTGATCTAGACGAGAGACAATTAATTTCAGTCCTCAGAGCCCATTGGGAGCCCAGGGTGGGGGGCAGGGCACAGAAGTTGGGGCACAGAGATGTGCCTGGGAGGGCTCTTGGCACTGTGCCTCAGTTTCTTCATTTGTAATTGCCAAGTCTCTTAGGAAGAGGCAGCAGCAGGTGTAGCCTCTCTGTTCAGACAGCACAGGGTTCACATTCGCGTGCTATTTCCTAGGTAAGTGCTTTCCGCCTCTGTAAAGTGGGGATAGTAGCAGCGCCTCCCTTGCTGAACTGCTGGAGAAATCAGACGATGGTAAAATTTCTCTGGCGGATCTGCGTCTCAGTTAAGCCTGGACAGTGCTTGTTATTGGCCAGTGGTTCTTACTGCCCGGCAGTTATTATTAATGGTATTGGTGGTGGTGGTGCTAGTAGGAGTTTTCAGGAATTTCTGAGGGGTCTGGTTCCCACCTGCTGGGAAAGATCCAGAGGTGGGTCCCTGGTTGTGTAGATGGCCACAAGCGGCAGGAGGTGGACACGGGCAGCCAGGACTGAAGGCCACAGTGGGGCCCGAACTGGAAGGGAGAGGCTGACTGAGGCAGGATGGTAGCCGCGGGGAGCCCGGCTGGGAGTGCGCTGCCCCGGCCCCAGCCCCCAGTCTGCAGGGGAGGCCAGTGCCCGTCATTTCTCCAGATCTGCAGGGTGATCAGAGATGCGGGTGGTTGGAGTGGCGGTCCCCTCGGCTGTCTCCTGTCCTTATCAGCGGGGGCCGGATGGCCGGCGGGCTAGGGTTCCCGGGCTGGTACTAATGGGGGCTAGAAGCGGGAGGCCACGCTGTTCCGGCAGTCAGCAGGCGGGCCGCAGGCAGTGTTTGTGGAGATAAGGTGGAGGCTCTGTACACACTGGCCACTTAGCTGCGCAAACACCCTTGCTCTCCTAGGGAAGCCAGGCGGGCGGGCACCGCCGAGCATCCCCAGACGGGAACAGGTGTGACGGCTGCCAGACCTGCATAGTGTGGGATGAGGGGTGGGAAGGGGTGTGGAGTGGGCGCATGGGCACGCCCCTGGGGTTGCCAGGTACCCAAGTGTGCACCTGTCAGTGTGCGGGGACATGCTCGCGCGTGGGTCTGAGCGGACGCTGCCTTGCTGTGCAGCATCTGGGTCCCACAGTGAGCTGGGGGCTGAGCTTGTGGTCTGTGGGCAGTGGGTGCTCCAGGGGGTGTGTGAGGGACTCTTCCTGGGCAGTGAAAGCCCTCACACCCTGCAGTGTCCCCAGGGATCTATCCACTACACCCTGACAGGCTCCCCACTCCTTCCCTTGTGTGAGCGCCCAGACCCCTGAGTTCCAGAAGGGGGAGGCTCAGGCCACCCGTGTCCCGGAAGGACCGGGTCTGTGTGATGCTGACTGCGTCCCAGAGCTGGGTCTAGGGCAGGCAGGGGCCAGACCCCTCATGCCTCCTTCCTCCCAGGGCTCCACACCCCAAATCCTCTGGGGCCCTGATCCTTCTCTCCCAGATGCCTTCAGGATCTGTTGCTGGAGGCTAAAGACTTGGAACCACCAGCTCCTTCTCCCTCTTAAGGCAGCCCTTGCTGGTGGTTGTCTGAGCAAGAAACCATCTTCTCTGAGACAGATGAGCAGCTGCCCATGGGCAGGAAGCCGGCCCTGCCTAGCCTGGTCACAGGCATCCACCCATCCCCAGCTGAGCGCAGAACCAGTCTGGTCTAGCTTCAGGCATAGACCTCATAGATCTCATAGATCACTGAGATCTCATCAGCTTGAAGGACTGTCCAGACCTGTCCTGTCTTGACAGTTCCTGCTGCATGCCCAAATTTACTTCCCCTACTAAGCCTGTTTCGCCTCTTACCACCTTGCTTAAACTTTTTCTGATTTTGCCTGACTCCAGCCTGGAAGATAAGACTGCCGGGTACTAGTGTTTGGGTTGTTCCCTGCACGAGACCATCAAATCTCAGGGCTACTGTCTGTGAACTGGGGTCTCATTTCTCTCTTCATCTAACACACATTTCCAGAGGCTTTTCTTTGGCCTGACATTGAGCACGAGGCCAGGATGGCGAGGAATGTCAAGGGCACTGTAAGCAAGGTGCCCACAGTCCAGGGGGCAGGTGGACAACACCTCTGCTCTTTTAATGGAGAGTGCTAAGGGCCATGTTGTGGGGAGCACAGGAGGGGCCCTGACCCAGCCAGGAAGTGGGAGTGGGGGCGACCTCCACAATTCCCCCTACCTTTCTAAGAGCAACTGAAAATAACAGGTGTGAGTGGGGCTTCCAAACAGCAGGTACTGCTCAGTAGCTTTTCACTTTTCTCTCTGAGCTACAGACTGGCACTGGGGTGTGGGGTGCACACAGGAAGAAGGTGACCTTGCCAGCAGGAGAGGTGGTGGTGGGGGGGTGGCGGGGGCTGTAAATATTGCTAGAATCCAAGGACACCATTCCGGAGAAAAATGTGCTTCATGCAAATGTTACCATGTCATTTCAAGGGGTTCACAGACTCCTGAAGTCCAAGGAAGGATCATAGAGAAAATCTCCTTTGGGCGAGCGTGGTTTTTAGGAACCCCCAGGCTCTGGGACAGCAGTTTCAAGAGGTTTTCTTGAATGGCCCACTCTGGTGCAGGGACTTTAAGCAGGAAGACCCCTGAGGCAGTGGCAGACATGACTCAAGCTGGCTGAAACTTCAAGGGACCCCAGAGCAGGTGGCAGGGGGGCGGCGCAGGACACAGCAGGGGCAGAAGAAAGTGGACAGAGGGTAGGGGAGGACGAGGCAGGGAGGGTCAAGGGACAGGCAGGTCTGCAGTGCCCGTGGTGGGGTGGGTAGGTATCAGAACAGTGCCCTCCAGCTCGGGGCAGCACCCCACCCCTGCATCCTATAAGAGGTGAAAAGTTGTGGTGCAACAGGGTGTCAAGGAGGGACCCAAAGAACCCACAGTTCCATGGGGCTGTCCTGGCCTCAGCTGGCCTTGTTCCCCATGGGAGGCTCCAAGAGAGCAGAAGATGAATTAGTTTCTTGTTTTCTCCTCTCTGCTGTCACCCCCCCACCCCTGCTGATGGATGGCACACGCTGAGTCACACTAATGGCTTTCCACGGCCCTCTTGGAACTAATGACATTGGTAGCAGTGATTGAGTAAATGAGCCCACACCGCTCTATTAGTGCCATCCTGCTCCCCACTGGGGAGCCAGAGAAGGCTCGCAGGCCCTGGGGGCATGGGGTGGGGTGAGGATGGAGCCTGCCATCTGGGCTGGGCAAGGGATGTGGCAGGGGAGGGAGGGAGAAGTGGGGGGAACGTGAGGGAAGCACTGGGTGAAAGAGAGGACAACATGTACAAAGGGAGTTGGTGAGAACTGTGGGGAGAGTCGTGGAGCTGCAGGAGGCAGAGACATGGAGAGAAGAGAAGGACACTTTGGACTAGGGGGGGAGGAGAGAGGGGCATCCTTAATACCAAGCACTGAGGTACAAAGATAGAAAGCCCAGAACTTGGTCTTGAGGACACCACAGTTTGGATGGGGAAGGAGACAGATATATTCCCTATTTTAGTTGTCAAAGAAGGCTGAACATGGATTTTCTTATTTATTCCCTTTTTACAGGGAGGTTCAGAGAGGTCACGCAGCTTTCCCAAAGTCACACAGCTGAGAAATGCAAGTGAGATTCAGGTCCAGCGCAGTGGGACTCCAGGATCCAGGCTCCTGGGTTTGCAAGTGGCAAGCGGAGGCCTGATTAGAACACACAGGGACAGATGAGTCCGGGTTGACTGGTTTGCACTGTTGGTGGGATGGCTTGGTGGGTAATGGAGGTGCCAAAGCCCCCTTGTATCTGGATTTCAACAAGGCACTTGACAAAACTCTCTCCTGGTCTCCTGTGGACACCAGAGTGATATGTGGGCGAAATGGCTCAATGGCTGGAAGAATTTCTAGTTAGGTTATGGGGCTGGTTCTAAGACAGTTGATGGCAGAGTTGAGGCTCTGGGCTGAGACAGCGACTTTGCTCTGTGGGACTCTGGCCTTGGTTCTCTTCTGTTCAACTCCCCCTCACTTTCCCTCCCTTGTGTTTGTTTTTTATTACCCAAGTAATATATGCCTGCTGTAGGAAAAAATAAACCCTAGATAAGCAAAAAAGAAAGAAAAAGTAGCTTAAATCTCATTAACGAGACTCACTGAACAGTCTCAACTTGCTGTAACTTGGAAAGTTTTCATCATGAAATGTTGGAGAAAAAAACATCCCACTGTAAAAGGTAACCCGCTGTTCACATTTAGGGTACATCCTGTCCATCTCTTTATGGCATATAATAGCAACAAAATGTAGCATTTTATTGGGCACTTACATTGAGCTGAGCATCTTACAGGAATTGTATCATTAAATCCTCATAACCCTTTACAGGCCTTTTATGATGCACTTTTCACAGTTGACAAAGCCCAGGCTCAGGGACAAACAGTTTGCTCTGGCCTCAGAGGCTGGCCCAGCAAAATCAGAGCTTCTTTTGGAGGCCACTGTTCACAAGTATGCCTGGGACCCAATCCAAGGCAGCCCCCTCCCCTTAACCTGGGGAGCTGTTTTTGCAGGATGATCATGAATCCTCACCTCTCCTCTGCTTGCATAGACTCTTCTGGGGATACCTCACCTAGGATGTGACTCCTCAGAAGGCACAGACCCCAGGAAAGCTGAAGATGCTCCTGGGAGTTAGGCAGCTCCAGCAGGCCTTCAGTAGAACAGGCAGATCTACTGAAATACACTGCTGAGGGAAGCAACGGGCAAGACTGGAGATGGCTGCTGCGCCATGTGGATCAGCTCCCTGGCCAGGGATCAAAATCATGCTGTAGTGGCTGGTGATAGCTTGATAGTGCTGAGATTTTTTTAAAAAGTGTTTATTTATTTATGCATACAAGAGCTGGGGTACGGACCAGAGGTGCTGGGGGTGAGAGGATTCACCAGGGACAGAGTGGGGAGCAGAACAGGCAGACTGACTGAAATACACTGCTGAGGGGAGCGGTGGGTGAGTCAGGAGAGGTCTGCTGCGCCATGTGGGTAGCTCCCTGGTCAGGGATCGAACTCGTGCTGCAGAGGCTGCAGACAGCTTCATAGGTTGCATCTTAACCCCTTGCGCCACCATGGAGGCCTGATGGCTCTGAGATTTTAACCACTGCGCCACCAGGGAGGCCACTAACGAACACTTTTTTGAAAGCTCACTATTTGCCAGGCCCTGTTGTAAGCACTTTAGAGATACTAACTTTTTGATTTTAAAATTATCACCCAGTAAAGTGGACTTTTCTTTCTTTTTTTTTTTTTTAAAGATTTATTATTTATTTATTTGTACAAGCACTGGGTACAGTCAGAAGCGCGGGAGGGTGAGAGAATCCACCAGAGCCAGAGCGGGGAGCAGAGCAGGCAGAAGGACCGAAGTGCACTGCTGAGGGGAGCAGTAGGCGGCATGAGAGGTCTGCGCGCCATGTGGGACCCTCCTCCGGTGGCCGGAGCAGCAGGGGATCGAACCGGCACCGCAGAGGCCGCGGGCAGCTTCGCCACCCAGCGCTCAACCGCTGCGCCACCGGGGAGGCCCGGACTTTTCTTTTTGTTGGTGCACAGTTCTGAGTTTTAACACGTGCATAGGTTTCTGTAAACACCTCCAGCTCAGGGTTCAGAAGGCTTACATCCCCCCACAGGATTCTCCAGTGCAAGCTCTTCCTATTCCTCCTCCCAGCTCTAATCTTTGGCAACCATTGATCTGTTCTCCATCATTATAGTTTTATCTTTTGAGAATGTCATAGAAATGAATTATAACCTTTTTAGACAGACTCCTTTACTCAACCTAAGCCTTTGTGATTAATCCAATTTGCTCTGTGTATCAACAGCGCCTTTCTTTTAATGGCTGAGCAGTAAATATTCTGATAAACGCCTGTACCATGGTCTGTTTATTTAGTCAATCATTGCACAGCAAGGGAATTGTCTCCAGTTTGGGGCAATTATGACCAGTACAACTCTGCATAGGCTTTTGTAGGCACTTATATAATAATTTTTGTAGGGCAAATACCATGCTTTTGGATTTCTGGGTCATATGTAATTGTGTGTGCAATTTTAGAAAATTGCCAAAATGTTGTCCAGAGTGGCTGAACCATTTTGTATTTTCGTCCTCAGTAATCAAGAATTCTAATTGTTCTACATCCTCTTAGCTCTTGGTATTAGCAATATTTTTTCTTTAGGCCATATTAGATGTGTCATGGTATCTCAATCCTGATTTTGATACAGGGCAGCAAAGGGCACTAAAACTGGCCAAGGACACTAGCCAAATAGTTTATTGGTCACTATCTGAGTTCTTTACCTGCACACACAATTGCAAGACTACTCAGGTTCAGAGAGCAATAATGGAATTTATTTAACAAAACAGGGGAAAACAAAGAGTTACTGAGGTCAAAACTGGCCATTTAACTCACATGAAGCAGTGCCCAGTGTTTTTAAAGTCCTAAACATAAACACTCCCAATATGGCGTCTTCCCAACACTGAGGACCTGGAGCACCATGTGACAGCCAGACTATAGGTGGGGTTCCAACTCCCAAAGACAACAGAAGACACAATAGGAGGTGCTCCCTGGATCTGCCGATATGCACAGCACCAGACAAGCAACACTCAAAACAGCAGCTGCAGCAGCTGAACCACCCGACAAACGGCCACACTCACGCAGCTCAGTGAGGTGCCTGCTCCAGGTCTCTGCCTTCCCTGCCAGGCTGTAACAGCAGCAAAAGTGGGAACAGTTTTAGTTGCTCAGCCACCTGCAAAGCTTCTGAACTTTTCCTCTCTGAGGTTGGCTGCTGGAAGCCTTTCCACATCCTTCAGAAGCCCACAACAGCCTTCTGGAAGATTGGTACAGTGGGGGCCGAAATTGCTGACCCTGGAATCGCTGAAGAGGTGAAAACGCTGAATCCCAAACACCAAATGCTCAAAAGCTGAACACTGAATCTTGGGGGCTGCTTCTGCAGTCCCTTATATTTCCTATCAGAGTCTCCACCCCAAAATGCAATACTTTGCTCTCATTTTCCCTGGAGCTATCTATCCTCACCAGCAACCCCTCCAGAGGGTGCCAGCTGTAACAGTCTTTGGCTTCAGCCACAAGTTACAGTTTTAGTCTGTCTGGTGACGTTGAACAACTACTCATGAGCTTATTTGCCACCTTTATATTCTCTTTCGTGAAGAGAAGAGCCCCAAAATGGATCTTCTGCCCGTTAAAAAAAATTGTGTTGTTGGTTTTCTTACTGTCAAGATTGAAGGGTTGTATTCTGGATTGAAGTCTTTTTTTTTTTTTTTAAGATTTATTTATTTATGCACACAAGAACTGGGGAACAGGCCAGAGGTGTGGAGTGTGAGAGGATTCACCAGAGAGAGAGTGGGGAACAGAACAGGCAGACTGACTGAAATACACTGCTGTGGGGAGCAGCAGGCAAGACAGCAGAGGTCTGCTGCGCCATGAGGGTAGCTCCCTGGCTGGGGATTGAACTCATGCTGCAGAGGCTGCAGATAGCTTCATAGGTTGTGTCTTAACCCCTTGCGCCACCAGGGAGACCCTGGATTGAAGTCTTTTAATGGAAATGTGATTTGCAACTATTTTCTTCCAGTCCGTAGCTTGTCTTTCATTTTCCTAACAGGATCTTTCACAGACCAGAGGTTTTTGATTATGATGACGTCTAATATATCCATTTTTTTCTTTTTTGTCTTGTGCTTTTGGTATCCTAAGAACTTTTTGCCTACACTGAGGTTATTAAGATTTTCTCCATGTTTTCTAAAGCTTTATAGTTTTACATTTTACTTTTAGATATACTATCCATTTTGAATTAAATTTTGTGATAGATCTGAAGTGTGGGTGGAAGTTTTTTGTTTTTGTATTTTTGTATGTGAACATTCAATTGAATGTTGAAGCACCATTGGAAAAGGCTGTTCTTTCTCTATTCAGTTGCCTGTACACCTTTGCCAGAAATCAATTTGCCATACTTACGTGGGTCTGTTTTCTGGGCCTTCTATCCTTTCCATTGATCTCCAAGTAGCTATCATCTCACCAAGTCCACGATCAAGGCACGGGCAGGTTCAGGAATTGGTGCGGGTCTGTTTCCTCCTGGTTACTAAAAAGCCATCTTCTCGCTGTCCTGAAGCTGGGGGAGGTCTGTGCTGCCGCCAGGTAGTGTCAGAACTGAACTGAATCGTGAAACGCCTGGTTGGTGTCAGGAGAATCCGAGAAGGTTGTGGGTGCTGGAAAATACCACAAAAGACAGACAGCAGGTAGACCACACCCTCAGGGGACATGTGCTTCTCCCTCCTGGCCAGGCATGGCCGTGTGACTGAGCTGAGGTCACTGGGGTCGGAAGAGAGAAGTGATGTGAGCTGCTGCCCATCATCCTTTAAAAGGAAGATACTTGCTCTCTCCTTCCTCTTGTCTCATTCCCATGAGCTGGAGTGTGTGTGTGTGTGTGAGTGAACATTCTTCAGCCATGCAGGCGGGTACAACAACATTGGGGGCCCAGGTAGAAGGTGCTCCTGGGATCCTCGTGGGTCAGAACCAACTGTACTCCGGGATCAGCTGCCAGCTGGGACCCTCCAAGGGGAGAGAAAGTTCAGTGGTATTTAAGCTGAGGTACTTTGGTCTCTGCTGAGGCAGCTGCACCAGTGTGTTCTCCCGTGTTCATTGATCCCTTGCTAAGGTGCCCGCAACACGGTGCGAACAGCTCCCACTGACCTGGCTCACCCATGCTCCACTTGCCCGCTTGCCCTCCACGGTGCTTTGCACACAGTGAGGGATCACGGGAATCGTGCCCCTGCCGGCTTCCCTACCCTTGGTCTGCGGAGATGGACCTTCAAAGCCTGATATACCTTCGGGTGGATGCAGTCACTTTTCAAAGATGTCAACTATTTCTTTTTCATTTTGCTTCTTTCTGGGCAGCGTCAGCGTAAGAGGATATGTGCCATCGCAGTGGCCAATATTCCCTGGGCGGCAGCCAGTACTCAAGGCCATGCGGGGTTTCACAGACACCCTAAATGAGACGCCTGAGCAGTGACAGAGCAGAGCATCCGCTACCTAACTGCTGTCGACAGGCATTGATTTTTCTGCTACCCTCTCTGGAGGATTTTTTCAACTGGATGGATCAGAGGCTGTCAGTTCAAATGGACATAACTGGAAATTATTCTTGGGTGAAACATGTTTGCAGCCTTGAGGTGCTAGGGGTGTGTGTGTGTGTGTGTGTGTGTTCCTGTGTTACCATCATCTCTTTGCTGCCTGATTGCAGTAAATCCCGAAGTGGCCTCCCTCCTTCTGACCTTGCCCCACTTCTTCAGTCTATTTTCAGCAGCCAGAGTTCTTTTAAAACATAAGTCATCTTACCATCTTACACCAGTGAGAATGGCACATATTAAAAAAACTAGCAACAACAAATGTTGGCGAGGGTGTGGAGAAAAAGGAACTCTCCTGCACTGCTGGTGGGAGTGCAAACTGGTCCCACCACTATGGAGAGCTGTGTGGAGATTTCTGGACCTACTAAACATAGAGCTTCCATATGATCCAGCAATTCCACTCCTAGGTATTTACCCAAAGGACACAGAAACATCCATTCCAAAGAGCACCTGCACCCCTATGTTTATAGCAGCACTGTTTACAATAGCTAAGCTTTGGAAACAGCCCAAATGCCCCAAAATAGATGACTGGATCAAGAAGATGTGGTACATAGACACCATGGAATATTACTCAGCATTCAAAAAAGGTAAACACATGCAATTTGCAGCAACATGGATGGCGCTGGAAGGGATCATGCTCAGCAAAATAAGCCAGAAAGAAAAAGAAAAATACCGGATGGTCTCACTCATAGCAGGAATCTAGAAAACTTAAATAAGGGACCAGGAAAATGAATAACTATAAGAAAGTGAAAATCAAAATCAACAAAAAATTATGAACCAGAGACACTCTTTGGGGGGTGGGGGGTGGGAGGGGAGGGATTGGGGTCAAAATGGGGGGGTTGCAATTGTATGGGGAATATAAAAATAAAATCTATTATTTAAAAAAAAAAAAACAAAAAACATAAGTCATCTCATGTTATTCCTCTGACCAAAATGTTCACCTCATGCCGAGCAAAAGTTGAGTCCCTGTGGCCACCTAGGAGGCCTGGGTGGTCATTCACAGCTGCCTTCCTGGCCTCCTCTCCCCCTAACTCTCCATTGCTCATGCCACTCCAGCCACATGGACCTCCCTGGCATTCCTCAGGGCCTTTGCACTTGCTCTTTCTTCCTCTTGGAACATTCTTCCCAAGTTAGACTCATAGTTTGCTTCCTAATTTTCTTCAAACATCACCTTATGAGTGAGGCCTTCTTTAACTCTCCAACATAAAATGAGCTCCCACACCCCAGCACTCTTTTACCTCCTTACCTTGTTTTTTTTTTTTTAAAGATTTATTTATTTATTTATACAAGCACTGGGTACAGTCAGAAGCGCGGGAGGGTGACAGAATTCACCAGAGCCAGAGCAGGGAGCAGAACAGGCAGAGTGATGAAATACACTGCTGAGGGGAGCAGCGGGTGGCAGGAGAGGTCTGCGCGCCATGTGGGACCCTCGCCTGGTGGCCGGGGATTGAACTGGTGCTGCAGAGGCTGTGGGCAGCTTCGCAGCCCAGCGCTCAACTGCTGCACCACCAGGGGAGACCCCTTTACCTTGTTTTTTTTTTTAAGATTTATTTTATTTTTATGCATACAAGAGCTGGGGTACAGGCCAGAGGTATGGGGGAGAGGGGAAGAGGATTCACCAGAGACAGAGTGGGGAGCAGAACAGACAGACTGACTGAAATACACTGCTGAGGGGAGCAGCGGGCGAGTGAGGAGAGGTCTGCTGCGCCATGTGGGTTGCTCCTTGGCTGGGGATCAAACCCATGTTGCAGTGCTGCAGTTAGCTTCATAGGTTGCATCTTAACCCCTTGCACCACCTTACCTTGTTTTTTTGGGGGCCATCAGACATACTGCGTTCTTCCTTGTTTATTCATTTATTTTCTATTCCTGCCACTAGAATGTAAGCTCCCAAGGGCAAGAAATTTACCTCCTTGTTCACTGCTCTATCCCCAGAGCCTGGCACAGAACAGTGTCTGGCACATAGTAGGGGCTTAATAGGTGCTGCTGAGTGAGGATTGGGTCCCTCCTGCTGCATGGCAACTGGGTGTCTATAGGATTCTGGGCATGTGGCCTTGGGGGGGCAGGCAGGGGCCCAGTGTGGCCTGGTGCTTGCTATACCAAAGAGAGGCCTGTGGCTGGGGGGGCGGGGGAAGGTGGTGGCTGAGCCTCTGGGGTGGGTGGTATGAGCACCCTACCTTGATGAGCGACCCTGGAGTTAGGGTCCAAGTCCATGGCTTCCCTGACCCTTCGTGGCCTTTCTAGATACTCTCAGAATGGGGATCAAGGGAACCCCAGTGGTTCTGTGCTCCCTATCCTTTGAGGACAAGTTGGAGATGGGTGTTGCTTCCAAGTCCATAAATAACATTTTGGAAGTTTCTCCCCTTACAGACGACAACCTCTCACCCCCAGACATGTCTCATAGTGAATGAGTCATGGATCAATGATGGCATCAGGGAAGGTGTATGGGGGGGTAGCTGAGCCCATTGATTGAGGTCTGAGACATCGTCCTCACTAATTAACAAATTAATAACCTCTTCAATAAGGAGGTGGTGATTAATGAACCAATCAGTTTGCCCTGTAACTGGGGAGTGGAATCGGAGGGTGGGTGTGATGAATAATAAGGGCTTATAGGGTGTGGGCTGCTGGCTCCTGGTCCACACTGGGGTCCTCTTTTCTTCCCTTTACTTTCACTCTAAAGGGAAGTGGGGACACAGCTTCTTCAGAGGCTGTGCCCTAATCGGAGTCTCCCCATGCCTGCTAGTTTCTCCTTCCTCCCATCTGTCCTAGGACCCCCTAATCCCATCCCCCAACATATGTGGGGCTTCTGGGGATGCCACAGATTCCCCATGGGCATCTCCCGACTTGGGCCATATCTTTTTTTTTTTAAAAAGATTGATTGATTGATTGATTTATACAAGCACTGGGTACAGTCAGAAGCGCGGGAGGGTGAGAGGATTCACCAGAGCCAGAGCAGGGAGCAGAACAGGTAGACTAAGGAAGTACACTGCTGAGGGGAGCAGCGGGGGGCACGGCAGGAGAGGTCTGTGCATTGGGCCATATCTTTACACCTGGGGTCAGTGCACCAGAGCCCCGTGTCACCCCCAGCCCCTCTTGGCAGCCTCACGGTGTCTGGAGGAGAAGCTTCTTTCACATTCACTGTCTCCTCTCTGCACTGGGCGCAGGCTCTCTCTGTCTGTGTTCTGGGAACTCCTCGGACTGGGACTCTGCAAGGAGAGTGAGCGCTTCCCTCAGGCCATGCTCCCAGTGACACAGCTGTGTGCCCGCAGCAGAGGGGACCCCCAGGGACAGCAACTGGTCTCCCCTCTGACTGGGTTTCTAGAGAACAGCCCACCTGCTCCTTGCCCTTCAGACAAGAGCTTCCCAAGAAGAGCAATTTTTCTTCTTCCTCTGAGGGTAACATCCATGTGCCCTTGTGCTATGTCCTCTCCACCTCCATGCTCAGCAGAGCACCCTCTTGGGATGTGTGGGGCCCGTGGGCCCAACTCATTGATGTTGATAAGGAGCCATTTCCGGAGAGTGCAAGTGATTGAACCCATAAAAAGGTGATTGAAGGAGCCCTGGACTCTCCACTTCAGAGAACTCTAAAAATAACACCCACGGCCATCTGTCCTGGAGGGTGGAGGGGCTGGCCCAGAACCAGGGGCCTGGACAGGATGGCCCCTCCTGCCCTCAGGGCTGATGCGATGCCTGGAAGCACTGGAGGCGCTGGGCAGGCCGGGAAAGGGAGCTGGAAATGACTTTTTTTTTTAACATGATTTTTTTTGTGTGTTTTTTTAAAGTATTGTAATTTCTTTTTTTTTTTTTTTAAAGATTTATTTATTGATACAAGCACCAGGTACAGTCAGAAGCGCGGGAGGGTGAGAGAATTCACCAGAGTCAGAGCAGAGAGCAGAGCAGGCAGACTGAGGAGGTACACTGCTGAGGGGAGCAGCGGGCTGCAAGAGAGGTCTGCGCGCCATGTGGGACCCTTACCTGGCGGCCGGGGATCGAACTGGTGCTGCAGAGGCTGCAGGCAGCCTCGCAACCTAGTGCCCAACCACTGTGCCACCGGGGAGGCCCTGGAAATGACTTTTTAGGGAGATGCCCCACAGCCCTCTCTCTTTCCCAGGGGGCAGGTGGGTCTAATGGGGTTGGTATTCCAGAGGTCCCTCCCCACCCTGGCCTCTGAGGGGAGTGACCCCAGGGGCTGCCCCAGACATCTAGACCCAAAGTTTCACTCCAGAAGTTTAGACCTGCTGTTGGGGAGCTTGGGGGTGAAGATGGGGTTCAGCCATCAGAGCCACCCTGTCAGAGGGATCTTGTGTCTGAGCTTGGCTGCTGCCCCCCAGCTTCTGCAGTTGGAGACATCACGCACTGTCTGGGTGGAAACTCAATGATCTGGCGGGGTGGAGGGAAGGAGGAGGACGGGCTCTCCCCCCTCGGGCTCCCCTCCCCCTTGGCTTCCCCTCCCTCTGGGGAAGGAATATAAGCCCCACAGGGAAGGCAGGGAGCAGAGGAGGCTGAGCCCCACCTGCAGCAGTCCAGCCCTTGGGACTCCTGCCTTCCACCTCCTGCTCATCTCTGCTTCTGAAGCTATAGCTGTGAGTGGCAACTGGTGCTGGGGAGCTGGGCTATCGTGTGGGGAAACTGAGGCTGGGATGGTGGGAACTGGAGCTGAGTGGCAGGAAGCTGGATTAGAAGGGGGCCAGCAGAAGAGGGGAGAGAGGCCAGGGAACCCCCACTGCTCGATCAGTCTTCTTCCATCTGCCATTCTGGGGAGCAGCGGGTGGGGGGTGGGAGGCAGGCAGGGCCGATGCCACTGGGATAAAGGAGGAAACTCAGGCCAGTGATGGTGCCAGAGAGCACACAGCCCGCCAGTGGCTGAGCCTTGCTGAGGCACCAGCCCCAGACAGGCCGCTGGAGCCTGGGCTCAAGGGCAGCCAGAGACTCGCGCCGTCGGGGGCCAAGGCTCAGGATGACCCAGGCTCCGACGCCCCCTCTCCAGATGGTGGCGCTGCGCAGGCCGTGGCCCGTCTTGGTCACAGCGGTGCTGGCCCTGCTGGCCTGTCTGGGAGCGCTGGTCGACGCCTACCCCGCCAAACCCGAGGCCCCTGGCGAGGACGCCTCGCCCGAGGAGCTGAGCCGCTACTATGCCTCGCTGCGCCACTACCTCAACCTGGTCACTCGGCAGCGGTGAGCGCCCGCGGGGCTGCGGCCTGGGGCCGTCCGGGGGTCCCGCCCCCGCCCCCCGGGCCTGACCACGCCCTCCCCGCCCCTGCCAGGTACGGGAAACGCGACAGCGAAGCGCTCCTGGCCAGGCTGCTCCTCCCCGACGGCGACAGCGAGGATCGCCCCGTCAGGTCGCGGTAAAAGCGCCCCCTTGTCACAAGCCCTGTTCCCGGCAGCGCGCGAGGCTCCGCTGCCCCTTGGGGTCCCCAAGCTGGCGCCAGCACCTGGTGCTTTCCCGTCTCTCCTTTCCAGATCCCGGGGCCACTCAGTTGTGATTCCTTTACTCTCCCCTCAGGCCGGAGAGCGCCTACGCGTGGTGACCGCCAGGGCCCCGGAGACGGGCCGACGCCGACCTCACTGCGCGCTCCCGTCCCAGGACTCCCCGCCCTGCCCGCCGAGTCTCGGGAGCACCCCGAGGGCATGCCACGTCTCGGGCCGCCCGCTGGGCGAGAGGGCTGTGTTCGTCCTTCCTTGATCCCCAAATAAAAAGCAAATGTCATTGAAACAGAACGTGCGCCCCGGTGTTTCCTTGCCTTCTCCTTCGTGGTGGTGGCCGCGGAGAGCCTCAGGCAAAAGGCAGGAACTTGGGGGGGCGGGGAAGAGTCTCTCTGCTTGAGTTAAGAGAAGATGTGGACGCCCAACCCGGCCGTGGACAGCCTCAGATCAGGGGTTTCTCTAGGGGCTCAGTGGGCTGGGGAATGGTGAGCAGAACTGTTGTTGTGAAAAGGGGCCCGGAGGAGCAGGAAGAGTTGCAGGAGCATGGGGGCATGGAGCATGCTAGGCAGCCTAAGTAAGCAGATGGAGACAGAGGCGCCCCCCCCCCCCCCCCCCCCGCAATGGGGGCATTTCTAACCCTCCCTGCCCTGGGCAGGAAAGAAGCAAGGAGGCGGCAACCCTCTTCCCCATGAACCGCTGACTCCACACATAGCAGAACAGCAGAATAGTCTCCAACTGTGCCTCCCTGCTGACCAGGTCCTGGGGACACCTGAGGCCTGCCCCCCTCCCCTAGACTATCCACTGACTGGAGTCTCACTCAGTCCCGCACCTCCCTGTAGCTATGACCATGAGGACCAGCCCCTGCCTGTCCAGCCCGTTCCCTCTCTTCAGCCTGGAAAACATCTCCAGGGGAGTGGCCACCTCTCCCCAGAAGCCTGTCCTGATTTCTCGGGCTAGCAATAGTTTCTCTGGCACCCTTTCTGCTGTACCCATGTTACATGAGACCCGCTTTCCATCCTGCTTTGCTCCCTGTCTTCTCTCCTCCAACCCTGCTGCCACGAGTTTTGGTTCATTCTGTGGTTGTGGGAAGCTGTTAGTGTCCATTGTGCCCTGTTGGTGTGTCTGCCTGCAGTGGTGTGGTCAACGATGCCTGAGCACAGCCATTTCTGCTCAGTGGACATGTCTGCTTGACCATCAGTGACATGAGTTCACCTTACGCTCACTTGGGTGAACGTGCACACATGTTACAACCACTGCTGACTAGACTCGACCGCTGTTGCAGGGAGAGGGACGCACTGATGAGATATTAATGATAACAATAACAAAGCTTACTTTAAAAAACGCTTATGTGGGGCCTCCCCTGGTGGCGCAGCGGCTGAGCGCTGGGCTGCAAAGCTGCCCGCAATCTCTGCAGCGCCGGTTCAATACCCGGCCACCCGCGAGGATCCCACATGGCGCGCAGACCTTTCCTGCCATGCCCGCTGCTCCCCTCAGCAGTGTATTTTGGTCCATCTGCCTGCTCTGCTCCCCGCTCTGGCTCTGGTGAATTCTCTCACCCTCCCGCGCTTCTGACTGTACCCAGTGCTTGTATAAAAAAATAAATTAATTAAAAAAAAAAAAAACAAAACAAAAGGCCTCCCCTGGTGGCGCAGCGGTTGAGTGCTGGGTTGTGAAGCTGCCCGCAGCCTCTGCAGCGACGGTTCGATCCCCGGCCGCCTGGGCGAGGGTCCCACATGGTGTGCAGACCTCTCCTGCCGCCCGCTGCTCCCCTCAGCAGTGTATCTCGTCCTTCTGCCTGCTCTGCTCCCCGCTCTGGCTCTGGTGAATTCTCTCATCCTCCTGCGCTTCTGACTGTACCCAGTGCTTCTATAAATAAATAAATAAATAAATCTTTAAAAAAACAAAAAAACAAAAAAAAACGCTTATGTGGGCCTCCCTGGTGGTGCAAGGGGTAAAGCACAGAACTGTGAAGCTATCCAACAGCCTCTGTACCATGAGTTCGATCCCCAGCCATCCCGGGAGCAACCCCCACGGTGCAGCAGACCTCTCCTGTCTCACCCGCTGCTCCTCTCAGCAGTGTACTTTGGTCAGTCTCCCTGTTCTGCTCCCCACTCTGTGTCTGGTGAATCTCACCCCCCACATCTCTGGGCTGTACCCCAGCTCTTATATGCATAAATAAATAAATCTTTAAAAAAATACTTATGTGCTGGACCCTGAGCTATTAGTTTTATTCCCTTTATTTTGCAAGGCTATTGATTTGACTTGAGAGAGACACAATAAACAGTGACTTTAATTGGTTTATTTCTCTCGCATAAAATTCAAGTGACATTTGGGGAGATGGCAGTTTGTGCCATAAGAACATCCAAGAGCCCAAGCTCCTGTTCTATGACTGGCCCCTGGCCTTATGGCCATGACTGGAGACACTGGAGCCAGATTTGTGTTCAACCAGTGGGCGGGTGGCCTGGGCTGCATCTCGAAGGCCCACTCACGTTTGGCAGGCTCAGTGGCAGTGCGCTAGGAGCTCAGCTGAGCTGTGGACTCCACATCTACACATGGTCTCTCAGCAATGTCTTTGGGGTAGCTGGACTGACATGTTAGCTGGCTCCCCCTATACCCCTCATTGGATGCTACAAAAGAATCAGTAGGAAGTCGCATTACTATATTGGTTTGCTAGGACTGCCGTGACCAAGTTGCACAAACTGGGTGGTTTATTTTATTTATTTATTTATTTATTTATAATTTAAAAAGATTTATTTATTTATTTATTTATTTATTTATTTATACAAACACTGGGTACAGTCAGAAGCGCGGGAGGGTGAGAGAATTCACCAGAGCCAGAGCGGGGAGCAGAGCAGGCAGAAGGACCGAAGTACACTGCTGAGGGGAGCAGCGGGCGGCAGGAGAGGTCTGCGCGCCATGCGGGACCCTCCTCCGGTGGCCGGGGAGCAGCTGGGGATTGAACCAGCGCTGCAGAGGCTGCGGGCAGCTTCGCAACCCAGCGCTCAACCGCTGCGCCACCCGGGAGGCCCAAGCCTCAGAAATCTTAATGCAACTTCTACCATAGTTTACTGGTTAGAGCATTCTCCTCGGGTCTACCCACATTCGGAAGAGGAGGCCTAGACCCCATTTACAACTACGTGTGGGAGAGGGAGTTTTTTTATGCTCATCTTTGGTGCAGTCTATCGTAGGTGGACACCTGCACCCCTTAACACAGAAGGCACAGGTCACCAAGACTCTCATCTTGTTGGTTAAAACCTTGGTCACATGAGCCCAGGTAAGAACAATCTGAAGGTGTCTTTAGCCACGAGTCCCTCTCAAGCTCTTTTATGATGGAAAAAGGAGAGCGTGACTGCTGGGCAACTGGCATTCTTTGCTACAAACACAATCATTACACCTCACCTAGAAATCATTTGATCCTACCCTTCATTAACAGAAGGCAATCTCCAGGCCCAGGGAGGGGGAAACTGGCAGGAGGTCAATCCAAGTTTGTTTTTTTTTTTAAAAAGATTTATTTATTTATGCATACAAGAATGGGGGTACAGGCCAGAGGTGCGGGCGGTGAGAAGATCCACCAGAGATAGAGTGGGGAACAGAACAGGCAGACTGACCAAAGTTCACTGCTGAGGGGAGCAGCAGGCAAGGCAGGAGAGGTCTGCTGCACCATGTGGGTTGCTCCCTGGCCAGCTGGGGATCGAACTCGTGCTGCAGAGGCTGCAGTTAGCTTCATAGGTCGTGCCTTAACCCCTTATACCACCAGGGAGGCCCTCAATCCAAGTTTTGATTCCACTAATCATTAAATCTGAACTCTTCTGCCAGAAACACAACGTTCTCCAGAACATCCCTTTCATGTCCCATGATTCCTCAGTGTGTGCCCCGTCTCTGCTTGGCCCCAAGCCCCCTGCCCACCACTGTGACGGAGCATTCCCCCTTGACCCCTCAAGACTCAGTTCCTCCAGGAACCTCCCTGCCCTGGCCTGAATCGGAGCTCAGTGCAGGCCATGAGTCCCTCAAAGGCAAGGATGCCACAGCTGGTGCAGTGAGCAGTCTCAGTAAGGAAAGATCTGGATCTGATCCCATCTCTGTTATTAACTGACAGTGTGTCTTTGGCCAAGCCTTTCCATGTCACTGCTCTATTTCTTCACTAGTTCAGCAGGACACTTATGCCTCAAATAAAAATAACAGTTCCCTGCTGTAAGGCTCAGAGTGATCGTGTAAGATACTGCCAGAGATGGGCCTCCCCAGTGGCGCAGCGGTTGAGCGCTGGGTTGCGAAGCTGCCCGCAGCCTCTGCAGCGCTGGTTCGATCCCCGGCTGCTCCCAGGCCACTGGAGGAGGGTCCCGCATGGCGCGCAGACCTCTCCTGCCGCCCACTGCTCCCCTCAGCAGTGTATTGCGTCAGTCTGCCTGTTCTGCTCCCCGCTCTGGCTCTGGTGAATTCTTTCACCCTCCCGCGCTTCTGACTGTACCCAGTGCTTGTATAAATAAATAAATAAATCTTTTTTTTTTTTTTTTTTTTTTTTTTTTAAGATTTATTTATTTTATTTATACGAGCACTGGGTACAGTCAGAAACACGGGAGGGTGAGAGAATTCACCAGAGCTAGAGCGGGGAACAGAACAGGCAGACCAATGAAATGCACTGCTGAGGGGAGCTGCGAGGGGCAAGAGAGGTCTGTGCGCCATGTGGGACCCTCGCTGGCGGGAGTCGGGGATCGAACCGGCGCTGCAGAGGCTGCAGGCAGTTTCGCAGCCCGGTGCTCAACCGCTGCGCCACCAGCGGAGGCCCTAAATAAATAAATCTTAAAAAAAAAAAAAAAAAGATACTGCCAGAGGCCACGCAACTGGACAATGGCGGAGCCCTGAGCAGTGGGGCTGAGTCAACAGCCCAGGTCAGGCTGGCACAGCCTGGAGCAGGGGTAAGCTTAGAAACCCAGAGCCCCACAAGGCTGCCTTTAAGGCTGCATTTAAGAAACAACAGCTCCACACCAAAAGCAGTTAGAAGGAATTCTACTTTTCACTCCCCTTTCAGGAGACATCGCGGCAATGCTTATTCAAGTGCTCCATCTTCTCCTTCATTCTCCTCCTCCTCACCCCTGTCAAAACTGCTCTGTCATCTCTCCTTTCCACTCACTCAAGGAGAAAACCCCCCTCTTCTCACAATAAGTCCCCATGGTGTTCTTTCTTTCCCAATCATCCACCCCCCACTTTATTCTATAGCAGCCCCCCCCTTACCTATGGTTTTTCTTTCAGTTACCTACTGTTAACTGTGGTCTGAAAATAGTACCTGCAATAAGTTATCTTTTTTTAAAAAAAGATTTATTCATTTATTTATACAAGCACTGGGTACAGTCAGAGGCGCGGGAGGGTGAGAGAATCCACAAGAGGCAGAGCGGGGAGCAGAACAGGCAGACTGATGAAGTACACTGCTGAGGGGAGCAGCGGGCGGCAGGAGAGGTCTGCGCGCCATGTGGGACCCTCGCCCGGCGGCCGGGGATCGAATGGGTGCTGTGGAGGCTGCTGGCAGCTTTGCAACCCAGCGCTCAACCGCTGCGCCACCGGGGAGGCCCAATAACATATCTTGAGAGAGACCATATCCCTGTAACTTTTGTTACAGTATACTGTTAAATTATTCTATTATTAGCTGTAGTTGCTAAGCTCTTGTTGTGCCCAATATAAATTAAACCTTGTCATAGGTGTGTGTGTAGAAGAAAAAAGTATATACAGGGCTTGCTCTTATCTGTGGTCTTAGGCATCCACTAGGGTTCTTGGACAAAACTTACAGCAAAAATTTGGACTGGTGATAGGATTTGCTGGGCAGGGAGGGAGAAACACCAGCACTTCTGAGCCTGCAGGGGCTTTCCAGGGAGGAGGGGAGTGGGGGTAGAGCCCAGGTTCCAAATTAGTGACCTGAGGTGGTCCTGAGGAGATGAGACAGGGGTTCAAGATGTGTGCATGCTCGTGTGTGTGTGTGTGTGTGTGTGTGTGACAGCTACTCTCAGCCCAAGAGTTAATACAGGGGATGGGGGACCCCCAGGATTACTTACACTGGGGGGCAACCACTACCCAGCTTTCCCCTCTCTGTGGCTGCTTCCCATGTGGGGAGAAGATGTTGGCCTAAGCACCAGGTAAGGGGATGAAGGGGGATACAGTGGTGATCAAATTCCTGACCTTAAACCTTAAATCTAAGGCAAACAGTAGGGGAGGGAGAGGAGAGGGGACAAGAACAGGGGAGGGACAAGCACAAGGGACTGTTCATGGGGCTGTGGTGGTGGGAGAATTATGGAGACTACACCTGAGAGGAGAAATCAAATATTGTACAAAAGTGAACAATATGGTAAGGAAAAAAAATGATTTAAAAAAGAATTTCTGGGCCTCCCCGGTGGTGCAGCGGCTGAGCGCTGGGTTGCGAAGCTGCCCGCAGCCTCTGCAGCGCCGTTTCGATCCCCGGCTGCTCCCCGGCCACCGGAGGAGGGTCCCACATGGCGCGCAGACCTCTCCTGCCGCCCGCTGCTCCCCTCAGCAGTGTGCTTCGGTCCTTCTGCCTGCTCTGCTCCCCGCTCTGGCTCTGGTGAATTCTCTCACCCTCCCGCACTTCTGACTGTACCCAGTGCTTGTATGAATACATAAATAAATCTTTAAAAAAAAAAAAGAATTCCTGGGCCTCCCTGGTGACGCTAGGGGTTAAAGCACAGCACTGTGAAGCTCTCCATAGCCTCTGGCCCCCAGGGAGGGGACACATGTGGCACAGCCGACCTCTCCTGTCTTGCCTGCTGCTCCCCTCAGCAGTGTATTTCAGTAGATCCTCCTGTTCTGCTCCCCACTCTGTCTCTGGTGAATCCTCTCACCCCCCTGCACCTCTGGCCTGTACCCCAGTACTTGTATAAATAAATAAATCTTAAAAAATAGAAAGAATTCCTGCCTTGCAGGCCCATATGTGGGGGTGTCTAAGTCCCCTTGCTACTGTACATTAGCCTTCACCCTGAGGCCCCCCGTGTTTCTGTAATATTCCCTTTCTAGCCTCATTCTCCAGAGAACAGAGGCCAGTGAGTGGGGACCATCGCTTAGTGCTGTGGGGGCCATAGGGTGAGACAGCACCTCCACCGCCTCTTCCACCTCCCAGGAGAGGAAGCTGTTGTTTGCAAAGGAGAATAATGAAAGCTTCGGGTTCGGTTGACATTTGTGGAGAGCCTGTTATTTTTTAGGAACTGACAAGGCTGTTTACCTCTGTGACAAACTAGAAATGGCCTCGGCACGTGAGTCCACCATCTGTCTCCCTGGGGCTGGTGCCCCACAGAACCAGTCCAGCCCGCCACCCTCAGATGGGAGCCCAGACCCGTGGAAGGAGGGAGTGAAGCCTGGCGCCCCCAAGTGTCGGGCTGTCCCTGTGCCAGCCTGCCCTGAGACCTCCCTGGGACCAGCCAAGTCACCTTCCTCATTTTGCAAAGTGGGAACTCAAGACCCAGCGAAGGGCAGGGCCTGGTCAAGACTGGACAAGCCTCACACTTGCTCTGAGGGCTGTAAGCTGTTGTCGGGAAATGCGTATCAGGAATGAGCGTTGAGAGGAACAAGGCAGAACATTCATGTTTATGGAGTCTTATTTTTAAGATTTATTTTATTTATTTAAGTATACAAGAACTGGGGTGTAGGCCAGAGGTGCAGGGGTGGGGAGCAGGCCGAAGATTCCCCTGAGACAGAGTGGGGAGCAGAACAGGCAGAGTGACTGAAATATACTGCTGAGGGGAGCAGCGGGCGAGACAGGAGAGGTCTGCCGCGCCATGTGGGTAGCTCCCTGGCAAGGATGAAACTCTTGCCGCTGCAGCTGCTGATAGCTTGAGAGTGCTGAAGCTTAACCCCTGAGCCACCAGGGAGGCCCTGGTGGCACCTTCTTTTACTCTCACTATCTTGAGGAAGATCAAAGTTCAGAGAGGCTAAAGGAATGATTTTCCCAGGCTCACATAGCCAGCCAGTGGCAGAGCCAGGATATGGCTCTCTAAGCCCACACTGCCAGGTTCCTGGGCACCACTTCCAGTCCTTACCCAGCCCCTTAATTTCTTAGCTCCAACCCCACACTGATCTGGGACAGCAGAACGGGGAGGTTTTGTTCCCTATCCAGGCATCAGCGTGTCAATACCGCAGAGTCACTGCTCTGTGACCCAAGCTGGAGAGGGGGCTGGAGCTGGGGAAGGGACACCAAGCGGGGGAGACTCAGAGGTGTGGGGAGGGGACCGGGGGGTGGGGGTGCTGTGGGAATCTCAATCAGAAGTTGAGTGCTAGACAGTTGTGTGTTCTTGGGCAAGTGTGTGTGAGCCTCCCTTTCTCAGCCAAAAAAGCAAAAAGTTGTAGCAACACTGACAACTCTTTAGATTAAAAGGGTCCAGATTTTGGAGTTAGGTTTTGTTTTAAATCCTGGGTCTCCCACTGAGTAGCTGTGTGGCCTGGGACTGCAGGTTACTTACTGTCTCTGGGTCTTGGTTTCCGAATCCGTAAAACGGGTGGGTGTAGGGTCATTGAGAGGGGAACACGTTGGAAAATGGCTTTCAGAGATGCTGGTTTTCATCCTTCCCCTGGAATGGGGGCTCAGGGAGTAGCTACCAAAAGTGGGCACATGCCATCTCCCCCAGGCACACCTGTTCTTATTCTGCAGCCAAGTGGGGCTCTCCCGGCCTTTCCACATGGCCCAGCTACTGGGGGCATCTCCCTGCTCCCACCTGTTCCAACTGAAAACTGGGCATCCCGAGTCTCTATGCTTCATCCCTGGAGTCTGCAGCCTCTGTCATCTGCCCTCATGGAATCATTTGATGATTTGGGCTAATCCCTGGGAGGCAGAAATGGCTGTTCAGATACCAGTGACGAGAAACTTTCAGTCCTCTGGAAGTCCATGAACCCCATCCTTCTTCACCCAAGTCTGCTCTGGTGCCCAAAAAGCAGAGGCACATGAGGGCTGGGGGCCCACAGGAGACTTTTATTATGATCCACTTTTATCTGTTATGCCACTAGCCTGGCACCCACATCACTGCCCCGTCCCTGTCCCCTCCCTGGCTCCAGCACTGCCTGGCATTTTGCAGGCACCGGGGAGACAGTGGGGGAGGAGATCTGGGGAGTGAGAGATGCTGACAGGAGGCGGGGACTCTGGGGGGCTGAGCACTATAAAGAGGAACAGCAGAGGCCAGGGGGACCCATCCAGCCCAAGGCAGGTGTCTGCTTGGTCCAGTGAGTGCCCGTTCGCTTTCTCCAGACTCAGGGTAAGTGGGCCCAGCCTGCCCCGGCTCTGAGGGGCTACTCAGGCCCAGAGGCTGGGAAGGGAAGGAGCTGACGCTCTGCAGAGCTGGGGCCTTGGGAGACCGGAGGTTCTGCTTGGGTCTGGCTTTACGCCTGGACAAGTGAATCACCCTGAAGAGCAGTCTGCCGACGGGGAGACAGCAAATGTGCGTGGGGAGGGCCTGGGGACCATGAATGCAAATCTGTGAGTGAGCGTGACCTTGTGAACTACACCTAGGCCCCAGGTGTGCGCCAGGCGACATGGGCCACACTATCTTCTCCAGGACCTGTATCAGTGTGTCTAGCTCTGGGCAGGAAGTGGGGGGCAGCAGACCCACGGGTTATGGATGTCTGTCTTTTAGTTCACAGGTTCACTCTTTGTGCCCCTACCCTGTAGGTGAGCTGGGGTGTCCCTACTTCCACTAGGCCCCCAAACTCCCACCCACCACCCTGCATCTCCTCAGCGCCATCACCCTGGGTGTCTTGAGCCAG
This sequence comes from Talpa occidentalis, assembly GCF_014898055.3. NCBI lineage: Eukaryota > Metazoa > Chordata > Mammalia > Eulipotyphla > Talpidae > Talpa > Talpa occidentalis. The sequence continues at coordinate 121,520,717 of NW_023605083.1, read as the reverse complement.
TCCTGTGTCTGCTGCCCACGTCCCCCACCGCCCCCACCTCCTCCACTGCACTGTTCTACTTTGTCAAGTTCCTAGCTGAGCTCTGGCTGCTCACGAGAGGGTCTAGCCGTGCTCTTCAGTGTGCCTGGGACTGGAGTGGTCAGGTCAGGGTGGCTCCAGGCCTGGAGAAATGGGTGATTGGCTAAGAGCCTGGGGGAGGAGGGTGGCCCTGCGGGCTGGGCTCTACTCTGCCCCTCTCTCCTCAGATGGCCGCTGCCCGTCTCTGCCTTGCTTTGCTGCTCCTGTCTACCTGCGTGGTTCTGCTGCTACAGCCACCGCTGGGTGCCCACGGGGCCCCGCTGGAGCCAGTGTACCCAGGGGATAATGCCACGCCGGAGCAGATGGCCCAGTACGCAGCTGAGCTACGCAGATACATCAACATGCTGACCAGGCCCAGGTGTGTGCAAGTAGGGGCGAGACCATGGCCCCGGGCCTCAGGGCCACAGCCTCAGCCCTTCCTTGCCCGTCTTGGGAGAGCAGAGCCTCTCCACTGGCCAGACCTGGGCCCATGTGCCCTGGGTGGGATGTGGCCCAAGGGAAGGCACGAGGTGGTAGCTGTCACCTGGGCACAGCACCCAGCTGCCTCTCCCCTCTCAGGTATGGGAAGAGAGACCAAGAAGACAAGCTGGACTTCTTGGAGTGGGGCTCCCCCCATGCAGCTGCCCCCAGGTAGGTTTGGCCCTGCTCTGACTGCCCGGCTCTCTGGGCTGAAACCAGGTCGGTCTCCGTGGGCACAGGACCACTTACTCATATGCCCCCTCTTGACCTCTCTGCACAGGGCGCTCAGCCTATAGACCTGCACCCCCACTGTGGCCTGCGCTGACGCTGGCACTGAAGCAAGGGCGGCACCGGCCAGTGCTCCCTCTGCACCTTTGCCCTGGCTCCCTGCGCCCACACAGACTAAATAAAGCATCAAGACACAAACCCCAGCCTCTCTGTGTCCCGGGGAGCCCTGGGGGGACAGGGAAGGAAAGATGCAGGAAAGAGAGGGTGTGGGGGGGGAGGAAGGGAATTCAGGGTGTTCTCATTGATCCAAAGGTCTGAGCCCTTCGGGCATCCACTTCATGGTGCGGGGAGGGGTGAGAGATGGGGGCAGGGGAAAGTGGCAATGGGGGTGAGGAAAAACTGTGGCCCAGAGGGAGGCTGGGCCTCCCCCAAAGTCATTCAGTGACTCAGAGAAGCTGGAATCACTGCATTTCAGCACCTCTCAACCTTCCTGATCACTGAGCGGGTGACGGGCCGCGCACCAGCGCTGTCCTTCCCAGCATCCTGGGCTGGGGGCAGGGGCTGCTGTCCTGCCGGAGGAGCCACTGGTGCTCAGACACTGGGCGTAGCAGTGGTGGCAGAGCCGCCCTCCTCTGGGGCAGGTCAGAGACGCGACCACGTCGTCGCTGTGCACGTCGCTGTGCTGGGTGCGCTGGGAATAGGGTTCCCTGGGGGTGAGGGGCCCAGCAGCAGTAGCATGGCCAGAGGAGGGGAACTGGCGCCACTTGAGATGGTTGGGAGAAGGAGCCCAGGGTGTGGTGGGCACTTAACCTGCTCAACAGCCCTGCGAGGGAGACGCGGTTGGCGGGTGCCCAGAGCTCAGTCATAGCAGCTTGTCCGAGCGCCGCAGGAGCTGCCATGGAAGTTACTGATACCGCATCGCTCTAGTTAGACGAACCTGGGTTTGGAGCTGGGATCTGCCACTTCCTGTGTTTGCTTTTGGACAGGGGTATAACCTCTTTGAGCCTCAGATTCCTCATCTACAAAATGGGAAGGACAACAGTACCTAACTTATTAGGGCTGCAGTGAGCACGGCATGAAATAAAGCACGTGCAGCATTTAACCCGACCTAGGAAATGCTCAGTACATGGAGCTGTTGAGAGGCAGACGTGCGGTGCAGCCCCCCACCTACCAGCGGGGTCCATGAGAAGCATGCTGGGAAGATGATACCGTGTTCTTCAAACACGTGACGCTCCATCTTATGGAAGAAGGTTGTGGTTAGCTCCAGGAGTGGGGACAAGCCCGTGGGAGGGGACTCTGGGAGTGACACTGGGTGACTTCGAAGGAAGGATCTTAGAAGAACCAGCAATTTGGAGAGAGCCTTGTCCTGAGAGGCAGTGAATTCCTAGGGCAGGAGCTCCCCAAGCAGCTGCAGGGAGAAGGCTGGATTAGGCAGGTCCCAGGCGCCTCCAGGAGTCCAATCTGTGGGTTTCCCACTCCAGCTCTGGATGGGTGGGAACCGGGGCCGTGCTCCTCCTACCCCTAGGCCGGCACTGAGGAGTCCCAGTGGCTTTCGGTCCTTGCCCCTCTCATCAACCCCGCGTGCGCAGGGGTGGGGTGGTGTGTGTGTGTAAATTAGGACAGAGTGAGCTTATTTCTCTCCCCTTTTCCTGGAGTTTGTGGGAGCCGCTGTTGATAAGGGGTAGTCATGGCAGGATGTGAAAGAACTGGAAGCTTCTGGTTCCTGGAATGGCTTTCCCTGCCTCCCCAACAGCTCCCCTCAGAGAGATGGGGCTTGCAGGTTGGGTGGCTGCAGGGCCCACTTTCCTGGGCTTAGCAGGAACCCCACAACAACGACACCACAATCCTGCTTCCCCTCAAGTCCTGGTTGTGTCTGCTGGGCACCAATGACACAGGCTGTAAAAAGCAGTGGAACCAGGCTGTAAAAAAGCAAAGGACTGGTGAAGATGCATTGCCCAGCACATGCACGGCTCAGATTCTTGAATCCAAGCAGTATCTGGGTGAAGGATGGTTTCAGCAGAACAGTTTGAGTTTGGATGCTGGAGCTTGATGTCCCAGAATTTTCTCTGGCAACTCAGTGGATGGTCACAAGCAGGGAGAGGTATAGACCCTTCTCAGGGGAAGGAATTAGGATCCTGCTCAGGACGTAGCTGGGTATGGGAGTCTCTGGCCCTGCCAGGTCTTCCCGGTGGCCACCACCTTGCACCCAGGTTGCCAGGGTCAGGCCCTGACTGGGCTCTTGCCCCTTTCCTTGCTCTTCTCACTGTCAGAGGGGCCTAGAGCTTCCCTGAGGCAGGAGCAGGCTCTTATGCCCTGCATACGGAGGGGCAAAGCACTGCTGCTTGTTGCTATGCCAACAGTAACACCCCAGGTTGGCATCAAAGCTGCCTAGCTTTGTGTACAAACTTGGGGGTGGCTGAAGCCCCTTCTTTGAAGATGCTGGCTCCTGTTTCTTTCACCCCTGTCCTCCCTCCTGGTCAGAGCCCCCTCCTTGTAGTGGTGTGTGTGAGGTGGGGGAAGGTGGATGCAGAGCAGGGAGGAGGCAGGGAAGACCCTGGAGCTGGAGTCTTCTGTCCCACAGCAGGAGCTCCAGGGTCTCCTCTCCCCCTTGAAGATCAGGTCCCTTCTGCCCAGAGCCCATAAAAGTCACAAAAGCAATAGACTTTGTCTTTATTGTTCTCACTGGGGGCGAAAGTGGAGGGGGAGGCATGAAGACCCCTCTCAAATATGAAGGTGGTGGGTGGGGAGATGTGAGTGGGCCATCAGATCAAGGTTCAGCCTGGAAAAGAAGCCCCTGGGACTGTAGTATTCCTGCCCCCTCCCAACTTTCCCCAACTCCAAGGCCCCAGACTGGTGTGGCTGTGCCCAGACTCTCCTATCTGGTGCTCCGGAGAAGGCTGTTGGCAGAGGTTTCCTGGTGTTCTGTTGTGGGTGTTTCATGGTGTCTGGCGGTGGGGCTTTTGTGAGATTCTGTTCTTTCTTGGGGTCTTTAGATTTCTTGTTCTTAGGCTTCAAGCTGGGGAACACATCCTTTCAGGGGTCATGGGGTGATCAGTCATGGTGGGAAGATTCATTTCTTTCCACCCTCTCCTTCCCTCTGTCCCACTCTCTGCCCACCTGCTATTGAAGACCTTTTCCAAGTACTTGTGGAACTGGCTGAAGCTGCTCAGCCAGTCGGCCACCCTGGGGCTCGAGGGCTGCTGCAGGGGACCTTCCACATACACAACCCCCCCACCCCCCGCACCCTGCAGCCGCAGCAGCCGCAGCAGCCGCAGCAGCCGCAGCAGCCGCAGCAGCCGCAGCAGCCGCAGCAGCCGCAGCAGCCGCAGCAGCCGCAGCAGCCGCAGCAGCCGCAGCAGCCCCAGCGCGGGCACACCAAGGCCAGTGCGCACGCGCAGCGCACCGCCAGCGCCTGGAGGGGGCGGAGCGGACGGAGACGCGGGGTCACGTGACACCAGGACCCGGCACCCGCGGCAGGGCGGACCCCCTGGGGTGCCCGGGCGCTCAGACCCGGGGGCGTGCTGCCTGTGGGGCGTACAGAGGTGCACGAGCGCCGTGAGGGGCGTCCCGGCGCGCGGGCCGAGTGCACATCTGGACCTGCGTGTCCTGCGCGCAAAGTCGGTAAAGGGGCGCGTGGCGCGGGGCGGGAGTCCCGGGCCCAGGTGGACGGGCGAGGCCGGCGGAGAGCCCTGGTCAGCGCCCTCACTTCGCTGATTCCTTCCGCAACTCCTGGCTAACCCTCTCCAACCTCCTTTCGCCTCCTTGTTCCTCAAAAAAGTCAGATGTGCTGTTCTCTCTGCCTGGAGGATTTCTGGTCCCGCACGGCCAGCTTCCTCACCAGCTTCAGGCATCCGCTCAAAACTCACCTGCCTGGGTCTACTCTGGCACTCCTGTGTGAAACTGCGAGCCACCCCTTCATCTTGCTGCACTCCCCGCAGCCCCTGCACCTTCTAACTTACTGTGTTCTCTACTTACTCTTACGTTGCCCTCAGCACTCCCCAGTGACTCCTCATCCCCCATGTAAGTCCCCTTGTAGCTGGCTTTTAGCTGGTTTTGTAAACCGAAGTAGCACAAGCCCCTAGAACAGTGCCTGACATTAGTAGGTGCTCAATAAACCGTTGAATGCAGGACTCACATAGCTGCATACAGAAACTGCGCCCAAAGAGCCCCACATGCACCCCCAGCTGAGCACAGAGAATTTCATCACACATCACACACACATGCACACACAGAGTCACTCACATGTCATGATGTCCATACACTGATACCCCCAGAGGCCCTGAGACCCTCAACCTTCTCTTGACCAGGAATTCCCCTTATTCAAAGCAAAGACAGGAAACCCTGGTAGCTATCCTGGCCATCAAACCAGCAGAGGGGGCTGTCCTGGCCTCTCCCCTTCATGCTCTTAATGCCCTGGGCAGGGAGGGATGGGACCCTTGGTGCCACTTTCCATCCCCAAGCTCCACCCGCAGATGTTACCATGATGCTGGGCAGGTGCAGAGTGGCACAGCATGAGGGGCTCGGAGCCCACGATCTCTGAGGCTTTTTATATTCCTTTGGATCCACACCCCTTTCCCTGTCTCCACCCAGCTTGGCATTCTTCTCCTGCCCCTGGGTCATAACCTGGGAGTTCAGAATAGGAGGACGGTGGGGGTGGAAGCACACGGGATGCCAGTGGTCCAGACGAGGGCACAGTCCCTGCTGGGGTACCTGTGAATGGGGGTGGGGCAGAGGTGGAAGGCACTGGAGTGCAGGATAATATTTTGCTCCAGGTCTGTAGATCCTAGGGAGGAGCCATCTTTGTGTTTTTCCCAGGGGCTATTTTTGAGGGTGGAAGGGGACTGTGCTGATATCCAGCAGAACCAGGGTGCCTCCTTTCGCTGCACAGCTGCACCCCTCTTTTTGGCCTGAAGGCCAGCTGGCATGGGAAAGGGGTGCAGTTGAGGTTTGTAGGTCCCACAACACCGCCCCATGGATGACCTTCAGGGTCTTCTCAAGAGTGGTGGGTGCTGACAGCCTGAATAGTCAATGCTGGCCTCGGGCTGCCCAGCTCAGGAGCTCTGTCTGTGTGGCCTGTCAGGGCCTTCTACCTGCTCCACTGTGTCTTTTCTGGAACAAGGCTGTAAAATGTGAGCTGAGGCTTTTCCATGCACGCCCCACTCAGAAAGGGCACAGTAAGAGCAGCTGGGACGTCTCGGTCAGACATCTTCACCAGTCACTGGCTGCACGACTTGATTAAGGACACACTCTCCCCCGTGCTGATGCTGTCTGAGGAGCGGAGCTGGTGGCGTCCCCAGTGTAGGTCTGTGTGAGTGGAGTTGGATGATTTGGCTCAAGCCCTGACACAGGGATCACGCATGAGCCCCTCCACCCATGAATGCACCCTTGCCCTTCATCCGCACCTCTCCCTCAGGGCAGGGGTGAGAATGCCAACATGGATGCCGCTGAGTTTATGCTAAGTAAGACCAGGGGCTGCATTTCCATGGAGCCCAGAATCCCAAGAACAATAAAAGAGGAAGAGAGAGACTCTTGTCATAAAATCCCATAGTACAAGGTAAGAGGAGAGATCTAGGGGCCAGTGTACCCCAAATTCCAAAACAGGCTGTCATTTATTCTACTAGACCCAAGCCCAATGCCGATGCCCCCACTCTCGGAAAATCGCCAGGGAGTGGGCCCTGCAGCCTTGACTGTGAGCACCCAGGCTGCCCTTGCTCGCCCCAGGGTTCTTTTACAAGAACTTTTGGTCCCTTCCGCTCCCAGACTCACTCACTCCTCATCCCAGGAATGTCAAGTTCTGAGGGATGTGCTTGGCTACCTGCTTCCTGGTCTAGAACAGAATAAAATGCCTGATGGGATGAGTGGGTGTGGAGAGGAGGCGCAAAGCAGCCAAAATTATTACCAATAATAATAGCTCGATGACTATCGGGTATCTCAGTGCCGGGACCAGGAAAGGCATCTTGTTGTGGCATCTCTGATTTTGATGATGCTTTTCGGCGCGATTAACTCCTTTGCTGCCGCGGACCAGCACAGCAGTAGACGATGAGGCCACCTCAGGGTTGAGAGAAGCGTGCAGGGTGGTCAGGGCGTCGGCGAAAGAAATGACAAACAGACACACTTGAGGAAACGGGCTCCAAATACTGCTGAGAGCGACCCCAGGCCAGCGGGGCTGAGATTCAAGCTCAGGACGGACTCAGGTCTGAAGATGCATTCCTGCCTTCTTAGAAAGCCACCCCCAGGCACTTGCTTTCTCCTCTGGCCATCCTCAGTGCTGGGTCCCCCTCCACAGACTCTGGGAGCCTTGGCCTCTCGACTCAGGGCTGCCCCCTCTTCCTCCCGCCTGTTCTCCCCATGCCCTTGGGGCTCTGTTCCTCGCAGGGCCTTTTTGAGTGAGCTCCCCCTGATCCTCCAGGCCTGGTGGTCAAGACAGCCGCAGGTATCCAAATGATGTGGCTTCCAAACTCGACATGGCCACTCGCTGGCCGTGTGTTGCTGGACAAGTTGCTTTGCTTCTCTGAGTGCCATGTCCGCAGCCATGGGCTGAACACCAGCGCTCGGCCAGGTTGTTTATTAGATGCCAACTAAGCCAATGCACCATAGACTTTGGACCCCAAAGTCTTCCTTGAATTCCTGAGTCACTCCAGGGTCCTTCAGATAGCCCCTCTTCTGTTTAAGCTGACTTGAGATGGATTTTTACATGCTGCCGAACCAGAACAAGGCAAAAGGAGAAACTTTTGACTAGTCAGCCTCCCGTTATTTGCTGGGGTAAGTGCTAAATGTCTTAGCACGACATCTAAGGGTCCTTCACAATTTGGCCACGGCCTGTTTTATTTTTTTAAAATACCCTTTTAAACCACTTTATAGAAGTATGACTTACATACAATAAAACCCACCCATCTTAAATGTTCAGCTTGATGAGTCTGGACAGCTATGTCACCACCCTCACAGTCAAGATGCGCAACATTTCCATGACCCTGGCCAGTTCCCTCCAGCCCTGTCCAGGTCATCTGGCCCCAGGTGACTGCCGATTTGCTCTGTAGACTAGTTTGGCTTATTTTAGAACTTGAAATAAATGGCATCAAACATTATGTTCTTTTTGTGTCTGTTTTTTTTCACTCAACGTAACATTTCTGAGAAATTGTTGGGTCACTTGGCACACCGTTCCCGTTCCTCTGTGCAGATGGCCACAGTTGGTTTGTGGTCCCCTGTGCTGGACACCTGCGCTTCCACCTCGGCTCTGCAGCCGCATCTGCTGGCGGGCAGGTGCCTCCCTCGTGGTGCCCGTCTGGCTCTCCTCCTTTCAGGATCCTCCTGTCAGACTCTCCTGAATGGGCACGTTCTCACCCCTGGCCTTCGCTTGTGCAGTTCTTTCTATCTGGGACCAGCTGTTTCTCCTCTGCCAGGCAAAATCCCACCCAGGACCCAGTTCCAGTAATTCCACTTCTGTGAAGCCACCCCGACCCTGTCTTCCCTGTGCTCCTGGGGTCCTTGTTCTGCTCAGGTGGCTGTCACGACATTTATTGGGCTTCCTTCCACATGGTTCCATGTCTGGCTCCCGTGCCAGAGTGAGCTCCAGGGAAAGGAGGAATGCCTTCCTCATGTCCCACAGACACTGCCCAGTGCCTGGAATAGACAAGATGCCTGGGGTTAGTAGAGTGACAGGTGTTAACTATCTTGCCTGAGAAACACAATATGTAAAATCAGGGTATGGCTTTCCCTTCCTTGCATATTGTCACTTCCCAGTTGGGGCCAAAGCCATCTGGGGAGGGATCAGAGAGTCACAGGGAGAAAGCAAAGAGGCAGTCCCTGAACCTGGTTCTTTTGGCTTGAGTTTGGTGTGGCCAACCACCTCTCCTCCCAAAGTAAACAAGCCTGGTATCTCCTCCTACAGCCACTGTATCTGAGAGTCCCACATTCGAGCTTTTTGTCCCAAGGAATTCCATGGATCAGGGTTGTTCTGTGAAGTTAGAGGGACAGTTCAGAAGACCACCCTCACTTCTGACACCTTTTGCAAGTTCAGGGGGTTCCCCTAAGGCCACCATTAGTGTTGATACTTTGCTAGAAAAAATGACAGAACATTCTGTAAGCTGCTATACTCATGGCTATTGTTTATTACAGCTAAAGGATGCAGCTTAAAACCAGTCAAAGAAATGGGCACATGTGGCAGAGTTCAGAAAATTCCATACATGGAGCTTCCAGTTGTCTCCTTCATGGAGTTATGGACAACATTACTTTCCCAGAATAATATGTGATAACAGGCATGAATATTATCATTCAGGAAAGCTCACGCAAGCCTCAGAGTCCAGAATTTTTACTGGGCCTTCCATTGTGCAGACATGGTTGACAGTTCACATGGTTGATCTCTCTCTAGATGTTCTGGAAGTTGAGATGATACCATGTTGCCCCAAATTACATTTTTAGACTACTTGGGGTCAACCAAGACTCCCAGGCAATCGAAAACACTCCTATTAGGTCAGCATGGCATTCCAAGGACTTAGAGATTCTTAGAAGCCAAGGGCAAAGGCCAGACCTCTCTTCGGGCAAAGGTAAAGGTCTTATTACACACATTCCTTTTATAGCTGAGTAACAGTCCATTGTATGGGTGTATCATATTTTGTTTACCCATTCATCAGTGCAGGACACTTGGCTATTATGAATAATGCTACCACCATTTCTGTACAGGTTTTTATGTGGGAATCTGTTTTTATTTCTCTGAGTACATAACTAGGAGTAGAATTGCTGGGTCATATGATAACTATGTTTAACCTTTTGAGGAACTGCCAGACTGTTTCCCACAGTGGCTGCACCATCTGTTCCTGGCACTTTTACTGAGTGAGGGAGGCCTATACTGGGCCAGTCCAGAGTAAAATCACTTGGCTGATAATCACTGTTTCTGAAGAACAAAATACCAGTAATTTCCAGACCAGCATTTTCCCCCAATCTCAATTTAAGATTCTGTGATTTGCATTCATGTCATTTGAATATTTAGTCTACCAATCAGGACTTAATATATAACCTCCTAACACCTTAACATGATATTCACATTTTCTCATAAAATAACACAGAACCCGCCAACCTGGACCAAATTCTTAGCCTGATGGGACACCCGGTTCTGGCTTTATTATTAGGTAAACACTGGTGAGATGCCCCCATACATGGCTGCTGAGGCCTGTGCAGGGGGAGGGAGGCAGATGAGTCAGGCAAGGAGAGGGGGAGGTGGAGGTGGAGAGGAGCAGGAGGAAGAGCTGAAGTTGTGCTGGCAGGGGCCCCCCTCCCTGCCAGGTGATCCCAGACCCAGGGGAGGGCGGGGGCAGCTCTGTGTGGGTTCAATATATTGTATCACAAACTGACAAATGCCTAATGTGCCCTTTTTTTGCCTTGCCTTGAAATGGGGGTGCCTGTGAGAGGGCATTAGCTCCAGGAGAAGCAGGAAGGAATTTAACACTGACTTAATGAAAATGTCTGATGAAACATTATATATAAAATACATAAAATCATGTAAGTAATTTAAGTGTGTGTGTATTTAAAATTCTCAAAAAGAAACACATTTCACTAGGCTGATTCTGAATGTCCTTTTGTAAGGCCAGGACAGTCCTTGAATGAGGGGCCAGAGCCGACTTCTAGCAACGGATCAAGCCTGCCTCTGCTCTCAGGTGCTCCGCCAGCGACAGCCCAGCCGGGAGGGACACTCCGGAGTCTCCAGGTGGGTGTGGTCAGTGGCCAGTCATCGGCCTCTCTGGCCTTCTGCGTCCTTAGGTATCAGATGGAAGCCCCTCTTTGCAGAGTGGGCACTGGTGGGGGAGGAGGGCGCAGTCTCTTCTCCCCCTTGGGTCTGACGGGCATATTCATCTCCCTCACCTCTGGGTGCCCTCAGCTCTTTCTGCTGCCCTGAATGCCGTCCACATCCACAGCTACCTTCTCAGGAAGGAGGCCTCTGGGGTTCTCTCTCTATTCAGTTGCCGCAGTTGTCACCTCCACACAGAAGCTGCAGACTAATGCGACCCTGCCCAAGGGCCCCGGGCCACCTCTCCTGCTGAGGATTCCTTACACACACCTGTTCCAACCCTTGGTGCCCTGAGGAGTTTCCCTAACCAGGCTTGTGCCCCCTTGTCCCTGGATTCTGTAGCGTGTGTTCACTGGCGGCAGGCACTGTGCTAGGCCTGGCCTTCCACTAGTCAACAAGACATAGTCACCGTCCGCTAAAAACTTTACATTCCATTATCCAGTGGCATGAGATTTCAAGAAATATCTGTCAAGAGGCCACCTTTTGGAAATCCCCGATGGAAAGAAAGTTTTTATGTCCCTTATGAGCAGAGTGGGAAGTTGTCTCCTTAGATACATAGACGGAGTTGGTCGTTACACCCCAACTTCCCAATTGCAGATGAGAAAACCAAGGTCAGACAGTAAGTGTTCCTTCTGTACTGGAGCCGGACGGGGGTCTCTGAAAGGCAGAATGCTTTCACATTAGGGCGTCCCTGCCAGCTGCTCTTGAGTGCTGCTAAGCTAGTCTCAAGTCCAGTGTCTGATGCCAAATTAATAAAAGGTTTAGGGAGCATTAGTAAAAGTATTTTAAATAGGTCTAGCTAATCCAAGATTAGATTAAGCTGCGAAGGATTAGCAAGAAAGAGTAGAAATTGCTTCTAGGTGTTTATTTTTTTAATACTGATGATTCTATGCAGTCTTAAATTAAGTCAACTTTATTTTATTTACGTTCAACTGTTTTGTGAGTTATAGTTTTGTGAATTAAAGAATAGTTGATGGAACACTAAGCAAATACCAACTAAACCTAGTTCTGTTACTTGCTTTCTATGAGATCCTGGGCAAGTCATGCCCAGGAGATTCACTTTCTTCATCCATAAAATGAAGCCAATAATAGCACCTATGAAGTGAGGTGCAGTATCCACGGGGGGGCCGAGGCCAGAGGACCTGGGTTCCTATCCCAGGTCTACCACTCAGTTCACTGCCTTTGGAAAAATTGCTTCATCTTTCTATGCTCTAGTTTCTTCATCCATGAAATGGGGTAATAGTGTCCCCCACTTCCACAAACTGATGGGGACCCTAAATTGGTACACATGAAGAGCCTGGAACTGTGCCTGCAAAATGTTCACCAAAGCAGCTCCGCGTGGACACTGTTTAGAACACAGAGCATTGGTCCACAGCGGCAGGATAAAATTGTGAGTTTTGAAAAAGCTTGTTGGAAATTGGAGAATGCAGATGTTTCCAGTGGAGTGAACTGACTAGGCAAATGCCCCAGCAGCAAATACCTGCTGCTCCTCACTCAGCCACTCGCTGCCCTCCTCTCAGGGAGGATGGAGTCTGCCTGTCTGACCCAGGAGTGGGAAGCTGGGCACAGCTGGCAGGGGCCCACGGCTCTGGAGTGGGCAGGCTCTGAGCCTTAGCCTGTGCATGGAGATGTGGGAAGAGCACTAAACTGGGACCGGGAGGCTTTGGATTTGGGGGTTTGCCACATGTCCTGGGCAACCTGGCGGACATCTGTGTCATGGCTATGGACCATGACTGCTAGGGTCTCTTTGAAAATCTACTTTGTGATAAGATTTTCTGGGCTCTTAATGTAGGCCAGGATTGAGGAGGTGTGGACACAAAATGAAGTTCTTTCTGGAAGTCAGAAAGCAAGTGACTGGACTCAGCCTGCCTCCTGGGCAGCAGGAGGCAGAAGAGGAAGGACATGGAAGACTGGGGAGCCAGCAAAGGCGAAGGAAGGGGGGTGGTGAAACGGGAAGGCAACTATAAGAGGAATGTCAGGCCAAGGCGGGCTAGAGTCTGACCGATCAAAACTCCCATCCCAGGAGCACCCTGGGTTGGAGATTCAAGGGGAAAAGAGGGCCCCACAAGAAGTTCAAGCTCAAACTGGTCCAACCACTATGGAGAGCTGTGTGGAGATTTCTGGACCTACTAAACATAGAGCTTCCATATGATCCAGCAATTCCACTCCTAGGTATTTACCCAAAGGACACAGAAACATCAATTCCAAAGAGCACCTGCACCCCTATGTTTATAGCAGCACTGTTTACAATAGCTAAGCTTTGGAAACAACCCAAATGCCCAAAAATAGATGACTGGATCAAGAAGATGTGGTACATATATACCATGGAATATTACTCAGCATTCAAAAAAGATAAACACATGCAATTTGCAGCAACATGGATGGCACTGGAAGGGATCATGCTCAGCGAAATAAGCCAAAAAGAAAAAGAAAAATACCGGATGGTCTCACTCATAGCAGGAATCTAGAAAACTTAAATAAGGGACCAGGAAAATGAATATAAGAAAGTGAAAATCAAAATCAACAAAAAAACTATGAACCAGAGACACTTTTTGGGGGTGGGGGGCGGGAGGGGAAGGATTGGGGTCAGAATGGGGCGTTTGCAATTGTATGGGGGAATATAAAAATAAAATTTAATATTTAAAAAAAAAAAAAAAAAAAAAAAAAAAAAAAAAAAGTTCAAGCTCCATGGTCTTTGTAGGGCAGGTCACGGCCTTTGGAGAAAATCCAGGCCCTTGGTTCATGGACCAGGTTGCAGATAGCAGGGACACAGGGACTGGAGAGGGTGCTGAGTCCCTCCCGTCAAGCCCACCTCAAAAGAATTAAAAAATAAGAGGGAGAAGGGAACACTAGGACCCAGAGATGCCTCGGTTTCCATTGTGACATCTAATCTTGTGCTGTGGAGGAAGGTTCCGGAAAGATGGTCAGTCCAATGGGGGCTCCAGTGAGATTCTTGCAAGGTCTCAGAGGCCTCCTCCTCCTCCTCTCCCCAGCCCTGACCCCGACTCTCGCACACCCTCACCATCCACCGTGTCCCTGGACCCACCGGGCTGGACATTCACCCTTTGGGGCACTGGGGCAGGCCAGGTCTGAGAGGGGTGAGACCTTGAAATGGACAAGATGGTCTCATGTTTTGACTCTTACTGAGATGGGTCAATGGGAGAAGCAGGAGTGGGCTGCTGGGAGGGTGCTCAGGACCCCCCAGGGCCAGGAGGGAGCACTCGCCTGCATCACACATGCACATACACACATACACGCGCAGCCATGACCCAGTGCTCTCCCTGCACGTGCACCATCCACACACCTACACAGACATGCATGAGCACACCGACGTGCACACACCCCCTGTGAACACCTCGAGTGCGCGTGCACACCTCCCGGGTGTCCGCTGGCCTGACTCAGATATGAAACTCCCGGGGGACGTCACCACCGGGGTACTTCCTTCTCCTGTCCCTGTGCGGCCCTTTCGGTGTGTAGGAGACGACCAGTGAGGGGCTGCCTGGATGCTCCCGCCATGGGCTCTGCCCCTGCCCCTCCACACACCCCCGTGAGAGACCCTGAGACTGCTGCCCAGGACCCCCACAATTCTGGGGCACTTTGGGGCATGTGAGCCTCCTACACGCTGTGCTGATGGGGTGGGAGGCAGCCCCTCTCCCAGTGACTCTGACCTAGAAAAGGGCAGTAGTGATTGGGAGGCACAGATGACCAGGGGACCACTTCTCCCCCTCCCAAAGCCCCCCCCACACACACACTAGCATCAGGGTGCGCATCTGGGTGCAGAGAAGCCAGAGGGTGTAAAGGTCTTGTGGGATGGGCAGGAGTTCCCCCCACCCTGCCCCTAGGTACCTCAGGGTGCATAAACCCCAATGCAGAGGGCTGGAGAAGATCCTCGGAGGTGAGCAGTTGGTGCCCGGTGGGATGGCAGGGGGCAAGGAGCTGCTGCTGTTTGGTAGCCACAGGGCAGATAAAGGAGCTGGGTCTGGGGCCTCCCTGCATTCCCAGGAAGGGGGTGTGGCCTAGCTGTGCCCTGCTCATCTGGCTCCCCCACTGAGCTTCACCAAGCTCCAGGTTATGCCCTAGAGGGTCTACATGGAGCCTGTGAGGCCCAGTGGCTTGACCAAAGTCATCTCACAAGTCACCCCACAGCCCCTGTCCCTTCGGTCTCTGACACCCTCCCCAGGTCGAGGGAGAGAGGAAAGCACCACTGCATGTGTGTGTGTGTATGTGTGTCTGTGTGTGTATATCTTGGTCTATGTGTGTATGTGTGTACTGTGTGTACACACAGCCCTCCCCCAGATCACCAACTCAAGTGGGGAGCTTCCCTCACTCCTTTCTGTCCCCCAAGAGCAACTCAAGTGCCTTACTAGACCCCACTGTCCTGAGCTTTTCTCCACTCCCTTTCCTCTCACTCCCCTGCCAGCCCAGGGTCTGCAGGGGGTACTCCAAGGCACAGTTGGCTTGTGAGGGTCTCCAGCAATGGACACCGGGTTTGGGGGGTGGCTAGCAAGAGCTCCCTCCCACTCCCAGGGGCTGTAGTGCCTTTGGCAAGCTCTTCTCCACTCTGGCCGCCTTATGTGATACCTCCAGCAAAGCGCTTGGCACCTCAGCGGGGCCACTGGAGGGAGAGGAGTTGAGAGAAGTAGGTGGCACAGACGGGGCTGGGCAAGGTGCCACAAAGGGTGTGTGGGCAGCAGGAAGAGGACATGCTATTTGTACTTGAAGTGGTGTCTTCTCTTCCCCAGGAGGACCTGACATCATTTATGGGCACATCAGATAATCAGATGGAACTAACCACCCACTTCCCAGCTGGTACCCAGCTAGAAACCCCACCCCCCAGACCTATGCCCAGAAGGGAGTCACAGTGAAGCACCTTCTGAATGCCTGGCAATGGGGCAGACATACTACGTCTGTCTTTCCCCCAAGATGGAGGTTGTACAGATGAGGAAATAAGGCTAGGAAAGTTATATAACCGGCCTAGGACATGAACCCCAAGTGGTGAGCCAGGATTTCGACATAGAAATGTCTAGATCCAGAATTCCCCCATCCAGAATTCCCCAGAATTCCAACCTGTGGGGTTGTGGGGAAGGAAAACAAGGAGGCAGGGAAGTGCCTGCTTGGGCCAAGGGGGGTGGGGTGGGGAGAGGACAAGGGGCTGCTTCTGGGAGAGGTTTTGTGTCTCAGTCCTCCAGATGGGGTAATCTGCTGTGGTGCGGGGCAGGTTGGCTTGCGCTGGCTGGTGGTGGTGGTGGAGGAGGCTTCAGGCTGTGTCTTGAGGTGATGGGAACTAAGGGTCCCCCAGAGAAGGCTTGGTCTGGCCCTGGAGGGGAGGCAAGGCATCTTTTTGGATGCTCTGTTGACGATTGGAGAAAGGGAGGAATAACAATTTTTTTAGAATTGTGGTTTCCAAAGTGGGGTACACCTATGGGGGCACAAGATGACCCTTTGAGGTGTGGTAAAATATTTTGAAATTCTAGTAATAGTTTTAAAAATAATCATGAAACAATTTCTTTTTATGTGAGGATTCACACACATAAAAAACATTTTATTTTATTTTATTTTTTGACAGCGACTATAGCTAATAGAAAAGGCTTCTAGAACAAGGCTGATCAAGAGTTGGGGGAGTGAGGAATAGCACAGCCGGTCGGTGGGTTTATACAGTTTTGGGATAGCTGTTAGCGGCCCCTGCTGGTCGTTATCAGAAGTGCACTATCACTCCCCCACATTTGTAGGGAATTCAGAGCACCTGCTTTGACTTTTCTCTCTCTCTATCCCCTGACCCCCAAAGTTTTGGGATGAATATACACCAGAAGGGGGCCTGGATTTCAAGGGAAGCAGAGACATTACCTGAACCCTCTCACCTCTGGGGTGGAGGCAGGGCAGAAGATAGAAGTAATTAAAGACTTCAGAGGAGGAGGATTCATTTCCTCCCTCCCTCCTAACCCCAGCATGAGAGGCAGCCCCTAATCACCATGGGATGCACCCTCAAGGACCCCGCAATCTTGCTTTCATTCTCAGTTACTCTGTTTCCTACCAATAGCATCCCCCTTCCTTTGGGGTCCAGCTTAGCACACTTACCTGTTATAATATTCAACTGTACCACCACCAGAAAGTGCTTTTTTTGTGTCTGCCACTGGCCTCCTGGGCCTCCAGCCTGGACTGAACCCTTGGAAATCAGGGCCCTTGTCTGACTCAGTTTCACAGAAGTGGGCACCTTGTCTGGAACAGAATAGGAGCACTTTCTGTCTGCATCAGAAGTGTTTCTCCCCATTGTGTCTCCTCTAGGGGTGCTTGTTATAAAAATCAAGCAATTTATCAATTGTAAGTTCTTGAACATATGTGAAGGGCTGGCATTCTATGAGGCCCTTTTATTATTTATTTATTTTAATTTATTTTATTTTTTTGTGGGACCCTCGCCTGCAGGCAGGGAATGAACCTGCGCTGCAGAGACTGCGGGCAGCCTCGCAGCCCAGCGCTCAACCGCTGCGCCACCAGGGGAGGCCCTATGAGGCCCTTTTAAAGAGAGATATTTATTGGTTAATGGAGAGGATAGGCAGCTTGTAAGAATAATGAATTGAAATTGTATGAACTCTATGTTCTCAGTGGGCCAGAATCTGGGGATCCTGTCTTGGGGATCCTGAATGGAATGGAAGGTTTGCTGTGGTTAGCTATGGGGTAACGGTTGCCTGATAAAGAAAAAAATTAATAAAAATATCAGGGCCTCCCTGGTGGCACAAGGGGTTAAGCTGCAACCTATGAAGCTATCCGCAGCCTCTGCATCATGAGTTTGATCCCCATCCAGGTTGCTGACCCACATGACACAGCAGACCTCTCCTGTCACGCCCGCTGCTCCCCTCAGCGGTGTATTTCAGTCAGTCTGACTGTTCTGCTCCCACTCTATCTCTGGTGAATCCTCTCACCCCTCTGGCCTGTACCACAGTTCTTGTATGCATAAATAAATAAATAAATCTTTTTAAAAATATATCAGGGTTAGGAGGGATTCAAGATCCTCCCACTTTCCAACCACATACAAATAGCCAAGTAGTTCCCTGTCCAGAGGTGGGCAGGTGAGAGTGGAGGTAGCCTTCATAATGAGAAGAGAACTTCTGCCTGGGTTGAATTAGGAGCATCTTCTGACTTGAAGGCAGAGGAGAGGATGGAAAGCAGTGAGCTCCAGGAAGCCTCTTTGGTCAGATCAAAGCCTGTACTTCCAGTCCCTGCCTTCTGGAGTCGCTAAATAACTCTCTCAAATTGGGTCCGAGGCACCTAAACAGTAGGGCTTTCGCAGTTTGGCTTGGTTATGTGGCCTCCCCCTATACTTATACAGAAACTTATGCTCTGGGAGCTCAGGGACCAGCTCAGTCTCTTGGAGGGGGGGCATGGGGACTGGGACCAAGTCCCTTACTTCCAGGCTGGAGTCCCAAGTAAAACAATTTCTGAGATTTCCAAGCAATTTTCCAGGATGCAGTTCATTTTTAATCTTAGGAGCCCAGTTGACACCGAAGAGGGATCGTTCCTGCACATTCCAGAGGGTAAATTGAGTTGGGGGGTGAGGAGGGAGACGTGGCAGAGGTCAGAGATATGCTGGCCGTCTCCAACTGCTCGGTGCACTGAGCCAAGGGTGGGCTCCGGGTACTGAGCTCCAGTGTTCTGGGGCCAGAGCTGTTTTTTACCAGCACGTCTGGGGTGGAGCCAGCAGCTGGGCAAAGGCGGGCAAATAAACTTAACACTTTATTTACTTCCTGAGATGGGATCCCGAGGAAGAAGAGCGAGTTGCTTCTTTCTGTATCCCGCAGACAGGGGTGTGGATTAGCTCCTCAATTCTGGAGTAAAATGGTTCTCCGAGCCCCTTCGCAAAGACGTTCCCTGTTCCCCTTCCTCCCGCCACCCCAATGCTCCCAAACTGCCTGCGATCGATCTAGGGCTCTCCCACTGCAGTCCTAAAAAGTTAACCCTAACCATGAAGCTCTATGAGGGTGTGTCTATTGTTGCTCAAGGGTCTCCCCCAAGTTCTTGCTCCCTTTTCCAGCTGGTTAGCAGGATAACGAGGAACAGGTGCGCGCCTGGAAGTGCAGAGCGTGCTCCACCAACCTGGGCGGAGGGGGCGGGACGCTTTGCACCATCGCCCTTTTAAGGGATCTGGTGGGCACCAGGGAGGGACACTTGTGGGTGCAGGTCCCAGTCCGAGCTTCTCCGAGTGGGGAGCGAGCAGGAGGTCGTGGGGTGAGCTGGTCCCCGCTGTCGCCTCTCTCCGCTCACCCATTAGCTGCTGGGACAGACTGATCCCCCGGGGCTGCCCCGTGGCGCCCCGATCCTCCAGCCCCCCTCCCCTCCGGGTC
Organism: Talpa occidentalis; assembly: GCF_014898055.3. Lineage (NCBI taxonomy): Eukaryota > Metazoa > Chordata > Mammalia > Eulipotyphla > Talpidae > Talpa > Talpa occidentalis. The sequence continues at coordinate 121,501,835 of NW_023605083.1, read as the reverse complement.
CCCGCCCCTCGCGCAGAGGAGGCCTCGCCGCTTTAAGAGCCGGGATAGCGATTGACAGGCGGTCGCCGCGGAGCGCCGGGCTGCGCCGGAGCCGCCGGGAGCTGGGGGCTCCCCGAGCGCAGGTAGGCGCCCCCCGCCCCGCCCAGGCCCGTCCCCTCCTCGTCCCGGCGCGGCACTTGGGACCCGATTCTCCGGGTCTGAGCTCCCGGGCCCCTTAGGCGGCCCCCTCACTCTCCACCCCCCGCCCCGCCCCGCCCCCCTCTTTCTCGGATGCGCCTAGTGAGGGACCCAAACCCCGCGGCCCATTACGTAGGCCCCGGCCCCGCGGCCCGGGCTCAAAGTGACGTCAGGCGCGAGGTGGGGGCGCTGCGGGCCCGGCACCCGCGCTGCTCCCGGGGCTGCGCGCATTCGGGGGACCTCGGAGCCGGGCATTACGTAAGGACCGCACTCCAGAGCTTCCGGGGGGGGGGCGCGAGATGACGCTGTGGGGTCCCCGTGGCACGACGTCCCCCTGCCGGGCCGACACCTCCGTTTTCCCCGGGAGGGCGTCCTGGGCCGGGGGCGCGCCGCTCCCCAGGCTGCAGGGGCGCGCGTCGGGGTCCCGGGCCGGGGCTGGGGCCTGAAGACCTGGGCGGGGGTCGGTGCCAAAAGCGAGGAGCCTGGGTCCGAAAGTTGGGTCGACTAAATGGGGGGAGAGCGAGGACGGTGCAGGGGATGCGGTGGGGGGTGGTCAGTCATGCCGTGACCTCATCCCCCGCCCGGGCCCCCGCGGGCGCGCGCGTGGGGAGCCTCCGTGCCGGCCCCGCGCCCCTCCCCCAGGTCCTAGCGCCCAGCGGGTTAGGGATGCGCTCGGGAGGTCGTGCCGGGTCGATTGTCTATTTGTGCGGGATCCGCCGGGCCTCTGCACCCCACATCTTCTGGCCCTCTCCGTCTACTCCTCCCCACGACCTCCCGGTCTTCAAAGCGCCTTTGTCAGACCTTTCTCCTCGGCATCTCTTTGTACGTGCATGGATGGAGCAGTGGGTGGGAGGTGGAGGAAAGCGTCCCCGTTCAGGTCTGGCCCGCATCACCTACCCACATTCTGGCTGACGGGATCGCCTGGTAGGCGAGGTAGGCGTAAGAGGGCACCTGGGCCCAGCGCTTTTGGAAGCCGGGGTGCGGGTTCCCAGATCTCAGGGCCTGGGACCTTGGCCTGGAGCCAGGCTGGCTTGCCTGGCACTGCTGTTCTCCTGTGGGCAGAGCCGGACCCGCCCTCTCGGAGGCTTGGGTGGGGGTGGGGCAGAGCTAGCTGACGCCGTGGGAACCGACTCCCCGGAGAGAAAACCCTTGCTGTCTGGGCTCGCCTTCTGGGGACAAGATCCTCTGGTCCTTCCCATCACCACTTACTTGGGAAGGAGGATGTTTGGAGTCCCCTCTAGCTGCCAGTTCCTCTGTCAGGAGAGCAGCGCCAGCCAGGAGAAGGTTCTAGGTTCCTAGCCCTCAGGACCCGGGATGGGGGAGGAAGGGATCCCTCCTTGCAGCTCTCTAGGAATAGGGACCGCAAGGGGCACTGGCTGGCACACGGACCTTGGGCACTTCTTCCCAGCCTGGGTGCTGGCCCGACAGGTTGTCCTATCTCTGAAAGCTCCTTCCTACCATGTCCTCAGGGACAGATCCATGAGGAAAGGGAGACTTTCCTTCACCTTTGTAATTTCTGCTATTGCAGCTCAGGTGACCAGCTTAGGACAGAGAGGGGGATGGGAGTGGAGAGGGTTTATTCCAACCAGGAAGTGGTCCCTCTGGGGAGAATCCTGTTTTGGTGGGGCAGGTGAAGTTGTGGCTCCTCCACCCTCAAGGCCCAGAAGGCATTCAGTCCTAAAGTGGGCACTGCCAGCTGCTTCCCTCCACTCCCCCACCCCTGCTGTGAGCCACTGCCTCCTGTTGTCATGGCAACTGGGAATTAGGGTTTTCTGTAGCAGCACAGGCCCAGGAAGGCAAAGGGAAGAAGGTGGAGGGCTATCTTTCTGCACACTCCTCTGGATCCCTCCTCCATGCCATAGGGGCTGAGGAGCTAGACCTGATCATCCCTGGAGGATGGTGGGGGAAGGCAAATGCAGCTGGAGGAGATCCTGGGATGGGAACAGGAGCTGGTTCAGCCAGGCCTGATTCTGCCCAGAACCCTCTGCTCTCTCTGTCCCTGCTCTGGAATAGGAGGGGTGAGGGAAACAGAGGAAACCAGAGAGACAATTGTTTTGTAGATGGCCTGCTCGGTGCCAGTCCTTGGATCAAGAGGCAAGTGAGATGGATGTGGTTCTTGACCTCAGGGAGTTTCCCGTCTCAGGAATACCCACTTATCCTGCTGTTGACTCAAATTTGTGACTCTTACCCCTCTCAAAAAAAAAAAAAAGAAAAAAAAAAAAGAAAAAAAAAGAAAAAAGAGAAAAAGACAGAGGGCAGGCAGAAACAATTTTAGGAATCGTTAAACTTGGGTTTTCATTATAGCTATTAGCTTTGTGACCTTGGGCAAATCAATTAAGCTCTCTGATCACCTGTCTACTCCTTGGAGAAATGGGTACGTGATATCTGTCTCCGGAACAGTGGGCCCATCCACTTTCTGGGCAAGCCCTCCCCCTGCTTTTCAGCTGCTGCGGTGGGGGAGGGCTTCCTGTTGCTTCCCCTTTCCTTGCCTTGGCGCTGCTCATCCTTCCCTCTCCCTTTTCCAGGAGAGGGACTTCAGTGCCTTTGCTGACCTCACCATGCCGGTCGCCGCCACCAACTCTGAGTCTGGTAAGAAGTGGGTGAGGATGTCAGTTGGTATCAGTGGTTCAGAGGTGCCAGGCAGGGACTGGGTAAAGCAGTCAGGTACGCCACAGCTCCCTGGAAGAACACATAGCCCCCCACTGCTGCCCCAGCTAGCCTTTCCTCCAGTTTCTGGGGCCATCTGCTCTGGGCGAGGGGTCCCTGTGAGGAGCATGCAGGTGCCCAGGGGAGACAGGGCACGGCTCCCCTGCTGCAGGCTGGGGTGGGGTGGATGAGCCACAGCACTGCTGGAGGGCTGTGGCCTGGGACAGGCTGGAGAGAGACCTGACTCCTAGAAGCCGATGGCCTGAGGCAGTAGTCTGGCAGCACAGCCCTGGAGCTGACAAGCTCACTGAGCGCAGTACCCACCAGAGGGATGGATGGAGAAGACCAGCCTGTACTAAAGATAGGGAAGCTTAGACTCCCTGTCCCTGGGGAGATCTGGACATCTTGCAGCTGGGGAGCCTCCGGAGCAAGCTGGTTAAACTCTGAGCCTGCATTTCCTCTCTGTCAAGAAGCTCACAGGCTATAGCAGGGGAAAGCCTCTCCTGTGTTGCTGGAGCTGACGTGGAGTCTTTTAGGACCTGAGTTTCTCATCTGTATGGGATGGGAAAGAGCAGTGTCCTCAACTTTTCTTGCTCCTGGATCCCTTTGAGAATCGTATGACAGACTCATCGTAGACAAATGCTTTTATGTACAAAACCTGCATTCCAGTCTAGGGGTTCATGGACTTCCTGAAGTGCATTCAGGGACCCACCTAGTGACATTCCTGGTCTAGAGGGTCTCCAGGGCCCTAACCGCTGTAAGCTGCTCTGGTTTCTCCCCCTGCTCGCATGCCTCTTGGCCCAGGCAGCCCCTCCCCTCACTATAGACCCTAAGACCGCCTCTGCAAGATGTCCAGGTCTCCCCAGTAGGTTAGACTCCCCTGTCCCTCTTTTCTGAGAAACTGGAGTTTTCCCTCAGTAGACTGAAGGCTGCTGGGAATTGACCAGAGTCAAACTGTGACACCCTGGAAAGGCCTCTTCTCCATGCAGTGTGGGTGGGGGTGTACTAATGCCCCCCAGCTCCTGCAGCTTGGAGAGTTCAGTGCCTCCTGCTCTTGTCCAACCTCTGGGGCCCCCTGGGCTCCTCTCCTGCTCTAGCCTGCCTGGGCCCCACTGTAAGCTGCTTAGGGGTTAATTAAACCCATCCCTGAGCCTGTGATTAAAGGTCTCTCAATCGGGGCTGCGTAGTAAACCCACTAATAGTCCATAGAAGGGGTGCAGGGGGAGGAAAGGGCCCAGCAACTGACTCTTCTGTCACAGGTGACTTGATGGGACACGGTGGGGTGGGGGACAGGGCAGGGAGAGGAGCGCTGGGGATATGGGTGAGGGATCTGCTTCTCTGGTGACTCTTGGGCCCCCTGCTTCCGTGAATGTCATGTCATGGGCTGCCCCAGCCTTCCTAGATCCACAAGGACAGGAGTGAGCTGCTAAGTGCTCAGAGCCTCTATTTCCTCTCCTTGAAGAGCTGAAATGAGAAGGAAGGCAGGAGGTTTAGACTTTCCCTCAGGCAGATCTCTGTGGCTGCCCCAGGGCTAGATTTGCTCCTGGCCCCAAAGCTCTAAAGGTAGCTTCTGCCATTCTCATTGGTGGGTCTCCCATTTCCAGTTGATCTGATGGAGACTGCTGCACCCTGAGTTCAGTTCACGCCCCCTACCATCTCCCTTCCCCAGGAGAACCCTGCCTTGGGCTGGGTGACAGTGAAGCTAGCAAGGCCTTTCTCCCTACCTTCACACCAATGCTGCACCCCCAGTGTGGTCACTGTCCCAGTGGATGGAGGGAAATGGGCGGGTGGGGTGGGGTGGGAGTTAGGCAGGTGGCAGCCTGGGCCCAGTGTTCAGAGAACTGAACCCTGGAGTCTCCAGGCAGACTGGCCTCGCTTCCCCTCTCCCTGACTCCCTCCTCTGAATCAAGGCCAGGATGCCAGGCCGCCTCCAGGCGGAGCTGTCCCTTTAAATCCCTCCCTCACCCCTGGGTTAAGGTCCTAGTGTGTAATCCCCACCTGCTGCCATGGCAACCAAGGGTGTGAGGCAACTTGGTGCCACTCCTTTGAGAATGACTGTCTGGTGGCAGCAGCAGCACCTGGTAGTGGCCTCTTGGGTTCAGGGAATCAAGAATGGAGGCACCTGGCTGGGGATGCTGCCAAGTCTGGCCTTTCTGCCTTGTCCTGCAGCAGAAATGAGCCCCCCTTTCCTTTCCTCAATGCCAAGATGCCTTATTTGCCCAGGGGCACCCCCCTTCCTTACTCAAGAAGGAGAGCTAATGGGAGATGTGGGGTCAGAAGGGTCTGAGGCATCCTTCCCGGCCCGCAGGTGGCACAGATCCCCAGACCCCCCATTCCTCTCCTCCCCTCCCCGTCACCCCTGAGGCTGGCAAGTAGGAGATGGTTTGGGGGCTTGAGGTATTTTCCCCAATATGCAGTAGAGCTATAGCCCGAGAGTTCTGGGGGCTTCCTTTGATCTTGGGTGATTCAGGGAAGGGCCTTCCAGCAGAGAGGGCAGGAACAAGATGGGGCCGGTCCCTCCAACCCCAGCCTCCTCCAATGGGCCGAGGGGCTGGTGTCTGTGCATCCTCACAGGACTGAAGAGGCAGCAAGCTTAGCCCCCGCGCCCCCTAGCCCTCTCAGCGTCCTCCTGCCCTCCCGCATTGGAACTAAAACGTGGGGGATCTGGCCACCCCCGAGACCCATACCCCATCTTTCCCAGCGTCTCCCCACCAGTCTGCTGCCTTAGCCAATCAGCGAGGTGGCCAGAGCAGCGGAGCCGCGCTATTGGCTGGCCCTGCCGAGGGCGCTCCCCGAGGCCCACCTTCCCGCTGCCCCCCTCTGCCTGGGAAGGCGGCTGACGGCGGCGTGGAGGCTACTCTGGAGCCCCTGGCTGAGGGCGGGGGACAGCCATGGCGGGCAGCCCAGGCAGCGGGGCCTCCTTGGAGGGTATATCCCTGGGGTCCTCTGAGGAAGCTGAGCTCCGGAGGGAAGGTAAGGGAAAGGCAAGGCGGGAGGCTGGGGGGAGAGCGGATCCTGCAGGGTTTGGGACACCTGGAGAGGGTCCCCTAGTAGTGGACTCCTGGGCTGGCGCTGGCCTGCACAGAGGGCCCCCGCTCTCCTGGCTCGGTGCTCCCGTGGTGGCCGCCGGGAGGCTGGGGAGCTGATCCAGGGTATCCTGGAAGAATGTGGTCCCTGCTCTGTCCTCTTTCTGAGCCCCCTAATATTATACCTGGCAGGTCTCTGAGCAATGCGAAACCCAGGGGTGGGCAGGAGGGGGCTTGCGGGTCCCTCTGATGTTGTTTCGGGGCAAAGTGAGGAGGGGGCCGGGAAAGAAGTTCGGAATCCTGGAGCCCCTATGCCAGCTCCAGTTGCAGTGCCCCCCCCCCATTCCCATTCCTTCTGGAGAAGGGGAGGGTTCTGACAAGAGTGGGGAGAGGTGCCAGGGATTGTATCCACCCCCCTCCTCCATGACTTGGGTGCTGTTATGCAGATGTCAGTGTGGGTGGCAGGGTGGCAGAGTAATGATACCCCCTGCCCATCTCTACCCCCAGCTGGGCACACTCTGCTTCTCCCGTTCTTCCCCCAGAACCTGCTGCATCCAGGAGCTCCCACCTCTGCTGGTGGGTGAAGGAGCTTAGCAACCACTGCCTAGGCCTGCTGCCAGGTGTCCATGTCTTTGGTGCTGTCCTACCACGGCCTGAGGGTTTGCTAATCCCTGGCATGACTTGGTCTGACCTCTGACCTTGGGTACCCACAGCCATCCTAGAGTGCATTTCTCCAGCTTCTGCCAATGTTCCAGGACTCGACTTTGACTTCCTACGATCCATACGAATTTCTCTATGACTGTATAGATCATTGTTGGAGCTGAAGGGCCTGTAGACACTAGCTAGCCCAGCCTACCCATCTTACAGGAGGGAAAGACCGAGGCCAGTGCAGGACATCATCTTGTGCAAATCACGGTGAATTAGCAGCGCAGCTTATACTGGGTGCTTTGTCATTCCTGGTGTCCTTGCATGGTCGTCAGCTAGATTCTAGGTGTGCAACTGGGGACATGCTCCAAGTGCTGTCTCTTCCCTGAGTCCGCCAGGTACCAAGGTTGACTCCTAGAGCTTTTGCCCCTGCGGAGATTGAGAGGGGAGCCCGTGGCTCTCTGATTCAGGGCAGAACTTGGAACCTGGCACTTGCTTCCTTTTCTCTACCTGCTCAACTGGCATTACCTAGGGAGGAAGGAACAGGCCAAGAAACTGTACCCTCCCTAAGGCCCCTGCCCCAGGCATCCAGGGGTCTGGAGTGCCCATGCTGGGCAGGGAGGAGAGTATGCTGGGGAGGGGCTGAAGTGTATAGGACATGGGGTAGGAGGGGAAGGGTTGCCATGGTGTGTTTTGGTCTCCTGTGCCAGCTGGTACCTGTATGTCTCACGATCTGCTCCTTCCCCCAGCCATGCAGCAAGTCCTGGACAACTTGGGGTCCCTCCCCAATGCCACGGGGGCAGCGGAACTAGACCTGATCTTCCTTCGAGGCATTATGGAAAGTCCCATAGTAAGATCCCTGGCCAAGGTACAGTGCTCCAGGGAGGTGGGCACAAGAGCACTGTGTCTGGGGTGGTTGCTGGGGACCCTGGGAGTGGGGTACATGGCCCAGGAGACAGGGGGGCGGGGGGGGCGGGGGGGGGAGGGAGGGAGTGTGCATGAACACCTATGCCCAAGTGATGAATCCCAATGAATCCCTGCAGGTCAGGCTGTCCCACACCTGGCAGGTGAGCATGTGCCTGAGCCTTGTGGATGGATCTTTGGTGACTGCGGGATTGTGGAGGGTTTCAGAGGTGGGGGGTGAGCACACCTGCTCTTTGGAATCTCCTTCCTGTCCATCTGCCTTTGGGCATTTTGTGCAGACATCTTTTAAGGTCCCCTCTCATGCATCAGGTGGGGGCAACACTCACTGAGGGAGAAAGTTGCAGTGACAGAGGCTGACGCTCTTGGCTACTCGGGAGCATCATGGACAGGCGCCAGACCGGGCCCTGGGTGGCCAGGGAGGGCTTCTGGAGCAGGGGCCTCTAGAGCCGAGCCTTGAGGAATGGGGAGAAGGGGGAGGGCATTCTGGGCCAGGGGAAGAGCTCTGCAGGAACAGAGGCGAGAAAGAGCCAGGGGTACGTGGAGGACTGTGAGTGTGAGGCTGGAGCTTCAGGCGTGAGACTGGGTGTGAGCTGTTGGCAGGTCCGTCTGGGCACTGGGGCTGTGTCCCCTGGGGGGAGGGGGGGAGGCATCATTCTGTGAGCCCCAAGGCTTTAAGCAGGGTGTCCTAGGATTACCCCTCTGGTCATAGGGGGTGGGAGGAGAGGGGGCTGGCTGGAGAGCGTAGTCAGGGCTGACCCTGAGAAACTTCTGACAGCACTTGAAGGAAGGAAGGATGAAGGAAGTATTTTGGAGTAAATTGGCAGCCCTTGGTGTTTGGGCATGAAAGGTGGGCTGGGGGCTTCAAGGACCCAGATTCCACACTTGGAAATGTGAGGCGGGGAAGTGCGAGGAGGCACTGCCTTCAACTGCCTTTGGGGAGCTTCCTCTGCAGAGGAGGGGAGCGTGGGGAAGTGCTCTGTGGAGAAGGGCCTGGGAGTTGCCTGAGAACCGCGGTGGGAATGCAGGTGGGGGAGGGGGCATTCGCCAGTGCAGGCTCCAGTAGTGACTGAAGGGGAAGGGAGAGCAGGATCCAACTTCTTGGGTAGGGATGGCTTAGTCTTTAGACGCAGAAAAATAAAGAGTTGACTTTGGTCCAAGACTTGCACTGGGCAAGGCCTAGGGAGGCTGAGACCTGGGACAGCGTCAAGGGGTTGGCGAGTGCCTCCGAGCATCACCCTTGGGATACTGCTGGAGGCAGGGGCTCTGTGAGGTCTCAGTATCCCAGAGAGAGGGTGTGCTGGGGGAGAAGAAGGTGGGAAGGGGAGACTTGTAGGGGAGACAGTTCTGAGGGGTGAGGGGACAGTTGAGGGTGTGGCTGCAGGGAGAGGAGGTCAGGGACAATCGAAGGCGCCAGTGGGAGGCTGGGCTGGATGGCATCGGAATCCAGGGTGACAGCAGGCTTGGGGTGGGCCGAAGCCTGGGGCAGCCCCAGTCTTCAGCAAGTGATGGGTGGTGACCGATGGTGGTGGGGGTGACAATGACAGTGACTGTTGGGGTGAGCAGGTGGTGCAGCCAGGTGGTGGCTTTCCACGGGTGGGGATGGGGGCTTCACCACAGGACAGCCCTGGCGCGGGGTCTGGCGAGGAACCGGGCCTCACCGGAGGGACAGAGATGCCTCCTGGGACATGGCGTGGTCACCTTATCGTTGACTGACTGGTGGAAACTGGTTGTTAAGGATGGGACATGAAAGGCCTTCCAGAAGCAGGAGGTTCTGTGGAAGTAAGAGCAAAGCAGGTTTGGAGGCGACTGGAGAAAGGCTAGTTGGTTTCCATTCAGTGGCCGGGGGTTACATCCATGTACTGAAAGTAAAAGGAATTATCCCTGTGAGCCCCACGGGAACACGGGTGTCTGCGTCCCTCCTGCGTCCCCGGAGCCTTGCACAGCGTCTGGCTTGCAGGCGGAGCTCGCTGGATGTGTGTTGAGTAGAAGAGTACAAGAGTGTGAGAAATAACAAGACTTCTGCCAACCCACCCCCGGGGTGTGAGTGCCACCCAGTTTGCTTCAGCATGAGCTCTCTCTTTTTAAGAATTAAAAAAATATAGTCGAGCTGATGCCTCTCCCCTGCTTTCCCTCCCCACACCGCACCACTGACTTTGGGTTGAACGTATTGTGCCTCTGAGTGCTTGCATATCTTGCCTCCATTTGCATTCAGATGCAGGTAATATGTCCCTGTTATGTGTTTTTTAGTTTTACGAAACACTTGGGATTTTGCGGTGTCTTGTTCATGTAAGTAGTAGAGTTATTGACCTAAGTCTAGTTGTAGATACGGGTAGATTCATTAACTGTGGTGTCCAGTGCGTGAGGAGAGCTAGTTGGTTTCCATTCAGATTTATTTATTTATGCATACAAGAGCTGGGGTACAGGCCAGAGGTGCAGGGGTGAGAGGATTCACCAAAGACAGAGTGGGGAGCAGAACAGGCAGACTGACTGAAATACACTGCTGAGGGGAGCAGTGGGTGAGACAGGAGCGATCTGCCTCACCATGTGGGTAGCTCCCTGGCCTGAGATCGAACTCATGCTGCAGTGGCTGAGGATAACTTCATAGTGCTGTGCTTAACTCCTTGCGCCACCAGGGAGGCCCTGAATATGTGCCTTTTGAACCTCAACATCTGTGACCTTCCAAAGCTGATTTTGAGTTGGGTTTATGAGACCACATGAGCCCTGGGCACATGAGCTGTTGCTCCCACATAGACAGACAGTGAAGTAATGAGGGGCTCTTGAGGAGGCAGAACCTCAGGCTTAGAAGGCTCTCTAGCCCACCCCCTTCCAAAGTGTGATCCCCTAATTGACATCCCCCTCTGGGGCTGGGTCCAGTCCTCTTGGCAGCTCGTGAGGAATGGGCTGGCTGACCGACTGGCTCTGTCCGTCACTCAGTCATTCAGTCATCTGCCTTCTCAGTCAACAAGTATCTACTGTGCGCTCGCCAAGTACCAGGCACCATGCAGGGGCAGTGAACTGGCATATTGTTGCTTCTTCTGATGGAACCTGATTCTCCCCACTGAGCCCTGCGTGTCCATGTCCTGGGGACCCTCCTCCACCTAGGAGCCCAGCTGAGAGTTACCAATGCACCACATCAGACTGAGTAAACTCCCTTCTCCAGAAATGTTCTTGGGGATAAGCTGGTCAGAACTGCTTCCTGAGAAATTCCTAGTGCGGTTCCAGATGCACACAATACAATAGAAAATGGTGTCAACAGTTCTTTGACTGTAACATGAGAAGCCATGGACGAGGGCACCCAGCGACCTCTGTCCACCTCATTGTGCAACAGGAAGTGAACGTCCACAAGGGCCTGTCTGAGCTCAGCAAAACCCCAGCTGCACTGCGGTGTGACCACACTAACTGCCTCCACCACTCTTGAGTCTTGGCTTCCCCATGTGCTGCACTGTGGACAGTGGAACCTACTTCTTACTCCTACTCATCAATTTTATTTTATTTTATTTTATTTTATTTACATTTTAAAAGGGCAGGTTTATCAGAAAGAAGAGAAAAAAAAAAAGAGAGGCACTTGCGTAGCCATGGGCGGGCAGGAGAGCTCCTTCTCACCAATTTAAATGATCACATATATAATGTCTAACCTAGTGGACAGAGTATTTTGATCCAAGATCCAACTGCAGAAACTCCTCCCTCCTTCCCTGTCTTCCATCCTTCCTTTGTTTCTTCTTCCTCCCACCCTTCCAGGAACAGAGTGGAGTTGAAACGGCATATGGTCCCTGATAAGCTCCTTCCCTTATCCTTACAGAGTGTGTTTGATTCTCGGTCCTGGGGGAGAAACTGGGCTGGGTAGATCAGGGAGGTAAGGGAGGAGCAGGACCCAAGGGAACAAACCCAGAGGATTAAAGGCTCTGGAGGGAAGTCAAATCTGGCAACCGATCCTAAATCCAGGGGGCTGGCTGTCGTTGGCAGGTGGCAGCCGTGACAGGTAGGTGGCATCTGGGAGGGCTGACATGAATCCAGCAGCAGGTGTTGTGACAACAGGCCAGGCTACCGTGAGGAATCCGCCGCAGGTGATACTTTGCAATTCAGGCCTGTGAACGAGTCCACCTGAGGGGAAGAGAGAATAGTCTGGAGTCAGAAGATTCGCCGGTTGGCTGTGTGACTTCAGTATGTCTGACAGCCTCTCTGAGCTAAGGCCCCTCTTTCCTGAGAAGTAAGGACAATGATGCCTGTCTTTCAGAGTCGTGGTGGGGCTGGAGGGAGGTCATGGATGTGGACATGCTTTTAAATGACAGAGTTAGTTGCTTTGATGTGGTCTTGGCCAGTGGACTGGAGCCGACAGGGGAGACTCCTCTCCTGTAGTGGGGCTGGCATGAGTGATCTGGCAAAGCAAGACAGAACCCTAGAAGAATGAGGGTCCAGGAAGGTCCCGGTGACAGAGACTGACCAGGGGACATGATAAGCAGAGGCTGCGGAGGTGGGGGCAAGGGCACAGTCATCTTTTGCTGCATAATTAAGCATCCCATCATTTAGTGACTTGAGCAACTGTGGCTTGTTTCTCATGATTCGGTGAGTTGGTTGGATGGTTTCGCTGGCCTGGGCTCTGCTCGGTTGGGGCAGGTGTAGGATGGCCTTGCTCCCATGTCTGGGTCTCCGCTGGGGAAACGCTACCATATAGGATGCTGAGGACTCTTCTCCTCTGGGAGGGCGGCCGAGGTCTCTCCTCATGGTTGTCTCAGAAAGGGAGGACAGCTGCTAAACCTGGAGCATTGTCCAGGCCTCTCCTTGCATCTCATTTGCTAATGTGGCATCAATGAAAGCAATCTGGTCAAGAGTGCAGAGTGCTTTTGTCCCGGTCCCGCACACTGCTCCCATTCGGCTTCAGAGCTATTTATTTCCCTGTCTTCTGGCAGGTTCAGAGGCTGGTGAGTGGGCGGAGGCAAAGGTTTTCCAGGAAATGTCTGCGTGGTGTTTGCTGTCTCCTCGTGGCCATGAATTGGCGCTGGAAGGTCTGGGTGGCATGCGGCTCTACCAGTAACTAGCTGTGACCGTGAACCTAGCCAAGAGTCTCGTCTGTAATCACCCAGAGCCCTGCTCTGCTGGGGATGAGCTTTAGAGCATGAAACACATGGTCACCATGGAAATTCAGAACCACTCACTCTCCTGCTTGCGGGACCCGGTGCCTCCCAGACTGCATGTGTAAACTCCCAAGAATGTTTTCTAAGAACAAGTGCACAGATATTGACCCCACTGCTGTGGGGGAGCTCAGAGAGTCAGAAACTTTGACCCTGGTGTATGTTGACAAGCTACGTCATTCATTCGTTAAGAATGAATTTAAGAGGGATTTCATTTTACCTGTTCTGCCCTCACATATTTATTGGGGAACAGCCTTGAGTTTTCTGATCTTGTAGGGTCGTTGTCACACTTGAATGGGGTGATGTTTTTCAGGGGTGCTGTTTCATCATCAAGCATGCATTTACCCCAAAGCCCAGCAGGTCTGCTCCTGGGGGAGCTTCTCACAGATGGCCCCCCGGGACACTGCTTTGAATGTTCATAACCACACTGTTCACCATGACAAAAACAGAACCACTCAGGGCTTTGCAGGGAGAGAGGGGAGGAATAAAACGCGTATTCACACAGTGTACCTTAATAAGGGGCTAAAATGAACTAACATTGTGTGGGAAAAGGAGAAAATGAATCATAGAAACATCATAATAAATGAAATGTTTTCACTTAATAACAATAAATCTTAGCAAAGTAATAGTGAGTGAAAAATAGTAAGGGAAATAAATTTTCACTTAGTAACATTAAGTAAAAAAAAAGTCCCCATATATAATATATATACATATATATAATATATATAGTTCCACTTCAATATATTTTTTAAAGATTTATTTTATTTATTTATGCATACAAAGAGCTGGGATATAGGCCAGAGGTATGAGGGTCAGGGGTGAGAGGATTCACCAGAGACAGAGTGGGGAACAGAACAGTCAGATCTACTGAAACACACTGCTGAGGGCAGCAGTGGGTGAGACAGGAGAGGTCTGCTGTGCCATGTGGGTCAGCTCCCTGGCCAGGGATCGAACTCAAGCTGTAGTGGCTGCTGATGGCTTTGGCTGCCAATAGCTTCATAGTGCTGAGACTTAACCCCTTGCCACCAGGGAGGCCCCTACTTCCATATTTAACAATTCATAAACAATCTTGTTTCACTCATGTTTCCACTCCTTTCTTGAATTATTTTGAAGCAAATCTCAGACATAATTTTATCTGTATATCTAAAAGATAACAATTAAAAATTATTTAAACAGGGCCTCCCCGGTGGCGCAGTGGTTGAGCGCTGGGTTGTGAAGCTGCCTGCGGCCTCTGCGGCGCCGGTTTGATCCCCGGCTGCTCCCCGGCCACCAGAGGAGGGTCCCACATGGCGCGCAGACCTCTCCTGCCGCCCGCTGCTCCCCTCAGCAGTGTACTTCGCTTCTGCCTGCTCTGCTCCTCGCTCTGGCTCTGGTGAATTCTCTCACCCTCCCGCGCTTCTGACTGTACCCAGTGCATGTATAAACAAGCAAACAAACAAACAAACAAATAAATAAATAAAACATGCCTCTATAAAAAATAAAAAACAAAAAAAATTAAAAAAAAAAAACAACAATACCATGATCTCCCATAGAAGTGAGATAATCATTTTCTTATGGATTTTTAATGTATGGTCCTGGGCTCCTGGGGAGCATTTGGAAAGATAGCAAAGAGATCCATACCTCACACCATACATCAGAGCGAACTCCAAGCAATCAGAGATCAAAGTGTGAAACAACAAACCATATATACACGAGAAGAAAACAAGGATCTGCGTGTGAGAAAAGACTCAAAACAAAAAACTGTGCCTCAATCTTCAGCTGCATCTAAAATTCATAATTTTAACTACATTTAAAATGTTATTTTTGCACTGACAAAAGAACCATAGCAGAATCAAAAAACAAACTGGGAAAAGTATTTGTAAGTAGTATCACAGATAAAGGGCTAATCTTCCAAACATATAGAAAATGTTTAAAAATGGGAAAAGAGGAAAAAAAGGAAGACCTGATGGAAAATTTGGCGACAATGCACAGAAGAAAATATACAGATGGCCCGAAACATACAAAGAGATGCTCGCTTCACTCATAATAAGCACAAAGCAAGTTAAGCCGCCTGCTGGAGCCTTTCTCATCCATGTGATTGGCAGACAGTCAAAGGCTTGATCACACTCAGTGGCAAGGCTTCAGAAAAGTCTTCATCCAGTGCTGGAGGGAGGGCACAGCAGCCATGGCCCCATGGAAAGGAATTTGTCAGTATCCAACAAAACCAATAGATATTTACCTCTTGACCCAGCAAGACCTCTGGGATCTGGCCTGGGAGATGCTGCAGATACAGGGCTATGGCAAGGTTCTTTATTCACTGCAGCTTTATTTGCAACAGGAAACTACTAGAAACAATCCAAAACCCATGGTGAATAAATGATGATTTATTCATTTGAATAAATGAATGGTTGAATAAATGACGATATGCCAGTCACACAATGGAGTCAGATGAGTAATTAAAAAATAAGGGATCTCACTTCCAACCTCATCCACACACACTCTAGATGTAATTAATCATTTTCATTAGTTTCTGGGTTTTCTGTTTCTTTTCACAAAAAATAAGTAACTATTTCCCTTTCTTTCTTAGATACACTCTTTGATACTTGAGGATTTGTTTGCTTGTTTAATTAGTTTGATTTGCTATTTTGTTATGTGGCGAGCTCCCCCTTATTTTTAAATTATTCATCTGACTCCATGTGAATGTTGTTCATATTCAAAAAATAAGATTAAATTGAAAAGACTGCAAAATGCAGATTAAGTGCAGATAACTGAATCTATTCCATGTATCAAAATTGTTAGCATAATCATACAGGTAAAGGAATGACTAAGTAACTTTTGTTTCTAAGCAGGACATGTGCTAGGACTGTGTTATCTAATACAGTAACTAGTAGCCACATGTGGCTATTCATTTAAATACTTAAAATACTTAAAATAACAAGCACTTTGATTCAGTCTTATGAGCTATATTTCTTAAGTCACCTGTGATGGGTGGCTCCCATATTATGCGCAACTAGAAAACTTTTACTAAAGCTCTAAGTTCTTATAGACAGCACTATTCTGAAGACAAAAAGAAATGCATGGCCTCCCTGGTGGTGCAAGGGGTTAAGATGCAACCTATGCGGCACGAGTTCGATCCCTGGCCAGGAAGCAACCCACATGGCACAGCTGACCTCTCCTGACTCGCCTGCTGCTCCCCTTAGCAGTGTATTTCAGTCATTCCACCTGTTCTGTTTCCTGTTCTGTCTCTGGTGAATCCTCTCGCCCCCAACACTTCTGGCCTGTACCCCAGTTCTTGTATGCATAAATAAATAAATCTTTTTTAAAAAAAGAAATGCAGATCTTAATTATTTTTAAAGATTTATTTATTTATGCATACAAGAACTGGGGTACAGGCCAGAGATGCGGAGGGTGAGAGGATTCCCCAGAGACAGAGTGGGGAACAGAACAGGAGGACCTAATGAAATACACTGCTGAGGGGAGCAGCGGGTGAGTCAGTAGAGGTCTGCTGTGCCATGTGGGTAGCTCCCTGGCCGGGGATGGAACTCGTGCCGCAGTGGCTGCGGGTTGCTTCATAGGTTGCGTCTTAACCCCTTGCACCACCAGGGAGGCCCCAAATCTTAATTTTTACCTGGTTGGTTTGTGACAGAAGTAGCAGTGGTATAGCAATTCTGAAACCTTTTTGCATATTGAAGGACAGAACAGATAAGTTAATATAGTAATGTTTGGGGGAAATGAGTTCTCACTGAAGGAAAAGGGGGCTGCAGATACAAAATGGGAGGAGATGAGGAAAATCATATAGTTTGATTTTAATCACAAATCTCAGTATTGACTAATGTCTATTGAAGAAACAAACACACAAAGCAAATGGTGCTAAATCCCTCCGTGAAAGATGTTGGGGAGCATTCGGGAAGGACACAAGACCACTTCTCTAGCGCTCTTGCCAAAATGATGAACCCGAGTCTACTCACCAGGGAGCTATCAGATGAGTTCAGTTGTGGGGCTTTCTACAAACTCTTGGCCTGGAATCTTTAAAAATGTCCTGAAGGGCCTCCCTGGTGGCGCAAGGGGTTAAGCATCGCACTATGAAGCAATCTGCAGCCTCTGCAGGAGAAGTTTGAGCCCTGGCAGGCCAGGGAGAAACCCACATGGCACAGCAGACCTCTCCTGTCTCGCCCACTGCTCCCCTCAGCAGTGTATTTCGGTCCGTCTGCCTGTTCTGTTCCCCACTCTGTCTCTGGTGAATCCTCTCACCCCCCTGCATCTCTGGCCTGTACCCCAGCTCTTGTATGCATAAATAAATAAATCTTTAAAAATAAAAAAATAAAAATGTCCTGAAAGTCCAAAAGTTCCTGGGGACTGTTCTGGATGAAAAGATAATGAAAAGAAGGGATAACCAAATGCAACACATGGTCCTTGATTAAATCCTGGCTCAGGAAAATAAAACTTTAAAGGATATTTTAGGGGCAAGAGCGAACATTGGAATATTGTCTACTAGGTTGCTATTGTTGATGTTGATATTATGTGTCAGTGTTAAACTTCCTGCTTGGATATCATGTTTGGTGGATGTAGGAGCTGCTGATATACTTTGGGGTCAGTGACTTGTGTCACGTCTTCAGACATGTATCCCTGAGATGGGACTCCTTTCTTCCCTCCCACCTTGCATACCTCCCCCTGTGGGGCTGGTCACCTGTGAAGGATTCCTTTTCCCTTTCAAAAGCACTTTGTCCTGGACCCCAGTCAGTGGAGCAACAAGTTGGCGCAGCGCCCTCTGCTGGTGCCCTGTGCCGATTTCTTGACCCCACCCCACCCCACCCCCTCCCTGGCAGCGTTGCACTGAGGGCCCAGAGGCCCAAGCTCCATCCCGGTGACCTGGGCATGTCATTCCACCTTCCTGGCATCCGTGTCCTGGGCTGCAGAATGCCCGAGACTCACCGACCCTGATGTGGGTGGAAGAAGCCGTCCTTGAACTCAGATGCTTGTAGGGGACACTTGAGACTTTAAATGTGATCAGAGATGGAAATGGAAACAAAGGTTTGTTCTTTGCATTGTCCTTTCCCTAAACGGGGTCTGAGTCACCACTGGAGGCGAGAAAGCAAGATGTGTGCACATGTGAGGGTGATGAGGTCTGAGTGAGGCCGTGTGCTGGTACCAGGAGCAATGCCACATGGGCTCGAAAGCCAGGATTTGGAGATGGGGAGATGTGTGGGGGCAGACGGGGTCACTGGTACCCCTAGGATCTGGGGAAGCCCCAGGCCTCACCTGTTCCGCCCCACCCCCAGGCCCACGAGCGGCTGGAGGAGACAAAGCTGGAGGCAGTGCGGGACAACAACCTGGAGCTGGTGCAGGAGATCCTGCGGGACCTGGCGCAGCTGGCCGAGCAGAGCAGCACGGCCGCAGAGCTGGCCCGCATCCTCCAGGAGCCCCACTTCCAGGTCTGTCCTGCCTGGGGCTGGGGTGGCCACTGGACAGGCTGCTGGGGGAGGGGCCCGCAGGAAGTTAGAGCCAGTCGGAAAGGGCTGCGGCCTTGCGCTAAGGTCCCTTTTCCTCCCACCATCTCCCAGTCCCTCCTGGAGACGCATGACTCTGTGGCCTCGAAGACCTATGAGACGCCGCCCCCCAGCCCTGGCCTGGACCCCACGTTCAGCAACCAGCCTGTGCCTCCCGACGCGGTGCGCATGGTGGGCATCCGAAAGACTGCTGGAGAGCACCTGGTGAGGGGCAGCTGGAGTCAGGTGGGGTCTGGAGGGCGGTTGAGGGTAACCCGCGGGGGTCACATCAGTTCAGGAGAGGGCTGCAGGCCACGATGGGATCCGCTGTGCACGGGGTCGGCTCTGCAGCCCACTGCCTGCAGCCCCAGGAGCCCCAGACCGTGTGGGTACAGATATAAGCCGCATCTATGCGTGTGCCAGGACCCTCCATTCTCCCACCTCCCCTCCTCAGAGCTGCTGTTAATGATGAAATTGGGCAGAGGGTGTCAGAGGAGGACTCTGGGGGTGGAATGGTGGGGATCAGAATAGAGGGGGCGCTTAGGCCTATTTGACTTGAAGCAGTTGGGGTCCTATTGTGGCTGCTCTCTGTCCCAGGGAGTGACGTTCCGCGTGGAAGGCGGGGAGTTGGTGATCGCGCGCATCCTGCACGGGGGCATGGTGGCGCAGCAAGGCCTGCTGCACGTGGGTGACATCATCAAAGAGGTGAACGGGCAGCCTGTGGGCAGCGACCCCCGCGCACTGCAGGAGCTCCTGCGCAGTGCCAGTGGCAGCGTCATACTCAAGATCCTGCCCAGTTACCAGGAACCTCACCTACCCCGCCAGGTGGGCCCTCCGCCAAGCCCCCCACCCCCAGCACAAGGCCCAAGGGTGGCTGAGCCTCCGGCTGCAGGGTTATAGGCATCCGGGCAGGAGCCTGTTCTCCCCAACCTACGTGATCAAAGCAAAATAGGGGATGGGACCAGCAGAGCCAGCCAGGTACCAGCCTCCAGCCTGGTGCACCTGCTCATGCTCATCTTGGGCACTCACGCACATGTGCAAGGGACAGGGCACAAGACCTGGGCTGAGCGTACAAATAAGTGTGCCTGTGGTGTGCTGGTGTAGAGTGTACAGCTGCCTTCTGGTTGGTAGATTGTGGGGGTCTGGCTGCTGTGCCCACCTCCCCTGTGGCTCTCTGACCATCAGACAGAGCTCTTTTCTCCGAGGGAAGGGGCTGGGTGGATGGAGGGGCCTGGCATTAGGTGCCAGGATCATGTCGCTTTCCAGGAGATCCAGGTTGGGGGAGCCATGGCCTCAGGCCTGAGCAGATTCCTGATCCCTACCTGAGTCCTTTTGTTCTAGATGCAAAGGGAGGCTGGCACCAGGGAGGTGGACAAGGCAGGCCTGGGGGCATCATGCCTTGTCCCCCTCTGGTGGACAAGGGGCTATGCTGGGGCCTGTGCCTGTGGAGAGAGAGCAGGACTCTAGCCCCTCTACCCTCCCCTGGGCCCCCAGGACACGCTGCCTTCCAGACTCCCCCGACCTTTTCCCTTGACCCTTTGCTCTTCCTGGCTCAGGTATTTGTGAAATGCCACTTTGACTATGACCCTGCCCGAGACAGCCTCATCCCGTGCAAGGAAGCGGGTCTGTGCTTCAACGCCGGGGACTTGCTCCAGATTGTAAACCAGGATGACGCTAATTGGTGGCAGGTGAGCTGGGCCTGCCCCAGCCTCGTGTGGGGTGAGGAATGGTGTGTGGGGGTGAGGGCCGGGGAGGTTTCCTCTCACTCAGGCAGCTCTTTGCCCGCATCCATCTCAGGCCTGCCATGTGGAAGGGGGCAGTGCCGGGCTCATCCCCAGCCAGCTGCTGGAGGAGAAGCGGAAAGCCTTTGTGAAGCGCGACCTGGAGCTGACCCCTACCTCAGGTACGAGCCCCCCGCCCCGGGCCCTAATCTGGCCTCTGAACAGGCCTCGCCTGACCCCGTCTCCCTATGACCAGGGACCCTCTGTGGCAGCCTTTCAGGAAAGAAAAAGAAGCGAATGATGTATCTGACCACCAAGAATGCAGGTGGGTGCTGGAGGTGCCCGGCTGCCTCTCCCCTCCTCCCCCCCTCCAGCAGGGCGTGACCCCTTGCTCCCCACAAGCGACCCGTGAACACACTGTCCTGCTGCTGCTGCTGCCAGTCTTGGCCCTTGGCCCTGCCCAGTTTGTCCTGCTCCCCGGCCCAGCCCTCTTGTCCTTGGCCCCCGGTGAGCCCAGCCCACCCCCACGGCCTGATGAGCAGCCTGGTGAGCGGTGCCCTCTCCCTGTGTCCAGAGTTTGACCGCCACGAGCTGCTCATTTATGAGGAGGTGGCCCGCATGCCCCCCTTCCGCCGGAAAACCCTGGTGTTGATTGGGGCACAGGGCGTGGGCCGGCGCAGCCTGAAGAACAAGCTCATCATGTGGGACCCGGATCGCTATGGCACCACAGTGCCCTGTGAGTGGGTGCTGGAGCTGTGGGTGGGGCTGGGGGCAGGGCGGCCCAGGGACCAGTGTGGCAGTATGCACCCTCTGCAGGTGTGGGGGAGCGACGGGCTGGGGAAGGCAGGGGTGCTGTCCCAGGAACGTGTGGCCTGGTGGGCTGCGCCAGCCTGCCTGCCTCTCCTTCTGTCATGTTTCACTTGCGATAAGTCCAGCCAGGGCCTTTTGGACACAGGGCGATGAGCCGCCTGTGGCCTTGAGAAAACAGGACTTCTTGGTGACAGAACCAACCGAGGCGGTGAAAGCTTCTGGTTCCTGGAGGCAGGAATCTGGGTGCTACCCCCTGGTAGCTGGGCCTTGCTGTGTGTCTTTGAGCTGCCCACTGCCCTCTGGGCCTCAGCCCCCACCTGGGGGCCCTGGGACAGAGCAGGCGGTCTCTGAGGTCTGTCAGTGTGGCTGTCTCAAGTCTTTGTGCTTGTAGTGAGGGTGTGAGGACACAGTGTGTGGGAAGCAGCGGTGGCGGCAGGTGGTGTGACCCTGTGCTCATCTGGCTCTCTGTCCCATAGACACATCTCGAAGGCCCAAAGACTCAGAACGGGAAGGCCAGGGGTACAGCTTTGTGTCTCGTGCGGAGATGGAGGCTGACATCCGTGCCGGGCGCTACCTGGAGCACGGCGAATACGAGGGCAACCTGTATGGCACACGTATTGACTCCATTCGGGGCGTGGTTGCTGCTGGCAAGGTGTGCGTGCTGGATGTCAACCCCCAGGTACTGCCTGGCCCACTCCCTCCCAGTCTGCCCACCTCCTCTCTGGGCACTCGCTCTCCTCCCCCACCAGACGCCCCATCTGTTTCCAGGCACCGGCCTTAGAGGCACCCCCATGTAAACTCATCAATCCAAGCGACCCAGCCTGCCTGGAGTCTCTTGGACAGCTGCCTTAATCCCCTGCCCTCAACCTCCCCCCTTACCCCGTCCCCACTCACCTGCCACTGCTCCTCTACCACTCCTCCCGGGGCATGTCCCAGAAACCCAGGCACCCCTTCTCATCCGTTCCCAGGGACAGTCGCCCAGCTGTCCTTCCTCCTGCCCCAGGGTGTCCGTGGGGATGTACTTCCCGACCCTCTTCTCCTGCAGGCAGTGAAGGTGCTGAGAACAGCTGAGTTCGTCCCGTACGTCGTGTTCATTGAGGCCCCCGACTTTGAGACTCTGCGGGCCATGAACCGGGCTGCCCTGGAGAGTGGGGTGTCCACCAAGCAGCTCACGGTGAGGGGCTCTGCGGGGCAGGGGGAGTGTGTGGTGGTCGCCTTTGGTCTTGGGGGGTGGTTGGAGCTGATTAAGAGGAGATAGTGCCACAGAAGGGGAGAGGTGCCCACCCAAGGTGTCAGTGAGGCAGGACTTCTGATTTCTACTTTAAGTGGTGTGGAAACAGCCTTCTGAGCCAGAAAGTGGGGCTTCCCTAAGTCACTGAATCAGGGACACAGCTAGCTCAGGGCGCAGGAGTTACTGACTCCCAGCCCACTGCTCAGTCCACCCTGCAGGGACAGGATGCTGACCAAGGGGATCCAGCGGGCGGCCCTGTGGGCAGAGATGGGCCAGGTGGGCCCAGGGCTGTTTACTGCCGGGGGAAGGCTAAAGGGAGGGAGAAAGCCAGAGACTGGGAGGCTGGCTATAAGGACGAGTTAGCATCAGTGAGGCGACAACACCGGGAGCAGAGACTCCAAATCAGGTGTTGTATGATTTCAGGGCGCCCCCCATTTTCCCAGGTACCTTGGCGCCCCCATTTTCCCAGGAGACGTAGTGTTTGCTGAACCTTGCGCTCGGGGTCCCTCTGCTGGTCTGCTCTGGTACTACAGCTCTCCTGCCGCAGGTCTGAGCTGGGCTCAGGTCTGGGAGAGGCTGTCTGGGCAGGGCTCCCCCACTGCTGCAGCAGGTCCCCCAGGGCTCAGACACAGCTGGATGCAGCTGCTGGGTCACAGCTGGCCAGCCCTAAGCTGCTGCCTTGCTTGGCTTATTTAAGTCAACCTTGAGGTTCCCTTCCCACCACTGCTGGGCCAGCTTCAACTGGGTCTGGTTGAGCATTGCCCTCAGGCGCTTGTAGGTTGCCCTAGCACCAGGTATGGGAGGGACCTCTCAGGTAAGAGGGCCTCCTTAGACTGCAGGGAGCACTGCCTTTGGAGTCAGGCAGACCCTATTCATTGATTGACTGTGTGACCTCAGTTATCTCTATTGCAAACAAGGACCAACTAGTCTGCTTTGTGGAGCTGTAGTGGCTTGTGTGCACTGCAAAGCGCTCCTTGCCTTGCATGGCACTTACTGCAAGTGATTTCCTTCCTTTCATCCACCTGTCTGTGGCTGTAAGAGAGCTTGCCTGGGGGCCCACAGCAGGGGCCCCTGCCCACGAGCCAGGGAGTCTGGGGGCAGGACCTGGGTGGGGCAGGATGTAGGCCCGGGATGACAGGGGTCACTGACTGGCAGGAGGTCCCCTTGTTCCGAGCAGGAGGCAGACCTGAGGCGGACAGTGGAGGAGAGCAGCCGCATCCAGCGGGGCTACGAGCACTACTTTGACCTCAGCCTGGTAAACAGCAACCTGGAGAGAACCTTTCGCGAGCTCCAGGCCGCCATGGAGAAGCTGCGGACGGAGCCCCAGTGGGTGCCCGTCAGCTGGGTGTATTGAGCCGGACCTTGTCCCTTCTAGGCTGTGACCCAGAACCCTGGATCTATCCCCCCACCGTGACCCCCAGCCACCATCCTGAGCTCCTACCCCTGGCTCTCCCTGAATAATGGCGCCTCGCGGGCCCTAAGTCTGGTTCAGTGCAGAGGCGTGCACTGCCAGGGGCGTGGGCGTTCATGGGGTACCTCTGTGCCCAGGTGCTGCCCACTCCTGATGCCCATTGGCCACTAGATGTCCCTCTCTGAGAGCTAAGCTGTGCCCAGGAGAGTGTCAGAGTCACCTCCATAAAGCTCAATCCAGAGAAGGAAAAAGCTGCCGAGGCCGTGTGGTTAGTGGGCACACTGCCCCCACCACATTCTCCAGTCGCCTTTCTCCTCTGGACTGGCCACTCCCACCCCACTCTTGGGCTCCCCTCCCATCCCTGCCCAGGAGCAGGCTTTAGGCTGTTTCCCTGCGGCGGTGGGGGGTGGTGCATAGGATGTCACGCCAGCCTCATGCCATCCCAGAGGAGGCAAGGCTGAGCCCGTGGGCACGGTCCAGGAGCAGCGCAGCCCTCAGTTCCTCGGAGCGGAGCTGGGTCCCACGGGTGGACGCTGCCTTGTCCCTCCCTCCTCCACAGCTTCTCACTGCCGAAGTCTCCCCACAGACTTTCCGATGTGCCCTGAGAGGTCAGCTTTGCTCCCCTGGGGCCAGGCTGGCAGGGTCAGCGGGCTCAGCTGGTCAGGGTGGTTGAAGGTAAGCCCTGCAATGGGGAGCCTGCTGCTACTGACGACGAGCTCCACTGGGGATATGTCTGGGCTCCCTGTCTGTGGCCCTTGGCCATTTGGTTTTCTCTCAGACCAGGCCCAGGTGACCCACTCACATCAGGGCCAGCTGGGGTCCAGGGAAGGGTGTAGAAGGGACCTTGTGAGCTCCGGGTTTTGGAACCCAGGCTGGAGAAGATGCTTGCAGTCTAGTGGACCCCTTGTTGCACATCTCCAGGGGGCGCCACCCGCATCACAGTCTGCATAGCTTGTGGCTCCATCTTGCAGCATCAGGCCCATGTTTCTGCCTCTGGTGTTGGGTTTGGTTTTTGGTGGGGGGAGGCAAAGGATTGTTTTGGAGGTCACTCTTTAGGGCCCTTTTTGGGGTTCCCTCTGAGCCCCCATTTCTTAGAAAACTCTTACCCTAGATTCTAGAGCCTTGGCCCTCCCCAGATGTTTTCCTCCAACTTTCCTGTCGTTCCCCTGCCCTAAATGCCACCCTCCAGTCCTTGGGGAGGGCAATTGTGTAAAATAGGAGAATCCCCTTCCAGAAAAGAATACTGTCCTAGACTTCCCCAGGCATCTCCCCCTCGTCCTTCTCTGTGATCCTTTCTGGGGTTAGCCTGTCCTTGCAGGGGACACCCCAGTGCCCTCACCCCCAACCCCTGTGCTTCCCAGTCCCCCTGAGTGTCCCATCAGTCCTTGCTGCAGTGTCAGCCATGCTGGCCCTTGAACCACTGTGTGCCCATTTCCTAGGGAAGGGGAGGGAGAAGAAACAGAATATTTATTACAAAGTTAGAAATATATTTATTCTATTAGGATCTCATTTACATTTGCATAGAATATGCAAATAAGATGTAAAGGCCGAACCTCCTCCCATCTCATTTGCATAGCTCTGCATCCACTATGCATCCATCTTTTTAATCCTCTTCTCCTTTTAGTTGCTGTTCTTTTTAATACTCAATTCAGTGCTCCCCTACCTCACCCTCACCCTCAGCCTAAGGGGACTTGGAACAGGAGGAAGATGGGGGTGTTCTCTAGGCCATGACCACAGGGGCCTTTGCTAGTCTCCACGTCACCGGGGAACTTGGAAGTAGAGGCTTGGACCTGCACCTTGACCTCTCCTGAGGGTGACTGGGGTAAGGCAGGGCCATTCTCTCCTTTCCATGCCCTCTGCCCGCCTGAGTTGTGCCCTCTCCCCTGCCCGAGTCCCAGGACCTTGGGGCTGGGTTCACCCACTCAGTTCTCTATTCTCCTCTCATTGTGGATGCTTGTATTTGAGGGATCTCAGGATAATGAGGACTCTTTCCCCCACTGTCCTCACAGCCCCAGCCCTGTTGCCTTCCCTTCTCCCCTCCCTCAACCATCCAATTCCTGAGCTTTCTCTCCAACCAGTTTTCTTTCTTTTCCTTTGATTAAATGTGAAAGCAAAGGCTTCTGGGTTGTTTGTCTTTGGCTGGGCTCGGTTTGCATGACTTTGGGAGAGGGTGAGGGTAATGAGGGTGAGGGTAGGGAGCAACTTCCAGATCATTCTGGAGGGGAAGTTGGTGTGACGTGCCTTGTGCTCTGTGATGTCCCACAGTCCTGTCCCTCCACACTCTCCATCCCCAGAAGATGCTCTTTGTAAATGCTGGTATCCAGTTGCTGAGCCTTCACACGAGCCAGGGAACTCAGCAACTCCACGGCTGATGGACTCAGCTCCACTGGAAACTTGCTGTGTGGCCTCCAGCAGATGCCTCTATTTCTCTGGGCCTCAGATTCTTTCTCTCTAAACGTGTCATGGCCTCTCCCAGTGCCAGTGCTCTTTCTAGGTTCTCAGTAGCAGTGACCACCATAAGTCACCATGGTTACATGTGTTTGTGTGACAAATCCTTCAGGGTTAAGGGATCAGCCTTTGTTTGCACCTTGAGTTCATCAGGGGACCTGGAATGCTGCTCTACTAAGGACTCTCAGAGGGGCCTTTGACTGTTCCTTTCCCCCTATGATGACCGAATGTGGCACTGGCCCCCTTCCTTAGAGCATCCTCTCCCACAGGGATGAACATGGAACCACCTTGACTGGTGATTTGTAGGCTTACACGAGCCACTTAATAGCTATGATGAGAATTTAGAATTGAATATTAAACACCCAATTCTGAAATGTCCCTGACAATTCCCAGCACATAGAATGTTTTCCAGGTCAACTTTTTCTCTTTGGGGTTCCCTGCCTCCCACCAGGTTGTTTTGTTACTGGACAGGTTTCTTCCTGTCTGCGGGGCACCCCTGGAAACTTGGTATTTTTCTACTAGCAAACTAGGAACTCTGTGCTTGTATTTCTATTCTAATCCAGCAGATCTCAATCCTGGCTTCACTTTGGAATCACCTACAGGATTATAAAAATATGCAATTGTCTGGACCTGACTCCAGATCAAAGAAATCTGAAGTTCTGAAAAGGTTGAGTGCTGAATGAGAACATCCCAGCAGCCTGGCACCTTTCTTTATTAATCATTTCTTTCTCTTTTTTTTAAGATTTATTTTATTTATGCATACAAAAGCTGGGGTGTAGGCCAGAGGTGCAGGGGAGTTGAGAGGATTCACCAGAGACAGAGTGGGGAACAGAACAGGTGGATCCACTGATAAAACATTGCTGAGGGGAGCAGCAGGCAAGACCCAAGAGGTCTGCTGTGCCATGTGGGTAGCTCCCTATCCGGGGATGGAACTCGGGCTGCAGTGGCTGCTGATAGCTTCATAGTGCTGAGACTTAACCCCTTGCACACCAGGGAGGCCCCTATTACTCATTTCTTCCCCACATCATCTCGTGGGGCTTGGGTGGCAGCCCTAGCAGTGACCCAGGGATCCAGCCTCTTTATCAGGTGACACCATGGTCTTCAATGAGTGGATTTCACAGGTGTCATGAGAGAGAAAAAGTGCAGGAAATGGTGCCGTGATTGTGGGTTTCCTCCAGGGAGTCTGGGAAATGTAGTCTCGCTTGGTGCTCTGGGAGCTTGGTGCTCAGGGAGAGGAACCGGGGATCTGCGCCCTCTGCCAGGCTGGGGTGGCACCTGGGAAGGTATATGTTTTCAAGTTTCTCCAGGTGAGTCTGACATTTAACCAAGTTTGCCAACTGCTGTGTGTCTATTTTGGCCATGCCCTTAGGGTGGGAAATTCTCCTTTTAGCCCCAAATTAGCGTCAGGCTGTTTTCCTAAATATAGTTGACTTCCTAAATAAAGTTGACTTCCTAAAAGGAATTCTGCTACCAGTTTTCTTTTTAAATCCCTCTTCCCTTGGCCCAGAAGCCTGTGGTTACTAGCGAAGCATGGTTGCTAAAGATGTCACAGCTGGAAAAAATGCTTAATGGGGCAAAGTCTTCATGCAGTGCCACCCAGGAAGTCCTGGGCAGAGCTGGGACCAGAGCCTCAGACTCCTGGCTCCCAGCAGGCTCCCCCCACATACTGCCTCCAAGAGAGAGGGGCATTGACTAGAAATGTGGGTGGCGGTACCTTTGGGGAGAAAGGCAGTGTTGAAGGAGGAACACGAGGAGGAGGAGGAGGAGGAGGTGAGGAGGGGAATGTGGGCTGCCTTACCACCCCAGGTTTCAGCTCTTCAAGAGAGCCAGGCCCTGCCTATGTGACGGCAGCGCTCACCTCCCCCACACAGGAGCTGGAGGGTTTCTCACACAGGTGCCCCTTATTTTGTTGAGTATTTTGTACTGGGGTTATGCTTGCCAAAAGGGTCCTTTTTCCCTGTTTTATATTCTAACTATTCAGTTCCTTGCAGAGTTATGGAGTAGATAAAGCCTTAAGTATTTACTCAAAGACTATTTACTGAACACCTTTGTTTTTTTTTTTAATTTACTTTTATTTATGCAAAAACTGGGGTGTAGGTGTGTGTGTGAGAGAGAGGATTCACCAAAGATAAAGAGTGGGGAGCAGAACAGGTGGGTTAGCTCCCTGGCTAGGATCGAACTCATGCTGCAGTGGCTAAAGATAGCTTCATAGCGCTGAGACTTTAACCCCTGAGCCACCAGGGAGGCCCATAGTGGACACCTTTGAATAAGACTTAGTCCCTGCATCAGAGGCCAAACGGGGCAGATAGGAGGCAGCTGGGGCCAGCACCCTGTAATCAGAGGCTGTCACTGGAGCACAGAGAAGCCAATCTCCGCTCTACCTGTGAGGCATCAAAAAGCACTTTCAAGTGGTGCTGATGGAGCAAATTCTGGAAATAAGGTAACATTCGCTGTGGGAGTGAATGATTGCTTGTGCACATTGGAAACAAGTTGGCATTTTGGTATTTATGTTGCATTTCTTAGTCTACTACACAATTCTAGATGAATGTGTGTGCCCAGGTGTGGGGCAAGGCTGGTGGTAGTAGATGGAGTTGCTTTAACACACACGCACACATGCACACATGCACACACCCCTAGCTACACCCC
The DNA here is from genome assembly GCF_014898055.3 of Talpa occidentalis. Lineage (NCBI taxonomy): Eukaryota > Metazoa > Chordata > Mammalia > Eulipotyphla > Talpidae > Talpa > Talpa occidentalis. The sequence goes on along the minus strand of NW_023605083.1, from coordinate 121,473,556 downwards.
CAGAGCTGCAATGGGTCCCATTGGCTAGAGGGATATTTCATTTCAGTGATTATGAAGAAGTAACAGATGGCTAGCCATTTCAGGGCTACCATCATGAGTGAATCAGAAAATTATTTTATGCTAGTCACATGATCATGGGTTTCAAGGAGAAAAAATCCTGAAAGTGAGACTGAGCCTGAGGGACATGCTGTGGTGAGTGGCCAGGAGGTGGGGCTGATGGTTAGAGGAACTCTAGCTGAGTCTCTTGACGAAGGACTCGGCCCAGGTGGCAGGAATCCAGCTCATGAGAGCAGCTGAATGTCCTGGAAAAAGACCACCCTGGAGCTTCAGTGCTCTGAGGGGTGCCCGGTGAGCGTGAGCTTGCACCTGTGACCCCCCACGTGCACACGGCATCTGGGTATGGTTTATATTTGGGTTCCCTCTCATTTCATTTTTGCAAGTCTCTGCCCCGTGCCAATTGGTGGTAATTTCACAAATAAAAATGAAGCATATTTTCTCCTCCCAGGAGTTCCCCATCACTTGCGCTTATAGTGGGTGGTAGCGGTGCCTACGTCGTGTTGGTCTGTGGACCATTTTGTCAGTGGCAATAGGAGATTAGGAACAATGCAGAAAGTGTGCCAGTTAGCCAAATGCATTTAATTGTAAGGGTGATCATGATTCTCTTGTGGTGGTTATGGTGGTGGTTTTATTCCGTTACATGCTGGTATATGAAATACCCTATTCTGTCTCTAACTTGAATTAAATCTTTCCCTGGGTTCCAGCTCATCAGAGTGGAAAGAAGTAGAATCTCCGTTCTGATTTGGGGGTGTCCTCCTTTGCCTAGAGTCACACAAAAATCTAAAGGACTAATGTGGTGCCTGGAAAATGGGAAATGAATTTCTAACCCAGGAGAGTGGTGTGCAAGGTTCCGTGTGCCTTTAAACAATTAGATCCCATGAGAAACAATTTTTATTGTGTTGCTGGACTTGGGAAGGGAACTCTTTTTTAAAAAAATTTATGCATGCAAAAGCTGAAGGGAACTTTTTTTTTTTTAAAAAAAAAGATTTATTTATGCATACAAGAACTGGGGTACAGGCCAGAGGTGAGGGGGTGAGAAGATTCCCCAGATACAGAATAGGGAACAGAACAGGCAGACTGACTGAAATACAATGCTGAGGGGAGCAGTGGGCGAGACAGGAGAGGTCTGCTGTGCCATGTGGGTAGCTCCCTGGCCGGGTGTTGAACTCATGCTGCAGCGGCTGCAGATAGCTTCGTAGTGCTGAGACCTAACCCCTTGTGGCACCAGGGAGGCCCCCACATCTGCAGATTCTTGCAGAAAACTCCCAGCACAGCTAAGGACTGGTGCCAGACTCACCATAGTGCCATTTAGAAGAGCAAACAGAGAAACACATTTACTATCTATTGAGAGGGAACTGAAAGCAGTTGAAAAACACTGTAAGATGAAATACTATGTAGCTGATAAACATTGTATTTACAAAAGGCTGGTGAGAACATTCTGTGAACACACGACTGCTTATGATTCAGTAATCAGATAGGAGAGTAAGCTATGAAGTTGCATATACAAAATAACTTGGAAGGTGATGTTGAGGAAAAAAGACTAAACAAAATGAAATGTCATCTTGGTTGTCTTTGCTTAGTGGGGAGACGATGGGGGTTTGCTTTTCCCCTCCTCCATCATTCTAAAGTGTGGGTGTGGAGCAAGCCCCTCCCCCAATTCATTTTTCAAAAAAAACAATTGGAAAAGAAAAAATTGTGGTTCTGTTACTCTCCCTCACTCCCATCCTGAAGGCCAAACTCAGGGTCACCTTCAGGTTCCCCTTTGGTTCCTGTCCTGTCCCCCCTCCTCCCTTAGATGTCCAATTTTACTCTCTCTATTTGCCAAAGCCCACAGGCAATTAACCCTTTCTGGACAAGGAAGGAGCCAAGTTCTCCGTCCTCCTTTCAAAACCTGGTGTGCTTGGCTAGGAAGGGGTGTCAGAAAGGCAAGGCTCCTGCCAGTCCCGGGCTCCCCCAGTCCAGTATGCACTTGACTTCAGGTGACCCCAGGAAGACCCTAGCTGGGTCATGGGCACCTCTGACGGGGAGAGACCCCACACACCAAGTACAGACTCTCTGAGCTGGAGGACCTGAGAGTCCACAGGCCCACTTGTTCTCAGCCTTGAGTTTTACAATGACCAGGGACTTGTTAGAAATGCAGAGTCCTGGGCCCAGCCCCAAGGATGGTTTTGGCAGATCTTGGTGGGGCCTAGGAACCACATTTTAAACCAGCTTCCCAGAGGAATGGGAGGGGGGTTGTTCCCAGCCCCGCTTTGAAGTCAGAACCCCTCTAATCCAGCAGGCTCTCTCCTCACCAGCTTATGGAGCGTTTGAGATGAGGCGGAGAAGGTGAGGTCTGGAAGGGGAGGAGGAAGGGACTTTGTGGGCCCCTGGGCTCAGGAGCGTTCCTCTGGTAGATACAAACTCAGAGCACATCCCCCCCCAGTCCCATCTGGCCCCAATGGGGGGGTCCACAGGCTGCACACATTGCTCAGGGAAATGAACATGTTGGGGGGTCTCAGTCTCCTCCTGGAACTGTGAGGCCACCACTCCAGGCTCCGGGGCTGACAAAGGCTTCCAGGTCAGATGGCCTGCAGGAGGAGAGCTGGGGAGGGAGGGGAGAGCCCCGGAGTCTGGTGGGCGACCTCAAGCTGTTGCAGAAAGCTCACTGGAACCCAGCAAATCCAGCCACTCAGACTCCCAGCAGCCTGGAGGGTGCGGTGGCTAGACTGGGACAAAGCCCAGCTGTTCCCGGGACAGGTGCAGGGGAGGCTCCTGGATCATGTCCCCCTCTGGGTCCGGCAAAGAGTCTTCATCTTCTTTTGAAGCCTGTAATGACAACAAGGGAGATGGTGCTGAAAAGCAGAGCCAGCTTGAGTTGGGGTGTCTCTGGGTAGTTGCTGGTCCACCCCACCCTTTTCCACAGCCCCTCTGTCCTTCCTAGGGGCCTGGACTAGCAACTCTTACCCAGAACACCAGGCTTGAGGCACGCCCTCTCCACTCTGCCACGCCCTTCCCCAACCCCTGGGATGCATCCTCAGGGCCTTAGGCCCCTTCTGGCGGCAGATGTGGGACTCCTGCCAGCCCAGAGCTCATTTAGCTGTAACTCCCAACTAGCCATTCAAGAATTTTCTGGATCAGGAAAAAGAGGATATGAGGTCAAGAACTTTGCCTCTGGGGTGAAATGGCCTGAGCTTTGGTTGATGGGGTAAGTGGGTGGATGCGGAGGGGAGATGCCCACCCCCCCAACTTCCCGTAATTGTCATAGTGGAGCCAGACTAGGTGGCTGCAGAGCCCCAGGACCCTCTGTCCACACCTGGTTGAGGCGCAGGATCTCCGTGTTGGGGCAGGGGGAGAGCTTGGGGCTCGTGCCAGGCTCAGTGGGTCCGGAGAAGTTGATCACAGCGTACTCTGAGACCCAGCTGTTCCCCAGCTCCTGAAATGCAGACTTTCAGAACAGCCTGTTCTTGGCAGCAGGGACAGCCCTGAGCCCTGAGGAGGAGGGGCATGCAGGGGTGGGGCAGCAAGGGAAGGTGGTGGGGTGGGGGGCAAGGGGAAGAACATGGCTCCAGAGTCAGAGGCCTTAGGTCCAATGTCCTATGTCTCATGTGACCTTGGGCAATTAACCCAGCCCCTCAGAGGCTCAGGTTCCTCAGCTGTAAAATGGAGCTAAGAATGTTACCCTTTGGACAAAAACAAATATTCGTGACAATGTTTTATTACTCAACAATAAGGAGCTGTTGCTGTTGTTGTTGTTGTTATTATTATTATTATTATTTCTAACCTTTAGGCAGGAAGAATGTGCAGCCTTCAGTTTCTTTGTAAAAGGCCCAGTGTGAGCAAAGTTAACTGAATAACAATAGCACAGGAAAAATTCTTAAGAGATCAGGAGACCAAGCAAGGCCTCCTTAATCGAATGAGGAAACCGAGGCCAGGGAAGAGAAGCAGAGAATCCAGGGCGAGTGGAGAAGCGCAGCTCCTTATCAGGGCCTTGCTGCCCCCACAGGTTCTCAGTCAGGCTCCCCCTCCCCCATCTCCTGTTCCCTTGTCCCGGGCTGGGGCAGAGCAGAGGTTGGAGGGTGAGGCCCCAGTAAGTCTCCCAAGGACACAGCTGCCCTGAGGGCCTTGACCTGCCAGATGCTGAAACAAAAAAATAGCAGCCCCCAAATTCCAGACACCTATAGGGTGTCTTATCAACCTGTTCTAAGCACATGCAGTGAGAGGGGAGAGCTGAGGCTCAGAGAGGTGCGGACACTGGCCAGGTGTCACACAGCTGCACCTATCTGAGCTGGGACTTGCACTCTTGACGTTTTGACCTCAGACCCAGTCTCTTCCTCCACATGGCATCCGGGCAAGACATCTGCCTCTTATCTATCCATGTCTGTGTCTACCCAGGGGCAGGCATGGGGCAGAGTGCATGAGCCAACTTTGGTGTCCTCTTCACCTTAGGGAATGTCGGACTCAGAAGGAGATGCCTCAGGTTGGATGTGCCTGGGGGTTGGGGGGCAGGGAGATGAGGGCACAGGGGAGCGGGGGAGGGAGATGTAATTCAGGGCCCTGGTCCCTCCCAGCCCCACCTGCCCACAGTGAGGACAAGGCAGAGCTGGGGCTGGGTCAGAGGACTCCTGACCTCAGATACGTCCCCACGGATCCATACACAGTTTTGGGATTCAGTCATAACCCAGCCACAGCTGACCCCTGACCACCAGCAGTTCCAGAAGTATCTCTCAGGGGTGAATGAATTTGAGGAAAAACCCTCATGTGGCAGAGACACTAAACCACACATGCAGGCAGCAGCCACGACCTCGCCCTTGCATCCTGTGTGGGTCTCCATCCTACACTTTGTCCACTCTGGGGACATTGGCTTGTTCCAGGTAGAGGGGAGGCATTTCTCTGGGTTGTTGAATGTAGACGATACATGTGTGACCCTCTGTTTCTAGGCACTAGAAAGAGAGCAGCAACAAAGTAGGTAAAACCCTGCACTCCCACTTAGGTTATTCAAGGATTTGGGGCCACCGAGGGCCCACGATCAGGGCCAGGCCTGGTTCTTTCTCCTGAGTCTGGGGGAGAGTCTTGGCTCCACTCCTCAAACCCCTTGTTCTTCCAGGTAGAGGGGTGGGTAAAGGGAGGTCTTGCAGACAGCCCCCAGCCCTCACTTAGTTTCCCCAGTTCTGCCTCTTTCAGGCCAGGTCACTTGGGCAAATTACTTATCTCCTCTGAGCCTCTATTACTTATTCTGTAAGAAGAGGGAATAATAACACCTATATCCTGCAGGAGCTACCACGATTCAGTGACCTATAGAAAGCACATAGCAGGGCCTCCCTGGTGGCTCAAGGGGTTAAGCACAGCACTGTGAGGCACCGGCCAGGGAGAAGCCCACATGGCGAGGTTCTTGCCCGCTGCTCCCCTCAGCAGTGCATTTCAGTGGATCCGCCTGTTCTGTTCCCCTCTCTGTCTCTGGTGAATCCTCTGATCCCCTGCACCTCTGGCCTGTACCCCAGTTCTTGTATGCATAAATAAATCTTAAACAAAAAAAGAAAGCACATAGCAGATGTTCAAGAAAAGAGTACAGTAGTGTCCCCCTTTTCTGAGGTTGGGGAGTATGTTCCAAGATCCCCAAAGGATGCCTGAAATCACAGATAGTACCAAGCTCTGTTTCTACTCTGTTTCTTATATTACTCACCTGTGTTAAAGCTTCTTTTATCAAGGAGGCACAATAAGAGATTAACAATGACTAACAATAAAATAGGACACTTATAACCACAGACTGGAATGAAAGTCATGTGAGCCTCTCTCTGTCGCTCAGCTACCTCGTTGCTTATCACATTTCCAGGCCATGTGGCCTGTGTATGGGGAGCGCCTGGCAAGAGCTGATCTGACCTCTGAGATGTTCTATCCCCTGGGCTCTCTGGCAGGTAGAGTATCCCTTCCCTCTCTGACCTGCATGTGGGCAAAGAAAACCCCAAATCCTTTCAATTCCACCTCCAGACTCTGCTAAAAACTAGAGAGAAACCAGAAAGGAAATACAACTAAAGCAAAGCAAAAACTCACAGCATTCCTGGGAGACCCTTCTCCAGCGAGGCCTCCCTGTGCCCCCTCTGGGCTGGGTATAGCAGCTCTGGGAGAGGCCTGTAAAGAGATGAGCTGGGGGCCTGCCTGGTGGCTCAGGGGTTAAAGTCTTAAGCTATCACCAGCCACTGCAGCTCCAGTTCAAGTTGGATCCCCAGCCAGGGAGCTGGCCACATGGCGCAGCAGACCTCCCCTGTCTTGCCTGCTGCTCCCCTCAGCAGTGTATTTCAGTGGATCCCCCTGTTCTGCTCCCCACTCTGTCTCTGGTGAATCTTCTCACCCCTGCATCTCTGGCCTACACCCCAACTTGTGTTCTGCTCCCCAATCTGTCTCTGGTGAATCTTCTCACCCCCACACCTCTGACCTACACCCCAACTCTTACATGCATAAATAAATAAAAATAAATCTTAAAAAGAAAAAAAAGAGATGAGCTGGGACAGACCCTCTGGGTGCAACAGAGGCCCCCTTCTACCCCGGCCCCCTTCTGGGCTTGGGGTGGGTTGTGCCCCAGGAGCCAGCAGGCACAGCAGAAGGCCAGGCTCTGAAGTGGCCTGGCAGCAACCCCATCCGGGTAACCTTTCCCTTACTCCTGTCCCCCACCTTTGGCCTTGTTGAGCTTCCTGAGACAACAACAGCTGCTTCCTTGTGAAGGCCCAGTACCCCATTCCCACCCAGGCCCTCCCTAGGGGCCTCAGATCGAGTCTTTTGTCCTCACTGGCGCCAGGAAAGGTGATGGTATCCCCCCTTTCCTGCCCCACTTTTAAAGGAACCAGAATGGAGGCATCTCTGAAAATGGCTGAGGCTGAGGGAGGACAGTGGGGAGGGAGGGTGGGCTGAGGCAGGTGGGGTTTCTGTTTCCTGTGCTGGGGAGTGTGGGGGGGAAGGGACCGTCCATCTGCAGGGGGCAGGGAAGGACCCTGTTGTTCTACACAGACTCCCCTCTCCAGGAAGGTGGGCCAGGGAAACCCTGCTTCCTCAGCCCCCTGTTCCCGGGGCACCAGCCTCCGCCTGGGTCTCAGGCAGCCACATCTCCTTGGGCTCAGAGCCAAGGAAAGGTCAGGGAAATGGTCAGGGTGTTCTGGAAAGAGGAGAGGTGGCAGATCGCAGGTGAGAAATCTGGGATCTGTCTCTATTTGGGCCACCACCTGCTGTGTGGCCACACTCGCTGGGCTCCGCTGGGCTCCGTCTCCTTTTCTGCCAAAGCGGACTAGAATCTGTGGTTGTCAAACTTGGGGTGCGTCAGAATCCGCAGGGGCAGAGTTCAACATTTAGTTTCCTGGGCTTCACACTAGAGTTTCAGTTGGGACTGGCATTAAATCTGACAGTCCCTGCAAACCTTCGGGTGTTCTGAGAGGGAGTTTGCCCCAAACTTAGGGAAAGCCTGGACTAGGTGATCTCAAAGTTCCCACTGGACCCAGACCTGGTGTTCTCTGATGGAAACAGAGTGCTGGGCCGGGGAGAACCCCTGCCTGGCACCTGGGGGGAAATCAGGGTGCAGATTGTACCCCAAAGTGTTGGTTTCAGGGATGGCACAGACCCCCCAGAGGAGGGAGGCCAGTCCTGTCTAACGGTCACCGTGGAGATGGGTCAGGTGGGGCCATGCAGAGGTGGGGCCTCAGAGCCCTAATTTTTGGCCCCCTAGGAATCCAGACGTGGGCGCCCCCCACCTCCTTTCTTACCAAGTGTGAAGGGTGAACCTTCTCGTTCTCCTGTGTCCCGTTGGCCAGTTGAGCTGAAAGAGACCAGCAGAGGCACCTTAGAGCGGAGGGCAGCCAGGAGTGGCCTGCAGCTGTTCCCGGGGTGGGCTGGCCCCCTGCACCTGGAGCAGGGCTTCCCAGAGGGGACTGGCAGGGAGGTTGGGCAGAGGAACCCCATCTAGCCCTTGACAATGACACAGTCTTCTGAGGTCAGTACATAGAAATCCCTTGTGTAGGCCAGAAACCAGCTGGGGAAGCAATTCTGTGTGCTAATATCATTGCTCCTGAAGACTTGATGTGCACTGAGGACTCCAGGAAATTGTGCTAAAATGCAGATTCTATCAGTAGGTTGAGTTGGGGCCTAAGAATCCCAGGGGACACCATGCTGCTAGCTGGGGACCACTGTTTGACAAATGAGATGCCAAGAGGATGTGACCAGGTGTGTTCCCAGGCTGTGTGCTCCTCCCCACTCTCCTGAGGGGCCCTGGGGACACATGCAAAGCTGTGGTGTCCACAACCACAGCAGTGCTGGTTTGCAAAGCGCTGTCTCCCAGGTGCCACCGCCTTTGAGCTGTGCAAACTCGGGCAAGCTGCTTAATCACTCTGAGTTTCTTCTCCTGGAAAATGGGGGCACTTGTAATAATTGGTTCCTAACTCCACAGTTTTGAGGAGATGAAAGGAGATAAAAACAGCATAAGCCACACAACAGTGCCTGGCCGTGGTGGCCCCGTTACTGTTACTTCAGCGAAGCCTCTAGACCTGTGTCTTCCATGCACAGCCCCGCAGGGCCACTGAGTCCCAGAAACGTGGCTACTCTGGAGTACACCAGGTCTTGAAGACTCAATATGAAAAAATAAATGTAGATTATGTATGATGAATGTTTTTGTATTGATTCCACATTGAAATGATCATGTTTTAGGTATTGTGTGACAAGATTTATTATTAGAATTAACTAGATTTTAAAAATTTTTTTTCCATGGTCTACTGGAGACATTCAAATGGCACATTTGGCTTGTATTCTGTTTCTGCTGGGTGTATTTCTGAGGAAGCTGAGGCTCAGGGAATTTAGGTGACTTGCCCAAGGTCACACAGCTAAAATGTGGTGAGCTGGGATAGAACCCAAGTGTTGAAAGGGGCTGAGCATCTCTGGAAATCCAGTGGCCAGTGTGGGGCCATCAGGTTCATCCTTCTCCAGCTCAAATACGCAGTCCTGCCCATCCCCCCCCAAAGTCAGCCCTCGTGTAGGGAGCTGGCCTGCAGAGGGTGGACGTGACTTCTCCAGGATGGGTAGGGAGGCAGGTGACTGACAAGGGCAGGCAGATGTGAGCAAGATGCGTACCCCTCTTCTCCCACTCCCCCATTTGAAGTACTTTTTCCTAATGCTGACCTCCTGTGGTTCCCTCAGAAGGGAGAAGCAGACTCTTGATACCCACATCTCAGAGAGACCCACAAAGTCTCTCTGGGGCCCCGGGAGGGGCGTGGATGGGAACTGCAGGTCTCAGTGAAGCCTCTGGCTGAGAGTGCCCCCCCCATCTTTGCTCACCTTCCTTCCTCCACCGGAGCAGGCTGCGGCCAAAGGCGGCCAGGCCTGCAGCCAGCAGAAGGGTCAGCAGGACCAGGACCGGGGCCAAGATGCGGACCATCGGGATGGCCACCCTGCAGGGAGGACAGAAGGAGCCAGGGGCTGTGACCAGGTATCAGCGGCATGACAAGAGGCCGTGGCAAGAGGAAGGAGCGTGACGTTTCTGTTTGCTCAAAGGCACCTTGTAGTTTAGTGGTGACCTGAAAGGGGACCTCGGTCCCTGGGGCTCACCTGGACTTGGAGCTGCTGCTCCTGGGGACCAGACTGGTGTCCTCTGCTGAGGTGGAGTCCAGTTGTGTGAACAGGTGGGACGTCCCTGCAGGGGGAGAGGTCCCTGTGTGAGGAGCGGTCCCCGCATACGGAGAGGTTCCTGTGTACCGGGAGGTTCCTCGGTGGTCACGCAGGGGGGGCCTTGTGAACGGAAAGGCCTTGGCCCCCGTCGTCCCCCGCTTGGCTGTGGTGACTGTCCGGTGGAGACGAGGAGGAGCTACAAGTCCAAAAGCAATGCCTCAGCACCTTCCCTGACCCTTCAGTCTCAGCAGCCCCAGGCCTGGGTCAAGCCTCTGACCTTTGACCCTGAACCCTGTCTCCTCAGGGTCAACATCTCAGAACATCGCAGCTAAAAGACACCCCAGAGGTCAAACAGACACCTAGATGAAGCCACTCTGGGCCAGCAGGCCACCTGTCAGGCTTGGCCCTCACTTTGGGTACTGGAAGCCTGTTTTCTCTGCCTGCAGCTCCACCCACGCCCCCACCTCTGTGGGCCATTCCAGGGACCACTCGGTATTGCCTCCTGCCCTCCTCCTAAAGTCCTGGCCTGTGTCACCTTTGTCCTCACCAGAAGGTCCCTGTCACAGGCCCAGCCCACTGTCTGTGACTCAGTGAAGTCTTGACCTTCAGTAGCCACAGGGGTGGCAGGGCAGGGTGGAAGGACAGGGCTAGGGGTCAGGGCCCAAGGCCCAGACTTTCCTGCTCACCCCTCAGATCCGGTGGAACAGACTCAACACAAGGTTTGCTGTGGCTACTGCCTCGTTCTGCTGCATCCTGTATGACCTCAAGTGGGACCCAATGCCACTGAGCCGCTAATTTCTCACTAACAGTCCAGCTCCCAGGCTGAGGGGCACATAAAGCACAGTGTCTGGCACCAGGCAGGCACTTGCTGGATCTTTCTCTAAGAAGGAGTGGGAGGAGGAGAAAACCCATTCACTTACTCAATTCTGGGGGCTGAGTTTGCCAAGCCTTTGCCTTGGGCTGGAGGCTCCTTGTAGTAGGAGGCTGGAAGGAGGGAATGGGGGAGCGAGAACAGCAGGGACCTAGAGGAAAGGGAGAGGCTGGTCTCAGAGGAGGCCAGGATCTGCTCACAGCTAAATTTCCTGCCTGGGAGCACCAGCATCTGAGGAGGGAGCACTCCCCACTTCAGCTCAGAGCTAACTGTCTTCTCCCCTCAGCCATTCAAGCTGGATGGAAAATTCCAGCTGGTAACTGGTCTTCCCTTCCTGAAGTCCCTTGGTCTCTCTCTTCAGGTTCCCTTTCCCTGCAGCTGTGCAGCGTGACTGGATCCCATTCCTCCAAATAGACTGGACCCCACTATTCCCTGCTTCCGAATAATCAATGGCTCCTCATTGCCCATAACCAGAATTTCAAAATTTCAGTGTGTTTCCAGGCCTTTAAAAGATTTATATATTCATTTATACAAGCACTGGGTACAGTCAGAAGCACGGGAGGGTGAGAGAATTCACCAGAGCCAGAGCGGGGAACAGAACAGGCAGAGTGATGAAATTCACTGCTGAGGGCAGTAGCGGGCGGGCAGGAGAGGTCTGCTGCGCCATGTGGGGAGTGAACTGGCACTGTGCGGGCAGCCTCTGCAGCCCAGCGGCTCAACCGCTGCTGCGCCACCAGGGGAGGCCCTCCAGGCCTTTTCAACTTGGACTTCCACTCACCTTGGCAGCCTTACCTCTTCCCCACCTGGGGCACCAGCCACACAGAGTTGCTTTCTAATCCCAATTCAGCGAGCCTCCTGCCTGCTTCCTTTGCCATGCTGTTCCTCTGTGTGCTGTGCTTTCCTTTCCAGCTCTGCTTATACACTTCTTTCTGTTGTTCAGTACCCGCTCAAGAGTCACTGCCTCCACAGCACCTTGCCTGGAAGGGGCAAGTCCCCCTGTTGTGTTCCCACAGTGCCTCTGCGCAGACTGGCAGAGCTATTGGCTGGGTCTCTCTGCTAAGCTGGACCCCATCAAAGGCACAACGCCTATCTTCTGCACCCACACAGTGGGCAGCAACCTGGGGTGGCCAGGACTCCCCAGCGGACATCCATCAGCTGCCTCTTCTGACTTCGCCTTTTCCTCCCAGCCTCTATTCTATACTAGGTCAGTTTTATTCTGATTCTTTTGAGTCAACAATCAACTCTCCTGCAAATAAAGAGTATTTATCTTTTCCTTTCCAATATTTATGTTCCATCTTGTCATATTTCATTGCCTGGGGCCTCCAGACAATGTTTCGCCATACTCAACTGTGGGTTGGCTTGAAAGGACTGATGGTTAACTTTTCTGGAATTTTGTGAGCCAGTTGTTCAACTGTTGGTGGCTAGAAATTGGCCATGGCAGGACCGTTGATACCAAAGAGGCTGGCGACACCTCAGACCACAGCTCCTCCCGGCAGCTGTGCCCAGCCCGCCCTTGTCATCAGTCTTTATTTTTTTTTAACACTCCAACAGCCAGCAGAGAGAGGTGAAGGCCTGATACAGGAGGAAACTGTACTGATGGATATGCCAAACTTTACTATAACTAATTATGCATAATTATACATGGAGGCAAGAATCAAAATAGGAGTGCCTCAAATATAGGTTAAAATTGATTCCCACCAGGTAAAAATGATACTTGAATACTGATAAAAATCAGAATGGTAGAAAATTTTATAAATTATGGAGAACAGGTTCAATGTGTTTTTGATGTTAATATTCAATGAGTTTATCTTTATTTCCTTGAATTAAAACAAAGGCCCGTGGATGATGCGGATGTGGTGGCTGGTGGAGAAAGTTCTGGGGACGGGATGGGTCCCAGCTGAGCCAGGAGAGGCAAAGGACAGACACCAAAGTCAGAAACAACCTGCGTTTTTGAATCCTGTCTCCCCACTTTCTGTTGGGAGATCTTGGGTCTCTCATCGAGAGCCATCTTGGCTCTCAGAGCCTCAGTGCCCATCTGTGAAATGGGTGCAAGACCCATTCACCCTCACTGGTGGGCAGGCTGGGGCTGCCCACCCCTCGGCCCTCTGGCTTCTTGCTCCTCAGTCCAACAGGTCCAGGTGGGGTTCTGGACCCCAGGAGAGGTGCTCCCGCCCCAGTCCCTATTGTCCCCCAGCTCAACAAGTCCCGAGGCTGGTTCCTAGCCACTCCCAACACAGTCCTTGTACTTCAAGGTCTGGGAAGGGGAGTGAGGAGAGCTGAGCTGTGAGCACGGTGAACCGGTGTGGCTATGATGCCTCGCAGTGGGCCTAGAAGCAGCGATCGTGGGGCCACACTTAGTGGGACTTGGGTGGCACCTGTGCCCCCAATGCTGCTAGGCACTGGGCCTGTGACCTTTCCCTGGGTCCCCCAGATGCCCTGAGAGGTTGGTACAAGCGCCACCCCCCTCATGACAGGGAAACTGCGTCCACGCTGACCACCTGCCCGCCCCTCCTTCATCCCCTCCTCACCAACAGCCCCAGCCAGGAAGGAGAGATGTGTGTTACCTGGGAAAACTTTCAGCGAGACCCGGAAAATTGTGTCCAAGCCCAGTCTGCTGACCCCGCACATGTACCCCCCAGCGTCCTGCAGGGTGAGTTTCCTCAGGGTCACCTTGAACTTGCGCTGGTAGGGGTCATTCTGGATGGACACCCTGCCCCTCGTCGTCTCCTGGCCATCTTCCTCTGCGTAGATGATGTCAGAGCAGCGGGAGATAATGAGTCCCTTCTCCCGACACCAGTACTTGAAGTATGGCTGCAGCTCATACCCGTAGGTGCAATACAGCGACACAGTGTCACCCTCAAATCCACTGATCTCCTTCGGGCCCACGAGGTCTCCATAACCTGAAACCACAGCAGGGGTAGAGGTCTGAACTCCCTGGATTCAAGTGCCAGGGTCAAGACAGAAGACTTTCCTTAGTCACCACCCTCTGGGGGTGGCCTCTGTAAGAGTTAGTACTTGATTGGGGTGGGGAAAAAAAGACTTGAGGGCTTCCCTGGTCCCTGGTGGTGCAAGGGGTTAAGATGCAACCTATGTGGCTAGCTGCGGCCACTGCAGCACGAGTTTGATCCCCAGCCAGGGAGCTACCCCCATGGCGCAGCAGACCTCTCCTGACTCGCCCGCTGCTCCCCTCAGCAGTGTCTTTCAGTGGATCTGCCTATTCTGCTCCCCACTGTGTCTCTGGTGAATCCTCTCAACCCCCCACACCTCTGGCCTATACCCCAGTTCTTGTATGCATAAATAAATAAATCTTAAAAGAAAAGTTGATTCTCCACTCCCCTGCCCCTACCTTGCTGTTTCCCTAACTTGACGTATTGATGAGTGGTGGTGAGGAAGCTCTTGATTCAGACAACCCAGAGTCTGAATCCCAGCACTGCCTCTTAGTAGCTGTGTGACCTTGGGGCAGTTGCTTGACCTTTCTGGTTTGAGTTTGCTCATCTAGAGATGATGATTATGTCCTATTTCATTGAATTAAAATGCTACATTGATGGTAAATGGTAAATAATATAAAGGCAGCCCAGTGAATTGATGAATGGAGGTAATTCTTTATCCCATGGGTTGTTGTGAGTGGTAGAGCAGAGGCTCAAGAAATATTTGCTGAGTTTGTGTCAAGTGTACATGGGGTGCCTCATCTGCCTCCAGGCTTGGCCCAGAGGAGGGAAATGAAGGTGAGAGAGATAAAGCTCCTCTCACAGCCATGAAGGGTTGGATCCCACAATTCGGGAAGAAAATCTGACATGGGGTTACAGAAACAGCTTGTGCCTCTGAGGGCTGAGGAGGCAGAGGCTGAGGAGGGTGGAGAAGAACCAGCTTCTCTCAAGCGGCAGCCACAGCACCGGGGAAGGGAAGTGCTGGTTCAGAAGGTCCTGTTTCTGCAGACCCAAAGGGCGAACTTGGACAGGAGCCCCCTCTCTCCCCACCACCCCCATCTCACCTGGGAGGACCAGGCAGCTGCACAGGAGGACGAGAGGTCGCATGGTGGGCCCTGCGCTATGGAGCACACCAGGAGCTGGGAGCGCTTCTTGGGCCACTCAGGCTTTAACTTCCTCCAGAAGGGGGAGATCTGGACGAGGAAGGGCGGGGAGGGGCCTTGGTCACTCCTGTGAACTTCCAGCCCTGCAAGCGCCTCTGCCATTCTCCTTCCTTAGTGTGGGGAGCCAAGCCCAGCTGGGTGCCCCTCCCAGGGGGTCTGATGCATCTTCAGGGCCACGCCCTCCAGGGTGTCTGTGTGTGGAATCCTGGGAGCCCATGCACTGGGATGGGAAAAAATTACATTGACTTTCTCTAGCCTTTAAGTAATATTGATCTTTCCCTTCGATCATGAGTGGTAGGAGCATCTGTGACTTTGTCACCGATAAAAATCAGACACGAGCACTTCAAATAGTCACTGATAGCTGGAAATATCTTCTATGAGCCTCACTGCTTGGGAAATCATTACTTATTAGATGTGGCTCTAGACCTGGTTATTTAAAATGCCATTAAAGAAGGACATTTAGGGCCTGCCTGATGGCACAAGGGGTTAAGAGGCAACCTATGAGGCTATCTGCAGCCACTGCAGCACGAGTTCCATCCCCAGCCAGGGAGCTATCCCCATGGCACAGCAGACCTCTCCTGACTGGCCCGCTGCTCCCCTCAGCAGTGTATTTCAGTCAAACTGCCTTTTCTCTTCCCTGCTCTGTCTCTGGTGAATCCTCTCACCCTCCACACCTCTGGCCTGTGCCCCAGTTCTTGTATGCATAAATAAATAAATCTTTTTTTAAAAAAGCACATTTATTATACAATTATACAATTATAAATATTTGTTATACAATTATACAATTATAAATGTTATACAATTATAAATATTTTAACAATTTCAATATCATCGGTTTCCTTTTAAGTGTGTGTATTTTATATATTTAAAAACGCATTATTCGGAGAGGAAGTCCATAGGGTCACTAGACAGCCATGTGGTCAGTGGTACCAAGGCCAGGACCCTGGAGCCTGGGGTCGCTGCTTCTCTCCCCGCACCGCCTCTGAAGGGCGCAATACCGCCTTTGGCCACGGGGCGGCGGCGCAGGCGCGGGCGAGCGAAGCCGCAGGTCCCGGCTGAGCCCGGCCGCCAGGGGGCGGTGCTGCGAAGCTGGTCCCCGTGCGCGCTGAATTGTCTTGCCGGTTAAAAAGCGAAATTACTGGTTCTCCCCCACAGATTTGAATCTTCCTTGAAAGAAACAAAACAAACACACACACTAGCGGGAGTCCTACCGCATTGTTTCCCCCAAAGGCCTTTACCGTTCTTTTTCTAGGAGCAAAGTTCGTAGAGGTAGTAAGCAAAATTTATTACGGAAATTAAAAAAGAAAGAAAAAGGAACGAGAACATTTCCTGTAATTCCCCCTTTTCCTGAGGAAGACATGTATTCTGACATATATTCTTCCATATGTCCCTGCTGGAAGTTTTCCCACCTCGCA
Source organism: Talpa occidentalis (assembly GCF_014898055.3). Classification (NCBI taxonomy): domain Eukaryota; kingdom Metazoa; phylum Chordata; class Mammalia; order Eulipotyphla; family Talpidae; genus Talpa; species Talpa occidentalis. Next base: position 121,457,505 of record NW_023605083.1, on the reverse strand, counting down.
GGCTAATATTTGAAGCATGAACTCAGCGGTTCTGGGAGGGGAGATGTGTACGGGCTTGGGTGTGTGATTTAGAAAATGTGGGGAGATTTTTTTTTTAAGATTTATTTATTTATGCATACAAGAACTGGGGTACAGGCCAGAGGGGCGTGTGTGTGAGGGGTGAGAGGACTCACCAGAGACGGAGCGGGGAGCAGAACAGGCAGACTGACTGAAACACACTGCTGAGGGGAGCAGCGGGCGAGACAGGAGAGGTCTGCTGCGCCATGTGGGTAGCCCCCTGGCTGGGGATGGAACTTGTGCTGCAGTGGCTGCGGATCGCTTCATAGGTTGCCTCTTAACCCCTTGTGCCACCAGGGAGGCCCTGTTTTGTTTGTTTTATTTGAGTAAACTACTGGCATTTAATGGGCCAGGACCCAGGTTCATGTTGGGTTGGTGAAAATCCTTTTAAAAGACTCCCACTACATGTACTGACTTCAAAAGAGAATCAGTTTTTGCAGTTTTAAAAACAGATTAAAACAATATCTATTCTAGCATTTAGTCGTACGTCCTGCTTCCCCCACCCCCCTCACCCATCCACTCACTTTTCTTCAATCTTAACATTTATTACAGGTGGGAAGAGGCCTCTGGCACATCATTCTGCTTTCTAGTCTCACCGGGGCTGTGCACTGACATTCTGAAATATGTGTTATTTGCTGACAAATTGTTTTCCTTTTATTTTTTCCTTTCTATTACAGCTCAGGCATTATATTGTGAATTTTAAAAATTATGTGCATGAGAGGGCATTTTATTTGTGTCATTGGGGATAGTGAGGGAAGTATTACCCCCCACTTTTTGTTTTTATGAAGAGGGTATTGGATCTAATATGTTTCATCCCTGCTCCCTCCATGATGCTCTTCCCTGTACCCCTTTCCCCCTCCCTCCCCCCTGTCCCACACTGAACTGCTAGGCTTGAGGCTCTATTAGAAACAGATCTTCTGTAGCTGGAAGTAGAATAAGAATTGAGGAGAAGGGCCTAGAGTGAGAAGCTGGTGTGGGCCCTTCCTCTATAGGAGGCAAGAGATAGAGCCCCCTGTGGGTTTGGGGAGCTGAGAGGAAAGGACATTGTGTCCTTTTTTGGGAGCTTTTGGGAGCACTGGGTGCTGCCCCCCAGCATGGGTGGGAGAGCAGTATGGTGAAAAGACTCCTGGGCCACTGTGCTCATGCCAGCCCCGCCACATCCTGACCACAGTGTGTCCCCAAGAGTGGCAATGGCCATTGCTTGGATGAGTGGATGGGGCACCAGAAACATGGAAGGGGGTGGTCACACTGGAGGCCACGGGGATCCAGCAGATGCTGGTGTGCGCAGAAGTGATAAAAGCTGCCCTTACTTTTCATCCCGAAAGTAAGGAGCTTTGGGACCTAGAACCACCTTAGGGAGGAGCAGGGAGATTCCCCAAAGAGACTGAGTTTATTCTGAGTCAGCTGGGATAACCCAGATTGAAACTTAAATGCCAGCTGTGGGGCAGCATTGAGCAAGAGACATGTGAGCAGGGCAGACCCAATCTGGGGAAATGGGGTGAGTTGGAAAGGCACCACTTAGCCAGTTCCTCTCTGGGGGATGGGTTCTCAGAATCAGCACATTTGGGGGTCAGAGATTTTTCATTATGGGGCTATCTTGTGCATTGTAGGATGTTTAGTGGCATTTCCGGCCTCAGATGCCAGTAGTTCCTTCCCTGATTCCCACCCTCTCTCCCCAATCCCCTCCCCAGTTATGACAATCAGAAGTCTTTAGGCATCGTCAAATGTTCCCCTGGGCTGCAAATTACTCTGACTTAAGAACAACTGCCTCTGATGACAAATGCAACTATAGAAATAAGAGTGAGTTGTATTTACACAGGTGCAGTGACGAGGTTCGGGGTATAGGACGGTAGGCTTCCTGATACCAAACTCCAGGACTAGGTAGTCTTTGTGCAGTCATAGTCAGTGCTAGAAAACTGCAGGCCTCTACCCAACGTGGTGCTGGGCCTTTGCTGTCACACACAGGTGTGGAGTGGCATCGGACAACACAACCGGTCAGCAGGTGAGCCAGCATCCGAGAGAAAGAGGAGGCAAGGGGATTGAGGGGCAGACATGTGCCTTGTATCAAATAAGTGGAGACATGGAGAGAGACCCAGAGAGTCATCCCAATGGGGCTCTCTCCTTGTAGAAGGGAACATCAGGAGCAGAGAACACAGGCGAGCCATATGCTGGAAGGATCCTGGGTGCCTGGGTCACCACCTGGAAGAGAGCTGCCCCACCAGCCCCCCAACCTGCAGCAGACTTGAGACAGATTTTTATGTCTGTAGCCACTGACATTTTGCAATTTGTTTGTTCCTGTGGCCTGGCCTAAACCACGCAGTTTTTTGTTTCCTCACACACAGCCCATACTCTGTCCCACCTACAGCTCCCCAGCCCCTAGCTAGTTGCAGACTCAATTCTTTAGTTTCTACCACTGGAACAAATCTAAAAACTCTTTCAAGATTTGTTGTTGTTGCTGTTGACAGTTTCAAGGATTTTTAAAGGATTTATTTATTTATGCATATAAAAACTGGGGTATAGGCCAGAGGTGCGGGGTGTGTATGTGAGAGGGTTCACCAGAGACAGTGGGAAGCAGAAGAGGCAGACTGACTGAAATACACTGCTGAGGGGAGCAGTGGGCAAGTCAGGAGAGGTCTGCTGTGCCATGTGGGTAGCTGTGGATAGCTTCATAGTGCTATGCCTAACCCCAATTTTAGGCCCAGGGAGACCCAGATTTAAGGATTTTTTATTTCTAGGAATGACAGTGAAATGTAGGGAGATGGCAGGAATGGCAGAGCAATAAGGACCATCCTCCCTCAGAAGCTGGAGGAACTAGACATTAAAATCTTCTCCACATTGAAGGCTAGATACAATGCGGTTATCTTGGATGGGATCCCAGAACAGAGAAGGGATATTAGTGGAATACTAGTAAAATACTAATCAAGTTTGGAGTTCAGTTAACAGTAATGTGCCAGTGTTAATTTCTTTGCTGAGACACATGTCCCATGGTTAATCAAGATGTTAACATTAGGGGGAACTGGTAGGCTCAGTGGAATCCAGGGACTTTTTGTGCAATATTTGAAATTTTTGTAAATCTAAAATTATTCCATAACACAAAGTTTACTCAAAAAAAAGCAGTGAAGAGCTAACAAGATGACGAGGGATTGCCAGGCTGAGGTCTACAAGTGGAAACCTGGGAAGTAGAGCTGAGCCTGCGAGGTGTTTTTGTCTTTGGGACTATCTACTGGTTCCGAAGAAGCAGCTAAGATGAGCTGGGAGTCTAGAACTGGAACCCTCCAAGGGTGGAAAATCTGGCATATGTTGTTTTGTCACCTTAGGCTAGAACCTCAAAAGGCTGTACTTTGGGGGAAGGGTGAACTGCATATAAACCAGGCTACCATGGACGTTGTCACTTAGGTGTCCTAGGAAACCTCAAGCTTTGAACTTGAGTTAAAAATGGTCCTGGTTTGGTAGCACCCCCCTCACCAACCCCTAGAGGGTGTAGCTCTAGGTCCCCTAAGATCAATGAAAAATCCCTCTGGAGGAAAATAGTATCAGCCTAAGCCACACATTATTTAAAAAAATTTTTTTAAAAAGATTTATTTATTTATGCATACAAGAGCTCGGGCACAGGCCAGAGATGCAGGGGGTGAGAGGACTCACCAGAGATAGAGTGGGGAGCAGAACAGGCAGACTGACTGAAGTACACTGCTGAGGGGAGCAGCGGGTGAGACAGGAGAGGTCTGCTACGCCATGTGGGTAGCTCCCTGGCTTGCCAGGGACCGAACTCATGCTGCAGAGGCTGTGGATTGTTGCACAGTGAGGTTCTTAACCCCTTGTGCCACCAGGAAGGTCCGATTTAAAAAAATTTTGAAATATATATATAAAATCCAACATACAAAGATACCCAGATGTACGAGGAGACAAGGATCCATTAAGGAGCCGAGACACCAGGAGCAGAGACAGTGACTCCAGGAGCAGTGCCGGGACTCTCCACGCATTGGAAACAGCAGGGACGCCAGACCAAACTACTCCTGCACTCAAGGAGGTGAAAGTCAAGCTGGAAATTTTTGGCAGGAAACCAGAAAGGATAAAACATGACAAGGCAGATTTGAAAAAGAATGATGTAAAAATTCTAGAACTGAAAAAATGATCCTTAAAATTAATATTCCAATGGGTGAGTTTCAAATTGATGAGACGAAGCTGGAGAGATCACAGCAAACAGAAGGCTGTTCCGGAAGAGACCATCAGAGTGAAGCACAAAAACACAAAAGAATGCGAAGTAGAGCAGAGAGGGGAGGAAAAATGGGGGGAAAGTGAGAAGGTGCCACCCCACCCACATATAAGTGGAGGCCCAGAATGACAGGCAGGAGGATGTGACACGAGCAATAACCAATAATTGCTGAAAATGCCCCAAATATGAAGACATACATGGTGTTCTAATAGATTTCTCTGTGTGTGTTTATAACATGTAGGATGCTCACGTCAATGGCCCCAGTGTGAACCCCTCTTACTGGGGTCTGAGGACAGTACTGGACAGTGTGGACACATGGTGGGTGACCAAGGCGGCACAGTAGACGGGGAGAGTGGTCTTTGCCATAAGTAGTATCGGGACACTTAGGAGTCCACAGGGGAAAAATGTGAGACTTGATCCCTGTCTCCCATCACACACAAAATCAATTCCATGTGGATTAGAGGACTAAAGATTAAAGTCAAAACAAATGATAAAGCTCTTCAAAGATTATATAGGGCCTCCCTGGTGGTGTAGGGGTTAAGTCTCAGAGCTATCACTGCTATGGCCTGAGTTCTATCTGGCCAGGGAGCTACCCACATGGTGCAGCAGACCTTTCCTGTCTCCCCGCTGCTCCCCTCAGCAGTGTATTTCAGTAGATCTGCCTGTTCTGCTCCCCACTCTGGTGGCTCCTCTCATCCCCTACACCTCTGGCCTACACCCCAGTTCTTCTATGCAAAAAACAAATTCCCCCAAATCCAGATTATATAGCACATCTCTATGGCCTCAGGGTAGGAAAGTGTTCTTAAACAGATCACAGGCCACAGAAGAGAAGTCTGATAAATTAGACTGTTAAAATTAAACATTTTTCATCTAAAGATGCCACAAAGCATGGAAAGACACGTCCAGTGTGCGAGAAATGTCAGCAACACATGCCATGGACAACGAGAATGCATAGTAAAAGATATTGCTGAGTGAAAGCAGCTGGGTGCGCAAACTGGTGGTTCTTTATATACGAAGTTCAAAAACAGAGCGAACTAAACGGTCTCGTGTTGTGATAGCCACACCCAGCTGGAAAGTCAGGAAGCTGGAGTGATTGCTAGAGGAAGTCCAGAAGTGGGTATCTTTGTGGGGGGCTGTTGAGCTCTTTGGGGTCTGGTGCAGGCAGGGGTTTATTTCCTCACAAGGTGGCAGCCGCCCAGGGGATCACTTTTCATCTGTGAGTCCTTCTTTATGGACTTCCCTGTGTGCCAACTCAAGTTCACACATCTAGACCTTTTATCCTTGAGCAGGGGTAACAAAAACAACAAATAGGCAAAGTTATCAGAAACCAAAAAAAGCAGTCACCCAGCTTTCCCGTCCTCATTGAGATGTAAATGAGCCGAGCCGCCCTCCCTTCACCCCCTCTGACTCATGCTCTGGGTGTGTGTCTGGGAGGGGGGCTGGTCCTCCCCTTGGAATTATTCCCTGTTTCCTCCGTGTCTGGGCTGAAGGCCAAACCAGACGGTGACGACTGTAGCCTGAAGCAGTTCTCGCTGTCACCTCTTCATCCTTGACAGTCTGTGTTCCAGAGTAAGCTTCCCAAAAACTCTCCTCTCCCTGGGAAGGAAAGTGGGGCTCATCTCCCCCTTCCATCTGCCTCCCCCTGGCGGAAACATCTCACAGCCCAGGCTGGATGAAGTGGCCCTGCCCTAGGTTCCAGATGTCTAGGCCAACTCTGTCCCCACCTCTGCCCTGGAGTACAGCCTTCTGCCCACACTCACCCAATCATCACTCTCTCTGCTTACCCCCTTCTCCCTTACCACCCTTCCTCCCTTACCCCCCCTCCTCCCTTACCCCCACCTCCTCCCTAATCACCCCCCTTACCTTCCCTCCTCCCTGCCAGCCCAAATACCCCAGCATCCAAGGACATGAGCATATTAAGTGTTTAGTAATTATTGCTAAATGGTCTTCCAGAAAGCTCCCACCAACTGACACTCCTTCCAACTGTGTAAACGTGTCTATATCCTTACACCCTGACAACACTGGATGTGAACAAAGTCACACTTTTGTCTTAATGGGTGAAAAGGACATTGTTTTTATTTTAGAAGTCTTTGATTATATGTCTATTGGTTGGATGCATTTTGTTGCAAATTGGCTGTTCTCTTTCACCATCTCTCTATTTTTTCATCTTTTCTTATTGATTTGTATGAAATTAAAGAATTTAAATGTTTATCCTATTGCCTACGATATCAGACCATGCTACAAATAACACTTTGTAAAAGCTCTTACATTTTACTTAGCCACACATGTCTATCCTTTAGGTTTGAATTTGGGATGCATTTAGATTTGAATTTTCCCTAGGAAGGCGTTTCCTCATGCCAAAATTATAAAAATAAATCCACTGGGAAAGTATTTTGGTATGAGGCGTGAGGTAGGGATGCAGCTTTCTTTTTTTCTCTTGCAGCTAGTTGTCCTCACACTTTTTTTTTTAGTAACTTCTTTCCCCCCTTGCTTATAACACCATTTTTCTAAGAAGCTAAATTATCATATACATGAGAACGACTTCTGTGCTTTCGATTCTGTACTGTTTGTCCAGCAGGTGATAGTTTCTTCAGCACTAAATTGTAAAGCATTGTTTTCATGCAGAAATCTTTCATATCTGATAGTGCCAGGAACTCTTCATAGTTCCTCCTCCCCAGCCCTCAGATTCCACAACTTTTCTCTTTCAGAAGTTTCCTGCTGGGCCTCCCTGGTGGCCCTGAGGTTGAAGTCTCAGTGCCATTGCAGCACTAGTTCCATCCTCAGCCAGGGAGCAACCCACGTGGCGCAGCAGACCTCTTCTGTCTCGCCTGCTGCTCCCCTCAGCAGTATATTTTAGTAGAGCTGCCTGTTCTGCTCCCCACTCTGTCTCTGGTGAATCCTCTTCCCGCCCTCCCCTGCACCTCTGGCCTACACCTCAGTTCTTGTATGCATAAATAAACAAAAAGTTTCCTGCTATTTGCCAATGTTTATTTTTCCTAATTTTAGTAGCATCAATAAGCTCCCTCTGAAAATCCTTTCTATGTTTTAATTAGTATTGCATTGGGTTTGGATATTATTTTAGAGAGAAAGGACAGATCTACAGTCTCAAACTGTCTTTTCCTCTATCTGAGTTACAATTTATTGTAAATATCCATTAGTGACGTTTTAAAGTCTCTCCCCTCCATATATATAAGTTTGTTCTATTCAGTTTATAATTTGGTATTTAATCTTATAGTTGCTATTTTCACTTGGAAGTTTTTCTTTCATTTTGCTTTATAATTATTAATATTTATAGGAAAGTCATTGAATTTTTAATATCAATTATCTACTCTGCCACCTTATTTAATTTTCTCATCATTTCTGTTTCTATTTTTAGTCCGTCTCATTGGGTTTCTAGCTACACCCCACATCATCTGCCGCCTGTGCTGCCTTCTTTCTTGTGTATTTGCCTATTATTTCTTTTTCTCATCTACTCCTCTTGACCATCTTATTCTTCAAGTCTGATTATTTCATTCATACACATTTAAAGTTGATATGTCTTCTTGCTCACTCGATCCCTTATCGTTATGAGGTATTGTCTTTGTTTCAGGCAATATTCCTTGTTTTGAAGTCTACTTTGCCTGATAGTAATGGAATCACTTCACCTTTCTTAATTAGTATTCTCATGGTAAAGCTTTTTTCATTCATTTTTCTTTATGTCTTTAGTATACGTGAGTTTCTTCTAGCTAGCCCATAGCTAAGTCTTGCATTTATTTTTAATCCATCTAACGATCTTTGTCTTTCAGCTGGAGGATTTAGACCATTTACTTTTTACTGAAACAACTTTATTGAGAAATGATTTATTTTTTTTTTAGAGGCATGTTTTTATTTATTTATTTATTATATTTGTTTGTTGTGTTTATACATGCACTGGGTATAGTCAGAAGCGCGGGAGGGTGAGAGAATTCACCGAGCCAGAGCGGGGAGCAGAGCAGGCAGAAGGACCGAAGTACACTGCTGAGGGGAGCAGCGGGTGGCAGGAGAGGTCTGCGCACCATGTGGGATCCTCCTCCGGTGGCTGGTGAGCAGCCGGGGATCGAACCGGCGCCGCAGAGGCCGCGGGCAGCTTCGCAACCCAGCGCTCAACCGCTGCGCCACCGGGGAGGCCCTATTGAGAAATGATTTACATATCATAAAATTCATCCATTGGAAGTGTACAGTTCAGTGTTTTTTCAGTATGTTCACAGAATCGTAAAACTGCCACCCTACCCTAATCTAATTTTTTTTTTAAAGATTTATTTACGTATGCATACAAGAGCTGGGGCCCAGGCCAGAGATGCGGGGGGTGAGAGGATCCACTGGAGACAGAGTGGGGAGCAGAACAGGCAGATTGACTGAAATACACTGCTGAGGGGAGCAGCAAGTGAGACAGGAGAGGTCTGCCGTGCCATGTGGGTTGCTCCCTGGCCAGGCAGGGATTGAATTCGTGCTGCAGAGGCTGTAGATTGCGTCATTGTGTGGTGCTTAACTCCTTGAGCCACCGGGGAGGCCCCAATCTAATTTTAAAATATTTTGATCATCTTGAAAAGCTATCTGGTATCCAGCTATCTGGTATCCGCCCCAGCCTTGGCTGGGGTGGGGGGTGCTAAACTTTTTGTTGCTACATATTTGCCCATTTGGGATTGTTCATATGAATCGAGCTATACAATGTACCGTCTTTTGTGACTGGCTTCTTTCGCGGAGCACAACATTTCACGACATTTTGAGGTTCTTACGTTTTGAGGTTCTTCCACGTGTGGCATCTATCATTACTTCATTTCTTTTTATTACTAACTAATGCTCTATGGGTGGCTATACTCCATTTTATTTATCCATTTAATTGATGGACCTTTGAGTGTCTCCCCTGTTTTGTTATTGTGAATGATGCTGCTTGGACATTTTTATATACCTTCTTTGTCCTTTTTTTTTTTTTTTAATAGAGGCATGTTTATTTATTTATTTATTTGTTTGTTTGTTTGTTTTGTTTATACAAGCACTGGGTACAGTCAGAAGCACGGGAGGGTGAGAAAATTCACCAGAGCCAGAGCAGGGAGCAGAGCAGGCAGAAGGACGGAAGTACACTGCTGAGGGGAGCAGCGGGCGGCAGGAGAGGTCTGCGCGCCATTCGGGACCCTCCTCTGGTGGCCGGGGAGCAGCAGGGGATCAAACCCGCGCTGCAGAGGCTGCAGGCAGCTTCGCAACCCAGCGCTCAACCGCTGCGCCACCGGGGAGGCCCTCTTTGTCCTTTTTTTAAAGATTTATTTATTTATACAAGAACTGGGGTACAGACCAGAGGTGCAGGTGGGTGAGAGAATCCACCAGAGTCAGAGCAGAGAGCAGAACAGGCAGACGGATTGAAAACACTGCTGAGGGGAGCAGTAGGTGAGACAGGAGAGGTCTGCAGCACCATGTGGGTATCTCCCTGGCAGGCTGGTAATCAAACCTGTGCTGCAGAGGTTGTGGACAGCTTCACAGCACTGCACTCAACCCGCTGTGCCACCAGGGAGGCCCTTCTTTGTCCTTTTTTTAAGATTTATTTTTATTTATTTATGCATACAAGAACTGGGGTGTAGGGCAGAGGTGCAGGGGGTGAAAGGATTCACCAGAGACAGACTGGGGAGCAGAACAGGAGGGTCTATTGAAATACACTGGGGAGGGGAGCAGTGGGAGAGACAGGAGAGGTTTGCTGTGCCATGTGGGTAGCTCCCTGGCTGGGGATCAAACTCATGCTGCAGTGGCTGGCCATAGCTTGATAGCGTTAAGACTTTAGCCCCTGTGCCACCAGGGAGGCCCCACCTTCTTTGTCTTTTCATTACTCTTGGGTATATATCGAGGGGTGGAGTTACTGGACCCTACCGTACCTTTGCACTTAACCTTTTGTTCACCTTCATTTTGGAAAGATATTAAAAAAAATTTCATATGGCTGCATTTTCAGCATCTATGGAGATAATATGAAATTTTAACTTTTTAACCCATTATAGATTAACTTATATGGCATTATATTAATAGATTCCCATATATTAAACCACTTTTAGAATACACTATTTATCAGAGTGTATTATTCTCTTGGTATTCTGGTCAAATTTGTTAGTCTTTAGAATTTTTTTCTTAAGTGAGACTGGTTTGTAGGGTTGGATTTCTGGTTGGCTTTTTGCTTTCTTTGACAGGTTTTAGTATGCTATGTTAACTTCATAAAAAGAATTTTAAAGTTCTCCTTTTATTTCTACATTCTAGAAGAATTAAAAGAGAGTTGTCCCTTCAATGTTTTGTAGAATTCTCCTGCAGAACTATCTGGAACTTCTTGAGGAAGCTGGTCTTTGACAACTACTCTTGGAATTGGTCTGTTAATATTTTCTTTTCTTTCTGGGATTATTTTAGTAATTTGTATCCTAATAATAAACTGCGGCATCACAGCCCCTGCGTAGAGTAACAGCAGCAAAATCCTTCACATCCCATCATACAGTCTGTATTTTTGTGGCTACCGTCTTTCACTCAGGATGTTTTGACATCCACCCATGTTGTTGCACAATGGGGACAATTCTGAAGTCATTTATCTCTTTTTACTAATGAGGAATTACAGCACTGCACAGATGTGCCAGGTTTATTTATCCATTCATCTGTTGAGGGACTTCTGGATTGTTTCCTAGTTTGGCTTATTATGAATAAGGGTTCATTGAATATTCTTGTACCTGTGTTGTAGACAGATGATTTTATTTTTCTTGGTGGTTACTTGGAAGTGCAATTGCTGGATCATGGGAAGAGATGTGAGTTTAACTTTTTCAAGAAGCAGCCAAATACTTTTCCAAAATGGTTGCATCATGTTATACTCACATGGCAGTTGAGAGTTTAGTTGCTCAGTATCCTCACTGCCACGTGTGTTATCAGCCCCCTTGGCGTCCCCTCTCGTGCAAGGATGCTAACACTTCCTTGTGGCTTAAACTTGCATTTCCCTGAAGACAAAGGAGGTTGGATGGACACTTTCTCATATACTTATTGGTTATTTCTATTCCCCTTTGTAAAGTGCATATTCATGTCTTTCATCTTTTCAAGTTGTTTGTTTTCTATGATTTGAGTTGCAGGAATTCTTTTTTTCTAGATACAAGTCCTTGATCAGAATGTTAGGAATATTCCCTCTCTGTGGCTTGCCTATTTATTTTCCTTATAATGTTTTTTTTGATGGCCAGAAGTTTAAACTTTTGATGATGTCTTATTAATATTCTTAGAGACCATGTTTTTATGTCTAAGGAGTCTTTGACTCTCAAAAGATTGAGATATTCTCCCATGTTGTCTTCTAGAACTTTTACCAATCTAGTTTATGTTTATTTATTTTTTAAAAGATTTATTTATGTATACAAGAACTGGGGTATAGGGTGAGAGAATTCAGTAGAGAGAGTGGGGAGCAGAACAGGCAGATCTACTGAAATACACTGCTGAGGGGAGCAGAGGGTGAGGCAGGAGAGGTCTGCTGCACCATGTGGGTCAGCTCCCTGGCTGGGGATCAAACTCATGCTGCAGGGGCTGGCCCATAGCTTGGCTGAGACTTAACCCCTGCACCACCAGGGAAGCCCTACCAATTCAGCTTATGTTTAGGTCTGGAGTTCCTCTTAAACTGTGCTTGCAGTGAGAGGTAGGGATTGAGCCGGCCCCACCCCCCATATTACAGGAGTATCTACTTGTTCCAGAACCACTAGTTGGTGCCCTTGTCAAAAATCATTTGACCCTGTCTCAGCTAGCTCTTCCTCTCCCGCTAACACTAAGCACCCCAGGTAAAAATGTTGTCTCCTGAGCCTCTCTACTCAGAGGCCCGAGGCCAACAGCATCACATCACCTGTGGGTTTGTTAAACAGAAACGCAGGGCCTGGCTCCACTCCAGCCCCACAGCGCCCAGGTGAGTCACAGGCACGCTGCATTTTCCGAAGCACTGGTGCAGATAAATTTTGAAAAAGGAGGGGAAATGTCATCATGACATACTCTGCCACTGACAGCCTCGCAGGCACTGCAGGCTGGGGGTGGGGGCGGTTGTGGGGGGGTAGGGGCTACTGTGGACCCATTTTCTCTCCTTAGACTTAACCTCTGGGTCGACCTCCAGGTAAGTACTGGGGGTCTCCCGGTTCTTCCTCACTGGGAGAAAGGGGAGGGGACCTATCCCCCCTCCTCATTCTCTAGCACCCACAATCACCTGCTCACTCACCCAACCCCTCCAGCCCACTCCCTCACACACAGCCTTCCACCCCAGCCTCGCGTTCCTCAGTGGCAGAGCCAAGATAATAATGGTCTCCATTTCAGGGGCTGATGGGATGCGAAGTGACCGGAGGACCGAGGCCCCCGACACAGCACAATGAAAGTCAGAGATGGCCAGGCCTTTCAGAGCCGGTCCCCAGGAGAAGCCCCGCACACCCGCCTTTCCCCCGCCGCCCCACCCCCACCCCCGGGCAGAAAGGAGCCTCGCAGTCCAGCCAAGCCGATCGCTCCCTCCCTCCCGCGCCCCGGGCAGCGCGAGCCGATAAATCTTCCCCTGCACGCTGCATTGTTAGGGCGAGTTGTTTTCGCGTCTCGCTGGTCTCCGGCCCTAACCTGGGGGTCCCTCAAGCCCAGGTTCTCAGCCTTGCTCGTCTTTGGAGCCCCCCGTCTCCCCCCCACCTCGGCACAGCGCCTGGCGCTGGGAGGGCGCTGGGTGTGTTTGCAGAATCGAATCGCGCTGAGGCGGCGCGCACCCTCCGCGCGGGGACGGGACGGGGACGGGGACGGGGACGGGGACGGGGACGGGGACGGGGACGGGGACGGGGGGCGGCGGGGCAGCGGCAAGGCTGCTGCGCGCGGGGCGAGGGGGCGCGGCGGGCGGGGGCTCCCGGGAGAGACGAGCGAGGAGGGGCGCGGGGCGGGGAGCCGAGGCGGGGCCAGCAGGGCCGGCGGGGCCCGACGCCGAGGACGCCTCCGCCGCGCCCCCTCCCCGGGCTCCCGCCTCCCCGCTCCTCCCCCGCGCCCGCGCGCTCCTCCGCCCCGCCGCCCCCGCCCGCGCCCGCGCCGCCGCAGGGAGGGGCCGGGAGGCGGAGCCAGCGCCGAGGCTGGGCCCCCGCGGCTCCGGGCCGGGAGCGGCGAGCTCGGCGCGCGCAGGTGGGCGCCGCGCGGGGAACGGACCGGGGCCCGGCGCGGCCCGGAGGGGCGGCCCCCGCCCGCGCGCCCCGCAGCCCCGCCGCCCGCCGAGCCCCGCTGGGCTGGGGGCGCCCAGTCCCCGCCCCTCGCCCCGGCCTCTCCCCGCGCCCCCCCACCCCCGCCTGCGCCGGCTCTTTCCGGCCGCGCTGCCCCCTGCGAGACCGGCCCCCGCGTCCCCAGGTTTCGCCTCTTTCCCAGCCGCGCGCCTTGTTCGTCCCACAGGTTCTTCCCAGAGCGCTTGGAGTCTGCGCTTGGCCCGGGGAGAGTGGGGGGCACAACTGGGAGCCAGACGGTGAGTCCGGCGGCAGGGGGCGGGCGTGTGGGTGGGCCGGGTACCTTTCTTAAGCATCTTGGTGTCACGGTGCTCGGGCGCAGTGGGGCCGGCTCCATGTTTGCAGAATGAATGAATCATTACTCTCCTTGTCCCCTCGGAAGGAGGACTTTCTTAGGTCCACGTGCTACGGAGCACATTGGGGGTGTGTGTGCGCCCAGAAATGAGGCTCCCCGCTCTTGCATAGCAGAATCCCGCCTCACATTTCTCCATCGCGCTTGGGGGGGAGGGTCCCTTCAGGTTGCAGATTGGGCTTGGTGGCAGGAGGGAGCTTGTAGGCCCGCCAAATACTTGTTGAGGGATTGAGGGGCAAGGGATTAGAGCCAGGCCTCTTAGAAGGGGGTGCCGTGGAGAAGGGTCCACTGTCAGGTGGGGGCCACCCCCCTGAGACCAGCCTGCAAGGGGAGGTGGGCTCTGCTTTGCAAGTCACTGAAATCCTTCAGGTCTCTGCTTGTTCTTCAGTAAGATGGGAATATTAGTACCCATTCCTCAGGACTTGGTGCAGATTTTTTAAAATGTCATGTGATGCCACCCAGCACAATTCTTAGCACACCGGGGGCACTCAGCAAATCTTTGTTTTCTTTACTTTCTCTGAAAAAAATGAGCAAAGTGTTGTTTGTTCCCCTCTCCTCTGTCCCCAAATTAGTCCTAGACACAGTGTAATTGGTGTTGAATGAACATGCTTGGTGGAACTTCACCCCCACATCCCACCCTTTCTCCCAGAACCCACAGGCGGAGCTGGGGACCTGACCAGCAGACATGCCGGTGCTGTCCGAGGACTCAGGTGCGTGTCCCTTCTCCCCAACACCCCTGGAAATAAGAGTCTGCCTGCAGCTCAGGACTGGAAAGAGCAGCCCCACCTCCAAGCCCTGAGAGAATGTCCACGCAGCAGGGCTGAAGTGATGTCTGAGGCTGGAAGAATGCCTTGTGTCTGCTCTACTGCTGCTCTGATGCTCTCCGCAGGTTTGCACGAGACCCTGGCGCTGCTGACGTCTCAGCTCAGACCTGACTCCAACCACAAGGAAGAGATGGGTTTCCTGAGGGATGTTTTCAGTGAAAAAAGCCTCAGCTACTTAATGAAGGTAAAGCCCCATTTCCTGCTGAGAGTTTCTAGAAGTCTTCCTGGTAACCTGTAGCCCGTGGAGTCATCCTAGCCATTCCCTGTCCCAAGAAGGTCTTCTCTAGCCCATTGTGCAGCGCTTTCTTGTATGCTGCCCCTTTGGTGAACCAGTCTGTAGCCTTTGGTGCCCCCATGGTTGTGGGGGGGCTGTGTGGTGTCCAGGGTACACCTGGGCAGCTGGTGGGGGAGGTCCAGCCTGCAGTCAGCTTGTCTTTGCAGATTCACGAGAAGCTTCGCTATTATGAGAGGCAGAGCCCTACCCCGGTGCTGCACAGTGCGGTGGCCCTCGCTGAGGATGTAAGCCCCAGGTTTTCCTTTATCTGTCGCCCTCACCCCCCACCCCATCTTGCTTTATCACCATTGCTTAGCCAGGGGAACTGGAAACCAGGAGCCAAAGGTGAAGAGGTATCTCTCTTCTCCCTGGATGTCCTAAATGGCAGGGAGGGATGCATGAACCTTAGACCAGGCTGGGGACGCGGTGACAGGGTGACACCCACTTACTCTGTGTTCTTGAGAAAGTCTGTTTCCCCGGCTGTGAAATGAGAGCATTGGGATCAGATCAGCAGTTGCCAGACTGTTGAGGACTGGCCATATGAGCATGTTAAACACATTGGATCTGTGCTTTGGGAAGTGCTGAGGTCAAGGTCAAGCCTGCTGACTGGCTCATGATCCTCATTTTTGAAAAGCACTGATTCCTCATTACTTTTGGACCTGTCTTCTGCATTGCATTGTTTGGGGAAAGCTGTTTGGGTTGATTACTTGGGCCAACTCTTAAATTAATTCACCTAATCCCAGGAAAAGGCCTGGCCAGGACTGGGTGCACATCCCGCGCCTTCTCCACTGTGGGGTTGATTAGGATGGTGTTAGTTTGCCAACCTCTGTTGCTAGCTCAGTAACCTTAAATAAATCACCCAGTCTCTCTGAACCCCAGTTTCCTCGTCAGTAAAATAGTGTAGTGGTGAATGCCCAGACCATAGGGCCACATAAGCCCATGTTCAAATGCAGACAGTGCCAACTCTGAGCACCCCTGGGTGCTGTCACAGTTGCAGGAGGGCTCTTGGGCCTGAGGCCTTGGGAGTGGGGTCACCTGGAAGCACCGGCAGCCATTCTGTCTCATCTCCTACAGGTGATGGAGGAGCTGCAGGCCACCTCTGTGCGCAGTGATGAGAGGGAGCTGCTCCAGCTGCTGTCCACCCCCCACCTCAGGGTAGTCACGCCACAGTCCCTGCCCACCCACGCGCCTTGTGTCTCCTGGGATGGGGGCAGGAGGGAGCTCTTGCTTGTGAGGCCAAGAAGAGGAGATGCTGACTGAGTATCCTCAGTGCCTGTGCCTGGGGTGGCTGTCTCTCCAGCCTGAGATTCAAGACCCCCAGAGTGCTGCCCGGCTCTGGCCCCTGGCCCTGGAGTGTGCCAGCCCCTCTTTCCTCTCAATTTCCTGACAGGCCATGCTCATGGTGCATGACACAGTTGCCCAGAAGAATTTCGACCCTGTCCTCCCCCCTCTGCCTGATAATATTGATGAAGATTTTGATGAAGAATCAGTAAAGATTGTCCGTTTGGTGAAGAACAAGGAACCCCTGGTATGTGGTACCCACCTCTCTTCCCCCACCCTCTCCCTGAATCCCACTGTACCCAGAAACCCAGGCCAGGGCTTTCCTGAAATGTTCAGAATGAGTGATGGCAGTTTTGTCAGGGCTGCCACTAACCCCTGCAACACTCTGTGTGCAGAGTACCCCTTTTTCTGGCTGGGTACAGCCTCCCTCTACTATGGCCTGCTCCTTTGTGCTGTTGATAACCTGCACAGCTGCACTGGGCAACCCTAATCATTGTGTTCTGAATCAGATGATGGCAAACTATGGTCTAAGCTCCAAACCTACTCTCCTGGCAGTTTTAGTAAGTAAAAACTTGTTGGCGCACGGCCAGGCCTTGCTTCACACATTTCTCGTGGCTGCCTCTACATTGCGGTGGCAGAGTTGAGTAGCTGCAGTGGAGACCTTGTTGCCCACAAGGCCTAAAATATTTGCATTTGGCCCTTTACAGAAACAGTTTGCCAATTCCTGCTCTGAGCACTGAGGAAGCACAGGGCATCCACCTCCCGCCCCTGACAGATTGTTATCATCTCAGTGCTGGTTCAGCATTGATTTACCAAGCAGAGACGCAGGCTTGTTTATTAGAGGGAGGGAAATGGTGGAAGTGCGGAGCTGAGCACTTGCCGCGGAGAATACCCCAGCTGCCATTATTTCTTCTCAACTTTCACCAAATGACCTTGCATGAACTGCTTCTACACACAGATAGGATCTCGCTTCTGCCTGTTGCATCATCAAGGGCCAGTCAGCCATGGACTTGGCAAATGTGTTGTGAGCCCTTCTGGGCGCCAGGCTCTGTGTTGGGTGCAGACACTTCAGATGATGAAAACTTAGTCCTTATCCTCTAGGTTCACAGGAGGCAGTGACAGGGGAAGGGGAGATCCCAAGTTGAATTCCCAAAAAAAGGAGCAGGAGTTTTCCAGGAGGAGGGGAAGGCATTCTGTGCAGTGGAACTGCTGGAGCATAGCCATGGGAAGATGAATGGCATAGTGTATGCAGGGGACTCTGAGCTGCCTGGTGTGGACATAGAACATCAGGTTTGATGGCAGGAGCTACAGAGGGGAGGCCAGAACAGTAGGAGGTTGGAAAAACCCTGGTTGTCCATGCACAGTTGTGTAGCTTGACCCTGAGGGCAGTTGGGAGCCATTGAAAGGTTTTGCGTAAGGAATATGGTTAGGTGCATGCTTCAGAGAGAGCACTCTGGCTGCCAGGTAGATAGTGGCTTGGAGGGTGAAGCCAGAAGCAGAGGACTGATTTGAGGGTGAGGTCTAGATTGATGAGGTTCAGAAGCAGGGCTTGACCTAGCTTGTGGGAATAAGGAAAAGAAATTCAAGATAGTGTAGAAATAAAATTAATGTCACTATGTAACTGACTGGGTTAGGGTGGGTGTTTGGGAGGCATCTAGGATAATGACCAGGTGTTCGATTAGAACAACTGGGTCACCCTGGGGCCATTACCAAGGAAGGGGATTAGAAGGAGCTTAGAGCACATTGAATTCAAGAGGCCTGTGTGACCAGTGTGCAGAGGCATCTAAGAGGTGGAAGGTTAGGTATCCAGAAATACAGACTTGCCACTGCCAGCACCCAGGAGGGGGTTAGAACTATGTTTAAGACGCCCTGGGTAAGGAGTATCCAGAATGAAATGGAAACCTTGGCCCTTTAATCAACTTTTAAAAGGTACACAGAGGGGGACTCAGCAAAGAAGGTGAATTGTCATTGGGAAGAACTGGGAGAGACTGGTGTCACCAGGCCCACACTGAGAGAATTCCAGAGGGAGGTTAAGTGCAGAGTCAGAAGGAGAAGATGAGAGGAGAGAAGACCGAGGTGGCTGCCGGACTGGTTGGTGCTTTGGTTGGTGCATTTGAGGTTGAGGGCAGGAAGCAGTGAGCAGATGCATGCGTCTTCTTTAAGATGCTTGCTCCAGAGGAACCCAGACTGGCTGCTGCCTGCTGGGGGTGCAGGCATTTAATGATGGGAGAGACTTGATCATATTTTTAGGACTCGGAGAAGGAGCCAGTGGAGAGGTGACATTGAGAATGCAGGAGAAGAAGAGAGGGACCAGCAGGAGGAGCCCCTGTGCTGAGCTGGCAGAAAGGAGGAGAGGATGGACAGATGCTGGCAAGTGTGAAGTTCTGGGAGCAAGAAGCCACGGGGCTCTTAGCTTCTCTTCCCAGCATTATTTATGTGTTCAGATAGGTGATGGGGATGAAGTTAATAAGTGTGCCAGTGTTTGCAGTTACAGCCAATAATGAATGGTTAACATGTATTGAACACTTACAGTGTGCCTCGCATGCATTATCTGAGAGAATCTTGCAGCCCCCCCACCGATATTCTTGTACCCCGCACCCCAGAGGAAACCAGCTCGGCTTGGAGGAGATACGAGGCTGCCTTACTAAGCTGACTGCCAGTAAATGACAGCGTGGATTCAAACCCAGGGCCGTCCAGCTGCCGAGCTCGGCTCTTCCCTGCTGCTGCCCTGACCCACCACAGTCCAGCTGTGTGGGAAAGGAAATCGAGGGCTCACTAGTGCCTTTCTCATCCTAGACAGCATCTCTGTATGCTTCACAGCCAAGTCCTAGTCCCAAAGCTCCGACTGGGGCGTAATTGGTTCCCCTCGGCAACAACAGAAGGCCTGGTAACCCTGTGATTGGTTCCAGGCAGGCTGAGAAATTTGCTGGCACATACTCTCCTCATTAGATGTCTTTGCAAAAGGCAGGGGCTGTGACAGGATAGAGAAAGGACTGGGCTCGGCATCACAAAAAGCTTTTCTCCTCACTAGCCGGTGACCTTGAGGTGCTTACCTTCTCTGAGTTCCAGCCGTCATCTCCACAATGAGGGTGTGACAGTGTACAGTGCTTGGTAACCTGCAAAGCGCTGGACTGCGCTGCTCTGGGATGTCTGTCTTTGCATCCTTAGCATTGCACAGGACCCTGCTGATCTGCACTCTGGGCTGGGCGGGGGGATGGGGGTGGACGCTCTGTCGGCCTCCAACAGTGGACAGTCAGGGTCTGAGACTTGGGGCTGCTTCTTAGGAGCCTGTTGTCTCTCCCATGCAGGGTGCCACCATCAGGCGGGATGAGCACTCGGGGGCCGTCGTGGTGGCCCGGATCATGCGAGGGGGCGCAGCAGACCGGAGCGGTGAGTGACGTCAATATTGGCCTGGCAGTTGACCCCAGCCTTCCTCCTCCTGGCTGGTCACCTGTTTGCCATGTGCTTTGCATTCTGGAATTCTCTTCTCTTCCCCAAGCTGGGTAGAAATCTTAATCATTTGAAAATATCCCAGCCACAGAGTACTTTGGGGGTGTCAGAAGAGCTTGTGCATTAGCTTAGCCTGCGGATTGAGGGGGTGAAGCAGATCACCTGGGCTCGCAGGCACATCCTTCGCAGATACCTTCACTGGCCTTAGCAAGCCACTGCTACCGACAGGGTGTTCTTGTCCCTGTGGACAAGAACTGTTGAACTGGGAGGCTAGCCTCGGGTGTAGAAGGGCGTCACTCCCAGCAGTCTTGGATCGCTGGGAGCGAGGCTGGGCCAGGCCTCCTCAGACCTCAGCAAGCACATGGATGTGCACAGCATCTTGTTTAGATGCACATTTCGACTCCAAGCTCTTAGGTGGCCCTGGTTGTATACTCCTCCCAGCTCTGCTGCCCCGCTGCTGCTGCCAGCGCCCCATCTCGTATGCACAGACACTTGTCACGAAGGCAGAGGCTGACTGAGCAGTGTGTTCAACACCCTGACAACATCTTCCCGGGCGCCTTTAAGTTTCCTGGTTAAGGGTGGAGAAGGACTTTCTCAGACCGTGTCTATAAACCCAGGAAGGTGAAGAGTTAAGGGTATTTTTAAAGAAGCAGAGGCTATAGCAGAAAGAGCATGCTTGCTGTATTCCAGGAGCCCCGTTTCAGTGCTGCTTCTTGAACTTCTCAGCAGCGTGGCCTTGTGCAAGCAGCATCATTTTTCTGACTTTCAGCTGCCGGCTGGTACATAGCGGGGCGGGGGTGGGGAGGGCGGTCCTATGGGGTGCTTGTGAGGTGCTGATAAGGCATCCAGCACCAGCAGGGACTCAGTTGGGCCAGTCCTGGCTGGGGTCTTTAACCTTGAGTCCATCCTGAGCCGGGTCCTCAGCGGGTCCAGCGGCGCCCAGCGCTCCTGCCCATACTGACTGCAGCCCTTGTCTCCTAGGCCTGGTGCACGTGGGTGACGAGCTCCGAGAGGTGAATGGCATTGCTGTCCTGCATAAGCGGCCCGATGAGATCAGCCAGATTCTGGTCTGTACTGCTGGGGGTTCGGGGTTCTGGAGCCAAAACAGGGTGCTTCCTAAAGTCAGGGAAGATTCTGGTTTGGTCTCCCTGTTTTCATGAAGAGGCTACAGGCCAAATGGCCTTAGAGTGTGCATGGGGTGTAGGCTGGGGACAGGGACAAGTCACCGTGCATTCTGGGCTCCAGAACAGGAATGCTTTCTCATTTGATATGCGGTTGCCATGAGGATGTAAACATCTGGAGAAGGAGCCAGTACTTCTCCTCTTTAAGGAGATTCTGGGGAATTAAACCTGGGACAAAAACTGCCTCCTGAGTCTATTCTGGGAATTTGAGTCCAAATTGAAATTGTGAAAAGCCCCAATCACATTTTTGTCCTGTTTATCCTCAGGCGTCCTCTCCCGACATGACACTGTTAACTTCCGGTGGTTTGGGGGATGGAGACAGGGTGAGATCTGAAGAGTGGTGGCCTCCCCCAGCCCTCCCCTGGCCCCCACCCACAGGGGCCCCTGCCCGAGTCTGCCTGCCCTTTCTCTGGTCCTGGGCCCCAGCCTTCAGTGTGCAGGGCATTGCAGCACTGGGCAACCATAGGGCAAGCTGTGTTCTGGGCTGACAGCATTCTTCCTGTGGGCCCCTTGTGGGGGTGTTGGGTCTTGGCTAGAGAGAAGGGGACCCCCTGAAAGGTAGGAGTGGCCTGAGATGGGATTACCCCTTGGGGGAAGATGGAAGCAAAGAGGAGAGTACTGAGTGGGACCCAGCACCAAATTAGGCAGGAAGGAGGAAAATGAAGCTGAACTAGTTACTTTAAATCTCCCCTGAGAAAAGAAAGAAGGGCAGTGCTTTGGGGCACTGGGGTCAGGAGGATGGGCAGTTGGAACCCACTAGATGCCTTGTCCTTGGGTTCCCATCGAAAATCTCATGTCCTTTTTCCCCATAAAAGTTCAGATACTTGGGCCTTCCTGGTGGCGCAGGGTTTAAAGTCTCGGCGCTAGCAAGTGACTGCCAGTTGCTGCGGCCTGAGTTTGATCCCCAGCCAGGGAGGTGACCCACATGGCACAGCAGGCCTCTCCTGTCTCTCCTGGTGGTCCCCTCAGCAGTGTATTTCAGCAAATCCGCCTGTTCTGCTCCCCACTCTATCTCTGGTGAATCCTTTCACCCCCTGCACCTCTGCCGTACTCCCCAGTTCTTATATGCATAAATCAATTAAATAAATCTTTTTTTTTTTTTTTATAGAGGCATGCTTTATTTATTTGTTTGCTGGTTTGTTTGTTTGTTTTGTTTATACATGCACTGGGTACAGTCAGAAGCGCGGGAGGGTGAGAGAATTCACCAGAGCCAGAGGGGGGAGCAGAGCAGGCAGAAGGACCGAAGTACACTGCTGAGGGGAGCAGCGGGCGGCAGGAGAGGTCTGCGCGCCATGCGGGACCCTCCTCCGGTGGCCGGGGAGCAGCCGGGGATCGAACCGGCGCCATAGAGGCCGCGGGCAGCTTCGCAACCCAGCGCTCAACCGCTGCGCCACCGGGGAGGCCCCAAATAAATCTTTTTTTAAAAAAAGTTCAGATACTTTGTTTCTGAGTTTTGCTTTAGTTGATCCAACCAGGTGCTGCTATAGAAGTGAGGGCCATGGCTGGAGGCAGTGTCTGTCCTCCCTTCTGGGTGTGAGTTTGTAGACTTGGGAAGTGAGACCAGCTCACAGAGTGATCTGGAAGATGATAAGCCTATGTTCTCTCTGCTTCCAGGCGCAGTCCCAGGGATCTATCACCCTGAAAATCATCCCAGCCACCCAGGAGGAGGACCGCTTAAAGGAGAGCAAGGTATGGGGGTCTGGAGGGTGCTGGCGGGGGGGGGGGGGGGAGCCCTCACTGAGTCTGGTCCCAGAACGTGTGCTCAGTGGAGAGAACCTCACTCCGTCACAGGGTGACTCATTTATTTGTACACCATCTCTTTCTAAACAGGCTTTGATGTAATTTACTAATAAAAGATGAGGTTATTTTAATTGAAATAGAAAATTCAGGGCCATGAAGAGGAGAAGGTAGCAAATGTGCTGGCTTTGGGACCAATTAAGTAACTGCTGTTTGTTGAGCTTACCTTTTTTGGGTGCCTCCTCTGTGCCAGGCGCTCCGCCAGATGCTGGAGACAGATCATCGGGTTCCTAGTTCAGAGGGGAGGCTGGAGAGCAAGTCCCTCATAGCTGTGTGCTCAGTGCTTTGGAAAGATCGGTGCAGAGTTACATGCACCTTGGAAGGTGTCATAAAGTAGGTGCATTGGAAATGAGGACTTCCCTGGTACAGGAGGGGTGGGAAAGTGTGGACAGCGGGGTCAGCACACAGAGTCCAGGCACGGAGGAGAGAGCGCTGGCAGGCTCTGGGGCAGGGCGGCACTAGGGAGGTGTGGCAGGCCTGTCTTCTGAAGGGCCTCAAGTACCTTGTTAGGGGTTTTCATATAATCCCTGCTTAGTTTGGGGTCTCAGGAGCCAACCCTGAGACAAGGATTTGGGTGTAAAGGTTTATTTGGAGGTTACCCTGGGAAATAGCACGCTGCCGCTGTGGGCGCCAGAGCCTAATCCTGCCGGAGAACAAGGGACCCCTGTGGACAGGGCTCTGTCATTCCACCCGAGCCTGGGGAGGTAGCACCAGCCTCTGCCAGTCTGCATGGGGGGATCAATGCCCACCTGCTGCATGTGGGGATCAATGCCCGCCTGCTGCATGGGCAGACCCCCGTGGCTTGGGAAATAGCTGCAGGTGCTGGGAGCTGGAAGTCAGCAGGGTGCTCTGAAATGGTAAGGCCCTAAGGGATATGAGAGGCACCCCATTCCCAAGTTGCAACCTCTTAGGTGGTGAGAAGCTCTTAAAGGTGTTCAGTGTTTTTTTTGTTTTAAAGATTTATTTTTATTTTTTTTATTTATACAAGCACTGAGCACAGTCAGAAGTGCGGGAGGGCGAGAGAATTCACCAGAGCCAGAGTGGGGAGCAGAGCAGGCAGAAGGACCGAAGTACACCGCTGAGGGGAGCAGCAGGTGGCAGGAGAGGTCTGCACGCCATGTGGGACCCTCCTCTGGGGCTGGGGAGCAGCCGGGGATCGAACCGGCGCTGCAGAGGCCACCAGGGAGGCCCCAGTGTTTTGTTTTTTAAGAGGAGAGTGAGGCAGCCCTATTTGGTTTAGAAAGCTTGCTGGGGCAGCCACAGGGTGGGGAGCGCAGTACGGGGTGGCTGGAGGCAGGCAGACCCAGTAGGAGCCCTTGCTAAGAGCTCGGATGAGAGGTTAATAAGACCGAGCTGAGGAGCTGGGAGAGAGGATAGAAGAGGGCATTACTGTGATTTCAGTAATTGGGACCTGCACTTCCTGGCAGCCAGGGCAGAAAGGGGAATGTAATGAATGAGGCACTTTTCATCAGTGGGTGGAAGGAAACATGGCAGATGATCAAGAAGGTGGATCGCGGCCTCCTGGTGCTCAGGGCACGAAGGAAGGGACTGTGCATAGCCTGGCACAGAGCAGATGCCAGTAAATATTTTGATGAATGGAGATTAACAATAGATGATGTCTTTGATGTCGTTTTTTTAGAGCAAATGAAGAAATTAATCTTTGCTGTTTCTTTGTATCCTTCAACTGAATCCCAGGCGTGGGGACTCTTGCCTGTCAAAAGGTGGTTCACTCTGGGACAAGCAAATGTCCCGTGTGCAGCTTTTGTGGGTTCTACCATGATGTAAGGGGAGAGCTTGTTTTTCCTGAAAGACAGTGGATTGCCTGTCCCTTAGGCCATCCTTCCTAAATACTTATTGCGCTGGGCTGTAGGTGGGCTGGCCATTTAAGATTCTAGTTTCCATGAGTTCCTGGCACCCCGATAATATCTGTGGCTAGATGAGGGCATCTGTCCTCACAATACATTACTAGAAAGGTCTTAACTACCCTCTAACTGAATCTTTTCTGGTTGGCACATTAAAGAATACAATTTGGGTCTGTCTAGGAAACCCTTTGGCCATTTTTTTTTCCTGCTTGCTGCTAAAGTAATTACACCTTGCCAGTAAATGGCCTGGAAATAGAAATAAATAAAATAAATTCATGCCACTGAGTTATAGAAGAGGCTGTGTCACAAATGCTGTGTCTTCTCACCGTCTTCTCTAGGGGGTAACCTAGCGGACAGAGTTGGGGGTGCCAAATACGTGACAGATGAGATGGGATTGAGGTGTAAAAAATGTGGGCATTACCCACCTCACAGTGATGGTGAAGAACCAGTAATTGTAGTTCTGTTGATATTTGTGTTCTTACTGAAAAATCTAGATGGCTTATTTATTTATTATTTTATTTTATATATATATATATATATATTTTTTTAAAGATTTATTTGTATTTATTTATTTATTTATTTATACAAGCACTGGGTACAGTCAGAAGCGCGGGAAGGTGAGAGAATTCACCAGAGCCAGAGAGGGGAGCAGAGCAGGCAGAAGGACCGAAGTACACTGCTGAGGGGAGCAGCAGGCGGCAGGAGAGGTCTGCGTGCCATGTGGGACCCTCCTCTGGTGGCCGGGGAGCAGCCGGGGATCGAACCGGCGCTGCAGAGGCTGCGGGCAGCTTCGCAACCCAGCGCTCAACCGCTGCGCCACCGGGGAGGCCCTATTTTATATATTTTTACATTATTTTTCATAAATTGCTTATTTAACTGATGAGTGCGGATTCAATAGGAGGCCTATCAAAAATAACTTGGGTTCCACCTTTGCTTGCCTTCACTTTCTGTAATCGGACTAATTGCTGTGTGTATGTTAAGAGGTTGTTATGTTTTGTTTTTTTTTTTACAGATTTATTTATTTAAGCATACAAGAACTGGGGTACAGGCCAGAGGTGCGGGGCGGGGGTGAGAGGATTCACCAGAGACAGAGTGGGAAGCAGAACAGGCAGACTGACTGAAATACACTGCTGAGGGGAGCAGGGGGCAAGACAGGAGAGGTCTGCTGTACCATGTGGGTTGTTCCCTGGCCAGCCAGGGATCGAACTCGTGCTGTGATATCTTCATAGGTTGTGTCTTTAACCCCTTGCGCCACCAGGGAGGCCCAAGAGGTTGTTATGTTATAAGGACAACAGATCAGGTAAAATAAGGAATATTTAGGTGGGAAAGAGAAATTCAGGCATGGGCCCACCTATTCTGATTCTTTTTTTTTCTTTTCAGATTTATTTTTATTTATTTATGCCTATAAGAACTGAGGTGTAGGTCAGAGATGCGGGGGTTGAGAGGATTCACCAGAGACAGAGTGCGGAGCAGAACAGTTGAATCTACTGAAATACACTGGCTGGGGATAAAATTCACGCTGCAGTGGCTGGCTATAGCTTGATAGCACTGAGACTTTAACCCCTGCGCCACCAGGGAGACCCCTATTCTGATTCTTGATGTATTTCCTGACTGTCCTACCCCAGATGATTGAAGAACAGTAAGAATGCTGATGGTGTGTGTTTCTGGTTAGCTTGCTGTTCTCAAGCCTGCTTGTGATTAATTGTGAATGGCCGTGGTCATGGCCTTGGATGCAGTGTAGAGAGACCTGTACTTACCTTCCACAGGTGTTCATGCGGGCCCTGTTCCACTACAACCCTCAGGAGGACCGAGCCATCCCCTGCCAGGAGGCGGGCCTGCCCTTCCAGCGCAGACAGGTCCTGGAGGTGGTGAGCCAGGATGACCCCACGTGGTGGCAGGCCAAGCGAGTGGGGGACACCAACCTGCGAGCAGGCCTCATTCCCTCCAAGCAGTTCCAGGAAAGGTGGGTCCAGGTGTGTGGGAAGAAGGGTGGCCCTGGGGTGGTTGGAGGCCCAGGTACCTGCCAAAGCCCCATACACTGTGTCTGGTCCCTGAGGTGAGTATCAAGTGCCCTCGGGTTTGTTCTTTTTTGACCCATACCATGTATTGGCTGTTTGTGATTTAAATAAACATGTGGAAATAGGTGCTCTTAAATGAACATGTATTATAGAACACATACCTAGACAACACTGAGAAATAAAGCAGAAAAGTACAAAGAGTATGAGGCAAGAAAAGTACCCAGTCTTGCCACTGTCTCAACAGCATAATTTATATTCCGTCCTGTAGAATTTGAGGCCTTGCTTTTTTTCCTAACTTAATATTTTTGACGTTAGCATTTCCCACATTATTTTCTGTTTTTTATTATGTGACTTTCGTAGCTCTATAATACTTTGCCAGGAGATAGGCCTTCAGGGGCAGCAGGCATATTCTCTCAGCTGAACTGGTGTCACTCCCTTCTGTGGCTCTGCTCCTCAGTCCTCTCTAA
Source organism: Talpa occidentalis (assembly GCF_014898055.3). Taxonomy (NCBI): domain Eukaryota; kingdom Metazoa; phylum Chordata; class Mammalia; order Eulipotyphla; family Talpidae; genus Talpa; species Talpa occidentalis. Next base: position 121,430,505 of record NW_023605083.1, on the reverse strand, counting down.
TGCCTCCCAGCCACAAGGCTGTGATAATAATCTTGCATTAGACCGTTCCTCACTTTCCAGCTATTTCCTTAGTGTCAGAGCGGGGCGGTTATGACTGTTGCCTCCCCTGTGGTTTGCAGCCCTCGTGACATCTTCTGGAGGGTGTGGCCTGTGGTAATGACAGACCTCAGGGTCTTAATGACCCTTGTCAGGTGGTGCTAGGCCAACCAGGTGTATTAGCATCCCCAGGGGACTGGTTAGAGAGAGAACCCCAAGCCTGCTGAATCAGTTCCAGGGCTGACTCTTAGATCTGGCTTGTAGCAGATGCTCCAGGTGATTCTGAGGTGCTGTCATTTGAGAACTGCTGCTGCTTCTGCAGTGGAGTTTCAGGCACACCTGTGTCTTTGGCTTCACAGACTGTGGAGAAGACTCTTTAGATGCATATTAGTGTGGAAATCTTAGACATCTCAAGGACGGGTATTTTCTCAGCTCAGAGCTGAGGCCTTGGTAGCTGCCTCTCCACTATCCACATATGGATAATGTGCTAGGCTGAGCTCATTGTTGAGGGGAGAAGGGAGTTAAATGAAGGTCACTCTCACCCTCAGCCTCTCCTGCACGTCCTTCTGCTATTTTCCAGCTTCCTCAGGGCTGGGAAGGCCAGTGAGAGTGGAGAACAGGCCTTCCTTTCTTGAGAACCAGTCACAGGAAAGTAAGGATCAGGGACCTTGGGCACTGATCTGGATCCCTGTGTGCCACTGGGGCCGGGCGAGCTGCTCCCAGAGCGGGAGACCCACTTTCTCCTAGTGACCCACTGGACCCCCATGAAATTGTCCCTCTGCCTTGGAACTCAGTGCACGGCAGGAGGCCCTTGGAGTACCAGCCTGTGCCCACCTGTGAGATCCAGCCTCGGTTTCCTTGAGCTTCCACGGGTTTCCCTATGACTGGTTCTCTGGCCCAGCTCACGGGCCTGCCCATCCCCTTGTGTCTCTGCAGACGGCTAAGCTACCGGAGAGCCACAGGCACCCTGCCCAGCCCCCCCAGCCTCAAGAAGCCCCCCTGTGAGTAGTTGGGTGGCATTGGCACTTCAGGGAGGAACTGGGACTTGGGCTTGGGGATTTCGTGTGGGGAAGAAGCAGGCGCTGGGCTGGAAAGGGCAGCAAGGGCCCTGTCTGAGCTTGCAGGCTTTAGAGGAAGGAGGGTATGATGGGGAGAGAAATGTGGAGGGGAGATGGGGTAGGTTGGGAGATTTAGTCCCTGGAGAGGAACTTCTATATTTGGGGCCCATAGATGACACTGGGGGGCATATTAACACCTCTCAAAATTGTATGCCACTTTCTGTGTGTGTGTGTGTGTCTGTGTCTATTGTCTGGGAGAGGTTCACAGCTTTTATTAGATTCCCAAGGCCTCTCTGACCCTGATAATTTAAGGAGCACTGATATTGGAAGGGAATGGGGGGGGGGGGGCTGTGAGTGAACCCGTGCCCCTGTGCAACCAGATTTGGCAAATAAAAATGAAGGACACCCGTTAAATTGGAATTTCAGTTAAAAAAGTTGGAATTTAATATGAGTATATCTCGTACAGTATTGAGATTCACTAAGAAATTGGTTGTTTATCTGAAATTCAGATTTAACTGAGTGTCCTGGCTTTATCGGGAAGCGCTACTGTGTGTGCTTTACTTTTCAGGAAACAGGCTCCTGCCTTTTTGCCTTTTAATTGTCACAACAGCCCAATGAAGTAGTGGGGGTGGGGCATCCTCCTTTCCAAATGGAAAGTGGGGGCCATGGGAGTGGACTGGGGTCAGATTTTCCAAGGCCCGTAAGCAGAACCCCTGGGTTAGAGTCCAGAATGAAAGAGAGGCTTCCCCAGCTATGGCCTGACTGGCTGATGAGATGGGGGAGGCGGGGGCCGGGTGTGGGACCAAGAGAACTCCCCAAATGACATCAAGTGAGGGGTACACGGTTAGCCTTCCCCTTGGGTCATGCTGGCAAGTCTTAAACCCCAGAGAAGAGAGAGCAGGTCCTGGCCCCTGCAGGCATCCAGAGCAAGCTGCTCCCCTGGCCTGGAGGCCACTGCCAAAGGCTACTTTGCCAGACTTGCTCTCAAGTTGGAAGGGCTGCTGAGTAAGTTGACCTTGAGGCTCTGACGCCAGTAATGAGCCGACTTGCTTTGGCCGCTAATGAGACATGCACAGGAAGGCTAATTAGAGCAAGGCTTGGGTTTAACGCACCAAAGCTCAGATCACAGGTTTGTTGGAGGAAAGAAAAGAGGGGACAGATGGAGGGCTTCTGAGACATGAAGCCACAGCCGCCTCTCAGCCGCAGGGTCTCCCGGTTCCCCTCCACTAACGCTGTTCCATCTGTCTTTTGTGCAAACCGCAGATGATCAGCCTTGTGACAAAGGTAGGCCTGGTGTTTGTCCCCCGTGCTCACATGCAGGCCCCTGTTCTGCAGGCTGTCTGGGGCTGGAGGCCTTGTGCTCCTCCACCCCCGGGGGTGACCACGCCTCTCCCTGCCTGCCCTATCAGTCAGATGGGCCTGTCCTTGGGGCTGCAGAGGCGCTAGGGTCAGAGTCCCCCCACCCCCCCGCCCCCCCTTCTGCCCGCCTGGCACTCAGGGCCCTGCTGTCCCTGGACTTTAGCTAGATTGTAGCTGGGCTGATGTGTGACCAGGCTGGGTATGGGGCAGGAGACAAGAGGGTGGGACAGGGCAGGTGATGCTTCCATCCTTACTCACAGACCTTAACTCAGAGAGAATGAAATGGGGCCTGTTGGTCCCAAGCCCCCGGGGCCTAGAAAGGCTCTTGGGGCCTAGGCATGGAGAACTGGGCAAAACAGAACCTGTTTTTCTGGGGAGGCCAAAACATGGGATTTCTCCTGAGTTCCTAGATATACAATTTCAGAGGATCAGCCTGACCCTCCATGGCCTGGGTACCTCTAGGCTGGGAAGTGTGTCCACCATGGCTCACTGCCCCCCTTCCTTGCCCTCTCTCTTTGCTTCCCAGAGACCTGTGACTGTGAGGGATATTTCAGAGGGCACTATGTGGGTAAGTATTGGGGGCTTTCCTCCCACGCCCCTTCTACCCATGCACAGCCCACCTTGGGGTCCTGAGTCAGGGAGAGACAGAGTTACATTTTCTGAACCCCAAGAAAATTTCAAGAGCAACTGAGCCTGGGAACCCACATTTCCCCAAGGTCGCTGCCAGCCAGAGGAGGGTCTGACCTGCCCAAACCTTGGAGCCCACCCCAACTTTCACCCATCCACTGGGAGTAGAGCCCTGGCAGGAACGGGACGTGGACCATTAACAACAATAATCATTATTGTCACCGTCTGAGCAATGGCTTATTTAACATTCACACCACCAAATGGCAGTGGACCTGCACCAGCCCCCAGAGCACCTGCACGTCTTCTATTCTGGTTAATCTTTTCAAAGGTCTTAGAGTTAAAGAGTTTTGACTTCATTTTGATGTAATTTCAAACTTATCGAAAGTTGTAAATTGCAGCGAACTCCCTCACACTCTACACCCAGATTCACCAGTTGTTGACCCTTGGCTGGATTTGCTTTATCACCTCCTTTTTCTCCATATTCACCTTCCTCTCCCCAGACCATGTGAGCGTTAATTGTAGACATCATGTCCCTTCATCCCTAAATATCTCAGCATGTATTATTCCCGAAGGACCAGGACATTCTCTTTATAACCCAGGGCAATTATCCATTATCTGGGGATTGCCTGGGCCTGTAGCTCTGGGGTCCAACAAGCTGTTCATATGAAAATCTGTTAGTTGTCCCAATAATGTCCTTTAGAACATTTCCCAGGATCCAATCCAGGCCCACAGTTTGCATCTGTAGATGTGCATTCCCATTTCACAGATAAGGGAATTGAGGCTCAGAGTGGTGATGACTTGCCCAAGGTGAGTTGATGCCAGGTTGGTGGCCTTTTCATCGTATTAATGTGTGTCCCTATCAACCCCTTCCTGTAGCAGGAGGTGGTGTGAGAGGCCTGTGGGACTCAGTCCCACTTCCAGGTCTGGCCAGGTGGAGACAGTTTACCCGGAGATCCCGGGACACATGCCACAGTGTCCCCTGCCCTTCCCCTCCAGCTGGTCTTCGGAGGAGCTTCCGGCTGGGCCGTCGGGAGAGGTTGGGCAGCCTGCAGGAGGGAAAGATGTCCTCAGTAGCTGAGTCCCCGGAGCTGCTGACCTATGAGGAGGTGACTAGGTACCAGCACCAGCCCGGTGAGCGGCCTCGCCTGGTAGTTCTGATCGGTAGGTGACGTCAGCCTTTCCAGGCTGGGGCCAGTTTCCTGCTTGGAGAGGGGAGGAGGGCGCTCAGCAGGGTCCCTGGTCAGTCTTCGCTTCATTTCCCAGGGTCCCTGGGAGCCCGACTGCATGAGCTGAAGCAGAAGGTGGTGGCTGAGAATCCACAGCACTTTGGTGTTGCCGTTCCACGTAAGGAGACCGTGTGTGTGTGTGTGTGTGTGTGTGTGTGTGTGTGTGTGTGACTTTCATGGGGACTTGACTCCTTGTGTGTGTCTGTGTGTGTGTGTGTGAGAGAGAGACTTTCATGGGGACTTGACTCCTTGTCCATCATAGTTTTTTGGGTTTGAGACCAAGGGCCTCCTGTAATGGAGGTCATGCCACCTCCTCTTCAGAGGGACTCCCATGGCCACTGTGTTCCTCTTGGGTAAGAGAGCAGGTCAGGGAGGCCAGAGAGCCAGCTGGGCAATATTGCCTGGGCACCCCCTTGTCATCGGGCCAGCCTGGCAGGGTGGCTGGGCACACCCCTGCGTCTGGCCTATGTCACAGGCTCGGGTGAATCTGTGATGTGTCTGGCACACACAGGCAGTGGCTGATCGGAAGTGGTTGATTTATTACACGGGTCAGCCTTGAACTTCTGAAAGGAGTGAGAGCACAGGTGCACTACTGTTCTTGCTCACCATGATGTGACCTCTTTGCCCGACCATCTTTCTTTCAAAGATACCACCAGGCCCCGGAAGAGCCATGAAAAGGAAGGGGTGGAATATCACTTTGTCTCTAAGCAAGTGTTTGAGGCCGACTTACATCACAACAAGTACGTGTGTGTGGTGGGTCGGGTGTCTCCCTGCAGCTGTGTGACCTGCACCTGTCAGTCTTACACTCGACCTCCAGGGAGGGTTCTAGAGAATGTGGAGGAGGTGGGAGAGAAATCCATCCATCTTCGGTGCTGATTTAGGCCAGCCGGAAGCTCATGGCCTTTCCCCTCCGGTGGTATTTTAGGTTCCTGGAGCACGGTGAATACAAGGAAAATCTCTATGGCACCAGCCTCGAGGCCATTCAAGCTGTGATGGCCAAAAACAAAGTCTGTTTGGTGGACGTGGAGCCAGACGTGAGTTCCTGGACCAGCTGGGCATTTCTTGTTGGCAGAATGTATAAATGAGGGGCTTGTGCATTTCAGAGAGCACCGGGTGTTGAAATGTCCTTGGGTTTCCTTTAGAGAAGCTAATGAAAGCTTGGGCCCCCAAACTGCAGTAATGAATGTTGGGAGCTTGTGGACCTTCTTGGCGGCCCACAGACCTGGGACAGTGGCATGTGGGTAGAGTGAGTCACGCTGTAGATGTGGCAGCCAGGGAACGAGACAGCGAGGGTAGAAGCCTGGGCTCGGTTCTCAGCACCAGGCCCCTCTGTGTCCCCCCCTACCCCCCGCCCCCCACCTTCCAGGACCAGTGAGGTGAGTGGCTTAGGGCATCATGGAGGGAGGGGGTGGAGAGAGTGGTCTGAAAAGGAGAAAGGGAGGGAGAATGACCGTGTGGCGAGCTGCAAGTCCACTGCCAGCTCTGCACACCTGCGTGCTGTGTGACATCTTTTAACCTTATCTTTGAGCAAAACTTCTAAGCTTTGAACTCAGCCTGGGGATTTTTTTTTTCCCCCGTGATACAACCAGATCCTTGATTTGCAGATAGACATGGTAGGTCTTTAATTTATAGAAGTTTGCTTGCAGCAGATTCCAGAAAAGCACCCTGTGTCTGTACAGGAAACCCCTCACTCACTTGGGCTCCCTGGGCATTGAGAGTCAAAATGAAAAGTTTAAATTTCAAAATTTTATTTTATTTTATTTTATTTTTAAAAAGATTTATTTATTTATTTATTTATACAAGCACTGGGTACAGTCAGAAGCATGGGAGGGTGAGAGAATTCACCAGAGACAGAGCAGAGAGCAGAACAGGCAGATGGACTGAAGCACACTGCTGAGGGGAGCAGCGGGCGAGACAGGAGAGGTCTGCACGCCTTGTGGGACCCTTGCCGGCGGCGGGGGATCGAACCAGCGCTGCAGAGGCTGCGGGCATCTTCACAATCCAGCACTCAACCGCTGCGCCACCGGGGAGGCCCTTTTTTTTTTTAATTTCAAAATTTTATTTGTAAAGTGGTTTTACTATATTTTGTTAGGTGCAGACTATCCAGATAGCAGTTTAATACTGGTGTTTCCCAATAGAGACTCTGACATAACAGATGAAAGGCACTAATGCACAGTGTGGTTTGTATACTGAAAACCTTCTAAAGTCATTATAGTTTATTTCAGTGATCTTAGTTTCTTCATTTGTTGGCAAACGGTTCCCTTTGACTGTCACGAGGAGACCTGTGTGACACCAAGTCTGCATGGTGTCTTCCAGATCGATGACTTTTGAGTAGCTGCACATGGAGTCCTGCTGTCTTGCTTTAGGAGTGGGCAGGCGAGGAAGGGCCTAGATGGTTAGTCAGAGCTTAAGGGGTCCATGCTAGGAGCGATGGTGCCTTTGAGCATTGACTTTGGAAATAGCCTCCCTCCCTCCCATCCTTGGTGAATGGGCCTTCAGGCTGCTCAGTTAAAGTCCACTGTCATGTGACCAAGACAAGCCTTTTGCCATAGAGGTTATGTGATGAGGCACGCACAGCATTATTAGTAGGTGTTTGAAGAGTATCTTCCATATGAGATATTTCAGAAGTCTGTAACATTCCTGAATTTACTTTCTCAGGCACTGAAACAACTGAGGACCTCAGACTTCAAACCCTATATTATATTTGTAAAGCCTGCCATTCAGGAAAAAAGGAAGACGTCTCCCATGTCCCCAGCTGGCGAGGATACAACAGCCCCACTTGTAAGTTTCAAGTTGGTTATCTCTTTTCTGAAGAGGCCCTTTCCAGGGAGTGAGGGTCCTGTACCTTCTGCTGGAGACCATCTTTCCATTTTGCATAAGGGAAAGAATTAGGGGGTCATATGTCCAGAGGGCCTCCCCATTCAGACAGGGCTGGGCTGGCTTAGGCCCACCACCCTCTGCTCCCTCACAAGCACCCTCCATCCCAGAGAATAAAGGGTCTGAGGCAATCGGGGACGTTCAAGCCACATGGATCTGTGGAACTCCTAAGCCAAATCCCAGTATTTTAAAATTGAAACACCCACTAAAAAGGCCATTAGCAGTGCTTGCAAATGAGGTTGCCTTAATCCATTTCTAAAACAAGTAGATGAGATAATCTGTGTGTTTCTAAATGAACTTCTGCTTAAGTGTCATAGATTCCTTGTTTAGCCCCGTTGGTGGCAGGAGCTCCACTTGAAACTTAATATTCAGCACAGTCCTCCCAGGCGGCAGGGGCTGGTGACTCATCTTTTCTGGTTCTAAACAGGGTCAGTGAGAGGATGTGCTGGCAGTTGTTGTGGGGGAGTCAGAAGCAACCCAGATCCAGTATAGATGCTGCTTGCTGTCCAGCACAGCTAGTTCCATCTGAGGGAGGCTTTCTTGGATCTCCCCCAGGATGCAAGCTTAGTTGGTACCAAGCCTGTGTTGTGATTGTCCACACCTACTAATTACTCAGTGGTGGCTAGAGAGAACATTAGCCATCTCCCCCCGTAGGAACTCTGGGGAACATTAGCTAGGATCTAGAACACACAGCCTGCTCATGGTGGCGATCCTAATAACAAAGCAAAATCAGAAACAACCTGAATGTCCCATAGCCAGGCTTGGTTCAATACTTTATAATATTGTACGACATTAGCTAGATGGAATGGAATATTATATAGCCCAGCAACAGTCATATGGTTCAGGAGTAGTCGACGACATAGCCAAATGCAATAAAATGTGAAATGAAAATAAGAAGGTATGGCTCAAGTTTGTGTCACACACAAAAGACGCTAAAATCAATTCTCCCTGAGTAGTGAGCTCAAGGCTAGATTTTGTTTTCTAGTATTTTTCACTCTTTGGCAGTAGGGATTAACAACTGCATTGAGGTAAAATCCATGTACCACACAATTCACATATTTAAATTACACACTTCAATAGTGTATTCAGAGTTGTGCATTCATCACCAAAATCAGTTTGGTTTTTATTTTTTGCTTGAATGATATGTTTAGTGAATATACAAAAAGCGTTTTGTTTTTCGTTAGCCAAAATATTTTAAGCAAAGCTTAAATGGCAGTGGATGGCTATTATTTAACCCACAGAGTGTTTGATTTTAAAAGTGCCGTTCTGATTATTGATTAATTGAAATATAATTTTTTTTAGTCAGAAACGTCAAAAAATATTTTTTTATTGAGATAGTATTGGTTTACAAGATTGTATGTGATTCAGAGGTGTAGGGTCACACCTCCTTAGATGCAGGTTTCTATACCACACCCACCAAGGCACCCAAAGTCCTCGACCACAGTCCATTGGACCCTTTTCTCCACTTTGTTTCACGGGTTTGGCACACTTTCATCACCCCAAAAGAACCCTGAGCCCATTAGAATTTCCCATCCTCCATTTCCCCCCAAACCCTGTTCTAGCTTCAGGTAATTGTTGGTCTGCTGTATCTCTAGATGCATCTGTTTTAAACGTTTTGTGTCATCGGAATCATACATAGGTATCCTTCTGTATCTGGCTTCTTTTAGTAAAATGTTTTTAAGGTTTATTTCCTATATCAGTACTTCATTCTTTTTTATGATTGAATAATAGCCCTATTTTGTTTCTCTATTCATCAATTAATGGACATTAATAGCTACTTTTATTTTTTAGCTATTATGAATAATGCTGCTGTGAACATTTGTGTATAGGTTTTCCTATGGATGTGTTTTCATTTCTCTTGGGTATATACCTAGGAGTGAAATTGCTGAGTAACCGCTGATCACTGTCTTTGATATGCTTTGAGGCTCTTCCACAGCAGCTGCACCATTTTACACTTGCACCAGCCCATTCAAGAGTTCCGATCTCTGCATCTTCATCAGCCCTTATTGTCTATCTTTTTGATTATAAAAAGCCAGTGTTGTTAAGCGATAGCTCATTGTGGTTTTAATTTGCATTTCCCTAATGACTAATAATATTTAGCCTCCTGTGTTTATTGGCCATTTGTATATCTTTAGAGAAATGTCTGTTACTTTGTCCATTTTTAATTTGGATTATTCATCTTTTTATTCTTGAGTTGTAAGAATTCTTTAAATATCTTGGATATAAGTCCCTTATCAGATGGATGACTGGCAGATATTTTCTCCCATTCTGTGTCTTTCTATTTTTCTGATATGGCCCATTAAGCACAAAATTTAAAAATTTTAAGGAAGTCTGATGTATCTATTTTTTTCTTTTTCACTGATGCTTTTGCTCTCATATTTAAGAAAGCATCGTCTAATCCAAGGTCATAAAATTTACTCCTATAGTTTAAGATATTTATTGGTATGCAAGTAAGTCCCTCATCCATTTCAAGTTAATTTCTGCTATGGTGAGAGGTAAGACTTCCAGCTTTATTCTTTGCATGTGGATGTCCACTTGTCTCTGCACCATTTATTAAAAAGACTGTTCATTTCCCATGTAATTATCTTGGCATTCTTCTCAAAAATCAGTTGGCCATAAATTAAGAATTTTTTTCTGGACTCTCAGTTCTATTCCATTGATCTGTACATTTATTGTCTTTTGGTATATCAAAGTCTTGATTACTGTAACTTTTTTTTTTTTTTTATAATTTTTTTTTTAATAGAGGCATGTTTTATTTATTTATTTATTTGTTTGTTTGTTTGTTTGTTTTGTTTATACATGCACTGGGTACAGTCAGAAGCGCGGGAGGGTGAGAGAATTCACCAGAGTCAGAGCGGGGAGCAGAGCAGGCAGAAGGACCGAAGTACACTGCTGAGGGGAGCAGTGGGCGGCAGGAGAGGTCTGCGTGCCATGTGGGACCCTCCTCTGGTGGCCGGGGAGCAGCCGGGGATCGAACCGGCGCCGCAGAGGCCGCGGGCAGCTTTGCAACCCAGCGCTCAACCGCTGCGCCACCGGGGAGGCCCTTGATTACTGTAACTTTATGAGAAATTTTAAAGTCAGGAAGTGAGAGTCATCTAACTTTTTCAACTTTTTGCTGTTGTGGGTCCTTTGAATTTCCATAGGAATTTTAGGACCCGTTTGTCAATTTGTTCTACTATTTTTAAATAAATATTTTAGGGTTAAAAGAATTTAGTAATCAGGAGGGAAAGACATCTGAAAAAGAGCCAAGAAGACATAAGGGGGAATAAGGGGCAGCTTCCTAGGACACTCAGAACATTTACCAAGTCCTCAGGTCCCCAGGAGATGCCAGTTTTTTTGGAGTCTGAACTCTTCCCTCGCCCATGGTTGTTATGTCAAGAGAAACAGAACTGTTCCTGGTGACCTTCCCCCTGACCACTGCCACCATCTGTTCATCTCCTCTGTGACCCTCCAGAATGCTGCCAGGCAGCCAGGCAAGCTGATGATTAAGTTTGGTCAGCTTTTTTTCTTGCCTTTTCAGTTCAACCACCAGTGTGAAATCTCACCTTGTTCCTCTAGCATCACCAGATGTGTTCCACTTTGCTGAAACCACTGTCATTCTCAACATGAGTAGGTAGCAGGGGCACGGGGAGGCTATTAAAATACAGTCCCCTGGCTCTATTCCCAGGGATTCTGATCTGGGCGGTAATTTACATTTTAACATTTACCCTTTCACTGATTTGGATGGATGTAGGTAGAACCCAAACCCCATTTGGAGAAATTTCTCATAAAAGCCTGAATTTAAGGACAAACCTTAAATGTTTGTCTGGCACCCGAGTCCCAAGTCAGGGAGTCTACAGCAGAAACACCCTTTGGGCTTAGTCTGCATATCAGTTTGCTATTCCCAAGTCAATGGGGTTCTGCCTTTGGATGCAGCAAGCTAGTCCAGTGTGGGGCCTGCAGCCACATGGGGGTGGGGGTCCTCTCCTTTGTGCAGTTCGGGGCCGTGACCCACTGTCGGTGGGTGAGTTCCATCTTTAGAGGCCAAGAAAAGAGTTCAGAGGATTTGAGGCTGTGCAGCAAATGTTCCGCCTTTAAACTCCATTAGAGAGTTGAGTTTTTTCAGGATACAAATATTAGGAAGGTTGAGGTACTTAGTGGCAAACAAGTTCCTTCTATAATTTCTCAAGTAGCTGAGGGCGAACAGGGAGGGTGCCTGCTGGTGTGTGCAAGGGGTGGGGGAGGGGCCGGAGGTCGGGGCAGCACTGGACACTTCGCAATGCCTCTGAGTATGAGGGAAGCCCTGCCAAATGGGATGTAGAATTGAGGCGCTTCTCCCAATTTGGTGTAGTTTTTCTACTCCTGATGGAGGAAAGCAGAGAAGAAAGTACCTCAGCCTTCTCTTGGGTCTTTGTAGCAGCATGCGAAAGCTTCCCTAACGCTGTAGAACAGACTTTCTGAATCTGCCGCTGCTCTTGCTGAAGTGGGAATCTGGTTTGACTGTTGACAGAACAGAAGAGAATATTTTGGAATGTGGATTTCTATGGGGAAAGGACAGATCTCATCCCCTTCCATAGAAGCAAAAAAGCCCTGAACCCCTAGAGACGGAGGAGGGAAGGCAACAGGACCGGAGAGAGAGAGAAATCTGGAAGGGGAGAGAGGGCCAGTATCAGAGTTTGTTTTATAATTTTACTTAAAGCGGATCTGCTACTTTTCATTTCTTCCCAAAACCAAACTAATTGTCAGTCAAGCAACCACTTGAAATTCTGTTAGAGAGCCTTTTGATGGAGAAGCAAACCCTGTGTGGTTGGATGAAGTAGAAATCCTCGGCTGTCTCCCCCTCAGCGTGTCACATGTCAGGAAAGCAATCTGATTAAAATATCAAGCACCCTACGGAAACAGGAAATTTAACCAGGTTGTCCCAGCATTTTCTCAAATAATTCTGCCTACTGTGCTAGTGTTTGGTACTGTTAAGAGGAAATGCAAAGAGTTGAGTTCTACATTATGAAGGTACATGTCTTCAGCAGGCATTAAAGTTACTTAATTCTCTATTTCCCCCCATTGATGCCAGAAAGGCTTCTTTTGCTTTTATTTTATTTTTATTGAAGTCACATTATGACATTATATACATTTCAGGTACGCCGGAAGTGATTGCTTTCATATAGCTCATATTTATAGTCTTGTAATTATTTCATCAAATATTTCATCAATACAATAATATTATTTCTTTGGGGATATCTTTGGGACAGGAATTGTGATCCTGATTTTCTTTTTTTAAAAGATTTATTTATGCATACAAGAACTGGGGTACAGGCCAGCGGTGTGGAGGATGAGAGGATTCATCAGAGTCAGAGTAGGCAGAAGAGGCAGATCTACTGAAATACATTGCTGAGGGGGGAGCAGAGGGTGAGTCAGGAGAGGTCTGCTGTGCCATTTGGGTAGCTCCCCAGCTGGGGCTCGAACTCATGCTACAGTGGCTGTGGATAGCCTCACAGTGTTGTACTTAACCCCTTGTGCCACCCGGGAGGCCCCTCGTGATACTGATTTTATATATATTAGATATATAATCAGCATCCCCCAAAGCACATCCCATCAGGACTCCCATCAGGACTTGCAGCTGACAGGCCCTCAATATATGTTCTGTGAGTGAATGAATGAACAATGATCACATTCATCAACTCTCTTGGGGAGCTGGCTGGGATATTGTCACATACTGTTGTGTACACTTTTGGCTGTTAATGAGCCAGATTCATCCATTCACCACTTAAAAACGAAGAAAGTTGGGAATGCTGCCCAAGAAAAAGGCTGTGGGCTGCTCCTTTGGGATCAACACCCCATTGCTCCAAAACTGTCCCTTTCCTTGCAGGATGAGGAGCAGCAGGAGATGGTCGCCTCTGCCGCCTTCATAGACCAGCATTACGGGCACCTGGTGGACGCTGTGCTGGTGAGGGAGGACCTGCAGGCCGCACACGGCCAGCTCAGAGTGCTCTTGGAGGACCTCAGCAAGGACACTCACTGGGTCCCTGTTAGTTGGGTCAGGTGACTCGATCCTAGAACATCCAGGTTGGAGGGAACCCAGAAGACCACCGAGGCCAGCCTTCCCAAGTTACCATCAAGGAATCTCCAGTGTGGAAAGGGACAGAATTTTCCATAAACTCCATCATCAAGAAGAGTTTAAGTGGGACGCCTTGTTTGTTGTTGGTTTTTGTCTGTTGCTTTTCACGGGGCCCCTTTAGAGCAGAAAACCAGGGCGGAAAAGGGGTGTATTACAAATCAACACATTTCATTCATTAAAGTATCACAGGCAAGTGGACCTTGATTCTTTGTACCAGAGTATGTAGCCACTGTCCTTTGGGGGTCTTGGTGGGTGAATCTGTGCAGCCCCATTTGCAGAGATGTTTTGGCCTTCTGGAGTGACACTTCATTTATCTACTTTTGTTGGAAACTGAGGGTTTGTTTTATCTACTTTTGTTGGAAACCCAAGAGGGTTTTCCATGCAATGGAAAGTTCCCCTGCCTTCAGCATCAAATGTTGATTTAAAATTTTTTGATGATGAGTATCTGCCTGACAATGGAAAAATTAGTTCCTTACCTTTTAAAAGAATGAGCATGTTGCAGACTTTTAGGGAAGAGGAAGGCACACATCCCCGTCCCAGTGAATTACCGCCCTGTCCTGTAGGACGGTGGGGTCTTTGGGAACTCTTGAGGAATGTGAAGCTGCTTGTCTTCTTTCTTTGTAGTGTCTGGCTCCTACACTTGACCCTGACTTTGATTTGTTGATTTGTTCCATTCTATCACTTGTCCCTCTTGTTAGTGACAGTTGTCCTACCTCTCACCTTTCCCTACCTTCAGTTTGTGGGGGTTCCTGTTGTGCTGGAGCATAGAAGCTAGATCATTCTTCCTGTCAATATGATGTCTAAGTCATAGTCAGTCATTCTGATGTCCAAAGCATATAGACTAAGCGTGTGGGCCTAATCAGTTGTCTAAAAGCAAAGTGTTCAGTGTCACGCAGGATTTGTGACATAGCTACTTGGAGAATTTTATTTCTAATAGACAATGTCTATTTTGTGTCAGGATCAAGGCCAGGGCTTTACATACATTACTTTGACAAATACACCAGGATCATGACATAGGAGTCTAGCCCTGTTATGCAGATGAAAGCGTCAAATCCAAACCATTAGACCACCAGGGATGTTGTGCAAATGAGGAACACAAGGCTGAGAATGTTTAATTAATGTGTCTGAGCTCTCACAGCTTTAAAAAATGGCAGCACTTATAGTATTTGAGCCCAAGATTCGCCAGTACCAAAGACAGTCATTAATCATGACACTGCAGCTTTATTCTTTTGGTCCCATCCTTGAGGCTACCTGATAAGTCATTGACTTTACTAGCAACATGTTTGTAACTAGAATTTGCAAGAAGACATATGGCCGTGCCTGCTCAGACTGAAGAGGCTGCTTATGTGCCTCAGTTTTCAAACTTCCTCGTGAGAAGAGGCCAGGTTAAGGGTAAAGCACAGGGAGAAGGTTTTCAGCCCATTTAGAAGTTTCCATTTGTCCTTGCAGAAGGACACCTTTTGATTTCTAGCTCACCAACCTGGTAGGAACACCTAACAGGATCATATTCTTCAGACTTTTCTAGCAAAAGGATTTCTTTGCACTTATAGAAGATGTAAGGGATTGTGTCGAGTGGAATTGGGCTTGAGCTGTTCTGCACAGAACAGCTTCAGGTATGAAAGGCACATGCAAAGCTGTGTATTTTACAAGAGATCCCACATCTGAAGTCATCTCAGTGGCAAAACATGTTAAGTCAGAATTACTCCTGCAAAATCCCCTGGTAGGTCACCATGGTGGAGAGTCTAGCCAACCCCTAGCAAGTCGCACCTGGTGGTCTTCCTCAGGGTAGGAGCACGGCAGGTAAGCGCCAGGCCACGTTTCACTGTCTTTCACACCCAAGCAACATTTTCTGCTTCTTACTCAATACTTCACAGTTGTCAGATAAAATGGTAATAATCCTCTTCGTGTATATCAGGAAGCAAAGCATATAAATGTGATGCCTGATTTGTTTCCTGTCAGGGTAGCTTCCCCACCCCAAAGACAAGCCGTGTCTGCAGCTGTTTGTCTGCTGTTAAGTCTGTGAAGTGTAGAATGAATAGGGCTTCAGAGACAGGTCAAACTTACTGTTCATAAAAAACAAGATTTTTTTTTTTTTTTTCAAAAAGCCTGCTTACAAATTAACTGGTAGAATGTGTATAAATATAATTCCAGATCTCACTCTAGTTGGCAGTACATATGTTCTGAACCCCTGGGTAAAGTTTTTGCCAAAATCCATCATTCTGGCTCCCCACACCAAGAAGTCTCCTTTCACATATGCCTCAAGTTGTATTTTTTCCCCTTGGGCCCTTAGAGTTAGGTGAATTCTATGCCTGTGTCTATAACCGCAGAATAGAGGACTTTTCTGCAGCAGGATGTCAAGTGGGAGGGGCTTATGTGTAGCCTCCACCCTTTCTTGCACCCACAGCAGACATTACTAGTAAGTGAAGACCCTCTCCTGCTGAGTCTGGGCACCACTTTGGATCTTTCAGGACATAGTGTCCAGGATCAATTGAGCAGAATTAGCAAGTGAGTTAATCCTGTTACTTGCTATCCTTGATCTAGCCATCTGCACCCTTCCCTGCCATGGCTCCATGCCCTGCAGGAGACGACTTTTAGTTACAGCTCTCCCTGCTTCACAGGCAGTGCTCAGCTATGGGAACCATTAGCCAATTGTGCTTGGAGTGTTGAGTGTTCAAATCCACACGTGCTATGAGACATGTGTGTATCCACTTATCCCATGTCACCTCATTTATGCCTCCACTCATAGGCTCATGCATTCAAAAATTGAGAGCACATGGTGGCTTATTTATAAATCACTGAGCTGGAAAGAAGGTGGGGTGCTGACAAATACCTCAGAACTTGAAGAACAACAATGTGGTGAGTGTCCTGAGTTTTCTTCTCCCATGTATCCCCCCTCCCCGCCCAGGCTGAGTCTGCAACCCTGAGTCATAAGGGAAAAGCATAATGCTTTCTCTGCCAAAGGGAAGGGGAAGTCCAAGGAAAACCTAGTGGGGGACCCCAACCCTAGCTCCACACCAGGGTAGCAGCAGATGGCCCAACTCAGTCATAGCAGTGGTGGCCAAGCCCTGCCTCCTTGCCCTCTGCACAGTGGTGCTAGGAGACTTGGACCCAGCAGGGGCTGCCCTCCCCTCTGCAGCAAGGCCCACTGATAACGTACAGTCCATGGAAACATCTTCTGACACCACGGAAGCACCAGCAGGGAATAAGTGGGAGCCTAAATGCACCAAAAGAGCAAAACTGACCAGAATAGTATTGCAAGTGTTCAGAGAACCCAACTGTCGTTTAATTAAAACCCATAAAAGCAGCAAGAACCTATGCACTCTATAAGCAGACCCCTGCTTGCTAATGAAGATGTAAATAGGATTAAGAGACCCCTAATATCCAGGATGCAGTAGACAACCACTCATGAACCAAACTGGGAAAACAAAATTTTAAAACGGGCCTCCCTGGTGGCGCAAGGGGTTGAGACACAACTTATGAGGCTATCTGAAGCCTCTGCAGCAGGAGTTCAATCCCTAGCCAGGGAGCAACCTACATGGCGCAGCAGACCTCTTCTGACTCGCCTGCTGCTCCCCTCAGCAGTGTGTTTCGGTCAGTCTGCCTGTTCTGTTCCCCACTCTCTCTGGTGAGTCATCTCACCCCCCACACCTCTGGCCTGTGCCCCAGTTCTTGCATGCATAAATAAATGAATCTTTAAAAAAAATTTAAAACAGACTAATAATAGATGCCAGTATTGATATGATTTAGATATTGGAGTTTATCTGATGAGGATTTTAAAGCAATTGTGATAAAAATGCTTCATTGATCAAATACAAATTCTCTTGAGAAAAAATCCCAAATATTAGCAAAGAAATAGAAGTTATGCAAAAGAACCAAATGTCAATTGTAGAAATAAAAAAAATTGTAAAATGAAAAACTGATAACTGAGTGGAAGTGACAAGATCAAATCAAGGTACTTGAGTTCAGATCAATAAAATGTATTTAATCTTGAACATCAACCTAAAAATAAAAAGAGCTGCAGGGATATGTGGGATACAATAATGAGAGAACTAAAAACTTGAATCATCAGAGTTCCCAAAGAGGAGAAAGTGTGGGAGTGAGAAATATTTAAATAATGGCTGAAAATTCCCCAAGTTGGATGAAATGATAGAAATCTTCAGATTCAAGAAGCTAATAAACACCAAAGAGGAGAAGCCCAAAGAAATTCTTACCTTGACACAACATCATTCATCATCTGAAACCTAAAGACTAAGAAAAAAGCAAAAAACAGAGAGAAACCACATCAATTCAAGTTCTATCTTAGTGTCGCTGCAAAAGAAACGGGGGAGGCCAGCAAGGGTGACATTCATCAAGAGCTGAAAGCAAAGAACTTCCAGCCTTGATTCCTTCAGGAATCAAAGGGAAATAAAGACATTATCAGGTGAAAGGAAACAGAAGTTGCTGAAACCTGTTCTTAAAGAATGACTAAAGAAAACTCTGAAACACACAGTAGATGACAGAAAGCTGGGACCTTCAGAAAGGAAAAATCAACCATCGAACAGAACAGGTAAAAACATAAATAAATAGAATAGACGGTATCCACCTCTTGAGTCCTTTTACCCTTATTTTCTGGTTAAAGCAGATGACACCACATCACATGATGTGGTGTCAGAGTATATATTTTATTTTCTTTTGCTTAGAAGAACTGGGGTGTAAGCCAGAGGTGTGGGGGATGAGAGGATTCACCAGAGGCAGTAAGGAGAAGAACAGGCAGATCTACTGATATTCACTGCTGAGGGGAGCGGCGGGCAAGACAGGAGAGGTCTGCTGCACCATGTGGGTTAGCTCCTGGCTGGGGATCGAACTCAGGCCATAGTGGTGGTAGCGCTGAGACTTAACCCCTAGGCCACCAGGGAGGCCCTCAGTGTATGTAAATAAGATACACAAGAAACTTATCTTTTCAGACTGAGGAGGCTGAAGGGAACAATGCAAGACACAGATGGACAGAACAGGTAAAAACCATGACCTAGAATGCTGTCCACGTGTACATAGGAAGGCTGAAAGTAAGGAGAAGAATGATAGATCATGCAAACAAGTTTTAACAAGTAGTGATTATAGTAATGTCAATTGTCAAATAAAGTAGACTTCACAGAAAGGAAAGTGTATTAAGGACTAAGGACATGACATGGGTGACACATTACTGCACAGCAAGATGGAGCAATCCTAGAAGTGTGGGCACCAAATCCCAGAGCTTTAAAAGAAGCAGAAGCTGACAGAATTGAAAGGTGAAATAGACAAAACAGTAATTAGAATCGGGAGTTTCAGCACTCTCCTCTCAGCAATGGATAGAACTTTTAGGCAGAATATCATCAAGGACAATAGAAGAGCGAAATACCATCAGCCCCCAGGTTTTCTAGGAAAAACTACAAACATATCTTTTCAATAAATTATTTTGCTACTTAAATCAGATATAGCTGCTATTGCTCAAAACTAAGCATTTATGTTGATAAAGCTTGCAAAACAGGAGGGACAGGATCATGGAGGGTCTTGTGTACCTTATTTTTTATTTTATTTTATTTTATATATTTTTTACATCATTGTTCATTTTTGCACAATGTACGCATTTTCATGTTGGTTATATTCCCATACAATTTCCGCTCCCCTTATTTTGACCCTAATCCCTCCCCCCCCCCATAGTGAGTCCCTGGTTTATAGTTGCTTGTTGATTTTGATTTTTACTTTATTATAATTAGTCTTTTTCCTGGTCCCTTATTTAGGTTTTCTAAATTCCTGCTATGAGTGAGACCATCTGGTATTTTTCTTTTTCTTTCTGGCTTATTTCACTGAGCATGATCCCTTCCGGCTCCATCCATGTTGCTGCAAATTGCATGAGTTTATATTTTTTGATTGCTGAGTAATATTCCATGGTGTATATGTACCACATCTTCTTGATCCAGTCATCTATTTTGGGATATTTGGGTTGTTTCCATAGCTTAGCTATTGTAGACAGTGCTGCTATAAACATAAGAATGCAGGTGCCCTTTGGAATTAATGATTCTGTGTCCTTTGGGTAAATACCTAGGAGTGGAATTGCTGGATCATATGGAAGCTCCATCTTTAGCAGGTTGAGGAATCTTCACATCTTGTGTACCTTATTTAAAAGTATGACTTATTTTGGAAGGAATGACAGGTTACTTTTGGTGTTAAGCTAGAAATTGATGTTGGCATCTTTTTTTTTTTTTTTTGCATTAATAGAACTAACGGTAAATCTCAAGTGCCTGAAATATGGGCAGCAGCATACACAGAAATTAAGAAGTAGGACTGGTAAATTTAAAATATGTAAGGAGGGGAGAGGGATGAAAGAGGGATAGAGAAGTAAAGAATCATCCCTGGTTGTAACTTGGATTTCTAGAAGAATGGATGAGATTAGCTGGAACCAGTTTAGTAAAGAATTTATATTTGGGCACTCTGGTTTTTTTTAGCTTTTAATTTTGAGGTGTAGATTTACATGCATGTAAGAAATAATACAGAGAGTTCCTGGGTACCACTTACTCATTTCCCCCAGTGGTAGCCCATCACAAAACCCCATCTCTGCTAGGATGTTGACATGGATACAGTCAAGATACGAGCCGTTTTATCACTGATAAGTTGCATGACATCAAATCAAAATACTTGACTCTGTAAAAGGCTCTGCTACAAGGATGCAAAGGCAAAGCACAGAACGGGAGAAAATATTTTCAGTTCCCATATCCAACAAAGGACTTGTATCTAGAATATATAAAGAATTTGCAAAATCCAATATTTAATAAATGAACAATTAGAAAATGGACAAGAGAAATGCAGACATTTTGCTGAAGAGGATATACAGATGGCAAACTCATGAAAGATGTTCACCTTCATTGACCATTAAAGAGATGCAAATCAAAACCATATGAGCTGTCACTACATGTCAGAATTAAAAAAAGAATAGAAAAAAAGTTAGAATTTAAAAAATAGAAAATAAAAACAAGTGCTGGTGAGGATGTGGAGAAAATAGATCATCTGTTGGTGGAAGTATATAGTGGTGTATATATAGTGAATCTGGAAATAGTTTTGTCATTACATGGACTTTACCATGCCTGACCCAGCAATTGCACTCTTGGGCATTTATCCCCGAGAAATTGAACTTATTTTTCATGCAGAAACGTGTGCACAATGTTCAAAGCTGTCTTATTCACAACAGCCTAAAAAAACTAGAAGCTCCCCAATGTCCCACCCTTGCATGAAATGACAGTGTAGGTTTAAAAAAGTTCTCTCTCCTTTCCTTAGGCTAAAATAAAAATGCTTTTTTGGATCTTTGCTGCTCTTTGCTTCATTCTGCCTCTGTTTTCCCATAGAAACTAAAAGCCTTTGAATACCTTGAACATAACTTACACATTTCATGTTCCAAGTTTTATTGTTATACACTAAGACAGAACATTCAGCTACTTTGGGAGTGTCTTGAAATTCTAAGCAGCTAAGCAATCCTAGGTCTTCTTGTGTCTTTTTCCATGGTGAGTGACCTTGTATTTAGGGAAGAGAGAGAGGGAGAGAAATGGAGATGCAGCAGTTATACAGAATTATTCTTGGGAAAGCCCATTATCCTTCTCCCCAGGGGGGAAAATGAACAAGCTAGTCATTACCAATAATATTAAATAATATAAAATGCCAACACAACAGTCCTTTGACTTGTGACTTTGGCATGACATTAAAGCCACGAGACCTCCTGTTTCTTATTATTGGAATAAATCACTTCCCCATACACTCCCGTACAGCCTTCAAGCTGATGACAAAAACAGTCGCTTCCTAGTTTATAGAGACAGGAAACACGGCACGCTAAACTGGGCAGTGCCGCAGAGGAGCAAAAGCTACCCCCTCCCAAGCTTACTCTGCAGTTTGGGGTGTGTTTTCAACGGGAACCACTGTTTTGCTGAAGTGCAGCTGTGTTAAGACCTACCTATTCATCTCCGCAGAGAAGATACCTGGTTGTATTTCTGATATAGCGCCTTGAATTCTTGAAGAAAAAAAAAAATCAGAAAGACTGATGTCATTGTCAGAGTCCCGGTGCTAAAGTTGAAGCTCTCAATCCTAAGAATGACTTAGACCAAAGCCTGAGTGTGGAGGTTTTCATAAACACTGCAGGTGGCTTCCCACCCTACCCGCGCCCCCCGCTATCCCCACTTCTCAGAAGGGTGATTCCTAAGTAAAGCAAATCAACCCCATATTGAATTATATGCTCCTCATCGTTTCTGCTTATGCCTTCCTTAATGAAATCACTTATAGCCTTTTGTAATGAATTAAAGGATGAGGGACCATGTGACCGGATATGTTTTTGGCACTAATGCATAGTTGTTCTGCTACCAAGGAGATGGGGATCTCAGCTCCGGATGGTTCACTCATGCTCTTTGCTCTGCGTGATTTTTTTCATAACGATGATTGCATTTCTCACGAGCTCACCCTCTAAGCTTAGGGGTTCCGTCTGCTCTGGACACAGACGTACTCTGGGCACATCCCTGAGAACCCACGTGCCTGCCAGTCCAGTTCAGATGACCTGCGGTCATAGTGGGGTTTGCGATCACCAAGCCTCTTCAGAATACCCTGGTTTTCCACGGTGATTCTCACTAGCTCCCGATTCCTTATTTCTCTGTTTAAGCTGAAAAACACAAAGCCCCCCAGACGGGAAGAGAATAAAATTCCCCTCCTGGATGAAGTGTGGAGGTGAAGTCGTGTTGTCATAAACCCAGGCTGCCTAAGTGCAGGGAGCAAACCCTCTCTCACTGAGAGCCCGGCAGCTTCGCTTATGGGACCAACCTGCACGCTGGGAAATATGCAAAATATTTGCAGACTTAAATGACTGGTTCACAGCACCCCTGTCCACTAGGGGTGGACCTAGGGCATCAGCATTTTACCAAAGCTCCCCAGGGACTGAGGATCTCTGGCTTATATAATGGGGGAAGGTCTTGCCTATGGAAAAATCACAAATGACTTATGACAAGTTTTGGTTCACCTCACTCCCTCCAGCTGTCATCTTACTTTCAGATACTCAAGAATATAGGAATCTTGACATTCTCCCTTACACACACACACACACACACACACACACCCTTAAATTCTTTTTGTTGAAACTGTTTTGTAGTCTGACTTTAAATGTCTCCTTTATCAGAGCTTGCGTTCTTTGAGGTTAGAAAGTAAATATCTCATTGCATCTCTATATTCCCGGGGCTTAGCACATAGTAGTTGCTCAGGAAATATTTGTGGAACCTGGTTTTTTTTTTTTTTTTTTTTAGATTTATTTATTTATTTATATAAGCACTGGGTACAGTCAGAAGCACGAGAGGGTGAGAGAATTCACCAGAGCCAGAGGGAAGAGTAGAACAGGCAGACTGACGAAATACACTGCTGAGGGGAGCAGCGGGCCGCAGGAGAGGTCTGCGCACCATGTGGGACCCTCGCCCGGTGGCCGGGGATCGAACTGGCATTGCAGAGGCTGTGGGCAGCTTCGCAACCCAGCGCTCAACCGCTGCGCCACCGGGGAGGCCCTGTGGAACCTGTTTTAAGGATGTAGTGCCACAGTCCCAGCTACGTTCTTCATTCTACAAAAGTAGGCAGTGCTTTCTTGTTGAACTCTGAATAGGACCCAGAAAAGCCTCTTAAATGAAAGAAAAGTTTTTTAGTGCTAGAGAAAGGCCCCCATTTGGGATAGTTTTAAGTCTCCTTAACATCCAGTTTGGGGCCTCCCCGGTGGCGCAGCGGTTGATCGTTGGGTTGCGAAGCTGCCCGCAGCCTCTGCGGCGCCAGTTCGATCCCCGGCTGCTCCCTGGCCACCGGAGGAGGGTCCCACATGGCGTGCAGACCTCTCCTGCCGCCCACTGCTCCCCTCAGCAGTGTACTTTGGTCCTTCTGCCTGCTCTGCTCCCCGCTCTGGCTCTGGTGAATTCTCTCACCCTCCCGCGCTTCTGACTGTACCCAGTGCTTGTATAAACAAAACAAACAAACAAATAAATAAATAAAACATGCCTCTATTAAAAAAAAAAATTTAAAAAAAAAATTTAAAAAAAAAAATTAAAAAAAAAAAAAAACCATCCAGTTTGGTTATCCCTCAAGGTAAGACCCCTTAAGTATTCCTTCTGCTCAGAAGACCCTCCCACTAAACGTCAAAGTGGACTTTCCAAAAATAAAAAGAAAGAACGCTACCTCTTGGTAAAATATTCATTCCAGCAATCCACCTTAGCTGGGCCACGGTGAGCATTTGCAATTTTCTGACACAGTTGCTTGTTTTCATACTCAATTTTGTCGATTCTTTTTTGTTCACCCTGGCAAGAAACCCCGCCCCCACAGTGACATCAGGGCCGCATGGTTCCAGCACAAAGGCTGAGCACCACCCTCAGGCCTGTGGAAAAGGGTTGAATCAGGCCTGTGTGGAGAGCTTAGGAGCAGAACTTAAGAAACTGGAGATGGTGCGAATGGGGAGGAGGAGTCTTAAGGAATCTTTGGGCTGGGGTGATTGAGAAGGCGCTGGGAAACTGGCTTCTTTAGAACAGAGATGGAAATCCAAGTACATTTGCACACGGCAAGGACGGGTACCTGCAGTTTGCTCAGTTTTAAAATGTGATGCGTGTGCGCCACTGGAGGCTTGGTGTCCACCGCCGGCTTCACTAAGTCAGAAGGATGAGAGGGTTGTTACGTCCCAGGCAGCCTCTCAGCAGCCTCACAAAACCTGCTCCTGCTCTGGCCGGTGACCCTAACTATTAAGCATGATTTTCAATTCTGACCTTAATCCAGTTCAGGAATTTTAGTTCAGTTTAATTTCCCAAACTGACACCTTCAAAGAGTTTTGAGCAGAAATGAAAGAATGATGAGGGCTAGAAAAAGTAAACTTTACAGAGATGAGTCCTGTGAATCCAACAAAAAAGCCTCTCTTCCTCCCGTCCCCTAAATGACTAGTCTATTAGGGTGGAAATCCTATCCTCTTTCTAGCTCACGTTGGCTTTAAAGAGTTCAAGTGAGTATTTCTAATCCATGAACTACCTGGGGGGAGATGAATTTTATCACTTGACCCAACTCAGCAGATAAGGCCACGTCATCTGCAATGCCAAATGCTGGTCTGGTTTCCTATCAATATTTCTATAATGGCCCTTTCAGAAGCCCTAGTCGCAATGTCCTGTCCAAACTACCCACATACCTATTTGTATTCTATTCTTGTGAAATATGTAGTGGCCAAAGTCCAGTTTCTTCCTGAAGGTTGTGGTCTGTCTATGATTAGACACGATAACAGGGTAAGCTAGATAATCCAGGGAATTGTTCATCTTCTCTTCCTAATCTCACTTCAGAAATGAGGCACCGGGTTCCTCTGTGAGGTACTTAGATGGCCCCATAATGTGTTGCCATAGGTGCCCAGTTATGATGTCAGAGCAGGTCTCCAGGAAGGAAGAGGAACAGCAGAACACACCTGGCTGTGCCTCGGCTTCTCCTTTGAAAGCTCATCTAGGCCCAAGTCAGAATGAGGAACTTTCCCACCTGCCTGGAATGCAGATGCCATGGACACCAGCAGGAAAAGGTGTGTTGTGCCAGGAGGCCTAGGATGGGGTGGGGATGGAGTGGGGGGATCTTGTTTCATGCCCCATGGCAGTAGTTTCCCTGAAGGTGTGGGACTGTACTGGGGGAGATGAAGATGATTTCAATGATAATCTGATTCAGTTTCCTCATTTTGCAGATGAAGGGAGCTGAAGTCCAGAGCAGCAGAGGCCAAGTGATGTCAGAGCCAGGCTCCGGATGTGGGTTTCCTGAGTTCTGGGCACCATATTTGCTTTTTGGGGGGTAGAGTGGGAGGGCATCTGCCTGCTGCTTTCTTGGGGGCGGACAGAGACTGTCTTCTGCTCATGTGGGATCTCAGCAAATGATGAGCTGCTGGTACCATGTGGCTGAGAGTGGGCTGAAAGCTGCTCCAGAAAGGTACAGAGAAGCCTGGTTCATCTCCACATTAGCACAGGGTGTAGCACGTAGTGGGTGCTCAACACGATGATGAAGGAGACGGACTAATACCTACTGAGTGCTCACTATGGAGTGCCAGGTGCGTATTTGAAAGTCACATTTACTCTTTCAGATGACCTTAGGAGTTAAGTATTAATATTGCTATTCTCCTCCCCGCCACACACACACCTTGGCAGACAGGTTTAGGCACATTAAATAACTCCCCAGGGTCAGAATTCGAAGCTGCTTGCACAGAGTCCAGTGTTTGAAGCACTGAGGCTGACTCAATGACTATTGAAATAAACATGCCCCAGAGTTGGGATTGTTTCACCTATATGGGCACCCCCACTGGTCTGTAAAATACACATTCGCATTCAGGAGGTCTGAGCTAGGCTGGTGATTCTGCAGGAGAAGCCCCCGGTAATGCCAACAGGGAATAGGGCTCCAAGCAGCAGAACAGGGTGGTATCTGTAACCGTGAAATGGGGCAAACCTGGGGGGACCAGAGATGACCTGCTTGGTGAGTCCTCACCTGCTTGATTAGGAATGCAGAATACACAGAGAGAACTAAAACAAAAGGATTTATTTATACAAGGAGTGAGGAAATGGGAGAATGAAGGAAAAGGAAATGTATTGGCCGGGGAACACATCACCGGATGCCTGACCTATCCACAAGATGGCGTCCGCCGAGTAGAGACCAGGGTGCAGTGGGAAGCCCACCAAAAGAAAAAAAAAAAGACCGGGTATGCCTGTGTTCCGTGTTTCAAGATCAACATGTTGGCACAACTCAGCAGGCTCCATTTAGGGAAGCAGGGGACTGAGTCTAGAACACTCTACCTTGGCTATGAGCCTCACCCACTGCCTCGGAGGTTGCGTCTCACCGTTCCTCTAACAATCTGAAAAACAAACAAAAACCTACTTGGGTGTGAAATGTGAAGTCCCAGGGGGAAAGGACCTACCTGGCTGGTGGGTCCTCATCGTGGGCTTAAAAATGGAGGATAGGACCCAAAGGCAGACACACAAAGAGAAACAGTAATTGTAGAACCAAGTTTAGCCAAGGTTTCGCCATTTTGTATATCCTCCACCTTGATATGTTAGTCCTTGTCCAGCCGCATTCCGGAGATAGTTTCAGCAGTCACAACCCTCACTCCACTCGGTGACGAAAAAGCAGACCACCCCAGCCGCCAATGAGGGCAGTCCTGTCCATAAATGGGACAGCATCTCTAACCGTCCAATCAGTTTGAAACTGGAACCGCGCACCAAAATGCCTTTGTAGTAGCCAATGAGTAATTGCCAGCTTCTTTCAAAATTCACGCCACTCGTGACCCTATAATAGACCCCTGCTTCCTCTGTTCGGGGCTCTCGCTATCTGCCACTGCGTTGGTAGGTGCCGTGAGCCCGGACTCGAGCCCGTAATAAACTCCCTTTTGCATTTGCATCAGCTGTCTTTGGATTCTTGGAGGCTATGCTCGCCGAGTCTGCTGATCTTGGGCACAACAGTAATAGGGTGAGTTTACATAGGTAGTGAGAAGAGGGAGAGGGTAGAAAGAGAAAGAGAGTTGGTGCTTTGCTGGTTAAATTGCTAGCGTTTGGTAGTTGAACTACTTGTGATTCAAGTTGGAGCCCAGTCTCTGCTCAGCGGATGCTCTCTGGGGTGGGAAAGGTTGCCACGGTCCAGCCTATAAAGTTTCTCTCAGTTGTCCCTTTTCTCACTCCCTACTTTAAAAAGTCCTGTTATTGTTCTGTGTGTCCAATTGAGTCATGTCCTGCATTCTTAAGCTTTCAGGTGAGGACCCACCAACTAAGTCATCCCCATCTCTCTGGGTATGCCCTGTTTCAGCTTGGCACCCAGTGTGGGGCCAGACACCCGAGGTTGGCCAGCCCAAGAATTTCTTCCTTGCCTTGGCCACCATAAGTGTGTTGCAATTGCTGAACACGTGGTGGGATTTTTCTGTCTCTAATTTGGAGGAGCTTGGTTTTACTTCAGCAGGGTTCTCTTTGTGTATATTTTGATTTAGACATGGGTTCAGTCTTTCAACAGTTCTAAGTTTTGGTTGGTTTGGGTGATCTGATAAAGTCTGGGGTATGGAAGTTGATTTTGATATTTTGGGAGACCCTGTGGGCTTACGCATGGGTCTGGTTTTTAATCTCTAACTTAGAATTTTTGCTTCCGGAGGGCCTCTTGGGTGTTTGGTGAGCATTTTCTACAGCCCTCTTTTTGGTTAGAGGTTGAGCCTTCTACTTTAGCTGAAAGTCAGCTTGGGCAAATTCTGCCTGACTGGAACAAGCTCAGGTGTAAGTCAATTCCTAAGAAGCATATGTATTTTCTTACCCTAACACTTCTTGGCTGTGTACTCATGGGGTCAGAGGGTCAAGATATTTTGCAATTGGAAAAATTTTGTAGATGTAAAATTTTCAGTTATATATATGTAAAATATAAATTTTACATTCCATCTGCAAAATATATGTCCCCCCATGAATTTGATTTAGCAAGGTCAGAGGCCCATTTGCTGGCACAAAGAGGAGGCAAGCAGCCCTCTCCTCACCCTGACAACTGTAAAGGGGAGAAACAGGAGGGGGTAGATCACTATTTACTGAAGACTATGAATCCACAAGCAGAGAACCCCTATCCAAGAAATTTCCCCTTTCCAAGAAACCAGCCCCTCCTAGGGAGGCTGTGGAGGCTTCACACTGTCTCTCCAGGACCGGACTGGACAGGCTTCCTCTCATACTGTTACAGGGGCAGGGAGAGGGGCAGCCCAAACCGGGCAAACCTGCCTATTCTAAATGGGTTCTGCCATCCGCTGCATCAACACAAAACATATGAGACTTTAATGGAAAGGAACTTTAATACAATTAGGAAACAATACAGGAAAGGCAAAGAATCTAGATTCTAAATCAAGTACCCAAAGTTACCCATCTCCTCATGGGTAAAACTCCATCCAAATGGGATTGGCCCAGAGCAAGGCCCCAAAGCCTGCCACAAGTCTAAAGCATCTTCCAGTGGGGACCCCCAGAAAAGGGTCAGAAACCACCAGAGCAAAATCAAAATCAAGATAAAAGCTGCCATTGTCACCTCCCCACGGGCCTTACCCACATCTCTGTCACCCCGTCCACGACCAAAAGACAAGCGCAGTTTCTTCACGTGTCTCTAGGCTCCATGCACCTCCTCCAGGTCTCCTCCTGGCTCCATCCTGTTTCCTTCCTCAGTCTCCTCTGCAGCAGCTTCTCTCCCTGCTCAGCTCCACCCTCCCTTGGGTGGGGCAGGGAACCTGGAACCTCCCCCCTTCCTGGGGACCACCCTGTTACAATACCAGACAAGGCAACTAATTTGGCCAAAGGAGTTACCCTGGAGTGGGACAGTTTTCTCTTCCCCAAATCCAGATGGGGAGACTGAACCAACAGGGGCAACTTGCAGGATACTGTTGGGCACACAACCCCCATTCCACCAAGGGACCCCCCTAAATTGGAGAAATTCCTTCTTTCCATAGTGTATCCTCAAGGAGTGGCTGATTGAATTGCTTCTATTTTTGCTTCCATGGGCCTACCTGGGTGCCCTACAATGCGTCTCACATACGATTGACCACGGACGAGCGCCACCCACCGGCTGGGAGGTTGCTCTTCACTTTTCCTCTCACAGGTGCCTCCAGGTCAATAGGAATTTTTATTGCGCTCAGCATTTGATCCCGTGAAGTTATTGCACTTCCCAGTTCGTAAAGATCCAGAAACTGCCTTAGTGGGGAATGGGGAGAGGAACCCCCGAAACCCATGAGTGGCGGTACTCCCAGCCCCAGGGGCGAGCCCAGCTGTCCTCCCGGCCGCGTGCGCGGCGCGCCCGCTTCCCGGGATTGGAGGCGCCCGCGGCCCGCGCTCCCCACTTTCCGCGCCAGACGGGCCCGCCTCTGGGGCGGGACGGGGCGGGTCTCCGCTCGGGAACCCCCGCCCAGCTGACCCGGCCGCTCTCCCTCCCGAGCTGCTGCCCCGCGTGCAGGGCCCGGCCGCCGCCATGTCGGGCCCGGTCGAGCTCTCCGTGCAGGACCTCAACGACCTGCTGTCCGACGGCAGCGGCTGCTACAGCCTCCCGAGCCAGCCCTGCAACGAGGTCACCCCCAGGATCTACGTGGGCAACGCGTGAGTCGCCGCTCCCAGCCCCAACCCCGCCGTCCCCTCCTGGGGCGCCCCGCCCACCCGAAAGCCGGGGCGGGGGTGTCAGCCGGGGCGGGTGGGGTCCCGGGGCGTGGTCGTCCCTCCGGAGCGACCGCCGGGGCCGGGCGGGGGCCGGGGGCGCCGCTCACCCCCGCGTGCGGGGCGGTGGGGCTGGATCCCGCCCGGGTCGCGCGCGTCCTTCGTTTTCTCCGGGCGCGCGCAGCCCTGGGGGCCGCCTGGCCCGTCGGGGGTCGGGCCCTCGCCGCCTCGGCTGGGGGCTCTGCCTTGGGCGGGGTCGGGGCTAGCACGTTCGCTGAACAGGTGGCCCTCTGTGGCCGGGCCGCTCTCCTGCCCGCGCGTCATGTGACAGCTGCCAGGTTCTGCAGTGAGGTCACCGCGGAATGTCTGCCTTCGCTGCCATGGCAACGGGCTAACGTCACAGTTAGGGCGTGGAATTTGCCGGGTCGGGCCTGCCCCGATTGGGGGGGGGGTGGGCTCCAAATACCCCCAACACCCCAAAGAAGGGGGTCCCGAGGACCCGGGTTTCTTCGCTCCTTCCGTCTCTAGATTTGATGTAGTTGGGATTCTAGAAAGATACAAGGATAAACCCCATAAGCACCTGAGCCATCATTTAGAAAAGGCTTTTGACCTTCCCGTCACGAGGAAATGATCTTATTATTTATTACTTAGGAATTCTTACACTGATTTACCCATTTTGTTAGTCAAATTACTAGTACGAACTTCTCAGTAGCAGGAGAGATCCCAGTGTTAACCACTCGGAGAGGTACCCAACTTAACAACCAAAAGCAAATGACCGCGCCTGTGAGACTTCAGAGAGGGCTTCTGAGAGGAGAGGAGAGCGTTGAGGACTCAGTTGCGGGCCCTAAGCGCTCTAGGCTGGGGACAGCCATGTTGGAAACACAGATCTAACCCCCTTAAGTTACTTAAGAGGACATGGTAACACTGAGTGGTTTGAGGGATTGTGAGGACATGGTCAGTGTTCCCAGGCTTGGGCGGCGACCTGCTGCTTACCCTGCTAAGGACTGCTGCAAGAAAGGGGTCACTGAAGAGGAAGAAGGGGCCCACTAGGCAGGCCCCAGCCTGACAGAATATGGGGTCCATCATTCAGTCACCTTATTGTGTCAGGCACGGTACAGTGTTCACGCATAGCTGTGACAGTGCTCATGGAAAATCTGTCCAATGTTGAATTAGTATTGGAGAAGGGAGTGACTTCACATTTGGTTATTTTATTGTTTTTTAATCAGCCACTGCTTTGTAATCATGAGCAGTGTCAGGAGCAGGGACAGCTAAAACAGAGACCTACAGTCTAAGTCCAAGGCCCCAGGAACTGCAAAGTTCCAAAGATAAGCTCCTCTCTAGCCACCCAAGCACCCATGGTAACCCTGCTCTCTTGGACATTTTGGCACTTGCCCTCATTTTTCAAGTGACAACCAAGGTCACGAGTGTCTGGTGGTAGCCAGAGTGACACGTGTTGATGGACATTGTAGAAAACACATCCCTTGCCCTCCAAGCAAATCTGACCTCGTGCACATGCACACACACAAACA
Organism: Talpa occidentalis; assembly: GCF_014898055.3. Taxonomy (NCBI): domain Eukaryota; kingdom Metazoa; phylum Chordata; class Mammalia; order Eulipotyphla; family Talpidae; genus Talpa; species Talpa occidentalis. The sequence continues at coordinate 121,399,548 of NW_023605083.1, read as the reverse complement.
CTACACACACGTGTGTGTGTGTGTGTGTGTGTGTGTGTGTGTGTGTAGTGGTGGTGGTGATGTGTTTAGCAGGGAGGGTCTACTGAGCACCCACTGCTCACCCACCCATCACCAGCCCCTTAGCAAAATCAGGGCTCTTGATTAGGACTCACAGGGCAGAGAGGAGCCTTCATGAGCCACATTTCCCTGGTTTCAGGAGTGGCGGCTGACATGGATGGGGGAGGAGGCGTGAAGGGGACGGAACAGTGCAGGTGTGGGGAGAAAGCTCTCCTCTCTGCCACTCAGCAGCCCATGTGAGCACACGTACATCCTTCCACTGTCCTGTCAGGCCAGAGGCTAAGCTCTGTCCTTCCTTCCTCATAGGACTTTCCGTGACAGGCCAATGAGATTGTGTAGAAGATGTTTTGTAAAGTATAAACTGCTGTTTGAATTGGGATGTTGTGAGTTGAAATAAAGGAACCCTTTGACTATTCAGATCAAATGTTTTGTAATCCCCATAGTTCTGTCGGAGCCACTAACTCCCCCAGGGCTAACTCACCCAAGGCAGCTTCAATATGAGGCTGGTGGACTGTGGCAGGAGGGATCCCTCTAAGGGATGGAGGGGGCTGCTGTAACCCAAGGACTGAGGCTGTCCCAGGTGTGCCAGTTTCATTTTTCTTACTGATTAACACATACTCATTCAGCACATACCTGGCCAGGTCCCCTGCCAGTTGCGGACATACAGACCTGAAGAAGCAGTCATGGCTTCTCCCTCAAGGCACCTAAGCTGACTAGCACAATCAAGCACGAGATTAGCTGCACTGGCTGTGGTTTCATGCTCTGTCTATAGACTTACTCACTTAACACTCAGAAGAACCCAGGGAGCAGGAGGGAAACCCAAGATACAGGAAGTGATTAAGTGATTTGCTCGAGGTTGCCTGGCTGGTAAATGGCAGGGCTGGGTTCAGACCCAGGCAGTCTGGCTCTAGAGCTCACTTTGCCCCCTTGGCTAGCCCACCACCATAGGATAGGGAGAATGATGCCAAATGGAATGGAGGGGCAGCTGGGAAATACTGCAGAGGGTGAGTGTCCGTGGAGAAGGGCATTCCAGACAAAGGGAACGGCATGGGCTGTCTGGGCAGCTGCTAGTAACTAGATGGGACAGGAGTGAGGGAGGGGAGTCATAAGATGGGCTGGAGAAGCCAGCATGGAGGGTTCCTTGCTTTGCCAAGAGGCTTAGAATCTTCTGCATCTTCCGCCCCTTGGGTGAGTTAATCATCTGCTATTGTTTCCTGTCCAGGTCTGTGGCTCAAGACATCCCCAAGCTACAGAAGCTGGGCATCACCCACGTTCTGAACGCTGCTGAGGGCAGGTCCTTCATGCACGTCAATACCAACGCCAGCTTCTACAAGGACTCTGGCATCACCTACCTGGGCATCAAGGCCAATGACACACAGGAATTCAACCTCAGCGCCTTTTTTGAAAAGGCTGCAGACTTCATTGACCAGGCTTTGGCTCAAAAGAATGGTAAGGGACCTGCCACTCAGGAAGTGACGAGAGGCAGCTTGGACTGGACTTTCTAGAAAACAGGGCCATAACAGGCCTCCTCTTGGAACCTGTTGTGTCCTGTCTCCTGTGGTAAATAATCTAGAGCTTCAGGTGTTTGTGTTCACAAAGCTTCAGGTGTTTGTGCCACCTTTCGCACAGTGGCAGCCCTCAGGCCCTCGAGTTTGACTTGACTTTGACTGAGAGTTCAATTTCCAGCCACTTCCTCCTACACCCCCAATTCAGATGGCTTCAATGCTTTTTATTTATTTGTTTCCATAGTATTTCAATGATAAGATGTTCTGAGGTGATGCAGCTCCAGGGTGGCTGATTCAGCAGCTCAGGGGTTGTGTGCTGTCTCCTCTGGCACCTTCCGTGTTGGTGCTCCCCTGGGGGTCCTGAGATGGCTGTGGCAGACCCAGTCACCACATCCCAACAGGACAAGGTGTAGTGAAAGATGAGGCAGCCATCTGCTTCTTGTTCTCTTGTTTTATTTATTTATTTTTTAAGATTTATTTATTCATGCATATAAGAGCTGGGGTACAGGCCAGAGGTGTGGGAGGTGAGAGGATTCACCAGAGAGAGTGGGGAGCAGAACAGGCAGATCTACTGAAATACACTGCTGAGGGGAGCAGCAGGTGAGACAGGAGAGGTCTGCTGCGCCATGTGGGTAGCTCCCTGGCTAGCCAGACATTGAATTCAGGCCACAGTGGCTGCTGATAGCTTGATAGCACTGAGACTTTAATCCCTGAGCCATCAGAGAGGCCCCTTGTTCTCTTAAGAGCAAGGAGAGCATTCCCAGAGCCCTCCAGTGGAGTTCCCCTCACAGCTCACTGGCCTCTGCTGGGTCACATACCTGGTGAGCCAAGTGGGGCAGCCATCTTGGCTCTTCTGGAGGGTCAGCAAACTATAGCAGCTCCCAAACAGAGTGAGACTGGAGCAGAACTGCCAAGGTGCTGGCAACCAGGCAAGGTGTTGCAGAGAGAAACCTTAGAAGGTCAGCAGGGCAGGCTGGGCCACTTGCCCTTTCTGTTTTTAACTTGTTTTTCGCAGCAACTCCCTTTACTTTCGTGCTGCTTCCTCCAACCCCTCCTTCCTCTCCACCCCATATCTTCCCAGGGGAAATCACCCCCACCGAGAGTGATCAGCCTTGTCCCCGACTCTAGTCTGTCTTGGCTGCTCTGCTGCTGGTGCCAAGGTCTGCCCAGTGGACTGAGTTCCAGTAAGCAGGGTTTACTAGATGCTGGTTATCACATGTTTGGGGCTCGGGGGGAAGTTGGATCCCCCAGGAAATCTGTACATTTGACTGTCAGCCCTCATGGTCTTAAACGTGTCCCCTCCCTACCCCCATGGCCCCCAGCTGTACAGATGAGAACGAGGGGCCCAGGGAAGGGGATGGAGTTGGCTCTTCTCGTGTATCAATGGGCCATCCGTTCAAGGAACTTAGGGTTCCCTGACTTAGTTTCCTCTCTCCGTACGACTAGGAACATACTTTGATTTTTATGACCCTGCTGCCTTAGCTCTTGCGAGCTGGCGCATCAGTTTGGAAAGGTCTCCGCTGCTCCCTGCCCTGTCCTCTGGCCAGCTCCACTTTGCGCTTCACCCTGGGCATAGTGCCCTGTCTTCCTGCCCTCACACTGTGTCTCCCCAGCACCTGAGGTGGCATCAGGCATAGAGCAGATATGCTGCAGGTGGTCACTGACTCAGTCATAGAGATGAATTCCAGGGGCGCTAAGGCCAGTGGAAGCGCTTCTAAGACCCACTGGCCAAGTGAGTCAGTGGAAATGCACTGGGCTCCAATAGTGTGCCGGGAGCTGGGACCCACCTCTTTGGAGAGCCGGGGGCGGGGGGGCGGGGGGGAGTGACTGGGGGGGTGCTCAGAGGAGGAAGCAGTCATTCCAGCTGGGAAGGTCAAGGGAGGGGATTCACAGAGGGGGACTTTGTTGGCACCCCCTCACCCATCCTGCCCCCCCTTTTTCCAAATGATAGGGATGCAGCAGGGGGCAAGACAGACATCCTTGTCTTCCTGGAGCTTATATTTCAGGAGGAGGGGACAGTAAACAAGTGAAAAAGATAAACCGGGAGAATGAAGTAGGGAGGTGTGGGTGAGGGAGTAAAGGGGTGGGGTGGATCTGAGCCTTTAAGTGTGGATGGGCAGGAAAGGCCTTCCTGGGAAGGTGACATTTGAGCAAACACTTGGGAAAAGAGGTGTTACAGGTGCAGAGGCCGCTGGTGTGCAGGGAAAGGGGAGAGGAGTGGGAGCCAGATTTTGTAGGGCCTCATGGGCCCATGGGGCTGCCGTGAGAAGATATTTCTGCATGTGTGTCTGTGTGTATTTTTTGCCTGGTTTGTGTTTGTATTTCACACGTGTGTTCCATTTATTTTTGAAACTGCTCTGTTGAGGGATTCCTGAGTCCTTCAACTCACTTAAGTGTGCAGTTTGATAAGTTTCAACATTTGTATACACTTCGGGATCCATCACCCCAGCCATGGTGGTGTGCATCCCATCACCCCAGAGGTTCCTCATGTCCCTTTGTGACCTCCCCCTCCCCTGCCTCTCTTCCCCTGTTGCTAAGCCACACTGATCTGCTTTCCATCACTGGATGTCCGTGTGCACTTTGTAAGTTTCGTGGGGATGGAATCACAGCATGTGTGCTGCTCGCCTTCCCTCTCTGCTCAGCGCCCGCATCTCGGCCACTCTGCCGCATGCAGCTGTCGCTCGATCCTTTCAGATCTGAGTGGCGTCCCAGGCGAGGGAGGTGTCCCAGTTCCTTCCTCCATTTGCCTGTTCATGCACGGTTGGGTTCTTCATGGTTTTTTTTTTAAAGATTTATTTATTTATGCATACAAGAGCTGGGGTACAGGCCAGAGGTGTGGGGGGTAAGAGGATTCACCAGAGACAGAGCGGGGAACAGAACAGGCGGATTGACCGAAATACACTGCTGAGGGGAGCAGCGGGCAAGTCAGGAGAGGTCTGCTGCGCCATGTGGGTTGCTCCCTGGCTGGTCAGGGATTGAACTCATGCTGCAGTGGCTGCGGATGGCTTCATAGGTTGCATCTTAACCCTTGCACCACCAGGGAGGCCCCTCTTCATGTTTTTCTTGACTGAAATACATTTATACAGTGAAGTGCTCATGTGACAGGTGTGTAGCCCAGTGAACCGAACACACCCATGTACTAGCCCCCGGATCAAGAAACAGACCCTGACCAGCTCCCCAAGAAGCCCCCTTGCCTGTTTCCCCCACTACCCCAGCCCCGGGGTTACCGCTATTCAGACTTTCCACAGCACAGACCTTACACCTCCTGTGTGTTCCATGTTCTTGTCGATTGTGCGTTTTTATTATTTATCTACCATGCTGCCATTGTATAAGCTTTGGGGGTTTCAAACTTGGGGCTGTTATGGGTAGTGCTGCCTGAGAACCTGCTGGTGCATGGTGGGTTTTGGCGTCTGTGTGTGCCCTTTCCTGGGCCGTGGGGCTGCCTGTGATTAGCTGGAGGAGGTACTGCCACACCCATTTCCTCAGCAGTGTGCCTGTTTACACCCCTCTACACCCCGCGGACCAGGCCTGGCTGGCCCACAGCCTCCCAGTGCTTAGGGTTTCCTGCCATCTTCATTTTAGCCGTTCTGCTGGGTACAGAATGGCTTCATCTTGCACTTTTCCCTTGCACTTCCTGAAAGAGTTTTAACTGCAGTCCTGGGGTGACTGGATGTCCCCGGTTCACAGCGTCCCCGTTTCTTACAGGCCGAGTGCTTGTCCACTGCCGTGAAGGGTACAGCCGCTCACCGACTCTAGTCATCGCGTACCTCATGATGCGCCAGAAGATGGACGTCAAGTCTGCCCTGAGCATCGTGAGGCAGAACCGCGAGATCGGTCCCAATGATGGTTTCCTGGCCCAGCTCTGCCAGCTCAATGACAGACTAGTCAAAGAGGGGAAATTGAAACTCTAGGGTGCCCCTACCACTGCCTCCTCTCTGGAGGTCTGATGGGGGAGTCCCCGGTCGAGGAGTCCCGTGTCGCCATGTTTAGGAAACACTTACCCTGTTCCCAGCATCACCAGGCACTTGCCACAGTCTGTCCCCCCACGGCCCTGGGCCACTTCCCCCCGGGGGCATATAAAGGAGCTTGTAAGAGGGCATTCTCGCTCCTCCGTGTGTCCGGGGCCTACGATTTATGACGTCCTCTCCCTGAGGTGGAGGCACAGAGGGTGATTGCCTGTGACCTGCATGCTTCTTGATGGCCCAGGGCAGGAGGTCTGTGGATGTGTAAGGCCCAAGACACCTACAGGGGCCCTCAGGACCTCCCCACCCCCACTTCCCACCCCTCGCTCCTGGGTCTTCCCCTGAGTGGGGACCACAGCACCTAGAACCCTGTAAAGGAACTATGCAAACGCGGCCCTCTCTCCCCCAGCCCGCCCCAGTCTCCTCACAGCCATCTACACCCGTGCATAGGCAGAGGCGTGTCAGGAGGTCTGAAGCTGGTGTGAGGGCAGCCGTCAGTTGTTGGTGGAAATTTCCATGAAGAGACTGAATTTTAATTATTTCTTTAGGGTGAAAGATACCTAAACAAAGGGACCCTGCAGTGGGCAAACAAACCCTCCTGCAGGGTTCTTGTAAATCAAAAGTTTTTAAAATGTGAGCCTTTGGGAGGCTTGAGTTCCGAATCCACTGGAACATTTCCCCTGGCTGCTCTCAGTCACCGTTTGTTAGAAGAGCGGTGCCTTGGGCATGGTTTTTTCTTTTTTAGAAAACAGGGTGTTGAAGTCCAGCCTATTTAAAAACCCCACCATTTGGAGAATTACAAGGGTTTTGTCCTGAATTATAGTGTTGGTGAGCCCCAGCCACTCGTGCTAACTGCTTTTTGTCTCCGTTGCTATTCCAAGAACAGAAAGCGGAAGTTGGCCAATTACAGCGTGTGGGGGGTAGGGGTGGTAGTGGAGGGGGTGTCTCTCAGAAACACAGCCAGAGGACAAGTAGGGAGATGAGCGCTCCCAGGCTAACACCCTCCCCATGCACAGGTAGTTCTTCTAGCTCTGGTGCCAGAAAAGATCTGGGAGCCTTGGGAGCAAAAATGTCTCAGCCAAGCAGAAGTGAAATATGGCGGAGCCTCCAAGGGGGCCCTTACTGGTAGTGCAAACAAATGGAAAGAAATCACCTTTTTAAGGCCTTCTTTCGGATGATGTCGGAACACACTAGCACTCACACTCACTTGTGTGCACGTGTGTCAGAATATAGAAGTTTGGTTTTGAACACATCTGGTTGGGACTCTTCACGTTGTCTTCAGGAAAGCCATGAGGAGCTCCCACCTTCAGGCTCCCTGATGGTGCAGAGGTGGCCCTCAGCCGCGCCCCCAGTGCCCAGCACATTGGTGTCTGACAAAAGTGTGTTTAAACTTTTTTGAGCACCAAATATATGTAGGGTGTTGTTCTGGTGGGCATAGCACTTTCCTAGGAGCCTAACTTCCTGGTAGGATCACATATAAGGATTTGCAAAGGAGTCTTATCTGAAGCGAAATATCAGGGACTTTTGTTGAATATTTAAAATTCAGTTTTAAATTTAAATTCAGGCAGTGTTAATATGCCCAGGTGGGGAATGTGCCTTTTTCAGAGTTGACCAGGAGCTTCCGGCTAGGGTGAGGAGAAGCAGGCGTACCCGGGCCTCACAGGTGCATGATCTCTGGCCACTGTGGGTCCCCTTTCCGCTGTGACCGCAGCCACACTAAGTAAACTAGGACCTGTTTTCTAGGCCAGAGAGACCCACCTAAGTGAAATGGTCATCCTCTAAGTACCTCACAGTTTCCCTGTAACTCTCCCCACTTAATCTAATTTGACCCTCATAGTAACCTTATACATTTGGTAGAGTTTATTCATATATTGTTACCTTTTGAAAAAAGGAATCAGGGTTCATGCTTACAGAGCTCTGAAGGCAGAGCTGAGGCAAAGTTTCAGCTTTACTGCTCTTTAAGGCTGAATTCTTCCTCATACCACACTCTGGGAGTATCAGGCCCTTGCCCTAGCCCTTGTGCGCAAGGCCAGTCAGCTTTGTGGACATGATTCAGGCTGAGGTGCTGGGGGCCTCGGGATTAGAATGGATAGAGTTAGCACAAACCCAGCCCCGCTCCTGGAAAAGGAAGCACAAAATGTGGGTCCCCACTTGGGTTAGAATATGTGGATTTTCTTCCAAGACATATGCGACATCCACAAGTCAGAGCATCTGCTCTACTTCTGGAAGAGGCTGAGGGGCTAGACCTGGGGGTTCCTTCCCAGGCCTAGGCAGCAGTCAACCCACAGGACAGCCACAGCGACAGGTGAGCATGTCAGGTTGGTGTGGCTAGCTAACCAGGGTGCCTCAAGATCCTGGTGTGAGGGCATGAGGGAGACAAGGCCATAGGGAAGCCCCCTTACTTTGGGGCTACTTATATGCTGATACCCTGGCACTTCTCTGTAGTCTTTAGTCCCAGAAGCCCCATATTTACTTAAGATTTAGCTCCTCATTCTTTGAATAAAATAATATGTAGAAGCCAACACATGCCCAGCTGTGTGGGGAAGCTGTTCCTTGGCAACTTCCTCCCCCTGGGAAGTGGTGGAGCAGGAACTCAGGGTGCCCTTTCCCCTCCCCTTACCTGATCATTTGTTTGACTAGCAGAGCCCATCTAGACAAAAGGAGAGCACCAGACAGTTGCATGAATTCTAAAGCAGTTCACATTCCACAGGCTGGTTTGTTTCCCTGCCACTCTGAGTTATCTGGAGAGCAGACATCATCATTCATCAAGCAGGGAGACTCATCTAGAGGGCCCCTTGGGTTCCTTTCGGCTCTAACACTGTCGATTTCTCTAAGAATTCCCACTTGGAATTTAACTCCACTTGAAAAAGATGGGTTATGTAATAACATGGTGACCAGCAGGTGGCGTTGTCTTCCATCTGTGGTGAGGATTCAAAATGTTGGTGCCTCTTGAGTCACAAGTTAATGTTAAGATAACAAAGTTTTCATCAAAATAAGCACTGATTTAATGAGAATATGAACTTTTCTCACAGAAAATTTCCTTTGTTATAAAACCAGTGTAAAATATCACTAAAGAGCCAACGATGATGGTCCTTCCTAGTCAAGATTTTATCCTGACTGTAAATGGCGATCACCTCCAGTTGAGAGACCCAGTTGGTGGAAGCTTTAATTACCTCCTGTCAGCTTCTAGGGTAATTTGATTGTGAAAGTGTGAATTTTCTGGACAGAAAAGGGAAGCTATCCATTGGTTAAAAAATAAAGTTTAACGTCTGCTGTGTCACAAATCAGTGTTAAAACTAAAAGGGTAACCAAAATAAAGTCTTACATTACAAAGAAATGGTTGTTTTCCTACTCATGAGCATTGAATTTTCTTTTATGCTTAGCTTTTATGTTTGCTTTTTTGTTAACTTTTAAAAAATTAGCTTTCCTGAGCTAGTTAGAGGTTCCATAATGATCGTATTTATACAGGAGATATTTGTTGTCTATCTCTCCAGTGTTAAGTCCATTTATCCTGAATCCACATTCTCCATTTCTGAAGGCCTCTGCATCTGATAGGGTGATGTCTGTCACGGGTTGCCTCTAGTGAGAATCCCAGTGGTCCATTTAACTAAGGATTCCTTCTTATCACTGGTGTTTACTCTTAGTAATTTTCCATCTATCACCATCTCCCCCACACCCCCAGCCTGCTCCCACTTTTCCTTGTTTTGTTCAGAATTGAGCCCAATCTCTCTCCCCCACTGGTTCCTATAGCTGTCACCATAGTACCTTCTTGAGTAAAGTCCCATTTTTTAACAACCATGCTTTTTTGCTTAGCTTTTATGTTTGCATTTTTTAATTTCTAAAAATAATTATCAAGTTTTTGAGGACATGGGGCCCTCCAGACAGAGAGTGGTCATTTGAATGACCACCGGCTGGATGAATTGGGACCCTCCTTGAAGGGTCTGGTTGACCAGATAGAAAGAAGCAGAAAATTTTATCATGTTAGGGCTGGGTGAGCCATTAGCCTATTCTAAATAGCAAAATGAGTGATAGGAGCTCCTTAGGGCTCCTCTTGCCCTTGTCCCTCACAAACTGTTGGATGAGGAAATAGGGGATTTCCACTGGTGCCCAGACCTTGAACTCGATAGAGAACCAGTTCTCAACCGAGACTAAAGACAGGAGATTTGGACACCCCACAATGCAGACAACCATCCATAAACAGACCGCTCTCTAAATCCAGATACTGCATTCCAGCCACTGACCTGTGGGAGCAAAAACTGTTGAAAAGTGCAGCCAATACGGAAAATCCTCAATTTCTATGAAGTAGAGACATGGCTTGAGAACCAAGTGGAGAATGAAACTAGATGAACTTTAAGGTTCCTTTCAGATCAAAAACTATGATCCTGAGATGTCAAAGGCACATAACTGACCAAATTTGGCCTGTCCTCTAAAGTTTGGTCCAAATGCCATGCCCAAGAGTTTGGGAAGATTCCAGATCCACCCTGGGAAGAGATTGTTCTCTCCTCTAAAGGTCCAAAATGTGTTGTCCTTAAAAAAGACAATAAAAAAGGCATCTGAACCTTTTCTTAGTGGCACCAATCACTTTCTACCTGAAAGTGGAGCTATTTGGATGAAGAACTTTTATTCCCAGAGATCTGGGGTGCCGGTGTGTGTGTGGGGTTCAGTTCCTAGCTCCTGGAGACAAGTCTTGCTCATTAACTGCTTGCAGGAACTGGCAGCTAGGTAGAAAAGAAAACCAGTAAATCATCACGTAGAGAAACAGCCTGGCTAGAAACGGATGCACAACTTTTATTAAATTCAATTGACAAAATGTCAACAGCCCAAATCCCACATTGGCAGCCTTGTGGAGAAATGCAGTTACGGATTGAATTGCATCCTTCCAGAACTCACATGTTGAACCCTAACCCCTAGTACCTCAGATTGTGACCTTATTTGGAAGTAGGTTTGCTGCAGATGTAATGAAGATGAGGTCATTTCGGGTGGATCCGTATCCCATATGACTGATGGCCTTATAAAAAGGGGGAATTAGGCTTCAGACACGCACAGGGAGGACACCATGTGAAGATGAAGGCGGAGATCGGGATGATGCTTGTACAAGCCAAGAATGCCAGAGATTGTCTGCAAGCTGCCAGAAGCTAGGGGAGAGGCACGGAACAGACTCTTCCACGAAGCCCTCAGAAAGAACCAACCCTGCCAACACTTTGATCTCAGACTTCCAGCCTCCAGGACTGAGACAATAAACTGCAGTTACTGATGCCCCTGGGCTGTGGTGTTTTGCTTCAACAGCCCTAGCAAACAAGTGCCCATGTGCCCACTTTCATGGTGCTGGTGAAACCTGGGACCTGGCTGACTTTCTGGAGAACAATCCTGCAACATGTGGCAAACAGTTCATCCTCTCAGACCCAGCATTCACTTCTGGAAATAACCCTAAAGCTTAAAAAAAAAAAACAAAAAAAAAACAAAAACAACTTTGTGGAATACTACTCACCAATCAAAAGGCACAGATTGTGGATACATGCCACAACTTGGATGGACCTCCAGGGAATTATGCCAAGTGAAAAAAGACAACCCTAAAAGGTTACACAGTGATCAACTTCGTTTATCTAATATTTTTAGAATTACAAAATTATAGAAATGACAACAAATTGGTGATGCCATAAGTTGGGGTGACGTGGGGCACAGGAGGAGGGTAGGTGTGGTTATACAAGGACAAAGAGAGAGATCTGTATGAATTCTTTATCTTGACTGTAATGTACTAGAACCAACACAAATGTACACACACATGCCAGTGCAAGGAAAACGAAGGAAATCAGAGTGAAATTAGTGGATTCTATCAATGCCAATAGCCAGGCTGTGATGTTGTACTACTGAGTGAAAGTGGGTGAAGAGAACATGGGACTTTTCTCTCTAATTTCATCTCAAAATTAAAAGCTTAAAAAAATCACATAGGAACCTGTGCTACTGGAAGACCCGGTGCCCTCCTCTGCTGGCACCATGCAGCTCTCTCTTGCCCTGTGTCTGGTCTGCCTGCTGGTGCACTTAGCCTTCCATGTGGTGGAGGGAGTATAGTCCCGCTATGAAAAACAAGTGTGTGGACTGAGTAAATATCAAGATGAAATTAGCCTTAAGTAAAAAAAGCTGCGGGCGTTGGGCCTCCCTGGGGGCGCGAGGGGTTAAGCACCGCACTATGAAGCAATCCACAGACTCTGCTGCACGAGTTCGATCCCCAGCCAGCCAGGGAGAAACCCACATGGCACAGCAGACCTCTCCTGTCTCGCCCGCTGCTCCCCTCAGCAGTACTTTCGCTCCTTCTGCCCGTTCTGCTCCCCACTCTGGCTCCAGGGAATCCTTTCAACCCCGCATCTCTGGCCTGTACCCCAGCTCCTGTATGCATAAATAAATAAATCTTAAAAAAAAAACAACTGCTGGCATCATAGCAGGTGCCATTCTGTGAAAATCACAGCCACCCAGTGGCTGAGAACAATACAAAAGGAGGCAGATATTTTAGAGGTTCAAGTCCACGGGACTCTTTGCTTTTTTCTTTTTACCTTAGTTCATTTTTTTTTTTTTGCATTATTTCAGTTTTAAATAAAATAATAAACCGAATTCCCGAGTCTCGCCGTCCTCCGGCAGCGGCCTCTCCCTCCCGTGTCCAGCAGGGGGCAGAAGTGTCCCACGGGGAGGGTCCTCGCGGGCTCCGCTTCCAGCGGCAGGTGGGGCTGCGGCGTCCATGCCGCCCGCTCACGGCCTCTTGGCATCCGCACCGCCGAGTCCAGGGCAAGTGGGCGGTTGTCCGGCCAACAGAGGGTTAACGGTCCACATTCCAGAGCGTGGAGGTTCACAGACAAGGGGAGGGGGCTGGAGGGCCAGCTTCTCACAGCACCGCTGGCTCTGTTGGGAGCGATAGATCCCCCCAACAATGGCCACAGCTGTTTTCCTCTGCCCCGAAGGAAGCTGACTTAGGAAGCAGGTATCAGAGAGGGCCCTTCCTGCAGGGGCTGCTGTCTGGCTTGTAAAACTGTCAAGGCAGCTGCATTCATGTTTTGACTGATGGGCGATGGGAAGAAGGAGGGACAGACGGCCGCAGATGGACATAGTGACTTACAAGTTGAGGCAGGTGGCAAACGCCTCACAGAGGCTCTGCAGGTGGGGCGGGCTGATTCATTGCCCAGTGAACATACCAAGGGGACCTGGGCCACAGCCCTCTGCCCAGCCTCCCTCCCAGGGCCCGGCGGCCTGGCCAGCCTCCTCCTCAGTCCCCTGCATGAAAGCCTCCTTTCTTTTCTGGCACCTCAGGTGTGAACCTTCTGCCCTGGGTCTCTCCCCCTCCCAACCCCCTCACTCTGCTGGGGCTGAGGCAGCAATTCCTTTCCGTTTCTTTGTGGCTCGCTGGACTTGGGATGGCTTCAAGGAACGCAGGCTGTGGCCTGCACCAATGAGGTTTTCCAGACAGGACACAAAATGGTTTTTGAAAAGAGGTAATAGGCTGGGAGATGAGAAAAAAAGGTCAGCACTAAAAATGTTGCCTTGGCTAATGCTAAGGACAGAGTTGCTGTGCCTGCCACTCCTACCCACAGCCTGACCGGGGAAACAGCCGCCTTGGGCACATTTGCCTGCAGCTACAGTGTCCGGCGAGGCGCGCCTCACCACGCGCAGGACGCCCAGGAGCACGGGCTGAGGTGTACTCCTCGCCTCCATCACAAGAGCCTGCTCCCCGCCCTTTCGCCCATGCAGGCACCCCCGTGTGGCTTCAGTTTTCTTTCTTTAAGAGGGGCTTTCTTGGTCAGGATAGTCCATGCCGAGCGTTGTGGAATGGAAAGCAGTAAAATTTCTTGAAAAGCGTCCTTCCACGTCTGCCCGGGACGGTGGGGGCCACTAGTTGGCTTGATTAATGAACTTGGCCTGAGAAATGGGCTGGGCTGGGTTCAGCCCTGCAGAAGACTCTGAGCTGCAGTTCCCTTTGGGAAGCTGGCCCCAGGTTTGTTTTGAGAAAGCCTGAGGGGCTGAGGAGGTAGAGATTAAGAGCCCAGCTCCGTGCTATCGTGCTATCGGCAAACCACAGAGGCCAGCACGTGGGAGGTGCTGGAGAGCTGGCAGGCCTCGCACCCACCCCCATCTGGGTCACCTGGGAGCACCAGCCGCAATTTGGAAGTTTGCTGTGCTTGAGGAGAAGTCTTGGGGAGGGCTGACTCTGAGCACACCCCGTTCCCTCCCCCTGGGCTGAGGGAAGCATGGGACCAGCCCTGCCCCAGCCTATCCTCATTGGCTGGCATGAGGCAGAGGGGGCTTTAAAAAGGCCACCGTGTCCCAGCTGGGGACTGGAGCCTGTGCTACTGGAAGGCTGGGTGCCCTCCTCTGCTGGCACCATGCAGCTCTCTCTTGCCCTGTGTCTGGTCTGCCTGCTGGTGCATGCAGCCTTCCATGTGGTGGAGGGCCAGGGGTGGCAGGCCTTCAAGAACGACGCCACGGAAATCATCCCTGAGCTCGGAGAGTACCCCGAGCCTCCTCCAGAGCTGGAGAACAACAAGACCATGAACCGGGCGGAGAACGGAGGGAGGCCTCCCCACCACCCCTTTGAGACCAAAGGTATGGGGTGATGGGGAGCGTATTTAACAGCAGGGTCCTGGGAGGGTCCTCCTGGGGAGATTTGGAAAACTGGGGGGTTACAGCCATCAGTCACTGCCAGACCCAGTGGAGAGTACGTCCTGCCTGGAGGAGGAAAAGGCTGGCAGTCAGAGCAGCATTGGAATTTGAGAGCAGGGCAGGGAGCTGGTGGTGAGATCCCGGGTCAGGAAGGCGGCCGAGGTGGTGAGGATACAGCTGTGGACAGGAGCTCCGAAAGGAGAAGGTTTGGGAGAATCCCTCCCTGAGATTAGAGGAGCCACGTCCATCAGCTGGTGCCACTGGGAGGAGACAGGACACAGGAGCCTCACACCTATGAGTGCTGCTGGGTGCCAGAGTCTATGTGAGCTGGGCCTACACAGCACCCCAGGGCCCCTCTGTGTTCACCAGCAGGTGGACTTCTGCTTTGAAGGTCAAAAGTCACAGGCCCAGAGATGAAGCACCCTGCTAGTAGAAGAGCTGCAATTTGAACCGAACTGGATCTGATCCCAAGACAGGCCTGGAGGGGAACTGTGGGTAGGGTCCAAGATTTGGAGCAAATCCTCACAAAGCAGTGAGAAAGGGATGCCAGAGAGGCCCCACTTAGCTCCCCTGCCCACGTCTGCTCAGTGACCTGGCATTCAGAGGAATGGGAGTTGCAGGCAGTTTTAGCCTCTGAGCTGGGTGGCAGCTGGGTGTGGGCCCTGCAGGGCAGGCTTTCTCCTCTGTGCAGGGAGCAGACACAGGTGGCACCCACTGTCGTAAGTTCCCACTCCACTTGCAGCCTTGCCTCACTCCTGGGATAGAGCTCAACCCCAGCAGAGTGGAGAGGCAATGGCCCGCTGGAGGGCACACCTGGGTTCTGGTCAAGGCTGCACAGAGGAGCCTGGGGGGCAGTGTGCACAGCTGGCTCTGCAGCTGGCAGGAACAGCAGGGGGCGGGGGCTGGAATGACACTTTAGAGTGATGGTCTCACTGCCCTCTGGCCATTGTCCAGGTGGGAAGGAGTCTGCTGCCTAGGCTCTGGCATCCCATCCCTCTCTGCCTCACAACCAGCTGGCAATGGGGGTTCTGCAAATGGTGACCCCAGGGGAGGCTGGGAGGACCTTGAGTCTTCCAAACAGGGAGGGAAGAGTGGATGCACCCCCTTTTTGCCTTCCCCAGGCAAGGTCAACTAAGCTCAAAGGAGGGGCTGTACGTGTAGTGCAAGATGTGGCTGCCGGCCCAGAGGGAGCCACAGGTTCAAAACAAAGTCACTTGCAGAGGAAGTGCTGACCTGGGGCACTATTCTTGGAAAGCCCAAAATGCCTCTTTCCCTGGGCAAACAGGCTGCCCCCACACAACACCCCTGCAGCCTGGTAGCAAGGTGAGGGTGCCAAACCAATCCAGAGGCAGGAGCTAGCTACAGGAGGAAGGCCCCCACCCGCTCCTGCCGTGCTCAGAGCCAGGGTGGCCTTCTCTGCCCCCCTCTGGCTTTGGTCTTAGGACTATTTCTCACCATCTTGTCATGTTGGAACTGTCCTTCTGAGACCCTTAGAGGTAGACAGGCACTCACATGAGGATCAGCTATTTTAAAAGCTCCTTCCCATCTAAGCCCACAGTAGGAGACCCCATCAAGGTGCCTTAAGTGGACTAAACCAGGCCTCAGAGCCCCATCTCCCTACCCAGGGAGCAAGCCTGTGTCACCGTCTTGTCCGTTCATGTGGCACAGAATAAGAGGTGTGCCCAGCAGAGAGCCTGGTACACAGCAGGGGCTTACTAAATGTTTGTGGCAGCCGAAACTGTAGGTTTTCGGTTAGAACTCGGTCCCCCCCACCACCCCCGGTAGAGAAGTAGCTGTAGTAGAAAGCAGCCCTTTATCCTCACCAGTCCCAGAGCAGTCTCCCATGGGTGCTTGGGCATACAGCTTCCACCCTTAGGGGAGCCAAGAGGTACAGGGCCCTAGGAAAGCAGAGTCAGGAGCCCCAGCTCTGCCCTTGGGGAAAGTGCCTTTCCCTCTTGGGGCCCTAGTGTCCTGGATGATTGTGAGGGGGCTGGACCTGCTGCCTTTGCTTTCTTTCAAGTCTGAGGACTTCTTACCACCTCCCCTTGCATCCTGCTCCTCTGGCTGCTGCCCTGATTTATTACCATCAATTAACCCCTGCTCCGTTCTCCACTCCCTCTCCACCCCTCCCAAGTGGCTGCAAGAGGAATTTGGGAGAGACCAGAGCCAGAGCCTTGCAGAGGGGGTGGTAGCACCTCACAGGGCCAGGCCTGGGAAGCTGCAGCACTGGTGTGGCTTAAGTCTGGCGATGAGGACCCCTTGGAGAGGAATAATGGTCACCCCTAAGGACAGTCCACACTCCCAGCTCTTACTGTGTGCCAGGTGGTGTACCCTGCACTTTATATGTTACTGATTAGCTCACCAAATGCCCAGGACGATTGGTTTTACAGACAGGAAGCCCAGAGAGGCTGAGTCACTTGCCCAGGATCACCCAGTGATGGAGCTAGTCCCTTGCCGCCAAAGTTTTTCTGCGAAGGGGCCGGCTGGGAATTTTTCCACCACTCCCAGTGTCCCGGGGCGCGGTGCCCGGGGACGGAGGTGTCCGCAGAGAGGCGGGGGGCGGAGGCACGTTTGCAAAAGGCTGGGTGGGGTGGAGGGAGCCGGGTGGGCCGCCTCCCTCACGCGCTCCTCTCTCCGCAGACGCGTCGGAGTACAGCTGCCGCGAGCTGCACTTCACCCGCTACGTGACCGACGGGCCCTGCCGCAGCTCCAAGCCGGTCACCGAGCTGGTGTGCTCGGGCCAGTGCGGCCCCGCGCGCCTGCTCCCCAACGCCATCGGCCGCGGCAAGTGGTGGCGCCCGAGCGGGCCCGACTTCCGCTGCATCCCCGACCGCTACCGCGCGCAGCGGGTGCAGCTGCTGTGCCCCGGGGGCGCCGCGCCCCGCGCGCGCAAGGTGCGCCTGGTGGCCTCGTGCAAGTGCAAGCGCCTCACCCGCTTCCACAACCAGTCCGAGCTTAAGGACTTCGGGCCCGAGTCCGCGCGGCCGCAGAAGGGCAGGAAGCCCAGGCCCCGCGCCCGGGGCGCCAAAGCCAACCAGGCGGAGCTGGAGAACGCCTATTAGAGCCGCCCGCCCAGCCTCCCCAGCCGGCGCCGGCCCAGCGGGCGCCCCAGGTTTCTGCCCTCTGCGCGCGGTTTGATTGTTTGTATTTCATTTTAAATGCCTGCAACCCCGGGCAGGGGGTCGAGACCCGCCTGGCTTGGGCAGGAGGTCGCCAGGGCCTGCGGACCCCGGGTGCCAGCAAAGCCCTCCTCTCCCCGCCCGCCGAGGGGGTCCCGCGGGGCAGGGGAGGGAGCGAGAGTCACAGACACTGAGCCACGCAGTCCCGCCCACCACTTTTACTGGCCCCACTTCAGAGAGGGCCGAAAAGAAGCATTTCATCGCCCTAGGGTTTTAAGGGAGCTGTGGGGAGAGAGAAGAGTGCCGGAGCTGGTTGAGAAAGTTGGGTGAGAGTCCCCTCCACCTCTGCTGGTCACAAAGCATTTAGTGCCGCGTTATGCGGAGAACACAGGACTGGGGTCTGTAGATAGGGGTTCTGGTGGCTGTGCCACTAACTTGCTGGTGACCTAGGACCACACACTCCGCTTTCTGGACTTCCATTTCCTTTTTGGAAAATGGAGGTAGGAGTGGGGTTAGTTTCTTAGGAATCTGCTGTCATGGGTTTGCAGGACTCGGTGGCTTTGAATGAGCAGAGCACTGAGAGAGGCTGAGTGTATCCCTGCCAGGGTCATTTCCAGAATTCCGAGCTGTGATCCTGTGACCTTACAGCCAAAGCTGGAAAACAAGCAGGAAAAATGAAAAGAGCCTATTTATGGCACACTCCTGGAGAATTGTGTTACTTCCCAGTCTGGCTTCCCCAGATGTTTGGCTACCTCCACCCCTCTGTGGCCAATGATGCAGAAATAGCACCATCCATCAGGGTAGAGAAGGAGAAGGTCCCAAGGGTGGCTGGAGGGACAGAAAACACCCTACTCCCCCATTCCCAGAATGCAGCCCCCACTCCACGGCCATATTGTAAAGTCACGTTCTGCAGAGAAGTTCAAGGTCCCAGGACACTGGGCTCTCAGGCCTGAGGGAGCAGCCACCCCCTGTGCAAAGTCCAGCAGATCCCTTCGGAGCCACCTCCTCCTGCCCGCCACTCGTGGATACATTTGTGCCTAGAAAATAGCTTCTTACCACCCTTCTGTGTGACGGCTTTATCTTACATTAAAATAATTTACTGGGGAAATTTACAAGTGCTGTACATATGCTGAGGAACTGCAAAGCCTAACTCAAATATCTTTTTGAAAATCATTTTCAGACACCTCTTACTTTCTGTGTAGTTTTTAATTGTTCAGTTTTTTTTTAATTGTTGTTAAACAGAAGCACATGCCGTGGGAAAGCCTTCCGGCTGGTCGTGTCTTTTGGCAATTCTTTCATGTGGGATTTGTCCACAAGAATGAAAGTAGTGGTTTCTAAAAAGAGTTAAGTTACATATTTATTTTCTCACTTAAGTTATTTATGCAAAAGTTTTTCTTGTAGAGAATGACAATGTTCATATTGCTTTGTGAAATACCAGTCTGTTCTTCCAGAATCCAGAGGCATTGTTAATAAAGACAATGAATCATTACAGAGAGGATGTGGTCTCATACTGTCACCCCACACACAGTCTTTGCTGTCAAAGTCAACAGTCTTCTCTTAGTCACTAGGGCTTAAACCTTGGAGGGCCCTTTGGTGGCCGAATGATGGCCCTTGCGGCAGTGATGTCCTTGCTTTCAAAGGTCATGTTCGTCCCTTCCTGTCCAAACCGAGACCTCATTCCTTCACCCTGGCCGTGGTGATAACCTCCGTGTGGTCTCTCTTCAGCAGTGTGCTCCCCACCTATCTTCCAAAAATGTTTTCACAGCATCACACCTTGTGCTCAAATTCCTTCAATAGCCTCCTTGCCCAGCATCAAGTTTAAACTTCTCCACCTGACCCGTGAAGCCTCCCCTCCCCCATTTCACCTGGTTTCCTTGTTGACTTGCTGACTCATCCCAGCTCCCTTAGTTTACCACACCCCACTGACCACCCCAGCAATTCCTGCTCTTTCTTTAGGGTTCAAACTCCTTGTCGCCTCTTCCTTAAACCTTCTAGACATGTTCCAGTCCCTTGACGCCTCTCTCCTCAATGTCTCAGTGCCTTTTATCCATTCCACTCCTGCGGTTCCTGATTATATCCCATTCCGCATTCATCATGGGCCATGGGTGTCACCTGGTCAAGCCCTGCTCGTGCTGGGCTAGATTCAAAGCCAAGTACATTTCAGAACCAGCTCACGGAAAGCCCAAGGCAAGTTTTTTCCAAAATGTGAATTTTATGCCTCCCCGTTGAAACTAAGATCTTGACAGTAGGACGTGTCTTGCACTGCTCATGAGGCTTTACCTCATCGAGGTGGTTAAGCATGCCAGACGCGGGCCCAGACTCTTCAATTGCCATAAGGAGGGACAATCAACTGCAAAGCTTTAAATCAGGTCCCGTTTATTTTGGGGTAATCCAAGAGCCCTTCAAAGTAAACTGAGTTTCTCCCCATGATTTTCTTAACTTTAAACTTCCAATGAAGCCCCCTTAATTCATTATCATTATCACAAGTCACTGATAAGTATCAGTGGGTGTTACTACTTCCCAAACCTGCAGTGAGCAAGAATGTGTGGTTGATGTGGCATGTCACAGGGCTCAGGAGCTCAGAACCTAAGAGTGGCTAGGAAACAGATTCATCGGCTAGGCACCAGAGGCAGTGTGGCCTAGTGGGTGGGGGCACGGGCTCTGGAACTGGGTTTGTGTTTGAATCTGAGGAAACTGAAGCACCAAGGGTTGAATGTTTTGCCCACAGCCACGCATGGGCCCAGTTCCACCCTCATACTCACTCAAGCTCCTCAGAGCCCACAGGCACGTGGGCAAACGATGAAATCACAGTGTTACGCACAAAACATTATAGGTCACAGGCACGGGAGTAGTTCACTCTGTGCTGGGAATGAGGGGTAGAGGTTAGGGAAGGTTTCCAAGAACAGGTGCTGCACTGAGGTTCACCCTGTGGAGAGGGGAGCACAGACATCCTAGGTGGAGGGCACACACAAAGGCACTGAGGCTGAGGGGGTGCACGGTTGGTCGTGGATGCATGGGACTCCATCTGCCCTCCCTCAGCATGTTCCAAGCTCCCACCATGTGCCCAGCAGCACAGGGGAACTGGGAATTCTCAACAGTGTCCCAAACCCAGATATACCAAAGATCTGCTTTCTGGAACTTAGGGGTCCAGGAGGAATCAACCTGGGTGACAATCCCATTATCCTAAGGGAAAAACCCCAGAGGCTAAATTGTAGGTTAGGCAAAGGGTTATTTATGGAAAATTGCATCAGAACAGGCAACAGGCTGAACTAGGAGGGGTGGTGTTATGCTGCAGGAGCACATGTTCTGGGGGTGCAGCCAGACGGGGCTTGTATTAATAGTGAGAGGCAGACATGCAGAGGGACAGGGGAAGGAAATAGCACTTGCTGTCTCTCCCGCTCTTTCTCTCTTCTCTCTCTCTGTCTCTCCCTCCTTCGCCCCCCTCCCCGCCCCACCATGGGGCTCTATCTATACTCCACCTCAGATAAGGAAGAACACAAAGAGGTAGAGCAAAAGAAACTCAGGAGAGGGCCTCCTTTGGTGGTGCAGGCGGTTGAGTGCAGCCCTGTGAAGCTATCCGCAGCCTGTGTAGCGCGGGTTCGATTCCCGTCCAGCCAGCGAGAATCCTACATGGTGCAGCAGACCTCTCCTGTCTAGTATTTCATCAGTCTGCCTGTTTTGTTCCCGACTCTGTCTCTGGTAAATCCTCTCACCGTCCTGCACATCTGGCCTGTACTCTGGTTCTTTTTTTTTATTTTATTATTTTATTTTATAGAGGCATGTTTATTTATTTATTTGTTTGTTTGTTTGTTTTGTTTATACATGCACTGGGTACAGTCAGAAGCGCAGGAGGGTGAGAGAATTCACCAGAGCCAGAGCAGGGAGCAGAGCAGGCAGAAGGACCGAAGTACACTACTGAGGGGAGCAGCGGGTGGCAGGAGAGGTCTGCGCGCCATGTGGGACCCTCCTGTGGTGGCCGGGGAGCAGCCGGGGATCGAACCGGTGCCGCAGAGGCTGCGGGCAGCTTCGCAACCCAGCGCTCAACCGCTGCGCCACCGGGGAGGCCCTGTACTCTGGTTCTTGTCTTTAAAAAAAAAAAAAGAAACTCAGGGGAGCCACAGGAACCCAAAGTTCTGCATTCCTTGAAGTAACCAGGAAGTGAGCAGTGGGGGACAGTGGACAGCCAGCCGAAGCCACCTGTGTGTGAACTGTATCCCTTGCCAGCCCCCCACAGGCTACGGAACACAGGCCTGCCCCAGTTTCCCACCACGGGTTCCAGCTCCCGGGCCTTTATCATCCTCCCTCCACCACCCCCTCCACTCCCACCCAGTTCCTGGAATGCATCCCTGGTCCAGGGGCACGTGAAGGCTCTGGTCTCTGGCCACTTTGACCAATAACTAAAGTTCCTTTTGTGCTAGGGGAGTAGGAGTCAGCAGGGTGGTGCTCTTAATTAATGGGACAGTGAACCTGGTTTGCAATTAGACCCACTTTTACTCTCAAAAGTGCTCTAGTTTGGGCAATAAATTATACAACTCCCTATTATTAAGAGATTCAACTTTCTGTGCAATGGCGGGGGAGTGGGGAGAACATGGCCCACTTCCATCCTTCTGGGATGTCCCATGTGTGCCTCATCAAGGCCTGCTCATCCTTCTGGTCTCAGACAAGTGTCACTTCCACTCATCAAGCAGACCAGTCCAAATCCCTTTGCCTTATGGCTCACAAGCAGTTTCCTTCCTCTGGAGAGCCCATCACAGTTATGTACCCAGCATACAGGAAGCTCCTAATGTGTACCCAGCATGCAGGAAGCGCCTAATGGAAATGCTTAATACTCATTGTGGTGGCCTGCTTGTTGTTTAGCCTATTCAGGGTTTTTTCCCTCATGAGATGAGGTGGGTGGGCTGGGCTGGAATGTATGTGTGATGGTGGTGGAAGAGGCGAGGAACGGCTGACTGCTGGGAAAAGAGGCTGTTTGCCTGGATCTCTTTGTGTCAGGTTTCAGAGAAGTCACAGCTCCTAATGGCAGGCAGTAATAATCTTGCAGGTGAGTCCAGTGGCCAATGAGGACATGGGGTGCCTCTGTGGAGCATGTGATCACTGGCCACCAGAGAGGTAGAAAGCTGAGCAGGTGGGGGACTTCAGGGCAGCAGGCATCGTAGGGTCCGGCTGAGCGTTGAAGGCTACCTGGGACATGAAGGGGCAGGGAGAAGGGAGAAGGGAGCAAGGCAGGGAGCACTCCAGGTGGGCTGGGAAAGGGCGAGGCCAGCTGGGGACATGACATGCAGCTGGCTCTCTGCATCCAAGCGTATCAAACCAGGAAGCAGAAGCCAGGAGGAGAGCAGGGGGGTGGGTGTAGAGTCAGTGCAGGCATCACAGCAGCAGACAAGAGGCATCCAGCCATAGGGAGGGGCAGGCTAAGTCTCCATAACTGTGGTGCCAGCGCCCGTGGGAAAGGCAAGAAGTGGTGTCACAGTGCTGAAGGTGCCTGGATGACATCTGCTCCTCGTGAGCCTGGCAGGACTGCTTTGGAGACTGAGCGGCCCTCTATTCCCCATTTTCCAACAATCACCTGGGATGCCTGAGCTTGGGTCCTGCCCAGCAAGAAGCAGAGCTGGCAGTGAGCAGGAAAGGGAGGTCAAAAGACAGGAGCCCAGTCCATAAAACTCACCTGCCCCACAGCTTCCTGAGGGCCGATCTGCCAGCAGGTTCATGGTGGAAGCAGAAGAGGTGAGAGCAGCAGAGGAAGTAGGGGAACGGAGAAGGAAAAGCAATCATTCAATCACTCCACTAGCACTGACTGAGTGCTAGCTGCAGGCCAGCGACTGCCCAAGGCTCTGGCATGCGGTTGTGGCTAGAGCCTCAGGCAGCCCGTGGCCTGCCTGGGGCCCCGTGGCCGGCGGGGAGATGGCTATTGGACAAGAAGAACAGAGCATAATGCTCGGGAATGAAATGTTCTATAAAGAAAAATTAAACTAGTAAGCAGATGGGCACCTATGAGGTGGCCAGCTCAGGCCTCTGGGGAGATGGCATTTGAGCTGAGACCTAAATGGAGGTAGGGGGTGAGCCACACAAAGACCTGGGGGCTGCATGAGCCGGGAGGGGGAGAGAAGTGCCAAAGCCTGAAGGTCTGTGGGGGCTGGTGAAGGGACACCACTAATTGCCTTGGTGCCTTTTTGACGTCTCCGTGCTTGGGCTGCTAATGCCTGATCCGGAGGCCATTGTGGTTATGATAGTGGGTGTGTGCACATGTGTGCACAGAGTCTCTGTATGTTCTTCTGGCTCTCTATGTTAAAAACCAAACAGCCTCCAGAGAAGACTAATTTGCATGTTATTAATTGCGTAGATCCCTGCCTTTGTTCTTTTTTTTTTTTTTTTTAAAGATTTATTTATTTATTTATACAAGCACTGGGTACAGTCAGAAGCACGGGAGGGTGAGAGAATTCACCAGAGCCAGAGCGGGGAATAGAGCAGACAGACTGACGAAATACACTGCTGAGGGGAGCAGCGGGCGCGGCAGGAGAGGTCTGCATGCCATGTGGGACCCTCGCCCGGCGGCCGGGGATCGAACTTGCGCAGCAGAGGCTGCGGGCAGCTTCACAGCCCAGCGCTCAACCGCTGCACCACCAGGGGAGGCCCATGCCTTTGTTCTTAAAGAGCGTGATCTATGTGCTTAGTAAGGATGTGGACATCCTTCTAAACATCCTTCAATTTTTATGATGACCACACTATCGCTTTACCTGTTTCTCTGCTGGTGGACATTTAGTTTGTTTCAATGTTTTCAAAGCACAAACAATGCTATAAGGAGGTTGCCTGCACCAGTCTCTGGTGTATAGAGTCTAGTATAGAGTCCTTCTAGAACACACATACATGAGAAATTTGTATATAACAGCAGAAAAGTCCCCAGGTTTTCTTTGCTGGATGCCCATAAAATTCAAGTTGGGGTAGAAGCAAGGATGAGCTCATTCCAGGCAAATCTGGACATGGATATGTTGGATGAGTCTCAGCTCTGCCCAGAGGCCAAAAGCAGCCCAAGAAGGTTTGACATTTTCTACACGCATTGCCCCCTGGGGTTGCCCCAAGATCTCCTCCATCCAAGAGTTGCTGCTCAGAGGTAGAGGTTGGTCTGGGGTCCCTTCTCTCGGTCTCCTGCCTTCCATTCTCTGCACCACTGGACCACTGGAACTTTCTCTTTGTTAAAAAAAAAAAAGTTCAAATTTTTAAAAATTCTGAAATTTTGTGTCGTAGCATTTTTGCTCCATTATTTCTTTCTCACACAAAGCAAATAGAACACCATAAAGTTCTCTTTGGATTTCTCTCCTTCCCCATGCCTTCTCCTTCCTCTCCAGAACCAACAATTCATGCTTCTATGCTTTTTCTACGTATATACTATTTATAACAGACATACAAACGTGTGCTTTTAAATTTCACATGTACTTTATCATACTACACATATTCCAAAACTTACCACTTTTTATTTCAAACTATGCTTTTAAGATGTAGGCAGGTTGGATCATTTTTTTAAAAAAGATTTATTTATTTATTTATATAAGAACCGGGGTACAGGCCATATGCATGGGAGGGTGAGAGGATTCACCAGAGACAGAGCGGGGAACAGAAAGGCAGACTGACTGAAATACACTGCTGAGGGAAGCAGGGGCGAGACAGGGGAGGTCTGCCATGCCATGTGGGACCCTCGCCGGCTGGCCGGGATCGAACCAGCGCTGCAGAGGCTGAGGACAGCTTCACAGCACTGCGCTCTACCACCTGCGCCACCAGGGGAGGGCAGGTTGGATAATTTTTAACTTGAACCTGATTCAATTTTTATGATGACCACACTATCGCTTTACCTGTTTCTCTGCTGGTGGACATTTAGTTTGTTTCAATGTTTTCAAAGCACAAACAATGCTATAAGGAGGTTGCCTGCACCAGTCTCTGGGTATAACAAAGGGAGACATTTCTTCAAGACAGAAAGGAACAGTCTAATAAAAAAATCTAATCAGGCAACTTCCCTGCTCAAAATTCCTTCATGACTCCCTATTACCTAAGGAATAATCTCTGCACCAAGGATTTGATCTGGCTTCTGGCTACCTATCTAGCACACATTCAACCTCTGATCTCCTTAGCATTCAATACCTGCAATATTGTGTTTCTTTTAACTTCCCCAAAGTCCAGGTAATTTCAAGCCTCTGGGCTTTTAAACATGTAGTTTCCTTGGTCGAAAACAGCCTTCACTCACTTCTCTGGTTTGGAAGTCTTCCTCATCTGCGAGTCACACCTCCCACACTGCCTCCTCTGCTATGCCCAACACATACCACCTTACAGGGTCTGCCACACGCCTGACTTGGCTGCCTTCCCTCCAGACTGTGAGTCTATTGCCAGCAGCAGGGTCTTAGCACGCTGTAGCCCCAGTGCCTTTGCACAGGCTCTGGCCAGAATGGATATTTAACCAATGGGGCACAATTTGAGCAGCAAGAATGAAAAGTTTCCCGGCTTCATTTCAGCTCAGCTGCAGGCAAGAGCTCTGGGACAACTTCTCAAAGGCATTTCTTTCATTCATGTCCCTCTACAGCTTTACAATATTGTTGGGGCAATATTGTTTCTTGCTCCTCCCAAGAAACCAAGTCCACGGTTGTTTACCCAGGACATTATCAAGCGCCCAAATTACAGATATCTCTATCACTTGGCCAACAATTTGGTGTTGCGGTGTTAGGTTATTTCTATGTCTGAAGAAAACAGCTCAGCTCCGACTAAAGAAATAAATGATATCATTTTTCATTCAGGCAACCAGATTCCTTGGTACAAAAGGCTCCCTGGGGAGCAACGCCGGGACAGCGTGGCTCCTCTGAGGCTATTTACATCTGTCAGCTTCTCTAATCTCTTGCCTTCCTTCCTCTGCCTGTTTCCTTCCCTTCCACAGAGGCCACAGCGGCCGGCGTGGAGCCGGTGCTCACGGGGAGGCTGGCGGGGCCCGTCCTCACGTATGCTGGGGGTGGGTGGGGTGAGGTTTTGGCCCAGTGGCATTTGGGTTGGTTTTTTCCCTTTTCTTTTTTTCTTAGAAACCAGCCTCAAATTAAGATAATGACTCTTTTTGTTCGCTGGCGATCGCTATTTGTAGAGACTTATTTTTCCCTGGTCAATTTGGCGAAGAGAAGTTGAAACTAAAAGGGAACATTTTCTAAAAATGTTGCAGGACAGTTTGTAGGGCACCAAGGGGCGTCTTCTGGGTCACCTGTTCCCCAAGGGCCCCAGGCCCCCTCTTCTGGGGAAGGAAGGCTGGTGATGGAAACAGACTCCAGGCCTTTTATGACAGCTGGGGTCACCAGGGCCCTTTAAAATGTCCCTGAAACCTGGGGTAACAAGGACTCTGAGGAACTGTTTCCGACTTTGCGGAAATATTCCAAAGCCTGCACAGTCAAGCCCCACGCCCTCTCCCTCCAGGTCTCCTGTCCTGTCCCCCACCTTCCCCGCTCCACCCACCCACGCTGCCTCTGTCTGTTCCTCGAAAGCACCGGGCTCCTGGCTGATGGCAACGCTGTTCCTCCGCATGGAATGCTCTTCCCAATTCCCTGCCTTCCCGTCTCCTCAGAGGCCTTCCCTGACCTCCACAGCTGAAATTGGACCCCATTATTGTCTTTTCCAGTCCTTGTCATGCGTGATTCGTCATTTTGAATGAGTGTCCTGGCAAGCCTCTCTCTGCTGGCGGCGCACAAGCCCTATCGGGCAGCCCTGAGCTGGTGCCCGGTGCCCGGTGCCTCACGCCGAGGCCAGGGGGCCTGGTCCATTGCAGGTGCTCAGGAAACGTTGCTGTGTGAGGGGCCCTGCCGGGGCTGAGGGGGCCACGTGGCCTGCTCCTGAGCATCACCAAATACCCGGCCAGACTCCAGGTCTGGAAAAACTCTTGGAGCTTTTCTACTTCTTTCTTTGTTTCTTTGTGCATGAGTTGCTTTCTTTCCCTTAATCACTTTATTTCCTTTGTGCCCAGCACTCACACCTTCGTTAGAGACGTCTCCGACTGACAGATGAATCCAGGGCAAGTTCCCTGCGCCTTCAGCCTGTCTGCGAGAGGGCGCCCGCCGCGCTGTCAGCGTGGAGATGGCAGCGTGGGGATGTCAGCGTGGGGACCTCCGCGCCGCCCCTTCGGCTGGAGGGGCTCGGACACCTCTCTGTCCACCCCCCACCCCTCCTTCCTCCATCCCCTCACCCGACTCACTGACCACAGCCTGTTGGGCTTTATCTTCCTCCATCTGCCTCCTGTCTCGTGAATCCACAAATTCCTCTCCCGCGACCCCCTGGTTCGCCCTGTCCCCTGTCTGGGCCTCCGATGTCTCTGGACTCACCTCCTCCAAGCCTCTCTTCCTTGGACAGAAGTGGAATCTGATCTCGCCCCTCCTCTGCTTCCTGTGGCAGGGATGGAGAGCCCTCACCCCAGCCACACCCCAGGCTAGACCTGATCGGACCCGTAGCTCTCTAGCTCTGCCTCTTCCCACGCCACCCACCTCCCTGAGGCACTGGGTACCTCTCAGTTTCCCCAGATCCCTCATACCTCTGGCCTTTCAGCAACTGGTCCCTCATTTAGATACGTTTCCTGCATCACCTGCCACTCTTGTCTCTGCTCACATCACGTCTTCCTTCCTCTGAGCGTCCCTGTCTGCTTAGCAACACCCCTGTGTTCTCCTGGCACATGGTGGTTTCCCTCCTGCTGCCCTTGGCACAGAGCCCTCTAATCACCAATCTCCTGTCTATTTCCTCCCTTAGAATGGGAGCTTCATGCTGGCAGGGCCTGGCCGACATGCTCAAGCCATGGAGGGACCCTGATTTGCTATCCTGTGACTTGGACTGGTGTGGGTAGCCAGACTTGAAGGATATAAATTGAACCAACTTTATCCTGGGATCCCAGTCAGGAGGACTTGATCCTCCAGAAGGGAACCTCATTTGAGTTTTGATACTGCTGGGAAAGGAGGAGCCGCAGGCAATAGGAGCCCAGATTTTCTGATCTTCTAGTCTTCAAGCAGGTGTGACTGGGTTCTGGAAGTACAAACCCGAGGACAGCCCTGCAAGACTTGTAGAGAGGACCTGAAGCTGAAGAAGCCCCATATGGAGGAGCTGGGCCCACCTCTGCCTCCTCCTTGGCAAGTGGCTGGAGAGCACAGCTGTCCCTACACTTGAGTGGGAGGGGGACCCTGGATTAAGAGATCTTCTTAGGGCCTCCCCTGGTAGCACAGCGGTTGAGCGCTGGCCTGAGAAGCTGCCCACAGCCTCTGCAGTACTGGTTCGATCCCCGGCCGCCGGCAAGGGTCCCACATGGCGTGCAGACCTCTCCTGCCGCCTGCTGCTCCCCTCAGCAGTGTATTTCATCACTCTGCCTGTTCTGTTTCCCACTCTGGTTCTGGTGAATTCTCTCACCCTCCTGTGCTTCTGACTGTACCCAGTGCTTGTATAAATAAATAAATAAATAAATAAATAAATCTTTAAAAAAAGAGGTCTTCCCAGGTGAGAGGTGTGTGCACGTGCAGATGCGTGTGTGTGTGTGTGTGTGTGTGTGTGTATGGTGGTGTGGTGTTGGGGGAGATGCTTATGGAGAAGGTTTTTCCTGCTCTTAAACAGGAACTCATGATAAGGACTGTCTTGCTCCAGGTGCAGCCAAGGAAGCAGGGCACATGGGAAGATGGGTTTTCTGTAGGCTTAGACCTCCCCCAAATGTGGGGGAGCTGGAGAAGTGAAGTCCTGAATATTCAGAGAGAGTGTCACTAAACAGTTTTGCCTTGGACGACAGGTTGGAGCTTGCAGAGAAATCTGAGAAGCCAGGCGTGTCTAGCCCACAGCCAAGGGCGAGCATGAAGGGAGCCTGTGGGGAGGTGGTGGGAGCCCCGCTCTGCACAGACAGCAGATGGGCCAGGGAGAGGAACTCAGGAGGGGCTGGGGCGGGTGGGACTCTGCCCCCGGCCCAGTATCTGATGTGACAACCCGCTGAGTCACCTGCTACTTCATTTTATTTCCAAATCTCATGCAAGTTCCTTTTTTTGAGCAATTCAACCTTCGACCCGTATGGATAAGGGAATTCTGGGGAGCGTTATTCCCAGGTAAACCACGTTGTCATAACACAAACCAGCCAGAGGACCTGCCGCCTGCTATGCCCTTGATTTGCAGCACCCTGGCTCCCTTGCTTAGCTGATGAACTTGAACCTCAAGATCTGCCACTCCCCTCTCTGCTCCATGACAACTTGGAGAAGAGCTGAGTGGGAAGAGCTGGGAATTGCTGGGAAGAGCTGAGTGGATGGTGGGTGGGCTCTGGCCTTTGGGAGGGTCTCAGAGCACGAGGCATGGCAGCCTAGGCTTGGGGACCTCCCATGCAGGTCTCCCAAGGAGCTGGAACAGGACGCAGATTCTTTCCCCAACACATCAGTGAGGAAGATGGTGTCCTGGAGGCACCTTGGGCCCTATTGGCTGGGGACGTGGGCATGTGTGGGGTGGGTGCAGCCAGCCCCAGGCTGCTTTAGGTTGACAGGAAGAGAACTGGAACCAGGACAGGAGCCACGGCACGCTGGCTCCCTCACAGCTGGGCCTTGCTAGCTTCAACATCTGCCCCCAATCCCTGCTCGATCCCACAAGGAATGTGGCTGCAGCTCCATGGCTCAGAGCCCTAGGAGAAGAGGCCAGGACTTGTAGAGGAGACCCAAGGCTGAAGGAGCCCCTCATGGGGGTGCTGGACCCACCTCTGCCTCCTCCTTGGCAGGTGGCCCTGCCAGGACCTCTCAAGCAGGCACTGAGAATTTGGCATGTCCTGGACTTCTTTCCGGGGGGGCTGCTGGATGAGATGCTGACTCAGTTAATGCCTGCTGTGGGCCATTATTTCATTTACAAATAAAGAGAAAGAGACCCATCCATAATCCTACCCCTCCCAGTCAATATAAGCACAACTTGCATTCAGGAGTAATTCCTTCCGGCCTGTTTTGTGTATGTGTGTGTGTGTGTGTGTGTGTGTGTGTGGTGGGTCCATAAAGTAATGTAAAGTTACATATTCTGCATGATAACATTCATGAGCACTATTCCCAGGGGCTGCCCATTGAGATGACGGCCACAGTTTCCTTAAGGGTTGACTGCTGTCTCCCCATCCACACTTTTAGGGCACTACGTCCTGTCCAAAGGCCAGGTTCTCAGTCACTGAACCCAGCCCTGTTCAAGGCCCCAATCCTGGCCCTCTCCATCCCTGACCTCTTTCTGAATTTTTCCCAATACTCCAGACGTTTTGCCTTGTCTCCCAATTTGTACGTTGCATCCTTCCTTCAGCTCTGACAGCTCTCAAGATTGGAAATAACAAGATGACCATCTATTTTTGAGGTTCCTTCATATTATAAAATGGAGATATGCTAAAAGAGAGTTACAAAGGTTGACAGCTATTTTCATGTTTACATTGGACAGATTAATACTCTTATCAGAGAGTAAGGTGTGAGACTCACAAGGATAATGCAAACTCCTAAGGCCACGCAGATGGTACTGGCTGAACAGGGATGGGAAACAAGGTCAAGGCCAAGTGACCGGAGAGTGGGGATGCAGGGCAGGGGATCACAGGGTGAAATCCAGATCTGTGGCTCCTGACCAAAGGGTATAAAGCTGATACTTTAAGAGAGGAAGATTAGAAAAAGGAGGAGGAAACTAAGGCAAACAGATTGCTGGGCATCAGGGAACTGCCCTCTGGAAGTCGCCCATCAGAAGGTGGGATCTTCTGCATCCTGGGTGAGTGCCTGGGTACTTGCTGGGAGTGGATCGAATCTGTACCTGCATCTACAATTGAACATCTTTGCCCAACGCTGAATTTAGCATTATTTATTTTCCCAGAGGAGGACATTTTGTGTCATATATTGCCTCATTGCTTTCCAGAAGGTAGATACCCCTCACACGACCAAGCAGGCTGAGAGAGCGAGCACCCTTTCTGGCACACATTAATATGCAATAACTAAATGTTTAATAGCAGGAAGATTGGAACATCTGCCCAGCTGGTAGGGCAGCAGTGCTGTTGCTGGAGAGAGAACTTCCAGGTCTTAACCCCTGGGGCTACTTCAAATACATTTGCACAGGATTTGGGGTCATGAGCAGATGTTGCCAAACCTAACTGATAAACAGATATGGCAAAGGATGTCTGCGGGTCTGACAGCAGGAACAGTCTGTGAGCCTCAGAGATCCTGCAAGACCTAGACATCACAGTGTGATCCTCAGGGCAGGGAAGCACTTGGGCCCATCCTCAGGAGACTTCTGAAGCCCCTGCTCACCCCACTGACTCCTGAAGGTTTAGATCCTAAGGGATAAGCCCAATAGTTCTAGCTGGGGCAGGGGTGGCAGGTGCTAGCACCCCACAACTGATATCACATCAGGACCATGTGGAACAGGAGAGAAGTGATTGCTCAAGTAAAACTAGGAGGGAGCAAAGTCACAACTCACCACCAGCCAGGCCTCCCTGGTGGCGCAGGGGTTAAGTCTCAGCGCTATCACCTGCTGCTGCCTGAGTTGCTTCAGCCTGTCATTACAGATGCTAACTGGGAGAAAACGTCACACCTCTTCGACCACAATAGTCCACCTGCCGACTGCTGGGCCCCAGGAAGCATCACCTGAGAGCTCTAGAAAGCGGCTTGCAGCTCTGGCTGCTCATGAGCATCACCGCAAGCTTCTAATATCTACCTGAGCCCGTTCCAGAGAGCTGTCATGTGGCTGAGGAGGCGGCTTGGCGTGGTGTTTTTAAAACAATTCCTAGTCGGGAGTAAGTGGCACTAACAGACCAGGCAAGTCACTGCACTTGAAGGCTGATTTTTGACCACTGTCAACCGGGTGTTAGTCGGAGGGAGAGGGATGAAGGCTGAGGGGCAACCAGCAGTGTTGGCTGCATCCCAAAGCAACGCCTCTCACTTATATAATGGAAGTCAACGGAGGCCCTAGTTCAAAGATGGTTGTAAAACATAAATAAATAGCACATGGGAGCACAGTACCTGGCAGTCAGCGCCCATGCCTCCTGCAGCTGGCTGCAAGTCAACCTGCACAGCCTGCACTGCTGGGGACAGCCCAGGGAGTGAGAGTCCTCCTGGACAGGTGCAGAAGGTCCAGTCTGCCTCAGGCCTTGGGCCTGCCTTGCCATTCCATCCCAGGAAAGGCTTTATGCCAAGAGCAGGCCTCGAGAGCAGGAAATGGGTGGGAGGGACACTCACCATCAGCCCTCCCTCTACAAATGGCCTTCTAATGAAGGCCATGGGTCTTTCTTAACATGGAAGTGCAGATGCAGGCAACTAAGTGCTGCGATCATCTCTGGATGGAGGGGTGGGGGACAGCTGGAGCCCCCATCAGATCACAGTCCAGCACGTGCCTCTCAATGACTGCAGTATGGACAGTGGATGGAAAAGATAAGCCCAATGCTCAGAGCTCTATGAGAAGCCAAGCTTGATGTGAGCTCAGTCCCAGGCTGGGATCCCTCAGCTGGTGGCAGGGAAGCTTCCAGGCCTAGAACCTGCAAAGACCCCAGGCCCTGCTACTTTATGAATGGAAAGACTCTCCTTCCCTCTCTTTGAGACGTTCCTGGCCTCTCCAGAGCCCACCTGGAACTTAAATAAGCACACCCCACAGGGAGAGTGAGACTCCAGAACAAAAATAAACTTAAATAATATCCCAGAAAATTGTAAATTGTGTATTTAGGAATCGGAATGTACAAGGCAGGGTTTTCTCTTTCTCTATTATAGCTTTCATGAAAAGGAAACAAATAATAAAGCTCCCCCAGGCTAAAGTTAGAGGTGACATATAGTTTACACCAGAAAATATACAGTTAGGTATCAGCTTGGAATGCATGTACTTCCAGTGTGAAATACTCTCAGCGACCACAAGTTCCTTAAAGCCAAAGCCAAGGACAGGGAGGCCTCTGTGTGGTCCGAGCACTCAGGAAGGGAGGAAAGTCAAATTGATTCTCTATCATCTGCCTGGCACATAGCTCACAATGTACTTGCCACAACACTGTGAAATAGGTTTTTTTTTTTTAAAAAAAAAAAAGATTTATTTATTTATACAAGAACCAGGGTATAGGCCAGATGCGCAGGAGGGTGAGAGGATTCACCAGAGACAGAGTGGGGAACAGAACAGGCAGACTGAAGAAATACACTGCTGAGGGGAGCAGCGGGCGAGATAGGAGAGGTCTGCTGTGCCATGTGGGATTCTCGCCAGCTGGCCGGGATCGAACTGGCACTGCAGAGGCTGAGGACAGCTTCATAGTGCGGCGCTCAACCACCTGTGCCACCAGGGAGGCCCTGAAATAGGTTTTTATCAGCCTCATTTTACAGGTGGGGAAACACGTTGGGAATGGGCGATATCAATGGAGAGCAAACAATTAGCCTGAAATCCATTTAGTCTAATGATTTATTTGTTTCCATTTTTCAGCATCTTAGTTTTCCCTTTTCTTGTGGGTAGGCTGAGGACTTCATAAAAAGTTCAACTAAGGATGTATTTCTTAAAATCATCTGCTGATTACTAACTGAAGCTGCTGGGCCCCACTGCAGAGCTGGGTTCACACTGCTTTAGTCTGAGTCCCTGACTTTGCTCTCCCCACTTCAGTGAGAGGAAAGAGTCAGGATTTCCCCTGGAATCTGAAAAGGCTGGAGTTAGGGCGAAGGGAGGCAGAGGCAGAGGCTGAATGTTCACACCCGACCCTTCTTTCCAACCTGGGCCAAAGGTGCGGGCATTGCGCCTGTCTTTCTCTGGCTTCAGCTTTCTTTCCTGTCTGCTGAAGGCACCAGGGAAGATGCTCGAAGGTCCCCACACGCTGGCGTGTGGACAACGTGCGCCAGAATCCCAGGAGGAGCTTTAAAAATAAAGACGCCTGGGCTTCATTCCAGACTGACTCTGAATCTCTCGTTGAGACAGCCGAGTATTTTGCGTGCTTCTTACACACCCCAATCTGGAATGGGGGAGTCTGGGTTTCCCATTTCACCTCTGGTACCCCTCCCTGGCCCTTGGCCCTCAGGATCAATGAGGGCCCCAGTTGTCTCCTCTGCATGGTTAGATTGATCCCAGCCAGCAATTCCTGCCCCCATTTAACAGCTGATAAATGTGGCTTCCCTGGGGGAGGACAGATGACTTAGGAGCCCTTCCTTGTGGTGGGTCATCTCCTGAGGAAGATGCCAGATTAACAGGCAGGCCGGCTCCCCAGGGGTTAGAGCCATCCTTCCAGAGGCTCTGACACAACTTCTCCCCTTAGCTGACCGAGCTGGTCGTTTGTGCCTGTGCCTGTCGTGTTTGAGGGCCCTGCGCAGGTAAGCTGCTAAGGGAAGGCACATAACCTCTCTGAGCATCAGCCCTGCAGAAGTGAGAATAACACCCACTCGGAAAGATGCTACGAGAACGAAGTAAGTCCCACCCACTCTCAGGACACTCTAGGCTTTTCATCCAAATCACGTGCACGTTATCGTTGTTTGATGTCTGTCTCAGTCTGGACTCTGAGGGCCTTGAGACCAGCCTTTGTCCCCATCCCAGAGCTTAACCTAGAGCCTGGCACTAGGCAGGTGCTGGCAGAACCCTGATTGAATTCGTGGAATGAGAATGGGCAGGGCTGAGGATGGAGCGTGGAGCAGGTGAGTCTTAATTCCCTGAGATACTGTCAGGACCGCCTCTCAGGCCCCACATCCTCTGTTACCAGCCACGAGCCCCAGCTCCCCACAAAAAGTGTCCCCACTGCATATTCACTGGCCTTCTCGATGGCCTCTGGTGGGAGCAGCCTGGACACCTGGGACTGGAGTGCCCTGGCAGGCCAAGACGGCACCGCTCCAGTTCTCCGTGGCTACGGTCAAAACCAACCCAAATTTGGTGGTGTGAAACAGTCATTTCATTAGGCTCACGGATTTCAGAGCATTATAACCTTGACCGGGGCCCCCCTGGGGTGGCTTGGCTTTGCTCTAGGGGTTTGTAATCTCTCTTGGGGATTTAGACATCTGGAGGTGGCTCAGAGGGCTCCAGGCTGGAATCAGCGGGGGCCTTCTCTGCTCACACGCTCAGTGCCTGGGCTGGGCTGGCTCAGCAGGGAATGCCAACCAGAGTGCCACCATGAGGCCTCCCCAGGTAACCTGGGCTTCCTCATGGCATGGTAGCCTCAGGAAAATCATGACAAGAAAGTTCAGGCTCCAGGTACAAGTGTCATAGCTCACAAGGCAGGCAGGGGCTGAAGGCCTGGGTGATTTGGAAGTCACATGGTGTCACTTGTCTGCACTCTGTGGTTAAAGCAGCCACAAACCACCTGATTCAAGGTAAGGAAACAGAGCCCACGTTTCAAGAGGAAGAATGTCAAAGAATTTGTGGCCATGTTTTAAAACTGACCTTTGCCACAAAAGCCTCTGGAGCTAAGGAGCTGCCCTGGGGAGGGAAACTAGAACACCTGAATAGCTTGCCTTCACCCGCGGCAGCAGCTAGACAGGGGCTGGTTCAGGAAGAGGGCCCTGGAGGGGCTGACTGAATCCCAGGTTCTTGACCTTTAAGTGCTGTCTGGCGTAGGGTCCTTTTCACTTTCTCAGCCTCCATTTCCCCACATGACTTGCAAGGGATAAAATGCTGCAAGATCAGCACAGCTCCCACCCCTGCGTCTCCCTGTTGCTATGACCCTCCCCTTCATGTGCATCTATAGCTCACACCAGAGACTGTGGTCACAATGGGGTGGGACTCCTACAGAATCCTCGCAGCCAGTTGGGGAAATGCCCGAGCAGAGGGGACTGTGCTTCCGGAACCCTAGTGGGCAGTGGTCCGGCTCTGTCATATGTCCAGGGGCAGTGAGACTCCCTGGGCCCTGGGGTAACAGGGTCAGTGGCTTTTTCCAAGAAAGTCAGGGAAGGGGCTGGACAAGGGTGAGGGGAGTGTGTGGACCCAGGGTCGAAGGAAAAGAATATGGATTTAGCAGACACAAAAGAGGTGGGGTGAGCACCCCCAAGGGGCTGGTGGAGACAGATACCAATAACGAGGGTGTTCAGCACCTCTTTCCCCGATACCCCCCCTTCTTTGCCCCAGAAACCCCTGGAACTAAGGAGCTGCCCTGAGAAGGGAGATGAGAGCAGCCTGAGTAGGTTGACTTGAATCTGACGTCACTGAGTTCAGCTGAAAATGATTAAGTTCGCTGCTACTGGGCAGAATGGGGTTTTCAAAGAGAGATAGAGAAAATGGAAGTTGCATTTTTTAGAAACTCCCAAGGGTAGCTCCTTCATTTCTGTCCATTCAGGGCCTGGCTCAGCTCTCAGCCTTCTCCAGATATGACATCTGCTGCTGGTCTGACCCCAAGCCTTTTTGACCTTGTAGCTGCTGCTGCTGCAGCTCAAGTGACAGCAAGGAGCACCCAGTCTGGTCCCAGGAGGGCCTGCCAGACCAGCCCTGGGCGTGATTTGCCCCCTGAGGCCTTCAGGCAGCTAACACTGTGTGCAGGCATGAGCTGTGCTAGGCTTTGTGCCTGCTTGAATAAGACACTGGCCTCATCCACAACAAGATTACAATCATGTGGCAAAAAACAAACAAACAAACAAACAAACAAACACAAGAACCAAAAACAAACAAACAAACAAAAACAATTAGAAGCCTCTGGCTCTACTTCATTAGGAACTGCTCTTGATTGCTGCTTTTGTCAAGAACTGCCACCAGCACATCCCTGACTATTAGGTAGACAGATATTTATCCAATACTGACTATGTGCCAGACTCTTTTTAGGTGCCTGGGATATAGCTAATACAAATAGACAAAAAATATCAATATAAAATAGACCTTGAAGGACTACTTTTATCTCTCTGCCCACCTTGGTTTTGGGGACGCAGGTGTTGGTGCTTCAAGCTGAACAATCAAATAATACATTTAATTATAAGGCATTTCCCACCCCCTGAATTTCCATTCCCTTTTGATCCCCAGTCAAGGTCAACTTCAACAATCCCTTGGTAATCAGCTGGGAGCTTGCAGGCCCCAGACAATCCTTCAACGGCCTGTGGGAATGTCCTAAGAGGAACAGTTTATGTCAAAAGAATGCTGGGAGCTTAATTACTGTGTGACCCTCTTCGGGGATTTCCATTTGACAGAGCATGGCCCAGACAGTTTCTAGGAAGGCCTGTTGTGTGAAGCCGTGGCCAGCGGGGTCTGCTCTAGTCAGGGCAGGAGTGACCCTGGGGCCTGTGCCCTGGACAGGGGCGGCAGGAATACTTTGAATACCTCCTCTGCATGTGGCCTTGGGTTTTACCACTGGCCACTGGGGGCGGTTTAATTAATAACGTCCACTGCTTGTCATTTATCATTAGCAAAACAGGAGGGGTTGGGAGTGGGGCCAGCCAAGAGGGCAGGGGAGGCGCTCCGAAAACAAGCGCATGGATAAATTAAAATTTCACCCATCAGTCTCATGGTGTGGCTGCCATTGGAAAGCCTCACAGCCTCACATGGCTTTCCTCTTGTTCTGAGACCAACATCACGTTTCTGCTAGGGCTTTGCAGCAGCTTCGAGGGGGTTTCATCAATGGTTGTGCTTTCCCTGTTAAATCTCAGCAAAGGACCATGTCGTGTGCTTCAAGTGGGGAGGTGAGAGAGGGTGGAATATGCCCTGGAAATTAGTTGCTATGGGGCTGCAAACTGAAACCCTTGGATAGATCCAGTCTCGGGGTGGATTTTGTTTGGCCTCCAAAGTACTTCACAAATTGGAACTATTTGTATAAAATTTTTACTTTTCTTAAAGTAACATCTGGCCAAAAAAAAAAAATCCCTCTTTTTTCAGTAGGGCAATAGGCAGCTGATGCTACTTTAGGCAGACAGCGCAGTCATGTGAGGTTGTACGGGTTGTGCACTGAACAAAGCCAGTGCAGACTCCAGACCAGGCTGTCTGCCCAGCAGAGGCCCTGGGGGCAGGATGTGGGCCTACTAGTTCACTGCCTCCCCTCTGCACAATCCCTGCCTCCAATCATGTATGTTAATTACCTGAATTTGGAAAGCACTTGATGTTGTCTCCTAGAATGTGTAAATCACCAGTCCAGCTTCTCTAGGTGAGGAACTCCTCTTCCTCCTTCCAGGTTCAGCTCAACTCTAAACTCCTCTGGGCACTTTCCTGAGTTCCCATGAGAACTGGTGATTCCCTCTGTATTTCTCAGCTACTCATACTCACCCCTAGTGTGGCACTGGGCACACCTGTTCCCTATGGACTCTGAGTCCCTTGAAGACAGACCCTACTCACTTCTGGCACATAGCACCTCATCAGGGAGGACTGATTGGATGACTTTGTAGGCAAGTTTGCATCAGGCAAGGGAGGCCACCAAAAGATTCCCAAAAGTCCCAAACCATGAAAGTCAGGAAAAGGTAAAAGATTTTAGCTTTGGCATTCTGAAATGAACTTGGACTCTGAATTTCTTCTCTTGCATGCTGTATAGGACACTTGAAATCTTTAAAAAATAATTATATATACACATAAATTATAACATATATAAATTATATATATAAATCTTTCTTTCCAGCAATATAATTGACATACAACACTGCATTTGAAGTATACAGTGTGATGATTTGATGCATGTATATACTGGAAAATGATTAATTCAGTATGGTTAGTTAACACCATCACCTCACATAATTACCTTTTTTGGTGGTAGGATCATTCGAGATCTGTTCTTAGCAATTTTTTTTTTTTAAGATTTATTTATTTATACAAGAACTGGGATATAGACCAGATGTGCAGGAGGGTGAAAGGATTCACCAGAGACAGAGCGGGGAATAGAACAGACAGACTGACTGAAATACACTGCTGAGGAGAGCAGCAGCTGAAACAGGAGAGGTCTGCCGTGCCATGTGGGTTGCTCCGCGGCCCACGGGGATCGAACCGGCACTGCGGAGGCTGCGGACAGCTTCACAGCGCTGCGCTCAACTGCCTGCGCCACCAGGGAGGCCCCTTAGCAATTTTCAAGCACATGAATCAGCACTCCTAACTGTAGTCATACGCTGTACATGAGCCCTTCAGAACTTATTCATCTTATGATGAACTGGCATTTTGTACCCTCTGACTAACATCTCCCATTTCCCTCGGAAACCAGCAGTCTTCTCTGTTTCTATGAGTTTGGCTTGCTTCGATTTCACATGTAAGGGAGATCATGCAGTATTTGTCTTTGTTGCCTTCTCTTATTTCACCTAGCAAACGGTCTTCGATGTTCATTCATGTTGCAAATGGCAGGATTTCTTCTTTTTAAATACTAGGTAACATTCCATTGTAGTATAAAAACATGCATGTGTGCATGTAAAACATTTTCTTTATCCATCAGTGGAATCCCAGTTTGCTTTCATATCTTGTGAATAATTCTTCAGTGAACATGGGAGTTAGTGATTTCATTTCCTTCCATTCCAAAAAGCGTGACTGAGGGCCATTTGTAATACTAGTAAGATGAGAAGCAGAGGCTGTAGAAGTCAGGATCAGCTGGCTTATGCTGCAGTAACAAGTGATTCCAGGCTCTCAGAAGTCTAGCATGCCGTGGCCAGACTCATTTCTCTCTCTCTCACACTATGTGTGTCATGTGTCTGCTCCTACTCCGTGCCACACTTTCCTCACTTGGTGCCAGGCTGGCGGTGTGGTTTCTGGCTGGGGCACTGCCCTCTTTGTAGCAGAGGGGAAAGCCAGCATGGTGAAGTTGGCTTTGGAAATTTCTGCCCCCCATTAATTCACATGTCATCTTGCACCAGCCAGTGCAAGTCACACCAGAGTGAGGCCACTGGGTCAGAGAAGTAGAATCCTCTCCTCTAGCAAGGAGGAGTGAATATTTTTGAACAATCAGGCAGTATGCCACAGGCCCGCCTCAAACCATTAGGTGGTGAGAGAAGCCCATGTATTTTACTTCTTCACCATGCTGCCAAGAGAAAAGGGCCGATTGCCTGGATGGCAGGCTGGCTTCCTGGAGGAGGTGACATGTGAATTGGGTCCTGAAGGAAAAAGAGTTTACCAGGCCGGGAAAACAGGAAACATTTAAGTGAAGTGAAAGGCAAACACCAAGGCAGGAAACCACGGAAAGACTGGTGTGTTCCCTGTGGCTGATGCGTGTAGGGGCAGACTCTGGGCCCTGGGCAGGAGACAGACAGATGCTTTGAGAGTCAGCCTAAGAACTCAGGGCTTTTCCCCAAAAGGCAGTGGACAGGCACTGAGGTTTTCGTGCAAGCAGACAGGATTTTGAACCCAGGGTGGCTAGATGGAGGCAGGTTATTATCGTAAGGGCAGAGAAGCAGTCCAATAAAAGGGGGGCCTAAATTCGGTTTTCTGCCCTGGAACCCAGATTGAAATGATGACCCCGCGGTCTCCTTCCCTGCCCTGGGCGCGCGGGCACAGCTGCCAGCAAAGGCGACCGGGGCGCAGCTCAGGCCCACGGACCGGCCTGACCCTGCGCCGCCCCGCGCGCCGGGCGAG
The DNA here is from genome assembly GCF_014898055.3 of Talpa occidentalis. Lineage (NCBI taxonomy): Eukaryota > Metazoa > Chordata > Mammalia > Eulipotyphla > Talpidae > Talpa > Talpa occidentalis. The sequence continues at coordinate 121,358,862 of NW_023605083.1, read as the reverse complement.
AGGCCCCTCCCCGGCCACTCGAGGCCTGGCGTGGCGGATATTTGTCTGTGATGCGATTGTAATTTGGGCCCCTTTTGGCCGCAGTAAATTGTCCTGTTTGCACAGCGCCAGGCTGAAATAGCCCGGCGCGCGCGCCCCAGGAAATGAGCTCAGGCCCGGGCGCCGCGGGGAGCGCGCTGCAGCCGCCCCGGCGCTCCCGGCGCCCCCGCGGGCCGCGGCGGGCGGAGCTGCTATTTTTTCATTTGACCGACTTCAACAGGTAATTGGAATTATGATCATGAAAAGTGCCCCTTTTCCAGAGCTGTCTGCCAGGGAAAGCTCGAGGCACAGGGGAAGACGTACCAAGGGGCCTCGGGAGGCTGCAGCGCGTTCCTTCGGGGGCGGGGAGCCCGGGCTGGGTCCAGACAGCAGCTCCCACGGCAGCGCCCACCCAGCCGTGGAGAGAGCTCAGACAGATGGTGACAAATGGCGATTTTGCAAAAAACTGAGTTCTCAATAGAACCCTCCAACCTTGGAAGAGGCCATTGGAAGCTTGTTCCACCTGCCTTCGCACCCCCACAGTCAACATGACAACTATTTTAATTTCTCTAGATTCTGGCCAGCTTCACCCCTACACCACCCAGCCACCCCCCACCCCCAAACACCTTCACCCCCTACACACACACACACTGCTCAACCATATACAGTCAGGGCTTATATACAATTTTGTGCTGGTTTCGTTTTTTAATGTGCTTTTATTTTCTGGCTACTGCTTGTCATAGGCAGTTTTGTGACTTGCCACTCTTATTAGTGCCCCAGAAGGTCTGCATGCGCCATCATTTATAGGACCGTCCCCCCTGTGGGCTGGAGGAGGTGTCTCAGGCTTTTCCCTGTCATAAATAACACCACAGTAAATGTCTTTGTAGGTATAGAAATTGTTCTCTCTTCCTGATGAATTATTTCTTTAGGGTTAATTCCCAGGAGGATTAGTTCCCAGGAGACTAGGAATATTTTTATGTCACTTGGTGTTATTGCCAAATTATTTTTCCAAAAGATTGCGTCTGATCGTTTACAATAGTTTTAAAAGGAAGAACTAACTGAAGGTGTAGTTTGTACTTCCCTATTCACCCTCAAAGGGCATGACCTTTGGAATCAGAAGAGCAGGTGCCTGGGGAGAAGCACCAGTTTGGGGGTGAGGGAGGTTGAGGTGAAAAGTGACTCTGTGCTGGGTGTTCTCGCCCCAGTCAGTGCTGGTCCTTTCTAGCACGGCAGGCTTCCTGGATTTTGAATCCCCTCTCCTGCCCTCTGTCCGTTCTGGGTGACCTCCAGGTGTCGCTCCCAAGCCCTTGACCTCTGTCCACCCTGCAGAGTGCTGAGGGGACTGGCCCAGCCTAAATGAGGAGAAGCCTGCCCTGGTTGGGGAATTGGGAAAACCACTTTGATAATGTGAATTTGACTCCCTTTTCTTAAGAATGTGTATTATAAAACTTTGATGGGGGAAACAACATTCCAGGTGGAAGAAACTGTAGAAACCAAGGGGTGGTAGTAAGGGGGGGGCATTTCACAGCATCAGAACCACCCCTGAACCTCTGACCCCCTAAAACTCTTCAAGATCATGACAATCTTCCCTCCAGATTCGCCAGGCAGTCACCTGTTTCTGACGCAGACATCAGAGCGATGCTTCCTGCACCCAGCAGCCGGTTCATGAACAGGGTGAGGGTAGCTGTCCCTCTCTCCTGAGGCTTCCCACCTGGGCTGGGCTCTCAAGAGCCAGACATCCACACGAGCTAGCACCGTGCAAGTCCTGGCGGCTGATGCCTGGTCCTGCCCTGGAGAAGACCAGCCGCCCCCCAGCTGGGGGCTGCAGCAAAGAAGCTATTTTCTAGGAAAAGTCTGGTTTTATGTCAAAACTGGTTGTATACACTTAGGCAAGTGGATTAACTGCCCTGGTTTCCATAGTTTTACGGAGACAGCAAGGACGGCCCTCGGCTGCAGGATGCCCATGTGCAGCAAATGGAGGTCCTCCCCGCTCCACCCAGCCAGAGAGACATCCTAGGGGGCTGCCCTGCTTTGCTAGACCGATACCTGAGCTGCAGGAGGCACTCAGGGAACCCTTGGTTCCTGGCCTATTAAACAGGGATTGTCATCGTGTTCAGTGTCCACTCTCCAGCCCACTACTTGCCCGCACCCCTGTTTGTGTTGTCTTGATGAACAGGAACATTAGCTCTTTGGGAACTTCCTCTTTACTCCCGCCTTGTAGAGCTTAGGGGTTCAACCACTCAACCAAGGTCTTCAGTAGGGCTCCCAGGGAGGGGAGAAGTAATAAGACCTTGTTCCTTCCACCGAGGGCTCCTGAGAGAATATGAGGGGCTGTTCCCCCTGGGTCCTGTCTGCTCTAAGCTCTGCTGCAGCCTCCCTTTCAGGCTGTGAGCAACCCCTCGCTTTCAAATGAATTCCCATTTTGCTTAAGTGATCAAAATTGAGGTCTAAAGCCTGCAGTCAAACAATCCTCCCAATACAGCTCACAAGTGTGTCATAAAGATTAAAGGTGCGCGCATGTGGTGGGCTCATCACAAGGGCACTGGAGACAGTCATTGTCACCGTTAGTATCCCCGGTTTATCTTCACCATAACCCATCAGGGGCTGGGCGGTGGATGCGTTTGACAGATGAAGAAATAGATTAAGGACCCTCCCAAGTTTCCTGCCTCCACGGCAGTTCCAGTGTCTCTGATGGCAGTCTTCCCGACCCCTGGGCTGCCCCTCCTTACCCCAGACCTCCTTCTGTGATGGTGTCGTCCGTCAACTAAACCGACATTACTCTCCAGAGTCCCTACTGTGGCTCAGGTATTGGCCCAGCCAAGCAGGGCAGCACCCACGAACACATCTGGGGGGTGGGGGTGGGGACCAAGCCCTCCACGTGAGCTTCTTGCAGCCGAAGACTTGTCCTTGCTGTCTCAGGTAAAACTTTAGAAACCTCAACCCCTAATTACCGCCTGGCACAGGGCACCCAGTGGTTTCCTGGTGGCTTGTATTGACTCGCGAAGTCTTCATAGGACATGGGTCTGGGCTAAATTTAAGCACCGTCACAGACAATTTAACAGTTTTCTGTGGGGGGGTAATTTAATGGTAAACCATAATTACCGATACAACTGATACCTTAATTCCCAAAACAATCTGTGGAGGTGTGTGGAATTCAAATCAGTCCAATTAGAATTCCATCTTCTTATAATAAAATACAGCATAATTGCTAATTGCCCCCCTGGCTCACAATATTTTAAGACAGAAAGTTGGTTTTGTTTTTTAATATGGCTTTTATTTTAAAGTGTTTGTTTTCAATCTTGGATCACTGCCCATGGGAGGGAAAAGGTCCAGATCTCTGTCCTTGCCCTCCCATGAGGCCTCTGCTTCTCCCTTGGTAGGAGCAAGAGGCCTGAGGATATCAGAGGCACCGCCGATATCAGAGGGCCAGCTCTCAGCCCGGCCAGGAAAAGCTCTGTGGACTTGAGCACTTGAGTTTTAGGGCACTTCTGAGCTGACCAAGCAGCCTGATGAGCACCAGAGTCGGACATACGGAAGTTCCAAACCAGACAGTAGGACACAGGGCAAGTTATTTAACCTCTGTGTGACTCAGTTTTCTGATCTGTAAAATGGGTTTGAGAATTAATCTTCCTCACAGGGTATGAAGGTTCACAGAGTGTCTATTACATAGGAAACACTAAGAAATGAGAATTGTGTTATTACCATAAATTCATTGCTTTGTTCACTCAATAAATACACCTTGAACATTGTCTGTGCCAGGCAGGGTTTTAAGTGCTAGGGATAAAATAGTAAACATACCAGATAAAGCCCCTGTCTTTGTGGGACTTCCATTCCAGTGGGGAGAGATGATGATAAACAAAAGAAAATATGATGCGACCTGGCCCTTGGGAGGGAGATGGGTTCTGGGTCACAAGGTGTGGGCAAGGAAGACCTCTCTGATGGTGGAATGTGAGCCTCAAAAGCTAAATCTACAGATAAGGAAACTGAGGTTCAAACTTAAACTTTAGGTGACTTGCTCTTACCATAAAAGTTTGGAAATGACCAGATGGAAGAAACAGTCTCAGAGGGAGGTTGAGTAACTTGGTGGTCAGACAGCCAAGGCCTCAAAGAGGGTTTGAGAACACAGGGGCTAGAGTCTCTGCTCTCTACCTTAGCTGGAAGGCATCCTCAGGGTCACCTGGAGGTCACAGCCAGGACAATGGAGTCAGGGAGTTCCTGCTTCAATACTGGCCCTGGACCACCTTGCTGCATGGCCCAAAACTATAAACTAAGAACAGAAGACTTCTGGCACAGGGCCATTTCAGGGGTTGTGTGGGATCAGGGGTGTAAAGAACCTGGTACGTGTGGATACTCAAGAAACCCCAGGGCCTCCCCGGTGGCGCAGTGGTTGAGCGCCGTGCTGCAAAGCTGTCCACAGCCTCTGCAGCGCTGGTTCCATCCCAGCTGGCCCAGGGAGGGTCCCACATGGCGTGCAAACCTCTCCTGCTGTGCCTGCTGCTCCCCTTAGTAGTGTATTTTGTCAGTCTGCCTGTTCTGCTCCCCCCTCTGGCTCTGGTGAATCCTCTCACCCTCCCATGCTTCTGACTGTACCCCAGTTCTTGTATAAATAAATAATAAATCTTAAAAAAAAAAAAAAAGAAAAGAAACCCCATATCTGTCTGGCTGCTGAAATGCAGCCCAGAGAGGGGAAGTGACTTGCCCAAAGTCTCACAGCAAGTATGACAGAGAGTAGGCAGGTCTTAGCCCTGTGTTCTTTTCATCCTCCTGGCAGCCAGGGCACAGCTTCCTCAGTGTCCAGGTAGAGAGTCTTTGCAGGGGACTCACTGACAGATCTGAGAGGAAGTTTCAAAGAAGGGAGGGAGAAGATCAAGAAAAAACATACCCTAATTTGATGTACACCTAAGTTAATACAAAATAAGCCATCCAGATTTCAAATTCAGTCATTCATTTAACTTCCAAATGCTGGGCATGTTTGAGACACCCCCCAAGTAGTTTGAGACACCCCCCAAGCTGCAGAACCAGCTTCTGGGGTTGGGGGGAGGTTACAAAGAGGTAGGGGTGCTGGTCTGGAATGGAGACTTATTGCTCCAGGGTGACCTTCTGTTGAGAAGCTCTCTGGCATTCCAGACAGGCCCTCCCCTCCCCATTTGACAAATCCCACTTCCCAGCTGAGATCCAAGGGGCCTCCAAGATTAAAAACCTGCTCACCCACTGGTTATGGGACAAATGGCTACTATTACAAGAGGGCTCCAGGGGCCTGGGAACCCAGCAAGGGATGGGTAAGCACCTGCTGACACCATCTTACCCAGGGCCAGGGCCAGGGCCATTCACTGCCCACATAGAGGAGGGGGTAGGGGCCCACCTGAGCTCCCTGCACCTTGGGAGTAATTACCACTCTTTGGCCGCCCAATGCCCAGACCACCCTGTGGATGGGAATCTGGTTCCAGGCCCAATAGGACTTGGCTTGATGCTTAAGGGTTCCCCTTCCCACGACTGGGGCTGGGGCGGGGAGGGGGGACGGCGCTGGGCAGGGGCAGTTTGGACGCAGATTCAGACTTCTAGCAGCCTATGGAAGAAGCAGAGAGACTCAAGTACCTAGAAAGCAGGCTGATGGGCTGGGAAGGTTCTTGAGGTTTAACTCACAACTTTTGCCCAGTCTTCCTTCCCACCCCCATGCCCTCAGAGGCCTCCTGGATATAATTTTAGACTCCTGGCTTCCCTAACTCATACCTTCTGTGATGGCGGGTGTTAACTACTACACTGACCCAGTGAGTACCATCCAAACCCACCTTCCTTTAAAATTTCTTCAGAAAATGTCATCTCCCCAGTTTCTGACTAAAAACTCCTGCAGACCCGTGACTCTTCCACCCACTCTTAGGTAAACAAGAGTCCAAAGTCACTTTCGGTTACAAACCATGTCTCTGTCCAGAGACTGGAATTTCTGGGGTCTGGGTAATATAACTGTAGCAAGACAGGCCTCTTAGAATAAAAATCCTGTAAATGAAGCCATGTATACATTTATATTCTGACACAGTTCTCTTTTACTGCCTCATTCTGCAAACTCTGATGGAGGGTCCATACCTGGTTGGTACAGGGAAAGTTCCAGAGATACAGAACAGTCCCATCTGGATGTCCTGAGACTTGTGCTAAGTCACATCTCACAGTTCCTAGGAGCTCAGTGACAGCTCGGGGGAGGAAACCCATTTCTACATGTTTGGATAACAACAGTGCTTCACAATTGTGTTTCACAATCTAAAGACCACACTACTCATTTTACTCACTACTCATTTTACTGATGGGGAAACAGCCTCAGAGGGGTTAACTATCATGGCTGATAGTGCCCCTGTGGCAATGGGAAAGGTGAGCCCCCAGCAAGGTCTTCTAGCCTTTGGAGCTTGCTCTGCTTCTCCACTAGCCTCTTGCTTGGAGGATCTCATGTGTGGCCTGTGTGGGGAAGAGCGAGGCAGGGAGACGGCACTCAGAGGAAGGGGTGCTGGATAAGTCCCCCCGACAATCTGCAGAAAGCAGCCAGGGCCCAGACCCACTACAGCCAGGGCAGCTGCAAAGCAAGAGGCAGCTTTAACTCCAAACATTTGAGAGACCACATCAGTACCCCGAGTGCTGAGCTATTGCTGAGAGGAGGCGCCTAGGGGGGAAAGGTTAAGATTTGGAATTGTTTGGCGTGAAAACACTATTGGGGGGGTTGCTGAGGGGAACAGCACAATGGCTGCCAGCAGCTGCTGGCTCACAGGCATCCTCTCAGCCACCTGGACATTAGGAGAGACTTATTTCAAGAGTGGAGAGAAGTCCCGGGATGATCCTCATTGGCTCTGGTGGGTCATGTGATCCCTTCAGTCAGTCATGGTGGCCTGGGGATTCCGTGACCTGATTGGCCAGGGCTGGGTCACATGATTGGTCTGGGGCCAATCAAGGTGGGCTCAGTGGCCCCTAAACTACCTGTAATATAGGTAGGAAAGGACTTGGGGGTAAATGGAAAACCAGGAAAGAGGGCCTTGTGCAACACACCAAGAATTTCTACTTTACATGCTGGCAGTTGGATCTAATGGATGCTTTTCCCCAAAAAATAGTTACCCACATGGCTCAGGGAGAGAAATGGGTGGTGGGGAAAGTGGTGTTACCTGTGACTTTTACACATTAGGTGTCGATTCAACATGCATAGTATCTATTGATGTCAATTACTTAGCAGTCTGGCATGACAACTGGAAGAGTAAAACCTGTGTCACCAGTAACTTGAGGTACTTCCTCTTCCTCCCTGTGTCTCAGTGTCCACATCTGCAAAATGGGTCTTATAATAATAGCTCCTCCAAAGTGTGCCACAGACTAAATGAATTTATACACCGAGGGCACCTAACCTAGGGCCAGCCGGAGTGTCTGCTTTTTACCAGGAACTCTTGGACTCCAGGGGCACCTCTGGGTCTGGGCGCATGGACCTGCCGGGGGGTGTGGCCAGGCTGTGGGTGCCCCACTTGCACACTGCCCTCCAGCCTGGCCAAGGGCTGCTGTAACAGGAGGCATTACAAGAGGTCTCCCTTGAACCCCCCAATACCTTTGAGTGGCTGGGCTACCTGCTTTAGTCCCTTTTTGCTATACTCAGCTATGTCTGGTTCCAACGCTCATCTCTGCTCGCGGCTGTGGGCACTTGGACGGTGCTGTTCTCACCGCAAGCCACAGCCCTTCACAAATTACCCTGCGGTGAGGAGCAACCACATTTATAATTGATGAAATCAGGGGGCAACAGCTCATTGCTGAGGTGTTTAGTAAACAAACCCTGGGCCCTTTGGGTGGAGAGCAGGATGCTTGAGAGCAAACCAGGAGACAGTAAAATGAAGGCCCCGGCTCCCCAAGAAAGTGATTGAGTGGCTCCACCTGTCAGCTTTTTCTTTTATTATTAAACATATTCTGGAAATGTTCACTCCTACAGAAAAGTTGCAGGAGCGTTACAACTCCCATATGCCTATCGCCTAAACTCACCCATCCTTAACATTTGCCACATTTGCTTTAGGTTTCTTTTTTGCTATGTGGTATATATCTAATCTAATAATATATACATTCTGAATTGTAGTCTTTTATTTTGCTGAACCATTTGAGAGTAGGTTGCAGAGATCATGACTCTCCCCCCTTAAATATTTCAAGGATATTCTCTTAGAGACCCACAGGGGAATCATCAGTTTCAGGAATTCTAACACCAATACAATGCTGTGATATAATAGAGTTCATTTTCAAATCCTATGATTGTCCAGAACCGTCCTGTAGAGCAACTTATTTTCAGTCCAGCCTGACAAACTTCAATTGTCAGGGAATGAGTCTCCTCCACCAGGGAATGGGTCTCCTCTATCCCCCTGGACCCATCACTGGCCAGAACGCCCCATCCGGTAGGAAGGATGAAGCCATGGCCAGGTCAGAAGACAAAGCTAAGCTTGGGATAACAGATGGGGCCAGATAAAAGCTGGCTAAGCTTGGGGAACCTGGAAGATTCTTTCAGAGGGTACCCAGAGTTGGGAGGTCAGGTGAGCAGGGAGAGAGACACACAGGTGCTCAAAGGTACTGGGGGGCCCAAGGGAGACCTCTTGTAAGGCCTCCTGTTGCAGCAGCCAATCCTGGGTGGGAGCTATGTTGAGGGGAGAGAGGGAAGAGACCCTTTCTGGCACAGGAGCTGGGAGGAGAGAGACAGCCTTGTCATCCACTAGTTTGCATATTCACTTCACAAGCATTTATTCACTTACCACACCCTTGCTGTGTGCAGGAACCACGCTAGGTACTGGAGGTAAAACTGGATACAGCCTACACCCCTTGGTAGTTATGTCCTGTTGAGGGATGGGATCATTTGGATTGTTGCTAATAGTTACTCCTCTCCTTTCTCCCTCCCTCTGCCAGCCACCCATATAGGCCTGTTTTGGGGACAGTGTCCATTCTCACACTGCTGTCATTAGACTTGACCATCACAACAAGCAGGCTTGGCTGCAGCACGTTTAGGAGCTTGTAAGAGCTCCTTAAATGTGCTGTGAGATTTGGCTTGGGTGTCAGGTTCCTGCCATTCTCCATGAGAACAACTTGACCTGGAAGTCACCGGTCCAAGGAGTATGAAGAAATACTTTCAGGCAGAAACACTTTCGAGCCACAGCCTGCAACTGTTCTGCCAACCCCAGACTCACAACTCAGAAAACACAACAGTTGTTTTTCCTCCCTGAGCACCCGGGTGGTTTGTTACGCAGCATGAGTTCAGCAAGAGCTGACTAGGAAGGGCAGAGGCAGAATATAATCCAGTCAACCAGTAACTGTGCGCTGTGTGGGGGTGACAGAACAGGAGGTCAGAGGCTGCGGAGAGGGGAAGACAGTGGCCGTGCTGCTGTAGATAGGGCAGCAGGGAAGACGCGAAGATAAGGGAGCAGGGATCCGAAGGAAGTCGGAGAGTGAGTCATGGGGTTATCTAGGGTAGGATTTCAGGCAGCGGAAACAGTAAGTGCAAAGGTCCCAAGGCAGGAATGCTCTTTGGGCAGGAGCAAACCTGTGTGGCTGGAGCAGAAGGAACCAGGGGGGCAGGCAGAGGGGGTGTTGTAGGATAGGGGTGACAGGAGTTGGCTCAGGGAGGGCGCTGGCCCAGATTCTGTGGCAGGGCTTTTCCAACTAAGGTTCTGCTGGCCCTTTGCTTCCTGAGTGGACACTCCCTACCCATCAAATGGCCCCTCATGCACCACCCTGCCCCTAGCCTCAGGCACACTGTGCACCAGGTCTTGCCTCAGTAGGTATTCACTGAGGCCCACTGTGTGCACAGCACTGCCCAGGGCGTGGGGTGCAGAAGGGTACCCGGCACACCCCTGCCTTCCCTGCGCTCCTCTTTCCTGCCCTCCCTGCAGGCTGGAGGCTCAGGCCTAGGAAGAGATGCCTGTGCCCTTGGCTGCAAAGCTTATTTTGTATCTCCTTGTTATTTTAGGTGAAGATTTTCTTTCCTTAATTGCAAAAGTAATGTGTCCATGGTAGAAAATACAAAAAACACAGAAAAGAAAGAAAGGCAGAGGAAATGACACAATCTGACTGAGAGAATTAAAGGCATCCCTTCAAAAGGAGGTGCCTTGGGCTGTTGGCCTCCACACGCCTTTCTTGCAGAGGGGAGCAACCTGGTTTCCCCAGTGGGCGAGGACATGAGGCCTGCATTAGGGGCCCACAGAAACTTGGGCATGGGCTGTGGAGCAACCGGCAGTGGGAACTTTTCTGGGGGTGGGGAACAGAGGCTAGAATTGAGTTGTTAGTGGAAAGTGAGGGGCCCCACAGAGGAGAGACCCACAGTCCTGCAAGTCCAAAAGAACAGGTTAGGATGGAGGGCTCTCCATTTACTATGTGACCCCCCTCGGCCCCTCACCTGCTTGAGCACCCTGGGTACTGCCACTCTCACTCCCTCACAGTGTCCTGGGGAGCAGCAAAGGCCACAAAACCCTCTATGAACTCACATCCTCTGCAGATGCAAGCGTGGCTGCCCTCTGGGGCACAGCCCGGGGTGCATCCCTCCTCTCAGCCTGAGCCTCTGAGGGGCCAGGACCACCCTTCTGCAGGCTTATCCCCTGTGTGCCCAAGTGTCACACAGCCCAGGGACCTGGGGGTCACAGCCGTGCCATGGGGGCCTCACATGTCTGGGGAGTAGGAGCCTGGAGCTCAGCTCCCTCTGGACAGCATCCAGCACCCCCCCCCCACCCCTATGCATGAAGGAGGAGGGAACAGACAGATGAAATGAAGTTGGGCATCAGTCAGCAGCACCCCAGGCTGATCCACAGGAGCCCCCTCCACTCTGCTCTGCACCACCACAGCACTGCCGCCTCCCCTGCGCTCTTGGGAATCTCCTGGGAGCACCCTGAGGTGCAGGCCATGGAGGGCAGACCCCATGACCCAGTGAGGAACTGACCACCACTGCCCAGCATTGCCACCTGCTCCAGGAGCTCTGACCTCTCCCTGGGGTGCAGGGCGCTACTCCCAGCTCCTCTGGCCCAGTTTCTTACAGGCCTCTCCAGGGTGGCAGCCGCCCAGCAAGGCTATAAATAGCGTCTCTCCTGGGCCCCAGACAGCCAGTTGGCAAACACTGTAATTTGCTGAAAAGTTTGGAATGTGTCTAAAAATGAAGAAGGCAAATGAGACCAGCCTTGAGGGGGTGCAACCAGCATATCCATTTCAGAGAAGGGCTGAGGTGCTCACTTGGTCCTGCCAACCCCGTGACGAGGGCGCTGCCGGCAAGGCTTTGGGAGAGCGAACAAATGTGCATCCAGAAAGTAAATATTATCATTTCCACTGACAGTGGCCACCTCCTGTATTGGCCTCACCCCTGACCTTCCTGTCCGAAGGAGAGGGGCTGCTACTAAGCAGGGGGCCGCCATCGCTTAACCCTTTCTTGTGCTGCGCTTGCTGTTATACACCCAAGAGGACGGGGATGTCACTTTAGGGCTATGAGAGCTGCAAAGAAACCCCCCAAATAATTCATCCACCCCCCCATACCCCAGTTTGCAGATAAGTACGTGGTTTGACATAGGCCAAGCAGGAGGCCCAGGTGAGCCAGCTTTAGGCAGAGACTGAACTCCCAGGGAGGCGGGAAGACTTGGCCACCTGACTCCTGCAAGGGGTCACCTCTCTTGGCGACTGATCTCTGGTCACACTCAGTGCTGGGCATGGAGTTCTGACAAGTTCCTGCACCTTTCTGACGTTCTGGTCTGAAATTCACTGCTCTCTTGGGGGCACAGCCATTGTTCTTCATGGCCTCTGGGTAGGGAGGCTCATCTCCCCCCACCCCCCAGACAAGAGGGGCTGGAATGGAACTTACTTCTCTGTCCACAAGCCAGGCGCAGGCTTTCTCCAACCTCAACCAGAACTCACGACCTCAGAAACCCCCTGGTCTCTGTGCTGTCTCCTAGGGGTTGATTTTTCCCTAAAGGAAGAACCAGAGAATTGAAAATAGTGGTCAGCTGGGAATCAGGAATTCTGAGGTGAAGCTGTAGGACCAGCAATCTTTCTCAGTGATCTGAGCCAGGCGCGTCCCTGGTGGAGTCTTAAAACTGTAGCCACATGTAACCATAGCAGAGCAACAAAAGTCCCACTTCCAGGCCATAATCATGTGCAGTGCCTGCGTCATCCTCTCTGTCCTCACAACACTCTACACACAACATATTCTTATCCCATTTTACAAATGAAGAAACCGAGGCAGAAAGAGTAGGCGACGTGTGCAAGATCACACTGTTGTTTTTTTTTTTTTAAGATTTATCTTTATTTATTTATGCATACAAGAACTAGGGTCTAGGCCAGAGGTATGGGGGAGCGGGGGACAGGGAAGGGGATTAAGAGGATTCGCCAGAGACAGAGTGGGGAGCAGAACAGGCAGACTGACTGAAATACACTGCTGAGGGGAGCAGCAGGTGAGACAGGAGAGGTCTGCTGCGCCATGTGGGTCACCTCCCTGGCTGGGGATAGAACTCATGCCTCAGCGGTTGGCAATAGCTTCATAGCACTGAGACTTTAACCCCTGTGCCACCAGGGAGGCCCAAGACCACACTGTTTTGGGGGAAAGTTTGAAATCCCCTATGCTGGATGTTCTGAGGCTCTTCACGTCCTAATAATTCAGCCCTAATAATTCTGCCTTTTGTGGCCCCAAACACAACGGGAACTAGTAGTTGCTACTAGCTGGTAGCTCCCGGTTCTCATCCGAGAAGCTTTGTTTGACCCAGTGGGCAAAAGCAGGACAGTACACACTGGTGAAGAGGCAGTACATCCAGTAGGAGCCAGGACACTCTGCATCTGCCCACCCGGGAAGGCCATTGCTTGAGGCAGGTCCGCAGGCCAAGAATTATGATTGCAAGGCGACATCTTGTGGCAGATTTCAGAACTGCATTTGAGGAAAAAAAAAAAAACCCCACGGGCAGGGGAATCGTGGGGTAAGGTGCTTCATTTCCAGGGCTAGTGGAGAGGACAATAAAGAACGGGAGGGAAATTTCATATAACTCAATACAATATAACATAATACATTAATCATATCACATCATATAACATACTGTGGACTTGGAAGGTCATTTGAAGTATCTGTAGAGTTTCTAAAACACACAGGTGCAAGGGATGCAGCCTAGCCCTAGAGAACCAAAAACTCATGACAGGGAAGGGGATTCTACGTTCCTTATGCTGGGCAACTCTGCTGCAAGCCAGCTGCCCAGCTATGAGTGCTTTCAAGGGTGCTAGGCGGAAATCCTCAGTTGTAAGATCTCCAACTGGTGTCTTACTTCTGTCTGAGCTACCAGAACTTCTAGGCAGCCAATAAAATTAATTCCACTAGGAATTATTTATAAAAGGAACTTTAACTGCACTTTATATTTGATTAGTGCTTTATTAAGAAATAAAATGGTTGGGGCTCCCTGGTGGCACAGGGTTAACATTTCAGCGCTATTAAGACATCGTCAGCCACTGCGGCATGAGTTCAATCCCGGACCAGGGAGATGACCCACATGGCACAGCAGACCTCTCCTGTCTCGCCTGCTGAACCCCTCAGCAGTGTATTTCAATCTCCCTTTTCTGCTCCCCACTCTGTCTCTGGTGAATCCTCTCACCACCGTACCTCTGGCCTGTACCCCAGTTCTACACAAAAATAAATAAAATATTTTTAAAAAGGAAATAAAATGGCAGCTGGTTATAAAAATGTTAATATGGAAATGGAGCAAGTTATCAATGAAATTTAGTGCAAGGCTTGCATGCACAGAAGTCTTTTTTTCCTCTTCAATGCAGTGGTTCTCTTTTCCTCTTCAATGCAGGGGTGATTTCGTCCCCCAGGGAAGCTTTGGCAATGTCTGAGCACATTTTTTGGTTGTCACAAAAGGGGTACTATTGACATCTAGAGAGTAGAGGCTGGGGATGCTGCTGAAAGTGTGACAGAGCACAGGACTGTCCCCGTGACAGAGAATGGCGCTGGCCCAAGTGCTGGGCTGGCTGAGGCTCAGCGTCCTGCTTCAGTGAACACAAAGGGCTCCCCATCTTCAGGCCTCCCCGGGGCTGGGACTCTGACTACATCCCCCTCCCCATCTGCGCATGGCAAGGGGCAGGTTCTCAGTATACCCCCAAATAACAGGAATGCAGGGAGACACACTTTAAGGAAAATCAGTTGATGTGGACACATTTGGGAACGTCGTGAACATGGTCACGCCTCTGTCTGCATTTCTACATGGCACGACCTCCTAACGCTGCCAAATCTTCTCCTCTTGGGCAGGGTCCAGCCAGACCCAACACCACCTGGGAGACAGGTGGAATGGAGTGGTAAGGAGAATTCCTCTCCAGGAAAAAAACAAATCTCAGCCACTCCAGGCTGCATGACCCAGGGCAAGTCACACAGCTCCTCTGGGCCTTCCACTGTAAACTGGGGCTAACACACCTCCTCACAGGTTGCCATGAGGGTTAAATGGCATCGTGTGCATGAAACGTTTCACCTAGAGTTTGGCCCTGTAAGTGGCTCATTAAATGTTAGGTGTGATTGATGTTATTTTTATTCATGTCTGAACTTGGTTTTATGTGGCTGCTGTGCTGCCAGACACAAGCTGTCACCCACCTTGGACTTGAACATGAGTAACTATGAAGCATAACTGATGACTGGATTCAAATCCAGGCTCAGTTGCTTTCTGATCGGGTGATCTGAGGCAAGTTACTAAACTGCTCTGTGCCTCAGTTTCCCCACCTGTTAAGAAGCTGCACAGCACTATTCTGGTATCCAGCAGGACTCAAGAAATGTCAGCTTGTCCTTCTCTGCTCTAGCTCTGATAATTGTTGATTTTCACCTTCACTTTCCCTATAAGGCCTGTCTCCTAATCCTGACACTGGCTTCAGATTCATTCTTTCAGGCCCACTGGCCCCAAGTGGATGTATTTGTCGCCCCCTGGCTTCCCCAGCCTCCCCAACACTCCTCCTGCCAACTTGGTGAGTCCTGTGCTTTGCAGCTAGTTTTCAAATCACTTGTCATGTACTTCGCCTAATTGATTCTTCCCAATCCTCCTGAAGTATTGTCATCATGATTTCTGTTAAGTCTGAACGTGCGCTGGGGCAGTCAAGTCCAAGCCTCCGCCCCCTGTATGGCTTTCTCCTACCATCTGTAGCCTCTTGTGTCCTCTCTTACCCCCTTGTCAGATTCTCCTCCTGACCTTCCCTTTCTCAGGAAGCTACTCTGGCTCCCCAGTGATCAAGTTCAAGTACACAGGCCTGGTTTCAACAGTCTAGAACACCTTCCCCTCCACCTGTATTTCCTGGTCTTCCCTCTACCTAGCTCATCCTCCCTGCTGCCCTGTTTGTCTTCAAGCTGTTCCCCTGGAGACAAAAGATAATACCGGGAGAATGGAGCTGACCCTCTGCAGGCCCCGGGCAGTGGGTCCCCTCACCACACCTTCCAAAGCCAGCCTGGCCTCACTCCCTCAGCACTTCCTCCTCCTCCAAGAAGCCCCCCTGCCTTTGATATCCACTGCCTGATACCAGAATCCCAGGTCCCGGTTCCTGTTCACCAATAAGAACAGAGCTTTGAGGAGAAGGGAGGTAGTTTTATTTACTTGTCAACAAATGAGGAGACTAGAGTCAGACTAGAGAGTGAAAGACTACTGACCCGCTTCCTAGCAGCGTGTAGGGGTATTTAGCTAGAGTTACAGGGACAAGAAAGTGAGAGTGGGTGAGGGCCAGTCGCTCATTCTTGTAAACTAAGTGTCTGACTTGGCTGACCTCAGTTTGTTTTTGTCACCATCTGGTGGCCAGCCATCCTGATGCTGTCTTTGCAAAATTCTGACCTTCACTTCATTTTGAAGTTTCTTTGTGTAAGGCCCTTTGTCCTCAAAATGCAAGGAAAAGGCCAGATGTTAAACATAAATGAAGGTTTGTTAAACTTAGAAGGGGAGGGAGTGTTCTTTCCAAGGCAGGAGAGACCCTGCTATATGGCAGTCCCTCCCATCAAATCCTGACCAGCACCCCCCCTCCCCACACACACCTGCACCTCCACCTGTCACATGCATGTGAGCTTTGTGTCTCTGAACAAAGGGCCTCAGAGACATCCATATAAAAGTGATCCAATCTAGGGTTAGGAGGCACACCTGGGAGGGCTGAGGGACCAGGAGCTCATACCACTCATCCTCTCAAGGTGGGGGCAGCAATTATGTACCTACACCTTGGAGGTGAGAAAACAGATGGAGAGGTAGTGCTGAGGCCAGCTGAATTTAAAGCCCAATCTTGGCCCTCAGGCCACTGGCTCTCAGCCCTGGGGTAAGATAGAACCACAGGGGACCCTTTAAGCACCCCAAGTCACCGAGTGCACCAGACCCTCTGGGGATGGGACCCTGGCAACTGTATTTTTAAGGTCCCCAGGTGATTCTGGTGTGCAGCCAAGGAGAGAGCAGCCCCAAAGGCCAAGATGGCTTTTGCAAAGTTGCATCCATCGCTGGGCCACCCTGAGCCTCTTCGCTCCTCTGAAGCCTGAAGGGATGATGCTCTAAATGAACACTGCACCCACCGAAGCAGCACTTGGGGGCTCCTTTCACCCTGTCTTTTGGTCACAGCTCCTTTTGCTTACAAACACACTAGATATTTTCCTTATTAATGATGTTCAAGCTTTATTACTGGACACCCCCCCCCAACCCTCCACTACGACATCACCCTAGGCGGCCCCAGTCTCCGCTGTGTTTTGTTTTCTGCTGTATTCCAAGCACTGCGCAGCACACCCAGTGAGTGTGGCGCACAGTGGGCATGCAACACACATCCCCTGAGCAGCTGCGTCACGGTGCCCGGTGCACAGCAGGCCTCCTAGTGACATCGCCAGCCACCCCTGCCACTGCCATGCACGGCCTCCCAGCCCAAATGGTTCACCTCCGCACCCCTCCCAAACCCAGGCCACCCAAAGTCCAGGGGATGTTCCTTTTCACTGGAGATGCACCCCATGTGCCCTGCTTTCCAGGGTGCCATTTCCAGCCAGCTCCCCTGAGCCCCATGGAGCCCAAACACTGGCAGGGAGAGGGACGAAGTTTCAAGATTTCATTTGTAATTCTTTGCAGATGAAATGTCAGAAATATTGGGAAGGCAGAGTCATAAATCTGATCCTAATATAGCAGAGAGCTTATTAATGAAGAATAAATCACCAAGGGAAGCCTCCCCGGAGTGCTTCGCGGGGCCTGTGGGGAGGGCGGCATATTTATGTGCAAGTGGATCAGGTCTTTTACTTTCTCAGATATATGGCCAAGGCACATTTGTCAGGGCAGTAGCCTTAACATCAACCAATTATATTTTTTTCTAGTAAAAATTAATCTATTCTATCAAAATCTCCTAAGCATTTATTGGATTAGGACCACATCCAAAAGTGGAAAATTAAATAGACACACATGGCACCCACCACAGTGGGAGTTGGGGGGGCTGCCCCAGAGGATCCCCCACTGAAAACAGAATGAAGGAGTCAGAGGGACTCCCCTCATTGCTCAGGTGGGGAAACCAAGGCCGGGAGAGGGGCTGTGCCTTACTTTAGTTGACCCAGATCGCCAAGGACCCCAAACCCTTACTCCCAACCCTCCAAGGAAGTCCCCCACCTCGTCCCCAATGGCCCTAATGTGAATGTCACCTTACCTAGCAAAGACACTTTCCAGGGGTGATTAAGGCTATAAACATGGGGGCTTAGCCTGGACGGGTCCAATAGAATCAAAAGGGTCCTCACAAGGAAAGAGGGAGGTGGGAGAGTCAGAGAAGAAGGGGCGCAGCAGAGGCCGGGTGTGCCGGGACAGGTGGCACCTCTAGAACCTGCAAAGGGCACGACAGTAAATTCTCCCCGGATCCCCCAGAAGGAGCCCAGTTTGGCCTGAGCTCCAGGGCCGCAGCTTCTCAGCCACTGCCCTTGTGGTCACTTGTTGGAGCAGAGGAGGACATTATGACAGTGTTAGGAGAAGCTCAGTGACAGGAGGCTGCACCTGGCAGTGTCTGCAGAGAGGGACTCCGGAGCCCTGAGGGTCACCCCAGGTCATCCCTGAGATCATGTGACTCCTCCTGTGCAGAGGCCACAGAGCCATCACCTCCAGGCTGCACGTCCCTCCTCAGGACGCTCACCCTCTGCGTTGCACTGCAAGGAGGTTGTCTCCGCTTTTCTTCATCCCCTGCTCTAAAGCTCTTCTGTAGCCAGAACCACCTCAGTCTTGGGAGAGGAAGCCCCCCACCGCTCCCCAGAGTTTTTACTCCCTCACCTCTCCTATTCCCTCCTATCCAGGACTTTTCTTACCTCTGAGAGGCAACCTCTCCCCGACCCCCAGCCATTTCCCCACAGCCTCTGGTGTTCTCAGCCACCATCCCAGCAACCTCCCCACTCCCACTCCTTACCCCCCACCCCCCAGTCCAGTCTCTGCAGGAGCCCTGAGAGCAGGGCCACCTGGGGGAACAGAGCCATTGGTGGGGAAGAGAGATGGCGGAAAAGAGGCCAGTGGCCTGCCTAGCCTGGCTGTGGGCTTGTGAAAGTGTGTATTCCTGGACACCCCTTACTGCCCCCTTTCCAGAGCAGAATCTCTTAGGGTAGACCCAGGAATCTCTGGGCAGTTATGGGGTAGAAGGGCCTTGAAGTCAGGAACCCTCCCAGTGTGAGCAAGTTCTTCAACTCCTCCAAGCCCCAGTGTCTCTTCCACCAAGTGGGGGGCCCTGGTGCATGCGCCAGGAATTAGAAAGATGAATGTACATTCATAAAGTACAGATGCTGTGGGGGCCCTGCCCATACCCCCTGGGGTACTATCATCTTAGAGTCCAAAGGACCTAACCTCTGACTGCCTGAGGGCCCAGAAGTGCCAGAGAAAGGACTAAATGAGTCATCCGTTCCCATTCGCCCTCAGCAGAGGCCAGCAGGCTCCCCCAGTGACAGAGTGAAGAAGGGTTCCAACTACCCCAGCTCTCTCACCCTTCAGGCAGGATGGCGCTGAGGTGTGGCTCCCCAATTCCCCAGGGTAACAGAGCCAGAAGTCACTGCAGGGCCTTGGGGAGCGCTGTGGCCTGGAACGGCATGTAGCACTGCTGCTGCCCAGGGGCCAGCAGGGTGGTCCTCACATAACTCCACGGAAGTCAGCTCATCCCTTCCCCACTTCCCAATATCTGCTGGCTGGGGAGAGGGCCTAGAGCCCCAAGTCCAGTAACCCCATATCACTGTCTGAAACCACCCGTCTGTACCTTCTCTCGCCCCAGTCTCCCTTCTCGCTTCTCCAACAAAGCAAACAGCCCTTCAAGACACCTCGGCCTCTAACTCTTGAAAGCGCCAGCCAGGCCTCAGCTGCCTGGGCCCTGTTACATGAATTCCAGCCCCCAGGGGCATTGAAGTCACCTCCCAGAGAAATCCCTATGATTTCATCTTCTATTTAATCTTTATTTCGCCTCATACTTTTTAGAACTTCAAATAATTTCTCATTTGTAGTAACTAGGAAGCCATAAATCGCGCCTTTATGTCTGAGGAAAATCAATTGTTATTTGACATTTTACCTTAATATTCCTGACTTCCTTCAACTGTAATAAAGCTTCCATCTGCCTTTTATTTTACAGGCAATTAGTAAGTCACCTTTTAAAAATTTCTCTACATTTTCTATCAAATGAATGCCAGATCGAAAGGGGAGAGCTGTTTTATGGGATTGAACTCGCTGAGTAGAAGGGGTTTATCTGTAGCCTTCCAGGTACCAACACTCATTAATGGCTTTTATTGATTCGGGGGCTTTTTAACCCTTAGCAATAATACAGGTGTCACCTGCCTGCGGCACATGGGAGGGGGCGGGGTGCCGGGAGGGGGTTTCTGAGCTCTGGGCCCAAACTGGAAAAGCAGAGAGATGAGTCCTTTGAAATGTGATCACTCTGGGCCATTCCGCACTCTCAGAGGTAAATCACAGCTCAGATACCCCTTTTTTCCCAGAGAGAAAAAAAAATTTTTTCTCTCAAATTACCCAGGGGAATGTGACATTGCTGCCCTCCCCCCAACAGGATCAAAAGAAAGAGGCTGTTCTTGGGGTCCCAGGACTTCAGTGTGGTTCCAGGGTCTGCTCTGAGCCCCGGGATCTTGGACAGGTCTCCGAAGGAAACTCCGGGGCTCAGTTTCCCAAGCTGCAAAGTGGAGAGAAGACTCTCCCTGCCCCCCACTCCCAGGGCTGTGGGGATCTGCTCACTAGGCCACATTTGAAAGAAATGCTTGGAAGTCCACTTGGGGGGTAGAAACTAGGTCAGGCACTGCCAGGCACCACGGCCACAGCAGGCTTCTCAGATGCCTTCCTGAATTTTCTAGAAATGCAGCCTATTCTGTTCTGCCCCTATGCCACAGGGCTGCTGGGGTGCTGGCCTCTGCCCAGTCTCTAAGACCTTTGGCTGCCTCCCCCTCTCAGCCCCAGCTCCCCTTCTTTGCAGGCCACCATCTGACCCAAAGCCCAGAGCCCTTCTGCTCCACACAGCAGGGCTGGAAGTTAGGGTTGTCAGTAAGACCGTCCCACAGTCCACTATCAACTCCAACAGCCCCCCCGCCCCCCCTTCCCGTCTGCCTTTCCCAGTTCCTCAAACACAAAGCAAACAGCCATTTCTGCTCTTCAGAGCTACCTGTCTCCAAAACTAAATCAGGTCAAAGTGCAGCCACAGCAGGAGCAGGAAATCGGCCATGCTTGGGTGATCAGGAGGACCCCTGGGCAGGAGGTCCTTGGGGTGGGTCAGAACTGGCCAGGGAGACAACAGGGGAAGGACAACCAGGAAGAGGGGGCAGGACTTGAGTCAGGCATTATAAGAAAAGGACACAACACATATCTTATACCCGGATGCACCCTGATTATTTCACATCACCCCACAAACAACTTGGCCAGGTAGCTGTTGGGGCGTGCACTTTAAGTTGAGGAAATTAAGGTTCAGGATCACAAACTTACCTGCCCAAGATGGTCAGACATGTTAGTGGCAGAGTCAGCTTACCTGATGTGAGTCACGGAGGGGCTGGGCTGGGGCAACTGCAGGTCACCTACTCGGTGGCTTCCCTGAACCCTCACAGCCTCGGGCCTGAAGCCTGCCTGGTCCTCAGCGGCACTCCCAGGAAGGACGAGAACCTTTCCCACGGGGGTCCTTCCCACAGAAGCAGCTGGCACTGGCTGGGCCGTGCTTGCACACGGGACAGAGAGGGTGCGGAGACAGATTTACGATGGCTATGGCCTTCGTGACTTAATGGTCAGGAGTTGAGCTATTTCATCTCATCATCCAATTTTGCTTAGAAATGGCTGCAAACCTTCATCCTACGGCGGCTCTCAGTCATGAGAGGGTGACCTGTGCTCCTCCTAAATCAAATTAATACTCAGGGCAGCAGCCCGTGCTTCCTTCCCTCTGCAGCGTCCCCACGCTCTGCCAGCCATGTTCCTTCTCTGCTGGAAAGTCTCTCTGGGGGCAATGCCAGGGATGGGAGGCACAGGGTGGCCCAACCTGGGGCTCTGTCTACTCAGACCCAGCAGACAAACTGTCAAGGAGCTGCAAACTGGCCTGGCCTGCAGCCTCTCTGTAAGGATTAACATGCCCGCGTACCCTTCCCCTCCTCCCCACTCCCTGGGCCTCACCTGCTGTGCCTCAACCTCCAGGACCTCCCTGGGGTGGGACCACCTCCGGAGATGAAGGAATGGCCGCTTCCTCCCCGTGGCCCCTGTCCTTGAATAAGACCCTCCAGAAGGCCTGTGTGCAGGCAGGTGTCACAAGCCCCAGGGTTCCCCTGAACTGTTCTCTCAGGGAAGAACAGGAGCTTTCTGTGGGGGCCTAGGGGTCCTGAGATCCCATGGGTGGGTAACAGATGAAAACATCGAGGAATGTTCCAAGTGAGAGCAGACGAGGGGATCTAGTGGCCAAGCCCTGGGTACAGGCCGCCGGACAGACTCAGTCATGGGATTGGCTGGTGAGACCAGCAAACAGTGTACTTGTTGGCCCCTTTGGCCATCTACTCACCCCTGCAAGGGAGGGGCCTTGCATACCATTCCCTAGTCTGCACCTGAATCTGAGATTCCACTAGGGCCCTCTTACTCCTCTACCCTCCTTCTGCCCTGGGCCCCACCCACACCCTCTTGGCCCTCCATTGAAAAGGCTCCTTTCACTTTTTATCTTAATGGCCCCTTAAAAGGCCAAAGCCAAATCATTAGTCAGTCAGCAGCCCTTCTCTCCAAGCAGGAGGCCGGGTCTTCAAAGCCTCCTCAGGAGGTGAGAGGCATCTCTGACCTACCCTGTGGGGGTCAAGCCCTCCTCTCACTCTCAACCTCCAAAATAGGAGTTAATAAGAATAAAATGAAAATAGGTCAGCTGTCTCCTGAGCTGAGCACCCAAAGGGCCCGCCCCGGGGATGACTGAGTAGCACACCAACTGCCTCTCATCAACGTGTGCTTATCATCACCCTTTGCCAGGCGCCTTCTCAGCCCTCATCTGCTTGAGAGCCAGCACCTGAGAGGGGCTTGTGACTTAGGAGCACCTACTAAGTGCTAAATTACCCTAAGTAACCCTAACCCTGAAAGGTGAACTCTAGTGTTCCCACTTCGCAGGCGGGACTCTGAGAAGCTGGTCAGCTTGCCCAAAGTCTTGCAGCTAGACAGTGGGCAGAGGACGGAGTCCTCACTCGCCTGGGCCCTGGGGTCTCTTCTTGCTGACCTCCGGTGTTTGCGCCCAGACCAGGCACAGCGGACTGTCGTTCTGGACTCGAGCAGCAGAGGGCGATGTGATGCCATCGGCAGCCGCGGGGCTGCCCTGGGAGTCGGCCGTGGCCACCTCTCCAAGGAGACCTTGCCTGGGCCTTTGGCACCCAGCTCCCGGGTCATTAAGACCCGGAGGGAATTCTGGAGCTAAATTCAAACACTGCCTGAACGTTGTTCTTGAATCCAGAAACCCTGGACAGCGGCTGCCTGTCCAGGGCATACTGGGCTGGCTGCAGAAAACGAGAGGTGCCCTTCTCATCGTTGCCTATGCCCCGGGTTCCAGTCAGTCTTGTAAAGGCTGTGCCTGTTTCCCCATCTGTGAAACCTCAGCGTTATTGCACCCGGTCCCGAAGTCCATGAAGGCAGTGGGGGTGTCCTCACCATTGCAGAAAAGCTAAGCAGGAGGACACATTGTAGGGTAAAGAAAATATCAGGCTTTTCTGCCCTTCCGCCATCAGGATAGATGATGGATCCTTGCCTGAATGCATGCCTGATGGCGGGCACCAGGAATAGGGTGTGGGCATAGGTAGATGGGATTCAGCTGAGCTAAGACTGTGCTTTTAAGGGCGGCGTCACTGGGGGACGCCAGCAGCAGCAGCTGCAGCTGAAGGAGAAGCCGAAGCAGAAGCAGAGAACACCAGAGAGCCCAGATAGAGTGAGGATTTGCTGGGGGCCGGGAGGCCTGCCAGCCTCCTGGCCCCCCAGCACCCCTGCCTGCCATATGCCTGGTGAACCCCAAATAAAAAATCTGCAAAACTACTGAGGACTCTGACTCCTCCTTTACCCGGTCTGCATGGGATCGGAAAACCTGCACTGTGCCCAGTTCCTGCCTTTACACACATCTACCCTCTAGAAGGCAGCCAGAATAACCAAGTTTCCAAAGGTTGACCACCCTGCCGACACTAGTGGCCTCCAGTCCAAAATTAAGACGTGTCCACAATGAATGACAAGGGAACAGAAATCAAATGCAAATACAAGCAGCTTCTTCCAGAAATGAGATGGGCGTGGCAGTTTTGGCAGCTGGGCATTGGCGGTGATCCTCAGTTCTCCAAGCCCGGCCAGTCTTTTGTCCCCAGCTTTCTAATCTCTTCCCTAAAGAGAAATTGCCATAGGTCTCCTAAGCCTGAGAGTTCTGTGTTCTCCCCACCATCGAGCAAACAAAACTAATTTCTGGAAGCAGGGCTTTGTTCTGATAGGAGCCAAATGGGGCTGGAGAGTGAGGCACCATGGGTCTGGCCTCCTCCAGGGGAAAGTCAGAGTACTCGGGGACCCCTGTGGCCGTGACTTTTACCAGCCTCCCCTGGTAGAGGGGAGCAATGTCCCCTCCCGGGCAGGACAGATGTTGAGGCCTGGAAGAGGAACTGGAAGGACTCGTTGTGGCCTGGGACCCAAAAGCAGTGGCCTAGTGCCCTCCTTTGGCAGAGAAAAGATGCAAATCCCTTGGTCACCCCAAGTCCTGCTGCCAGACCCTGGGCTGCATGAAATGTCCTGGGCTGCAGAGCCTCCCCTGCAAGCACCCGAGAATCTTGCTGACCCAGGGAAGCAACAGCAGCACGACTATTATCATCTTTCACTTTGACATTCCACCCAAACCTGACCTGAGATGGGAGTAGGCACAGAAGCCAGATAATCAGATGTCGGTCCTCGTGGGGGGTGGGCATGGTGCCAGGCACTAGGTAGTAAAGATGGTAGAGGCTCAGGCCTGAGCTCATTGCAGAATTACTGCAACTCTCCTAATTACAACCAGGTGGTGCTCCAGGGCCCACAGTCTTTCCTAGCCCTAAAATGTTTTAGCCTTAAACCCTTGAACCTTTTTTCTTACTCTTCCTCCTGTGTAGATGATCACTCCTGCAGAGACCCTAAAGCAGGACCCTTGAGCAAGACGTGCAATGCTTTGAAGGTACAAGAACTGGGACATTAACTGTTTGGGGGAGGCTATTGCTGTTGAGTTCGCAACAGGAACCACGTATTCTGCTCTTAAACAGGACTGGGGACCGGCATCCATGTGTGCATGTGCACTTGTGAGACCCGCTAGCCTGTGCCCATTAGAGTTTCACACTCATCTGTGTGCCAGCTCTCTGAGAGTTCAGACTATGCATCCATGATGGGGCTCTGTACTTGGCTTTTGTATGACGTGTGGCCCACGTCCATGCACTCTACGTGGGGACTGGCGGGCCCAGGCAGGAGGCGAGCACATGCGCACATGTTTCTGTGTCCCTGGCGGCCTGGGGCTCAGGCAAGGTCCTCTTGCTCGCTACTTGCTGGATATTTTCACTTGTCTGTGACACAGAGGCCTTCCAGGCTACGGCTCTCCTTGGAGAACGTTGCACCTGCCTTCCTCCGTGGTCAAGCGTGCCTAAGGGAAGATTGTTTATTTCTTCAATTAAAAGAAGAAAAACCTTGGGGGGGGGCTGCACACTCAAAATTACCACATTTTTAAAAACTCCAACATTCATGAAAGCATAAACCTCATGGCGGTGTCTCAGCTGTCCGGGTTACTCCAAGTTAAGATCTCCAGCCCCTCTTCCTGAGCCGGGAGGAGATCTGCTTTTTCTGTGATCAAAGAGGCCCCACGTGTCTCTTTGCTTGTGTGAGTGTGTCCATCTTTCCTTTCCCAGGAGTCTTTCTGCTTGCCCACGGTATTCAGGAACGCCTAGGAAACAGAAAACCCAGATTCCAGCACCCTCTCCTCTGGCTGTGTGACCGTAGATGAAGCCCCTAACCTCTCTGGGCATCAGACTTCTCCATGGTAAAGTGTGGTACCCCATGGTAAAGTGTAGGAAATGCCTTCCTGCTTGGATGCTGTGAGATCTGAGGTCCTTTGAGGAGGAGAACCTAGTACAGTGAGAAGGAGTGGTCACTGTCCCACGTTACAGGAGAAGGTGACGGTCAGCAAGGTCCCCCCTGGACCACAGCTCTTTCCCTAACTAGCCTGCAACAAATGAGGACAGCGAGCAGTGTGGAACGCAGACAGAGGATCACCGCGGAGCTGCCGTCCAGAACATTCCAAACCGCCGGGGGGATTGATGAGAACTTGTCCTACAGCCCTACACAGTAATTATTGGTGTTCATAACGATGCCCGGAGGCATTACATTCCCCTGAAATGCCTTCAGAATCATCAAAGAAAGATTAAACCATGCCTAGTATAATTGCTCTTTGAAATACCTTCTATTTTATTCTCTTGCTTGGAAAATTGATAACCTATGGATTTTCAATTAACTTTAAGTTATGAAGAATATTCAGTTTCCCCAAGTATTCCATCCATTTACTGCTCCCTTTCAGGAGGCATTTATTATCTATCTCAGCTCTCTCCCCCAAGGATGACAGAGTTTGGGGGTGGAAAAATCTTAGATTTGTAATTGGAAGCTCTGGCTCCAGCCCTTCCGAGGACTGTGACTTTGCAAGTCAACTAGTCTCCCCGGCCTCGGTTTTCTCACCTGTAAAAATGGATGAATGTCAGCCCTGCTCCTTCAGGGTCCCTGCCAGAATAAGTAGATTATGGGGTGTTCATAAATGTCATATCTGTGCAAATGAGGAAGGCTCCTGGAAGCACTTTGTAATTGCTGGGTAAGACCGGGGGCTCAGCCAGCAGAATCTATCTTGAGCGAAGAGCTCTGGACTGTGGTTTTCCCAACAGCAGCCTGTGTGGCCTTGGATGAGTCACTAGACTTCCCTGGGCCTCAGCTCCCTTATCTGTAAAATGGGGAGCAGGCTGACTTGGAAGATACCAGAGATTGTAAATTGGCTATTTGAGAACTAAGTTGTACCCAGCAGTGCCTTCAGTCCATTATGGATATTTACAAATTGAGAGGTTACCTATAAAAATCTGGAGTAGTGGCTTGCTTTGAAGAATGGAAAGACCTGGTAAGACAGGCCCATGTTCTTGAAAGGCAAAATTGGCCAGTGCCAAGTGTCAGGCCTCTGTCTCCTTATATCCCAGTGCCTCCCTCCCAGCTGGCTCCCCTGTCTTGTGCTTACTTACTGGTCCCCATGTGGGTTCATGACCCCTCCACTGAGTGATCGCTAAGTCTTTAGGCCTTGACCCATCACAGCTCCACCAGGGATGTTGGCTTTCATCCTCGGGAAAAGAGGATGACCTGGGACCTGACCAAGGTTGCCCTTCCCCCTGGAGGCTAGTGGAGAAGGACACATGCCTTCAGCAACTTGCAGGCTGGCGTAGAGCAGTACCCTGGAGGAGACACCCCCCCACACACACACACCACCACCACCAGCCCTTGCAACCAGAGCCAGTAACTCACAGCTGTGGTTACCCACACGCTGATTTCTGTTTTAAAAAATACTGCTGGATAAACAGTGAGGGAAACCGGAGCTGTTCCCACACCACATAAATCCCCAGTTTGCTGTCCTATCTGGTTAGCTGGTTTCCCCCCAAATAATGGCACTGCTGCTCCCAAGCTCGGGTTGGGGAGGCAGGGCCAGGGAAGTGGGCAGCTGGAGTCTCCCAGGCTGGCTCCTGGCTCGGGTACTGGTGCCTTCTCTCCTTCTCACTTTCAGCACTTCCTGCCAGGGGTACTCACCTTTGTCCTCACTCCACCTGGACACCCTTCCTCCTCCCTTCTGCTTTGTCTCACTCAAAGGGCACTATGGGAGACTTCCTGGGAACCCCCAGGGCTCCCCCACCACTGGAAAGCTCCCTGAAGACACACCTACCTAGAACAACACCTTCCCCTGAATTCTGGAGTGACCCTGGAGTTTCCTTCCAGAGCCTTCTGTCAATGTGTAACTATCCAGGCTCAAAATGTAAGGCCAGAGCCTTCATCCTGAAGATGAGTTTAACCTTTAGATTAGGGTTGCCAGATTTGGGGCGGGGTGGTTGACAGGGGGGTTGGGGGAAGGGTGGAATACCCACTTAAATTTGCATATCAAATAAACAAACAACTTTTTAGCTTAAATATGTTTCAAATATTGCCTGGAGCATACCTAACTGGGTACCCTGGATGTTACCTGGCTGCCCGGCCATAAAACCTCTCTGGTTCTGCTGGGGAAGAGGAGGCAGGGCGCTGGGGTCAGCCTCTCTTGCACCTACACATGGTTAAGAGAGCAGGGCCCACTAGTGACATAGAATGGTCATCAACCAGGGTTCTGGACAGCCTCCTGGCCTGGGGCAGAGAGGCAGGGAGAGCCCACTGTCCTTCTCCCTTCCTGTTATTTGGAATGCCCACATGAGCACTGACTGTGAACAGCTGCTACACCAGATGCCAGAGGCTTCTGTGATGACAGTGATGACAGTGAGGAATGGGACATTGAGGTTGGGATGGCCTGGCACTGCACCTCCAGACACCTTCTCCTGAGGACAATAACAACTTTGTGTGTTTCCTCTTTATTGTTTTGAGTTTTCTCGTCAATACGGCTGCCTTTACTTCTCACTGGAACCAGTCGCTCTGCCCATTCCTGCCAGACCCGCCACCCCAGGCCTTTCAGCATACCTCTAACTCCTCCAGGCACAGACCCCTGGACGGGGCCTGTTTACTGTCACCGATGGAAGGGCTATATCTCTGTACAACGAGCCTCCACCTTTCAGCCG
Source organism: Talpa occidentalis (assembly GCF_014898055.3). Classification (NCBI taxonomy): domain Eukaryota; kingdom Metazoa; phylum Chordata; class Mammalia; order Eulipotyphla; family Talpidae; genus Talpa; species Talpa occidentalis. The sequence goes on along the minus strand of NW_023605083.1, from coordinate 121,330,616 downwards.
AGGCCACCAAAGTGGCCTCCAGGAGCCAGGCTTGAAACGGGGGCCCTCTGTGTGCTCCTGTGTTTTCTGGTCATCTGCCCATAATCCTGGTAGCAGATCAGCAACGGCCAGCACTGAAGTGTTAAAAAATATACATGTGAGAGAAAACTGTCATCTGAAAAAGCATCTGTGAATTTGGTGTTTTCTGGGTTTTAAGGAGAGGTCCTGTCATTAGCTCTCCTGGGTGCAATAGCTTGGCCCCACCTGCCGGTTTCGAGGGAGCACCTGTGACCTTCGGGAGGACTGTATTCTATTGTTTCCTCAACTCAGTCCTGCTATTTGAACCTTACAAAAAGCCCTGAGGTCAGCAGTGACCAAACTTCCTAAGCAAAGGACATGAAACTCCAAATAACCCCAGGCCCCATGGTAAACCTCCCAGCCCAAAATATTCCCAGTTTGTTCTTTCCCTTGAGGTCTTATGCAGCAATTAGTCTTGTCTTGTCTAATTCACATGTTCTACTATGTGAGTGGAAGCTAATGGCTTCGTTTTATCCCTCTTCAGGGTGATGTGGAAATACTACACCGGATATTCTGGAGTTTTCCTGCAGGAAAAATCTCAAGTATTTCCATTATTATCAACACCCAGATATTAAAAACTGTGCACCAGGCCAAGGCAGAGCTATCCTAGATTGCCTTACTCACTCCTCTCAGCAACCGAGTGAAGAAGAAAGAAAAAGTTTATCCCCATTTTACGTATGAGGAAACTGAAACTCAAACGACAAGGGAGTTGCTCTGGGCCATCCACTCACTCATAGTGGAGCTGGGATTTGAACCCACTCTCTCTTCATTCCTGAGGCCATGATCTTGACCCTGTGTTATGTTGCCATAGAAGAAAGCATTGGTTTGGGGTGAGGGGGCTAGGATGAACTGGCTTCCCCTTCATGAAGACGTGACCTGCCTAGTGGTTCAACAGAGTTAAAGAGGTGTAATAATTCCCCACAGGCATCAATCATGCAACTTTTCCAGGAGCCAGTCCATTTATCCTTACCACAGCCCAGCCAGGCAGGAATCATCTTCTCGATTTGACCACTGAGGAAACTGAGGACAGCAAAGGGGTATGACTTGCCCGACACCACAAAGCCGCTGGCAAAAGGCAAGGCCGCACCTGAAGTCTTCTACCTCCCAGGCCAGGTTCTCTTCCAGACACTGTAGGCACAGGTGGGTGTGTGGCTGGGCCGGAAGCAGAGCGGGCATGCCGCTTGCCTCGCACAATGGGGAAATTCCGAAAGTTCTCTGGGATGGTTCAGGTGTGGGGCTGTCAGCGGCCCTCCTCAGCATCCCTCAGGGATCTTCCTCCTGACTCACGCTCTTCCTCTTCCTCCCCCTCCCCCAACAACAACCAGAAACTGGGTCCCCACCCTTCCTGAAACCCTGCTCCCCTTGGCTGTGCAGCCCCGGGACTTTTTTCCACAAACAGCCATTTCCATTCCTGTCTGCCCCTCAGGCCCGTGGGACCTTGACAGGGAAATGCTGACTTTGAGGAGGTTAAAGGTGCTGGTGCCCGGCCTTCATCTAACAAATGGGTTGCCGTGAGGGGAGGAACTGTTGTTGTTTTTTCCTGGCCTCAGAAGAGGGGCCTGTCAGGAAGATGTAGAGGCCTGCAAGCCCCCTGGCCGCGCCCCGCAGGGTGGCTGACAGACTCCAGCAGCTGCGCAGGCGCCCAGCCACCCTGCTTCTCAACGCAGAACACCCCCACCTCACCCCCACCCTGCGGCCCCTCCTGACCTCTCCACCCACCCCACCATGACCCAGGGCCCACCTCTTCTAGGGGCAAAGGGCCAGGCGGCTGGGCCTCGCTGGGATGGGGTCCCTGGGCCAGATGCGGAGGCCAGAGCAGGAATCTGGTTACAGCCTGCTGGGCCAGGCCCCCGGGAAGGTTTTCCTAAGGAAGCTGACAGCCCAGATCTTCCTCCCAGCCTCTTATGGATTCCTTCCAGAGCCCCACAGCCTAGAGCCCCCCGAGGCACCTCGCAAAGCTGTTTCTGTAGAATTTCCTCCGTAGAACCACATTCTCCCTTCAGAATCACAGAGGCTAAAGAGGACTTGCTGTACCAAGAAAGAAGCCGCTTTTATCTATTACCCACTCTGAACTTTGCATAAATAATTTCATTTAAAATTCTCAAATGCCTGTGGGGTGGGCCTTCTGAAACTTTGGGGCCAGGGACCCTTCATTTCCCAGCTGTGTGGCCTTGTACAGGCCACAGTCTCTCTGTGCTTTGGAGGCCTCTTCTGGAAGAGGGGTGATGAGAAAAGTATCTGCTTCAGAGGACATTTGTGGGCAAACTGTGAGAAGAGCTGCAATCAGTGGATGAAGGTCCACCATGATTCTCACCCCAGTTGAGGAAATGGAGGCTCGGAGAGGCATCCCCGGAGCGCAGCCACAAAGTGGCAAGGCCGGGATTTGAACTCAGACTTGTTGAACCCCAAAGTCCATACTCCTCCCTTGTATCCTACTGCTCCAGACTGGAGAGCAGGAGACCTGAGGACAACGCCTGGTTCTGCCATTTTTCAGCTGCATCGTCTTTCAGAACTTCAGTATCCTCATCTGTAAAATTAGAACATAATCTTACTGTGCCACAGAGGAGAGTTGTGGGAGTCAGAGGGAAAGATGCAACAGCCAAGTCCTGGACACAGATGAGAGATGAGTCTGATCTGTTAGTATGAACCCAGCTCCCCTACTGACCTACAACACCCAGGCCACCCGTTCCAGAAGGCAGTGCCCCTACTTCATGAAGACTGTGTGTGTGGCCTCCAGACTGCTGAGCTAACAGGCACCACAGGAACCAGCCAGCAGAGACATTGCTGTTAATCCATGTCCCTGTCAGGCCTGGTCCTGCTGTGGGCCATGGAAACATGCAGTGGGAGAGGACTTCTTGCACTATGTGTTTGGAAGGTCATCCTCCAAGAAATGACGTGATCCCTCCAGAGAGACCAGGAGGGCATGGGGTTGAGTAGACAGACTGGTTGACATGGCACTTGGCTGGCCTCCTGTTCTAGGCACCAGCCAGAAAGACTTAAGGGATTGTTTGCCAGACAACTCCTTTGGGGGAGTTAAGTATCCCCTCGATTCCTATCTCCATGCCCCAGATTCCACGGACACCGTGGCCTCTGGGGGTGGAAAGGAGAAGCAGGTGGGTGCAGGTTAGAGGGGCAGGGAGCAGGTGGGGGAAGCCTGGAGAAACTTCAAGCAACTTCTCTAAGAGTCTTTCCTTTGCCATGGAGAAAAATGACTTGAAACCCCTCTAGAAAAGAGTGTGGCTAATTGGCATGTAAGTTGGAGGTTAAAGAGCGGAAGGAAGAATCTGATTGTTTTTTTAAGTTACTGAGAAAGTGAGAACGTCACTTTGGGCAGAAAGAGATCATTTTTTTCTGGAGTGTGTCTTTCTTTATACTATAGACCATAGTGGACCGCTGAGACTTGCAAAAAAAGATTTCTTTTAATCCACCTTCCTTTTTGCAGGCAGCAGTAGAAGGGCCTTTAAATCAAATGCAATCAGCAAACTTGTCTCTTACACTTATTCACCACTTCACTCCCTGGAATTTGGCATTTGATGGATTCTGGATCTGACTTAAGGCTTTTTCCAAATCCAAGAAGTGGGGAATTTTGTTAACAGTGCAATAAAATAACTTCATAGTGTTACAGGAGGCACATTAAAGAGATTGTGTGTGTGCTGCTCTCGCTCCTTAAAAAAAAAATGCAGACAATGTTTCTTTAAAAGTCTCCATCTGCAAATCCCATTAGATGTGCATATAAGGTTTCTGATGATTAATAGTTGCCTGCTCGGGTTTTGGTTGGAGGGGATCGTGTGTGTGGGTTAACCCCTCCCTCTCCTCTCTCACATTTCACTTCAGAAATTTGTCACTCTCTCCCCACCGCAGGATTTAAAAGTGTGTCTCAGCAGCCCGGTCCAGCCCTCGGCAGGCATTTGCTCCGGGCTCCAGGACCGGATCCTCATCAGCTGGTGCGTCTGGGCTGGGACAGTGAAAATGTTGAATGTCATCGGCGACCAATACACGTACAGGGGACCCCAATAGGCAGGCTTGTTGTCGGGGGGACAGGAAGCCAGGAGTGAAGTCCGACATAGGTGTGCGCACACACATATGTGTAGCCGGCCACATGTGTGTGTACTTTAAGGAGAGACTTTAGTTTTGGTTTTTGTTTTGGTTCCTGGGGTGAATTTTCTCTTGAACATTTTTCCTTCCTATTTTTTTTTTTTTTGCATTTAAAACAATTTGAATATTAAAGGTATAAGAATCAAACCTTTGAAAAGACAGGCGTGCAGCAGACGGCAGATGGATCCTGTGGCCAGCAGCTGCATGCGGAGCCCCCACCCCCCAGCCCCTGTCTGGGGTTGCCTTCGAAACCCCCACTCCGAAGGCAGTGGGACATCAGGGGTACCCCACTACCCGCCAACCCCCTTCTCCTTCCACCAGAAACCAGACTTCCCGGCAACAGCGACGGCAGCATACCCCAACTTCTCGGCCTCCTGCCTGGCGGCCACCCCACACAGCCTACCCCAGGAGGAGCGTGTCTACACTGAGCAGCACCCTGCCTTCCCTCAGCCTCCCGACTGGCACTTTCCTGTCTTGGAGGCCCGGCGCAGGCTCACCCCAGGCCCGGCTGCGGGCTCCAGGGAGATGGGGGCCAGCAGCCCAGGCCTGGTAGACACCACAGGAGGTCCAGGTGAGGACTATGAGGTCCTTGGGAGCACTGTCAACGAGACGGAGAAAAAGTCAACCAGACGGAAAAAGGAGATTTCAGGTAGGTGGCTAAGGAGCAGCTGATCGTTTTCTTTTCTGTGTGACCTTGGGGAGGTTGCTTGCTCTCTCTGAGCCTAACTGACCTGACCATGACTTGAGAATAATACTATCTAACCTACCCAATGCAAGAGACTAGACTGGTTACTTTGGGGGATTCTCCTACTCAGGGGGATTCTCTGGTGATGGGGATTAAGTCTGTGCACTAGCACTCCTGGGTTCCAAAAAGGATATACCAGCAAAAGAATGAAGCAGAATCCACATAGACTTAGGGGACACGTGGATGGAGCCTTTGGGTGCAGGCTGGCAAGGGTTGGAGAGAGGCTTTCCTTAATCCAGCATACCTCTGGGTCCTACGTCTCCCCACCAAGCCCTGGCCAGCTCCAAATGACCCCAGAGAAATAGGGTTCACTCTTAGAGAATCAGTTGAGACAGAGGATCAGAGACCTGGGATCCTGTGGGGTCAAGCTGAGCCAAGACCCTGTAGAGGCAGAGAAGCTAAGACTAGGAGAGGCTAGGGGTAAGAGGATAATGGATCAGTGGGACTTGGGACAGGCTGCCCAGGAGATTTCATCCTGAAGATCTGGGTAAGGTGCAGGCCAAGGGGGCAGTTCAGCCTACATGACCCCCAGCGAAGATCACCCTTTGAGTCCTCATGAGAGGTCGCAGGCCTTGGGGAGAATCAGGGAGGCAGACAGCTGAGAGCTAGCACTGGACCTCAGAATGCAGGTAAAACGCCTGGCTTGGTACTGGAGCCTCAAGGCCAGAAGGGGGAACTGGCCTGCTTGTTGAGACCCCAGCTAATGTCCACCTCCTCCCTGTGGGGATTTGTTTCCTCACCTCCCCACTGGGGCCTCCCCAGCTTCTCCCACTTTTGTTCACCTTTTGTCTGGTTCCCTGTCCCCACCTTGCTCTGAACAATGCATCGCCAGGCCTCCTGCCCCCACTGCTCACTGTGTCCTCTGACAGCCACATCTGTCTTAACCTTAGAGGACTTTCCCTTGGGGCCTGCCACAGGCAGGCAGGAGAGTGCCAACCCTCCAAGCACAATCTTTACACTCTGCTTCACAGAGCGCTCCCCATGGCGGACAGTTTCCCGAGCATCTTCTCTTTACGAAGCACTGGGGATGCAGGCATGAATATGGTAGTCTCCCCTCCCACCCCCAAAGAGCTCAGGCTGAGAGCAAGAAGAGCCCTGGAGGTGCCCAGTGGGTGGATGAGCTGTGACAGAGAGGTTCACGGTGCTGGGGGGGGGATCATGCATTAGCACTTTAGGGGCCCACTAGTTTGTGAGGGAGGCACAGAAAGTCTTGACAGTATTTCAATTCCAGAAGTATGGGAAAGAGACAGAAATTTTGAGGAGAACATATTTAGAACGGGGTCAAAGAGTGATCCACTCATCTCCATTTGTCCTGACTTTTCCAGTTTTAGCACGGAAAGCCCAGTGACCCAGGATACCCTTCAGACCCAGGCAAATCCAGACAGTTAGTCACTTTAGAAATGAACTCAAACACCGGACTTCAGCCCCCCAAATCCCACATCCTCTGGTAGATTTCAAGGACAATCTTCATTTTGAAATATTTCATCTCCATGCCTAAAGCATCTCCTCAAGGCGCTTATAATGGAGGACAATAGCCACAGGCCCTCTGACGGGGCAATAGCCAAAGTTAGCCCACCAGTTGCATCCAGAACTATTAGGAGCACTGGTTGAAGATTTGCAGGGAAGGGGGTGCTTTCTGCTTCTCTTCAAGGAGCTCTCTGACTCAGCCCATCTGAAGAGCTCTCCCTTCCCTGGCACTGCCCCTGCCCACATCTCCATGTCTGCATCTAGTACTGTTCGGGGAGCTGGGAGCCATGGGGCTGGGGAGGCCTGGGCACACCCGAGGACTGGGCTTAAGCAAAATCATCCTGAGTTTCAGCAAGACCCGCACGCACTGTCTTTCCCTTGGTGAGAGCCCACAGCACCGGCTTAGGGAGCAGGCTCACCTGCCAAAAAGCTGATCTCCCCTAAGAGCACGTGGAGGGGCTTCCTGCTGAAGGCGCTGCTCTCAGCATAGGTCAGCAGGGGCTGGGGTCTCCCCACACCCCACCCCTCCCCGCAAGTTGCAGCAGCAATGGCAGCAGTCACCAGACGCAGCAGAGCACAGAGAGCTAACGTTCATTCATTCTCTGTGGTGCTCGGCTCACTCTCTGCTCCGACTGGAAATCTTTATCACCCTGTTGCTTCTTTCTTTGGAATTTAACCAAAGGGAAAGTGATGAGCAAGGCTCACAACCATCTCCAGCCTTTTGGAACTCAGTTCACAAAAGATGAACTCACCAAAACCAACTCATTCCTCTACCCCACCAATCCTGAGTCACTGCTCGGATTCTTTCTCTATGTAACATTTTGATTTTTTTTTCATTGTGGGTTTGATTTCTTTAAAATCGTTTGCATTAAAATATTATTTCTCTTGATTCCTGAGGTTTTGGGGGCCCTTATATTTTGCACTCAATTTGAGTGCTCCAATGCCCAGCCCTGACCCCCCCGCTGAGCCATCTCTGCACAGTAACCAGCATCTGTCAGAAATGGGCTTCCCAGCAAGCAGGCAGATGCAACTTTTGGTTGCATGACTTTGGAAAAGTCCTTCACTTCTTGGAGCCTCTGTTTCTCCAGCTATCAAATGGGACCATAATAATAGCAGCACCTTTCATAAAGAGTTGCAGTGAAGGTTAAATGCAGTGACCCATGAGATTAACACCACTCCTGGCACATGAGTTCAACAAATAGTCACTATTAATGATTCTAGGTCCCTATTTCCTGAAGCAGCCTTTGAACATAGGGTATGACAAATATTCCTACAATTATGGGGACAATGGGCTTAAGAATTTCAAATATACTGTCTCAGAAATTTTGGAGTTAGGGATACAAGATATGGGAAATTCTTGCAGTCATGGTTGTCCATTGTCATCAGTTAGGAGCTTGGAGCTCAGCCATCTGCTGGAGAGGTGGGGGGTGAGTGGTGCTGGCCAAGGCGCCCCCATGTTGGCTGGAGGAGGAGACATTGAAAGTTTATTTCTTCTTCCTCTGCCATCCTCATCTGCAACCCCCCTTACACTCACTGAAAACCGGAACTGATTCGCTCAAGAAAATGATCAATGTAAGGGGGGGGGGGAGCGCCCTGGCCTGCCCCAGCCCTGAGACCTTCTGTTGATTCACAGCACAAAACTGATTTAGAGGATCAGTGTGATGTTATCTCACCCCCAGCCACTCCCAGCCCAGGGCCAGGGGGTGTAAAAGACCCCCGCTGGTGGGGACAGCTGCGAGGCCACTGTTGTTTGCCCCCAACTGTTGTTGCTACCGTGGTTGTCCTTAATTTATGGGAGGGAGGGATTTCGCGGTGATTTCCTGACGGGGTTCAAGGGAAGGTCGCGCGTGATCAGCCTGGCTGGGGTGAAAATGCTGCCTGCCATTGTGCTGGGCTCAGCGCACCTCGCTGGGCTCTCACCTCCTCCGGGCCCTTCCCCACTGGCCTTTGGCCCATCTCCCTGAGCTCCAACACTGAGTGCCTCCCCCCAGTGCCTCCTTTCCTTCCAATTTCCTCCCTGCCCTTCGCCCCCACTCCACAGTACCAAGATCTGATCTTCACCTGCCCCTGCTCAGCTTCTCCAACTCCCAGTTCTGCCTGTGGTTCAAGGCCCCTCCCAAATTGGCCCCTTTTGCCCTTTCCTACCTCATCTCCCTCCACAGGCCACCCCTCCCACCTCCACCTGTGCTCACCTTGCCTTTTCCCTACACACCCTGCATTTTCCTCCCAGTCCCCTCTCCCCCATTTACTTGGGTGTTTGGCTTCTCCTCCCTTCCAACACCCTTCCCCTCCCCACCCCCCACTCTTCTGCCCATTAAAGTCCTACTTATTCTAACATCCAGCTTGAAAGACACTCCCTCCAAGAAGCATTTCAGTGAAAACTGTGGTTAAGACATTTCAGGACAGACAGGCCAGTACTGATTTTATGAATATAGCTAATAACTTCACCAAGGAGCTCTCCTGAGATTTCTTACCTTGGGAGATAGTGCATTTGACATCTCCTTTTTTTTTTTATTGTGCTCAAAACATACCATACAATTTACCATCATCCGTTTTTAAGAGTAGTATAGTAGTGTTTACTGTATACATTTGGTTGTTGTTAACAGGGTCTAGAATTTCTTTTGCAAATCTAAAACTCCATATTCATTAAACAACCCCTTTTTCCTCTCTCCCCGCAGCCTGGCAATCAGAATTCTTTCTGTTTCTACAAGTCTGACTACTTTAGATACTCATATAAGTAAAATTTGCCTTCTCGTGATTATTTCACTTAACATAAAGTTCTCAAGGCTTACCTGAGTTGTAGCATATGACAGAATTTCCTTCTTTTTTAAGGCTGAGTAATATTCCATTGCATTTTACACTATTCATCTGTTGATGGACACTGGGTTGCTTCTGACTCTTGACTGTTATGAATAATTCTGCAGTGAACACAGATGTGCAAATATCTCTTTGAGCTCCTGAGTCAATTCTTTTGAATATACCCAGAAGTGGGATTGCTAGACCATATGGTAATTCTATTTTTAATTTTTTTTTTAAAGATTTATTTATTTATTTATACAAGCACTGGGTACAGTCAGAAGCGCGGGAGGGTGAGAGAATTCACCAGAGCCAGAGCAGGGAGCAGAGCAGGCAGAAGGACCGAAGGACACTGCTGAGGGGAGCAGCGGGTGGCAGAAGAGGTCTGCGCGCCATGTGGGACCCTCCTCCGGTGGCCGGGGAGCAGCCGGGGATTGAACTGGCGCTGCAGAGGCTGCGGGCAGCTTTGCAACCCAGCGCTCAACCGCTGCGCCACCGGGGAGGCCTATTTTTAATTTTTTGAGGACCCTCCATTCTGTTTTCCATGCAGCTATACCATTTAATAATCCCATCAACAGTGCACAAGGGTTTTAAATTCTCCATATCCTCACCAACACTTATCATTTCCTGTTTTTGTGTATGTGTGTTTGTTTTTGATGGTGGCCATCCTCATGGGATGCCTGTGATTTCTCATTGTGGTTTTTATTTGCATTTCCTTAATGATTGGTAATGGTGAGCATCTTTTCAGGTGCTTGCTGGCCATTTGTAGATCTTCTTTGGAGATGTGTCTATTCTAGTCCTTTGACCATTTTAAAATTGGGTTGTTTGATTTTTGTTGTTGATTTGTAGGAGTTCTTTATATATTAGATATAAACCCTTTGTCAAATATATGGTTTGCAAATATTTTCTCCCATTCCATAAGTGGCCTTTTCATTCTTTCATTGTTTCTTTTGCTGAATAGAAGTTTTTTAATTCAATATAGTTCCATTTTTTCCACTTTTGCTTTTATTGCTTGTACTTTTCCTATCATATCTAAGAAATCATTGCCAAATCCAATGTCATGATGTTTCTTCCTCCACCTACCCCCATATTTTCTTCTAGGAGTTTTATAGTGTTAGGAATTATGTTTAGGTCTTTGATGCACTTTGCATTCATTTTTATATAAGGTGTAAAATAGGGTCCAATTACATTCTTTTGCATGTGGAAATAGTTTCCCCAGCACCATTTGTTGAAGACTGTCCTTTTCCCTAACCAAAGTTCACCTTGGTAACTTTGTTGAAGATCATTTGACCATATATGTGAGGGTTTACTTCTGAGCTCTCTGTTCTCATTGGGCTACATGTCTGTGTTTATGTCATTACCTTTCTGTTTGGGTTACTGTCGTTTTGTACTATGTTTTGAAATTGAGACGTGTGGGGCCTCCAGCTTTGTTTTGCTTTTTAAAGATTGTTTTGGCTCTTCAAATTTCCCTGAGATTCCTGATGAATTTTTTCCTATTTTTACAAAAAAAAAAAAAAAAGGCTTTGGGATTTTTATAGGGATTGTGTTGAATCTGTAGATCACTTTGGGTACTTTGTACATTTTAACATAGTCTTTTGACCTGGGAGCACAGGATATCTTTCCACTTATTTGTGTTTTTTAAACTTTTTTGACAATGTTTTATAATTTTTAGTGTATAAGTTTTTTGTCTCCTTATTTAAATATATTCTTTTGTTCTTTTTGATGCTATTGTGTATGCAATTATTTTCTTGATTTCCCTTTCAGATTATTCATTGTTAATGTATGGAAACACAACTAATTTTTGTGTCAACTAACTTCTGTATCCTAAAACTTTGCTAAATGCATTTATCAGCTCTAAGGTGGGGGAGGTTATAGAATCCTTAAAATTTTCCACACACAAGATCATGTCATCTATGAACAGGGATCATTTTACTTCTTTCGTTCCAATTTGGATTCCTTTTATTTATTTTTCTTGCCTGATTGCTCTGACTAGGACTCACAGTATGATGTTGAATAAAAGTGGTGAATGTGGACATTCTTGTCTTGTTCGTGATCTTAGAGGAGAAGTTTTCACTTTCTCACCTTTGAATATGATATTAACTGAGGTTTTTCATATATGGCCTTTATTATGTTGAGGTAATTTCCTTCTAATTCTAGTTTGTTGAGTGTCTAAGAATTCTTTCTTAACCCCGCTCCCCACACACATGGAGAATGCCTTGCTTACATTTTCATTTTAGCATCAAACCACAGTTGGCCTTGCATTCAGTTGTAGATGGATATGACTGCCTTTCTCCCTACATTGAAGTATTTGGAAGGCCAGAATATCTGATTCATCTGTGCAGTCTCCCAATGCCAACTGAGACATCTGCACATGGGAGGAACTCATTCAGTATGTTTTCAGTAGCCTAGCATTCATTCATTCATGCATTCATTCATTTTCTTGTCCTCTCTCTGAAAGTGGCTCCACCTGGCCTGAGGGTGTGCACCATGTGTGAGGCGCTTCTGTAAAATGCAGCAGGATTTTTACATTCTCACAAAAAGTGTGCAGAAAGCCAGACTTCAATTATAAAATCAGTCAAGTTCGGGGTATGTGCTGCAGTCAGAAAGACACATAAAACAGCCACATGCAGGATAGGCTGACTCTGCAGGATCTTGGGGTCCAAGTGCCAGCTGCAACGGGAAGCCTGAGAGCTGCTATGGCTGAGTAACAAGACGGACCTACCATGGCCAGGCAGCTAGGGGGGCTGCTAAAGGGCAGCTGGAGGACTGTTGCACCACCACTGTTCTCCAGCCCAGAGGAAGGAGCACCTTTTTCTCACTTGCAGAGAGGTCCCCTAGGGGGAAGCATCAGCCTTGCCAAGCACTCCCCATGGCCTTGCTCCTCTCCTAGTTGGTGAGCGCTGGCTATGAAAGTGGTCTTCATCTACTTGGGCTGCCATAACAAAATACAATAGACTGAGAGGCTTAAATAACAAATGTTTGTTTTCTCACAGATCTTGAGTTAGACATTAAAGAGGAAGCTCTTTAATGGTCTCTCCTGAGGCTTTTCCCAACAGCCTTTGCGCCATGTGTTCTCACACCTTTCCTTGGGGTGTGCACATCCTGGTGTCTCTCTGGGTCCAAATTGTCTCTCCTTATGAAGTCACCAGTCAGATGGGCCTCATTTTAACTTAATCATCTCTTGAAAGGCCCTGTCCCCTAATACAGTCACATTCTGAAGTACTGGGTGCTAGGGCTTCAACATATGAATTTAGGGGGAACACAATTCAGCTCATGAAAGGGTGCTAAAGGGACAGGGGTGAGGCTCAAGCCATGGCACAAAGGCTCCAGTTAAGAGCCCCTCTGCTGAAGCATCTCCCCGGTGTGGTGTGCAGGGCCTTGGTGTTTTCCTAGTCTGGCTCCTGTTGGCCAGTAGAGATTGTCCACTCAGACAGGGCCTTTGCTTCTGGCCACAAGAAGATCCCTGCATCCTTTTCTTATACCCACAAAAAGAGAAAGAAAAAGTGGAGACCACTTTAGAAATTAATCTCTAAAGGAATGGGCTGTTTGACAGGAAGGAAAGGAGATGGTAACCACATAAATGGACCACCTCAGTGAGTGTCACCTGGGTCACTAGAGTGACACTGAGTACCATGCTGGGTGATGTCATATCCATACCTCCCCCTTGCTGGGCTGCAGCTTATTAATGAGGGAGGAGGAGGGACCAACGTTAGGTACCTTCACTGACGGGGCAGACTTGGTTCAAGACCTAGATCTACAGCTTCCTGGCTCTGTGAACTCAGGGGTCCAAAGCCCCACTGAGTCCTGATCTCCTCTGAGAAACCAGGATAATGAAATGGACTTCATGGGGTTGCAGTGGGACTGGATGGATCAGAGGTGTAAGGCTACAGCCAGCACTTGTACCTGGTAACCTCTCAATCCCTTTTCCCCAAACCTACAAATAAGCACCTTCTCGGTTCTGAGCCCTTGCTGATGTTGGCTGCCTCCCGGTCATCCTGGGCAAAGCTCAGCTAGACAGTGACCTGAACTCAGAGGGAACTTTTTAGCCAACTCTGTCAACTCACTGGTCCAGGGTCACTGAGTGCAGGGTTGGTGCAGTTTTAGGGGCGCACATGGGCTATAGCTCCCCTTTCATACTAATTTCAACCCCAGAGGCCCAAGTGATAAAGAAACCTCAGGGTCCAGAGTGGCCAGCATAGAGGAGAGACAGAAACTCCACGCCCTGTCCCTCTGGGTCTCCTCTGCCTCCTGGTTAGAGGCCCAGCCTCTCCTCTAACAGGCAGGAATCAGGACCCCAAGCAGCACCCCAGACCTTCACCACTGTCTGCATTCAGAGGTATCAGCACAAACCCTGGGCCTGGGCCAGCTCAGGTGCTGCCCAGATACAGTCCAGAAGTTCCCGAGAAAGTCAATTTCCACCAAAGCTGCAGGATTCTGACCAGCTTCAAAGAAGTAAGGGTCCAAAGAGTCCGTGGACCTTAAGAGGGTCAAGAAAGGGGACACCTCGGCCACACCCACCGCCCCGCTGGCCAGGAGGTCAGGAGACCTGCTCCACTCACCTATTTCTCTGGCTTGAATAAACCAGGGTGCCTGGGCTGAGGGAGATGGGACTGATCCCAGAAGCAGAGCAGCCCTTTCTTTCTGAGGAGCAGACCCCCCAGCCAGCCCCTTTCTCCAACACCATCTCTGCTCACTGAATTGGGCTTTCACCCAACCCAGCAAGCTGGCCTCTGGCCAGCATTTACCCCCCAGCCCCGCCCCAGCCTTTATAGTTCATGTTTTCCCCTGTTTTCCTTGAACACCATGGTAGAGGAACCGTGTGAGCAGCGGGGCCTGGAGCCTGAAGCCCACACTTCCTTTGGTGACAGCTGAGGGCAACATCTGGAACTTATAAACACAAACAAAGCCCAGCACTACCCATGCCTCCCCCCAACCCATCTTGCAGGCCTGCTGTGGCTCCCACCCCTCATTTCTGCTGCCTCCCTTCCCTTCCATTTCTTTGCTCCCTCCTTCATGGTGCCCCATCTCATAGCCCAGTCCGCTATCCCTGCCCACCACCCACCCTCACTGCCCCACCTCACCTGGGTTCCTAGCAAACACGACTTCAGCACACAGCATTCCAGAAGAATCTGCTTCTTTCTCAGAAAACAGACCCTGAATTCTCCACCCCATTTCGGGATTCCTCACAGAGGCTGAGAGTCTATCCTGGTATTTTCAGGCACCTATGGGAGAGGGACAGGGACAGGGCCCAGACACTGAGGTGGGACAGTGCCTGGTAAAAGAGACAGGCTAATCCCAGGAAGCCAGGGAAGTCCGAGGGGTGTAAGTACCCAACTGGTCTTGGGCTGGCCTTCTAGGTTTATCTATATTGAGAGCTTTGACTAACCCCTCTGAGGCTGAAACTATCAGCATTAACAAGGATGACAAAAGTTTGCATTGTGATAGCCCAGGAAACCACAGATGCCATCTTTAGAAGGTTTGCCAAGATCTCACTCACTGACATCATGCCCCAAGCTTCCTTCCCTCTCCCTTATCTGGGGAGCTCCCAGAGACAGACCTGGACCCGGACACAGACGCTGTCCCTGGGGTGGGCACAACCTCCATATTTACATACCCACAGCAGTGGACATGGCTGCTGTAGGCCTGGACTGGCCCGGGGGCAAGTCATTTAATCTCTGGGTATTAACTTCCCTGCTGTACCATAGGCTAAAGTATGCCTCACCTAAATCACAGAATAATTAGGAGGATACAATGGGAAGCAGCCCAGTCACAAGAGAGCGGTCTCCTATCAAGGAAATCTGGCTTCTCGTCTCAGCCCAGTTCTGTCACTAACTTGCTGTGTGTCTTTAAGCAAGTCTCTTACCTTCTCTGTAAAATGAAAAGGTGACATTAGATTATCTCTATATCCACTTCAAACTCTACTGTTCTATGATTCTGTCGTATATATGAAAACCCTAAAGAATTTTAACCCTGGAGGAAAGAAATCCATTGCCAACTGCGAAGTGCTACTTAAATACGGGGCGTATGACTTTCTGTCTGGCCTTGGATAGAAATTTATGTAAAATAGCTATGAGAGTAAGGGACTAGGGATATAGGACTCCAAAAAACACGTTCCCCAAGGTCTGTCTGAACCTCCTTGTAGATCTGATAAAGCTGTCTGCTAGCTTTAGAAGGCCTGCCAAACGTGACAGCTATTTACGAAATAATTTACCTTGGAAAGAGCAAAAGCTCACGGTGGAAACCGCAACCACACATACATCCTGTTTGCATTTCTCTGGGCACTGCTGACTGTTCCATGAGGACCCTGTTTGCTCTGAGGGTGGTGTTGGGGCTGGGGCAAGGTGGGATGCTCCCTCCTTAACCACAGAGGCAGCCAATAGAGGGGCCATCCTCTGCAGTCTGGAAACGAAACCCTGCTGCCCCTGAAAGATAAGTGGCGCTTGTGTGATGCTGATCCAGGGGCCCTGTGCCCCACCCTACCCCCACCACACCACACCCCGCCCCCTAGACTAGAGCAATAGTTGCCAACAGTGACCAGAGACAGATCCAGAGATGTAGACAAGCAGTGGAGAAGGAAAGTAGTTAAAAGGCTTAAAAGGCCATGGGCCTCCCTGGTGGCGCAGGGGTTAAAGACAGTGCTACCAAGCTATCGCCAAGCCACTGCAGCATGAGTTCGATCCCCCAGCCAGGGAGAAACCCACATGGCACAGCAGACCTCTTCTGCCTCGTCCGCTGCTCCCTTCAGCAGTGTATTTCAGTAGATCTGCCTGTTCTGCTCCCCATTCTCTCTGGTGAATCCTCTCATCCCCTACAACTCTGGCCTGCACCCCAGTACTTGTATGCATAAATAAATAAATACTTTAAAAAATAAAATAGGGACCTCCTTGATGGTGGTCCACCAAGCGCTGCACCGTGAAGCTGTCTGCAGCCTCTGCAGCGTAGGTTCGATCCCAGCTGGCCAGTGAGAATCCCACATGGCATGGCAGACCTCTCCTGTTTCGCCTACTGCTCCCCTCAGCAGTATGTATTTCAGTCGGTCTGCCTGTTCTGTTCCCTACTCTGTCTCTGGTGAATCCTCTCACCCTCCCATGCATCTGGCCTGTACCCCAGTTCTTGTATAAATAAATCTTTTAAAAAATAAAATAAAAGGCCAGACATTTAAAAGATGGCTCCGAGGCACAGGACCTCAAGGAACATCTTCTCTCCCCTCCACTGTTAATCATCTCCCAAACATCACCTCCAGCAGAACCTCAACTGCTGATTCAAATGGAGTCTATGGTGTGCCAGGCACTGTGCTAGGTGTCCACACCTTCCCCAACTCATTTTTACCTTCTCAGCAGCCTTCTGATCACAGTGAATGTAGCTATTGTTGTTTTGTAAATGAGGAAATGGAAGTTCAAAAACCCAAGAGACTTGCCCAAGGTCAGAGGGCTCTTTCTTGGAGTCAGCTAAGGCCCAGGTTCTCTGGGGATTCTCAGATACTTCTGCAAACAGGGCTCCTCCCCTCCATGGGGATGGGGAATATTGCATGTCAGAGGACTAGAGAAATCCCCTGGCATAGTCCTGATCTTTAGGCTGACAACCTTGGGAGGTCTGGGGAGGGCCTTGAGACAAAGCACATGGCAAGACCTCAGATCTGACTGGTGGGAAGAACTAGACAAGAATATTTGAAACCGGAAGGAGCCTCAAGTTAAAGGCCAAGAGTTCTTAACAGAATGGAGAGTAGGAAGAGAAGAAGAGGCTGTCAGGACTTAGTATTAAGAAAGAACTCTGACAGCAGCTTCTCAGGGAAAAGAAGACACAGCCCATATCACATCCTTCTACACGTGGGGAAACTGAGGCCCAAGAGGGAAGGCTCTCCAACAAAGGTGTGCTCTGCTGGGATCAAACCATCCTGGGATAGTGTTCACACATGAGTGTGCTGACTGAACACCCCCTCCCAGAAGTGGCATGAAAGTGCTTGTAGTTTTCCTTTGCCTTTTTTTTTTAATCTTGATGAAAATACTGCAATTTTATATACCTTGGCAGAAGAAAGAGAACTGTAACTTCCACGTTAGTTTTCATAACTAGCTCCCGATTCTTTGGTCATTTCTAACAGTGATGAAAGCTCTTTCCCCTCTGGGCAGCTGATACAGGACAAGTGTCCTCCCAGGGACAGTATCCCATCCATTAGTGGGGATCGCCCCAACATTCACACTGTGGCTCAGAAACACTCAGTTCCCAGCCCAGGCTTCTCTGTCCTATTTCCTCTTCTTTTGCATCCCATCTTGAGGCCCCAGTGCCTAAGTCAGGACAATACAAGGAGAGGAGAGGTGGATAGGAAGGGTCTGGGTTTGGTTGACCATGGTCAGCTGACCACATAACTGTCTAGACCAGCTCCAGAGGGGTCCTCTCCCTATCTCCCCTCTTCTCTCTAAGAAGAATTATGTGCAGGACTTGGTGGGGGGGGAGTCCAAGGAAGGGGAAATTGTTTTCAGGGGTTCCATAGGGCACCTGTGCACACCTAAGCAGTCTACGGGAGGCGAGAGTGAATGTGAACTTTAGCCCAGGCTGGGGCCTAGGAGCCCCAGGGGCGAAGACAAGCAGAACTGTTATGCTCCAGGTCCAGCCACCAGCCAGCTGGGTGAAGACCCTGACACCAGCCACACTCTAGCCAGGACGATCTGGGCTCCAGTCTCAGTTCTACCACCTAACAGCTGTCTGGCACATTGGCCAAATTCACCCACCACTCTGAGGCTGCTTCTTCCTCTTAGACAGATTTCACAAATATTTAGCAAGTACCTCCTATGTACCAGGTACAGTAGCAAGTGTGAAAAAGCAGTTACATCCCTCGAGAGAGAGTTATTAATCAAACCATCACACACACCCACATCTCAGTGCTAAAGGGGATAATAATACCACTCCTAGGGAGGGGAGGAGGCAGATGAAGCAGAGGCTGCATCTAAGCAGCAGAAACCAACAAATGCTGCTGTTATTATCCCAGCCTCTCAGAAGGCATCTCGTGGAGTTAAAGAATTGAAAGAATAGTTTGTATTTGCCCTCACTTTAAGTTCTAAAAACTTAAGTTTCCCCCCTACTTTAGCTCTGGGAGCCACGTGCTTTATTTACCCCAAATTCTTGATGAGGTTCTGGAGCCCAGAGAGGGTAAACGACCCCCTCGAGGGCTCCAGCCAGGAGATCCAGGACCCAGAAGTCCACGCAAGGCCCTGATTTTGCACCCCCTCGGCTGTTAAACGGAAGGGCTGGGAATCTTGGAGCCCAGGGACTGAAGGGGGTGGGAAATGAGCGTTTTCCGGGCCTCATTCTCAGCAGCGGCTGGGATGTGCTCCGGGAAGGCGGCCCCTCCCTCCCGGGCCCTCCACCGCCAAGGTCGAAGGACTGGGGGGGGCGGGGGGGGGGTACGGCCGAGTCCTTTCTGTGCAGCCCACACTCGGCTTCCGAAGGTCTGGACCTGCCTCGGGCAGCCGGATGAGAACCCGTCCGTTCCTTTGCTCGCCACCCTCATCCCACCTCCCCCCACCTGCAGATGGGCAACCTGGACTGGGCGCTGGACCCCGGGCGACCGTGCTGTGACCCCCAGCACTCGGGCTTTAGGGAGCTCCCTGCGGGTGGGGCCCGGGGAGGCGGCTCCTCCTCCACCTTCTCGGGTTCCCGCCGGTGGCCGGCGGCCGCCAAATCGCTTTTCCATGCGCCCGCCGCCCGCACCCCGGAGCCGCCCCCCGGGTCTTCTCCCTGGGTCCCCTGCGGCTGCGGCGGCGGGCGGGGCGCGGGGCAGAGGCCGTGGACCCTGTAAGGCGAGGGGACTGAATGGAAAACAGGAGAAGGGAGGGCTTGGGACGGGGCGGGCAGGCTGAAGTTCCCTGCTGGGAAGCTGGTGCAAAGGAGTGTGCACACCCCAAACCCGCTCAGCTCCGCTCCGCTCCGCATGGGGCTGCTTCCCTGCCTTCCCCCGCCTCGCCCCACCCGGCCCAGAACTGCACCCCCGGGCTTGGATCGCCCTGAGGCCAGCGCGTCTCCCCCACGGTGCTCACAGCCAGGTGGGGAGGGAGCGCTGGAGCCGGCGGGCAGGTGGGGCGCAGTTTTCCCTAAAGCACCTGACTCTTCACCGAAGCGCAAGGACTAAGACGCGAAAGGCTTTAACTTTCAGAGCCCGGCACAAGTGGGGGCTCCACAGCAAGGTGATTGCCCAGTGTGCTGACCTCTCCTGGGCGCCGCGCCAACCTCTTCCACCACTAGCGTGAGGGGACAGCCGTCCTTGTCCTCCACCCGATTAGTTTATGAGCCCTTCCCTCGCATATTTCATTTGAACTCTGTGAGTCAAACTGCCTGGGTTTGATTCTTGCGTGGCGGGATGAACTGTAAGAACTTGGACAACGCGCTTTACTTCTCTCTGCTTAGTTTTCTGGCTTATAAAATGGGGTTAATACTAGAACTCACCTGGCTGAGTTATTGTGCAGATTATGTGACTAATAAATACACAGACAGGTGTGACGTCCCTGCGGCCCTGTTAGTGTTGTATTGCACCCTGGTGTGTCTAACTCAGGGCCTCCTTCAAAGATGAACTTTCCAGATTTGGCCCCTCTCTGTATGGAGGGGGAAAGAAGCACTTCTTTTACACAGGTTCCAACTCCCCTGGAGATCTGGCTAAAAAGCAGATTCTGATTCAAATCTGGGTGGGGAGGAGGTGAGACCCCAGGATTTGCATTTCTAACAGTTCTCTGGTGATGTCCCATCTCTGAGAAGAGAGAAACAGTTTAGAGGATCTTCTCCCATAAGCTTACAGTCTCTAATGTCACGCTGTGGGGTGGTTGGGTGGGAGAAAATCATTAAATCCCCAAGAACAGCTTCTTGTACTCTGGGAATAAAAAAAAATTGGTGGTGGGGGGTGCAGGCGCTTCCCAATTCTCAGGAGGTTTAAGACCCAGAAGGAATTATAAAGGGACAGCGTGATTCTTTCTCGGCACCCTTTAAGAATAAGAGACCCAGAAAGGCCACCCCGCTGCTGGAGGACTAAAGAAAGGAACTAGGGCTCCTCCTCTTCAGTCTTCCAATTGGGGCCCTCTCTCCCCAGACAACCAAGAGAGCCGAGGGAAGCCAGAGGGCGGCAGCAAGGCCCGCAAGGAAAGGACGGCTTTCACCAAGGAGCAGCTGCGGGAGCTGGAGGCCGAATTTGCTCACCACAACTATCTGACCCGGCTCCGGAGATACGAGATCGCTGTCAACCTGGACCTCTCGGAGCGGCAGGTGCGCCTGGGGCCTCCTCTTCCCACCATTCCCCCTTCCTCTGCTATTTCACCCCTTTTGTCCTCCTCCTTCTCCCCAACCTTCTCCTTTTTCTTCTCCCTCAGGCCACCCCGGTGGCTCCTAACTGCAACTGTGCATGAGAATCATCTGCAGAGCTTTTAATAACACTGAGGCTAGACTCCACCCCTCAGGTTGCTTGCTTTCATCTGGGATAAAGTCCTGACTTCAGGATTTTTCAAAGGACTCCCAGGCAATGATTCTTCCGTGCAGCCAGGGTTAGAACCTCTGATCGGTTATTCCCAAACTTGGGTGTACCTCTGAGTCAGCTAGGCGCTTGTTTAAAACGCAGAATCCAAAATACTCAGCATCAAAAAAGGTAAACTCATGCCACGCCATTCGCAGCAACATGGATGGAGCTGGAAGTGACATCATACTAAGTGAAATGAGTCAAAGGAGAAAGATAAATACCGGATAGTATCACTCACATGTGGAATATAGAGAAACTAAACTAAGAGTCAAGCTTAAAAACTTATAAACAAAGCTCATAAGCTTTGTTAATAAAAATACCCCCAAAAGTACAGAAGCCATCTGAGGAAGTGTGATCCTGTGCCTTTGAATCATACATTATTGGAACCTATGTTACCTCAATAATATATATAATACATTTTTAAAAATAAAATGCCTATTCCAGAGCTCCAGAGAGTGATTCTGCAGCAATCATGGTGGGACTGGGAATCTGCATTTCTAGTAAGTTCTCCAAGGGATTCAAATATGCAGCTGGTTCCTGGACACACTCTGAACAACTTCCTAGCCCTTTGTTTTGGGCCCTTCCTCTGAGCATTCCACCCACACCCATGCAGCCTTCAGCAGATAAAGCACTCAGACCTACTGGGTTTAGAATCAGGAGACTCCACTCAAAACCTGCCATTACCACTTCCTAGCCCTATGACCTCTGGGACCTGACTCCTAACCTCTCTGGGTCTCTATCTACACCCTCTGGGATTAACCTCTGTATCTGTAGCTGCTGGGAGTCTATCTGGGTCGATGTGTGTATGGGGGAGGGGGTCATAACCCACCCTGCAGATAACACTGAAGCTCAAGTGAGAAAATATACAGACCAGAACTAAGCTGAAAGTGCTCTATCAATGTGCCCAGTGAGCCTGTTCCTAAACCCTTGGGGTACAAGAGCTAGAGGAGGGGGTGTGGGCACAGGAGGGGCAGAGCATGTAAAATCTGAGTGACTTAGAACCCCTTCCCAGTCTTTATCAGGAGACACTGGACTGACCTCTCTCATCCAACTGGTGCCTCTTTAGTTTTGTCTCCTGCATTCCTGGAGCTGTGAGGAATGGAAAGGGGCATGCAGAATTTGGAGTTGGGGTCTCCAGAGCTGCACCTGGCTAATTTTTGCATCAATATGGGGACGTGGTTGCACCTGCCTTGAAGTGAGTGGGCTCTTTTGCTTCCTCCGTCAGGTCAAAGTGTGGTTCCAGAACCGGAGGATGAAGTGGAAGCGCGTGAAGGGGGGTCAGCCCATCTCGCCCCGTGGGCAGGACCCCGAGGATGGGGACTCTGCAGCCTCTCCAAGTTCAGAGTGAGACTCTCAGAGAGAAAACAAGCTGAGGACTTCATTCCTTACCTAACTCCTCCACCCCAATCCCACCCTCACCTGCCCTCTACCCCGGGCAGCCCTTTCCACACCCTGCAGTGACTCATGGATCTGGAGTTGCCCACAGTTCCTGGGAGTCTGAAGAGTCCCAGAAAGTTCTGTCCAACATTGCTCTATCTCAGCCATCTCTTGCCTGGGGCCTTTGCTTCCCAACCTTTGTGGGGCACACAGCAGCCTGACCCCCTGAGAATCAGGGGAACAGCTCCACGGATGCTGCTTCTCGGGGGGTCTCTTGGCTGCCATCCACACCTCCTCCTACACTGCCAGGCCCTTCAGACCTGGACATCACCTAGCCTGTTGGGAGAGAAGCTGCAAGACCAGCTAGTGAATCATGAAATCAAGTGTTCTGAAAGAAAGGCGATCTCCTACACAGCTTTCCTTTATGGGCTCTGTCTGAGGCTTTGGTTGCCTCAAGCCCCAGGAAAATCAGTGCAAAGAGGGTTGAGGACCAAAACTCAACAAATCAGAAACCAGTCCCTGTCTCTAAATTTGTTGGCCCTGAAGTGGGCAAATCTGTGAGCACCGGCTGCAAGAAAACAGTAGACAAACAGCTTAGTGTAGGTCTTGCAGACCCCTTGCAGCCCATCGTGGCAGCTTGACCGGGTGGATGAGACTGGACCAGGACAGCACCTGTCCCTCCAGCTAAGTCCAGGGATACAGCTGTGGAGTGGGCCCCAGAGCAATGGAGCAGCTACTCCTTTTAAATCCACATTTTATGGCTTGACAACCTGTCCAGATGTTCATATCGGGGAGTCAAGGGCCCCCCTATGGTAGCTCCCATGTTCTGAGAATGGAGAGGTCATGGAGGGTTGCTGGGTGAGGGCCTAGAAACATGGGAACCAGAAGTGAAAGTTCCTGCAGCTACACCGTCCTGTGCTCTGACTACCAATGGGAAAAAGAAAACCGTTCCTCTGGTTCCACAGATGAATGTGAGCCCCTCCCATGTGTTCCCCAAATGCTGTCTTTAGGGGAGGAAGGACCTGTTGAGTTTCTGTGTGTGGACTGCCCAGATCCTGGTGACACTCCAGGACTGATGGCTTGTGGGGGGGAGGGGGGAGGTGTACAGAAACCTTGGAAAGAGACCCCCTGCCTCCTCCATGCTCTGTCCCCCGATACCAGCTGGTATTGCAGAGGGAGGTCAGCAAGAGTTTGGAGCTCTTGTATATAGATTTAATCATTCATGTGTAAAAAGAACCCCACCTCCCCATCCCAGAAGGACAAATGCTGTAGGAAATGATCGCCAAATGAGATGGCTGGGGAGAGTATGTGTCATTTTTTTCGAAAGCATACTTCATATATTTTCTTAAGATTACATCAAGTTAACTGTGTAAATTCAATTCACTTCCTAAAGAAAGTTCTTGGAGAAATAAAATCAATTAAAAAGCAAAGTTCCTAGGCCCCGCAGAGCTAAGAATCACAGTCCTGTGTTATCCTCTGATGCTCCTGTGATAATCGGCTGGACAACGTCTAGAAGCAACGACATGAGGGAAGAACTCATCTAGACCAAAGTATCCCTCTTGAGGCTCTTCAAAACGTGGAGGTACAAATATAATCAATGCAGGAAAAATGTCTTTTCTCCTTTGCAACCGTATTGTCTTCATTTCCTGTCGTGAAATTTTAGCTTTCCATTTCCTAACCTGTGACTTATCAAAGAGTTGAAGTTCTGTAAACAAGGATGAACTCTACGTAATAAAGAAATCTCAACCATAAACCAATCATCCCTAATCTTTAAATTCAATGTTTGGAGGTTTTTGTTTTTCAAAATAAAACAACCTGGCAACAGTAATAAAAATGACATAAAAGAAAGTGCCCCCAGTTCTATGTCTTTTTAATTAGATAAGACCTCAATACCAAGATGTCAACCCTGGACAAAATATCTAGGAAGGAGAGGCAGCAGGAGAAGAGGCCAGGCCAGGGTTTGGCACCGAGGCAGTCAGGGCCGGTGCAGGCAGTGACAAGAGAGGACATCACCATGAGCAGGTAGAGTAAGGCAGGCCCACCAAAGTCCAGGTGCCAAAGGTAAGGGGGCTCACTGAGGTTCAAGCTCAAAGCCAAGTAAAATGGACACCCTTGGGCACCCTAGTCCGGCTTCTAACTCACCTCCCTGTGGCTTCCGAGGACTTCAATCTCTGATGATTTTTCTTGATGTCCAGAATGTTCCTTCTCTGTCTCCCATGCATATCCCCTTTTCTGGTCCCCAAGATTTCCATACCCCATATCCACTTCATACTCTCCCCAGACAATCCCATCTATCTTGGTTTATTTGATTATGGCAAAACATACATAGTATACAATTTTAATCACCTTGAGTTGCACAGTTTTGGGGCATGAAGCACTTTCACATTGGGTGCCAACCATTGCCCCCATTCATCTCCAAAACTTTTTTACCTTCACTGTCCCCATTAAACAACAATTTCCCCCCTCTCTCCCCTCCATCCCCCTACAAGTATAGTGTTTACTCTGTGTTGGGCACTAAATGTATATGGACTAAGTTCATTCTTTTAATAACCCCAAGAGGTAAGGTTACCTCCTAGGAGGGGACAGCTCCATAGATATACAGAGGAAGATTTAACATGTAAATATGGCCCAACTAATCTTCAACAGCAGATTTACGTCTGGCATCACACAGCAACATTAGCTAATGTCTTAATGGAAAAAAAAAATTCTTTCCAGGTGAGAATTTTAATTTCCCCAATAAATACAGCTAATTCATTAAAGAGAGTCTGGTTGTGAAATTCAGAGTTTACGGACATCCATCAAGTGTTTTCTGGTTTCCCTGGATCAGTCCCGATTTCCCCCCACTCCCCCACCCCACGCTTTCCTCTTCGAGGGGGACGACTGGATGTTTGATTGGCCAGGCTGGGTGAGCGGTAGTTGGGCCCGTTGTTTTTCAACTTGGTAACAGCCCTCAGGTTTCTCTCCAAGACAAAGCTGCAGGAGGGAAAGCAAAGCCCCCTGCTGATGACTCCCCCATGTGAGCCAGTGACTGTGACCAGTGATGGCGGCTTGGTAGGATTCCAGCAACCAAGAATCCCCAGAGAGTAACTTTTCAATAATGGGTTTCTCCTTCCTTGAGAGAGCATCAGGGATGAGCTTGTGTGTGGCTGCCCTTTCTTTGGAGGAGGGTAGAGAGATGGAAGGGAGACAAAGGGAGTAGAAAATCTATTTCCATATGAAAGGGCCCAGCAGGCCCTGGGTTGTGTGTAGCTCTTCTACTCAGAGAAAAGAACATGTGTCAGACAGGGGCACTCTTTCCTGCCTGACCCCCAAAGTGTCACCGTTCCAAAAACCAGGAGAACCCATGGCAGGAAACTCTCTTTCCTTCCATGGAGTGGTAATGTTTTCCATTAAGAGCAACATACTTGGCCTCCCTGGGGGTGCAGGGGTTAAAGACAGCACTATGAAGCAATCACCAGCCACTGCAGCATGAGTTAGATTCCCGTGTGGGCCAGGGAGCAACCCACATGCAGCAGCAGACTTCTCTTGTCTCACCGCTGCTCCTCTCAGCAGCGTATTTCAGTAGATCTGCCTGTTCTGCTCCCCACTCTCTCTGGTGAATCTTCTCACCCTCCCTGCCCCCACACCTCTGGCCTACACCCCAGTTCTTGTATGCATAAATAAATAAATCTTTAACAACAACAACAACAACAAAAGAGCTACATACTGCTTCAGCCAGGCAGGAGGCCTGTGTCAACCAATTCCTTATAATTACCAGTGCAGCGATGGTTCACCAGTGTCCCCTGGCCACCACAGCACTGGCTCTCCCATTTTCCTTCTCTCACCATTTGACCTTCCCAGCCCCTGTGCTGTAAATACCCTGAGTACCTCAAACCCATGCCCTTCTCTATAGCCACCATCCCCCCTGGCCACAATTATCCCTTTATCTTGGTCTTCCCACCTTATGTGTGTTCCTTTAAGGCTGGTACCACAATTTATAGATCTTTTATTTGTTGTTAGCTTATTAGTTTACAGTCTGCTTTCCAAACTGGGAGGAAGAAAAGGGATTGTGTTGATCTGATCATTTTATCCCTAGAAGCTAATGTGACACCTGGTACATAGGAAATGCTCAATATTTATTGCAAGGATGGATGGGTGGGTGGGTGGGGGAATTGTTAAATTTGTAATATCAAAACAGATGAATGGATCAAGAAGATGTGGTATGTATACACAGTGGACTACTACTCAGCAATCAAAAAGATAAAACTCATGTCATTTGCAGCAACATGGACAGAGCAGGAAGGGATTATGCTAAGCAAATTAAAATGAAGGAAAAAGAAATATCAGATGGTTTCACTTGCATGCAGAATGTAGTGAAACCAAACAAAGGTGTCAGGAAAAAGAAAAAAAAATTGCAGACTGAACACAGATTCGAGGCATACAGCTGGGGAGAAGGAGGGAGAGGGGTAAGAACAGGGGAGGGAAGAGCACAGGGGACTGTGGTGATGGATCACGGGTGCTATGATGGTGGGAGAACTATGCGGACAACACTTGAGGGGAGAAACCAATTACTGCCCAAAAAATGTGCAATGATTTAGAAAAATGAATGCTAAAAATTAAAACTTAAAAAAGACATATCAGTGCTATCACCTGGCTTCTAGGCCCACAAGCAGCACGACTGGACACGAGGCCATTAGGGAAGCTCTGGCGAGAGGCCGACTAGACGTCTGGCTTGATGCTGTCAGGTCTTTTGGGTCTACTGGGGCTGGCAGGTCATGCCCTTGGCCCAAAACAGCAGCCCTGGACACCCATCCTATTCTCCTCTGAAACAAATACTGCCCGGAGGGACCGGCTCTAATTCTAGCCACAAGACCAGCGTTCTCTGTTACGTCCCCTACTCCCAGCCCTGACGACTCCATGAGTCTTTTCCCTTTGACCTGCTCTTGGAAAGAAAGAGCTTCCAGGGCCTGACCACTGACAACAGCAAGACACAGAGGCAGGCCCGATAAGGGACATAGGAGCAGTTTCTACACAGCTCTGAGGGTGATACTTGATAGCTTGACAGTGACATCAGGGTCAGGGCTTATACCCAACTGAACAGAAAGAGACATGACCTAACTCGTCTCTCACCGTGGGCCTGGCTGTCAGAGCTTCTCTTTCTTTACTAATTTCCTAACCGGAGCTGTTGGCTCAGGACGCCAGTCTGTCCCCAGAGCTGGGGCCCACGACTGGGCTGAACTCCAGCATTATTGGGAATGGAGCAGGCTCAGCAGGGTCTGAGAGCCCTGGGGAAGGGCGGCTACCCCTGAGTCTGTGTTCCTCCGGCCAGAACCTGCAGCCGCTTTCCCCACCATCCTGCAGGGCTGCTATTCTTTGAGGAAATCCAGTGGGGTGAATTCAGCTTCTCAGAGTGCAGAAGGAAATGTGTTCCAGCCTTCCATCAAGCTGCAGGCTTCCCCAGTGCCTAGAAAGGATGGTTTTATTTGTATTTTAAAAGATAATTTAAAACCAGATTTTCAGGAACATGAATCCTGTCTAAAGCACCCAGCACACCCGGCTGGAGAGCCGCAGACCCATGTCTGTTGTTGTTGTCTGTGGCTACAGTGTGGAAATGGGCAGGGGTTCTGTTCCAGCCCAACACATCAGAAGCAAATCTGGACCCAGTTTCCTAGAAGGGCCTGAAGACAGTCCCCTCCAGGAGCAAGCCGGAGGCCCAAAGCCTGTGTTTCTTCTGGGAGACAGTAAGGTGCCTTTAAAATGCCTTTTATCCTTGACCACTACCCTTCAGTGTTTTCCTCACCTAGCTCCTCCCTGAAAGACTTGAGAAGAAGCTATTCCAGAGCCTCGAGGGCCTGAGAGGACCACTGGGCGGATGGAGGACACAGCACTGAGGCGCCCGAGGCCTATGAGCCTGGGGGACCCCTCAGTCAGAATCATGAGGCGATTTCTGCTCAAGAATTTGTGGTCCTTCTGGGGGCTGCGGCACAGGATGCAGAGCCTTCATCTCCCAAATCCCTTTTGTGCGTCCCCCACGGATCTCTGCAGAGCAGATGCCAGGGGTGGGGAGGAGGACACAATACCCCTCTTTGTTGGGGGGATCTGGGCCAGCAGTCAGGGGAGGAAATTAGACAGCACTCCTGACAGCAGGCTCTGTCTGGGGTGTCTGTGAAATATGGGCCAGAGGGGCTC
The DNA here is from genome assembly GCF_014898055.3 of Talpa occidentalis. Taxonomy (NCBI): domain Eukaryota; kingdom Metazoa; phylum Chordata; class Mammalia; order Eulipotyphla; family Talpidae; genus Talpa; species Talpa occidentalis. The sequence goes on along the minus strand of NW_023605083.1, from coordinate 121,302,420 downwards.
CTTCCCAAGACCAGTTCAGAACTACCGACCACCCCCTCACCCCAACCCACTCCACTTCCACCCCCCTGCTTTGGGTAGAGAGGACACTGCCTGTTTGGAGAGAAATGATATATGACACCCAGCTTCCTTCCCTCCTCTCCTGAGGGGCTAAAGGGAGCTCTGAGGGTTTGGGGGGTTCGTGGTTGCTCCTAGGAGGTGTGGATGTGTGTTCACACTTGTGCATGGGGGGCTGTATATGTGTATTTGTGTATGGACGTGTGCAATGTGTGTGTGCTCACTCATGGCCAGAGGAGAGAGGTCAAAATGGTCCCCACAAACAAACAAACAAAACACTGGCCAAGATGGCCCCCTCCTTAGCACCCTGCCTTTGCCCGGACCAGGACGAGGCCTTTAGGACACAGGCGCGGAGGCCGCTCACTGAGCCCCGCTGTCTGAATTCACCCTCCAAGTAGCCACCTCCCATGAAGGGACTGTTCAAGATAAGCCTGGGGCCGCCTAGCAGAGGCCCCAGGGAGGCTTCCGATGCAGCCACAGCTTCAGAGCCTCCAGTGGCCCCTGAGTCATTTGTCTTCAAGGGAGGAAATGAGAGTATATTCCCACACACCCACTGCCTCTGTGGCCAGCCAGGTCTCCACATCTGGGCCACAGCTGGCTGCTGAGCTGCTCTTCAAGCCTGCTCTCTCTAAATGACAAGAAATCAAAGATCTGTCAGGAAAAGGCCCGTCAACTCCTCAGCCACACGAGAGCCATAGAGACAGGCCTCAGTTTCCCCACCTGTAAAGTAGGGCCAAGAGCAAGGGTCAGTGAATCCAGCCTGACCTGGGGCGGGGAAGGGAATAGATGTGAAGTCACATGCAGGGAGTCTCAGACTCAAGTGAACTGTCAAGGCCAGACCCGTTTCTGAGAGCAGAGGACTTCCCTCCACTTTCCCAGTCTGCCGGGGAGTTAGGTCTTCAGAGCAAGAGTCTTTGTTTCGCCTACACTGCATTCCCGGCCCCCACGGAGGCGGGAGCCTACCCTGGAAAGACTGTCATCCAGGAAGGGCCCAGGTGGCTGAACGACAAGGAGGGTGTTGTGGGATGCGGTGGGAAGAGTCTGGCCTTAGAGGGCAAACCCATCTGGCCTGAATCCTGCTCCTGCTTCCTTGTGTGGGTACAGGGCCAAGTTTTTGAGCCTCAGTTTCCTCATCTGAAATGGGACTCACCTTGGCTCTGAGCTCAGTGTAGGGAAAGCCCAGCTTAGTCAGTGCTGGAGAAGTGATTGTCTTTCTCTTTCCCCAGGAAGAAGTGACATGTGAGATGCCAGATGAGTGAGTCAGGTACAGAGGCAGGTGAGACCCCCACTGGCAATGCAGAGAGAAAGCCAAAGAAAAGGAATGAGACTTTGGGAGAGGGGATAGAAAAGACTTGAGACTCGCAGGCAGTGAGTCACCGGGAGAGGCAGCAGGCTCCCCCCTTATTGGGGGATCCCTGGAAACACAGCACCCTGCAGCAGAGTTGGCAGGATCTTAGAGACCATCTCCTGCAGCTCTGTGGACTTGTGAGGAAACTGAGACCCAAAGAGAAGGGACTAGTCCAGGGTCATACAAGGCGTTCAAGAGGATGCCTGCCCTGTGCTCAGTTCACCTCCCGGGAGGTCTGGATGGGGTCAGGGAAGGGCCTGGCCTGGGGATATAACCCGCTCCTATGAGTCGGCATAGGAGAGGGCCGGCGGGGCTGGGGTAGGGAGGACGGGGCTGGACCTGACACAGCAGCCAAGGCCCAGGCTTTCTGTCCAGGGCCTGATGTCCTCTAGACGGGTCAGCCCTGCCAGCGGAAGCTGGCTGGCCAGCCCAGGAGGTCCCTATCTGTCTAGACTGCTCACTGGCCCATTCCATCAAGAAACTCCACTTGAGGGGGACTGGGGCCGGCAGGTTGGCCTTGGAGGCCCCCGACAGCTCCGGAAGTCTGTGTGCAGAGCCTCTGGAAAACCGAGAGGTGTTGTCTCCGCAGAAAAGCCGTCGGACACGTCCGTGTGACGGTGACACAAGCCAGTCCTCCCTCCATAATCACGCCGCTGCAGCGCCGGCTGGGCAGACAGCTTGCCGCGCATGGGCTTCATTTTCAAATCCCTCTTGGTTTTTTCCCTTATCCCTGCGAATGCCTGAACTCCCAGGCAGAGAAAAGCACTCAAATCTGTCCTTGAGCGTGCTGGTGGTGATATGATGGCCCAGACGGGACCCTCCGAGCTCTGCAGCAGGAACAAACCCCCTGCTGATGTAATTTTAAAGAATAACCTCCCAATTTTCTCCTCTCCCTTTGCTGGATACACCTTATCAAATGACAAGAGAAGCCAATGTTTGGTTAAATGGTTCAGAGGTTAATATTCAACAGATGGGAGAATTTTTTCCCTTACCCCCCTTACTCAGAGATCTGGTCCGCCCCTCTGGCTGGATATGTGAGGCTGGGGGGCTCAGGGGCATTCTTCCCATCATGCACTAGGTGGGAGTCCACCTCCCACCCCCATCGACACTGGCCCTCAGGGTCTTAGGCTGCGTCTAGGGTGCCCTCAGGATCACATGCTGGGGCGGGACCAGCCAGGGCTGGGTGCACTCGGACGAGTGAACTGCAAGGTACCGAGGTGGGACCCAGGGCAGGAATCACACCTCTCTCCCTCTCACCACAGAAAATGAAAGTCCAGTGCGGGTGGAGGCAGGCTGAGGAGAGACATGCCTTCTGCTCTGGTTCTGCCATTGGCCTGTTGGGGGTGCTGGCAAGTCTCAGGTCCTCTCTGAGCCCCAGCACCCCCCTGCAGAATGAAGGAAGGTCCCTATTCTGTGCCAGCCTCACTGAAATGGGAGAATGAAGGGAACACCTGTTGGGAGCCACGTTCTCCCAGAAGCAGACCAGGGAAAGTTTTGAGAGCAAGTGGTTTATCTGGGAGGTGAGGTCAGGAAACAGGAATGAGGAGTTGGGCAGGGAAGAGAAAGGCGAATGAAGCAGTGTTTCCTGTGGCATTATTCACAGCAGCCAGGAGGCAACCAAGCAGCCCGCTGATAGAGGGCTGAGTAAGGAGACATGGTCTAGCACACTCTTCAGCTAAAAGGAAAGATGAGATGCAGCCATTGACAGCAAAATGGAGGCACACAAGTGGGGGGAGCGAAGTAAGCCAAAAAGATGAAGGTAAATATTGGGAGTTTCACATATAGGAGTTATACAAGGAAAAAAAACTGATGAACTTATCAGATAATTATCAGGTGATAATTAATAATTATTATCTGATCATTCAATATCAGACTTTGATAATTGAAGTTTCTGAGGGTAAGAGGGAGGAGAGAGGGCCCTCCCTGGTGGCCAGGGGTTAAAGTCACAGCACTATCAAGCTATCCACAGCCACTGCGGCCTGAGTTCCATCCCCGGCCAGGGGATGACCCACATAGTGCAACAGACCTCTCCTGCCTCGCCCACTGCTCCCCTTAAAAGTGTATTTCAGTGAATCTGCCTGTTGTGCTCCCCACTCTGTCTGATGAATCCCCACACCTCTGGCCTGCACCCCAGCTCTTGTATGCATAAATAAATAAATCTTTAAAAAATGGTTTCCATTTATCTTATACTAAAATGATAATATTCTGGAATACATTGGATTCAATAATATACTTTATTGAATTTTTTAGGGGTATATCACGGCACATTGCCCATTGGAGGCTCAGTCGTGTAGGGATCTCTGGAAGACAAGGACCCCCACTATCCAGCCACAAGTGGTTATGGAGCACTTGAGATGTGACTGGTCTGAGTGGAGATGTGCTGTGTGGAAGACACACCAATTTAAAGATTAGGTATCCCCCCAAATGCCTAATATCACATCAATCATTTGCTTTCTTGTTTACACATTGAGAATAACATTTGTTTGGATATATTGAGTTCAGTAAAATATATTATTAAAATTAATTTCACCTGTTTCATTTTACTTTTTTAATATGGCTACTAAAAAGGTTAGAATTGCAGATGACTTAGTTCTCTTGGTCAGTCAGGAGACAGAGTTATCCCTCCCCTTCCCACTCTCATCCCTGGACTTCAATTCAGAGTTCTAGTCTAAAAATAGTAATGACCTAATAATAACAATGTCAATAGCCATCCAAGCTCCCTCTGGGCCAGGCGCTTTGCCCTTTACGCTTATGGTTACAGCAACACCACCAGGGAGATACAGCCACTGTCCCCATCTGACAGGTGAGTATGCCAAGGCACGGGAGCATGGACATGAAAACACTGCAGACAAGGGGCGTTTGTGGTCAGGAAGACCCCATCTCTACCAGCCTCTCCCTCCCCCCAGAGCCACCAAGGCTCTGGGGTACATTTAAGAGCCCCAGCTTCTAAGAGCATAACATTTGTGCCGTATCACCTTAGTGATGGCCTCAGAGACCTGGCCGTAGACATGGGATCCAATAGGGAATAAAAGGCAGGTGTGAACAGAGAGCAGGTTGTGGGCAATAAAAATGCTCAAAGCAAAGCCAAGTTCTTCCTCCACCAGACTCCCCTGAGCAGGGGCTGATGGGGGCTTCCAGGGGTGGGTGTGTGGGCACAAGGGGATACTTCAGTTGCCATGTCAGGGCCAGTTTGACTCCCACCACATTCCCAAAACAGCATCCAAACACCCAGTGGGACTGTAAGGTGCTGTAGATTCATCCCTGGCCTGGGGGGCGAAGTCTGGAAGAAGCAAGATGAAACTAGGCCAGGGGTCACTGCCTAAAATCCACGGCCAAAACCTACCTGTTCTGTAAGGCTTGTTTTCACAGGTGCTCATTTGCAATCCATTGGGAGCTCAGGAATACTAATCAAGCAAAATAATGCCTTTCTTCTTGTCAGTAGACCTATGTTGCAAAAAAAAATAATGTTTACAATATCTTGAATTTCATTGATAAAATTTTGTGGAAATTTTCTTTCTCTTTTGTTAGATAAGTACATGTAATATACTTGATTTGGGCTCTTGGCCGACTAAGTCCTTTTTGGTCCTTTATAGAAATTGTTTGCTGACCCCTGGCCTAGTAATGGATGATTTTTAATTTCAAGTGACTTCCTGCTTAGAGACCCCGATCTCAAATCTGGAGTGGAAGTCTGTCCCGCTCTCTCTCTGTCACTGTCTTTGTCTCTGTCTCTCTCTCTCTCTCTTACACACACGCACAGGCACATGCACACACACACACACACACACACACACACCTGTGCTAGTGGAACCGGAATGACCTACAGCAGGTTGTAGGAGGTCCCGGAAAAACCAGAAGGATAGCCTGAGCTGGGGCGAGTGGGGGAGTGGGGGAGAAGGTGACAGAGGCCTCAATACCCAGGGCACATGCCCTCGACAGTCAGTGTGGTTCAGAGGGAGTGGGGCTGTGGCTGCGGGAGAGCAGCTAGATTACCTGTTACCTGAATGGGGCCATGTGGGAATAGCCCCATTACTGCCTTCCCAAGCGGGAAGTTAGCCTCCTGAAGGCAGGAACATGTCTTATTCACCTTTCTTCCTAGAGCACACCCTGTCTGGCACACAGTGAGTGTTTAATAAACATCTGATGAATGAATGAGTGGCTGGACTTGGTTGACCTGGGTGAGGAGGTTGCACTCACCTCTAATGGGGGTGCTCCCACAGTCTCTGGCAACTTTTAACAGCCCAAAACTAGGACTTTCAAGATGTTAGAAGGTGGAGGAAAATGTTTTAAGGATTAACATGTTGAGAAAATGCTGCCTAGTAAGCCCCTTTCCTAGAGAGTCTCAATAAACACTACAGATCAGGTTATTAAAGGCCCTGAGAAGTCCTGCACTGCTTGCTATCTGGGTGTGGGAGAATCTGGAGCTGTTTCTCCGATTTCTAACCATTCTGCCCTGGCTGAGCACTCACTGTCTCCCCAGAGGTCCAGAAGCCCCCAGTGCTGCCTCTCCCGAGCTTCAGGCAGTGAAGGCAGCTCCTCAGCTTCCCTATGGCTGGCACGAGGTGCAGGCTGTTGCCTGCTCTGTATCTGCTATCTTTAAAGGGAAGAGAAGAAGGATGCTGCAGTGGGGCCATGTCAGGCAGCAAGAAGCAGAAGGAGAAGGCAGATGAGAAAGCAGGTGACCATAGATGAGGGCTGCCTGGCTTCCCTGACTCACATGGACCAGGGGCAGGGCTGTCTGGCCAAGAGCTTTGCCAGGGCCCAGAAGAGCAAAATTATGAAAATGTGGAGATGATCCTTCCCTCAAGGGGCTTAGTGGTGAGACTTAAGAATATGATTTTCTTCCAAAGTGGCAAGTATACATGACAGAGGTAAGCCCAGGGGCTCCAGGAGAAGGGTTGGTCCAGCCAGTGCTGGGGGGAGGGGGAGCTGGGTGGGGAAACCTGAGCAACATTTTAGAGGCAAGGACAGCACCCTCAGCAGCACGGGGTTACTGAATAGCACATGACAGATACCAGATGACACTGTGACAAGGAGGCAGGGAGAGGACCGGAGGCCTTGAATGCCACATCAGAGCTTGGGATTTATCCTGCAGGTGATACAGAGCCACCGAGGGGTGACATCCTGGTCACTTGGCAGCTGGATGGACGATGGTCCCAAGGCAGACAGCGCTGGAGTCTCAGAGACCACGTAGGCAGCTGTTGCAAAATCCAGTAAGAAATGAGGCGGCCTGGACTCGGGCTGCAAGAGGGCCCGTGATGGATCATTCAGACAGTCAAAGAGGTGAAATCAGTGGCATGTGGGCCAGGAGTAGGGAAGGGGAGTTGGCCCCGTGGAAGTCGCCCGGGTTCCAGCTCTGGTCAACTACGGGGGGAGGAGAGGGATTATCCCTTCCAGTTTCCCCCACTGCCCAAAGCCCTGATGATGCCTGCCCCCCAAACCAAGAAAAGATTGCCCCCCTCCCTGCCACACCTTCCCTCCTCCAGCTATTTGCCTGGAGTCCCCTGGGAAGAGAGTGAGGAGGAGATGAAATCATGGAACAAAGGGGATTAGAGCCGCATTTCTTCCCTTCTCTACAATGGAAAACTCTAAATTTGTTGGGAGAGGGGAGCCTTTAGGGGGGCAGGAGAGTCTGATGAGGTTATGGTTTTGAAATAGGAGCTGCAGGGAAAGCCAATCTGACAGGAGACAAGGTTCTCATTTTTCTTTCTTCTAATAGAAGCTCTTCGTGGTTGTCTCTGATTTAGAGCCTTCTCTGCCATGGTGGGTCTCTCTGACTATACCCTCGGTCTGCATGTGCCCCCTTCCACCTGACGGACACTCAGCCTCCTAAGAGAGACAGCACCAGGACAGCACCACCTCCTAAGAGAGAAGAGGTTCCTTATGGCGAGAAGGGCCTCCAGGGGTAGGAAGAGCCAGATGTGGGGCTGGAGGATTTGATGTCAGGTCCAAGTTCTGCCACTTCCCAGCTATGCAGACTTGGCCAAGTGTCTTAACCCCCTGAGCCTCGGAGTCCTCATCAGGAAGCGAAACTGATCAGATGGGGTTCGTAGGAGTACTGTGATGACTAAACAAGACAGTGTTGGCTGGGGGAGAAAAGGGGCTCTGGAGGTCAGGTCCACCCCCACCAAGGGGGCAAGAGTACAGATGGAAGCTAGGCTGCATGTGTCTAAATACTTAAGAGCTAGATCTCAAGTTAAACTCTTACATGAAATGTGTTTTATCCTGCAACCTTGAAAAATATTCTATCATAACAATGTGGATAGCCAGGTTTGAATGCAGAATTCCTGAACTCCTTGGAGTTCAACACGATGAGCTTGGAGTTGCTACACCATGCGGAACACATGGCATGGGGGAAATCAGCCTCAGGTCTGCACCCGAAGCCCATTCTGTCCTTTCTCTTCCCAGCGCCAGCTCCATCCTGCACAGAAGGACAAGCGTCATGCAGATGCATGAGGACAACCCAACCCTAGTGTCTAATCTTTCACACACGCACGCGTGCACGCACACACACACATACACACATCAGGAACAGCAGTCAGCCTAGAGGTGCTAACAGTGGGGGCATTTGGAGAGGATGAATTCTTGGAAGAAATCCACGCAGATCTTAGAAGAACACTCAGGCCATGGGAATAGGAAATTCCCAGGTCCCAGATATACCCAGCATGGTGTAGAAGGGGGGCACTTGCTCTAGGGGCACACATTCCTTTGCCCTCTGAACACTCCTTGCCCCATGGAGAGGGGTGTGGTTGGAGGAAGCCAAGCACTCTGATCACGGCCCCTTTTGCTTGATCAATGGCCCTAAGCTCTAAAGTGATAATCAGCAGGATTATTATTCCCTCTTCAAGGATTTACCATGTCTTTCCTTACTCTGGCTCTCTCTGATTCTCTGCTTCTCTCTTTGCCGTTTCCTTGGGAAGAATTTGGGGATAATTTACATGCCAGCCAGTCAGAGAAGTGGGAAAGTAGATGCCTTTGGGGACAGATGAACCAGGATGCCAGGAACTCTTGGGTAAAGTCCAAGTCCTTTTCAGGCCTCAGTGCTGCTAAGCTGCTCCCTTCCCACATCTCTGAAAGACTTAGAGGCTTATAATTTATTGTCTGAAAACAAAGAAACCTTAGAGCCTTAGACAAGAGCATGGCCAAAACCTACAGGAAAAAAAATGCTCTGAGCACTCAGCAAGCACAGTGAAAAATGTAGTGCTGGACAAGGACACTTGGAGAGAGATGATGATCCCTACGTGGATGGGAGATCCAGGCCTAAGGCCAAGGCCAAAGTTGTCCTGTCCCATGGCCCCATACTGGGTGCCACTGCATACCCAGCCCCTGGTGAGCTTGGAGTAGAGAGGTGGAGCCTCAGGGAGCAATGCAGAGACTGGTGTCTAGCCAAGAACCAGGTGCCTGGGCTTGGTTGAGGGGGAAGAGTATTCTTGGTAAGAACATAGACTCTGGGCCTCCCTGGTGGCACAGGGGTTAAGCACAGCACTGTGAAGCTATCCGCAGCCTCTGAAGCACGAGTTCAATCCCCAGGCCAGCCAAGGAGCTACCCACATAGCACAGCAGACCTCTTCTGACTCTCAATAAATAAATCTAAAATAAAAGATTTATTTATTTATGCATACAAGAACTGGCGTACAGGCCAGAGGTGTGTGGGAGTGAGAGGATTCACTAGAGACAAAGTGGGGAACAGAACAGGCAGATCCACTGAAATACACTACTGAGGGGAGCAGCGGGCAAGACAGGAGAGGTCTGCTGCACCATGTGGGATGCTCCAGGCTGGCCAGGGATCAAACTCGTGCTGCAGTGGCCATGGACAGCTTCATAGGTTGCGCTTAACCCCTTGCGCCACCAGGGAGGCCCTGCATAAATAAATAAATCTTTTAAAAAGAAAAAGAACATAGACTCTGAGACCCCAGACCTGTGATTGCTCTATAATCTCAGCCACTAACTCTTTGAGTTTAGGCAAAGTCCGTTCCCTCTCTGAATCTCAATTTTCACATCTGTAAAATGGGGGTAATGGTGTTTTCCTCACAGAGTGATGGTGAAGATTTAAAGTGCAAGATAAGCCTAGCATTAGGCCTGGAATGGAGAAAAGGACCAATCGGTGTTAGCTATGGGATTGTTACGATGCTTGTGGGGCCTGGAAAGTGTCCGTCTAATATTAATTGAACTTATATGAACTTCAGCAGACACGTCCTCTCCATTTCTCCATTTGAAGAATTTCTTTTATTCTCTAGAAACAACTCACTGTCAATGCCAGAGCTCCCCTGACACAAATAACAGCTAACACTCACAGAGAGCTCAGCTGGGGCTGGGGGCTGCCCAGAGCACTTCGCATGGATGACATCATTTCAGCCTCACAGTTCCCTCAAGGGTTCTTCTGTTATTCTCTTTTTTGGCAGATGAGGAACCCAGGACATTAGAGGGCTTGTCCCACAGCGAGCCCCAGGCAGGCCAACTCCACAGTCCATCCCCAGATGTCTTATCTACCATCTGTCTAAGTCCAGATCTGGCCCTGCTGGAGGCCAACTGAAGCCGCCCATCAATGCAGCCAGCTCACTGGTTTGGCTGATTTTCCCCATGCCCAACTCATTATGGGGCCAAATTAGTCATTTTGGCCCCTATGTCAATGATTCTGCCTCAACGTGTTTAGACTTTCTGACAGTGACACATCCCTCTTGGCTCTGGGTTTAAAAATATCAGTGGTAGGAAATACTGATTTTGAATGAAAATGGGAAAGTGGCCACTCCTGAGATCACTTACATCTTAACAGGGGATATTGACCCTCCTTGTCTCTCGGGGCACTCACCATCATGGAACAGGAGCTGCTACCCCTTTTCACAGATGAGGAAGTCCAGCTGGGAGCGGAGGAATATAGTCCGTGACCTGAGATCTCATAGCTGGCGATGGGGGCAGAGGCAAGATTTGAACCTGGGTCCTCCGTGATGCCAAGCTGCTGTGGCCTGCAACCTGGACCATCCCGCTGGTGACACCCTCCGAGGCCCTGGGATCCCTGGCCAATTGTGGCATCACCCTGAAAGGTGGGAACGTCTGCAGGCCATTTGGCCAGGCCGCTCCCATTTGCTCTGCCTTTTGGCAGGGAGCTGCAAGGATACATTAAGCGTTCTTTTCCGAGATGTTTGTGGGCAGGAGAAGCCTGGAAATTGCAAGGAATGGAGGCACCTGGCTCCCTGGGGACAATCCCCTCACCTTGTTTATTTGTAAAATGGGAACACAGACACAACTGGTGTATGTTTTACATTAAACCAAATAGGAGCTTGTGGCATTTCTGTCTGCACTTGAGACATGTTTATACTTCTGGGTCCATTATGAATCTGTTTAATATCCTCTGAATTCTCTGAGTCCTTCCATCCCTGCAGCCAGGAAGTGGATAATGTGCACATAGGGAAGAAATTTCCAGGCGTTTAGATCTTTAGGTAAAAGAGGACTTTTTTTTTTTTTTTTTTTTTTGTTAAGGGAGAAAAAGCCTGCTGCAGAAAAATTAAATTCTTCCTGTTCAAAATGGTTTTTCCATTGATCCTTTCCTTGTTGGAAATTGCTTAGGTGCTAGAGAGTCCAAGGAAGCCACCAGCTACAATAGCCTCCAGCCCTCTCCATTGAGAGAGAGCGGGGGTTCCTCTGGCCTAAGAGCCTAGAATGGAAACATAGAGGTGAGTGACCCTCCAGGGCTGAAAAAGACTTCTGGACTCTGTGGCAGGAGCTCTAGTTTGCCTAAGGGCTGCCTGGGGGTGCCTGGGAAGCCTACTTCAGACTAATCCTGCCGGATTGGGAACAGGCTTCCCACAGGACTGTTGGCAGGAGCAGCTCCCTGATTGCTGGCAGAACAGAGAGGTATTATTTTAGGGAGAAAAATGAGATTCCTGTTATTGCTTTATTCCTCCTGCAGAAATGTTGGTGTGTCCCAGCCAAGGCCAGGATGAGAGATGATTGTGCCAACAGAAGGGTGAGCTCATCACATGAGGTGATCTGAGGTGTTTCCAGCAAGGCACAATATGGAAAAAGAGCTCCCTCCTTGGAATCCCAGATCCCTTGTCAAAGCAGAACTCTTTGACCCTCCCATTACCCCCATCAGTTGCTCTGTCTGTCACCTTCCTTCTCTATCATCTTACTCTGCTGTTATCTGAACCCAGGCCCAGCTGATCCTTCTATCTCCTTGCCTCTCCAACCAAACACTCCCCCTCAACCCGCTTGAGCGTCTGCTTGTGTCTTTGTTTGGCAGTGGCACAAAGGGAAGAGCCCAGGCTTTGGTTCAAATCCCAGGCTCACCACTTCCTATGTGGCCTTGGACAAGGGCTTTTACCTCTCTGGGACTCTCATTAGTTACCACCTGGATGAGAAAGCAAATGGGAAAATACCTAATCACAGTAGATGCTCATTCAGAGTTTCATTCCTCTCTTCCTTCCATAGAAGTAAAGGATATTGATATTGCACAAGTATGGAATTGTAAGACTTGAGATCTATAAATGCCAATTTCCTGAAGGACTCTGGGAAACATGGAGTCACAGGTGATTTGTTGAACTCATCACCAAAGTCTTGAAGTGGCTGAGGGTTAACACCGTTTCTCTGAACTGAACCCAGAATTAAGAAGAGGGGTTCCAGAGGTTAAGAAGGAGCCATTCTGGCCTTGGCCAAGAAAGAGATAGTTGGCCAGGAGCCTAGGCCACAGAGAGCAGGAAATAAGATGGTGTTCATTGAACAGAAGCAGCCGAAGAATTGGGGAGCAAGAAAGAAATCCCATAAAGTGACCACAAAGTTGTGCCAGTTGGAAATTCTGAAAGGTGAGAGTGAAAATGTGCTGGACCTACAGAGGGAGTCACCTGCAGTGGGACACGAAACTCTAACTGGCACGGTGGATGCCTCAGGCAAAGACTGCAACACCCCTCAGGCCAACTCTAATTTTCCATCTGTGAATCATGACGGGGGTGTTATTAACAATGAGCTTCTGGAAGTTGTCTATGGAGGAGCCAAGTGCCTGTATGCCTAGTCTCTTCAGGACCATGTGTAATCAGTATGTAAATTTTGCAACCTAATAAATGTTATCACTTTCTGGAATTGAATTATCATTTTAAATTTCACATCTTCCGGGCCTCCCCTGGTGGTGCAGGGTTGAGAGCTGGGCTGCGAGGCTGCCCACAGCTTCCGCAGCACCAGTTCATTCCCCGGCTGCCGGCGAGGGTCCCACAAAAAAAAAAAAAAATCACATCTTCCAATTTTCCAGCCCCATGGGTAAATATGCAACCAGCCCACCCTGGTGGTAGCTGTGGTGGAGGGAGGTATCTCTGTCACAGAAACCCACTTGATTTCCTTTCTTCTTTCAGTCCTCTTTGTAGTTTTCATGAATGTGCAAAAAAATCTATCCTGTCTCAGTTTTGCTAAGGAAAATTAAGAAAAGGACATTTGATATCAAGTAAAACATAAGGTATAGGGGCCTCCCTATGGCACAAGGGGTTAAGTCTTGGCACTATCAAGCTATTGCCAGACACTGCAACATGAGTTCCATTGCTGACCAGGGAGCTAACCACATGGTGTAGCAGACCTCTCCTGTCTCGCCCGCTGCTCCCCTCAGCAGTGTATTTCAGTAGATCTGCCTGTTCTGCTTCCCACTCTGTCTCTGGTGGGTCCTCTCATCCCCCGCACCTCTGGCCTATACCCCAGTTCTAGTGCACATAAATAAATAAAAATAAATCTTTTAAAAAAAAAAAAAAAAAAAAAGACATAAGGTGTAGGCTGAGATACTGGAACAAACAAAAATAAAGCACAGGAGGATTTTCTCTCAAGCTGTGGACTGGGGTAGTCAGGCAGAATCCAAGAACTTGCCCCCAAATTCCACCCATTGTGTTTCTTTGCCCTTCCCTTGGGTGTTATCCCCCTGGGAGTCCATGCTCCAGCCCAAGGCAAGGAGAGGAGGGAGGACACACAGCCTCCTTACACAACTGCCGTCAGAAGGTGCCTGTAGCCTTTCTGCTTCATTCCATTGGCCACAGCTTGGTCACATGACTGTGTCTAGCTGCACAGGAGACTGGAAACATGGCCTCCTATGGGCACCATGTGCACAACTAAAATCTGGAGTGTTCTATTACTAAAAGGAGGAAAGGGGTGATGGGTAGTGGGGGCAATTGTCACTTTCTGCCATAAACCCCAAGAGGAAAGTGATATAAGGGCCATTAGTAAAGCTCGGGCCAGCAGATACTCTGCTCGAGATTCTCACCACAGGAATAAAAGAGGTTCTGAGCTTCATGTTAGGAGGACTATGGTAGATTCTTTGACTCTTTGTGTTCACACCTATGTGTGACCTTGAGTCAGAAAAGTGTGCACAAAGAATATATCTCTCCAGCCCAGTAACATTGAAGTTACCCCTATAAGCAGTTTTGGCCAATGGGGTATGGACAGAAATTGTAACAGGGTGGTCCCCAGGAAAGGGGGAAGTTCCAGTTTCCCTGCCCCACCCAAGGGAGGGTGGAGCTGAGCAGGAAGAGGAGAAGCTGCAGAAGAGACTGAGGAAGGAAGCAGGATGGAGCCAGGAGACCTGGAGGAGGTGCATGGAGCCTAGAGACACGTAAAGAAACTGCGCTTGTCTTTTGGTCGTAGACTGGGTGACACAGATGTGGGTGAGACCCATGGGGAGGTGACCATGGCAGCTTTTATCTTGATGTTGATTTTGCTCTTTTCCTTCCGGGCTTGTCCGGTTGTTTGTGACCCTTTTCTGTGGGTCCCCACTGGAAGATGCTTTAGACTTGTGGCAGGCTTTGGGGCCTTGCTCTGGGCCAATCCCATTTGGATGGACTTTCACCCACGAGGGGATGGGTAAATTTGGGTGCTTGATTTAGAAACTAGATTCTTTGCCTTGCCTGTATTGTTTCCTAGTTTTATTAAAGTTCCTTCCCATTAAAGTCTCCTATGTTTTGTGTTGATGCGGCGGATGGCAGAACCCATGTAGAATAGGCAGGTTTGCGGGGTTTGGGCTGCCCCTCTCCCTGTCCTATAACAAAATGACCACGTGCCAGTTCCAAGCCAACACCTGAAGGGGCACCAGTGGTGTCTGTTCCTGCCATTCACCATGACAAGGACACGTCCCAAATAACAGCTTGCCCAAGAAAATGAAGAACCTGGGGCTTACCTGAGCCTAACCCTGGGGTCAAGCACGTAAATGAATGCTGGTTGTGGTAGGTCAGTGTTTCGGTTACCTGTCATTGTTCATGACAGTTGCAGCAAAACCAACTAGCACAGAGGCTGTGTCGCCCTCTAACCCCTTTTCCTGTCCCTGTCTTTCCTCCTCCCTACACTTCTTCAGCTCATTGACTAATTTAGTCAACAGTCATTTACAAGATGCCAATGCTAGGCACTGGTCCAGGTGCCGGCGCTACAGATGCCTTAAGGCTTCCAGTTTAAGGAGAAAGATGTGAAAGCAAATGATGATACTAAGCCACAGTAAGTGCAATCACCAGGTTCTGTGTAAGCTTCTGCATAAGGGGGAAGCTCAGCACAGGGCTGTATGGAATGAGAGAACCCGGTCAGCTCCACCCACAGCCCTCCTAGCCATCCAGAAACCTGAGGTCCAGTCCAGAGTGAGTGCAGACACCAAGAAGTGCTATAGAAGCAGCTGTGACTCATAGCTGCCGTTTTTTCACAACAACAACTGGTACTTATTGGGCGCTTACTAGATGACAGAGGGGAAAGGCATGTGCCCCTTCCCAAAGGACGGCAGAGTCTCCAGGAAATGACATTCAGTAGGTAAGTGGTTCTTCTCCCTGCAGGGACAGCAGAGCTGATGGGCATTGAGCTCTGGCCACGTGAATTTGGACAACTTATTGACTTCTCTGTCTCCATTTGTGCTTGTATAAAAGGGCAATTCATTCTCCACTTCTTTTAGTAGCAAACCTTAAAATTTCAACTGAGCACAAGGCTTCCCAGCAGGAACTATTATTTCCTAGTTTAGGTGTGATCATGTGATTACATTTGGCCAATAGAAACAAGCAGAAATGTCAAGCACCTTCTAGGACATAAGAGCTCTACCTGTTTCCCTTTGTTTGTAGCCATTTGAAGAGGTTAGATGGAACACACCCTGAGCTGGATTCAGTTATCAAGACTAATGATACCACACACCAAAAGGATATGACTCACATAATGCAGCCTTCTGGGCAGAGGTGGGGAAAGAGACTGACTTGAGGTTTTCATGGTGGCTGAGGGTTCCTATACATGGTGACTGGTAAGAAAGAAGAGAGAACCTAGGCTTTCTTAACCTGCCTGATGTGAGACAAGAAGAGAGAAAGGTGAGGTCTAAAATCTGTCAGTCAAACATTAAAGATGTAGCAGGAGTGCAGAGATGGTTAGAAAGTCCCCTTGGATGAGAACAATTCTCTAGGGCTGACTGAGCAACAACAGTGAAGGAGCTTGGGCCTTCATTGTAGAGCCCCTATATTAATATCAACTGCTTAACTCTGAGACTGGGGGTCTCTTTTAAAACAGCCAAACTTATATTCCAATATAGGGCATGAAGATACCTATGCCCCACTGTCCTGAGGCCCTGATGTGATCAGTTACAAACTCATTCATTAAGTCATTCAACAAACTTTGATTGGCACCTGTTTTGTCCCTGGCCCTTACTTATTACATTAACTCCTAAATGTGGACTTCAGCGAACTCCTAAATGTAGACTTTGGTGCTATCTGCCAGGGTTTAAATCCTGTAAAGCACTTAGAACAGGGTTTTATGGTGAATAAGCATTCAACAGAGGTTAACTATTAATTTGATTTTTATTGTCATATTAATTAACTCATCCCTGTAAGAGCTTGAGATTATATCCCCTATAGAAGTAGTGAGCTGAATAAAATAAGGTGAAAAAGAGTAGTGAGCTGACACTATAACCTAGGTCTGATGACCCCAAAGCCTGTTCTCTATCTCTAGCCTTCTAACTGGGATTTCTCACTCACGAATTTCTAACCCACAATCCGGCCTCCATCACCCTGATTACTTCTCATCAACATGGCCTCTGTCACCCACAGTTACCCTCTCCTAGGGATACTGTCAGGTGTAAATGACACTGGGCCTGGCTGATCACAGGGGCTCAACAGAGAGCTCACTGCCTCTCATCACTTTGTAAATGGAATCCTGTTTTTAAAAAACTGGAGAGCTTGCTATTTAAAAAGATTCTGTTGTGATTGGGGAAAGATTCCATCAGCAGTCATTCCTGAATTCCAAATGCCTGAGATTCCACATGGCAGGAAACCAGAGGCTTTTAGAGTTGGAGACGCTTCAAAGGCAGGTAGTCCCATCTACCACCCAAAGCAGAAGCTTCTCCATCTTTCCTTGTCGGGACCTCAACCTCTGCTTAGATGCACCAGTGAGAGGCCCGAGCTCTACTAGCCCGTGCCACTGGGCAGCTTGATCAGTCAGAATGTTCTTCCACCCACCTCATATTCCTTCCTCTTGACCTGAGGTCCACAGCCTCTCTGGTGACCCCTAAGCCCCTGCCTGTATCATACCATGTGGTAAACCTCCCTCGAGTGTGACCCAGGCCTAGGACTGGCTCCTACCAAGTAGGATAGGGCAAAAGCTGGGGGATGTCACTTCTGAGGTTGGGTTACCAAAAGATTGTGACTTATATTTTGACTCTTTTCCTGTCAGAGTCCCCGCTTTGGGGGGCATGTTGAGAGCTGCCCTGCCTCACAGGACAAGGAGCTGAAGTCTCCAACCAGCGTCAGGAGCATGCGCCTCAATGTGGAGCCACATCTCCATTAGGGTCTTGAAATGGCGACTTGACTGTACTCTTGAAAGACGGAGGACCCTGCTGAGCCACATCCAGATCCCTGACCCACAGAAACTGTGAGATAGTGAATTTTGAGTTACATAGCAATTAACAACTAATACAGGTCCAGTTCCTTCCACCTCCATTTGTTTTCTGGCCCTTCCCCATACTTTCTTTTTTCTTTTCCCCATACTTTCTCTGTACATTCTCCAATATATCAATGCCCCTCCTGTGTCCAGAATACAACACTCTAGGGCCTCCCTGGTGGCTCAAGGGGTTAAGCGCCTCACTATGAAGCAATCTGCAGCCTCTGCAGCACGGGTTCGATCCCTGACCCACCAGAGAGCGACCCACATGGCACAGCAGATCTTTCCCATCTCGCCCGCTGCTTCCCTCAGCACTATATTTCAGTCAGTCTGCCTGTTCTGTTCCTCACTCTGTCTCTGGTGAATCCTCTCACCTCCCTCATCTCTGGCCTGTACCCCAGCTCTTGTATGCAAAAATAAATAAAATCTTTAAAAAAATAAAAAAGAATACAATACTCTAGACATGGTCGTGCAACAGGACTATTTCTTCCTGTGTGATGAACACTGTCCATTATTCCTGCCCAAGGTGCCAATGGTGTTTGAACAGACACATCTCACAGATGATTCATTTTGACCTTGTTGTTGACTGACACTCCTAGATCTGTGTCCCATGAACTGCAAGGAAATCCACATGACATTGATTTGGATTTGTGCCATCGATTTTTCAAAATCAATCCAAAAGCAGTGCTTCAATCCAAAAAGTAGTGCTTTACAGTGGCCTAACCCAGCCAGGTGAGGACCCTGCAAACTTGATTCTGGGGCTGCCGTATTCATCACCCCCAGCTCTGTGCTGTTCACATGCTGGCCAGGCAGCCACCCCGTCCTAAACCACCTTTGGTGACTAAAACATCAAGGGGCTCGGAAAGGCAGGCAGGAAGCCTATACTGAAACTCATTAAAAGCCAATGACTTTGCCAGGCACTTTTACATATAGCATGTCACCTCCTCGGCATAACCTTACAAATAGCCACTGTTTATGTTATAGGACAGGGAGAGGGGCAGCCCAAGCCCCGCAAACCTGTCTATTCTAAATGGGTTCTGCCATCCGCCGCATCAACACAAAACATAGGAGACTTTAATGGGAAGGAACTTTAATTAAACTAGGAAACAATACAGGTAAGGCAAAGAGTCTAGTTTCTAAATGAAGCACCCAAAGTTACCTGTCCCCTCGTGGGAAAAAGTCCATCCATATGGGATTGGCCCAGAGCAAGGCCCCAAAGCCTGCCACAAGTCTAACGCATCTTCCAGTGGGGACCCACAGAAAAGGGTCACAAACAACCGGACAAGCCCGGAAGGAAAAGAGCAAAATCAACATCAAGATAAAAGCTGCCATGGTCACCTCCCCACGGGTCTCACCCACATCTGTGTCACCCAGTCCACGGTAAAGATTGAGACTCAGCAAGGGAAAATAATTTTAATTTACTGCAAAGAAATAATGTTTTAAAATAAAAATGCTAGAATCGGGATGAAATTTATTGCCGTAGTAGTTATAATAATCAGACACAACCTAAAATGGAGTTTTAGGTTGTGACTCTAGGCAAATACCTTCTCTGAGCCTCAGTTTCCTCATCTTTTTTTTTTTTAGATTTATTTATTTATATATACAAGACCTGGGGTGCAGGCTAGAGATGTGGGGTGGCGGAGGGTGAGAGGATTCACCAGAGACAGAGTGGGGAGCTTGCTGCACCTCCCCCTGCAGTGACCTTTAGGGCTAACCGTCCCTAGGTCCGGCTGGGCGACCAGTGCGCAGGGGGAGAACAGCAAAACCCCCTGAAGACATACCTGCTGCACCTCCCCCTGCAGTGACCTTTAGGAATGGCTTTCGCCACGGTCCCTAGGTCCGGCTGGGCAACCGGGGGGGGGGGGGGGGGGGGGGGCGGGGGGGGACAGCAAAACACTCTGAAACAGGGGAAGTACAGCGAAGTTCCCTGAAAAGACAGAAGCTTATCAAAAGATAAGGACCACCAGGAACCACTACAAGAATGCTAAAAATCTTATCCCATCTTTCTAGAACTACAAACTTTAATCCCTTATTGTCTTTCTAAACTTCCTTCTTTCTTCTATAAAGGTCATTGCTTGTTAATTAAAAAATCATATGAAATCCTTAAAACAAGGCTGACTCAAATGAAACATTACTAAACCCTGTAATAATTAAAATATAGTAGTTAATAAAAAATGCGATTATATAGTTTAAAAACAAAACTAATGGTCTATCTACTTAGGAATGAGGCTGAGTCCAGATGTAGATCACCGCCCTGTTGGTGATAGGCTGAGCCCATGAGCAAGCTGATTTCATTGATATTCATTGTCCCTGTGCTTTTGGAAAACATATATATACTGGTCACAAACTCAAAGAAAATTACACTCAGAATTTCACTCTTGAAGTGTGTCTGTTTGTCATTTCTTTCACCGACGCCCTGACCACCCTGCACGCTTCTCTCAACCCTGAGGTGGCCTCATCGTCTACTGCTGTGCTGGTCCGCGGCAGGAGCTGAACAGGCAGAAGTACTGAAATACACTGCTGAGGGGAGCAGCAGGAGAGACAGGAGAGGTCTGCTGCGCCATGCCCAGGAATGTAACTTGCGCTGCAGTGGCTGCAGATAGCTTCACAGTGCCGCAACTTAACCCCTTGCACCACCAGGGAGGCCCTTCCTCATCTTTAAAATTACATCCATCTCACCAGTTTGAGTGAGATTTGATGGGAACATCTAGCTGGCAAGCCTGGTACAGTGCCCAGACCAAAGTCAGCCAGCAACTGATAACAAAACACCCTTGGCTCACCTGACCTGCTTAAGCC
The DNA here is from genome assembly GCF_014898055.3 of Talpa occidentalis. Taxonomy (NCBI): domain Eukaryota; kingdom Metazoa; phylum Chordata; class Mammalia; order Eulipotyphla; family Talpidae; genus Talpa; species Talpa occidentalis. The sequence continues at coordinate 121,282,373 of NW_023605083.1, read as the reverse complement.
AGACAAGGGAGCAGCATAGGTCACCGTGGGTCATTGAAAGAGCTCAGGCTTAAAGTCCAGCCCTGCCCCTTGCTCATTGTGTAAACCCAGGCCAGGTGTCCCCCGGCACACGAGGTGATCCTGAGGGACAGGAAGAGAAATGGGATGTGCAGGGCAAACATTGGTTCTTCGCACGATTACCCTCCTAGGATGGTGCTAATCGGCGTCACCGCCATACCAATGAACACCTTCTTGCCTGTAGCATTTTCTTCTTTTGAATTATTTCCTTGGGACAGATTCAGAAATCTTTCTTCAATCCTTCCCGCAGTTGTCAGATCCAAGAAAAGCAGGTAGCAGTAAATCCCACAACAACTGCTTCCCAGGATCCGGCCATGGCAGCTCTGCTGAAGGAGTGGCCTGCGAGAGTGACCCGAAGCAGCTCATTCTAGCAGAGGCCCCAGTGCCAGAGATGATGTCATCAGGAAAGACAGGTTCTCAGCAGTGGGGATGGGGGTGGGGGGCGGGTAGCAGGACGCTTTTAGTCTCTTGGGGTTACTACATCATCCTGAAGGGAGGAAAACTGGTACAAATGCAGAAGGCAGGCTTACCCACTAGTCCTTTAAGAACAGTCCAGAAAATTCCCATGGGAATATAAGTACCACATCTCAGGTAGAGTTAGTGGGTGTCGAGTGCTAGGGAGGGGGTGGCCTCAGTCTTGCAATCTGCTGCAGGAGAGGAAGTGAGGAATAAGAGCAGAAAAGAGGCAGGGTCCAAGATGGGGTGCAGGATGTGCAGGGATCCTGGATGGGTGTGCAGGGATCCTGAATCCCCTAAATTTGATGTAATATTTTTGGAACATGATCCATGTCAGTTAAGACACTCAGTCCTTTGCATCCTGATAAAATCAGTGCCTCCGCCATCTACATATACCCCCCCCCCCAACCCCTCCAGGAAATCTGGGTTCTGGCTAATTACTTTCCTGATTATCACTGTCTCCACCATCTTCCAAGTTAGTTCAGTTTGTGGGTCATTTCACTACCCAAAAGCTATTCCCCTTGATCTGCCTGGATGGACCAGACATAGAAATTAGCCTCTCCCCATCACTTCAATACACACACGAAATCACTCCTATACCATTACATTGCAGACATGCTAAAGGTTGGAGGTTCAGCCAGGGAGACTTTCATTTTGTGTCAATGCTGTATTTGTGTGCGTTATGCGCTTATCTGCCCCAGTGTCCCTTTCACCACCTGGTAAAAACAGAGAAGCTCTTCCTTAATTCCATGCTTCTGGAAGTACTGCCATATACACTATGTTACAAGGTCAGCACAGACCTGGCCCAAGCAGTTAAGGTACCCCACCGCCTAGAGACTGGGGTAACTGAGTGAATGTGAGTAGGCCTGGGACTACTGGGCCATCTTCCCAACTATGAGGAAAAGCCCTCTCTCTACAGGAAAGAGAATGAAGCTAAGACCAAAAGAGGCTGAGCCAAGAAAGACAGAGGGATGAAAAGAGGTGTGTCCTTGGAGTCCTGGATGTGAGAGCTGCCCTGGTGTGATCAGCACCCCGAGTTGTACAACTCGGTGGCACCTGGGCTCCTCCCTTGTCTCTGAGTTGGCAGAGTCAACCACTCCATTTTTCCTGAATCCAGAGAGGATTCTATCTACTCTACCTTGCTGGTCCTCCAACCTTTACTCAAATCTGCAACAGGCTTTTAGTATTGAAGTCATAGGAAATTCAAGGTCAAGGGCTACACTTGCAGGGTGGTGAAATGACCTGGGAACCGAACCATTTGCTTAAGCAAGTTAGCCTCCTTTGTTCTGCTCCCCCCTTTCATGCCATACCCTGGGCCTAGAGTGCCAGCAAGCAATTTTTCCAAATGAAGGCAGGTTCTTTCCCAAAAGGAATCCAGATGCTATGATAGTTATATTTTCACAGTATATATATATTTTTTTCTATGCTTATTTTTCTGGGAGAGGATTAGAATTTTTAGTAGAACTGGATTAGTATCCAATTCTCAAAGAGTTCCATGACTCAGAAAACAAGATAGAAAAGGTGACAGGGAGGGGAAGAGGTCCTCATACATGAGCGGGGGCGGGGGAGCCTGCACTGCCGGATGAGAGCTGGAAGCAGACACTAAAGAGCAGGTCGTAGACTGTTAGAGCCAGAAGGGTCCTCAGAGATTTCCAAACATTTTCAGTGTGAGGTGTTCAAACAAAATCTTGGAGGAAAATCCAATCTATGAAACAGACAAAAGGAGTCAGAAAGGGGAGCAAAGGAAAGGGGAAGCCTTGATGCTCATAGACCCCAAAGAGGCTCTAAGGAAGATTTTGCAACATCCTTAACATTCCCCAATATTCACTTGGGAAAATCCCTGAGCTTGTCTAATCAACTCATTTTACAGATAAGAAAACTGAGGCCCTGCCCACAGCCTCTGCAGTGCCTGTTCAATCCCTGGCTGCTCCCCGGCCACCGGAGGAGGGTCCCACATGGCGCGCAGACCTCTCCTGCCGCCCGCTGCTCCCCTCAGCAGTGGACTTAGGTCCTTCTGCCTGCTCTGCTCCCCGCTCTGGCTCTGGTGAATTCTCTCACCCTCCCGCGCTTCTGACTGTACCCAGTGCTTGTATAAATAAATAAAAATAAATCTTTAAAAAAAAAAAAAAAGAAAACTGAGGCCCATAAAGAAGCGATTTGCTCAAGTTGTCCAATTAGGAGTGACACCGTCAGGACCTGGGACTTTCATTTTGTGTCAATGCTGTATTTGTGTGCGTTATGCGCTTATCTGCCCCAGTGTCCCTTTCACCACCTGGTAAAAACAGAGAAGCTCTTCCTTAATTCCATGCTTCTGGAAGTACTGCCATATACACTATGTTACAAGGTCAGCACAGACCTGGCCCAAGCAGTTAAGGTACCCCACCGCCTAGAGACTGGGGTAACTGAGTGAATGTGCTCAGGGGCCAGGTCTGTGCTCTGTGCCTGGGAAAATGCAGAAACCCCACTTATTGCCCCCAAAGCTCAGGGTGCTCAGTCCCTCCCACAGTCCACACATGGGGACCTACTTCTAGTGCTGTAAACCACCCCCACTTTACCCCCAAGACCCCTAGGCCTTTCTGGGCCAGACAGTGGGGATCTCCTTCACCCAGGAGCAAGGGGAAGACCCCTCCCTGGTCAGCTGGAGTGTGAGTCTGGGCTACGTGTCATCCTCGGAACCAAAGAGGGGCCAGCGAACCTGGGCCCTGAGGAGCAAGCTCTGCTTGGGGCAGAGTCCCAAGTCATCTCACTTTACAAGGATGGAATTTCATGACTTGTGTATTTTAATTAAATTTTTATTTTTATGGAATTTTAGCTAAAGTTCCCCGGCTCATTGTTCACTCATTGTTATTAAAAACCATGACAAGATGAGGAAAAAAGAAAGAAAACGCTGTCCAAGCAGCAAAAATGAGACCACTTTTTTAGAAAAGATCTGACCAAATTATACACTTGAAATCCACTTCCAGACTTCGGATGCTGATTCCGCCCCCGTGACTTCACAGATCAGATTTTAAGTCTGTGGCTTATTGCTTTCTGAGCCTCCTGGGGCTTATGGGATTATTCTGGATTTAATCCTTTAATAATTTTCCCTCCCTCCTGTCTGAGGCCTGGTTTTCCAGCTGAAATCTGCCTGGTTGAAACAGCTAGCTTCCAGCCCTGGTGGACGCCCCACTCAGACAGCTGACCTCTATTACTGTAAGAAAATTAAGGAGGAGATCTGTGAAGGCTGGCCACTCTGGCACTCACAGAGCTTAAGTTCCCCTGAAGGTTCTGAAGCTCTGGTGGAGGGTGGAGGTGGCCATGCCAAGGCCTGACACACCCTACCCTCTTTTTCTTTCTCTAATTTTTTTTATTTATGCATGCAAGAACTGGGGTGTAGGCCAGAGGTGCAGGCGGTGAAAGGATTCACCACAGAGTGGGGAGTAGAACAGGCGTATCTACTGAAATACGCTGCTGAGGGGAGCAGTGGGGAGACAGAAGAGATCTGCCGCGCCATATGGGTCAGCTCCCTGGCCAGAGATCAAACTCAGGCCACAGTGGTGATATTGTGATAGCACTGAGACTTAACCCCTATACCACCAGGAAGGCCCAATACCCTCTTTTTCTTACCACAGCCTATAAGTGAGATTTCCTGTCCTCATTTTACAGAAGAAGAAACTGAGGCTCAATGACAACAAATAATTTGCTCAAGTTTTGGCACAGGGGGTAGAAACAGAACAGGGCACCCTCTCTCTCTCTCCTGCTAGACTCAGGAGTTCGCGCTCTGAGCCACACCAACTACTGGGTACTAGCTCCCTCCACCACAATCTGCTATCCCTTTTGACTAAGCACCTGGCTAGATGGGAGCACCCCTAAAATGGGGCATGCAGAGAAGAGACCCCTTTGCTCAGCCAAGCAACCCTATTAACCAAAGGGTGAGTAACATGCCAAGCTGATCCTGTTCACCTCGTCTTCTCCAAGATGAGCAGGTGCCCTGCCCGAGCACCCTCTGTAAGCCAGGTGGAGAACAGAGGGAAAAGAAGGTTGAGACTTCCCATCTGAGGCAGGCACCCAGCCCTTTGAGGTGGGCCACTTTTGGGCTGAGCCTCAAGTAGATAAGCTGAATGTCCACCAGCAGAGACGGAACAAGGGGAGGGCTGAGCAGGGCGACATCATGAGCAGAGGGGTGGACAAAGGAAAGACATGGTCCATCAAAGAAAGGACACAAAAGCCAGTGCTGAGTGCAGCAGGGGACGGGCCTCCTCAAAGTCAATAAAGACAAAGCACGACGTGTCCCCAAAGTCCTGTTGGAGGCAGAGGGTGAGATGGCGCCTGGCTCTGTGGCTGAAGCATTGAGTGGCAGGAAAGGTGCTGGCATTCAGACCTGACTCAAGAAAGGGGCCTCAGTACCCCTTCATCATCAGCATTCAGGACTCAGAGGGAGCAAATTAAGCTGAAGGCCTGGCTCCCCATTCCTCCGTCCAGCATCTCAGACTGGCAGCTGGAGCAGTGGCCCTCCTGTACCAGGCTTTCTGGACATCTGCAGGAATAGGAGGTTGTACTCATTTGCCTTGCTTGGGGTGATCCCCAGGCAGGACCCTGAGAGACCCCAGGAACGAGTCCTCCTGCCCAGAGCCCCCAGCTCCTTCCAAGACAGAAGCCAGGTCCTCAAAGAGCAGGTCCTCGTCCCCTCCGCTGAGCCTGTCAGCTCTATATCCACAGTTCATTCAGTCAACAAATCTCCAGCGGTTTGTGCCACACACTGTATGTGTGTGGAATATGCAACTGAAAAGAACAATCCCTGCTCTCCTGTTGAAAAGACAAATAAACATGCCATTGCAACCCAGCAGGATGTGCTCTGTCCATGGTGGTTGTCTGGGGGATGGGAGGGGTCAGCTGTGGTAGCATCCATGTCTCCTGGGATGTTGTTACAAATACAGCTCTGGGGCCTCCCTGGTGGCACAGGGGTTAAAGTATCAGTGCTATCAAGCTATTGCTAGCCACTGAGGCTTGAGTTTGATCCCTGGCCAGGGAGCTAACCCACATGGTGCAGCAGACCTCTCCTGTCTTGCCCGCTGCTCCCCTCAGCAGTGTATTTCAGTGGATTCACCTGTTCTGCTCCCCACTCTGTCTCTAGTGAATCCTCTCACCCCCTTAACCCTGCACCTCTGGCCTACTACACCCCAGTTCTTGTATGCATACATAAATAAATCTTAAAAACAACAACAACAACAAAAACAGCTCTGCAGGTCCTGCTCCAGAACTTCTGATTCAGAAACTGGGCGGAGTGGGGCTAGCAAACTTGTGTTTTTTGCAAATCCTCCAGGCAATTCTGATGCAGGTGAATGTTTAAGAATCCATGAGCTATAAGACCACAGAAGAGAGAGTGGTACTTAGCCAACCCTGAATGGAGTAATGTGGGAAGGCTTCCCGGAGGAAGAAACTCGCTTCCTGGAGGAAGAAACTCCTGCAGTGAGTCTTGGAGAACAAGTTGCCACTTGAAGGGGCAAAAAGACGTTGCAGCAGGAGGATGCCGTGTGTGCCAGCGCAGAGAGGGTGAGGAGCTCTGAGTATTTTCAAAGAACTACAGGGTGGTGGGTTGGCAGATAAGTGGCTGGAGATCAGACTGGAGGGGCTGGGAAAGAGAGACAAAAGACTTCAGAGTGTCTGGAAAAGGAAGGCGAGAAAGAGCGTTCCAGTGTGCAGGTGGACCCCATGCAGTAAACAGTCCAGCCTGAACCACACAGAACAGATACCTCCAGGGGCCTGGAAGCCCCCTCCACCTCGCCCCCCAAACTTCTCCAGTTAACCAAACGGCATGACCTCATGTGTTATGGCTGCAAAGACATGGGGGAGGCCAAATCCGGTGTTTGTATTGAAATTAATTGGGGGCTCCGTGGATGATGGAGTCTTTGAGGAATGCACAGCCCCCCCCATGTGATCCCGCGAACAATGGTGTCACTTACGACCACCATGGCCCCCAGCGGCTCACATCTGCTCGTCCACAGCCCTTCTCGATGAAATAATAATCATAGGCAGATATGAATATTTCAAATCCAAAGCAGATACCTACAGGGACTTGGGATGAGATAGGTTCAGGCAAGAACCCCAGAGCTATTTTTAGCCTAGGAAACGGAGCCCCCATTTTACCAGGGCAACAGCTTGTCAATCAGGAAAATCCCACTGCTCACCCCCAGCCCTGATTTATAGTGATTCAGAAGGGGATGCTGCCAGGAACAGGGCCGGGGCCAGGAAAATTTCATCTGTCTGGAATCCGACAGGAAAAAAGAGGCCTGGAAATTTCAGAGGAAGCTGGGATCTGTGCCGGTACAGCGCCTCTGTTTGTGTTCGCTCAGCTGGCTCCTGTTAGCGAGTTAAGGGTCCGCTGAGGAAAAGCGTCAGGCCAGGTTTTTCCATCACTACAGAACCTTGAGCTTGATCCCCAGGTGGCAGCTGCTCCTGGGACCCACTGATCCCCAACAACAGGAGCCCTCACCGGCCCCCTGGGGTTCCCAGCCTGGGTCTGGATCTATCTTAAATCAACATCTTTGGTTTTTGTCTCTTTTCTCCTACTAAAAAAATATAATATATACTATATATACATCTATAGTCTATTCTGTTGTTTCTTTAAAAAGACTTTAGCACACTCGAGAAGCAGGTTCACGATGAACACTAATTCAATTTATTTTTCATTTCCTCCTCCAGCATGGCCAGGTCTCCCAAAGTGGACTTCTCATCTGTCCTCCCCGGTGCCAGGGCACCAGGATCTCCTAACTTCCAAACTGAGGCTTCGAGTTCTAGAATGACGCCAGCGGGGAGGACTCTGCTCGAAATCTTTCTGCTTGGCAAGAGGTCATCCTTTCTAGTCACACATCACCTCATTCTCTCAGAGTCTATTTTGCGCCAGGCCCTGTGCTGGGGGTGTGAGGATAGGGCAGATACAAAATGGCCAGGACCGGGCCTCAGATGGGGGCACAGTCCCGTAAGTAAACAAAGCGCAAAGGAGCGAGTAACGCACACAAGCAGGGGAGAGCCACAGAGCATGCGAGAGGAGACCACAGGGTTGGTGCAGAAGGCAGGCAGGAGGGCACAAAGCACCCCAGGAGAAGGGGCCAGATATGCAGACAGAAACAGGGAAGTAATGGGCACACACATGCCCACATCCCCACCAGGTGCCCCAATCCTAGAGGGGAGCCAACACTGGGCTGGCTCAGGGAGGGGGTTTGCTTAGGGCACTGGGTCTCGTGCTGAGGCACTGGAGAGTATAGCTGTGTTAGGAGGCACACTTTGTCCTCGTGACCCCAGTGACACGGTGGAAGTTGGGGTTCAGGCTGAAGGCTTAGGACCAGAAGAGGGGACATGGACTGCTAAGGCAGGGAGAACAGTGGGAATGAGGGGAGGGCAGGATTTAGAAGACTTAGACTCTGATCTCTGCTCCCTCCCCTGGGGGCTGGCACATGGAAGCTGTTCAACGATCAAACACAGTGAATCAACTGGTGACCATTCTGATCCTGTGCACACTGAGGGCTTCATGCTGATCAGGATCCCCGAACCAAGGGACCCCACCGAGGCTGGCAACCTGACATTTGGAACACCTGGTGCTACCATGACCCTAGGAGAAGCTGCCCAAGCTTCCTAAACTCAGGTGCCTCCTTTGTAAAATGGAGAGAAGAATGTTTATTTGCTGCTTTTCATTTCAAAGAAATCTAAGAGAACACAAACCCAGGACTTTTGCACATCCAACCCACTGATGCTGAGCCCCCACCACGTGCCAGACACTGTCTGGGAAACAGATAAACAGCCTGTGAGAACGGTATTCCCAGTCGCCTAACCAACACGGTAGCTTGTGCTCGCAGATCAGAAAGAGCTAGGCCCAGCAACCAAAATCACCCGTTCATTTTGCTCTTCGTTTGTTCATTCCTTCAATAATAGGCATCCCTGAAATACCTGAATATGCCAGACATTGCCAGGCATTGGTTGACTCAGACGTCGTCCTTGGCTTCAAGATGCTTATAACCTACTAGAGTCAGACAGACACCGAAGAATCCTGTAACTGTATTCAGAGTGATGTGTGCTCTTTAGAGACAAAGGAATGTGCAAATTTCGAGAGGACTGTGATTTAGCTAACAGTAGAGGGAAGTTTTGCAGAGCAGGGCCTTGAATTCCATCCAAGGAGAATTGTGCCAGACAGACTAGCCCTTTTCAGACAAGGACCTTGTCTTAGTTCGTTCAGGCTGCTATAACAAAAAGGCCACAGACTGGAAGGTTTATAAGCAACAAAAATATATTGCTCCCAATCCCAGAGGCAGTGAAGTCCAAGAAGTTAATGGTGGCAGATTTGTTGCCTGCCACTTCTTGCTTTGTAAGCAGCCATCTTTTCACCCTGTCCTTATGTGCAGGGGAACTGGGGGTGGGGGGATCTCATTTTATTAGGGCACTCATCTCATTCAGGAGGGCTTAGCCCTCAGGACATAACCGCCTTCCAAAGGTCCAACATCTAAACACCACCAAGTTGAGGATTGGGATTTCAAGATGAACTTTTGGGGGACAAACTTAGTCCACAGCAGACTTGCTTGTACTGCGGCAGAGCATGAAAGAATAGCGGCGTGGTCAGTGGCCAGGAGAGGCAGGCATGGCTGGGCAAGGCTGCGGGGACACAGGGGTGCGAGGCACTCTGGGCGCACGCTCTGAAAGACCTTGTTCACTAAGGTTAAATTTTGGATTTTTTTTTTTTTCCTGTGGGCAATAGGGAGCCACTGGAAGCTTTTAGACAGAAAATGGCCTGTTTCCATCTGGTCTTTAAAAGACAATGCTGACAGTTTTAGAAAGAGGGCTGGAAGTTGGACGTGTCTTAAGGTAGAAAAGTCAGTTGGGGCATTTTGCAATAATAACTCAAGGGAGAAAAGATGAAGACCTGGTAGGAGCGGCAAGCAGGACGTGGGGAAAGAAGCACTGTGCAAGTTATGCCTGGGAAACAGATTTATTGTTCCAGGACAGAGCTCTAGAGGATAGGTCAGCAACTAGTGATGCTGGAGGAGAGACTGGGCTCCCAGGGGTGGACAAAATGGACCTCTAGCCATCTGACTTACTTAACTGCAAGGAATAGAGACCCGCATAAGTCATGCCCAGGAAAGGGGAGTTTGTGGCAAGGATGCATGTAGTTGAGGGTCTAGAACCAGGAGGCACTCGGGAGGGCTTTGGAGAAGGTGGCAGCAGCTGCCCCCTGTTGTGGCTGCTGTTCTTCCCTGGCCATCTGTTCCTCCTTCTCTCTCCCCACCGGCTCCTCCCACTCTATTTGTTCAGCGGGACATAACCACCTCCCCCAACCCCTTCTGACTTTGGTTGGCACAAAGCTGTGGCTTTTCATCCTCAACCTCATGGAGTCCCCATCAGCTGCAATCCCCGCTGCTACCAGGTCCAGCTTCTGTTTCCCAGTTGAGATTCAGAACAGGGATCTGATGAGCTTAGATGCAGAGGCTGGGGGGGAGGGGGGAGGCACGCCTCCAGAACACATGAACACCAGACACCCACGCTGCTCTCCAAGCAGCTGCCTGCTGATGCAGTTGTAATTGGGGAAACGACAGGGGTGGGAAATGATGAGGTTTCAAAGCACCATTCAAGGGTTCTTCAGCCAATGATCACCTACTGTGGACCTTTAAAATGATCACCTAGCGGGTCTTCCTGGTAGCCTAGGGGTTAAGTCTCAGCACTATCACTGTGAAGGCCTGAGTTCAATCCCTGGCCAAGGAGCTAACCCACATGGCACAGCAGACCTCTCCTGTCACAGCAGACCAGACCTGCCCGCTGCTCCCCTCAGCAGTGTATTTCAGTAGATCCACCTGTTCTGCTCACCACTATGTCTCTGGTGAGTCCTCTCACCACATGCACCTCTGGCCTGTACCCCAGTTCTTCTACACATAAATAAATAAATATTTAAATCAAATAAAATGATCACCTAAAGGCCAGGAAGTGGACCAGTGGCAAAGAAGCATTAAAGGGGTGATGGGTTCTTGCTCCTTGCTCCCACAACCCATATCACAGCTCCCTCCACACAGAGGTAAGAAGAGTTGCCCCTCAATTGTGTCTTCAGGCTCAGGGAGCCCCTGTGCCCTGAGTGCTCTCCTGCCTGCTCCCTAGTGTTGACTCTCTGCAGGCCTCTTTCTTCCAATAAGCACAAGGCCTTGGGGGACCTGCGGTGGAAGCCTGAGGGTATGTTCTGAATTCCGACCTCAGGCCCACTGAGCAGGGCAGGAAGGCGGCTCAGGCTTTGCTCTACCCTCAGCTCTCTCCCCCATCTGCCCCAGCCCCTGACTGAATCAGCCCATGGCGGACGCTCCCAAGAATCACCGGCTATCCATTCAAAATTAGAAAGAATTCTAAAACCAAACTCCAAATGCCTTACCTCCCACATCCTCCCACAGCCCCACCAGCCTGTCCACCTCGTACAGCAGAGTTAGAACCGGGCAAGGGTGGAAAATGACATCAGCAGACATTGTTCAGAAACCCGCACCCCAGAGGGAGAGCCGTGGTGGAGGGGGCCAAGAAGGGACCTTAAGTGACCCATGACCCTGCCTGCATTTCTGCTTCATTCTCCTCTGGCCCTGTGGGCCTTCCAAACCTTAGCTGCACAGGAAGACCCTGTCTTCCTTAGAGCAGGCAGAATGGTCACCTCTGCTATTAACAGAACATCCGGCAACATTTTAATTGAAAATTTAACTCTAATTATTCCAGCTGACCAGGAAGACAAGCAAACCAGGAGCAACTATAATGCTGCAAACAGATACACAGGTGAAAAGATAGGAGAGGCAAAGGCTGAGGGCCACTAAATCAGGGAATCCAGGACAGTTCTCCTTGCACCTCAAACATCCTGTGTCTGCTTCCCCAAGACCCCAAGCGCCTACCAGAGAACTGTCATCCTCCAAATCTCCCTAACACACTTACATCTCCCTTCCCTCCTGCCTCTCTGTTTCTCCAGCTGCGCAGGCCCAGCCCCCCTGTCTCTTGCACCCATCAGACCTGCAGCAAATTTAATGTCTTGAATCCCCAGACAGGGTGGGACTTCCCCCACGTGCAAGCAGCAGGGACAAAGCAGCCCAGGAACCACCAAAATAAACATGGCCACAATATTCCATGGAGGATTGGGCAGGGAAAACCTTTGTCCTCAAAGAAAATCAAATCAGATAGATTATGAGGAAGAAAGCAACACACATGAATTTTAAGTAAAACACCATCTTCTATATCACGTGGCCTAAATACAATGAGGAGATCCTGGAACAGGAAGCGGAACATTAATGAGAAAACTGGTGAAATACAAATAAAAGCTGGAGTTTAATGACAATAAGCTACCGATGCTGGTTTCTCCGTTTTGACAAAGGGGCCGTAATTCTCTCAGATGGCAGCATGAGGGGCGCCTGGGTAAAGGGAACATGGAATTCTCCATTTCTATCAATCTAAAAGAATTCCTCCCCCAAGATTTCATGACTGCTTCTGGCTTCCTGGCCCCCATGTGCCCTTACCACTCACCAGCAGCACTAGTTTGGGGTCCCCTCTGCCATTGTTCCTTGGATGACAACCATGAGTCCCACAGGGATGAGCTAGCCCCAGAGGCAGGATGTGTGGACACAGGCGGGTCTGAGCCAGCGCAATCACAAGGCAATCAGTCTGCAGACAGACCCAAGGCCTGGAACTCCAGATCATCCAAGTCATTTGTTCATTCAATAAGTGTTTATCGTAGCATGTGCCAAGTGTCATGCTAGGCTGCAGTGAGAACGGGGATGCGGGGGGAGAGGGCTGCAGGTACCAAAATGAGAAAGACCCAGAGAAAAGCATAGTCTCCTCCCTTAAGGAAACAATGAGGGAAACAGATGTGCTTCCCACACAGTGACAATTCCCGGCAGTGACTGGAGGCAGAATATGTACCAAATCTGTCAGCGCAATCAAGGAAGGCTTCTCAGAGGAGGTGCTACAAATTTCAGCAACTGTAGCCCAGGTGTCCCCTATAACCGAAAGATAGCCACACGCCATCCTCTGGCTCTGGCAACTGCAAGGAGGAGCTGAGAAAAAGGAGGTCTAGGGCCTCCCCGGTGGCACAGCGGTTGAGCGCTGGGTTGCGAAGCTGCCCACAGCCTCTGCAGCGCTGGTTTGATCCCCGGCTGCTCCGTGGCCTCCAGAGGAGGGTCCCACATGGTGCGCAGACCTCTCCTGCCGCCCGCTGCTCCCCTCAGCAGTGTACTTCGGTCCTTCTGCCTGCTCTGCTCCCCGCTCTGGCTCTGGTTAAATTTCTCACTCTCCCACGCTTCTGACTGTACCCAGTGCTTGCATAAATAAATAAATAAATAAATAAATAAATAGATAGATAAATAAATAGATAAATAAATCTTTAAAAAAAAGAAAAAGGAGGTCCATGCTCTCTGCAAATACCCAGTGCTACAGGCCTCATAAAATCATCATCATCATCATCACCATCAGACCCTGATGGCCCAGTGGGAAGCCCTGAAGGGGCCCCTGGTGAGGGGATAACAGGCCTGAAGGAGGCCACTGCCCAGGGCTGCTTCCCATACCTGCAGTTAGTGGGGGCCACTGGGAGGCGGGCAGGGGCGTGTTGACACAGCTGGGAAGAGAGGCCCTGCCTGCCTCATTAATCACTGGTGCACAGGAGCTCTGAGGAAGGGGCGCCCCAGGGCACTGGGCTGATCTCACTGGGGCTCCTGGGGATGCAGGGAGAGGGCTGTCCTCAAGTCCTGGGCCAGGGGAAGGTCTGAAGAGCCCAGGATGGCATGGAGGGAAGCTACCAGGCCCCAGGGATCCCCAGGCCAGGGGATTTCCCAGCCAGGATGTTTGTCCACTGAGCTGCAGCCTTCCTGCCCAGAGGTTAGAAACACTTCCAGCCTGTGACTGGTAACCCCCTAACAGCAGGTCCCAGGAGAGGCATGTGTTTCTTCTTTCTCATTTGGCCAAGCCAGTGTCAGCTGCCTGCCATGCGGTTCTTGACCTCCCTAAACCCTGCGCAGTGTGTGTGTGTTTCTCAGAGAATATTCTGAAAGCATCAGAGGCCACCAGCCTTTGCTGAGACAGAGTGAAGATCCATTCAAACCAAGATTGATCTAAACATGAGAGGGAGAGGCTGGGGCACCAGGGGAATCATCTCTGCCTCCATCACTGATTATTCATTCTGCAAACACTCAACAAGCACCTGCTACGTGCCTGGCTTGATTCTAGGTGCCCCAGAGACAGCAAAGAGTAGAGAGCAGGTCCCATTTCCTACGGTTTACCTTCTAGAGAAAAGGGCAGAGACTGGGAAAACAGTGTGTTCCTGGGAGTGGTCAGGAAGGCTAAGTCACTGAGTCCAGACCCTGTTTCCAGAATGTCCCTCCTGGGTATCTGCTTCTCCTCTCCCAGCCCTCACAGGCTCTCCCCAGTCCAAACCGGCAGCCTGAGGCTGGGCAGGAGGGGAAGTACATGTTTTCTGGACTCCCCTGTAGCCTGTCAGCTTAGAATAGTTTTTTAAAAAAAAGAAAGAAAGAAAGAAAATCAGGCATCTCACCTCCAGTCTCATCTTCAACCTGCTGGACCAGCAGGGGGCCAAGAGCCCCAGGATCTCTACCACCTTGGGGAGTCAAAGGGGGCGGTGCCTCAGCCTTTGTCCCCCTCAGTCCACTCTTGCCCTCCTGCAGTCTTTGATTCTTTCTCCTCCCCCTTTCCGCCCCTCTCTCCCCCTCCCCCACTCCTTCCTGTTCTCGCATTTTCCTGCCCAGGAATCAGACCCCAGACAGTACCTAGGAAGTCTGCGGCCTTGCCTAATAGAACCGTAATAGTCCTCGGGGAGGCGTGATAATGACATCCTCCTTAAATAAAAGGACTTAATGGAGATTTCCCAAATTTGAAAACCACATTTCCACTAGCAAGCTATTCAGCAAGTGCCTGCTCTGGAAAGGAACTCGTGGGAAACTGCAGTGGGGAAGGGGCACCCCGAGGAGGGAGGAGTCTGAGCCACTGCTCAGGACCTTTAGGACAGGGCAAAGCGCCCCCCAGTTCGGTCCTCTGCACCCCACTGGGCCAGCCCAGAAAGAGCAGAAGCTCTTCCAGAAAGCCTGGGTTATCCTGGATGAGTTGCTTTTCCTCTCTGAGCTCTGAGCCTCAGCATCCTCAGCTGTGAGTCAGGGTGTAATAATTTTCCACATCACCCAGTGAGGATCGAGCCTTTAGCACTCACCTAGTTCCGAACATATATCAGGAGCCAAGTCAACTGCAGACTGAGCCTTACCAAATACAGCTAGGCGAGGTCCCCCTAATCCTGTGGAGGAGCAGGCAAATCAGAGGGAGGCCACCCATTCGCTTAAGAAAACACCAGACTGTTGGACTGAAGAAAATACCAGACTATTGCAGGCAGAGGAAGGGGAAAATCATGGTTTTCTCATCGCCTCTGTCACCAGCATGCTAATTAATGTTAAGTGAGGTGCAGGATCTATACTTAAGATCTTGGGGACTCTGGGATCCAATAATTTACTACAAGTAATCATGTAAACCTTTTTTGGAGTTCCGTTGAAATTGGAGATGCTGAGTCTGAAGCAGGGGGCTCTTGAAACCAAGTAATTCACCCCGACCACCACCCCCAAGTCAAAGAGTGTGATAGGAAGATGCAGGCTGACCAGTGCAGGCTGACAAGTGTGTATTGAATGAATGAACCAAGACAGGAGACCAAGATTGAGGTCAGTCCTGCTCTGCCAGCTGCTTGCTCTCTGGTCTTAGACAAAGTTCTCCCTCTCTCTGGGCCTAGGGTTAGGTGATCTCTCTGAGCAGTCCCATTCTAAAAATAGTTTCATTGAAAAGTAAAAGGCCACTCCCCAGTGCATGGGATGCAGTGTCTTTGCCAACACTGCCACCTTGTGGCGGAAACACAACTCTCGCGTGAGACCCGGCCTTGGCACACCTGTGGTCCCAGCCAGGGTCTGAGTCCACACCTCACAGCAGAGACAGGGGTTTATCTACAGTTGTGTCTGTAGATAAAAACCCACTCTTGACAGTGTAACACCAGACACTCATTGTTACAAATATGTAAGGGTAACACCAGCAGCCACTGCTACAAATATTATCCCTCCTGTCTACAAAGAGGAAAGGAACTACCATTCCCAAGTCCCTACTGTGTGCCAGTTATGAGTAATTGATTCTCACACGCTGGTCTTGTTTGATTCTGAAAACAACTCTGCCAGGAACATATTGTTGACCTTCACTATACAGAGGAGGCTGGAGTTCAGCTTTCTGAATGACTTGCCCAAAGCCACACACCTAGAAAGAGGTTACCCTGAAACTCAGAAAAAGATCACCCCAGAAATGGGTAGTTCCTTTTCCTCAGATATTTCAGACTCCAACTTCACAAGCCCCAAGGGCTCGGGAACCGCTAAGTTGAAATGGACAAGAGAGCGAGGTCTCTGAGGAACCTCCCTGTCCTGCTCCTGGAACAGGAGTGGGTGGCTGGGGTGCTCCTGCCCACCCTTCCCAGGTTCTGTATTCACCAGATCCACTTGAAACCTCCAGGTCCTCAAGGGACCCAGGAACCAGAAAAGACCCTTGTGTCCACATCACATTTGTCAATGAATTCTGTCACCACTAGTGGGGACCTCCCCTCCACCCCCAGAGGCCATGACCAACTTGAGGCAGCAAATGAAGACAAGAGACTCTCCCCTTCTCACACCGGGGGAAATGATTCTGCAGCACAGGAATAGGCTAAGTCCAGGTTCCAAAATTACATTTTCATAGATTTACTGATCAATTCCCTCCATAAACATATTAATCTCTCACAATCACCAAATGCAGCCACCTCCGCCCATAACACCTGCCATCCTATCAGCACTGCATCATCGGTCCTGGAAGATCTTACATTGTCTTACATTGACCTTATAATGCAAGACAGTTACAGAGTCTGTAATTGTCCCATCCCAAAATGTCATTCTTGCGGGTCTCCCTGGTGGCGCAGGTGGTTGAGCGCCGCACTGTGAAGCTGTCCCGCAGCCTCTGCTGTGCGGGTTTGATCCCGGCTGGCCGGCAAGAATCCCACATGGCGCAGCAGACCTCTCCTGTCTTGCGCGCTGCTCCCCTCAGCAGTGTATTTTGTCCGTCTGCCTGTTCTGTTCCCTGCTATCTCCAGTGAATCCGCTCACCCTCCCACACAACTGGCCTGTACCCGTTTTTGTATAAATAAATAAATCTTTTTTAAAAATGATAATAATAATAATTTTTATTTATTTTTTTTAATTTTTTTTAAAGATTATTTATTTATTTATACAAGCACTGGGTACAGTCAGAAGCTCGGGAGGGTGAGAGAATTCACCAGAGCCAGAGCAGGGAGCAGAGCAGGCAGAAGGACCGAAGTACACTGCTGAGGGGAGCAGCGGGCGGCAGGAGAGGTCTGCGCGCCATGTGGGACCCTCCTCCGGTGGCCGGGGAGCAGCCGGGGATCGAACCGGTGCCTCAGAGGCTGCGGGCAGCTTCGCAACCCAGCGCTCAACCGCTGCGCCACTGGGGAGGCCCAATAATAATAATTTTTAAAAATCTCATACTTGTGAGCTTTTTAGACTCTTGGAGGCATAACCACCCACCTACAAACCAGGGAAATATCCTAAATGGACAATGTCAGAGCCAGTATCTCCCCTACAGCTGGCCAACACCAGGCTGGCAAAGATGTTATGATAATAACCCCACCCATTCCAAGAGAGGACTGTAGAGCTCCAAGGCTGAACAGTGGCAATAAGTATAACAATAACTGCTAAAGGATGCAGGTGGTCACCGGACCAGGGTTAAGCAGCAGATGCTCTGTCTAAAGGCCAGGTCTCAGCCCTGAGATTGGCCCCTACCTAGCTCACCCCAATTCCACATAAATATATAAACTTACTCTTACATGCTCACATATATTCACAATACATCAACACGTCCAAATGTCCTTTATCTAAGACACTGTCACTGTCTGCTGAGCAGATATGATAGTGACATTCTTTAGCAGCAGCCCTCCCTCCATGAGACATGCCCAGCAGCTACACATACACACACACACACACACACACAGAGCAGTCTAGCACTGGTGATGCTGATGGGCACAGGGGCATGGCCTGGATGGACCGTGTAGCATTTCCAGAACCAGCGCACACCATCCCAAGTGCAACCCTCCTGCCCATGTGCTTCCACATTTTTCTGGGGTTCAACACAGCTTTCACCCTGAAGCCTGCCAGCCTGCCACGTGTCCCTCCTTGTTCCTAGGAGCTTAGCCACTGATGCAGCGTGGAGGCCTGGGAGGCTTCACCTTCTCATGGACCAGTTTCTTGGGTACAGCTTTCCCTATAAATTCCAGGCGAGCTAAGCCCTGCTCACGGGTAAGTGCAGTCAGCAGGCCTGGCCCAGAGGGAGGCATTGCCCTCTGGTTACACCCCCGCAACCCCAGTCAGGGTGACTATTATAATTGAGGGGGCAAAGTCTCTCTACCTTCTTTCCCTGGGGGCCAAAGAGCCACATCTCTCAGGACAGCATCCCAGACAGACTGAGACCAGCCTTCCCTGCTGACCTCTTCACAGGCAGCATGTGCACCCAAGGGACCAACTTCAATGGGCAGGCGGCATGAGACACTCAGCACACCAGGGTCTCCTGGACACCTTTTGGGGAGACCCAGGGGCCAAGCCAGCTGCAGAAACTGCAGGCTACGCTGCTGAGTTGGGGCAGAGGCGACTCCAGCCTCCAGAGGGTTAAAAACCTCCTCTCCTCCATGGCTCCGTTCCAAAGGGCCTCCGTTAACACCAGAGGTCTCCTGATATCTCACTCACTTTAATAGATTTTTCCCATTGACGTCTCAGTTTATTGACTATCATTTCCTTTTCTGCAGGGGAGCTATTTTCTGGGTCACTGATCCAACCAACTTAAAAGGGGTTGCATTGATTAGGTTTTATTGGTGGTGACTTGCACAGAGATGAGCCGACTTGCTCCTACCTGCTGACAACTCCTTTGTTTCCCTCCCAGCCCCCACCCGCTCTGTTGACTTATGGGAGGGACAAAGTTGGAGCACTTAGGTGGTGGGCTTTATGGAGTGAGGGAGAACTTCTGGTTGCATTGCCCCCAGCTCTCTCTCTCTGCAGCATTAGGGTAAAGGCCATTAAACACACACACACACACACACACACACACACACACGCACGAACACACACACACACACACACACAGAGGAATTCATGTTAGCAGAACTTGAGTATCAAGATAGAAGCAAACCCAGGAAGTCACCTCTTCATTCAGTGAGCACGTACTGAGCTCCTACCACCATGGGGGAGCATCATAAATAACACCTTGGGAGAGCCTCCCTGGTGGCCTAGAGGTTGTCTCCTTGGTGCTAGCTCCACAAAGGCCTGAGTTCGATGTCCAGCCAGGGAGATGTTGGCGCAGCAGACCTCTCCTGTCTCACCCGCTGCCCCGCCTCAGCAATGTATTTCAGTAGATCTGCCTGTTCTGTTCTCCTCTCTGTCTCTGGTGAATCCTCTCACCCCCTACACCTCTGGTCTGTACCCCAGTTCGTCTACACATAAAGAAATACAAATCTAAAAAAATAATAAAAAATAACACCTTAGTAACTTTTATGGGTTGCAAAACTTTTATTATCACATTTGATGCTCATAAGCTTGAGCGATAAGTAGAATGATGATTATCCCTCCTTCAAGGATAAGGACCAGAGGCTAAAAGAAATTGCCCTCAGTTACACAATTAGCTGGTAGCAAACTCAAACCTTTGGGTGTCTAACTCCAGTGTCTCCTATCTCCGATGCTGAGAGCCCAAGGGAATACCCAGAGGAATAAGGCAAAATTAATATTTAATGTGAGTTTGTGATTATGTACGTCCAGTGCACGTGCCACTCAGAGACAAAGAAGGAAGGGAACAGAAGCAAAGCTGGAAAGGCTCCAAAAGGCAGCTGCTTCAATATCCCCCCACTTACAGGTGAGAAAAGGGGAGTCCCAGGAATGTAAACTCACTTGCCAATTTACACCATTCATTCGTCTTTCATGCCCGGTACTTGCACGTGTTCTCACAGGCTCTTATGCGGCTAGCAGGCACAGCGGTTGCCCGTGGGAACGCTCACCCGGATAGATAGCATCTGTCCAGGCAGCCTCTGACCCTCTCCTGTCTGGGTCACTGATCTAAACTTTTCCCCACAGGCCTTCCCACCCCAGCCGGGGACGACATACAGAGGACCTCAAAGCACCGAGTCTCCCAGTTTGATCTTGGGCCCACATCAGAATGCCCCTCCAGTCCCCTCATCTTTTGTGGTTTGAGACTCAGGTAGATCTTGCCTAATAGGACAGTGGCGGTTACCCAGAGCTCCTCTGAGAGCGAAGTGCCAAGGTGTGCAAACAAGAAGAGATCTATAGAATTGAGTTAGAAGTTAGTAGTGGGGGGGCCTCCCTGGTGGCTCACTGGATTAAAGTGAGCACTATCAAGCTATCACCAGCCACTGCAGCACAAGTTCGATCCCTGGCCAGGGAGCTGACCCACATGGTGCAGCAGACCTCTCCTGTCTCACTACACTGCTCCCCTCCGCAGTGTATTTCAGTCAATCTGCCTGTTCTGCTCCCCACTCTGTCCCTAGTGAATCTTCTCACCCCCCGCACCTCTGACCTACACCCCAGCTTTTGTACGCATAAATAAAAAATAAATTAAAAAAAGAAGTTAGGAGTGGGGAGTACATTTCCCAGGGTGGATATTTGTGGGATGAACCTCACACACAAGGGGTGACCAGGTATATGTCTGTGAGTCTGCATTTGAGGCCTGTCGAGTTTGTCCTGTCTGTTCTGCTGCTTGTGTGTACTCATTCAGTCATTCAGGAAGCTTCTACTTGCCTAGCATCTAGGGCAAGCACTGCACTGGATTCCAGTGATTCAGAGATGAATGAGACACAGTCTCTACCCAGGAGAAAATGGTGGCCAAATGTTGGGGGAAAACACATGTGCCGACTTACAGCTGTGTGATGAGCACCACAGTCAAAATATTTGCAAGGGAGAAGAGACTGGAAAGCATTTCCCAGAACACCATGTCTGAGCAGAGTTAAGGACAATAATGAAGGCTCACCAACTGGGCCAAGGGTGAAGGAGGATGTTCCAGGCAATAGAGAGAGACATGCAGGGGCACGGTCCGCTCCTGGAAACAGAACAGTCAAGTTTAAGGGAGGGAGGGAAGAACCCAAAGTGGGCGGGGTCTGCTGCTGCAGAAGCCAGAATGTCCAGGGCAGGGGGTCCAAGAGAGGGAACTCAGGTGAAAGGACAGAGATGTTCTTTCTTAAGTCTGGTCAACAAGATCAGCTCTTTTTCAACAAATGGCCCCAAATCAAGGCCCTCATTCATTTTTTTTTTTAAGATTTATTTTTTTATCTATACAAGAACTGGAGTACAGGCCAGAGACGTGGGAGGGTAAGAGGACTCACCAGAGACAGAGTGGAGAGCAAAACAGGCAGACGGACCGAAGACACTGCTGAGGGGAGCAGCGGGCGAGACAGGAGAGGTCTGCCGCCCATATGGGAATCTTCCTGGCCGGCCAGGAATCGAACCCGTGCTGCAGAGGCTGAGAAAAGCCCCACAGCGCTGTGCTCAACCCCCTGTGCCACCGGGGAGGCCCAAGACCCTCATTCTTTTGGACCAGGTGTGAAGCTTCTCTTTCTACTCTAACTGGATCCCTGTGACTCAGCCTTCCTCAGCCCCCTCTCTCCTTCAGCCCCCTATAATGCAAAATCTGTGTTTTGCTTCTTGTGAATGAGGGAATTAAACCATCCGAGTTAAATAAATTAAACAAATTTCTTCTCCTAGGCAGGAAGCTTGGCACATTTCAGAGAGAATTCCAGCAAGCCCTCCAGAAACCAATAGAAGGCCCAAGATCCACCCCAATGAGCACCGGCTAAAAGGGTGGGCTGGTTACCAGAACCCATTTTCTCTGCATAAATTTACAGCAATCAAGAGACTAACATTACAAAAACACATAAAGGCTATTCAGAGAGGAGTAAAGGTGGGGATGTGCTGGGACGTGGGGGTGTGCCTGGCCCTCAAGACCAGAAAAGCACCAGCGTCTCCGCCCTCCACACACACACCACATGTAAGTACCCACTGGCCCCTGCTAAGTCAGACAAATCCAAGCTCCAAAGGAAGAGGAAAGCTTCAGGGCCCTGTTTTAAGCTGATACACACACACACACACACACACACACTCACATACTCAAACACAATCCTCTTCTACTGCACATACACATACCTCTCATACATCACAAACAGAATTCTGCACATTCACACTTAGTCACCTCCCTACACAGCTACACATGCACACACCCACTCACATACACACACAGCACACACACTCAGGCCCACACCCCTCCCACTCACACATTCACAATCACTTGCACATACACACACATCTCACACCAAACAGATACTCATGATGTACACACTCACAAGCATACCCACTCACACACACACTCACACAGATACACTGACACACGTTCTGTGCTCCCAGGAAGCAAGACTAGCACCTTATATGTCAAAGTGAAAGATGAGCAGGGGCTTGTGACATTCCGGTCTCGTTGGCACAGCTGTTTCAGTCATATCTTTGCTGCCCAGCAGAGCACTAGGCTTGGGCAGATCAGCATTGCCTCCCTGACCCCACACTCCACTCACCAGAGGGTCAGTCTTTCCCCAGATGCTTTAGAAGCGATTTTATGAAGTTTGTTGGCGCAGAACATCTGCACATGTGTCCAGAGCACAAGCGTAGGTCCATGTCCTTTCTCAAAGGTGGTTCTCAGATCAAGAGACAGAAGATTTCCTGACCCCCCTAGACCCCCAAATGCCTCCTTCCCTAGGTAACCACTCTCCTGACCTGTATGCACGCAGGGGTTAGCTTTGTCTGGGTTTGACCATCATATAAATGGGGTCAGAAATTGACGTTGAGGGCCTCCTGGTGGCTCAGGGGTTAAAGCCTCAGCGCTATCAGCAGCCACTGCTACATAAGCTCAATCCCAGGGCCAGGGCGCTGACCCACATGGTACAGCAGACCTCTCCTGTCTCATCTTCTGCTCCAATCAGCCTGTTCTGTTCCCACTCTGTCTCTGGTGAATCCTCTCACCACCCCACCACCCAGTTCTTGTAGGCATAAATAAATAAAAATAAATCTTTAAAAAAAAAAGAAATTCACGCTGATGCCCCACAATGACATCAACATCAGGAACTTCATCACACAGACAGGGGGAGAACAAAAGACTGGGAAACAGGCATTCATTTAGACAAAAGATGTTGGGGGAGCTCTGAAGGGTAAATGCACTCTGTGGATGCTAGGAGTCCTCTGATCTGCCAAGCGAGACCAGGCGCCCAGGGTAAAGCCAGCAAGACTGGACTTGGACAGGGGACGTGAGCCACACAGCCTGACGCTTCCCTCCTGGGGCATTTGCTGAAAGTACGGGGGAACCACCACACTGCATGTGGGCTCTGGGGATGAGGTCTGAGCCCCTGTTATGTCACTAACTCGCTAGGCCTGGGGCGCCACCTTGCCTTTCTGTACCCCAGCTTTCTCACCGTACAGTGGGGGTGAGGGTGGAGACAGCTAAACTTCCTAGAGCTCTTGCAGTGCCCCGTACTGCCCCATGTCACGTCATTCCTAGGCCGGGGACAGCAAACCAAGGCCCGTATCTGCACGGTCTGCCAGCTAAGAATCATTCTCACATTTTGAAATGGCTGGGGGTGGGGGGAGAAAGAATGTTAATCGTGACACATGAAAATCATATAAAACTCCAATTTCAGTGTCTGTCAATCAATTTTTACTGGAACACAGCCACTCGCCTTCACTTGCATCTGGCTACATCCAGAGTGGCTATGACAGAAACTGTTAGGACCCACAAAGCCTAAAATATTTACTATTTGGCCCTTAACATTTAAACCTTGCTAACCCCTGCTCTAGTCCATCCTGACCTTAGGCACCCTTTGATCAGCCCCACGTAAGGGGTCACAGCTGGGCGCGGGAGGTCTGAGCTGAGTGCAGGCAGCCATCTCCAGCAGGGCTGCAGGAGCTACCCACAGCCTATGAGGTCCTCTAAGGCACAATCACATCACTTTGCAAACTGCAGAGAAAGATGGAGACGTGAGCTCAGCTCCTCCCTAGCCTCCTGGCAGGCATCCGTGACTAAGTCTAAACTCACTCTTCATATCTAAATGCCCCAACACCCCACACATACCACATCCAGTCCAAAATTAACTAGGGAGTTTCTACAAACCTCTACCTCTAAGGCAAGAAGGCTGAGTTATTGCACGGTCTCCATTCGTGGCCTGTTAGCACGAGTAATGTCTGCAGGGTTCTGCCCTGTGCTCTCATTCATTCATATCTTACATCTCTTTTCCTCCTGTGACCTAAGTCCATAGGAGAGTGTCTCTCTCTCTCTCTCTCTCTCCGTTTTCTGAGTTCTTGCAGAATGGATGGATATGCATGTGTTTTTTGGGGTTTTTTTAAAAGGTTTATTTATTTATACAAGCACTGGGTACAGTCAGAAGGGCAGGAGGGTGAGAGAATTCACCAGAGCCAGAGTGGAGAGCAGAACAGGCAGACTGAAGATACACTGCTGAAGGGAGCAGCGGGAGGCAGGAGAGGTCTGCGCGCCATGTGGGACCCTCCTCCAGTGGCCCGGAGCGGCCAGGGAGCAGCCGGGGATCAAACCGGCGCCGCAGAGGCTGTGGGCAGATTCGCAACCCAGCGCTCAACCGCTGCGCCACCGGGGAGGCCCTGCATGTGATTTTTAGTTTACCTACATGGTGTTACATCCCACCACCTTGTTTCCTACTTTTGTTTTTTTTTTTTTCCCTTTGTCCTTTCTCTCTTATTGATAGAGTGTGCATACAATCTAGCGTGCATTGTGCACTGGCCTTATAAAATTCAATTTTTTAACTTATATATACACCTGTGTAATCACCATCTAGATCAAAATATAACACATTTCCAGCACCCCAGAAAGGTGGCCATGTGCCCCTTCCCAGTGAATAAACTGTTCCCTTCCCCTTTCCACACAGGGGTGGCCACTATTCCAGCTTCTATCACCATCCATTAGCTCAGCTTGTCCTTGAACATCATCTGATGGAATCCTACACAGGGTCCTCTTTCATGTCTTGCTTCTTTTGCTCAACCTGTCTGGGAGATTTGGATGCTCTGTGGGTTGTGGGCAGCAGTGGTTTGCTCTTTCACCAGCGGGGAGCCATCGGAATTTCAGCTCCAGCCACGTGGCTCTGTATGCGGCCACTCCACTATCTCTTGCTACTGCTCCGTGATGTAATATGTTAGCCCCATTTTACCTTTCTGCTCTCCCAGCAAGGGATGCACAGGGTGCCTTGGGGATCATGTGCTGGGTGCCATGTGCCCCTAGGGAGCTGCGTGACCATTCCTCCGCCTTGAATACCTGCGCGTGGATTTGCTGTCTGGACAGGCTGAAACTGACAAGCTCCTTTCCCAGTCTGCCAAAGCAGGAGCCTGAAGAAAGGAAAAGGGCTGCTCTAGTGATCTTCCCCTGACCCCTACTCCCCTCCCCCCTGCCCCTCCAGGAAAACCTTTCAGCTCCTCCTCCGTGTCCTCTCGCAGGACCCAGCTAAGGGCTTTGCTTCCTGAGTGTCGCTGCCTCCACGGCAGCCACACCATCCTGCTGCATTATAACAAGATGATAATCAATGAACTGCTAACTCTATTGCAATAAAGGAGCGAGCCCAACCTTATATAATTCTTTTTAATTGTTTTCTCACATTACAAGGTTTTTTTTTTTTTTTTTTGCTAAACTTATTCCACCATAAGTTATGTCGTTTAATTTCTCAAAGTGCTAATAATTTAATTGCTTCCTTCCTGCGCACAAAGTGCCTGCACTGTCCTCCCTCCCCTGCTTGGAGATTATAAAACGGAGTTGGCAGGAACACCTAAAAGGGGAGTCTTTTTGGCGGCAGGATTTGATGGGAAGCAGCTTTCTCAGAAGTCAGTGTGTGGGACTGGGAACCTGGCTGAGGACTTCAAAGGGGCATGGGGCCCAGCCAAGCCCGCAGCGAGCTCTCCAGAGGGTTTATGATAATCACAGGGGAGGGGAAAGGGGGAAGGAGCTGCGATGAGCGGGGCGGCGAAGAGAGGGAGCCCTATAGGCAGAGTGTGGATGTTTGCGGTGTTAGCACCAAGCTTCCTGTCCCCATCCTGAAAGGCTGTAAGGGGAGATGGGATCCATCCACAGCAGGAGAGGGTGTAGGTCAGGCCCCCCCACCCCCCCATGTTCCTGACACTCTGGAGTCAGTGCTGACCGGTCCCAGGACAGGGTGGGCAGTGCCATCTGATACCCAGAACCAGCCTGTACTGCACTAGCATTTACTGACAGCCTGACACCCTGCTCCCCTCTGTCATCTCATTCTATCTTCACAGCCAATTCTCTGAGGCAGGTACTATTATTACCACTACTTTATAGATGAGGATGATGATGGTTACCTTGCTCTAGTCCATAGCTTGTTGGGAGCGGGGCAAGAAGAGTCAGTCTTTGGAGCCTGTGAGTTCACTAGCCTAGAGGCAATGTACCACTATCTGTCTGGGTCAAATGATACCATCATGGGCCCCCCTGGTGGCACAAGGGGTTAAGTCTCAGCACTAAGCTATCTGTAGCCACTGTAGTAGAGTTTGATCCCCAGCAAGGGAGTTAACCCACATGGCGCAGCAGACCTCTCCTGTCTCCCCTGCTGCTCCCCTCAGCAGTGTATTTCAGTCAGGCTGTCTGTTCTGTTCCCCACTCTGTCTCTGGTGGGTCCTCTCACCACCCCCACCTCTGGCCTTTACCCCAGCTCTTATATGCATAAATAAATAAATCTTTTAAAAATTAAAAAAAAAACTGCTTGAACACCCCACACACCCCTCTCTGCCCTATAAGATATAATCCCAACCTCCATACAGGCCTCCAGAAGGTTCACAATCCCCAGCTCCGCCTTTAATACCCACACCTGTCAGCATCCTGCGATACTATTTCCACTGGGGTTTTTGCACGTTCCCCTCCCTCAGGGTGAAATCTCACTCCTCCTACAAGGCTAGGTCCAAATGCTCCCTCCCCATTCCCCCCAAGTAGTGCCCCTCTCTCAAATCTCCCAGGACACTCCCAGCTTTGCACCTTTGCATGGCTCTAGGGACTCTTTTGCTCTATTGCGGCCATGAGCTTACTCAGCTGCCACCTCTTGCTACTTCCTCGCTCTGTGATTTTGGGAGTTACTTGACTGCAGTGAGCCCCACATGTGTGTGATGTGGAATAAGTGAGTAACACCTGTAAAACCTTTGACCTGGCACTGGCGAGTGCTGAAAGGATTTGCTGTTATTTTTGGCTGTCATTTACTGTGGCTTCCCATCTCCTAACAGTTGCTCAATAAATGAATAAAATGGATACATTAATTAATTCATTACCTTCCACAGCCTCCTCCTCCCCCCACCCCGGCTCCAGAAATGCTGTGTCCAGATATAGCATCAATTTATTGTCTCCATTAGCCTGCTGTTTCCTCTGGAAGGCAGGGCCCAAGGGTTCCACATAATTAACACCTGTCCCCATCCCACCCCAGGGAGCAGGCAACAGAGGGAATCCTGAGTCCCAGCCACCAGGCTGCACCCTTGTCCTGGAGATCCTGCCTCTGATATGGAGAATCCAGAGCCTCCCACCAATGGGTCCTTTCCTTTTCATGGTCTCCACTCCAGCCAGTTTTCATAGCATCTCTATTACCTCAGAGCGTCCTCACTTGGGGCTCTTAGGCCCTACTCCTCGGGATGGAGGTGTCTGAAACAGCGGGCCTCGCATCTCCTGTCCCGACTAGCCAGTTCGCTGATGCAGTGGAAAGAGCACTGGACAGAACCAGGCTCAGCTGCCATTCCTGGCTGTGTGACCTTGGGAATATCACTTAACCTCTCTGAGTCCCCAGGCTGTAGTATGATAATGTAGAGGTGGGCTACCCTGAAGGGCCCCTTCCCTGTAACATGCCTCCTGCCCTGGGAGGTGAAAGCTGGTCAGAAATACTTTGGGGTCTGCAGAGTTTTAGATCCTGAGAGGGCCTCTAGGAAAAGCCCTACTAAGCAGAGTGGGAGCTCAGAGCCTCCTTAGGCCAGAAGTGGCCACCCCACCCCCCACCCCGGGGTGGCTTTCCCCACCCTCGCTTCCACGTAGAACTCCTTGGGTTGTCTCTGGTGTCTCCAAGTGGAGTTAGGAAGAATGTTGTTATTATTATAACATTACTCTGCCACTCCCCATCCACCTCCCCGACTACACAGGAAGCCTCAGACAGGCAGAGGCCTGTTTTACACCTCTGCAGACGGATGGCCCCTCCCCAGCACCCACTCACTTCTTCCTTCTTTCACAAATATTTATTAAGCACTGATGTAGGTGCCAGGGACCCAGATTGGATGCCTGAGGCTCATAGTTTTGGGGTGTCAGCTGCTACATCTCCAAATTGGGTCAATGACTTGGCTTTCCAGTTTCCCAAAGTAAATTTTCCTGCTCCTTTACAGAAGGGAGCAGCGGGTCCAGCCGGGGAGAAGCCACATGCCCACATGCTTGCAAAGAAAAGCAACCCCCTCTCTTTCTTCAGTACAAGAGCAATGGCCCAGTGGAACACTCATGGGCAGATCTGGGGAACCTCATGCAGGTGAGCAAGTCCAGGCTCCATTCAACAGAATCCTTATGGTCCAGACCAGATCTGAGTCCTGAGAAGCACATCAAAGGCCACTGGTGTGTGCAAGGTCAGGGTTAGCAGGAGACTCTCTCCCACAGCCAGGAGCTTTCACTCATCTTTGTGGACAGCCAACATAGACATGGGGCCTGGAACCACAGAGTCAAGATTTCCCAAAAAAAATTTCAAGGCTAGTGTCTCAGGGTTTTTTACTCTCCCACTCCCATGCCCTGTTCCACGCCAAGCTGGTCTTCCCCCAATCTGGCCTTGTGCTTCTCAGGTTTCTGCCTTTTGTCCTAATGTCCCCTAAGCCTAGAGTACCCTCCCTGCAGACCCACATCCAAATCCTTCCACCTCCACCTACCCAGCTCCAATGCTACCTCCTCCGAGAGTCTCTGATCCTCCCATTAAGAAGGGTCTCCTTTGAACACCCAAGTTCAGGGTGTGGTTAAGACTTTGGCTTCTGAAATCAGGCAAACTTGCATTCATAGGCTGGTTCTGCCTCTTCCTAGCTGGGTGACCTCAGGCAAGTTCCCTCTCCTGGCTTGATTGAGCCTGTGTGTTCTCGTCTATAAATAAGAGGATAATGACAGTGACTCTCCAACCTCCCCTTGTGCTCCCCTCTCAAACACAGAGCGTTTTGGGGAGGATTAAAGGATTTTATACAAGCAAAGGGCTTAGAATAGTACCTGGCACTTAGAAGCTCTCCATAATGTTAGTTCGCTATTTCTGTTTGACTTGTAACATTCTCCCCATAGCAGAGAACGTCAAATCTTCCCCACCAGAGGGTAAGTTCAACCCACAGAGAGAACTCCAGAAATGAAGGGAATGGAGTGAGTGAATGAATGAGTGAGGAGGGTGGGGACCAGCAGTGCGGGACTTCCAGAAGGGTGCATGTCAGTGCCCTCAAGATGGCCTCTGGGGTTGATGATAATGGTGACCTTGACCCCTCTGTCCCAAAGAAATGCCTCCCAGGCACAGGGTCTGCTCATCCCTGACTCATGGCTGTTCAAGCTCGGACCTTTCCCAAGGGTCTCAACCGCTTCTCACCTGTGGACTGAGAAGATGGTGTTCAAGTTGCTGTGCAGGGCTCTCCCCCGATGATCTCAATCTGTTTCTCTACCTCATTCTAAAAGGCTAGTCTTCAGGAAGGTAAGCTCAAGGTGTTTGGAGCCCCTTCTTGCCCTTGTTCAGGCCCCCATTCTAACCCCCACCTCCAGAGGGCTCTGGGCAGAGCAGGGAACTAGAGCCAGACAACCTGCCCCTGAAGCAAAGCCCAAAGCCCCGCGTCACTGTCACCAAAGTCCAAGCCTGGGCCCGGGGTCTCGTAACTGGGGAAGATTCAGTCTCCAAAGGGCCTTCTTAGCTCCAAGCAGGGATCATGCTGCAAAGATGGATGTGTACTGCCCTGCTTCTGACTAACCCAGAAATACGTGTCCCCTTCCCTTGGGTTGCCTGACTTCAATATGGAGTCTCATGATCTGTGAATTAAGTTTCTGTCTGTCTTTACTTCAGAGCAAGGTTCCTGCTTCTGACTAACCCAGAAATACGTGTCCCCTTCCCTTGGGTTGCCTGACTTCAATATGGAGTCTCATGATCTGTGAATTAAGTTTCCGTCTGTCAAGCAAGGTTCATGGAACTTTTTCTGCAAAGGGCCAGGGAATAAATATTTTGGCACAAAAACAACCACAGACAAATATGCAAACAAATAGGCATGACTGTGGTCCAGTAGAACTCTTTTTGAGGGCCTCTCTGGTGGCACAGGAGTTAAAGACAGCACTATCAAGATCTCAAGCTATCACCAGCCACTGTGGCATGAATTTGATCCAGGCCAGCCAGGGAGCTGACTCATATGGTGCAGCAGACCTCTCCGGCCTGGCCCACTGCTCCCCCAAGCAGTGTATTTCAGTGGATCTTCCTGTTCTGTTCTCCAGTCTGTCTCTGGTGAATCCTCTCACCACCTGCACCTCTGACTTACACCCCAGTTCTTGTATGCATTAATAAATAAAACTTAAAAAAAAAAAACTTTTTGAACACGAAAAGTGGCGTGCCTTACCTTTTTCATATATCATAAGATATTACTTTTCTTTTGATTTTCCCCAACAATTGAAAAAGTTACAGGCTATTCCAAAACTAGCTCTGGCCCAACTCAGCCCAGGGCTGTTGTTTCTTGAACTGTGCTTCAGAGGCTCCAGTCCCTGCAAGTTTCTCCAGAGAGCATCCCCTGAGGCACACAAAGCTTCAGAGGCTGCACAAAGCAGTCAGCCTCAGCAGGCAGTTTGCAGAGACTGTTCCCAGGCCTGGACTGGGTGTGGAGAGGGAGGGGGGAATACGCATGAGGCACCCAGCTTGCCCTCAAGGAACGTCTAATCCAATGGGGGGATCCAAGACAAGTTCAAAGATTCTACTACTATAAGGTTGAGGAAGACTGGCCTTCAGAGAGAGACTTTACCTTTTCCAGTGAATAGTTTCTCAGCAGCAGATACTGAGATTGTGGAAGCGGAGTAACTGACTTCCCGGGAAAATAAATGCACCAGGTAAGATTTCCTGGAGCAAATGGCATCTGAGATGGACAGGAAGTAACAGGAGCTCCAGGACCAAAGCTATCACCCTTGTCTCTTACTCCAGTAAAAGCGAGCCGTCTGGCTTTTGCACAAAAACATTGAGACCATGTAGCTGCTCCCCACCCCCATCACCAGATGGTGAGGCAGGTGCAGGGGCTGACTCATTGCCGAGTCTGTACACCCAGGAGCATGATTTTTTCACAAAGTGTATTTTGGTCAATGCTTGCTAAGAATTGAAGTTGGGGTTGAGAGAGAGGATGACAGTGATGATTTCTGATGACAATTGAACCCAATAGATTGGGTTGTTCCTTCTATCTTGGGCACAACCTTAGAATTACTGCAGCCTTCTGACTGCTTGGAAATGAGAAGTGAAGCAGCAACTTTTATAACCGCTGTATGTACACACATACACACACAAACACACATGCACACATACACAAGAACCCACAATCCTCCCTCTCTGATAGCCACCTCCTGCCTTTTAATCCAACCCCCACTTCACTAAAGATGGCAGAGTCGCTTGTCCCTAGAAATGTAGACATCCCAAAGCCACTGCAGATTGGAGACTTTAAGTCACTTGACCTATATTCCAAATGAGTCTGGCCACCAAGACCCAGTAATGAGACAGGTTCTGCTCCTAACTGGCACCCCTGAACAATGGTTAAGCAGTTGTTGCTGTTTCCCCAGGATAGCAACATGCAGGAGAAGAAGGGAAATAATCAGGAAGGACTGAAAAGAGCCTCCCAGCTTCACCTGCTTTCTCCTCCTCACCCTGGCATCTGTTCCTGGCTGATTCCTCCCTGAGAGAAATTCTGGGGTTACTGGATTCAGTCCGCTTTCTGCTACTGGTGCCTTTGACCCCAGAGCTAGCACAGAGCTGCCCAGAAGACCCGACACCCATCTCTGGGTACCAGAGAGGCCTAAAGTGGTGGAGACAGAGAAGGGAAGGGAAAGGGAGGGTGCTGGCTCAGGCACCTTGCATAGTCACTGCACACACAACACAGATTGAACAGGGCTGGTTCCCATTAACTCAGCATTTACTACACACGCTCTCTGGTCCCCTGCTCCTACGAATGATTGAAATCGAGAGCCAAGATCTTATTCCCATTGCACAGATGAGGCAACACAGGCACAGAGAGACTCATTGACTCAACCAGATCACAAAGCCAGTCAGCGCACAACCAGAATTTGGATTTGGACTTCCCTTGTCCAGCTCAAAACCAAGCCAGTATATCCAAAGTCAGACTAAAGCTGTGCTTAGGACTCGAGCAAAGCAGAGGCATCATTTTTTTTTCTTTGACATATTTTGGTATTGGTGGTCAGGATGAGCATCCAGTCTTGTCTGGACTGCCTCTCATCTTTTCTAAGGTCCACAGTGCTTTTATTTTTATGGCCTGAGAGGTGGTAGAGAGGGCATGAGCATCTCAACAGTACATAGAACAACTCTAGAAGTTCTAGTTCAGCTACATAAGTTCCTTCTTGAACTACTTGTTCTCTGGTTTTCCGGGCTCTGTCAGATGAAAGGGGATGAATGTATTGTGTGCGGTCTCTCTTGGTGACGTATGCATGTGTGGTCTGTTGCACCAAGAATGCACAAGGAAGCCTGCCTCTAGGAAGGCAAAATGGATTGCTGAGAGGAGATTATTAATTTCACTGGAGAGCATGACATGATTTATTTAATGTTTTATATATTTTTGGGGGGACTCCCTGGTGGCGCATGGGATTAAGCGCAACCTATGAAGCTCACCACAGCCACTACAGCACAAGTTTGATTTCCGGCCAGGGAGCTACCCACATGGCGCAGCAGACCTCTCCTGACTTGCCCACTGCTCCCCTCAACAGTGTATTCAGTCAATCTGTCTGTTCCGTTCCCCACTCTGTCTCTGGTGAATCCTCTCACCCCCCAAAACTCTGGCCTGTACCCCAGTTCTTATATGCATAAATAATTAAATCTTTTTAAAAAATTTATATATTTTTGCACAGAGGAACTAGGGTCTAGGACAGAGATGCAGGGGGTGAGAGGATTCACCAGAGACAGAGTGGGAAGCAGAACAGGCAGATTGAACTGAAATATACTGCTGAGGGGAGCAGCAGTTGAGACAGGAGAGGTCTGCTGTGCCATATGTGGGTTACCTCCCTGGCTGGGGATCGAACTTGAGACATAGTGGTGACAGCTCTGAGACTTAACCCCTAGGTCACCAGGGAGGTCCCGATAATGATTTTTACATTTTGTGTAAGGTGGATATTTTACCTCTCCAAATAAATAAAAATAAGAAATTTATAGCATGGACATAAAAAAAAATTTATAGCATGGACAACCTTGTTTTAAGTAAAAACGACAAAAATGTAAATTCAATATCTTCTGTTCTCAACTCTGCAGACAGCAAGAATTAGAAAAACAAAGGTCTGGTTACTACCTTGTAGTAGGGCAGAGAAAAATTCACAGAGCACCAAACACAATTTAAAATCTCACCAAGTAATTATGCATAATAAGGATCCAGCCTTGAAAGCCTGAATGTGGAAACTGGGCAAAGAAATGACCAGAACCAAATTGGACACCCCCCCCCCACCACCAAAGTCATAGGACACACCCCTCCCAGTGGGAGTTGAGGAAGAGGAGCATTTAAAGAGAGAGGAGCAAAGCCAGGTGATTCCTGCCCTAACAGTAATCTAATAAACTGAAGTAGGGAGAAGGTGGAGCCATGAAGAAGCAGCTTCTCACATATCACTGCAACTTTAAGGGTCCCTTCCCCGATCTGAGATTCTGTGTCTCTGTCTATAAAATGAAGGGTTTGGCCCAGAAGGTCTCCAGGTGCCTCACAGCTCTAATAATCTCTGATTTGATGGCTGCAGCCTTTTGCAAATATGCATAAAACAGATTAGTTTTAGCAGTAGTAAAAACAAAACTGAAAATCAGATTTATCATTTTAATTAAATATACTTTACATTCTCAATTTCTAGGGAGCAAAATGCAACACCCCCCCCCCCCCCCACCATCAGTTTCCCTTTGTGGGAGACATTCATGTCTGATGAGCAATTTAAGAAAATGTGAACCACCCCCTAAGAAGATACACAATTAACAAGACCCTAACAGGTATTTCTTCACAGGAAAGTAGGATTGGGGGGTGGGGGGGTGGGCAGGGGGAGAGAGAACATAAGAAGGAAATGAAGGTGAGGAGGTCAGGTGGGGTCAGGATATGGGAGGACTGAGGACCAGGCTGGTGACAACAACTTGCTTTTGTCTCTGGTACTCAGCTTTCAGAAGCCACAACCCCAGAAGCTGAGTGTCGCTTGGACAAACTGCCTTCCCTTAGCCAGTAGTAGTTTGGTCCCCTCCCCCACCCCACCTCCGCCCCCACCCTACTACCCCTGGGTGACATAAGGCAAATTGCTCTCTGAACTTTAGAGTGCTCAACTATAAAATGCAACTAAAAATACCTACTTCGAGGAATGCTGGGAAAATGTAATAAGATAACATATCTGAAAAGGCTTAGGAAAACAATAAAGTGTAAAGCATTCTGCAAACATCGTATTTTGGAAACTCACATTGAGATTCAGAAGGTCTGGTCCCCATCTGGTTAGGTATTGTGTCCTCTCAGCAGGCCTGCCCCTACTGTGCTTCCTTTCTCCATCCTCTTCTGGGCCCCAGGGAGAGCGAAGAAACCAGCGCCTTCACCCAGAAGGAACATCCCTTCTTGAGCTCTGGGGTCTAAGGCCCCAGATCATAAATTAACAACTGTGGCTTTAAATTATCAGATAAATGGACTGGGGTTGCCAGCAGGATAGATGAGAATCAACAGGAGAAATAAATCTACAGGAGCAGCTCCCCAAGTCACACGGAAGTCCTGGGCACCTCAGGGGTAGTGGGGCTGGTGGTGACAGAAGCCAGCAAAGGGTTTCTCTTTGGGAGGGGGAAAAAACAGCCAGAAATAAAGCCAGGAATCCCCACCACTACCCCTGTTCCTCCAACGAAAAAAGAAAAGAGCCCAGGAAACTCCCAGGCTCCTGTCAGCTGTGGGTTCCCGCCTCCGCCTTAGGGAGCTGGGGCATCCACTTGGTTGCCCATTATTCTTGGTGACAAGAACAAATATAGATACTCTCGGAGAACTGAGGAGAGACTAAGTGGAATAAACGGCATTTAATCTTTAAAGAAAGAAATTGCATTTCCTTAGCAAAGCCCCGCCCTATGGGAGCAGTGGCCCCTCATAATTCAAGTCCACACTTAATTAAAATGGGGAGCATCCTGGATTCTGCCCAACTGGCACCAATTCCATTCTAATCCTTTAGGCCACTGACATTTGTCCGTTTGTCTCTCTTCGACAGGAAAAGAAAAATTTCAAAAAGAAAAAAAGATATCTTATATCCTGCATTTTCCCAAGACAACCTATCCTTGCTCTGGCTGTCGAAAAGCAGAGGATTGAAATCTAAAGGAACAAGGGAAGAAACAGGCTTTGCATTCTGGGGTGGGGGTGGGGGGAGTCCTGTGCTACTGCAGCCAGCAAATATGAAAAGCTGAAGTCACCAGCACCTTCTAAAAATAAAAAGTACTTTCCTCCAGACATGCTTGATCTCTCCTTGGCCTCCCAAGCTCTTTCCCCAGCATTAGGCTCAAACTTCCTCGTGGGACAATATGCCAGATGAAAGGAGGACACATTATTTAGCCTTGTTTGAAAGGATGGAAAAAAAAAATGTGTAACATTTAAATGCATCTCAACGGACCTGCTCAGTAATGACCCAGATGAAAGCTACGCAAACCCTTCTTCAGCAAACTGCACCACTGCACCCACGCACACCAACACAAGCCATTAGTTTCAGGGGGGTGCACATCCATGCACCCTGCATGCACGACCCCTGTTTAGAGGAAGCAATACGAAAATGGGGCCATGAGACAGGACAACAGGAAGTCCAAGAGTAGCACTTTCTTTTTTTTTTGGTGGCCCTGGCCAATCAATGGGGAAGACCCCATGCTCCGTCACCCCCACTTGCTGACCCAGCTCTCTAATTCATTCTCCCTGGTGATAGTTCACTGGGAGTCACTAAAGGGACAAAAGATACCACTTGACCCTGTTTGTCTTTTCCATCTGGTCTTACTCAAGTGGTCTCCTTGGTTACCTTCTGAGTTTCATCCTTTAAGCCTCTGGAACTCTCATTTCTTCTAGATTTTGAGGAATCCAGGTCTTAAAGACACTTTTGTCCGCCCCTCAGTCAGGCTGGTCAGGTGACCCACAGAATGTTCCTAGCTAACCCAACCCAGAGAGCCAATCTCGGGTCACTCTCTGAAGCCACCTGCAGAGACCCTGCTTCTCTCTGAAGCCACCTGCAGAGACCCTGCTTCTCAGATGGCTCTTGGGCTGTCATGTCTATCCAGGTACCCTAGAATTTCAAGTCTCAGAGAAAGCCCCAGGGTGCCTTTGTATAAACATTTGCATATCTGAAGCATACATTTACATTTTATAACTTAGATTCCTGGGAAATTGCCACCCAGTTTACCTATGTAACTCCCCAAAGGTCCCTTGGGAGGTATCAGGGAGTAGGATGGGTGAGTCCTCCTAGAAACTGTGTATCCAGGAGGGGATGGTGAGCATCTTAATCCAGGTGTGTCTGGATTATGTACTGTCTGGCTCAGGCATGTCCTCCGTCCAGCCTGTTGCGTGCTCCCTCAAACGGTAGCCTGTGCTTGTGAGTCCACTGGGGGTGTCCTTTATCTCTTGTTTAGGCCTTTGAGGTAGATGTGTCTCCTCATTTGTAAAATGGGAACAGTCAACACACTTACCTCACAGGACTGCTGCGAAGGTTGCATGAGCTAATGCAGGTCGAGCCTTGCAGCCAGGCATGGCGTGTGGGGCATGCTCTGTAAACGCTGGTGATGGTGATCTGACTTCACGTCAGAAACCTCCAGCCCTGCTAGAGGACAACCTCCCCGACTTGTCCTAGAAGAGGCTTGAATGTTCTCCTTGGAGATGTCACTGCTCTGAGCCTGGGTGTTGAATCAGAGACCAGGTGACAACAGCGATGGAAGCAGCAGAGGTCTTTTGTCTCACTCAGCCTACCTGCTGAGTCAGAGTCTGGATGGGGAATGAGAGGGAGCACTTACTCTCCAGGGAACCAGGGGCCCTCCAGAGAAATGTAAGAACCCAGAACCAGAGGGGCACCTCCAGAGAGTCCCCAACAAGAGTGCTGGCTCTGAGACCCACCACAATTTTCTTCATTGTCATGGAGACCTAATAGAGCTGCCTCCCCAGAGGAATCCTCTGCCCTTCTCCCCCACTTCTCTTGGCCTGGAGACAGAAGCTCTTCCCTAAACTGGTTCCATCCAGCCCAAAGCTGGGATTTGCTTGGGCTTGTCTCTCTTTCCTTGGGCAGGGTTCCTGCTCGATTAATTTAGTCTGGATCGTACCAATTCACTAAACAAGTATTTCATGGGACCCTCACCAGCATGAAGCAGGCTAGGGAAAGACTTATAGAAAGAAGCAAGTGATATTTCTTCCAGCACCTAAGAGCTCTCCATCCATAGGGGGGACTAGATCATGAGGCAGAAAGAAAGACAGCATATCAGAGATACAGGCAAAATGTTGTGGGGCCCTTAATGAACTGATTCCGGTTCTATGGCAGCCTTTCTTGAGGAGAAGGGCAATAGACGTGAACCTTGAATGATATTTGAACAAAGAAGTTTATTTTCATTTGCCCAAGGTGATCTCATGGAATGAGTCCTAAACAGATGCCAGCAGTTTGGTGTTCTAGTCCTAGTTCTGATCTTGATTAGATGAAAGAGCTGGCATGTTCTTTCTTCTCTGAACCTCTACTGCCTCACCTATAAAGTGCGGGTGTTAGGTTCAATGAATTTTGAAAACAGTACCTAATCACCTGAAGTTTATCACAAACAGGCAGGAAACAAAATCAGGCTCTCCTTACAGGAATGCATATAGTATAGTCCCTGAGAACCATCTCAGAAAAATAACTTGGGGGACTCCACGTCCTGCGTGCCCCCACAACTACAGCCTAAGCAGCCCAGGTCCATCAAGTGTCTGGCTAGGTCACAACTGCCTTTCTGGCACCCAGCACCTTGTCTGGCACAATAAATGTTTATTAAATGAAGTGGTGATCAATGAGGTGACAGAGACCTGCCTTTTGGCACCCAGAACCTCAGATCCTTTGGGAATCCCTAACACCCTGCATTTGCTCTCAGGATAAGAGGAAAGATGGCTGAGAGGAACTACACTTACAGAGGTCCAGGCTGGGGCCTCCCGTTTCTGCTGCAATCGATAGAAAGTGGGTCACAGAATAGCTCTGCTGAGCACAAACCCTTGAGGAAAACCTGGATTCCGTGCCAGTTTACACTTGTTGAGCACCTACTATGTATCAATCATGGCCACGTAGTTTTAGTTCATTTAATTGTGGCCTCAAAGGGCTGCACAGGAGAACATCGGAGATTAGGGGTTGTAAACCCCAGCAGAATCAGAATCACCGTCTCTCTCCTAGTCCTTGTTCTCAGCCTCTGTAACAGGGAACAATAGAACCACTTCGCCAGGTTATGGGACTGAAATGAGCATGTGGAAGCGGAGCACTTCATATACAGCTAGTTCTTATTGTTCCTCTGGGCACGCGAGTCCGCCCGCCTCCCCCCAGGGCGCACAAGCAGACGGAGCCACACTCCCACGTACACACAGATGCACAGAGCCGTGTGCACACGCAGCCCGAGCAGCTCGCGGAGCCCAGCCCTGGGCCAGCGCCGAACCCCGTGGAGAAGTCACCGGAGCTCGGCTTCCCTCCTTTTCTCAGCTCTTTATGAATGAACTCTGGCCGTGCTGATTTTTTTTTTTTATGAATGAAAGCCCGAGCAGTGAATGAAGCCGGGCGCCAGCCCCTGCATTCCGATTGGCTCCCAGGCTGGGAAACTCCGCCCCACGCCTCTGCCGGCCGAGTCTCCGGATTGGCGGGCGTGCCCGGCCCTGGGGTTTCATTCACAAAAGTCAATGAAACAAAGGGAATGGGGTGGCGCGGGGGGGGGGGTGCGGGGGGGAGAGAGCCGCGGCCGAGGCGCAGGAAATGCACCAATCAGCGGCTCCCCCGGGTTCGCAACTGTCGGAGGCGCCCGGAAAACAAGCCAGAGCGCGGGGGACCCCGGGCCGGGGCCGTGTAGCTCCCGCACAGCCCCGCGGCGCTCGGTGCAGTCCCCGGGGCATGCTCCGGACCCCCGGCGGCTCCAGCACAGACGCCCGGGCCTCAGGTGAGGCTGCGGGAGGCGGGGCGCAGAGAGAGTCTGTGACTCCCCGCCTGGCCTCCGACGCTCGCACACTCCCCGCCGCCTCCCTGGCTTGAAGGGCGGGGGTCGGGGGAGGCGCTGGGCTCAGGGTGGAGGGGGCGAGGGAGCTGTGGGCGCGCGGAGGGTGCACGCCCGGCCCGCCGCTCCGCGCGCGAGCGCACACACACAGGCAGACGCGCGCGCGCGCGCGCACACACACACACACACACACACACACACGCACACACACGCGCGCGTCTTATGTAACTGAGCTGGAGCTGAGCGGGCTGCAGAAAGCCGCCGAAACAGCGAGCCCGCTCCCCGGAGCAGGTGGGACCTCCTTGGTGGGAGGGGAGTAGTGCCGGCGCCCGGCCAGACAGACGGAAACCTCCCCAGCGCCCGAGTGAGTCGGAGAAGTTTTGCCGTCGGACCCAGGGCCTCGGGACGGGCCCTCCCCGCCGCCCCCGCCCGCCCCCGCCCGCTGCCTTCGCTGGACTGTGCCCCGACGCGGCTCCCTGCCCCCCACCCCAGGTCTCAGCCCCCGCGCGGGGCCCGGGCCGCGCGGCCGGAGGGAGCGGCCGGATGGAGCGGAGGATGAAAGGCGGATACTTGGACCAGCAAGTGCCCTACACCTTCTGCAGCGTGAGCGCCGCGCCGGCCTCCACGCCCGCCCCGCCCCGCACCCCGCCCCGCACCCCGCCCCTGCCCGCCCCGCCGCCCAGTCCCCGCGGCCCCGGCGGGGTCCGGGGACGCCCGGTCCCACCGACTCCCCGGACCCCAGCCCTGCCCCCAGCCCGGGGGCCGCAGGGTGACGCGGGGGCTCTTTCCCTTCCCCGCAGAAATCGCCCGGAAATGGGGGCCTGCGCGAAGCCCTGATGATCCCTCAAGGGAAGCTCATGGACCCGGGCTCCCTGCCGCCCCCCGACTCCGAAGGTAAAGAGCTGCGGAGACGAGCTGCGGCTCTCCTCGCCCCGCGCGTCCGGAGGGCCATCCTGGAGCCCCTGCCCCTTCCCCGAAAAGGCTCACGAAGGACTGTGGTCTTTCTGCCCCTACTTTCCAAGGACGGGGGTGGGGGCTTGGGGGGGCTGGGGGGGCACCCGGGTACACTCTCACCTCACCTTCTGCAATTCCATTATTCACCCCTTAGATCTCTTCCAGGACCTAAGTCACTTCCAGGAGACGTGGCTGGCTGAAGGTGAGTAGTTTTGTGACCTTTCTGTTACTGGGGTGGGAGGCGCTCTCTTCCTGCCTGGCCCACTTCCTCCCGCTCCCCAATTCCAGGAGCTCCCTGAGTACCCCTCCTCATGTCCCCTGCCTCACTGCTCTCCCCAGCACCCAGTGTGGACACTTATATTGATATTTATTTTCTCTGCCCTGAGCCAGGCTTGTGTAACTAGGCCTAGGGATGAATCAGACCATTGTGTGGGGTATTTGCTTATTTGAATGGAACTTGGCCCCGGGCCTGTTTTCCTGGTTGAAATTTTCATTTGCAAAGTTTGTTTGGCAGCAGCCACCAGGCCGAGGTGTGTTTGGGGGGGCTGGGGAGGAGAGGGAGAGTGACAGGAGAATGAGGAGGAGAAGCAATTCATTTGTTACCCCTTTTCAGTAGTTGCCAAAACATTGATTTTTACCCTGTTGGTTTCTCTTCTTCCCAGCCCCCAGTGCCAAACAATTTACTGTCTGAGCCAAAAGAACAACAAAAGTTTAAATCTTTTTACAGCACTTCGCAAAGAGGGCCCAGCGCCACCCTCACCCCCACCCCACCCCCAGCCTTGATTATAATTCTGATGGCGACTGACCCTCCTTCCCTCCCAAATACCTTAGCCTCGGGCAAGTTCCCCCTTGGTTTTGCCTCGGGGGTTAGCGTCCTACTGATGGGGTAGGAATTGTGTTCCAGGGGTCTCCGGACTGGGTTCATTGTTGCGTTTTGGTGCGGCCTGAGGGTGTCGCTTGTGGGACTGCAGGTAGGAGGTTTATGGTGTTTAGACAATCTCTCAGGGAGGGGTTAACAGCCCTATCTTAGGGTGCCTTTATTTTAACACTCTAAAAACCAGGAAACCAAACATCAGGAACCCCTTTTCCAGGGCTTTTCTCTGCCTTAGGGTCTTTCCATCCCTCCATTACCTAAGATCCTGGGTTTCTTCGGTAAATTTTTACACTGAAACCTGCTCCTCTGTAACCTATAAAAGTTTGGGGTAGAGGGAAAGACTCCTGGCTAGATCCTCGGAATGAGGCTGAATCTGTCTTGACCGCTGTGGTATCTATCCCGAAATATGTGTGTTAGCAGAATGACTATTTGTGGAATTCATGGCTGAATAGCTGCAAGGGTGCTAAGGGGATCTGGGGCGCCTGGGGGTGTTGGGCACATCTTCCCTGACTGCAAGCCCTGTATGCCCAGCTCCGGGTTATAGGCAAAGCTTTACCCAGTCTGCCCATCCTCCTCCCGAGGTTCCGGAGCTGGGCTGAAGCTGAAGAACGCAGAGGTGTCAGTTTCCAGGGTCTCTCAAAGACTTCCTTTCCCAACACCTGATTTCTGTGTGACACGCCAGCCTCCTTGTCTGTCAGCTGAGGGTCCCTGCACTTCCCACAGTGGGCAGCTCCTGGGACTGTGATCCAGAGGGTAGGCTCAGAGGTTGGCATTTTGGCAGCAGCTGGTTCATTTGTGCCTGGGTTTGGAATGGCAAGGGGAGGGAAATGTTCTCTCTCAACCTTGGAAGCCCCACCCCTTGGCGGTGGGGGTCTAGAGATTGTACGTGTGTCTATCCGCCTGTGTCCGTGTGACAGTGAGTGTGTCTGTTTCATGCCGCTACCCTGGGAGTCCCTGTACATTTAAATCCTTGTGGGTGGGGAGGTGGGGGTGGGAATTGCAGGGGGGGGGCGCTCTGGGATCTCCTTGGTTCCCTCTCCTTCCTTCTGAGGGAGCAGCTCAGGTTCCCAGCTGGCGATGGATGGCCAGGCCTGAGGGGGGGATGCTGAGGCCGCTTGCTCCTTCTCACTCTGCGGAGACAGATGCAGCTGCCGGGGCCCTGTCCCCCTGCACCATCCCAGCACCACCCCAGTCTCCTCTCCTGCCTCTTCCCACCAGGTCAGTGATCCCTGCAGCCCAGGGGGAATTTGGGGGGCAGGGAGGGAATAGTTTCTTTGGAAACTTGCCAGTGGTGGGGTGCGTCAGGGAAGAATGGGGGCCCCGGAGCCCAGCCTCCCTCCCTCCCTCAGCTTGATTTCATCCTAAAGCCTCAATTTGGAGAGAAGCAGCAGGTCCATGTGGGGTGGGTGGGGCTCTGAAAATTGGGTAGAGGGGGAGATACCCAAGTTGGATCCCAGTGGATGTGGGTACAGATGCAGGGTCTGTGCATCATTGGGTTATGAGTAGAGCTCCTGAAGAAGCAGCGTAGACATTTTGAGGATTGGGGTTTTTCTAGATGGAGAATGTGGGGGAATGAAGTGAGGCTTCAATGGGGGAATGAAGTGAGGCTTCAATCAGGGTGTGTCTGATTTGGGGGTAGCTAGGATCTGTTGAGTTGCTGGAGAAAGGATCAGGGTGCTGCAGGCGACCCAGGCTCCGGCAGGCTGAGCCCAGGTTGTGTCTGGTGATGGGTAAAGGGGTGCTGCTTGGGTCAAGGGTTCCTTTCCGGATTTGTCAGGAGATCTCAGGAACCTGTGGGGACAATGGCTTTGGTCTATTTGGTAGTAAGGAGCGTTGATGCTGGGCCATGCATGTCCTTTGTATGAGGCTGGGGTCTGCAGATCTCGGGAAGCTCTGAGTGGGTTACAGGGGTCCTTGAGCCCTCTGATGTGGTGTGTAAAATTGTTGGGGGTGCACCATACACAAAGGAAGATGAATTTTCCTAGGAAGATTATAACCTATAGCTTTTATGAGCTTCTCAAAAAGACAGGTCTGTGCTGCCCTTTTCAGGAATCCCTGCTCCCACCCATGTCTTCCTCCAAGGTTTCCAGCTCCCTTTTCCTTTGGTTTTCCCCACCACTATTTGTACATCTAAAAAGAGACCCCATGTGTGGAGGGTTTGCATGGAGGATGTTTCTCCCGGGTGCTGCCAGGAAGGAAAAAGAATCGGGGTGTGTGGTTCTGTGTGCGGCAGAGTCTTTTGGTGTCTCAGCGGGTCAGGGGGAAAGATGGGGTTAATCCCTCCTCCAGTCTTTCCTAGCTACAATGCCTTCTACATCTTTCTGTCTCCTCCCCTTCCAGAAGGCTTCTGGGGACAAATGTCCCCTCCATAGATAGAGAACTGGTTCCTTCCAGCACAGAGGCTGCCAGGTGGGGGTGGGGTAAGGGTGAGAGACAAGGCCAGTGGTGACACAATGGAGCAGAAGCTGGGGAGAATGCCTTCCCTTTCTGCCCCCCCAATCCACAGGGACTTCATCCTGTGATTGGACCCTAGAAAGGGGAGAAGGTGATGGGACATATATGGTGTAGGTAGGTGACTAACCTGGGGGTTGGGTTAGTTACTTAACTGTTTTAATC
Source organism: Talpa occidentalis (assembly GCF_014898055.3). NCBI lineage: Eukaryota > Metazoa > Chordata > Mammalia > Eulipotyphla > Talpidae > Talpa > Talpa occidentalis. The sequence goes on along the minus strand of NW_023605083.1, from coordinate 121,238,901 downwards.
CCCCAATTCTCTTAGAGGCCAGCTTGGAAAGCCCCCCAAGCCCTTCCTCTTCTACTAACTTCCTCCCTACCCCAATTTGGAGGAATGTTCCCTAAAATTCTCTTTCTGGGCATTATGCTGTCTTGGCATTTTTCCTATCCCCCTAGGCAGATAAACTCCACCATAGTGCCAGGATGGAACTGGGGGCAGACCCTGGCACACTAGCTTGGCAGCCAAAAATCAGCCAAATCTACAAATAAATAGAGTGGCGTATGCTCAAGACCAAACATGGTATTAGAAATTCTCCTGCTCTCCAGGAACGCAAGACTCAAGGTTACTATTCCTATTTCTATCCTTGTTGACAGTCTCTGAGCACTGAGGCCCTGGCCTGCCCCCTTGGGAGAAGGCCAGGGTTCTGGGAGGGGCCAAGCAGGGGTGGGTTTGTACACAGTTTTGTCTTGGTTGATTTCTCCTGGTTCTGGGAAGAGGGTGGCACCACCTCTTGGAGTGTGGTTTTTGGGGAGTGTTGGGGGGTGGGGGTGGCAGCATCATCCTGGGGGGGGTGCTGCTGGGGAAGGGGGTGTGGTCACCTTCTGGCCTAAGGTGGGAGGAAAGGCAAGATGGACCCCTAGGGCTCTCCAGTGTCATGTGTACTGCCCTCTGACGCCAATAGGAGATGCCCCCAGCCCATTACCTCAATGGAAACTGGCAGCTAATGAAGCCCCAGAGGGGGCCCAGAGTGCGTCAGCCTCCCCCATGTTCTGCACCTCCCCTGCCCTCGGGACCCTCCTTGCCTAAGTAGCAGGGAGGGAAATGTTGCTCATCCTGCTCTGGGCACCCCCTTCTGCCACCTTTGGTGGTGCTGCCTGTGTGGGTCAGAGGGCACAGCATGGGTGAATTGCAGCTTCATGTCTCTGGGTAGCTGAGCAGGTTTTTCCATCCTTCCCTTTATCCAAAGTTTCTCAAACTTCCTAATTTTTTTTTTAAGATTTAATTATTTATGCATACAAGAGCTGGGGTTTGGGGTGGGGGGCGTGAGAGGATTCACCAGAGACAGAGTGGGGAGCAGAACAGCAGATCTACTGAAATACACTGCTGAGGGGAGCAGTGGGTGAGACAGGAGAGGTCTGCTGCGCCATGTGGGTAGCTCCCTGGATGTGTATTGCTCGTACTGCAGTGGCTGCCAAAGCTTCATAGTGCTGAGACAACCCCTTGAGCCACCAGGAAGTCCCCCCAAACCTCCTGTTATTAAGGGTCAAAGGGTTGGGGGTGTGGAGAAAGCCTTGTTGGAAATACAGATGCCTGGGGTGGGGCCTGTGGAATGAGCCTCCAGGAGAGGGGACTGGGCATCCTTTCTACAATGCCCCTGGGATTGTTGACGGCCCAGCCTGAGAATGGTTGCCTTTGTTGAGCTCCTGAAAAGATTTGCCTGTCTGTGTTGTTTGTTTTCACCAAGGGATTTCATGTCCTGCTGATTTAGTTGATCACTTTAGAATTGCTTTATTCTGAATTTTCATAAGTTCTGTAGCTGCCAGTGGCTCCTGATTGCTAAAGCCCTCCGCCCAATCCCCTCTGCTCAGAAGTCAACGATTTACAAATGTATGCATGTTCAAAGCACTTGACACTTCTCATATTTAAAGGAAGTTGAAGCCTCCCACTCACCCCCAGCCCAACCATTGATCACAGCCTGAGATGTGCTTTACAAAGGACCTGCTTCTAATAGGGTGGACAGAGCCCACAGGTGACAAAGGGGTGGAGGGCTAGGCTAGGGGTGCAGGGCTAGGGTCCCTTCGGGCCTTGCTCCCAGACTCACAATACTGGCCCCAAGGGGTCACTTTGTGTCTATTCACACAGTCAACAAATAACATACTGAGTGTCTATTCCTGAGCTGGACCCTGTTGTATTTGCTGAGGAATCAGATGTACAAAATAGATAAGCCCCTGCCTCACCATGTTTAATCTTTACATGGAGAAAATGGGCATTAAACATGTAAACAAACATTAGTAAGTTTCGTTAGCCAGATGTGCTAGGGACAAAATGAAACCAGGAGGGACCACTTTGGTTTGGGTAGTCAGAGAAGGGCTCTGAGGAGGTGACAAAGTGAGCTAAGTTTTCAATGGCCAGGAAAAAATGGCAGGCATAGACTGGGGGAGAAAGAAAGGAGCTAGTCAGGTTTGGAGACTGGAGAGTTATAGGTAAAGTGAGGCAGTCAGAGAGGTAAGCAGGGCAGACCACAAAGGGCCTTGGAAAGAGCTTGGGATTCACGCTTTAAGCCAAGGAGAGAAGTGATTGGATTTCTGTTGTAAAAAGCTTGATCAGACAACTATGTGGCAAACAACTTACCCGTAGGAGGTGAGAGTGGAAATAAGGGGTTTTGATAAGAGGCTGTGCCTGAAATTCAAGTAAGAAAAGACAGTGCCTTGGCCTAGGAGGGAAGCAGCAGAGACTAGGGTGTGTGCTGTATAAGCTGGGAGGAGACTTCTCCCGACTTCTTAAATTCCTTACCCCTCTGGCCATTCTCATTCTCATCATTTTATTCATCAGTTTCCCCCTCGTCCAATCTGGGAAACAGGAGTCTAGTCGTGGGTTCCATTGCCTTACCTTCAAGGCAGTCTCTTCCTGACGTTCAGCGTGTCTACCCTCCCCTTTTTTCTGTGACCTATTTATTCTTGAAAGAGGGGCCAAAATGAGCAAAGACTCTGGGGTGAGGGGAGGTACGGAGCTGAATACCCACCTGAAAGAGTTGATGAGGCCAGGAAAATAAGTAGAAATGAAATTCCAGATCTCCAGGTTGGAGGCACAGATGAGCTGCTGTTCTATTTTAGCTTTCCTGCCTAATCCCCAAACTCAGCTGTGCCCACACTGGCACCCTAGGAGTGCTCCTCAGACCTCCAAGCTTGGCACATCCTCTCTTCTCACTGCACATCAAAGGGCTGAGGCTCCGTGACCTGCCAGTGTCCCCAGGCTCCGCCTCTCTTCACTTCTCTTGAACTCCCCTCCTTGCTCCGTTCCATCTACTTTCCCAGGCTCTAATTCCTGGTGCATCTCAAAGCCACCAGGGCAGTTGTTTAGAATGCAGACTCCTGAGCCCAGCCCCAATGCAGACTCCCCAGGTGATTCTCAGTCCACAGGCTTCACTCCCAGTTAACGCCTGCCCATCCCAGGTGTGACTCTGCTGTGAACTTTGAGGGAACTTTGTAAACTGAGGGGCAGGGCTGTCTTCACCTCAGAAAAATGGAGGGAATAAAGACAAAGCGGCTAGGAAAAGACTCTGGAATCTGCTCGGACAGGTTCTGGGAACTTGCAGCCTCCCCTCAAGGATCCCAGTGGAGCCCCGAGATGGCGGGCACTAGGACCCGGGGTGGAGTTACCGTCAAGCCTGGGAAGCTGTTTTCCCCGTGGGCTGGTGCTAATCTGCAGAGCTGCAACAATGGTGTCTCCCAGGGGTTGCCTTGCCCCCCCCTCCACCTCAGACTCACCTCTGACCTCTCTCTGCAGCTCAGGTACCAGACAGTGATGAGCAGTTTGTTCCTGATTTCCATGCAGAAAACTGTGAGTTGAGGGCCTTGGTGGAGGGAATGGGAGTAGGGGAGGGCAGGAAATGAGTCACAGGGATAAAGAATCACAAAAGATGGACTTGTTCTTTCCTAAAGAAAAGGATGATGGGCAGGGCTCCCCGTTCCTGGGCTTGGACTCAAAGACCAAGGCAGTAACTGGAAGATGAAGATCTTAATTCAAAATTGGGGCTTGCTTAGTTCTAGCTGTGTGACCTCGGAGCAGACACTTAGTCTCTCTGATCCTCCATTTTCTTATTCTTGAAATGAGGGTCTTGGACCAGTTCTGCAGGCTCCAGTTCTAACATTCTAAGTTACTTTGATGCAACTTTAGGTGATTTTGCCCTCAAGGAGACATGTGGCAAAGACTATAGAAAGTTGCCAAGGGGGTGTCGGGGTATCCTTGAACTGAGGCTGGGGATGCTGCTAAACATCCTACAATGCCCCAGACAGCACCCCCACACACACAAAAAAATGATCTGACCCAACTGTCAATAGTGCTGCTACTGAGAAACCCTGCTTTAATGTCAGATACTTTGCTCTCAGCTGCCTTCGCCAATGAAATGAAACAGGGCACAGATAATCGAAAACAGCAGATAACAGAAGAGTCAATGGCAGGCATTTGACTCTCCACTGAAGTCAGACAGAATCTCATACTCGAGGCTTGGAATCAACTCTTTGCTGCTCAGCCTGGTGACTGGAGTTTGAGGACCCAGCAGGGGCCACAGGAAAGGCCAATGTTCTTCACAGATAATTAGGAGCATGTGTGTAATGTTATTCAGCCGACATGCAAGTGGGCTAATAGCCAGCCTTACCCAGAAGAAGAAAGATTCTTTATAGCCCCAAATAAGAAAACATCTCTCTCCTTGGAATTTTCCAGGGCACACTGGAAAACCACAGGCCCCTAGCGTGGAGCTACTCACTCCTACAAAGGGGCTTAGGGCTGCATTAAATATTAACCTTTGGGGCCTCCCCGGTGGCGCAGCGGTTGAGCGCTGGGTTGCGAAGCTGCCCGCGGCCTCTGCGGCGCCGGTTCGATCCCCGGCTGCTCCTCGGCCACCGGAGGAGGATCCCACATGGTGCGCAGACCTCTCCTGCCGCCCGCTGCTCCCCTCAGCAGTGTACTTCGGTCCTTCTGCCTGCTCTGCTCCCCGCTCTAGCTCTGGTGAATTCTCTCACCCTCCCACGCTTCTGACTGTACCCAGTGCATGTATAAACAAAAACAAACAAACAAACAAATAAAATAAATAAATAAAACATGCCTCTATAAAAAAAAAAAATAAATATTAACCTTTGGACAGTTTCTTTGGTTCATGTTGGGGCATTCACTTGACATATAAAACTAGACATAATGTAAATGGCCAAACAGTTCTTCAGAGTGCCTGACGAGGTATCTCGGAAAACTGAGTCCCAGAGAGGGCACCACGGAGGCTTTGTCCATCCTCAGAGAGCAGGCAACAGCTTCCTGCCTCTTCCCTGATGCTCTACCTCCCCCACCCCCGCAGTAGCTTTCCACAGCCCCACCACCAGGATCAAGAAGGAGCCCCAGAGTCCCCGCACAGACCCGGCCCTGTCCTGCAGCAGGAAGCCGCCCCTCCCCTACCACCATGGCGAGCAGTGCCTTTATTCCAGGTGAGCGTGGGGGGGTGGCGTGGAGGGTGGGGTGAGGCGGAGAGCAGGGGCACAGGGGAAACTGGGTGAGGGGGCACCAAGGGGTGGAGCCCGTAGTTGGGACGCAGGTTAGACCCCAGAAAGGATTTCCTAGCTTCTAGCAATTCAGCCCAGCGTTTCCTCTGAGCAGCCTGGATTAAAATGCAGCAGGGAGCCCAAGGGATGTGTTTTAGGCTGGAACAGTCTGTTTCCACTGCCCGAGTCCTCAGGCCTGGGGGGCGAGGTGTTCTCAAGATTATACCCAGTTTCAGGAAGATCTATGACAGGAGAAAAAGTTCACTGGGGGCTGAGTCTGGTTCATGCTGTTTCTTCCCCAGCCCCCTCTACTCTTCTTTCATAATCCCCGTGACCACGTCCCTGGGGATGAAGGGTTCAGAGGTGCTTGCCCTGCTTCTCTGCCCCCTCACCCCTATCTCCCCCCAACTCCAGTGCCTATGACCCCCCTAGACAAATCGCCATCAAGTCCCCTGCCCCTGGTGCCCCCGGACAGTCGCCCCTGCCGCCCTTTTCCCGGGCAGAACAACGAAGTTTCCTGAGATCCTCTGGCACCTCCCAGCCCCACCCTGGCCATGGGTACCTTGGGGAGCATAGGTAAGGAGACTGCGAGCCCCACAGGATGGGTGGTCAGGTTTCACCCAGTTTTTCTCAGTTCCTGAGTGTTCCCCTGCCCTTAGGAGACCTGGCAGGGGTGAGGGGGGTTGGGGGGAAGAAGGAGGAAGGGATATTGACACACCTCCCCACTCCGGAGCCCACTCTGAAAGGTCTGTGAGTGGCAGGCATGAGGAGGAGGAGGAAGGCTTGACTTACTGTTCTCTTCTCTTCCTTCTCCATCCAACCATATCCAGCTCCGTCTTCCAGCAGCCCTTGGACATTTGCCACTCCTTCACATCTCAGGGAGGGGGCCGGGAACCCCTCCCAGCCCCCTACCAACACCAGCTGTCGGAGCCCTGCCCACCCTACCCCCAGCAGAGCTTCAAGCAGGAATACCTTGACCCCCTGTATGAACAGGCGGGCCAGCCCTCTGTGGGCCAAGGTGGGGTCAATGGGCACGGGTACCCAGGGGCGGGGGTGGTGATCAAACAGGAGCAGACGGACTTCGCCTACGACTCAGGTAAGAGACTGCTCCTGGGGGGCGGGTGGAGGAGTTTGGGTGGGATGGTGGGGTGGGGTGGCATACGATTGAGTGAATGGTTCCATTGGCCCAGAAAGTCACCGAGCAAGGTTGGTTTTTACCTTCCTCATCCGTTTGCCAGGTCACACTTCCAACCCAGCTGCCCCTTCCCTTTTTTTCGTAGATGCAAAAGAATTGTCAGTTTTCAGTCAGCAAACTTATATTCAGATAAAAAGAGAAGTGGAATGTAAACCCTTGTCCTCAGGTAGCTTGTGGCTTAATAGGGAAATTAAGGTATTTGTTTCTATTTCTATGTAACAGGTGTTTGGGGTTTTAATTACTTCCTGAGACCAAAGTACTGCGCCAGGAGCCTGTGTGGAGTTGGGTGGCACACAGATGTACGGGCTGTGTCGTTGGTCCCTGTCCCCACAGAAGCTTAAAAATACAAAGGGATGAAGAGAAACAAACTTGAAACTGGCCAGGCTCATAGTTCCCAATAGGAACTCAGGGTTAATATGTGGTTTCCGCATCCTGTTAAGCCTCCAGATGGATGGATGACCCCCCCCACCCCAGCAGGACTGGGTCGGGGAAGTGGGGACCGCTTTCAATTCCAGTTCCACCTGGTCATTGACCCCGAGTGAGCTGCACACAGCTATGGTCAAAAATAGCTGAAGTTGAAAGCCTCGAACTCCAAGGGAGGGCCCAGAAAACCTTGGCTTCTGTTATATGGCTGCCATCCCCAAATTTACTGCAAACTTGCATTAGAAAGATAAGTAAATGGAAAAAGAAAAGGAAAAGAACGATAAATCCAGAGGTTAGAGTAGGCTCAGAGCTAGCTAGAGCTTTTGAATCCTCTCCTGGTACCCAGTCTTTTAGTGGTAGAGGGTGCAGCACAAATGCCCAGGCTACCTGAGGGAGAGCCAGAGGGCCTGCCTCTCCAGCGGGGGGTGAGCGGAGCCCAGCCTGGCTGGGAGATGAAGGGAGGAGGAGGGAGCCGCTCTTGCTGCTGACCTTCAAAGGAAGTAGACCGGAGGGGATCGTGTTACATGCCCTTGAACTCCTGTCCCTCCCCCTTCAGCTTCCTCTGAATGGAGTCAGGAATTCCATTCACAAAATGGAGGCTTGAATGAGCCCACCTCCCGCCTCCTCCCGGAGGTGTCGGGTTTCACCATCTCATTCAAAGGTGGGAGTGGAGGGGGTAGGGCGGGAAGGGTGGAACTGGAACTGAATGGGTGGCTTCGCACTACCGCCGCCTCCGGGCGGAGTGAGTGGGGAGGTTTCAGACCTCTGGAACCGAATGAAATGAAGTGGAATGTGTTCTGCTGTCAGACCTGAAAAAGCCAAGTGCCCACTGCCCCTGCCTTCTGTATAGCTGCATGCAGCCCCTCCCTCCTCTCTCTCTCTCTCTCTCTCTCTCTCTCTCTCTCTCACACACACACACACACACAAACTGGGAACCTGACCTGCTGACCGGACCTTAGCCCATTCCAAAGGAGTCTTAGGCATGTACACTGAACCCTTTCCCCGGAGGTTCGCCCCTACCCCCCTCCTCCCCCAAACTCACAGGAAACAGCTGCTCCCTGGAATCTCGGCCTGTGGAGCAGCTTCACCCAGCCCCAGCTGCTGCCATCCGTGCCCTCTGGCACAGCCCTCAAGCTGAGGGGTTCGAGCCACGGGGTCAACTTCCTCTGGGCTTTGGTGGTAGGCAGGCATAGAGAAAGGACCCTAAGTCAGGCTGGTAGGAAGTGCCTGAATGTGCGTAAGACACCCACCCTCACCAGGTGCTGCAGGTATAACGCCTGTTTCTTCCCTCAGATGTCCCTGGGTGTGCGTCGATGTACCTCCACACGGAGGGCTTCTCCAGGCCCTCCCCAGGTGATGGGACCATGGGTAAGACAGCCCTCTCCTCCCTGGCATTGGGAGGGTCTCCTTGGTCGGGTCCCTTTGGTCTCTCGGGGTCTCCTGTCAGTGAATCCTCAGATTCTAAGTGACTCCCAACATCTCCCTCAAGGCTATGGTTATGAGAAACCTCTGCGACCATTCCCAGATGATGTCTGCGTTGTTCCTGAGAAGTTTGAAGGTCAGAGAAATGCCCGTTGGTGAGGGGGTCAGGGTCTTGAGAGACCCCTGGGGAGAAAAGGGGTTGCTTGGGGAACCGGAAGGCACAGATCCCACACCTCCAGCTTCCTGTGTTCCCCAGGAGACATCAAGCAGGAAGGTGTTGGAGCGTTTCGAGAGGGACCACCCTACCAGCGCCGGGGTGCCTTGCAGCTGTGGCAGTTTCTGGTGGCCCTGCTGGATGATCCTACGAACGCCCACTTCATTGCCTGGACGGGCCGGGGGATGGAGTTCAAACTAATTGAGCCCGAGGAGGTGGGCCTCTCAGATGTCCCCACTGCTCCTCCGGACAGCTTTGGGGCCTAGCGGGCTGGCAGTTGGTGGCACATGCCTTCACTGTCATTGCTGTTTTCTCTAACCTGAATTCTTGCCAATCCTGGCACTGTGGGCTGGTGCTTAGTTACAGAGCAAGCTTGTTAGCATTTTGCACCAAAAATCTAAGTGCTCTTTCTGACCTGCCCCCCATTTTTCTTCTGCTGAGTTAGTACCTACATCCTAAAACTGTCTCTTGTTCCCAGGTTGCCAGGCTCTGGGGCATCCAGAAGAACCGGCCAGCCATGAATTATGACAAGCTGAGTCGCTCACTCCGATACTATTATGAGAAAGGCATCATGCAGAAGGTCAGGGTCTGGGGACAGAAGGGTGGGGGCAGTAGCAGTATTTGTTCATGGAATAGGGGGAGCTGGGGAGCCCTCAAAGAGCTGCAAGTTTGTAGGAGCTGACAATGAACAGGCAGAGAGGACAAGAAATTGTAGACAGTTTTGAGCTGTCCCTTTCCCCCCAAATTGCCAAATAGTAACTGAAAAGCCCAGTGTGGGGGGAGATTTGAGATTAGAGTGAAGGAAAACTGTAAGGGAGTTGGCTTCTTGGAGGAACCAGCACATGGAGAAAAATGTGCCTACACATCTGCCTCCCCCTGGAGAAGGGCTGCGTTCCCTGCCCTCCACCAAGCTGGAGGGCCCCTGGGCTGACCTGGCCCCTCTCCCCGCAGGTGGCTGGCGAGCGCTACGTGTACAAGTTTGTGTGCGAGCCCGAGGCCCTCTTCTCCCTGGCCTTCCCGGACAATCAGCGCCCAGCTCTCAAGGCCGAGTTTGAACGGCCGGTCAGTGAGGAGGACACAGTTCCTTTGTCCCACTTGGACGAGAGTCCCGCCTACCTCCCAGAGCTGGCTGGCCCTGCCCAGCCCTTTGGTCCCAAGGGTGGCTACTCATACTAGCCCCTAGCAGCCCTCCCACTGCCGCCCGTGGGTGCTGCCCTGTGTATATACAGATGAATTTGGTGTTGAGGAAACCCTCACTCTGAAACCCACAGATGTCTTTGGGGCAGACCCCCCCACTGTCCTGTCAGTCGCCCCAGCCCAGACTCTGATCACCAGAGTGGATGGAAAAGTGGAGACACTGTAAGTGCAGAAGTGAAGTCTCAGGCAACTTTGGGAGTCTCACCTTGGTCCCTTCCTAGGTCCTGCTTAGAGGCCCAGGCCACACACCCTCTCCCTCATCACAGTGGGATGTTCTAGGGGAGAAAGGAGTTTCCCCACTTTATCCTGGCAGAGAGGGGTGCTTTGAGTTTCCCAGAGCTACCACTGTGGGGAGATAAAAAGCCTGGACCCTGCACTCCACTCCAAGCTGTGGCCTTGGAGGGTCCTGCTTGTTGGTTTTTTGGTGCTTTGTGTTCCCAGAGGCAGGGGAGGCTGGAGTAAGGAAGCTGCAATCTGGAGGGGTTGCTGGGCCGAGGCAGAGAGGGCTGGGCTCCTGCTCCAGGGCCGTTGCCTCTGCCATTCCTAGGCCCAGGCCTGGATTTCACCTCCCCCTCCATGTCTGCCAGATCCTAATAAAGGCCCCTGCTTCTCCTGTTACTTCTGTGTCCTCTTTGCTGCTGTGGGAGAAGGAAAAGCACTGGAAAGTGCTGGAACCAAGCCTTGACAACAACTTCTTGCCTGGGTCAGAGAAAAGACAGTTCACCTCTGACTGAAAAATGGGCTCGGGGGGGCCTGCTCTTCCCTCACCCAGGAGTCTTGAGTATCCAGAGATGAAGAAGCATGCGTTGTAATCAGGCCCTGCTGCGGGCAGGGCTACTGAGCTTGGAGGCCCTCCTGGGCTTCCTCGGGCAGCGTAGTTCCTGTGATCAGTTAGGACTATGCTACATGGAACCCCAACAGCCTTGGCTCCAGCTTGCTAGTTTTGCTGAAGCTGAGGACAAGTTTGTAAGACCTGAAGAATGAGGGGTGGGGGTGGGGGTGGGAGAGGGTGAAAGGTACCCAGTCAAGAGGGTGCAGGAAAAGGCCAGAGCAGACCCAGGGTTCTGGTCAGTGAAGGAAAAGGACACTCAAGGGAGGGAATGAGATTGAGTAGAAATGGAAAAGGGGTGGTGGGGTGAGGACAGGATAGGTGCTTCTAGACTTAGTCCCTAGGTTCCCAGGAGTGAGGCTCAGGACAAATACTCCAGGACTGCGGCCATGCTTTGTGCCAGCTTTAGACTCAGCAACCCTCAATGCCAGCAGCCTCTGCCCAGTATGCATGCTGAGACCACAGCAACCCTCGCAGGAAGGGATACTTCTCAACCACTACCCACAAATAAAAAGCACTTTTTTGCCCTAGAAACAAATTCTCAATGTACATTTACAGTGTAACTCAAGGAACAAAAATCCAAGGTTTTTGGAAAATATTTGTAATTGTACATTAAAGCCAGGCTATGGTGGTGGGAAGAGGCATGCACGCTGAGTGGAAACCCTGAGGTCCTAAGGACACACAAGATTGAGATGAGAAGCAGCAGCCTGGAAAAGGTTGAGGCCGTGATGTCTGCCCTCTGAGTATTCATTAACAAGCCACTCCCCGCAGTGTCAGCTTTGTTCAAATCCTCACACTTGAGGAAACTGCTCTGAGGAGACAGCAGATACCTAGTCAGGTTCTGGGCAAGAGGAAGGTGAAGCCCAGACCAAGGAGCCTGACTCAGCAGCGCACTCCCACACTCCCTGCGGGGCCTGTCCCTTCACACACAAACAAGCACACACTCAGCACGTGTGAGGGGCTGGATGCTCATGGGCTCCCACAGGGCCAGAGTGAACAATATACTTTCATGTCCTAGAAGATTCCAGCTCTCCGCACGAGACCCACATCCTCTCTGGGGCTGTCACTCAATGTCGGGGAAACACTGGTTCAAGGAGAAACAAGGGCCACATTGTGTAGGAGCAGCAGGCAAGCCCTCCTTCCGAATCTGGCTGGGAGCCCACTTCGCCCTCTGAGCAGGCTCTGCTCTGTTGCCTACATGCTGTTTCCTGGTGGCCAGTCAGAGGTCAGACCGCAGCCATGTTATCATAGGAGAGAGGTGACCCCAGCTCTTGGAAGAGATGCTCAGGGAACACCCACATAGTTGGGGTCCTATTTGTTTTCCTAACCCTGCAAGATGGTCTGCCCCAATGTCTGTCACCCGGCCTGTTCAACATGCCCTGGGCAACCTCAGCTTAAAACCCAAATCTGGGGGGCCTCCCTGGTGACGCAAGGGGTTAAGACACACCTATGAAGCCGTCAGCCAATGCAGCACGAATTTGATCCCTGGTCAGGGAGCTGCCCACATGGCGCAGCAGACCTTTCCTGTCTCACCCCACTGCTCCCCTCAGCAGTGTGCTTTGGTCAGTCTACCTGTTCTGCTCCTTGCTCTAGCTCTGGTGAATCCTCTCACCCTCCACAACTCTGGCCTGTACCCCAGTTCCTGTATATATAAATAAATCAATCTTAAAAAAAAACCAAAAAACAACCTGGGGCCTCCCTGGTGGCTCAAGGAGTTAAGACATAGCACTATGAAGCTCTCCGCAGCCACTGCAGCGCAAGTTTGATCCCCAGCCCGAGAGGTGACCCACATGGCATAGCAGACCTCTCCTGACTCGCCTGCTGCTCCCCTCAGCAGTGTATTTCAGTCAATTGGCCTGTTCTGTCTCTGGTGAATCCTCTCACCCCCTGCACCTTTGGCCTGTACCCCAGTTCTTGTATGCATAAATAAATCTTTAAACAAACAAACAAACCTTACTTGGGGGCGATGAGCTCAGAGGTGCCACTGCCATCAGTACTGGTCACTCCATTGGGACAGGCGGCTGCCAAGTCAACTTTATTCCTGAACTTGAGAGACGTGGGCTGGAATTAAGTTGGGGGAGCTGGGAGCCCAGGCCCCACTTCTCTTCTGTGATCTCTGCACTATCTCCCCACGAGGCCTTTAAGGTTAACACAGGAAGCTCCCCTGACCTGAATTACTGCCCCGGGTTTCCCAACACACACGCTCAGAGCAAGGCACGCTCTTGGAACAAGGTACTCATTCAGCTCAACAAAGGGGCAGGAGCTGCAGTCAGCAGACTCCCTGGCTGGCCTGCGCTCCTCTGCTGGGTTTTCTGAATTGTCAGATGGTTTGTTTGCTGCCCAGTGGGATCAAACCCAATGCTGCCCACATTCCTTCATATTCTAGAACATCGTATAGTCTCTTACAGTCTCTAGTAGCTCTAGTATTCTATCATTTCAGAACACACTGGTGTGGAGCTGGGGGAGGCAGCAAGGGCCACAACAGAGGATGTGCCTAACACCCCAGGAACATCTCCACAAATCTGACCTTGGGACCAGTTTTCACAACCTGGCCTGGTGGCATCTGCCTGTTATTTTCTTCCAAGTACAGAGCCTGGTCAGCACCTATGCGAGGGGTGCAGGAGTTGGTCAACCCCCAAATGAATGCCAAGAGAAAATCACTAAATGGAGTCGAGATGCTGGGTAGCACAAACCAGACGAGGGGTGTTGTGTTGGGGTCAGGAAGGGAAGGCTTTTGAGGATCTCAGGGGGGAAAATTTTAAAAATAAAAAGCCATGTCATTATTTAGCATGTTTCAAAAGGAAAGAGGACAGGCTGTGATCGTGAGCATGGGGCGGGGAGTTGGGGGGGAGCAGCAGGGAGCCTGCTTTTTCACATGCAGGTGCCCAGACAGCAGCACCAGGCGGCTTGTTCTCACTATGCAATCAGCAGCAGAGCTGGGCTAATGTTGATGCCCAGAGACAAAACAGGAGGTCTGCGCTGAGCTTCACCTCCCAGTCCAAAGAGGCCCAGGCTCTGGTTTTAGGGAACTAGACCACAGCCACCAATACCGCAGATACTAAGTCTCCCCTACCCTAAGCCCAAGCCAATATCCTAATCTTTCAACTATAAGAAACAGCCACAGAAAACCATTTTTGTTTCCTTAAGAAAATAAATATTTCCAGGAGATTAAACAAAAGTGTAGGGGCTAGACAGGGGCAAGAGGTGGGGTCAAAGCTTTAAATAAGCTTCGTGACTCTCCTCCAGGAGTACCAGCTAGGGTATTAGGGCCCTGACTGTACCCCAATGTCAGGCACTCAAGAGTCCCTGTCCTCCTCGAGGGCTGCACTAGCTGTCCTTTCCTTGGAGGTCATGCCGTGTACCGCCGTGCTGGCCGTGAGGCCTGGCTGGCCCCAGTGACGTGGGGTATGGAATTTGGAGGCTCTAGCCAAACCAGGCTTAACTCCCTATTTCGATTTTACCTGGGAAGAAATCAGTCAAGTTTACAAAATGCCCAGTTAAGATACTCAGGCACAGGAGAGCTGTATACTCGGGACCAGCTTTTCATATAAAAAGAACGAGGCCAAGCCCTGGTCTGCTGCTGCAGGAAAGGCAAACAGACAAGTCTGGCTTCTCAGCGCCGCCTGAAGGCCCGTGATATTCTCCAGGCGTTGGGCTCCTCGTAGCGGTTGTACAAAGGTTCCAGACGCTGCTGCTTCTTCTGCTTGCTTAGTTTGGTTGGGTCGGAGACCTTGAAGAAGGCTGGAGCAAATTCCACAAGCCAGCGGGGGTCGATGGTGGTGACCTCACGCATGTACTCCTTTGTGGTCAGCACCAGCTCGTGGTACACCACCCTGAGGGAAGAGAGAGGCTCAAGCCTCAGAGACAGGCCCCACACCACAGTACCTGATCCCTGATGGGCCTCAACTGAGCTTACATCTTACCCACTTACATTCTCTGCCTTACCCTTCGGGAGACTGCAGTCTCTGTTTATGGTGACCACAGCCCAATACTGAGGCAGCTGCATACCACAAGAAAGCCGTCAGGATAATGCATTCTAGTCCTGGTACTGGTTCTAGTTAAGTGACATGAGCCAATCACTCCCTTCTCTGGAGCTATTTCCTGGAGGGTAGTTTTTCAAGTTGTGTCCACAGAACTCCAGGGCCCTCAAGAGGAGTCTCGGGGCTGCCACAAGGGTGGGGAAGGCCAAGCAGACAAGGCTCTACATCTCTAACCCTCCTTCTACCACAGTGGCACAGCGGCTTTAAATCAATTTTATACAATTTTATACAAGGGCTGGAAGACTCCAATTTTTTAAATGCCACTTAAAAAATTTTTTTTCTTAACCACTTCACTAGATGATCTCCAAGCTCTTACCATTACATTTTATTTCTCTCAAAAGGGCCAGATATTGTGTCAAATTTAGACTTCTGCTGCTCCAGAAATAAAAGCAACACTAGAAGTGCTGGAAAGACACCACACAGAGTGCACTGATTTACAGGTGCTCTCTGCCCAGAACAGCCCGCCCTGGGTCCTGCCCACTTACCATTCCGGCTGCCTGTTGAAGAGAGCACTGGAAGGATGGATGTAGACCACCTGCTGGTCGATCAGTGTCCGGTAGCCCTCCTGTGGGTCTTTCTTGGCAGCGTTGCGGAAGAACCCACTGCAGATGGCCTTTTGCACTCGGACGGTGGACTTGCCACAGGAGACCACATCCAGTTTGTGTCTATCAGGAGAATGAATCAAAATGGACTAAGAGATGAGCCTACTCTGCTTTCAGAGGTTCTATCTTCCCAAATGACGGAGGCCAACACTCCCATCTTGGGTCCTCAGAACAGGTAGCAGGACCCTCCTTCCAGCCCTGTGTACTACCGGGGTAGCTTCACACAGTGGACAGGACAGGTGCCACAGGAGCCAGATATTTAATTCAACTTGACCAGTAACGCTCCAGATGCTTGTAAACAAAGTATTTTTCAGGAACTAATAAATTATTTTCTTCTTGGGAATTTTTGAAGTGATTTTTAGGGACACCTTTCCCTGAGGAGTATAAAAAAAGACAGAAAAGCTGGAAGAAGGGTTATGTGAGGAGCAAGTGTACAGGTGCCTATGGCTTCATAGGTACAGAGACAACAGACATGACATTCAAGGAGGTTCAACCCAAATATGAGAAGTCACCAGATGTTACCTATCCATTATGCCTAACATCTGCTTGCGAATGTCCTGGGCCCGGCGCAGGGAGCGAGCTTGTATAAAGTTCTCATAGCACCACGGGTTGGAGAACTTGTTATTCTTCCAGGAGTTATACACAGCCAACAGGGTGAGGTGGTCCCCTTCCGTTTGGTGGAATTTGGCCTTCTTCTGATCCGCAAGGGCTTGTTTATCCTGCCAAGCAGTAGGACAGAGGATCATTAGCCACCCAACTACTATTTTTTTTTTTTAAGATTTTATTTGTTTTTGCATGAAGAACTGGGGTGTAGGCCAGAGGTGTGGGGGGTGAGGGGGTTCACCTGACAGAGTGAGGAGCAGTGGGTGAGACAAAAGAGCTCTGCTGCACCATATGTGGGTTAGCATCCTGGCTGGGGATTGAACTCAGGCCACTGCAGAGGGCATCACAGTGGTAGGGCTGAGACTTAACCCCTCGGCCACCAAGGAGGCCCCCACCCAACAACTATTAACTGAACATCTGGCCACTCCAGGAAGCCCTATGTGGCCCTGTCAAGTGTCCATATCAACCACTTCAGCTGATTTCACTCAACATCACTGCATCCTTATCTGAAAGAGGGTGTGAACTCCCTACCTTGGGTCTGTAGAAGACGTTCTGCACAGACAGCATGGACACGATGGTCAGCATTTCTTCACTGCAGCCCAGGTGCACAGACATGATCAGCATTTTGCACAGCATTGGCTCCAGGGGGAATTCTGCCATCTACAGGGAGAAGAAGAAAGTACAATTGCTTCCCGTGGAAGACCCATTTGAACTGGCCTGTGAGAGACACCCTCCGGCCAGAGTGGGAAGCAGACCACAGGAAGTTTACCAGAGCATGATATGGGATGCCTGTCTTTATTAGAAGAATGTTGGTTTTTTATCTCCCAAGTAAACCCCAAAGGAATGCATGTGACCAAGAACATGACCACTGTTGAGGCAGTCAGCTTTTAAAGTGAAGGTTAGATTCAATTATATACCTTGAGATAAAAATCTACTGTGGAGAGAATTCCTTTTTCTGTAAAGTACTTTTTAAGTGTTAGTGAAAAGCCCAGGTTAAAAACAGGCATCTGTAATTGTACTCAAAGTTTGTCCAGGGCCTCAGTTTGATTCTGTACAGAACAAAAAGCAAGGTTGGCTAGCCAGGGACTCTCCCCCAGAGCACCAGAAGTTAAGTCTGTCTCCTACCCTGCGACCCAGGCGAGTAAGGAGGCCCTCGTCATCCAGGGCCCCCAGCGTGTACAGCTGCTCCATGGCTGTGATCAAGGTCTCCATTGGTGGTGCGTCCATGAAGTCAAAGGACAGCAGGTCATTGATACCCATGGCCTAGGAAGGGAGGGAGAAAGCAGGTGAAGGCAGGCTCAACCATGCAGTGTCAACATGGAGGAAGACTACTTGTCACTCTCCTGTTTCCTCAACTGCAATAAGGGAGCCACCAGGCAAGATTAGCAATAACTTCGAGGTCTGGGTCCCACAAAACCCAGACTATTAAAAAGCAAATGCTTTCTGGGCCTCCCTGGTGGCGCAGGCGGTTGAGCGCAGTACTGTGAAGCTGTCTGAAGCCTCTGCAGTGTGGGTTCAATCCCCGGTTGGCCGCGGAGATACCCACATGGTGTGGGCAGACCTCTCCTGTCTTGTCCGCTGCTCCCCTCAGCAGTGTATTTCAGTCAGTCTGCCTGTTCTGTTGCCTGCTCTGTCTCTGGTGAATCTTCTCACCCTCCCGCACATCTGGCCTGTATCCCAGTTCTTGTATAAATAAATAAATCTTTAAAAAAAATTGACAAAGGACTTAAATAGACATTTCTCCCAAAAAGATAAACCAAGGACCAACAAGCACATGAAAAGATTCAACATTACTAGTAATCAGGGCAATGCAAATCAAACCCATGAGATACCACATTAGACTCACTAGGATGGCTAAAAACAGAAAATGAAAAGAACTGGCAAGATCAACAAGAATCCCCATATATTGCTTTTGGGAATGTAAAATGGTGCAGTCACCGTGAAAAATAATTTGATGATTCCTCAATAAATTAAACACAGAATTAAATATGATCCAGCAACTTCATTTCCAGATATATATCCAAAAGAACTGAAAGCAGAGACTCAGATACATGTACTGACGTTCACGGCAGCATAATTCACAATTGCCCAAAGGAGGAAACCACCCACATGTCCATCAAGGGGTGGACAAACAAAATATACATGATATACATATATAATAAATATGATCCACTCTTAAGAAAGAGATGAAATTCTGACACCTGCTACAACATGGATGAATCATAAAAACATTAAGTAAAATTAGTCAGATACAAAAGGATAAATATTGTATGATTCCACTAACAGCTAGATGATGAAAAAATTCTAGACATGGTCAGTGGTGATGGATGCGTGACATTACAAAGGTACTTAATGCCACTGAATCTACATTTAAAAAGGCTGCAATGGGGGCCTCCTTGGTGGCGCAGCGGTTGAGCACTGGACTGCGAAGCTACCCCATAGCCTCTGCAGCGCCGGTTCGATCCCCGGATCCCCGGCCACCGGGTGAGGATCCCACATGGCGCGCAGACCTCTCCTGCCGTCTGCTGCTCCCCTCAGCAGTGTACTTTGGTCCTTCTGCCTGTTCTGTTCCCTGCTCTGGCTCTGGTAGATTCTCTCACCCTCCCTAGCTTCTGACTGTACCCAGTGCTTGTATAAATAAATAAATAAATCTGTAAAAACCAAACAAACAAAAAAATAAAAAAATAAAAAGGCTACAATGGGGGACCTCCCTGGTGGCCCAAGGGGTAAGCACTGCACTATGAAGCAATCCGCAACGTCTGCAGCCCAAGTTCAATCCCTGGCTGGCCAGAGAGAAACCCATATGGTGAAGTAGACCTCTCCTGTCTCACCCACCGCTCCCCTCAGCAGTGTATTTCAGTCCATCAGCCTGTTCTGCTCCCCGCTTTGTCTCTGGTGAATCCTCTCACCCCCTCCCCTACATCTCTGGCCTATACCCCAGCTCTTGTATGCATAAATAAATAGATGTTAAAAAAAAAGGTTACAATGCTAATGTGTTATGTATACAATTAAAAAAAAATTAGCTTAACTGTTTCTTGTATAAATCTAGGAAGTGCCTGGTACCCTGATCCTGATACATGGTATCAGGGACATGAAGATGACTAAGATGTAGTCCCTGCTCTCAGAAGTCACAATGGTGAGCGACATGGACATGGAACCATGACAACCCAGTGCAATCTGCGTGCCTGGCAGAGTGGGTATTCAATACACTTGCTAGCTAATTGGATGAATAAAAGAAATGACTGAATGATGACTATCCAAGTGTGTGTAATGGGTGCTGTGGGAGGACCTAAACTTGCTGTCCTCCAGTAAAGTGATCGTGACCATAAACACAGCAGGTGTTCAGTAAATGCCCACTGGATGAATAACAATGCAAGGAATTAGGTTAACAGTCAGTAAGCACTGTGCCAAGTGCCTTTACCTGCGTATTCTCATTTATCTTCACATTAGTCAGTTATCACCTGCCCCACCCCATCCCTGCTCCTTGTAGAGAGGATAAAGAGCAGAGTGTCAAGGAGATAAATTTGCCAAAGACACATGGCTTAGAGTAGAAGTTTGACCCACAGATGTCTCTCTGTATGCCCTGGAGAGACTGGAGCAGGTTTTTTTCTGAAGCTATGATTTAGCCTCTTTTACAATGACTAAATAATAAATGACAACTGGCACTCTGCACCAGTAAAGTGCCAGGGCTCCAGGGTAGCATCAGTGTTGGGGCAGAGGGGGAGGATGCCATCATCTGGGAAATTACTCATGCAGTTCCCCTTGCCAAAAGAGAATGAAGGTCCTCACCGGGGACTGAAAAGCAGTGATTCAGAATGGAAACCAAGCCCCCATGGGGCCAGTCTGAAACCTGTACTGACAGTTCCCTGTAAAGTTTTTGGATTGGGAGTTTTGCTTCCGTTGTAAAAGATGAGAATTGGACTTGAAAGCTAAAGGGGTTAAGGGAAGTGAGTTTTTCCCCAGTTTGGCACCGATTAGATTTCTCTAATTTCCTTTTAGAAACTGCTCCTAACTAAAATCTCTTACAACCAAATATCCTGCTGGCTCTTATGGTTAAGAAAAAAATGTGTGTTCACGGCAGACATGCCAAGTTAGTCCCAGACCCGTGGTGGAGAGGCTGTGATCACAGCCACTTACATTTTACTCTAAGGGACTGCTTGCATGAGGTCACTGATGTATTGAACAAGGTTCATAAAACTGAGATTCACTGATTAAAGCCGTAAGATTGGAACCTTTCACCAATCCATTCTAACAAGTCAGTGATGCCTACCTTAAGAGAGAGCACTGTGCTTGCTAAGTTGGTTCTCTGGATTTCTGGCACATTGGTGGTCAGCATCTCATCTCGGTAGGCACGCTCCGTGTACAGCCTATAGCACTTTCCTGGGCCTGTTCGGCCAGCTCGGCCAGCTCGTTGTTTTGCCTGAGCCTAGAAGGGAAGGGACATAACAGTAAAATAAATATCTTTTAAAAATAGCTTAACAGCTATACTGAGGAAATCTGTTAAAAGGAGGGCACTGAGGACCTAACAAAATCAGAAATGTGATTTATTTCACTTTCTTTAGAACTATTTCCAAGACTAGCAAACTCACATCATCGCCTCTCCATTTACTCAACATGTCAGCTGATTGTTCAAGCAAGGCAAATTTAAGAAAGGGGAATGGGGGCCTCCCCGGTGGCGCAGCGGTTGAGCGCTGGGTTGCGAAGCTGCCCGCGGCCTCTGCGGCGCCGGCTCGATCCCCGGCTGCTCCCCGGCCACCAGAGGAGGGTCCCACATGGCGCGCAGACCTCTCCTGCCGCCCGCTGCTCCCCTCAGCAGTGTACTTCGGTCCTTCTGCCTGCTCTGCTCCCCGCTCTGGCTCTGGTGAATTCTCTCACCCTTCCGCGCTTCTGACTGTACCCAGTGCATGTATAAACAAAAACAAACAAATAAATAAAACATGCCTCTATTAAAAAAAAAAGAAAGGGGAATGGAAGAAATTTTGCAAAGATCACAGAAATATATCTTTGAAATATTGTAGCACAACATAAATGAGAAAACACAAAACAAGATGACAAAATACCACCCCACAGTTATAACCAAAAATATAAGTGAACTAAATAAATTGATTTTAATGAGGGTGCCACAGCTGTTTTAAAAATCAGGTTTGAGATACTCAATGACAAAAGGAAACGTTCCCAAGTGAAAAAGTAAAAGTTACAAAGCAAGACAATTCTAATTTTATTTATTTATTTATTTTTTAAGTGGTGTACAGGCCAAGTCGTCGGGGTAAGAAGAGTCACCAGAGGGAGTGGGTAGTAGAACAGGCAGCTGTACTGAAATACACTGCTGAGGGGAGCAGGGGCAAGAGGTCTGCTGCGCCATGTGGGTTGCATCCCGGCTGGGGATCAAACTTGTACCGCAAAGGCTGTGGACAGCCTCACAGTGCTGCGCTCAACCCACTGCGCCACCAGGGAGGCCCCAATTCTAATTTTATTTTTAAAAATTGATGTGTAGATATAAACTAACAGAAGGAAAAAACTTGGGGGAAAATACCCTTACGGTGACTGTGGCTAACTGATGGAAGACTTGCAGATGGAATTCTATTTTCTTTATCAAATATTCAATATTTAACATGTACTATCTTAATCAGGAAAATTTAATAATTAAGCAAGAAACACACAAAACCACAAATTAACTAGACTACCAGAATTGCAAACACTTCTGAAGAAAGTTGGGCGAGAAAAACATCAAATGATGACAGAAGTGTTAGCAGGATTATGAATTATTTTTTTCTTCCTATTTCCCAAAAAATAATGCAATATTGGGGCCTCCCTGGTGGTGCAATGGGTTAAGTCTCAGCACTATGAAGCAAGCCACAGCAGCAATCACTGCAGCATGAGTTCAATCCCCAGCCAAGGAGCTAATCCACATGGTGCAGCAGACCTCTCCTGTCTCCCCACTGCTCCCCTCAGCAGTGTATTTCAGTAGATCCACCTATTCTGCTCCCCACTCTGTCTCTGGTGACAATCTTCTCATTCTGCCCCTCCTCCCCACTTCTGGTTTATACTCCAGCTCTTGTATGCATAAATAAATCTTTAAAAAAAATAATGCAGTATTACTTCTGCACTTAGGGGATTAAGGAGCTAACTTTTGAAATTAAATATATGTGTGTGTACCTAGTGTACGTATACATATATAAATTATATATATACATATATAATCATTTAGCAACAGGTTGCTAGGGAATAGTAAAAAGCAATTTTGAAAAAGGCTGTTTTCTGACAAAACTATCTGTCTTACAAATAGGATCAGGATTTACAAATTGCTATGCCAGCTCCAAACCAAAAGATGGAGGACAAGACACTAACCACAAGTCAGGTAACAATCACGCGCCATGACAGAATCTACAGATGCGTCCCTCCACGTCAGGAAGGACAAGTGTAACTAATTTCTCAATTACTGTGAGTTACACATACCACTCTAAGGAGAAGTGGTACTGAGCACACATACAGGTTCAAATCCTTGTCCATCAGCTGTGTGACTTTAGGCAAATCACTTAACCCTTCTGTGTTTCAATCTCGTCATATGTGAAATGATAACACTACCCCAAAGGATCGATGTGAGAATGTAATGTGTGAAAGCAGCTAAGACAGTGCCAGGCACTTAGTAAGTTCCTTGCCAGTGTCAGCAATTACTTCAATTTCTAAGTAAAAGTAGCCTTAGGTTTTTAAAGATTATGAAATACTATTATATAAAATACTAAGCATTGTTATAGAAGTTAATTACAAAATAATGAACAATATATAGAAGTGTAAAAAAATGCATTTCACTCATTAACACAATAACCAGAAGCACCAGCCAGAAATAAACTTGTCTAATGTTCCGACTACATGTTCTCAGTCTAAAGCACACCTTGCCCACACACACTGCACAAGTGCATGCCATCTATTTTTTTTTTTAAGAGTAAAGAAACTTTTTTTTAAGTTTTTTTTTCTTTAAAGATTTATTTATTTTTATGTAAGAACCAGGGTATAGGCCAGATGTGTAGGAGGGTGAGAGGATTCACCAGAGACAGAGCGGGGAACAGAACAGGCAGACTGACTGAAATACACCGCTGAGGGGAGCAGTGGGCGAGACAAGAGAGGCCTGCCCCACCATGTGGGTATCTCTGCAGCTGCCGGGGATCGAACTGGCACTGCAGAGGCTGTGGACAGCTTCACAGCGCTGCGCTCAACCGCCTGCGCCACCAGGGAGGCACCCATACCATCCATTTTTAAACAAAAATTGGATTATACTGTTCATGCTGGTGTTTTTCAAATAATACATCAGCATTACAAGCTTCTATCATTAAATATAGATACACACCACTATGTTCACGCCATGTTGCATTCTACAGCATGGATATACCATATTTTATTAAACTACTACTTCCCCTCTGGAACCCATTTAGAATTTTTCCAAGTTTCCTCTAATATAAACAAACAATACTTTAGTGAACATTCTTTTCTACTACCTTTAGATATATGTTCCACCACTTCTAACTTTTAGATATATTCCTAGAAGTAGAACTATTAGGTTAAAGAGATGAACTTTACCATTTTGGTTACAATTGTGGCCAAGGTGCCTTCAAAAAGGATGATCAGGGAGGGCCTCCCTGGTGGTGCAAGGAGTTAAGTCTCAGCATTATGAAGCTGGGGTTAAGAACCGCACTATGAGGCAATCCGCAGCCTCTGCATCACGATTGCAATCCCCGGCCAGCCAGGGAGCAACCCACATGGCAAAGCAGACCTCTCCCATCTCGCCCGCTGCTCCCTTCAGCAGTGTGTCAGTGTGTCAGCAGTGTGTCAGTCTGCCTGTTCTATTCCCTGCTCTGTCTCTGGTGAATCTTCTGCATGAATCCTGCATCTCTGGCCTGTACCCCAGCTCTTGTATGCATAAATAAATAAATCTTTAAAAAAATTAAAAAAAAAAAGGATGATCAGGGGGCCTCCCTGGTGGTGCAAGCACTGTGAAGCTATCTGCAGCACTGTGAAGCTATCTCAGCACTGTGAAGCTATCTGCAGCCACTACAGCATTGGTCTGATCCCCGGCCAGGGAGCTAATCCACATGGTGCAGAAGACCTCTCCTGTCTTGCCTGCTGCTCCCTTCAGCAGTGTATTTCAGTAGATCTGCTTGTTCTGCTCCCCACTCTGTCTCAGGTGAATCCTCTCACTCCCCCGCCCACAACCTCTGGCCTACACCCCAGCTCTTGTATGCATAAATAAAAATGAATCTTAAAAAAAAAAAAGGTGATCAGGTTATTCAATTTCTTATAATTAAGGCATGAAATTATTCCATAATTACCAAAGAAGCACACAATCATTCCATAAATTATCCCCAGATAGCCATGGCTACCTACAGCACTTTTAAAGACATACTCACACCTAATCTCTCGGATCATCCAGAGAGCTGAGATTTAAACTTATAAGCTCACATTTTAGGGGCTTTTTATTGTGAGACACTACTCTAAATATTAAAAACAAACATAAACTCTCCCTTAGCTCAAGAAAGCACCCAGTATCTTAAAAGTTCATCTTTGAAAATAAAGTTCAAAATACAAGAACAAAAAATTTCAGAATCCCAGGATTTTCAGGAAAGCTGTTGATAAAAGCAACCAATGGGCCTCCCCAGTGGCGCAGCGGTTAAGCGCTAGGTTGCGAAGCTGCCCGCAGCCTCTGCAGCGCCAGTTCCATCCCCGGCTGCTCCCCGACCACCGGAGGAGGGTCCCGCATGGCACGTAGACCTCTCCTGCCGCCCGCTGCTCCCCTCAGCAGTGTACTTCGGTCCTTCTGCCTGCTCTGCTCCCCGCTCTGGCTCTGGTGAATTCTCTCACCCTCCCGCGCTTCTGACTGTACCCAGTGCTTGTATAAATAAATAAAATAAAATAAAATAAATCTTTAAAAAAAAAAAAAAGCAACCATACCTGAGAAATAGGAGTCACCACGAGCTGGTCAATCCCTGTCTTGGAATTATACACTTTCTGCTTCACGAACCCAGGGTCTACCACATAGTAGATGCCGTCGATGGTCAGCGATGTCTCTGCAATGTTGGTGGCAATCACGACCTGCAGGCGAGAGGGACACAGCCAGACTGAGCTACCCAGGCTCAGTCCTGAGGTGTGAGATGGGACTCCTGAACTCAGTCATCTCCCCAAAGGAGGGTTCAGTTATATTCCTCTCTAGACAATTAGATAGCACTTAATCTCAGTTTGGGTGCAAAAAGTAGGGAAGGGGAGGGGGCCTTTACCTTAAGGGTTAGGTTGGAGGGGGTGGCACCTGAGCAGTGGAATAGGGAAAAGCTGAGGCAAATTAAAGCCAATTTCATTTGGCACTAATGGCTACATATCTCATTTTCTAGATCCAATGTTGATTACTACAATTTTAATTTTCCAGCACCCTGGGAAAGAAGAGATTTCCTGGTATCACATGTGCCAGTGCAAAATGAGATTTTCCTTCTCCCATGGGGACATCTGGACTACAAAATGGGCTGTTTGTATATGTGGAACAAGAAGAAGGGTTTTTTTTTTTCTGATCATAAAATGAATCATGAGGCGGGAGAGGCATTTCACAATTTGTATGCATGCAGCAATATATGTGATCTAGAAGATTATTGGTCTCAGCTTGGCACTGCCACTGTTCCTGCACCCAGAGGTTCGGCTAATAAAACATGATTGCTTTGAAAAATCATTGCTAGGAGGCACCAAAACAACTTGCATCTTACTGGCCCTGAAAAGGCAGTACCTGTCAGAGCCACAGAAGCCCTGCTTAGAAAGACCAGCCCTCAGGAACAAAACAAAGGACTCGCCACCTCTCCCCTGTAACCTGCTCCTCTCCCATGTTTCCTGCCTCAGCACCATCTTCCATCCAGCTGCCCGTGCCAGAAACCTGGGAGTCATCCCTGACTTCCTTCCGGCCTCTTTCCCTCTACCTCCAGGCACCCACTAAGTCTTTTCTCATTCTAATCTTTAATGTTATTCAACTCCATCTGCTTTCCATTCCTAAGCATATACTCAGAAGAAATAAAAACACGTTCACACAAAAACTAATAAGTAAATGTCGATAGCAGCATTAGTCATATAACTACAATGTGGATACATCTCAAATGTCCATCAACTGATGACTCGATAAACAAGATGTGGTATATGCACATTTTAGATGTAAACTATTCTGTAATAGAATATTACCTGGAAACAAAAATAACTGAAGCATTACACATGCTACAACATGGATGAACCTTGGGTAGAGTTAAGTGAAAGAAGTTAATCACCAAGGACCATACATTATGCTATTTATATGAAATGTCCAGAACAGGCAAATCCATAGATAAAAAGTAGATTGTTGGTTCCCAGAGTTTGAAGAGAAGGGTGAATGAAGGATGATGGCTGCTAAAGGGTACAGGGTTTGTTAGGGAATGATGAAGAGGTTCTAAAATTAAGTGTAATGTTCAAAAGATTATTATCAATAACAGTTCACAATTCTGTGAATATACTAAAAACCACTTGCATGCTTTCAAGGAGTGAATTGTATGTTATGTACACTACATCCCAATAAAGCTGCTAATTAAAAAAGAACTTGTCTCCTTTCTCATCGCCTCATACACAGACTTACTTACACAATCCCTTCCAGCTACTGGGACTAGGCACCTGCCTGAAATGGCCACACCTGCTTACCTCCAGGCTGTAACAGGCTGTTCTGTCTACTTAGAATGTGTGTCCTCCTGCTCTTACATGGATGAACATGTGTGTGTTCTTCAGGACTAGTGTAGGTGCTTACTTTCTCTAAGGATACTGGTGGGGGCTGCTCCCCAGGGTATTCAGAGCATCAGTACCACTTTCACACTGTATGTTAAAGGCCGGTCTACTAGGTGAATGTCCCACAGCAGATGGAGGCCTGCTCTCAGATTGCAGTCCTGTGTCAACCCCAAAGTCTAATAGGTGCTAAAACAATATTTGCTGAATGAAGGAAAGGGGGCAGGGGTCACCTACAGGACCCTCATTCTTTAACAGACTGGTTGGACTACTTTCCAAAACATAACAAACATGACTGGCATACTCCTAAGTAATCCCCACTGAGCCAGCTGTATATACCACATGGCTTTAGAGCACACAGGGCTTCATTTCTGTCCAGAGGTACCTTTCTGCTGCCAGGTGGAGCTGGGTCAAAGATCCGTGTCTGCATCTCACTGGGAAGAGCAGAGTACACTGGAAGGATGATAAGCTCTGGAACATCAGGTCCCAAGGATTTCATTCTTTCATAGAGAATCTCACAAGCAGTATCAATCTCTTCCTGACCAGTCAGGAAGACAAGAATATCACCTAAGAAGAGAATGAGGACATTAACTTACTTTCTGACCCTGTGTGTTCTATATAAAGGCCATCGTGATATTAATGGAGCTCCAAATGACAGAAACAGACTCATATTCTGACCTCTAATAAATCAAGGTTTTTAGCTTTCCATGTTGTTTTGTTTTTTAATTTTAAAAATTTTGTGTCTATGTTCAAATAGGTACATTTAAGCCCTGCACACTTTTATTTACAACATGCAAGCCTGAGACCTACAGGGAAACCAATATTTAAAAGGTATTTTTAAAAAGATAAGCGCAGGGCCTCCCCTGGTGGCGCAGCGGTTGAGCGCTGGGCTGCGAGGCTGCCCGCAGCCTCTGCAGTGCCGGTTTGTTCCCCGGCTGCCAGCGAAGGTCCCACACACACACAAAAAAGATAAGCACAAAAGATACCCACTTCAGGATACTGGCCTAAGAGGAAAAAATGCCCTTTGCCTCTACCTGGTGGTTCTGTTAAATGGATCTGCATGACAGTGATCAAGCTGGCATCCAAATAATCTGTCTCAGGTTCCTTTGTGTACAATATTTCCACTGGATATGTTCGGCCTGGGATGGTAAAGATAGGAGCTTCATAGAAGTATTGAGAAAACTTCACTGCATCCAAGGTGGCCGAGGTGACAATCAGCTTCATGTCCTGTCGTTTCTGAACTGTCTAAAGAGAAAGGCAATGTGGTTCACCAAAAAGCACCATCCTAAAGGAACAACCGCACAAACCCAATCCCAGAATTCAGTTCCCAACAGGTAGAAGAGGCCCACCAAAGAGGACCTGGTTACCTTTTTCAACAATCCAAAAAGCACATCAGTGTGAATCGTCCTCTCATGCGCCTCATCCAACATGATGATGGCGTACTGCGTGAGGTCGGGGTCAATGAGGCACTCTCGGAGCAACATCCCATCTGTCATGTACTTGATGACTGTTTCGGGGCTGGTGCAGTCCTCAAATCGAATGGTGTAGCCCACCTAAAGCAGAACAGAAGCTGAAACCCTTGGATATGAACCTCTCCTCTGTGCAATCACTAGGCAAGATTTCAGCCCAGCTAGACTATTATCCATAATCTTAATAGATAAGAACGTTTTTGTACATCTTTGCACATTTTTGACCAAGACACACAGTGATTTCCTCATAGTAAGATCTGCCTTGGACTTGACCTTGACAAGATCAATAATGACAAAAAAGAAATCCCACCCCCCACCCCCGAAGAAAAATCTGAGCTAGAGATCTGGGCCCTTACATTTTTCTTGTGGTGTTTCTTCACTTCCACTCACCTCTTGTCCTAAACAACAACCAAACTCTTCTGACACTCTTTTGGCCACTGACATGGCTGCCACTCTCCTGGGCTGGGTACACCCAATCTTGCCCCTGGAAGTGTAGCCTGCCTCCGCCAGGTACTGAGTGATCTGTGTTGTCTTTCCAGATCCTGTCTCTCCGATAACAATCAGGATCTGATTATCATGGACAGCCTGAAACAAGAAAATAAAAATACAGTCATAGAACTTGCCATAAGTTACTCTGTAGTAAAATAATTCAAGCTTAGGTGAAGAAGATACAACAGAATACGTGTGGAGAGATTATAACCAGGGTTTCATTTATTTTTAGTCATGCATAGAAAAAAATGTTAGTGGTGATTTTTTTTTTAAAAAAGGATCTCACTTTTTTTTTTTTAAGATTTATTTATTTACACAAGAACTAGGGTATAGGCCAGAAGCACAGGAGGGTGAGAGGATTCACCAGAGACAGAGCAGGGAACATTACAAGCAGAGCAACCGAAGTACACTGCTGAGGGGAGCAGCAGGTGAGACAGGAGTGGACTGCTGCGCCATGTGGAAATCTCCATGGCCAGCCGGGGATCGAACCAGTGCTGCAGTGGGTGTGGACAGCTTCACAGCGTTGTACTCAGCCCGCTGAGTCACCAGGGAGGCCCAGTGGTGATTTTTTATGTGCGATGTTCTTTCTTATCTTAATTGCCCTATGTATGATAGATTTAAACTTTCAACGTTTGGGTGTTCTTTAGAAAACACAAATTTACTTTTCTTAATTTATTAGCTTTCTTACATTCATAAAAACAAAGATGAAGCTGAAAGCATAAGCCATTAGTTACCACAGATATCCCCCCAGATATCTCTGATACCATAATAAGTATTTTCAAGTATTACATACATGTGGTTGAAGAATTCAACAGTAAATTTTTTAAAGTACAGGAAAAGGGCCTCCCTGGTGGTGCAGGGGCTAAAGACACAGTGTTATCACGCTATCGCCAGCGACTGCAGTACCGGTTCGTCCCCAGCCAGCCAGGGAGCAACCCACATTGCACAGGGAACAAACTCTGAACTATATCTTTAAGGGGAAAAAGCAAGATGCAGAACAATGTATATAATGTCACCATCTAGAAACACACAGAGTACATATCAAACATAGTGTGTGAGGACATATATTTGCACTTGCTTGTATATCCACTTGCTGCAAATTAGTAAACTCAATTGCTCGGGAAGGTTTGGCAGTCTTAAAATCAGATCTTGAGAATATGGAAATAAGTACCCAAAGTGAAGTCCCTGCCAACATGGCACTGCTAGCCAAACAGCCCCATTTTTCTTACTGATCAGAGCTGTTGATTCGTGTGACACAAGACTCCACCCACTTGAACTGCTCTAGGGTCCCCCATTTCAAACAGATTTACTTCCCCATGCAGAAAAAAATGTATAGACTTATACACATATTTTAAATAGCTGGAAATATTTTGCTTTTTTCTATCTCTGTTGGAAAAACCACTTCAGGGGCTTCCCTGGTGGCACAAGGGGTTAAGCAAAGCACTGTGAAGCAATCTGCAGCCTCTGCAGCACGAGTTCAATCCGGCCGGCCAGGGAGCAACCCACATAGCAAAGCAGATCTCTCCTGTCTCGCCCGCTGCCCCCCTCAGCAGTGTACTTTGGTCAAATCTGCCTGTTCTGTTCCCCACTCTGTCTCTGGTGAATCCTCTCACCCCACGCATCTCTGGCCTGTATCACAGCTCTAGTATGCATAAATAAATAAATCTAAAAAAAAATAAAAACCCACTTCAAATATGCACATACCTAATTTCATTTTAAAAGTCATCCTTCTTTCTCAGAGGGAGGGAGGGAGGAGCACAGGGTGACTGAGGTAATGGTGCATGGGTGCATTAGTGAAGGAAACTCTATGGGGTCTACACTTGAGGGGATGGGGGGAAGCAAATATTGTTTAAAAATGAACAATGATGTAAAAAAAATTAATATAAAAAAATAATAAAAGTCATCCCTCTTTTGAAAACACCCTGCTCCCCACACCAATACATCATAAAGGGGCTTCTCACCTGGACCAGCTGCTCCTTGAGTTTGTAGATGGGCAGGCTCTCTCTCTGCTCAATGATTGACATCTGGGTCTTTTTCCCATAAGAAGCTTTGTTGCCCCCAAAAGCATGCTTCTTCCACTCAGGAATGTCATTGGGCATCATCCCAATGCCTCTCATGTTGGCAGCAATCTGCCGGCCTTCCGCTGGGAAGGAAAACAGGAAACTCGGTATTGTCCTCAAGCTACCTCATTGCCTCTCCCACACAATCAAGAAATTGTATTTCTCAGGTATATCCCCCTACCTGCTCCCACCACACTCAAGCCACCCCCACCCCCTACAAAAGCCTCCTGATTCATCTCAGGTGTCTACTCTTGCCCCCTCTAATCCATTCTGAGGGGCCCTCAATAATCCTTTGAAAATGCAAACCTCCCCTGCTTAAAACTTAGTATTTCCCAAAGTGCTTTAATTGAACACAATTCCTAATGCCACTAAAAAAGTCCTGGTGTGACACACCTCATCGCCCACCCCCTCACAGGCTGCTCTGTGTACACCACCTGCACAGACCTCCTTTCAGGTCTGCTTCCCCACCTCACAATCCCCGCACAGGGCCAGTCCTCAGCTAGGAACACAGTCCCTAGGCCCCACCTCATCCCCCTTTGAGAGACTAAGTTCTATTTATCCTTCAGGTCCCAACTTTCCCAGGAAAGTGACCCACCACAGCCAACCATAGTACCTATACTTCTTCACATGGTATCAGTCACAATTTAATTAGTTATTTGCTAATTACTTAATTCATATCCATCTTCTCTACTAAACTGTAAGCCTCATAATGCCAGGGATCCTGTTTTATTCATAACTGTATCCCCAGCTGCCTAACAAGTTAGTAAGTATTTGTTATGACTATATCCAACAGTTAATTGTTTACTACACAAAGGATTATATGAAAAAAGAAGTTTCAATGCTATATTATCTTTAGAATAAAAAATTTTGTTATTTAGAAGGAAAATTCAGCCAAGCTAATATTCTTACCAAAATTACTAAAACATTTTTGGTTTTAAACATCTAGTTTAAAAAAAACAACAACAACATACTTCAGCAGGAGGGGCAAACCAAATCACTGAAGCCAGAGTTAAATGTTCAGTATGTGCTGGCCGTGCCAACTTCTCATGTGCTTGAATTTTAAAGTACACACACACCACATCCCAAAGGGTCCTACCATCAGGCAGAGGATCAACCCAGTGTTTGTTGAGTCCCATGGGAATAGAATCCATCTCAGCTTCCCGCTGGGCCTGTTTGAGTTCTCGCCTTTCTTTGGCCAAAGCGCTCTGCATCATCGCTGCTTGGGACAGAGAACCATCTGGGTTCTATGCAGCAAAGGAAAAAGAAACATCAGAATGGGATTTTAAAATGCATTACATGTGTAGGAAATAAAATGTAAGATGTTAAGCCACTTGAATCTAAGAAGAAAAACTCAATACAATCTATCAGACCACATGATAAAAAAACTGATAAACTATAGATAGAATACTTGGAGAAAATGATGACAACAATAAGTCACTATAGGAATTAGAGCTGTTTAGCTTCAAGACGAGAACCCCAAGAGAGACAGGATGCTGCTATCTTTAATTGGATAAAGGACATTAAAAAAGGTAAGAATTCTCCTTATGGTCCCAAGAACTAAAAGCTAGACCACTGTAGATGCCTTGTGATGACAGATTTCAGCTCCTCCTAAAGAAAAACTAATGACCAAATCCAGGTAAAGATGGATAGGCCTCCTCAGGGGCTGATAAAGCCCTGCCACCACAATGTCAGGTGTGTGAGAGAAAACACATGGGAGTAACTGCAGGAGGGCACACAGGTAGATTACTACCATTGCGTGGGTGGTTGCACTGCAGACCTTTAAGATTCTTTTTCCATTCCCAAAGTTTTATTGTAGCTATTCCATGAATTCTTGCTTGAATTCTCATTGCTCTACAGCTAGTGCTTTCTATTGAGGATCTGCCCCAGTTGGTCAAATGAACCCTTCAAAGCTGCCTGTGAACCTTCAAGGTAATGATTCCAGCTATAAGGCCTGGCAAAGGCAGTGATATTTATCTCTGCTTCCTCCCAAAACACATTAAAATGAGAGCTCATAAATCAAATAGGTGAAGGCTATTAACTTAACTTGTTAAGCTAATCCTCCTAGAGCTTCAGCTACAGTTAGGACTGCTTCCTGTGGCCAGAGTTCTGCTTACACAGATCTAATAACCTGCTCTGAAAAACTGTTACTCTAAGAAGTTCACATTGGAGGGCCTGCCCTGGTGGCACAGGCGGTTGAGCGCAGCACTGTGAAGCTGTCCGCAGTTTCTGCAGTGCTGGTTTGATCCCAGCCGGCCAGCCAGCGAGGGTCCCACATGGCACAGCAGACCTCTCCTGTCGTGCCCGCTGCTCCCCTCAGCAGTGTTTCATCAGTCTGCCTGTTCTGTTCCCTGCTCTGTCTCTGGTGAATCCTCTCACCCTCCCGTGCATCTGGCCTGTACCCCAGTTCTTGTATAAATAAATAAATAAATAAATCTTAAAAAAAAAGTTCACATTGGAGTGAACTTTAGGTTCTAGGTTAAAGTTCCAACATTTCTCACCTTAACAATTTTAATTGGGCTCATGTCCATGCTTTGCTTGGTGTGTCCCCTTAGGAATGGAGGCTCTTCCTCAACCAGTTCAATCTCAAGATCCTCATCTGGAAGTCCCACCAAAAAAAGAATTAGCCAAACAAAAGCAAGAGAAAAATAACCTATCATTTTCACCAAAACTAGTCATTTTCATGGGCACCAGCAATCTCTGTCAAAGATAGCTCCCAAGGTCAAAAGGACAGCAACGCAGGAAATTCCAATACGAGCAACTATTTGCGCCACACCCAATCACTTCTAGGGCATTTGTGCTCCAGTCCAAAAACTGATCAGAGCTACTTTCAAAAGAAGTCTGTGGAAAATGATATTAAGATATTTACAATCCAACTTCACTATAGAGTAACTCTTGACCCACAAAACAGTAGTGAAAAAAAATTAAGTTGGACAATACCAAATGTGGGCAAGGATGTGTAACAATGAAAGCTCACACTTAAACAGCAGTATAAACTGGTACAAAAACCTCAGAAAACAATTTGGACGGAAACTGGAAACTTGAACACACATATTCCTCACTACCCAGTAATTCTATGTATTTAGGGAAAAAATAAGGTGTTATTTAGGCAATAACAGGAATTTAACAGGCAATAACAAAAATAAGGCAAATACAGGAATTTCATAATTATATTATTCATAAAGATAAAGATAAAAAACCCATATGCCCATCAAAAGTAAAATGGACAGGGCCCCCCTGTTGGCACAGGGGTTAAGTCTCAGTGCTATCAAGCTATTGCCAGCCACTGCAGCACGTTTGCACTGGAATCTGACCCACATGGTGAAGCAGACCTCTCCTGTCTCACCTGCCGCTCGTCTCAGGAGTGTATTTCAGTAGATCTGCCTGTCCTGCTTCCCACTCTGTCTCTGGTGAATCCTTTCACACCCCCCGCTCCACCTCTGGCCCATACCCCAGCTCTTGTATGCATAAATAAATAAATCTTTAAAAAAAACCAGAAAATACAACATAGATAAATATCCAAAGAATGATGATGAACGACCAAAAAAAGACTAAGCAATATGTTTAGTGGCAAAATACCAAAGTAAAGCAAAGACAGACTAACACAAAATTTAGCATAGTGGTTACCAAAAAGAGAAAGAAGATTTAATCATGGGGGTATGTAGTAGCTTCAAAGATGTTTATAAGCTTCTACTGAAGCTGGGGGATAGATGTGTAGCTATGCCTTTATTTTGTTATATAAATTAGGAATGGCTCTTTTACAGAATTTATTTCACAATTTTAAGAAACTATTAATGGGCTGAGTTAAAGGTTGCTTTCAGGGCAAACAAAGATAATCTATTTGGATCCAAGATTCTTTTTTTCTAAAGATTTATTTATTTATGTGTACATGAACTGGGGTATAGGCCAGAGGTTGTGGGGGGTGGTTAGAGGCTTCACCAGAGACAAAGTAGGGAACAGTACAGGCAGATTAACTGAAATACACTGCTGAGAGAGCAGCGGGCAAGACAGGAGAGGTCTGCTGCACCATGTGGGTCAGCTCCCTGGCCAAACTCATACTGGGGATAGCTTCATAGTGCTGCGACTTAACCCCTTGTGCCACCAGGGAGGCCCCAACCCAGGATTTTGAAAACAATTACTAAGAATTTGAGATCAAATGTACTCCCCAATATACGATTATAACTTTTTATGTTCTCAAAACTTGTTATAGGCAACAATGATGACAATATGTAAACATTTACCAGAAAAGTAAATTTTCTTGCTTCCATTATAGAACGATCCTTGTTTTTTGAGAGATGAGTGGTGAGACTCAAGGAATAAATTATTCATAACCACTGGGTAAAACTACAAATAAACCATCCAGTCCAGGGGCTCAACTTGCTAATTATCCCCCCAATGCATTATCCTGTTCAGTCCAAGTGGCTACTTACCTTCTTCATCATCCACTTTAGGGAGGATGCCAGTCTCTTCATCAAAGTCTGGGAACTCTTCTTTGGAAAGGACATTGGCAGCAATCATCTAACCAAAGGACAGAAGGTAACATCTGTAACCTGCTAGGATTAAAATTCTGCTTTTGCAAGGCAGCTAATACAAAGGTTTCATATAAGAAACCAGGAATTTTTCCTAATCTTGACCTGGGATTGCAGGACCTCAAACATCACATATCCCATCCTTGGGGGTGACAACATGGTGCCCAAAAGCATGGGCTCAGAGGTCTCATACCCAGGCAGTTATCTGCCCCTTCCCTTGTTTCCACAGCACTCTGCACACTCGCTATATGATATACAAACCTTCACAATTATCTGTTTCAACCTGTCTCCTCCACTCCACTCCACTCCAAGTTCCTTAGGGTGTAAACTACCATCTCTGCAGCCCTGCATCTACATGGTGCCCAGCACACCCACGGTTCTCATGTTTACTGGTTCTCATGTTTACTCTCATCATTACTGGTGAATGATGAAAACAGAGCACTTCTATAGCACTTACCACATGCAGGCATTGACCTAAGAGCATCACTTTTATTAACTCATTTAAGCCCCACGCTGCCACCACTGGCCCTGTTTTACAGACGAGGCAGAGCCACAAAGGGGTAGAGTAACTGGATCACACAGCTAGAGAGTGGCCAGAAGTCACCCCCAGCTATCGTGCTCCAGGCCTGCACACCTAACCACCATGCTCTGTGTTGAATGACCATGTGGCCATAAAAGTGAATGGCTCTGCCAATCCAGAGGACGTAACTGAAAGGAGTTAGGAGGAAGGGAAACAGTGATAAATGAGGGGTTAGACACACATGCTGGTACAGGGAATAATATAGGAGGAAATATATAACTGAGGTTTGGGGCAGGAGCCCATTGTTAAAGAGATTCTATGTCCTGGGATTAACTGGCCTTGCATTTCCAATTTTGGAACTCCAGCATATAACATTTCTGTGACAAAAACCAAAGGAATGGCTCCAACCTGTTTGATCTCCCACTTCTCTGGGTCAGAGATGCGGGTAAGGCGCTTGCGCTCCAGGGAGTCATCCTCTACTTCAGGGGCACTGACAAGGGAAAGGTGAGTGGGTCTGTCTGGATTCCGCATCGAGGTCTCCTCATTGGTCTCCCCAACAAGATTCCGTCGTCGATTTGGGTTTAGATCTTCTCCAGTCTCTTGATCAACATCCTAAGGTACAAAAACAAGGACACTAACTCACTGTCCTCTTATGTTTCCTTGACTATCAGATATGGAAGGAGGCTAGGCATCTCACCCACCTTCATGCTCAGACTGGTCTTGGTCCCAGTAAAGGACAGCACCTTGACCTTGACCCTCTGGCCTTTGCTCACCACATCAGCCACATTGGCCACACGGCCTTCTCGCCGGAGCTCGGAGATATGCACCAAGCCTTCCCACCGCTTCCTGAGGGAGAGTCGAAGACATTTGGAGCATTCCTAAAAAATACCTTTTCCCCAACCAATGTTCACCCTCGTGAGAAAGGAATAAAAATAAATGGTCTTAAACTCAAGAGGAAAGTATCAAGAAAGTGGTCAATTAATAAAATAGTTTTACTATTCTCCCAGAGAAACTAAAAAATGTGGTGAGACCACAGGGCAAGAAAAATTCTTATCTGTCTGAAATAGCAAAAGGACAGATCTCCTGAGGGCAGAGAAAGGAAGAAATGCAAAAAATCAAATTCTAACAAGTTGGTGAGGCTGATTTGACTAAAGTGTCACATTTACCATACCCATGTGAAAACCCCAAATAATAAAAGAAATTTTGCCCATCACTGGTGTGAAAGAGGAGCCCCAGTCCCTACCTCAGTCCCTCCAGCTGCACAAAGCATCCAAACTGCATGATGCTGGTAACTTTGCCATTATAAATGTCCCCGATGGCGGGCTCTTCAGGAGGAGGGCGGTCCACATGCTTATCCCGCCATCTGTCCAGATTCCTCTCCCCGTACTTGTCTCGGTCCTTCCTGTCTTTGAGTGGACTCTGACTTCTGCTCCTGGATCGATATCTAGACTTCCCTTTATTCCTCTCCCGGGTCCTGGAACGTGACCGAGAGCGGGACCTGTGTTTCCGCTTGTGGTCCCTGTTGCGGTCTCTGTCTCTGTCTCTATCTCTGTCCCTGACTCGGTCTCGATCTCGGCTCCGGCTTCGGCTCCGCTTCTTCTTCTTTGTCCTGTCTCTAACAAATCAACAAACACCTGTTTGAAAAAGAAACCAGGCCACTTTCATCTTTGCGTCCCCAAGGACCCAGCACAGAGCCATGCATATGGTAGGTGCCCTCTAAGGGTGGCACTGAATTAGCGTTTCAGTAACCATGACATTCCTGCAGGCCAATAAAGGATGAAGCCATAAGCATGTTCAGCCTCCTGACCCAGCTTTCTATCTTCTGTACATCTTATGATTTACAGCATAAATACTCTTGACAGGGAGCAGTGAAAACAGATTCAAGCATAGGATGCATGGCCAGTACAGATGCTGTAAACTTGCTTGGCTGGTCCACAAAATTCAACTATTAGAGTATCCTAAACTTCCAAAGGGCAGGACATCCAGGACAAACCCCAAAAAACCCACACAAATAGGACAAACCGGTGTTCGGTGTCTCTCTGCTTCTCCTGGCCTGCTGCACTGGGCATTAAGGCCTCCAGTTCTTTTAGGACATCCACGGCAACTTTCACATCATCCTCATCCAGCATGGTCTACAAGGGCAGAGCCCAGAAAAGTTAGGAGAGGGGAAAAAAAAATCACTCAAGAATCTACATCAGGTGCCTCTACAATTCTGACAGCCCCTCCCTACATCACTGACCACCTATGCAAAAGCAGTTGAGGAAGGCAGAAATTTCCAACACAATTCATGGCAGAGGCTGCTCAGGGAGTGAGCAAACACTTTCATTTTGAAAAATACAACAATGAAGGCAAACTTAAAGTCAGAAAAAAAATAAGACAAAAAAAAGGGCTGGGGTTGGGGAAGATGCACATATAGTATAAATATTCTCAAAATGGTATCAGTACCCGAACGGAGGGGTTGTCTGGTTGGCAAAGAACTGGAAAGAGTTCCTTCAGCTTTTCTTTTTCAGTTTTGGGTTTAGCAACTGGATCTTGTTTCATTAAAGAGCATGAAAGAATAAAAAAAAAAAGGATATTTAATATTGTTAATGGTTAACAAAATAACTTCCACATTAGATTTGCATCAAACCAAAACAAAACCCGGCATTTTGCTACACATAACCCACACACATTACCACAAATGCACTTTAATTTTCTAATGACCTTGATTATAAAACCCTCAACAAATTACAGGGGTACGTGCTGGCAGGAAGAATGCATTTGTACTCATTTAGTTATTGTGTCTTATAATTTTAATTTTGTCTTAAGTTATCTGAAAATTTTTACTAGAATATTTATTTGCTCAGCAGCTGCTAAGAGGGAAACAAATGCAATTTAAAGCATGTTCACAACCTAGACCACTCTGGAACCTCAGCTCAACTCACAGCTCCACTCACCTTTGCTTGTGGAAGGTTTTGCTGGGGGCCGCATGGTTTGTATGAGACGCAGCAGGTTACTAATAAGAGAATCCTTTGAAGAGAAACAAAACAAAAATTGTCAGCACCTGAATCAGAGCTTAATTACACTTAAAAAAGGGATGTCCTTTAGCGAAGGGTGGTTATGCACCTGTATTTAACTATTTAGAACAATGAAACATAGAAACATAGTGTGTCAAACTGCTGTAGCATGAACCTAGTGGCTTCAGAGAAAGCTGATATTTAAGCTCTTGGGGGAGTAAAGTCAGTTAATTCCCTTCAACCAGTTTATTGTCCATGGTTTAGAACTCCCTCTAAAACCTAGTTCATGTATGAGCCCCTGATTCACAGAACAGGAACGTAAACACCCATTAAGACTTAATGATAGAAATCCTGCCTCATTTACCTTGAAAGGAGTCACACCATCGTTTAATGGCAAGAAAACATTATGAATTTTAATGGTTTATTTGACTGGTATGGACAAATTATCTTCTTTCTATATCAATACCTATATTAAATCCTATCAAAATATGACATTATAATTAAACAGGTGTTTTGACACATACCGTAAACTCTGCACCATTTTTGACCAGAGAAGCCTTAAAAGTATCAAAGGTGGTATTTTTCTCAGCAAGACTGATCACAAATTCAGCTGCAAATGAGAAAAAGAAATCATAACAAGAATGAAGACTTGAGGGCCTCCCCGGTGGCGCAGCGGTTGAGCGCTGGGTTGCGAGGCTGCCCGCAGCCTCTGCAGCGCCGGTTCAATCCCCGGCCGCCGTGCAAGGGTTCCACATGGCGCGCAGACCTCTCCTGCTGCCCGCTGCTCCCTTCAGCAGTGTATCATCAGTCTGCCTGTTCTGCTCTCCACTCTGGCTCTGCTGAATTCTGTCACCCTCCCGCACTTCTGACTGCACCCAGTGCTTGTATAAATAAATAAATAAATCTTAAAAAAAAAAAAAAAAAAAAGAAGACTTGAGCAAGAAATCAGTTTCAAATATGTTAAAGACTTTGTGAACATGCCAGGCACCCTACTAAGTGCTTCACATGGGTTATCCCCATGATCCTCACCACAATCCTCAACACTGGTAGGTAGCAGTATTGGCCCTGTTTTAAAGATGAGGAAGCTGAGAGTCTGAGATGCTGACCTACCCAATAACAGTTGGTGGAGCCAGGACTAGCACCCAGGCAATCTGAGCTCAGAGCCCATATTCTTTAGAGAAATGTGGTGGGAGAGGGCCTCCTTGGTGGCACAGGCGATTGAGCGCTGCACTGTGAAGCTGTCCGCAGCCTCTGCAGCGCGGGTTCAATCCTGGCCAGCCAGGGAGATACCCACATGGTGCAGCATTACCTCTCCTGTCTCGCCCACTGCTCCCCTCAGCAGTGTATTTCAGTCAGTCTACCTGTTCCCCACTCTGTCTCTGGTGAATCCTCTCACTCTCCCATGCATCTGGCCTGTACCCCAGTTCTTGTAAATAAATAAAATAAACCTTAAAAAAAAAATGTGGTGGAAGAACTAAACCACGTGGCTAGATGTGCCATACTCAAAAGGAGTCAGTACACCAAAGTAGTCAGTAGCACATTCACACTGCAGCCATCGTTAATCAGGATGTGAAATACAAAATTACATTTGAGGTGTCCATAAATTAGTTGTAATAGATTAGTAAAAACAAGTTCATTGTTAAAAACAGGTAAAATAACAATACCGATTTAAATGATAATCCATGAAGGTCATAATCAAAAGAATCAAGTAGAAAGACGCATATATTTATCTTTTAGTTGTTAAATCCAACCCTGGCAATTTAGTTTCAATAAAACAATGCCATCTATCACATTATCTAGTATTTTTAATGTCACTGGTTTTCTAATTCTGTGTTTAACAGTGTGATGTTATGATTTATAATAAATATTTGTAGTTTTGTAAGAGGGTGGTCCCCAGAAAAGAGGGAGGTTCCAGGTTCCCTGCCCCACCCAAGGGAGGGTAGAGCTGAACAGGGAGAAGAAAAAGCTGGAGAGAAGACTGAAGAAAGGAAGCAGGATGGAAAGCAAGAAGGAGACCTGGAGGAGGCACATGGAGCAGAGAGACATGTGAAGAAGGTGCACTTGCTTTTTTGGTCCTGGACTGGTTGAAACAGATGTGGGTGAGAGACCCGTGGGGAGGTTAACAATGGCAGCTTTTATCTTGATTTTATTTATTTATTTGTTTGTTTGTTTGTTTTGTTTATACATGCACTGGGTACAGTCAGAAGCGCGGGAGGGTGAGAGAATTCACCAGAGCAGGGAGCAGAGCAGGCAGAAGGACCTAAGTACACTGCTGAGGGGAGCAGCGGGCGGCAGGAGAGGTCTGCGCGCCATGTGGGACCCTCCTCTGGTGGCCGGGGAGCAGCCGGGGATCGAACCAGCGCCGCAGAAGCCGCGGGCAGCTTCGCAACCTAGCACTCTACCGCTGCGCCACCGGGGAGGCCCTTTTATCTTGATTTTGATTTTGCTGTTTTCCTCCCAGACATGTCTGACTGTTTTTGACCCTTTTCTATGGGACCCCACCAGAAGGTGCTTTAGACTTGTGGTTTTTGGGCCTTGCTCTGGGCGAATCCCATTTGGGTGGACTTTTACCCACCAGGGGATGGGTAACTTCGGGTGCTTGATATGGAAATTATATTCTTTGTCTTTTCTATATTGCACACTAATTATATTAAAGTTCCTTTCCATTAAAATTTTTATATGTTTTGTCTTGATGCGGCAGATGGCAGAACCTATTTAGAGCAGGTAGGTTTGGGGATTCTGGGGTGCCCCTCTCCCTGCCCTGTAACAGATTTACTGTATAAGTCAGTCTTATATAAACTTAGTTATGTGTCAACATTTTCAAATGATGCCATTTTAGAAAGGATTACCCAACACCTAAATATTATTGGGCTCATATTATGATCTCTTCTGTAGATGTATCGTAAAGCAGGGGTCTACTGTAAAGAAAAAGAAACTTAGGTCCCAGAAATCTTATTCTCTACTATAGTCCTAATCCCCTAGCTCAAGAAATTATTTGCTAAATGAGAGAACATACTGCTCAAATCTCAAAATGACAACAATGTCACCTCACTATCATTTAAAAGAAGGAGAGTCTGAGGAAAATTCATACAGGACACATTTTGCCTGGCAGGCAGGAAAAAAGTGAGTTAAAATATCCTGACTACAGGGCATCTTCCTAGGTGCTATTTGCTAACCTTATGAAGAACATACTATTATCCCCACTTCTTGGATGAGAAAAACAGCTTCAAAGAAAATAAGTATTTTACCCAAGGTCATACATAAAACTTCCCTGTCTGTCCCCTTTCCTTCCATCCCTCCAATTGATGACTTCATCTTCATTTAGAATATCAAAGTCACATGGAACTCTCTTCCTCATCTTCTTACCACCAATCTCTAAACCCATTGTACTAACATCCACATTCTCTGTCCTCCTTCCTGTTAAAATAGATGAAGTACACCAACACCTATCAAAGGTCAATCTCTCCACTCTGATCTCAACCACATTCATCCTTTTGTCTTCACAGGGACTCCACCTGCCCAGCGCCTTAGCTTGAGCACACTCGCCTTTTCCATTTCCTCAGTTTGGGTTCTCCACATGAAGTTTGCCCAAAAACATCTAATAACTGGTGTTTCAGAGACAGTATAGAATGGAAGGTTAAGAACACAGTGAAAGGCACAGTGACTTAAAGAGACTTGAATTCCAGACCAGGCTCACGCCTGATGAGAGGATTACTTCATTACTTAGGGCCTTGTGATTTTAATCTAGAACACATAACGCTATTTCACGGTGTAGTGTGAAGATCAATATTGTATGTAAAGCATTTATCTGGCATATAATGAGAACCCAATAAATGCCCTACCATGATTATCAACATCATTATCATTACACAGCTGTTGTCGCTGGCTGCTCCTGCTGTTTGACATTAGTTATCTGAGGGTGAAAAACAAAAACGAAACGAAACAAAAAAAGCAAGCAGCGATGGCCGCTCCGGATTCACTGACAGCTCTGGGAAACGATTTAGAACAGCTGGGTCTGGAGGGCTCTCGGCCGCCCAAGTCTCTGTGAGAGACCAGAGAGACAAACAGACACGCGACACACATTCAGTCACCAACCCCTTTCTCATTCCGCGTCCCTCGACCCCAACCGCAGAGACCTCCCCGGGCTCACCCAGATCCTTGTCGTTGATCCCCAAGTGATTATCCAGCTCCGTGCAAACCTTCGACACCAAAGACAGATACTCGAGCTTGGCGAGTTCTTCGGCGGGGCCTAGCTCCGTGCCGATGCCGGCTCCAGCCAAGGCCACAGCCACAGCCATCGCCACGGCTTCCCCCGCCACCAGGCAGGGGGCCCTCGGAGATACTCCGGCCCGGCTCCAGGCTTCACTTCCGGGTCAGCGTCCGTCCCTTTTGTTTACCGTAAATTCAAAACCCCAGGCCCTTCTCATGACGTATGACCGGAAGGATCATAGAGATGGGACAGGAAGTGCCTAAAGAAGGGACGGCGGAACTACTCTGCACGCCGGCGGCGCCCTCTACAGGCCAGCGCGCGCCCTAGCCTCCGGGGAACTGCGCTCTGGGCGCAATCCCGCCCTCGTTGGCAGAGGGCGGCCGCGGCCTGCGCGAGGGGCTCCGGGCGCAGGAACCCGACTAAGTCTGAAAAAGGCAAAATTTGCTTTACAGTGGATCCGGTTGTCCCTGGGGCTTTTCCTCTGCGTAACTCATTACGACATCCAGCGTAAGCGACTCAGTAACAAACCTGCTACACGGTGGAATCTAGTTCTGTCATTAACTCCTTTTACCGATAAGGAAACTGTGGCTTCCATTACCCAGCTGAGTGACCTTGGGCAAATCACTCTGTGGGGCCTGAGTTTCTCCTCTGTATATGCAGCTCTACCTGGGCTGTAGTGAGGACTAAATGAGATAACTATGCAAAGAGCCTAACACTTAGGAGACACACTACAAATGGCAGGTGTGGACTCCCCAAGATAATGGTAGGTGTAAATCTCGTCTGTCAAACACCCCCCCTCTCTGTCTGAGACCCCAGAAAGCACCCCCCACCCCACTCCTTTCTTGTGAAAACCACTCCTTTCTTGTGAAAACCACTTCTTAACCCCTGATTTTCTCAGTGTATTCCCTCAGTCTTCTCAGAATTGTTTCCCCCAAATATCAGCTGTGTGGTGAACCCAAGGTTATAAACTCAGGCCTCTCAGCTTCTACTTCAAGTCCTCATTCCTTTGTGGCAACTCTATGTTGAGGTGATTTTCCCAACCGTACTGCTCTGTGTGATGAATAAGGTAACAGGCGCTTCTGAGTGAGTGCCTCTCCAATCAATCAAAAGGAAAGAAATCAGACCCTTTTGCTTTTCATTTCAGGCTGCATTACACTGCTGTACCTTTGGACACCGTTCCTCCAACATCTCCCCAAGGACTAAAGAATGGCAGATGGGGAAAACCCCAGAGCAGTCCCCCTCACTGCCTCCCAGGGCTTCACATATGAAGGGTCCTAAGGAATCAGTACTGTACACTCTGTGCTCGCCCGGCTCCTGCCCTTTCTCTTCCTCCTTTCCCCAAGAATGGAATGGAAAATTCTGCACTTGATTCAACATGTTCAACTTGCCAGCTTGGAGATAGGATATCAAGGCCTTAATCCATTTGGCTTCCTTTCTTTGTGCTGCTTTGCTTAAAAAAAAATATTCATACATATATTTTCTTTCCTCCAATATTTAATGGGAAGGGGGAGCAAACATGGAGTTTGTTTTGGTTTAAAATGTCTGTGGGAGGGCCTCCCTGGTGGTGCAAGGGGTTAAGCACCGCACTGTGAAGCAATCTGCAGCCTCTGCAGCACAAGTTCCATCCCCAGCTGGCCAGGGAGCAACCCACATGGCACAGCAGACCTCTCCTGTCTCGCCCACTGCTCCCCTCAGCAGTGTATTTCAGTCTGTCTGCTGTTCTGCTCCCCGCTTTGTCTCTGGTAAATCCTCTCACCCCCACCCCCTGCATCTCTGGCCTGTACCCCAGCTCTTGTGTGTATAAATAGATACATCTTAAATTTAAAATAAAATAAAATAAAATGTCTGTGGGAAAAAGGAGTATAGCACTATAACATGTAGTAGTAGCAGTAAATACTGTAAGAACTTTATTAATTGCTTGGGATACTGTTGAGAATTATTGGGAATAATTATCTCACTGGTAAATATTAGCAGCAAAATTTACTCAAATGTATTCACATATTCCATTAATGACAGCTTCAGAAGTGACAGCTTTTTAATGTAATACACATATATCTTGTAACACCAAGGGATTATTTTGAAGCTAAGGAAAAAATAAGCTACAGACAACTTTTTTTGGGGGGGGGCATAGAAGAACATAGCATAGGGTGTAGGCCAGAGATTCAGGGAGGTGAGAAGATTCACCAGAGACAGAATGGGGAGAAGA
This sequence comes from Talpa occidentalis, assembly GCF_014898055.3. Lineage (NCBI taxonomy): Eukaryota > Metazoa > Chordata > Mammalia > Eulipotyphla > Talpidae > Talpa > Talpa occidentalis. The sequence continues at coordinate 121,193,914 of NW_023605083.1, read as the reverse complement.
ACAGGTAGATTAATTGCAATACACTGCTGAGGGGAGCAGCAGGAGAGACAGGAGAGGTCTGCTGCCCCATATTTGGGTTTGTTCCCTGGCCGGAGATGGAACTCAGGATGCAATAGTGGTGATAGTGCTGAGACTTAACCTCTAGGCCACCAGGAAGACCTTCAGATAACTTGATAGCCCAAACACAGATGCACATCTCTACACTATCACGCCATAAAAGTCACTGAACCAAATGCATTTCTGAAATGAGAGTGGGGGCCTCCCTGACGGTGCAAGGGTTAAGACGCAACCTATGAAGCAATCCGCAGCCACTGCAGCACAAGTTCAATTCCCAGCCAGCCAGGGAGCAACCCACGTGGCACAGCAGACCTCTCCTGTCTCGCCCGCTGCTCCCCTCAGCAGTGTGCTTCGGTCGATCTGCCTGTTCTGTTTCCCACTCTCTCTGGTGGATCCTCTCACCCCCCACACCTCTGGCCTATACCCCAGCTCTTGTATGCATACATAAATAAATCTTAAAATAAAATAAAATAAAATGAGAGTGTTCCAGTGGTCTGTTGGATATGACAGGCATATACATATACTATTACATACACACATAATATCAGCTATAATTAACTGAACATTATTATTATTTTTTAAAGATATATTTTTTATTTATTTTTATTTTATTTATTTATACAAGCACTGGGTACAGTCACAAGTGCAGGAGGCTGAGAGAATTCACCAGAGCCAGAGCGGGGAGCAGAGCAGGCAGAAGGACCGAAGTACACTGCTGGGGGGAGCAGCGGGCGGCAGGAGGGGTCTGCGCGCCATGTGGGACCCTCCTCCGGTGGCCGGGGAGCAGCCGGGGATCGACCCGGCACTGCAGAGGCTATGGGCAGCTTCGCAACCCAGCGCTCAACCGCTGCGCCACCGGGGAGGCCCTGAACATTATTATTATGTGACCTTCCTAAGAATCATTGTGGTCCTTGTAATATAGCCACCGATAGTTCCTAATAAATAATTTACCTTCATCAAAAAATATTAAAACAAACAGCCTACGCTTAGTTACTATCCTCCCCATAGCACCACCCATTATGGATAAGAAATTATTTCTACCACCCCCTTGTAGTAACAAGGGTCCTGCTTTTATACCTATTTCTATTCTGACATGTGAGTTCAACCCCAATTCTCACATTATGTCTGCTCTGTCCTAGAGATTGGTAAGAGCTAGAATTTGAGCTTGGTGGGAGGCAGGAAGCAGAGAAGAAAGTTCTGAGCCTCTTAGCAAACTAGGTTGGATAGGGGAGGGCAGCTAAAAGCTAAAAAGAAATAGCTGAAAGGTGGCATTCTCGGGGACGCTGGTGAGAAAAATCACAGGACTTCCTATCACCAAAACAAATGGTGTCATTGCGACCAAGACAGCCTTGGCTTTTTCTGCTGAAGTAAGACTCAGATCTTAGGGGAAATGCCTCAACTTCTAAGTAGTACCTGCCACCCAACTGTTACTGTTATTATTGCAGGGAAACTTCAGGGAAAAAAATGGCCCCTTTACTACTCCTCTGGGGCCCTAACCCAACCAGAGAGGCAGAAGCTGATCTAAAGAATCTGATGAAATGGGCTGAGCCTTTTCACTGGAAGTCCTGGCTGCTAGGAACAGGGCCACAGAGAAAGTGAACTAGTGGGGCCTCCCTGGTGGCTCAGCGGGTTGAAAGCCACACTGTGAAGCTGTCTGCAGCCTCTGCAGCACGGGTTCAAGTCCTGGCTGGCCAGGGAGAAACCCACATGGTGTGGCAGACCTCTCCTGCCTCGCCCACCGCTCCCTCGGCCGGGTCTTTGGTGTTTTTGGTCCATCTGCCTGTTCTGCTCTCTGCTCTGTCTCTGGTGAATTCTCTCACCCTCCCACGCCTCTGACCTGTACCCCAGCTCTTGTATAAATAAATAAAAATCTTAAAAATATAAAAATAAAAAGCTTTAAAAAAAGAAAGTGAACTAGTGAAACAGCCCTCATTTTTTCCCCTTTGACTTTACCTCCCAATTTTTCTCCAAATTTGAATCAACTCATCAAGCATGTGTTGAACATCGACTTTGTGCCCAGGCACCACAGTAGGTTCTGGAAGGATCATTCAGAGTCTGAAAAGTGCGCCTCCCTGATGGTGCAAGAGGTTAAGTCTCAGCACTATAAAGCTATTGCAGGCAGTGAATTCTATCCCCAGCCAGGGAGCTGACACACATGGTGCAGCAGACCTCTCCTGTCTCGCCACTGTTCCCCTCAGCAGTGTATTACAGTCAATCTGCCTGTTCTGTTCCCCACGCTGTCTCTGGTGAATCCTCTCACACACACCCTTGCCAACCCCCTGCCTCTGGCCTACACCCCAGCTCTTGTATGCATAAATAAATAAAATAAATATTTTTTAAAAAGAGTCTGAAAAGTAGTGGAAAACATCAAGGAAGAATTAGAAAGCTCTTTTAAGTGCCACACTGTGGCTGAATGCAGAGCTGTGTTTGTAACACTGGACTTTCTGCTGCCTAAATATAAGGGCAGGTGATTGGAAGACAAAAAACAAAGCAGGTCTGCTGGACGGCCGTGGGGGGAGTGAAGGAGCAGATCAGGGCCAGGGCCATCTTGCAGAGCTGTTCCTCCTGCTGCAATCCATTATTTGCCTGCCTTATCTTCTAATGCCTGAGCACAGCCAGAATCTTGTGCAAGATGCCCCTGACCTAAATAAAATTCCCTCTCTTCTCGGGCCATCAACCTGCTATCATAATAATGGATGTTTTGGGCTCTAAATTCTCCAAAGTTTTATAGTATTAAGCAAAAATGCTCCTCCTCAACAGGCCTTTTCTTTTCTGTCATTCAAGTTCCCTCCTTTTCCTCTTACTTTAAGGGCTGTCGTTAAAATGTCAGGAAAAAAAAATCAGACACCCTCATAATGCGAACTTACTAAGAAAATTTATTCTCCCCTATCTACCTCCTCACCTTCTGTGGGAATCGGAAGCAATTTTCGTATGTTTATTTATGAGTTATTCATCACTTGACCCTGGTTGTGGATCTAGTTGCTATTTCTTAGATTTGGTGTAGGTTGGTTTTCTTTGACAAGAAAAAAACATTTTAATTGATATTGTAACTATAGGTGACAGAGTGACAAGTTACTTTGGGCTTCTATTTTGTCTAGTGATACATAGCCCCCACCTCTGAAGGCAGGGTATTTTTGTAACCTCTGGTTTCTGTTTGAGATAATCCTTAAGATTTTCCTCAGGAGAGATGTACAAAAATCAAGCCGAATCAAAAAGCTGATAAGAAGAGGTCGGAGAAAATAGCACCTGATAATCTGTTGGCAAGCTACGTGTGGAAACAGCTGTCTGGTTAGCCCAGGGCCAAAGGTCTGTATTAATCTGCACCTAGCCACTAACTCAAAAGAAACTGCTCCTCAGGGGATTCTATTTCTTCCCCCAAGTGAAGGAGAATGAATTTCCAATATGCCTTCTGTTCCAAATCCAGAGTGTCCTACTGAGCCAACCCCGTGGACTCCCTCCCAGCTCTCCAGGCCCTTAACCTCAGGTACAGCAGATATGTTGGTAGCAATAGTGGCTGCCCCTGTGCCAGAATTAGCTGCCACTCCGTTTGGGGGATTACAGTAATTATGGTGATTTATGCCTCCAGAGTGAAAATTAGCAATCTGGTGAGGTAACTATAAGTGAATGCATCTCTTCCTAGAGTTCACTCCACCCAGCTGAGCCACCAAATAAAACCAGCATAGGGAGCAATTAGGAAGCTGAGCTCCTGCTTTTCAGAGCCCAGCAGAATGAGCCGGAGTCCAGGGGCCAGGGGTGCCCTACCTGGTTTACTAATCATCCTACATCCTAACAAGCATCCCCTTTGCCTCTCAATAATGCCCAAGTTCTCCCACAAACACCAGCCTGGGCTTTTGCCTTTCAAAGTCATTTGTTCCTTTGCCATTTTACCATCTTTTATTGCAGATTAACTGAGGGAAGGGAAAAGGGGAAGTGAGACTAATCCTCTATCACATGGGTATGTGTGAGGCAAAGATGTTTTTTCTCCTTAGTTATATGTGACATGGTGATTTGCTTTTACATAACAAAGAAAGACTCTGATCTTCCCTAACCCCCACAGCCCACTCTCAAATATTGGTGCAAGCAAAATTCGTATGAAAAACTTCAAAGATATAGAGATCCAGTATTGATTGATCGTTCTCAGCACCGAGGACATGTTGAAATTCCCTTCCTGTTTTATCACCATGGACTAGGGCCTAATGGGATGTCACTTGCAGCAAGGATTTATTGTGATCACACTGTCAGCTACTTGGAAATTTGGATTTAAATACAGTACTCAACCACTCTAATTTCTCATAAAGTCTTAGAATGGAAAGGATTAAAAAAAATTTTTAAGATTTATTTATGCATACAAGAGCTGGGGTACAGGCCAGAGATGTGGCGGGGGGCGGGTGTGAGAGGATTCACCAGAGACAGTGAGGAACAGAATAGGCAGACTGACTGAAACACACTGCTGAGGGGAGCAGTGGGTGAGACAGGAGCGGTCTGCTGCGCCATGTGGGTTGCTCCCTGGCTGGCCAGGGGATCGAACCCATGCTGCAGAGGCTGCAGACCGCTTCATAGTGCTTGTTTAACCCCTTGCGCCACCGGGGAGGCCCCTTAGAATGGAAAGGATTTAAGAGATAATGTCATCAAGCCCACACACTAGATTCCATCAATATTTAAAATGACTATACTCCCCAAATCTTCAATTTCTAAAATTCTAAAATTGCCTTTGTCCTCTGACCCAAAGTATAATATTATTCTAGCTCTCTATCCCTGGACCTCCTCTTAGTTTCCATGCTGGTTCTAAATCTTTCATCTACCCTCTTTTCTTCCAATCCAACCACACACTTCTAATGTCCCTCGTTCCTCTTGGTCCAGCTTCTATACAGAACCATTTTGAAATTTGTTCACAGATACCCAGGAAACCCTCCTTCCATCAGTTTTTCCCTGTCCCTGTTTTGCTAATTCCTAGAGGTTCCTAATGCCCTATTTCTCCCTTCCCACACTGCTGAAGAAAATCCCAAGGCAAGGGGCCTCCCCTGAAGTACAGGGGTTAAAGTCTCAGCACTATCAAGCTATCACCAGCCACCTCTGCGAGAATTGGATCCCCAACCAGGGAGCTGACCCACATGGCACAGCAGACCGCTCCTGTCTCACCTGCTGCTCCCCTCAGCAGTGTATTTCAGTAGGTCTGGCTATTCTGTTCCCCACCCTGTCTCTGGTGAATCCTCCCTGCCCCTCCCATCCCTTCACCTCTGCCCTATACCCCAGTTCTTGTATGTAAAAATAAATAAAAAGAAAAAAAAGGCAAATCCCAAGGCTGTGTTTGTTCAACCCAGGATAAAATTCACAATCTTGAACCTCACCTGAGCCCCATGTGGGCTCTTCTGACAATGATTTTCCATAAAATGTGAGTCAAGAATTCTCAAGTGGGCCTCCCCGGTGGCGCAGCGGTTGAGCGCTGGGTTGCGAAGCTGCCCACATCCTCTGCAGCGCCGGTTCGTTCCTCAGCTGCCAGGCGAGGGTCCCACATGGCACGCAGACCTCTCCTGCTGCACCTGCTGCTCCCCTCAGCAGTGTACTTCGTCACTCTGCCCGCTCTGCTCTCCCCTCTGACTCTGGTGAATTCTCTCACCCTCCAGCGCTTCTGACTGTACCCAGTGCTTGTATAAATAAATAAATAAATAAATCTTAAAAGAAAAAAAAAGAATTCTCAAGTCCCAAATCCACTCCCACTACAATCATTCTCAGAAAGACATCACCTTCTGCTCACAGGAAGATAGTGGTGGTTCAAGACTCTCTCTTCCCTGTTCCACCTCAACTCATCTCAGAGCTAGTCCAGATCATCAAATTAGCTGATTTGTCCTCTGTCTACAAGAACACATTCCCTCCCCCCTCCAAACTCACCATCCTTGCCCTTTTTCTTACTCCTTACTCCTTACCCCTCTTCCTATAAATATGTTCAAGTCACCACCAATCTAAAAGCAGGAAATCTTTTTTTCTGTCAGTTGTTCCTTGAACATACTGTTCTCTGTTTCCTGAGCCAGAATTCTGGGGTAAATAAACTATACTCAGCACTCTCCCCCATACCTGTCCCCAATTCCAGTGTATCCCCCCAACCCCTGATCATTTGCTTCCACCCATAAATGAAATATTATTCATTTATGTATTCATACATTCAGGAGATATTAATTGAGAATCTACTATGTGCCAATAATTATTGAAATTCTCAGTTTACCAGTTACCAATCCAGAGGTTCTCAAGCTTTGCTACACATCAGAATCTCACCTGGGATCTTTTAAAAACACTGACGTCCAAGTCCCGCTCTGAGATAATCTAAGTTAATTGATCACAATGTGATCTAGATATCAGGACTTTTTTAAACTGCCAGATAATTCTAATGTGCAGCAAAATTGCGGAACCACTGCACTAATTCCCTTATGCAAGATTTCTCAGCCTCAGCACTATTAACATTTTGGGTTGGGATTATTCTTTGTTGTTGGGGGAGTTTTCCTAAGTGTTGTAGGGTGTTTAGCAGCATTCCTGGCCTGTAAGTGCCTACTATATGCCAACACCCCTCCTCCCGAGTTGTGACAACCAAAATGCCTCCAGAGATTGCTAAATGCCCCCTTCCCTCAGGAGCAAAATCAGCAGGGTTGAGGGTCACAGCCCTAATTTCTTCAGTTTCATCCTCCCTGACCTGCTGGTAGCGTTGTAAACCCTCCTTCAGAAGACTCTGCTTCATTTGGCTTTCACAACACAGCACTCTGTGATTCAGCATGCAAGGACATTCAAAATTTATGGAGTGGACCTACAAGTCCCTTGGGCCTTCTGCTCACCTCCTTCTGGTCACCTGTCTGGAAGGGGGCTGAGAAATGCAGTCTTTGTTGTGGGACACTAAAGACTGGAGTTCCAGCCACACAGTACTTTCAGGTCATGTCTTTTTCCCATTCCCTCCACTTCCTCCTGACTGGAAGTGCAGACGTGACAGTGTTGAGTCACCTCAGGCCTTATGAACAAGGCCATGGCTCTAGAGCTGACAGAGCAAAAAGATAGTCGCCTAAGTCTCTGACCTCCCAGAGCCACCATCTGATCCTGCATAGCTTACTCCTGAATTATTATGTGAGAGAAGGAAATACACGTCTGTCTGATTGAAGCTACCATTATGGGGTGTCATTGACACTACACCATAATCAATACAGAGTCAATCAAGTTCACCTATCACTTGCAGCAGCTCTCAGATATTTATCTTCAGCCTTTCAATTCTCCAGCTCTAATCCCATTGCAGTTATCTATTGGAAGCACCAGCTGGATATGCAACTTGGATCTTAAGCTTAGTATATTTAAAACCAAAATCATTATTCTTTTCCCACTTTAACCTTCCTATTTCCCCTAATGCTGCTTAAAAGGCATCTCATTCTCCAAATCATCCAAGTTCCAAATCTATGATTCCTCCTTCTTTTTTGTGCTCTGTGTCCAATTAATAACTCCCTCACAGTCTCAGCCCCCCACACTCCTCTATACACTCCAACCAAACCAGACCACTTGCTTGTCCTTCCTCCTAAATACGCCCTGTGCTTCTAGAACTGCTAGAGATTCTGTGCTTTCTTCTGTAAGTCCCTCCCAACCTTCTATTCTCCATGAAGGCACGTCTGACTCATCTATTAAAAGTCCATCCCAAGGCCTCACAAATAGTAGGCACAGAAATGTTTTTCAAATTGTAGAGATCAAGCGGTTTGCCCAAAGCCACATGGCCAGTCACTGCTGTTCTTATGTATATGGTGGAAAGTGCACATTCAGATGATTAACTATATTTTCTGCCCTTTTTTATTGGACTGACAACATCATGAGACGTGGGCTTCTTAGGAAGGGTAGTGATTTGAAATTCTAAACTACAATTTCCATAAGTGTTCTGCTATTTTGACCTTTGGCATACTATACACTATCATTATATCTGTGTGCCTATGTAATGTAAGATACGAAGTAAGCATTTTATATATTCTCATGGACTAGATGTGAATCTTTATCCAAACATGCTCAAGCTTGCCTGATTCCTTAGTAGCCAGGAAGTATTTAGAATACTGAGGTGTTTTTCAAATTGAGCTTGCTCAGACCAAATTGAGAATCACTGTGAGATCCTCTGGGCCGATTTTAAAGAAATCAGAGGAAACCAAGGACAATATCTGAGCTATGTGTCCTACTCTTACAATTGAATGTCTATAGTCAGCCTTCTTTGTGTGTTCATACTTTCTTTTTTTAATTCCTGGGCCAGGGCCTCCCGTGGTGGTGCAGGCGGTTGAGTGCAGCGCTGTGAGGCTGTCTGCAACCTCTGCAGCGCCAGTTTGATCCCAACCGGCCAGCAAAGGTCCCGTATGTCGCAGCAGACCTCCTGTCTCCTGTCTCACCCACTGCACCCCTCAGCAGTGTATTTCGTCAGTCTGCCTGTTCTGTTCCCTGCTGTCTCTGGTGAATCCTCTCACTCTCCCACGCATCTGGCCTGTACCCCGGTTCTTGTATAAATAAATAAATCTTTTAAAATAATAATAATAATTCCTGGGTCATAGGATAAAGAAGAAGATGTATTGAACACCACCTTAGTTAGGCCGATGGTTAGATACTCAAGTCGTTAACCATTACAACCTTAGGAAGTAGGTAGAAACTGCAGGATACAAGGAAGTAGGGCAGACAGGCAGCAGGACCATTTGGCTGGGCCTTAAATGATGGGGCCTCCAATTTTTGTTGTTCATCAGAAGCGAATTTGAGCAGGATTGGCTTAAACCTTGAACTATACCCTCCAACTCTTTTAAGAGCCATATTGCCCTGAATTGCCTTGGTTTGACATACTCATTCACAGTTACCTGTAAATTCCAGACTGATTGGTGATCCAGAAGCTGTCCCCTTGGCCACTTAGGAGATGGGTGCTCAGGTTATTATCAACTCTACCCACAAGGAAACATTTATTCCTCTAGAGCATGATAAAACATGTCCGTTGGGTGTCACCCAGCTATTTCTGTAAATATGAAAGAAAGGCCAGTAAATTACATGTACTCTTTTATGTTATAAATTGCATATATACTAATGTATTATTAATATATTTTATTATAATTTTACATTTGTTTTATAAAAAACTATTCCTTGTCATTTCCTACAGCTTACCTTTCCCTTTATGGATTTTAAAGCCATTTACATAAAACAGAAAGATTCCACACTAAATTATGTTCTTTTATGCCCACATTTGTGTTTTTTTTCCTTCTAGTTCTATAAAAAAACAAAAGCTTAGTTCTGTAAAAATAATACTTTTCAGATCAGTTTGCTTTTTTTAATAGTACACAATTTCCTTTACCTTTTAAAGTATTGTTTAATTAGACACTGAATTTCAGACACTGAATTTTAGGTCTTGCCTAGGAAATAAGTTTAAAAGTAACTGCTTTGGGCCTCCCCTGTGGCGCAGCGGTTGAGTGCTGGGTTGAGAAGCTGCCCGCCGCCTCTGCAGCGCTGGTTCAATCCCTGGCTGCTCCCTGGCCACCAGAGGAGGGTCCCACATGGCACGCAGACCTCTCCTGCCGCCCGCTGCTCCCTTCAGCAGTGTACTTCAGTCCTTCTGCCTGCTCTGTTCCCCGCTCTGGCTCTGGTGAATTCTCTCGTCCTCCCGCGCTTCTGACTGTACCCAGTGCATGTATAAACAAAAAACAAACAAATAAAAATAAATAAATAAATAAATAAATAAATATATAAACATGCCTCTATTTAAAAAAAAAAAAGACTAAGCACTATCACTAAAAAAAAAAAAAAAGAAAGTAACTGCTTTACACCCTTTTGTATGTGAAATAGATATTCATGTTGCCCTATCTTTGTATTAATACATAAAAGTTTTTCTGGTCTGTCTCATTATTTTTCAGCCCTCATTCTACTAGCTAAACCTCAGGCAAGATGAAGGTGTCAGAACACCAGGGCTGTAGGCCTCATCATGGTGTTGGGCAGTATTATTAGTCCCATTTTACATATGAGAAAACTGAGGAGCAGAGATGAAGTCATTGTAAGTGGTTAGCTGTCAGGCTTATAGGACTTGGGAATCATTGTGTCTCTGCTCCATGACCCCCCCACACACACCTCGCCACAGTCCACTTGTCCAGAACAGTCACCTGATCCAAACCAGGCCAATCAGACTTCTCCGAGATTTTTTTTTTTAAGATTTTTATTTTTATTTATTTATGCATATAAGAACTGGGGTGTAGGCCAGAGGTATGGGGGGTGAGAGGATTCACCAGAGACAGAGTGGGAAGCAGAACAAGCAGATCTACTGAAATACACTGCTGAGGGGAGCAGCAAGCGAGACTGAAGAGGTCTGCTGTGCCATGTGGATTAGCTCCCTGGCCAGGGATCGAACTCATGCCACAGTGGCTGGTGATTGCTTGATAGTGCTGAGACTTTATCCCCTGTGCCATCAGGGAGGACCACTCACTGGAATTTTTAAATGGGAACGAGACACAAGATCTACACAGACTATGATTCCCTATCTGGGGAGAAAACTGAATGGAAAGAATAAAGCCAATACAAAGGGAAACAAAATCAGGTGGCTGTGGTGTTGTCAAATACACCTGAAGAGGTATAACCCTGTATCTCTGGATCACATACTTTGTTGTCAACCAAGGGTACCTCAATACATAAATTAAATAAAAAGAGAAAGGAGAGCATGTCCTGAGGGCATTTAAACCCCAGCCTTGCTACCTCTCATTCCAGATGCCCTAGGATCCTTCCACTAGTTTCCCCTCTTTGCTTACGTTGAGTCAAGCTATCCATTTCTACAAGGAACTGGCAGAGCAAAGAGGCCCAGATTGGAGGGTCTGACTCCTGAGCAAGTGCTCTTTTAGCTGCAGGAAACCAAGTTCTGCAGATCGCTGAGATCTTGTCTCTGACAATGTGGGAATGAATACCACAAAGGCACCAAACCCCATACTTCAAGTTCAAGTGACTCATACACATATTCAACCTCAATCTCCCAGTGTGTGGGAAGCTGGTGTTCCCACTAATATTGTACATTTCAAAATGACACGTGCACCTAAGGGCATGGATTCGGAAGGAAATACTACACTCCCAGCTGTGTGTCTATACTGGCCTTGAGTGGCATGTTGAATAATGAGCCCCATGAAACCACACCCAGGAAAACTCATAAAGACTTGGAGGACAGGGAGAAGACAAAGGAAGTGAAAACTGCAAGGCAAAGGTGATAGGCCTCTCCATGGTTATATACTTTGCTGCCTCCAAATCATTCACCCATGTTATCTTTTTTGAGTGCCCTGGCAACTGTGAAAAGAAAGAGAGCAGATACAGTATCACCTACATTTTACAAAGAAAACTTTTAAAAGACACTGACCTTATTTAGGTTTTCTAAATTCCTGCTATGAGTGAGACCATCCGGTATTTTTCTTTTTCTTTCTGGCTTATTTTGCTGAGCATGATCCCTTCCAGCGCCATCCATGTTGCTGCAAATTGCATGTTTATCTTTTTTGATTGCTGAGTAATATTCCATTGTGTATATGTATCACATCTTCTTGATCCAGTCATCTAAATAAGGGACCAGGAAAAAGACTAGTTATAATAAAGTAAAAATCAAAATCAACAAGCAATTATAAACCAGAGATGCACTGCAGGCGGGGGAGGAGCGAGTGGGATCAAAACAAGGGGGGTGGGAATTGTATGGGAATATAACCAATATGAATATGCATACATTGCGCAAAAAATGAAAAATGATGTAAAAAATATATAAAATTAAAAAAATAAATAAATTTAGAAAACAACAACAACAAAAGACACTGTCCCGGGGCTAACAGTGTAGCAAGTACTTAAACTGACTCATTCCTCCTGCTACCGATTCTCACCACCATTTGAAGAGGAACATATGAGGTTCAGAGGCGTGAAGTGACTTGTCCAATGAGACACAGCTAATAAGGGACCCAAGAGACACTGAGTCATAGGTGGTCTCACTCTGTTCTACGCTACCAGATGCCTCATCTGAAATGGAGCATTTCTAACCCCTTCGTGAATTCAGATATTACAAGTGCAGAGACCTTAACGCCCACTGCGTCCTGCAGAAAGTTCTTCAAATAAGTGCCTATTGGACCTAGAAATGATGAATCTTCTAGCATTGCTTCTCAAAACAATCATTTCAGAAATCTATGACTCACCAAAATGTTCAAGAAAAAAAAAAAAATGAGGGCGTCCCTGGTGGTGCAAGGGGTTAAGATGCAACCTATGAAGCCGTCTGCAGCCTCTGCAGCAAGTGTTCGATCCCCGGCCGGCCAGGGGGCAACCCACATGGTGCCGCAGACCTCTCCTGACTCGCCTGCTGCTCCCCTCAGCAGTGTACTTCGGTCAATCTGCCTGTTCTGTCCCCACTCTGTCTCTGGTGAATTTTCTCACCTCCCACACCTCTGGCCTGTACCCCAGCTCTTTTTTTTTTTTTTAAGAGAAAGAAAAAGTTTATTGAGGAGAAAAGGAACAGAAAAAAAGTAGGACTCCCAGGACATGAAACCAGGCCAGGGAGGGGCAAGGAAGTCTGTATCCCAGCTCTTGTATGCACAAATAAATCTTTAAAAAAATTTAATAATTTTTTTTAATAGAGGCATGTTTTATTTATTTATTTGTTTGTTTGTTTGTTTGTTTGTTTATACATGCACTGGGTACAGTCAGAAGTGCGGGAGGGTGAGAGAATTCACCAGAGCCAGAGCGGGGAGCAGAGCAGGCAGAAGGACCGAAGTATACTGCTGAGGGGAGCAGCGGGCAGCAGGAGAGGTCTGCGCGCCATGTGGAACCCTCCTCCGGTGGCCAGGGAGCAGCCGGGGATCGAACCAGCGCCGCAGAGGCCGCGGGCAGCTTCGCAACCCAGTGCTCAACCTCTGCGCCACCGGGGAGGCCCTAAAAAAATTTAAAAAAGAAAAAAATTATTACTGCTGGGACTAGCAAATGATTTATGGATCAAACTCTCAGTCCCAGTCCCCTTTGGCTACTCTCAATGGTAGGTGAAGCCACTTCAAGAGGCAGGAGGACATTCTGTCACCTGAACCCTGTACAGGGGAAAATGCTGCCCTTCTATAGCAAGCAGTGCCAGGGCACAGAAACGTGATTTCTCCTGCTCAGCATGTGAAAATGATTGAGGCTGTCATTGTTTTATTCCCTTGTCACCAGATGCATATCAGTTCAGAAATCACATGCAGAAATTAGATCAAGATTTAAATGGGGGCAGAGGCATTGCTGTCACCTGGGGGATCTCCCCCAGATGAAGATACAGAAGCTCTTTGCACCCCCAAGGAGGCATCTGTCACTGACTGCCCTGGCACCTGCCAGGTGTTTCTGCTCTCTGCACAGACAGAACCAGCTGGGTGAAATCTCAGCCTTGAATCTGTCCTGGACAATCAGCGTTCCTGGCTAGATTCCAACAAGACCCAATCCCGAGGAAACGAATAGCATCATCCCCATCGGGAGATGATTTGCTGCTTAAGGTACTCTTGCGCTCAGTAGAGATCAACCTGGGATCTTCCTGGGTGTCTGGAAGATGAGGACTCAGACTTATACCAGGTCTCAGATGACTCCAGGAATTTTGTCATTCAAGCCAGCAATACAACTGAGCGGTTGAGAGGTGCAAGCTAAGTATTTCGAGACATTCAAATAAACACTGCAGGGCATTCAAATTCTGTGTGTGTGGTAGGGGGAAATTCATGGCTGGGCAAAAAGCCTTGCTTTGGGACCTTATTTTCTAAAGGAGCGATAAATCACATTACTTGGTTACTCATCCATCCACTAGGCATTCTAATATGTCCACCAAAGATGGGAACTGGGAAAGACATGAAGGTGCAAAAAGTTTTTTCAAGCAGGGCCTCCTCAGACAGCTAAACTCTGGCTCACCATCAAAAACCTCAGGTGAAGAACCTGGATTATAAATTGCCTCAGCGCCCCTAGGTCAGTGAGTGGTCTCCGGAGAATTAATTGATATTTGCCAAAGTCAGAAGGCCCAGCATGACCGTTTCCAATGGGGATGGAACTTGCCAGGTCTGGAGATTCTCTAGCCTGAAGTTCTGTAGCCTGAGTCACTCACAAGGCTCTGAGGAAGTTTCTCAATATCAGCAGTCATCTTAAAATTTGACCTCTCGGTATCTGGCACTATCCATCCAGTTTTTTAAATCTTGTTTCTAGGAATTTATCCTGTAGACATTGCACATAAGCATGCAAAACTGCATGGCCAAATGCACTATGGGGGAACCTGCAAGCCCTCGTCTCCCGCCACCACCAGGGAGCACACCATCAGGATCCAGGGCCTTGACTGAGTCCTTGTGCCTCTGACCAGGTGGCCGCTCACAATACCGTCCAGATGAACACGATGACAAGATGTTTTAAGATGACTGAAAAAATCCTACTGCAGGCCTCCCTGGTGGTGCAAAGGGTTAAGAAGCAACCTATGAAGCTATCTGCAGCCACTGCAGGACGAGTTTGATCCCTGACTAGGGAGCTACCCACATGGCGCAGCAAGATGTCTCCTGTCTTGCCCGCTGCTCTCCTCAGCAGTGTATTTCAGTCAGTCTGCCTGTTCTGTTCCCCACTCTGTCTCTGGTGAATCCTCTCATCCCCACACCTCTGGCCTCTACCCCAGTTCTTGTATGCATAAATAAATAAATCTTTAAAAAAAAATCCTACTGATCCAGCAATTCCACTCCTAGGTATTTACTCAAAGGACACAGAAACATCAATTCCAAAGGGCACTTGCACCCCTATGTTTATAGCAGTACTATTTATAATAGCTAAGCTTTGGAAACAACCCAAATGCCCAAAAATAGATGACTGGATCAAGAAGATGTGGTACATATACACCATGGAATATTACGCAGCATTCAAAAAAGATAAACACATGCAATTTGCAGCAACATGGATGGCGCTGGAAGGGATCATGCTCAGCGAAATAAGCCAGAAAGAAAAAGAAAAATACTGGATGGTCTCACTCATAGCAGGAATCTAGAAAACTTAAATAAGGGACCAGGAAAAAGGATAACTATAAGAAAGAAAATACCAAAATCAACAAACAACTATGAACCAGAGACACTCTATGGGGATTGGGGGGAGGGGAAAGGAGGGCTTGGGGTCAAAATAAGGGGGTTGTAATTGTATGGGGAATATAAAAAATAAAATTTAAATAAAATGTGAAAAAAAAAGAAAAAAATCCCACTGCTATGTGTTGAAGAAGCTGGAGACACTGTGCGGTTTGCAGAGTTTATTCAGAAAAATGCGCAACTTCATAAGAGGGGAAATTGTTATGAACTGCCTCCCACAGTAGCAATTAACCTCACACACCAATACCTGGCTGGCTGTCTTCGGACACGGAACAGAACTGCGTCACCCTCCTCCAGGCTGCCTCCGATGAGCACAAGGGGCGGGATCCCTGCTGCATGGGCCACTGCAGCTTGGCCAAGGTGCCTTCTGCAGCCCGATGCCTCCTGACTATCAGTATCCCAGGTAATACTGCACACCCACAATCTCACGTGACAGGGCGGGACCACTTCTTTACTGTCTAGAGGGCTCCAGAAACACCTTATCCTGAATCTGCCAAGCTTCAGTGTTCCAATCATTGACAAAAATGACAGCCATGACCTGAACAGCCTGTCCTTTCCCTGTACTGGGCTCCTAACATCATACTCTCCCTTCCGCTTACCAGAGAACTATTTTTGATGGGCTCCTTTTTTAAAAAAAAAAAATTATTTATTTATGCATGCAAAACCTGGGTGTAGGCCAGAGATGCAGGGGTGAGAGGATTCACCAGGAACAGAGCGGGGAGCAGAACAGGCAGATCTACTGAAATACACTGCTGAGGGGAGCAGCGGGCAAGGCAGGAGAGGTCTGCTGCGCCATGTGGGTAGCTCCCTGGCTGGAGATAGAACTCTTGCTGCAGTGGCTGCAGACAGCTTCATAGGGCTGTGTCTCAACCCCTTGCGCCACCAGGGAGGTGATGGGTTCCTTTTTTTCCTACTCTTTTAACACTTATTTTTTAAAGAATTATTCTTTTATTGTATTATTTCACATAGAAGGCCTGGGTTGTAGACCAGAAGTGCTGGGGGGTACAAGGATTCACCAGAGACAGAGTAGGGAGCAGAACAGGCAGATCTACTGAGATATACTGCTGTGGAGAGCAGCAGGAGAGACAGGAGAGGTCTGCTGTGCCATCTGAGTTAGCTCTTGGCTGGGACTCCAACTTAGGTCATCTCCCCTTGATAGCCCTGAGGCTTAACCCCTAGGCCACCAGGGAGGCCCTTAACGTCCTCTCTTGATAGATGGTTCATTAAGAATAATCTGAATATGGGCCTCCCTGGTGGTGCAGGTGGTTGAGCGCAGCGCTGTGAAGCTGTCTGCAGCCTCTGCAGCGCAGGTTTGATCCTGGCCGGCCGGGGAGATACCCACATGGCATGGCAGACCTCTCCTGTCTTGCCCATTGCTCCCCTCAGCAGTGTATTTCAGTCAATCTGCCTGTTCTGTTCCCTGCTCTGCCTCTGGTGAATCCTCTCACCCCTCCACACATCTGGCATGTTCCCCAGTCCTTGCATGCATGAATAAATAAATCTTAAAAAAAAAAAAAAAAAGAAAAAGCACTGCCAAAATTATAAAAAAAAAAATGAGTAATCTGAATATGGTTTAAAAATGCACAGGGCCTCCCCTGGTGGCGCAGTGGTTGAGCGCTGGGTTGCGAGGCTGCCCGCAGCCTCTGCAGCTCCAGTTTGATCCCCGGCGACCGGCGAGGGTTCCACAAAAAAATAAAAAATAAAAATGCACAAGGATGTTCATTGCCACACTGTTTATAATAGAGAAAAACTTCAAGCAGCTCTTAACATCCATCACCAGAGAAATGGCTCAATGAATCATGGTACAGCCATACACTGAACATAAGGCAGTTGTGAAGCAACAGAGTGGGATGAACAGCAATATCTCATTGTTGTTCTTGTTTAAAGAACAGATAATACAAATGGATATAAACATACTTGGAAGCATATGTTTTACACAACTTAATCTGGGAAGAAGCAAAAGAAATGAGAGCAAGAACTAAGAAAGGACAGTTTTCTCTCTACATCCTTTCACACGGTTTTAAAATTTCATAATGGAGCATCAATTATCTTTAAATATTTTTTGAACCACTGTCCTGGATCTCTCTTCAGAATGCTGTTCCACCTGACTATTCACTGGACCATTAATTACCCGGGGAGCTTGCCAATGAACTTGATAAGCCCTTTCCCTGCCCATAATTATAAAGAGGAAAGGTTCATTCCTTTGACCCCATTATAAGCAGGTAATTCATGTGTTTGTAATGTCATTTCTTCCTAGAAACAGTGATGAGAAGAGACCTAGGTCAATTAAGGGAGACAAATCCACATTTTTAATACTCCTTCTGGTCACCCTAAGCATACTGTCAAAAGAAGATGAACAATTATTGTTTAATGGGTACAGCATTTCAGCCTGGTAAGATGGACAATGGATGGCTGGTAGTTTACATAACAGTATGAATGTACTTAATACCACTACACTGGAAACTTAAAAAACAGCTAAGATGGTAAATTAAATTTTATGTTATGTGCATTTTACCATGCTTTTTAAAAAAATGCTTGCAAATAACTCCTCCCATTTGTCTTTCTTTATTTACTAAATCACACTTCACACAGATATTAAATTAGGGTGTTTTTTTTTCTTAAGTGATAATAGGAAAATAAAACAAAAGCCCTATCCCCTTTTTTAATCCAAAAGAACAAGTTTATTATAAAAAGGGTAGGGAAGGAAAGGATGTTGCACAGACACAAGCAGGCAGAAAGAGCTGCTTCTGGAAGGGACAGGTTTGTCAAAAGAGAGGCTGTAGGGCCTCCCTGGTGGCCTAGGAGTTAAGTCTCAGCACCATCACCTCTATAGCCTGAGTTTGATCCCCAGCATGGCACAGCAGACCTCTCCTGTCTCACCCACTGGTCCCCTTATCAGGATATTTCCCTAGATCCACCTATTCTGCTCCCCACTCTGTCTCTTGTGAATCCTCTCACCCCCTGCACCTCTGGCCTACACCCCAGTTCTTCCAATGGAAAAAAAAAAAGAGATGCCTGCAAAGTCACAAGCAGGCAGCCTTGGGAGGAAGCTGCCTCTGCTGCTCTACAAAGGGAGAAGGCTGGTGAAGAGAAGCACCTGCATAGGCACAGGGAAGGATGGGGGCGGAGGGGGACAGGAGAGCCGCCCTGCCCCTTTTTTGAAAGCCATCTATCTGAAAGCAAAATTAAGAGCTGTCAAATTAGGCCCCTTCCCTTCTCAGAACAAACAAAAAGTCCTTCATATGTTACCTAGCTCTTAAGAGATCTTTTCTTCCTATTACATAGTCCTATTTTATTTTATTTTTTATAAGATTTTATTTATGCATACAAGAACTGGGGTACAGGCCAGAGGTGTGGGGGTGAGAGGATTCACCAGAGACAGAGCGGGGACAGAACAGGCAGACTGACTGAAATACACTGCTGAGGGGAGCAATGGGCGAGTCAGGAGAGGTCTGTTGCACCATGTGGGTCTCCTCCCTGGCTGGGGATCGAACTTGTGCTGCAGTGGCTGCTGATAGCTTCATAGGTTGTGTCTTAACCCCTTGAGTCACCAGGGAGGCCCAGAGTCCTACTTTAAAAGGAAATATTTTTTTTTTCTTTTTTATAGAGGCATGTTTTATTTATTTATTTGTTTGTTTGTTCATTTGTTTTGTTTATACATGCACTGGGTACAGTCAGAAACGCGGGAGGGTGAGAGAATTCACCAGAGCCAGAGCAGGGAGCAGAGCAGGCAGAAGGACCGAAGTACACTGCTGAGGGGAGCAGCGGGCGGCAGGAGAGGTCTGCGGGCCATGTGGGAACCTCCTCCGGTGGCCGGGGAGCAGCCGGGAATCGAACCGGCGCCGCAGAGGCCGCGGGCAGCCTTGCAACCCAGCGCTCAACCGCTGCGCCACCGGGGAGGCCCCCAAAAGGAAATATTTTTATAGGACAGCAGGAACGAACCTCTGATAAAGGACCAGGACAGATGAAAATCAATTGCAAGTCCTGGAAAGTAACAGAAGAAGTACTCAGCAAGTTGCCTAAAATGAAACAGTGACCCCACCAGTGGGGCCTGAGTCTGGATATCCCAGCAGCTCCTCTGACTGTCAACAGGTCATTGTTTCTACGTTTTCTTATCAGTCACTTCCACCTAATTGTCTGGGGGGAATACAATTGTCTGGACAAGTCACAAAGGAGATGTTTAACTCTTGACAACTCAGAAAAGTCGGGGCCAGGTGGCAAGGTCTGCACATAAGAGAAGTTGACTGTTTGCAGGAGAGTAAATCTGGTTGGTGAGTGAAAGGGACAGCCTGGCGCAGTCCTCATCCAGATTTCCAGTTCGAATCTGCGCAGACTGCAGGTCTGGAAAAGAAATACTTCTGTCCTCAGAAGTTCTGGGAAAATATAAATAGGAAAGATTTTGAAAAATCTTTTGAGCCAAGAACATCTGTAGTCCACATCTCCTTTCCCACCTAAAGGCCGGCTGCTTCCTTTGCTGCTGCAAGGATTCTCCTAACTTAACTACTTTGAGCCTCCATTTTTTTTTTTTATCTGCAAAGTAGGATTATAGTAGCATCAGCCTCTCATATGATGGCAGGAAGAAAAGAGTTAACACCAGTAAAGTGATTAGCACAGAACCTGGCACGTGCACCTTAACCAGTGTTGGTACCCGTGTTAGTCACCATCATCACCTTCATTATTCAGGTATTTCCAGCTGTGTACTTGCCACAGCCAGCTCTTTGCCAGTCCCATTACTGGTTGTTGATTTACAAATCCTCCTGACTCCTGTTTTTTTCTTCCCTACAGTTTTTCTCCATATAGTACCCAGTTTGCTTTAGTAGCAAATACCTGACAAGGTCATTTTCACAATCCCCCTATCTTGTTAGCAATCAGCAAACTGGATTCTACATAAGCCAGAGGTAATTATGACTTTATTTATAAAACAGCTGACTTGAGAAGCCGTATTGAGAGGCAGGGGTAAGGTAACCAACCACCCTGGGTTGCCTAGGACTACAGAAAGTCCCAGGATGTGGGATCTTCAGTGCCAATCCAGGGCAAGCCCATCACCAGGGGAGGAAAAACATAATGCAGGCTCTGGAGTCTGGATTCAATTGTGTAACCTTGAACAAGTCACTTTACTTCTCTGAGCCTCAGCTTTCTCATCTGTAGAATGGGGATAATAAAAAGTACCCACAAAGTGAGGGCCTCCGTGATGGCCTAGGGATTAAATGTCAGCACTATCACTTCCACCCGTAGCCTGAGTTCCATCCCCGACCAGGAAGCTAACCCACATATGATGCAGCAGACCTCTCCTGTCTCGCCCACTACTCCCCTCAGCAGTGTATTTCAGTAGATCTGCCTGTTCTGCTCCCCACTCTGTCTCTGGTGAATCCTCTCAGCTCCCTGCACCTCTGGCCTATATCCCAGTTCTTCTATGCATAAATAAACAAATAAATAATTTTTTAAAAAAAGTACCCACAAGGATTGTTGTGAGGATTAGGTGAGCTAATGACTGTAAACAACTCAGGATAATGTCTGCCATCATCATACCTGCATAATATTTGCCACTTACTACTAGTGATTCAAAGTATAATCTAAACACTTTTTTTTTCTTTTTTTAAAGAGGCATGTATTTTCATTTATTTATTTATTTATTTGTTTATACAAGCACTGGGTACAGTCAGAAGCGCGGGAGGGTGAGAGAATTCACCAGAGCCAGAACAGGGAGCAGAGCAGGCAGAGGGACCTAAGTACACTGCTGAGGGGAGCAGCGGGCGGCAGGAGAGGTCTGCGCGCCATGTGGGACCCTCCTCTGGTGGCTGGGGAGCAGCCGGGGATCGAACTGGCGCCGCAGAGGCTGTGGGCAGCTTCGCAACCCAGGGCTCAACCGCTGTGCCACCGGGGAGGCCCCTAAACAAACACTTAACAAGAATCATTTACATATCAGGCAGTCTCTGCAGGCACTGATGATAGAACTGGAAAACAAGACAGAAATGTCTCTTCCCTCATAAAGGTCCTAATCTAGCCAGAGAGACAGAAAACAAATAGGGACATGATGTTTGATAGAATGGGGCTTTGGGGAATGGGAAGCAGTGCGATTAAACTATTCAGCATCCATTCAAACAAGATGTGTGAGTGCCTGCAATGGGCCAGGTCTGCTAGGTGCTGGAGGTCAAACACTGAGCAAAACCTGACAGAGATCCCTGCCCACTAGACCTGAGGTTCTAGCTCCTGGAGGTGATAGAGGATGTGGGGTTCAGGGATCCTATTTTAGTAGCAGTGGTCAGGAGATCCCTCTTTGAAAGACATATGAGTTGAAGGGTAAGACCTTCCAGAAAACTGGCAGGGAGAACAGCAGTCAGAGGGCTCTGAGGCAGGCAGATAACTTTTAGGAATGGAAAGGAAGCCAGTGGGACTAAAAGCAGGAAGAAACTGACAACTTACAGAAAAATCCACAGGTTCCCAAACCTCCAAATTGTGGTTGTTGGGTAGGGGAGTCCTGAGACACTGGGAGCAGGACTAGAAAGGGCTTCACTGATGCCTTCCACTCGCCAGAATTTACAGTGTCTGCCACAGAGCCCTGAAGGGATATGTCCAGTCTCCTAATCCAAATCCCCAAAACAGATGTGGAGACACCTTCTCCTAACTCAGGGGGCTTCCTCTGCCAGGTGTATCACCTCTCCCTTGCGAGAGGGAGTGGAGGCACCCAGGACAATATGTTAAAATGGTTACAACTAGATTGCTCCAGCCTCCAAGCATCAGGGCTCTGCTGTTAGTGCTCAGAATGTGTGTCTGCACCCAGGTGTGGAACAATGTGAGACAAGCTGGGCTTTGATCTGCTTTGGTTTGGGTCATTTCCCCCACCTCTAAGCAGCCCAGACATATCCACTTTAATTTGTGTGTATTTCCCACCTCTGGGTGTCAGGCTGTCAAGCTCAAACTGGCAAAAAAAGGAAACTTTACAAGGACAACCTCTGCAGAGATGCAATGTGATACTTTAGCAGGTAATTGGCACCAGAAGTAGATGGTGAAATGGTGAAAGTGATTCTTAATTTACAGTTAACCAGCATTTCACACAATGACAAAACTCACTGGGGCCAGCCAGTAATGCCAGTTGCCACTCCCCACCCTCACTGTGCCCCCCCACCCCCCAAAAGACAGAGATTTGCCACCTTTCCTTTGACTTCAGAGAGAAAACAAAAGGATTCAGAATCACAAAGCCAGAGCTGGTGGACAAGCAAGGACTGGTGGGTCAGGACCTTCCCTCCCATAGTCCTGACACTCCCTGAACCACCCTCCCTCGCCCAAGGGCTCATCACTTCCTCTGCTTCCCAGCCACTTCTGGGAAGGTGCTCCAACCCAGAAGTGCTGAGAAATTAGCTTCATTTCTTAAAGGGCAGGAGTTCCCATCCGCCCAGGATCAAGAGGTGCCAAGGTAAGAACTTGGAAGAAACCCAACTTTAAATTAGGTTAGACAGCTGCCTCTTTGGAAATGACAATTTTCTAGAAGCTGGTGGAATCAATATTTTCTGTCCCAATGGAAACCTTGAGAGAGTCTTCTTCATAGAGAACAGAGAAACTCAGAGGATCAGAGCCCCCAGGCCTCTGTCCTGGGAAGAGGCTCTGTAGGGTGACCAGGGGTGACTTAGACAGGCTTCATCCACCCTTGTTGTCAGCCAACCTGGCTCCCTGGCTTTGGTGGGGACTATTGATTGAAACTGTCAGGGGCAAGTCCCACTCCCACCTTCCACATGGTCACCCTATAAGCCCTCCTCGATAGAAACTTTGAAGCCATGTTATTATAATAACAATAATAATTCAGAAACCACTCAAAACCCTATTTATTGCAGAGGAAACTGATAGTCAGAGAGGTTAAGTTATTTGGTTAAGGTCACACAGGTAATACAGGAAGTAATGATTTAGGGGCCCAGATCCAAGCATCTTGATTCCTATTTCAAAAGGCTTAACAGGGGCCTCTTTGGTGGCAAAACGGGTTAAGACGCAGCACTATGAAGCTATTGGCAGCCACTGCAGCACGAGTTCTATCCCTGGCCAGGGAGTTAACCCATAGGGCTAACTGCAGTGTGTTTCAGTGTCTGCTTGTTCTGCTCCTCACTTTGTCTCTGATGAATCCTCTCACCACCAACCTCCCCCCTCTCCCATCTCTGGTCTACACCCCAACTGTTGTATGCATAAATAAATAAAAATAAATCTTTAAAAAAAAAGGCTTAACACCATGTACTCTCTGCTCCATGTGACCTCAATCCACCCAGATCTCAGAGGCTGGCAAGCAGAGACCTCGTGTGCTTAGGTTGACCAGGGAAGACATGGAGGGGGCAGAGTGTGCTCTCAGTGACAGGCTCGTTACAATGATTAAATCATTCTGTGTTGGTGACAGATTGGAAGACTGGGAGGCAGGTGGACGATGAACCCGAAAGCACCTCTGTGACAGCCCTACCGTTGTGAGCCATCCATTACCCAGGCTGGCAGGGCCTGATGGGCTTCTCCAGTGGCTCTGGGGACAAGACAGGCAGGGCTTCGATGAGCCAGATGTTATCTACTGCATTTGCATGTAAAAATCCCTGTTTCTTGGCATGAATTGATGGGCGAGGTTGCTTAATGGGGCTGGCACTTTTAGTTCCTTTCTGACCCCTATTTAGGGCAGCCTCAAGGGGGAAGTTCCCCTGAGATTAAATGATTTTAGGTGATGAGCAGGAACACAATTAGACAACTTGGCCAAGAAGGGTCAGAAGCCCATGAAGGCCAATTTGGCAGAATCATCTGACTTTTAAACGAATGAATCTATCCTACAAATATCTCTCTCGTGGGCTGAGTGCAGCTCTCACAAAGACATTCATTGAAGCATTTGCCCGTAGATTGAACAAATATCTATTAAGACAAAGTAGCTGCCCTCCTGAGCATTCAATCTAGAGAATTTCAGTTAAATTTCAGATAAATACTTTTTAAAATTATCACCACATCCCATGTATCCTGCCCTCTTTGGAATATAAATATGGAATATATTTATACTTAAGTATTCATTTGTCTGAAATTCAAATTTGACTGGGAAGCCTATATTTTAATTTGCTCTCTCTGGCAACCCTATTCTAAGGGTGTTGTTCACAGGATCAAAATTCAAAAACAACCCAAGTGTCATCAGTAGGGAACTTGCTAAGCAAAGTATGATAAATCCAGACAATGAGAAATTGTTACCCAAAAAATAAGTCTAGATGATGACTTGGAATTATTTCCAAGATACATAGTTAGATGAAAAAAAGGAAAGTTTAAAAATAGGGTACAAGTTATCCCACCATCTGGTAAAGAAAAAGAAATACAGAGAAATGTACAGACATATTCATCTAAGCATAGATCCTCTCTGCAAGGTGCCAGGGAGAAGGGTAACAGCACTGGCTGGGCAGGAGGAAACAAGTAAACTTGGGAGACCCCAAGTATGCCACAACAATATACACCCTTCCACACCTTTTGAATGTTGAAACATACCCATGCTTATTTTAGAAACAAATTCTTTAGCTGTATGTGTGCTTTAAGATAGCTGGCGAGGCTGTAAGATTCCTGGACACAGTTGCCACAGCTACTTGAGGGTCTTGGCAGGACTTCAGGATATCAGGATGGGCCCAGAGGGAGGAGAAAGGACAGCATGACCTCGCAGGGTCACTAGAATTTATCATCAAGACCCACAGCACACATGTGGAACTGGATACATGATAGCCCTGCAAAGCAGAGAAAACCCACAGCAGCTGGAAGTTTCCCTCCAATAATACTGTAGGGTAAGGAAAAATGTCAGGCTTTTCTGCCCTCCCGCCATCAGGATAGATGATGGATCCTTGCAGTCCTGAATGCATGCCTGATGGCGGGCACCTGGAATAGGGTGTGGGCATAGGTAGATGGGATTCACCTGGGCTGAGACTGTGCTTTTTAGGGGCGACGTCGCGGGGACGCCAGTAGAAGCCAAGAAGCCGAGAGAGAAGTAAGAGAAGCAGAAGCAGAGAAAGCCAGAGAGCCCAGATAGAGTGAAGACTTGCTGGGGGCTGGGAGGCCTTCCAGCCTCCCGGCCCCCCAGCACCCCTGCCTGCCGTGTACTGGCTCAATCCCAATAAAAAGACCTGCAAAAAGCCACTAAGGACTCTGACTCTTCCTTTACCCAGTCTGCATGGGATCCTAGAAACCTGCACTGTGGTCCATTCCTGCCACTACAAATACCCAGGAACATCGTCCCTCACAGAGCCATTTCCTTGCTCTCCACTGCTGGGTCATAAGCTCACAAGAGAAACCAGAGCAATAAAATAAACATAAATCAAAGCCAACTCTGTTAATAAAATGGATCCAAATGGTCAGCGTGGCAGGCAGGACATTAGAATTCAGACAGCTTTAGTATCTTCCTGAGCAAATTACACAAATAGCTGTCAGTGGTACCCCAAAGTTCACACAAAATATGCCTGCTGGCTCATTGAGCTCTCATTTCCCAGCAGTAAATTATTAACTGAACAAGCTCAAGCTAGTACAGCTGTTGCCCCAACATAGGCTGATGTCCACAAAGGAAACCACTCAATAATTTGTTCTGGAAGTGACCCAGCTCTACATCCATCTCTCGCTGACCAGCAGCACTGGTTCAAGGGGACAACCTTCAAGCAGAGCCCTGCTTCTTTTTTGGAGTGGGGTGGGCTTGCAGTCTCAGAGCAGAAGTCCTTAACCCAGTCAAGAGCAACTTCAAAAGGTCAAGGACACCCAAACAGCCCTCAGAGGCCTCCAGCAGGTGAGAAGGGAGAGGGAGAGGTAGGGGAAGGGAAAAAAGGACTGTATGTGAGCAGATAGACCAGGTTGAAGAGGTGGGGACTGGAACAAAGAAGAGAGGAGAAACACAAGCTTTGAAACAAAGCATATGGTTTCAAAGAGCAGCTTCCATCCTGCTCTCAGTTTTGGAATTCCTTCTGGTCCTTAAGGCTCAGCTCAAAGGCCACTTCCTCCACAGACCTGTCACTGATTGCCACAGACAATGTCACTACACAAAGAAATAATATTAACATTGGTGGAGAGTTTACTGTGTGACACATGCATCATCTTATTTAGCCCCCAATCCTTTGTAGCAGACATTTTTTTTAAGGATTTATTTATTTATACAAGAATGTGAGGGGTACAGGCCAGAGACACAGGAGGGCGAGAGAACCCACCAGAGACAGAGTGGGGAGCAAAACAGGGAAATGGACCGAAAACACTGCTGAGAGGGAGCAGCAGGCAAGGCAAGAGAGGTCTGCTGTGCCATGTGGGCCTCTCCCTAGCCAGCTGAGAATTGAACCCACGCTGCAGAGGCTGCAGACAGCTTCACAGCACTGCGCTCAACCCGCTGCAACACCAGGTAGGCCCTGTAGCAGACATTATTAATGCCCCAATTCTGCAAGTAAAGAAACTGAGGTACAGAGAGGTTCAGTAACCTGCCCAAGTTCCTACAGTTGGAATAGTCAGACCCCAGGCCCCTCATTTTTAACCATTCAGCTCCACCATTTTCTTCTTCTACTTGGCTTATGCCCTCAAGTGGCTCAGACATCTCTGCTTGTGGTATGGATAAGGGTGTCCAAGTTTCAAAGAGACATTGACCGGGCCTCCCTGGTGGCGCAGCGGTTGAGCGCTGGGTTGCGAAGCTGCCCGCGGCATCTGCAGCGCCGGTTCGATCCCCGGCTGCTCCCCGGCCACCGGAGGAGGGTCCCGCATGGTGCGCAGACCTCTCCTGCCGCCCACTGCTCCCCTCAGCAGTGTACTTCGGTCCTTCTGCCTGCTCTGCTCCCCGCTCTGGCTCTGGTGAATTCTCTCACCCTCCCGCGCTTCTGACTGTACCCAGTGCTTGTATAAATAAATAAATAAATCTTAAAAAAAAAAAAAAAAAAACATTGACCTACTCATATCCCTAATCCTCCAGGAACCCAATACAATATCTAGCACATAGTAGGTGCTCAATAAATATCAACACTTCCCTTTCTTTCATCAGACTTGTATACAAAAAGTATTGGGGGCCTCCTCGGTGGCGTAGGCAGTTGAGCGCAGTGATGTGAAGCTGTCCCCAGCCTCTGCAGTGCCGTTTAAATCCCCACTGCCCTCGGAGCAACCCACAGGGCGAGCCTCTCCTGTCTCGCCCGCTGCTCCCCTCAGCAGTGTACTTCGGTCCTCCTGCCTGTTCTGTTCCCCACTCTGTCTCTGATGAATCCTCTCACCCTCCCGCACATCTGGCCTGTACCCCGGTTCTTGTATAAGTAAAATAAATCTTAAATAAATAAATAAAAATAAAAATAAAGATTTTTTTTTAATAATAAATTTTATTTTTATATTCCCCCATACAATTGCAAATGCCCCATTCTGACCCCAATCCCTCCCCTCCCGGTCCCCACCCCCCAAAAAGTGTCTCTGGTTCATAGTTTTTTGTTGATTTTGATTTTCACTTTCTTATAGTTATTCATTTTCCTGGTCCCTTATTTAAGTTTTCTAGATTCCTGCTATGAGTGAGACCATCCGGTATTTTTCTTTTTCTTTTTGGCTTATTTCGCTGAGCATGATCCCTTCCAGCGCCATCCATGTTGCTGCAAATTGCATGTGTTTATCTTTTTTGAATGCTGAGTAATATTCCATGGTGTATATGTACCACATCTTCTTGATCCAGTCATCTATTTTTGGGCATTTGGGCTGTTTCCAAAGCTTAGCTATTGTAAATAGTGCTGCTATAAACATAGGGGTGCAGGTTCTCTTTGGAATTAATGTTTCTCTGTCCTTTGGGTAAATACCTAGGAGTGGAATTGCTGGATCATATGGAAGCTCTATGTTTAGTAGGTCCAGAAATCACACAGCTCTCCACAGTGGTTGGACCAGTTTGCACTCCCACCAACAGTGTAAAAGAGTTCCTTTTTCTCCACAACCTCGCCAACATTTGTTGTTGCTAGTTTTTTTAATATGTGCCATTCTCACTGGTGTAAGATGGTATCTCACGGTAGTTTTGATTTGCATTTCCCTGATTACAAGTGATGTTGAACATTTTTTCATATTTCTGTTGGCCATTTGCATTTCCTCTTCAGAGAAGTTTCTTTTTAGCTCTTCTGCCCATTTTTTGACTGGGTTATTTTCTTTGTAAACAAAGATATTTAATAATAAAAAAAAAGTATTGGGTCTCAGCTACAGACCAAAGCTAGAAATCAACCACAAGAAGAATGTTGGAAAAATCACAAATATGTGGAGATTAAACAACATGCTACAGAACAACTATTGGGTCAATGAGAAATCAAAATATGAGACAAATGAAATGAAAATAAAACATACCAAAATTGTTGGGATGCAGGAAAAGCAGTACAAAGAGGAAATTTATAGGATTATAGTAAGAAACAGAAGAATCTCAAATAAACAACCTAAACCTTACATTTTCTAAAGGAACTAGAAAAAGAAGACCAAAGGAAAACCAAAGTCAGTAGAAGGACAAAAACAATAAAAATCAGACCAGAAATAGAGACAGAAAGATATCACAAAATGTAAAGGAAACTAAAAGTGTTGCTGAGGATGTGGAAAAATTGAACCGCTCCTGCATTGCTGATGGAAATGCAAAATGGTGTAGCCACTTTGGAAAACATTCTGGTAGTTCTTCAAAAAGTTAAATGCAGAGTTACCATGTGATGGTGCAGTTCCACTCCTAGAAGAGAGTGAAAACATCCATCCACGCAAAAAAATTCACACAAATGTTCCAGCAGTATTCATAAAAGCCCAAAAGTGGAAACAACCCAAAAGTCCATCAACAGATGTGTTACGTACATACAATGAATGACATATTCAGCAATGAAAAAGAATGAAATATTAATATGTGCCACAACATGGATGAATCCTGAAAACCTTATGCTAGTGAAATAAACCCAACACAAAAAACAAAGAGTGTGTGATTCCATTTATATAAACTATCAAGAATAGACAGTGATTCCTATTTGCCAGGGGTTGGGGAAGGGATAGAAATGGGATGAATACTGGGCCTCCCCGGTGGCGCAGCCATTTGAACGCTGGGCTGTGAAGCTGCCCACAGCTTCTGCAGTGTTGGTTCGATCCCCAGGCGCCAGGCAAGGGTCCCACATGGCGCGCAGACCTCTCCTGCCACCGCTGCTCCCCTCAGCAGTGTATTTCGTCAGTCTGCCTGTTCTGTTCCCCACTCTGGCTCAAGTGAATTCTCTCACCCTCCCGCGCTTCTGACTATACCCAGTGCTTGTATAAATAAATAAATAAATCTTTAAAAAAAAAATGGAATGACTACTAATGGGTATGGGGTTTCTTTTGAGAATAATGAAAATTTTCTAGAAAAAGATAGTAGTGATGGTGTACAGTTTTGTGAATATACTAAAAGCCATTTAATTATATACTATACTAACCAAAAAAAAAAAAAAAGCCAACAGGAAAAAAATATTTCATCTAATTAAGTATTGTGTCTGGAAGGCAGGAGCAGGTTTTCACCTATTTTTTGTCACCTAGGATGACTTACACACTAAGTGCTTAATACAGTGGTCCCCAAACTTGGCTGCCCATTGGAGTTACTCGAGGGTCCTGAAAAACTTCTGATGTCTGGCTACCATCCCCAGACATTCTCATTTAAAGGTCTGGGATTCAGCTTGTGTACTAGGAGTTTTTAAAGCTTCCTAGGTGATTCTACAGTGCAGCAAAAATTTAGAACCAGTGGCTTAGCAAATGCTTGATGAACAACCATTCCTGGGAATGCCCCCTCCACCTCAGAGCAGTTCTATCAGATTTGTTCTTGGCAAAGAGAATAACTATGGTCATTCCCACTGTTCACAGAGAGAACAAATCGGAATATTCTTTCCAGTTCCTGAAGGGCCACTGATCTCTCCATAAACACGTAGTTGATGAAACTACCAGCAATTTGCAGGAAGATCATCTGGCACCACTCTGTCTCTTCCATCCTGCTCAGGCTCTCTTTCTCTGACCCCAATGGTAGCCAGATATGGGGAAGCAGAGGAGGAAGGAGGAAGCCACTTAATAAACCCGTTCTCAGCAGGCCTTCTGTGTCCTTTTTTCCAGGAAAATTCATATTTTCAAAGAAGACCCCCTGCCAAACAAAAACCCAAATAATTCATTTCCAGAGCCAGTAAGAGTGCTTTTGAAGGAAAGGGCCTCTTGCCCTTGACTTTTCAGGCATGTGTCTGAACCAGTCCTGATTGGCCTGCCTGTTTTCTTAAAACAAAGAATGAGTTCCTAGCTAGCAGCGTGCTTTCACTTAATATCTTGTGGTTGGAGTGGAAATTTCATTCAGTTATGATTAGGTAGTCTATGGCATTTATGTCTTTCTAGGCCAAGCAGTCTCACCCTCAATTGAAACCCTTTTGTACCATCCACTGTTGTTCCATGCAACAGAGTCCTAGTCAGTAGGGCCTTGGCTGCCTTGCTGTGAAAACCAACAAAGGGAGTTTACAATAAGATTACAGGTTAACCACAAAACAAAGTTTAGCCTCAGGGAGAGCAGGAATCCAGGCTTCTATGGTCAAATTCAGAAAATAAAAACTGGGTACCAACTCTAGTGGATGGAGAAATCAGATCTCAGAGAGTAATAATCATTTCACATTAACTGAATATTTACTGCAGGCCAGGTACTCTTCTAAATTCTATCTATATTAACTCATTTAATCCTAAGCATAACCCTCAGAAGTTATTTCTGCATTATTGTTGTCAGGCATGCTACTATTACACTATCATTTTTCAAATGAATAAATCAGGCTACATAGTATAAGCAACTGGCCTTGGGACTCAGGCATGTGAATGGTTTTTTAATACTTATGTACCCACCATGTGAATGGTGCCCCCAAGAGTGGAGCAGTGAGCATGTGTGCATCCATACATGCAGCCCTGACTGCAGGGTAGAGACAGATCAGTGTTTCTCAGCAGTGATATTGTAGGTCTTGTGGGTCTAATAATTTGTTACCGGGACTATCTAAGCCCATATAATAAATGCCCATGGTTGTAAACCCTCCCTTACTGTGACCATTGAAATGATCCCTGGGGGGAAACACCACTCAGTTGAGAACCACTGAGACAGACACCCCCAAAAGGTGTCTATTCTTTATGAACTCCAGATGCCTTCTTTTCCTTCTCCCCCCAACAGTTGGCGCAGCAAACTGAGACACTCCACAAGTGTAGAACGTGTACTTTGTCCCAAGAGCCTGAAGGTGGCCAGGGTCAGCCCCACCCCAGAATTTTTCTGGACATGAAATGAAGGGATGTGTCCAGTCTTATCTACCTGGGTTGAAAGGGGTGAAAGTCTGAGCCATAGGGCCTCCCCGGTGGCGCAGCAGTTGAGCGTTGGGTTGCGAAACTACCTGCAGCCTCTTCGGCGCCGGTTTGATCCCCGGCTGCTCCCTAGCCACCGGAGGAGGGTCCTGCATGGCTCACAGACCTCTCCTGCCGCCCGCTGCTCCCCTCAGCAGTGTACTTCGGTCCTTCTGCCTGCTCTGCTCCCCGCTCTGGCTCTGGTGAATTCTCTCACCCTCCCGCGCTTCTGACTATACCCAGTGTATGTATAAACAAAACAAACAAACAAATAAATAAATAAAACATGCCTCTATACAATTAAAAAAAAAAAAAGAAAGAAAGTCTGAGTCATAGATTCACTTCCAACAAGCTTTCAGGAATGTTCCATAGTTTTCAGTTTGAGAATTAGTAATTTCTATTATTAAAAAATGTCACAGGAAGGAAAATTTTTTTTAATTTTGGAAAAGAGTAAAGTACTGGAATCCTCCCCACTGCATAATTACTCTCAGTCTTGCATGTTACCTCCATTCCTTGTTTATACTACTTTTTTTTAAAGATTTATTTATTTATGCACACAAGAGCTGGGGTACAGGCCAGAGGTGCGGGGGGTGAGAAGTTTCACCAGAGTCATGTTAGGGGGAAAGGATGTCCTGCGCTAATCCCATACAGGCTTTGTGGACTCCACCCCCACTCCAGACCAAAGCCATCAGGACATTGGGAAAGACAAATCCAGTCACCACCAAAGGGAAGGTGGCTGGGACCTGAGGATGGAGTTAAGAAGCCAGGTTGGGTATAAAAACCAAACACGTGGGCCTTGGGGTCTCTCGCTCTGTCCCTTGCCTCCTGTGAGGACCCACAGTCAGGCACCCCGTTTTGTATCGGGGTTGCTCTACAACAGCTTCACGGCTCCTGGCTTGCGGCCAGCTCTCAGAGTGCCATTTGGGATTCCAGATCGGCGGATCCGGTAGGACGCATTTAAAACTTTGTCTCCCATTTTTCTCCCTGAGCTGTACATTTCCTCATTTGCCCTTCCCTTGTAAATAAACCTTTTAGTAATTTTTCTTCGTGTGTGCCTGCAGTAGAGCATTGATAAGTCCTTTTAAGCACGCGGGTGAGGACCCACAGTCAGGCACCCCGTTTTGTATCGGGGCTGCCCTATAACAGACAGAATGGGGAACAGAACAGGCAGATTGACTGAAGTACACTCCTGAGGGGAGCAGCAGGTGAAACAGGAGAGGTCTGCTGCGCCATGTGGGA
Source organism: Talpa occidentalis (assembly GCF_014898055.3). NCBI lineage: Eukaryota > Metazoa > Chordata > Mammalia > Eulipotyphla > Talpidae > Talpa > Talpa occidentalis. The sequence goes on along the minus strand of NW_023605083.1, from coordinate 121,161,251 downwards.
ATCTCCCTGGCCGGGGGATAGAACTGGTGCTGCTGCAGAGGCTGCGGATTGCTTCATAGTATAGTGCTTAGCCCCTTGCATCACCAGGGAGGCCCTCTACTTTAATTTTAAACAATCTGGGCCTCCCCGGTGGCGCAGCGGTTGAGCGCTGGGTTGCGAACCTGCCCGCGGCCTCTGCGGCGCCGGTTCGATCCCCGGCTGCTCCCCGGCCACCGGAGGAGGGTCCCGCATGGCGCGCAGACCTCTCCTGCCGCCCGCTGCTCCCCTCAGCAGTGTACTTCGGTCCTTCTGCCTGCTCTGCTCCCCGCTCTGGCTCTGGTGAATTCTCTCACCCTCCCGCGCTTCTGACTGTACCCAGTGCATGTATAAACAAAAACAAACAAACAAACAGATAAATAAATAAACATGCCTATATAAAAAAAAAAAAATTTTAAACAATCTTCCAAGTGTCAAATGTTTAGCTAATTTCCAGGGTGAGGGTGGGAAGGAGTGTTTGTGTGCGGTTTTGTTTGTTTGTTTTTTCAATAATAATGCAATTTTTATGCACTTAAGTCTGCTTTTGTTTTCATTATTTGGATAATTCCCAGAAATGGGATTATTGGATCAATGGGTGTGGACATCATATGACTTCTGGCTTTAAGTTCCATATTACTTCCCAAGAGGTATGTACCAGTTTGCGGTGGTTCCTGGCAGTTTATGAGTGCATCGATTTCACAAGCATTAAAGGGTCTCATTTTTAAGATAATCCATCCACATATGTGAAATGTCAGTATTTCAGGTTGACTTTAAATGTGCATTTCTGTGATTTCACACATAGTCCTGGTGCTGTTCATTATTTGTATTCTTCTTTACATTAATAAATTCTATATAATGTCTAGAATGGGAATTACTATCTTCATTGCATGCATTAAAACCCTGCTCTGAGAGGTTAGATAAAATTGCCCAAGTTCTTGGAGTTGGTAAAACTTAAAAGGAAATTTTTTCACCTGCCCTTTCCACTCCACCCCACACAGTTCAGCCTCCCCCAGGTCAGATCTGCCCAGTGCTAAAATCAGCCTGTTTCAGTCCCCACCCCAGGAACCAACGAGGGGGTTTGGATCAAAGAGCCTCTGAGATCTGAGGTAATGTTAGGGAGAAAGGATGTCCTGACAAACTCCACAAATAGGTTTTATGGACTCCACCCCCCACTCCAGACCAGGGATATCCAGGACATCAAGAACTACAAATCCTATAATGTCATGGAGTTAAGCAGCCAAGTTTGGTATATAACCAGACATGTGGGCCTTGGGGGTCTCTTGGTTTTTGCTGGCTCTCAGCATGCTATTGGGGTTCCAGCTCAGCGAAACTGGTAGGATGCATTCACCCAGTTATCTCCCTCGCTTTCTCCCTGAGTTATTCATTTTCTTCATTTCCCCTTCTTTTGTAAATAAACTTTTTTTTTTTTTTAGAGGCATGTTTTATTTATTTATTTGTTTTGTTTATACATGCACTGGGTACAGTCAGAAGCACGGGAGGGTGAGAGAATTCACCAGAGCCAGAGTGGGGAGCAGAGCAGGGAGAAGGACCGAAGTACACTGCTGAGGGGAGCAGTGGGCGGCAGGAGAGGTCTGCGCGCCATGTGGGACCCTCCTCTGGTGGCCGGGGAGCAGCCGGGGATCGAACCGGCGCCGCAGAGGCTGCGGGCAGCTTCGCAACCCAGCGCTCAACTGCTGCGCCACTGGGGAGGCCCTGTAAATAAACTCTTTATTAGCCTTTTTATGTGTGTCTGCAATTGAATCTTATAAGTGCCTTTTAAGGGCCTCCCTGGTGGTGCAGGCAGTTGAGCACCGCACTGTGGAGCTGTCCGCAGCCTCTGCACCGCAGGTTTGATCATGGCCAGCTAGCGAGAATTCCACATGGCTGCAGCAGACCTCTCAGGTCTCACCTGGTCTCGCCCGCCACTCCCCTCAGCAGTGTGTTTCGTCAGTCTGCCTGTTCTGTTCCCCGCTCTGTCTCTGGTGAATCCTCTCACCCTCCCACGCATCTGGCATGTACCTCGGTTCTTGTATAAATAAATAAATCTTAAAAAAAAAAAGTGCCATTTAAGCGCATGGGCGAGGACCCACAGTCAGGCAACCCATTTCACATCAGGGCTGTCCTGTAACAGTTATACCCATTCACTCCCCGTAAACAGGTCTAAAGAGGAACCCAGAGGCAACCCAGTCACCTGGAACTCCCTCCCAGCCTCTTCTGGGAAGTCTCTTCTTCTATATCCTGTAGAACAAATCTGTTTTCTGAGTATTTCACCTCTGGTAATTTCATGAGTGTAGCAAGTATAAGACCTGGCTGCTTCCCAAAATCCTTGCCACTTCCCACACTCAGATTCATGGTCTCCAGGATCAGAATCTCCAGGGGGTGGGCCCTGAGGATCTATAGTTTTTTAAACACCCCCCTCCCCAAGTAAATATGAGGCTCAAGTAGGTTTAGAACCCACTGCTTAGGGTTCATAAATTCACAGAGGATGCTTGTTAAAAGTCATAGAGTCCTGTCCTAGCTGTGGAATTTGCATTCACAAGCACAACATCCATAGACCACACAAGGGGGACCTTTGGGGGCTGGGAAAGGGCCTCTGTAGCCATTTTTCCAATTTAATCAAAATGTAGATGAGCCTCAATGGCAAAGGGCTCTTCCTTCCTCCCCAAGGAATCAGCTAGACTTCCTGTAAATCCAGTTTTCTCGTCCAGCTCCAGATCATTAGCATAAAAGCATTGAAGAGTGAAGGAAAAGAACAGCTTTTCTGCCCAGGAGGAAACTCCCCCTCCCAAGCAGAGTAGGGACTCAGTGGACCGCGTGGCAGGTGGTGTTTATCTGCAATCACGGGCTATTCACCAAACTCCCAAACCGCCTCTTAGATGCAAATTGTTCATCAGCATCATCATTTAGCCATTTATCCTGGGGATAGATGGCAGCAACCACAGTCGCCTTTCCCTACTCCAGTCCCAAATCAAACTCCTACCGAGCCCAGAGAACCTAGAAACCACACAGAGGAACCACTTTCTGTGCTTCAGGGTTGGCTCCATTGGTGGTGGTTGGAGTTGGGGGTGGGAGGGCTGTGCCTAGACCACCAGCTCCTAGATTTAAATCAAGGAGTAGGATTTGTTTGCTAAGGCAGTATCACAAAGATGTTTTCACTTAAGTCCCAGTTATTCCTCCCTTTGTTGGAGGTGGGATGTTTAACTTCAGACTCCCAGTGCCTGCCTCCCACTGCATGAAATCTGTGAGCAGGAATCTCAATTCTGCCCCCAGATCAGGTCATGTGCATATCTAACTGTCCTGATGGCAGCTTCACATGTCAAAAGTTGCCAGCTCCTTCTTTTGGAGACAAAGGGCTGGTGAAACCACATTTACCTGTATGCCATGACCCGTTGTTTTTGGTGTGGCAAGAACCATTGAATGAAAACACCATGGGATTACAATCACAGCGAAAAAAATCTTTTAAAAAAACCTATCAAACTGCCAAAGATTAAAGGAATTATAATACCCAATTTGGGCAAGGAAGCAAGTGGGCTGCCTTTCTTATACTGTACACCCTGGAGAGTAACTGGGCAATTTATGTCACAAGCCCTAAAAATGAGGGAAATCTCATGCCACAGCAATCACACTTCAAGGAACTTATCCCAAGGAAAAACAGTAAATAGTGATGTCTGTACTATCAAATGGAAATTACTTAATGTTCAAGGGTAAGAGAATAAAAACTATACTGTTAACATACAATGGGATCCGAATATGTACTGAAAAATAATGCTATAGAACAGGAGTGGGCAACCCATACCCACTAGCCCAATGGGCCTGCCTCCTTGTAGGGTAAATGTGTTAAATTTCAGGCTTTTTTCTGCCCTCCCTCCATTAGCCTCTATGACTAGCACCTGTGGTCTTGCACGTGCACCTCTCACGTGGGTCCAGAGAGCACGGGGCGTGTGTAGATGTAAGTGGGGACACCTGTGCCAAGGGGTGAGGGCGACATCATGCTGAGATGCAATAAATCCAGATGACGTCAATAAGTTCCAGAATTTGAGTGCATATCAGAATCACCGAGAGTCTAAAAATCCCAGTGCCAGCCTGGTTCCCAGATCAGAATGACTGTGGATAGACCTAGGCATTGGTGTTTTTTAAAGCACCCCTAATGATCCATCATCCCACAGTGCAGCCAAGATTGGAACCACTGAGCTGAAGGAATTCAGAGGTAATAAGAGGGGAGGCTAGTGCGGTCAAGGAATGTTTCTGCAGGATATGGGATCCAAGCCAGATCTCCAAGAGTGGGTAGAAAAGATGACAGGAATTTGAAGGTGGAGAACATTAAGCAAATGTTTGGCTTAGGCAAAAGATTTATAAAGGAATGAATTGAGTAAGACCAGGAGCAAAGGGTGGGGTCAGATCCTGAGGGGCCCAAAGTGCCAAGTAAGGGGTTCCATTTATGCCTAAGAGTCGAGAAGATATTGAGCAAGAAAGTGACTGATCTAAGGGGAGAGATAAATCTAGGAATAGTTAGAAATGCATAAAGACAGGCTGGAGCCGGGGGGACCAGAGAAGAGATTATTAAAGATTTTCTAAAGTGATAATACCTAGTAATGGACACAGCACAGAGAGATGGATGTTCTCACTACTGCTAGTGAGTGTATGAATAGGTGTAGCCTTTCTGGAAGGCTTTAGGACAACCCCAGCCCTTAGGGTGCCATTGTGAGAATTGGCACAAGACACCCCCATCTCCAAGTAGACCTGACTGTATGCTGCAGTGCATGACTGGGGAGCAGAGTTGATTTTCAGCCACATCTCACTCCCCTTGACACTGGCCTTCATGTAACAAAGAACCTTCACAGTTGTCTGCAGTAACCCCAATACAGGGCAAGTTCACAGAGCTGTAGGACTGACTGTGGATGCTCAGCCTCATCTTTGGGTCACTAAATGTGGGTTTTTGGGGACTGTTCCTGCACTAGGCAGGAGCGCCACAGAGCTAGTGTACATTGGGGTACCTAAGAAAGCAGCAGGATTCTGGAAGAACGTGAGCCAGGACAGAGCACATGAGTGGCAGTCATCTTTGATTATCTGTCCAGTAACTGCCCTCTTTGATCAATTCAGAGCCTGTTGGGCCTCCTTGGTGGTGCAAGGGGTTAAGTCTCAGCACTATGAAGCTATCAGAGTTCTATCCCCTGCCAGGGAGCTAACACACATGGCACAGCAGACCTCTCCTGTCTCTCCCACTGCTCCCCTCAGCAGTGTATTTCAGTCTATCTGCCTGTTCTGTTCCCCACCCTGTCTCTGGTGAATCCTCTCACCCCCCCCCAACACCTCTGGCCTGTACCCCAGTTCTTGTATGCATAAGTAAATAAATCTTAAAAAAAAAAATTCAGAGCCTGCTTTTGTCACACACTAATGTGCCCAGCACCCAGGATGACTTGGTATTGAGCTAACTATTCTTGGTAGTTGTCATTCCCTTTGCTGGAGATTGGTCCAAAGGAATATGTAACAGTTCCAGCTACCAGTGATAAGAAGATTTGCCCCCCTGAAAGTAAGAAGCATGTGACATGGAGCCCTTTTATTGCCACTAAGATCACCTATCCTTGTTTCTTTGTTGCAAGTCATTGTGTGAAAATGTGATGTTGGAGTTGTGGCTACCATCTTGTAGCCACCAAGAATCTCAAAGATTCTCAGTTGTTGTGAGCCAAAAAAGTTTCAGAGATTCTGATTCAGTGCCTTGACTTTGCTGTGTTGCTTAACTAATGCTGGAACCACCTACTTCTAGACTTATTTGCTTGTGAGAGAATTTAATTTAATTTAATTTAATTTACAACTTAAGATACTGTTCTTTAGGTGTTATATTACTTGCAGCTGAATGCATGAATATTTTCAAATTGATTTGTTCAACAAGAACCCAGTGAGCTCCTACTTGATGCAAGGGATTTAGATATGGATTAGGTAAGTTTCTGGGAGTTTAAATTCTAGAGAAGACAGTTAAAACAAGCAAGCCAATGGAATAAGAGCTGCAGTACAGGCATGATAAAGCACTTCAGGGTAGCAGAGTCAAATTGACTTGGACTGAGAATAAGAATATACAGATGGGGCTTTGCTTTAGACATTGTTTGAGGGATACTCGGTGAAGATTATCTGTGATGCTGTGTGCAAGATGTCTGAATTAAGCTTATAAACTTGAGAGACATCAGCAGAGAGCTGGTATTGAAGTGATGGGAGATGTTTGTACTTTCCAGCAAATCAGTCAGGGATGTTTTCAGCAGCTTGAAAATGAGAATAGCGGTGCCAGGCCAGGACTCATGTGCTCATGGACTTAACTGCATCAAAACTCCAGGGCAGGGCCTCCCCTGGTGGCACAGGCGGTTGAGCGCAGCGCTGTGAAGCTGTCCGCAGCCTCTGCAGTGCAGGTTCGATCCCGGCCAGCCAGGGAGATACCCACATGGCGGGGAAGACCTCTCCTATCACACCTGCTGCTCCCCTCAGCAGTGTATTTCAGTAGATCTACCTGTTCTGCTCCCCGCTCTGTCTCTGGTGACTCCTCTCACCCTCCCGCACATCTGACCTATACCCCAGTTCTTGTATGCATGAATAAAATAAATCTTTAAAAAAAAAACAAAACTCCAGGGCAGCACCCCTGTGATAGGTCCTGTTGGTCTTCCCCTCCCCCCTCACCCCTCCCCCTTCCCCCCTGCCCCCAGCCCAGCTCACCGGATAGCTCTGCAGCTTCAGACATTGTGTCCTCACATCTTGTTCAAAGGCATGAAGGTCTGCTTTTCCTCACCTGTCTGTTCCCTGAAATCCCTCCCACTCAATCTTCTACTCAGGCCCCAATGGCCAGGGATATGTCACGTGTCCACCCTTAAACAAATCACAGCACAGATCAATGATTTACGGTGATTTATGGGGCCAATCAGGATTCATCCTCTGGCACAGAAAAGGGTCGCTTTTCCTGCATAAGAAGAAAAACAAAACAATTGTTGCCTGAGTGGCCAACAATATCTGCCACTCATGGAGGGTGCAAAAGAATAGAAAAAGAACGAAGACAAAAAATTTAGTTTGTCAGCATTTTTCAGGAAGGGGAACATTTCAGGAAGGGGAAGAAAAGATCAGAAAAACAGGAGGGAAGAATCCCAGGAGACTAGGAAAGAGCATTTCCAGAAGGAAGAAGTGGCAACAGGTCTTGAGGAGAACATGAAAGCATATTGAGAAGGGTGAGTGGGCGGTGAAGAAGTGAAGTGTTCAGGAGAAGGTGGGTGGGGGGAGCAAAATATGCACCCAGAGGAAGAGGACCTGGAGGGGAAGCTGGATTGTGCCTGTGGAGCCTGCCAGCATCTGAAGCTATAGCTAGACTTGATTGGAACAGGAAGAGTGACCAGCTTCCTCTACTGCATATTCATCAGGCACCTTCTTGCCAGCTTGAGAGAGAATGATGAGCCAGAAGAGCCCCTCCCACCCTGGCTCCATGATTAATTCCCCCCTCTCTTGGGGCCTGGCATGAAAAAAGGACTAATCATGTTCTCTCACCATCTGGGCAATTATGGGCGCCCATCAGTGGGTACAAAATAAGGGGTTTGTAACACTTACTGGCAACCCTGCCCCCCATCACAGCTGGGCCTTAATCTCTTGAATTAGCCAAATCAAGGGAAGTTCAGAGATGTATTATGACTCAAGTGATGGAATAAATAACCCCTTGGCCAGGTTGCAGAGTGTCCCTGCCTTCGTGGCGCTTCATTAGAGAAGGTTAAAATGGTGAGGCTAACTCTGGAGAGGTCTTACTAGGAGACAGCATAGGGCAATATATCTGGGCAGCATAGGAGTACAACAGCCTGGGCTCCTCCCGTGGGGTCTTCCTAGAGTCTCCCCACCTGCCGTCTACCCTGAACCCATGTGCTAGAGCAAAGAAATATCTCAGTCCATGCTGAGCAGAATCCTCCCCATTCTTGGGAGGGACCCATATAAGGATTCTGTGATTCTATAGACCCCCCGCCCACCACCAAAACGGATCACGGTATTGGAATCCTCTGGGACTCTCTGCCCCATAAGACTGTTGGCTGCTTGTAGGAAAGGACCAATTCTGTGTTGTTCACACCACATTATGCCTAGTGCCCAGAAAAGGGACTGGCCTAGACCAATCAAGCCCAACTATCTTTCCAGAATATCAACATTACCACCTGAAAACTTCAGGAAGAAAAAACACAACATTCATATGTCATATTCAATCTAGTCGTAACAAAGAAAAGAAGGAAGTATTAGAAAAGTGAGATATCCAAAAAAGTCTTGCTGCTCCACCAACGCAGATGACAGTGCATTGTTTGATTCCCCAAGTGTGCCCAGAGTGGCTCCAGGAGAATTCAGCTGCTGAACGTGCTGAGAACATACTATTTCTGCATTGGAACAAAACTTAGAAATTTGGCTACTAAATTTTTTAAATAACAAAATTGCAACCGTCATTAAATCTTTAATATAATAAATTATAATGTTTACTCTTGTTCCCAAGAATTTTATTCTACAGTACTGTTTGTCTTCAGCCTCAGCCAAATATTGATTTCATATTTGTCCAAAATATCCGTTTGGTGTACTCCCAGTCTACCAATCACTGGGCACAGATTGCAGACCAATCCCTGTGCTGGCAGCTAACTCAGTTAATTCTCACAAGCGAGATGAGCATTCACATCCCCGATTAATAAATGAGGCAACTATGGCTCCCAGGATTAGCCTGAGTTCTCCAGATAAGGTCAAGACACAGTCAGTTTGCAAAGGCATTTGTAGAGGGCACATTCTTAGCCTCCAGGCGGCCTCCCTGCTTCCATTCCTTCCTGGAGCCAGCTTCCTAGCTGCACCCAGGTCCCCAGGGGCTGCCTGGAAGGCAGGGGCAGCAGAGAGCAGGACCAGCAGCGGTTTCTAGTAACCTGAAGGGGAAATGGAATTCCACTCCTTAAACATGAGACAGCCAGAGCAGAGCTAAGGGTTTCCAACTTCAGATGAGGAGAGCTCTATTGAGCACTGGATGCGGAGTGTGAGCATTGGGCATCATTGTGCCGCAGAGGGCTTCCATCCTGTTCTGTAGAATGGAGATGATGGCTTCCCTGCCCTTGTGCAGGGGCATGGTAAGGATCTCGTGCAAACTCACACTGAAGGTGGGGCTCAGCAGCAGGGAGAGAGGGATACAGCACTCTTATTGCTGCCTAAACTAGGGTTATATTTGACCTTCTTGGGGGGAAAAATAACAATTGATGCTCTCAGGGGAAGGCCCTCAAGGGTTTTGGACACAAACAGATCTGGGTTTGAATCCTGGCTGGCTTACTTACTCTGAGAACCTGGGTCTCAAAGCCTGTTTCCCCTCCTTTAAAATGGTAACACTCTGTCCAGTGGTGTGCTGGCAAATGTTTAGCAAGTGGTTCTCTGGAAGAAAAGAATGCCCTGCCTTGTCATGTTTGTTCATTTTCATGGTTTAAATACTCCCACGATGGCAGATTTCAGGTTACCAATGTGACGTCAACCAGTTCACAAAATCCCTGAAAATTGACCAACGAGGTATGAACCTCCTCCAGCACACACACCACTGCTTCCTCAAAGGGTAGAAGATTTAAATGACCGCAGATGCAGAAGTCCAGCGTGGGGGCTGTGGACAGTGAGTGAAGAGTGACAGATTTGGCAGCTCTTTGGCCCATGTGTCCTCCACCACCCACCCCCAATGACTTTGAGCTTAGATGTCTGTGAATCCTGGGCCCTTGGGAAGCCCCATCACCTCTGTTAAATTACTAGTAACCCTTCCATGAAGCCTTACCCTTGAAGCTGTCACCTGCAAGGGCCAAACACTGTGACTAGAGACCCTGCTTTGTCTCCTTAGTGCCAAATTCACTGAGGCTGAGCACAATGACCCTGTCTACCAGTCAGTGAAGAAACCACCTTTGCACCACTAACTTTTGATTGCACTGTGGGAAAACTCCTGCAGTTTCCACCTAGGAGAAAGTGTTATGAAATCAACTATGGAGGGCCTCCCTGGTGGCACAGGGGGGTTGAGCACAGTGCTGTGAAGCTGTCCATAACCTCTGCAGCGTGGGTTTGATCCCTGGCAGCCAGGGAGATACCCACATGGTGCGGCGGACCTCTCATGTCTCACCTGCTGCTCCCCTCCGCAGTGTATTTCCATCAGTCTGCCTGTTCTATGCCCCACTGTGTCTCTGGTGAATCCTCTCACTGCCCCGCACCTCTGGCCTGTACCCCAATTCTTTTATGCATAAATAAGTAAATCTTCAAATCAACTGTGAAAGAGGGGAGGAAGGAAGGAAGATACAGCTACATGCCAGGTTTTGTGCCAGGTGTTAGCCACATAGTATCAACTCTCAATTTCCACAATAGTTTCATTTCACAGATAAGAGTGCGAGATAAAGAGGTAAAGTAAGTTTCCTAATGTTACACAGTATGTAAGTAGCAGATCTAGAATTGACCCCAAGGCTCGACTCATCTGCACCACATTTAAAGGATATAAAAAGGGAAGAAGAAAGGTAGAGAAATGATTTTGCAATAGGTATTGTCCCAATTTTTCAATCCCTCATAATATCTCTTTGGGGAGTGCTTCTGGTTGGATGGACTAGTTCACAGCAAGCCAGTACTTCCCTCTGGGAACAACTAGAAAAGGCAGGTAAATTGCAGTACTACTAATTATGAAAACATCAGAGAGTGGCAGAGTTCTCAGAAGAGACTGACAAGGAAGGGAAGGGAATGGAAGTTGCTGCTCTTTTCCCCCAGGAGCGTTTTTGAATTCTGGGCAGGGCTACAGAGTGATGATCTAGGATTATTGGTAAAATGCCATTTTTATATGAGCAAACTGAGGCCTAGAAAGGTTAGGAGATTTGCTTGGTCGCTCAAACCAGAAGCCACAGAAATGAATGCAGACACAGGCTTTTGGCTCCAGAGGCCACACCTTCCACCTCCCTGCTATCTGCCTCTCCGATCATGTCTCACAAGGTTTTTGGAGAATCAAATGAGAGAAAGTATATGAGAGGACTTTATAAACTGTAACACACTGTGCACATTTTGATCTAATGACACAACTTGCCAAGATCTGCTGAGACAATGACTGTGGTAGAAATTTCACCTCTTGTGTCCTGTTCGCCTAGATCTGGGGTTCCCTAAAATATTTCTGATGTGAGTGAGGGGGTTTGGGAGAAGTGCAAAATAATAGGTTTGGCTCCCTCCTTCCTGGTGGCTCAGATGTGCCTCAGAGACAGATCCTGGAACACTATTTCACTCTTCAGTCATGTCTGTATCCTATAGGAAGACAAATCCCATGGGCAGGGTGACAAAAGCACCCTGAAGGCCTCCATTGACCAAGAGTTTGGGAGAGCCACCAGCAGCCAGGGACAAGGGCTGGGGCCTGGGGGAGCCAGGACTTCCCTTCAGACAGAACAGATGGTTGCTGCTTGATGAAAGCAGCTACAGTCCTCACAGAACCCCACACTCATCCACACCCATGTGTGTGAAACAGCCTCCTGCCTCAAAGAGGGTTTTCTCAGACTTAGAGAAGGGTGTTCAGCAGTTCCTGGCTGACTGCATTAGGGCATAAATGGGAAAGATAAAAACCAGATCACACTTGCAAGGTACTTTACAGTTTACAAAGCATTGTCACACACACCAATGCGTACAATCCTCCTGAAAGAATAGTGAATCAGTGTCACCAGTGTCCCAGTTATAGAAATGAGAAAATTGAAGCTCAGAGTAGTGTCAATTTTTCTCTTTTTTTAAGATTTATTTTTATTTATTTATGCATATAAGAATGGGGGTGCAGGCCAGAGGTATGGGGTGGGACATGAGAGAATTCACCAGAGACAGAGTGGGGAGCAGAACAGGCAGATTGAAATACACTGCTGAGGGGAGCAGCGGGTGAGATAGAAGAGGTCTGCTACACTATGTGGGTCAGCTCCTTGGCCAGGGATTGAACTCATGCCATCGAACTCAACTCATGCCATCCAACTCATCCTGCGGTGGCTGGTGATGGTTTGATAGCACTGAGACTTTAGCCCCTGCACTACCAGGGAGGCCCCCGTAGTGTCAGTTTTTCAAGGTCTCACCTCTGCTCCAAAGGCATTTACTGAATGAATGAATCTGGCGAGCCAGGATCTGAAGTCATGTCATGTTCTCCAAATTCACTGTGCTTTCTGCCACATGTGATGCTATTCACTTTATGAAGAGTTCAACAGCATCTTCAAGGAGTTGAAGTGGGAGGCAGTTATGAGAATAACGGTGTACAAAAATGTCTGCTAGAGCGCCAATGTCACCTTTTAGCTGATGCCTTTCCATGGCCAGAGTGACTGCTCTCCATGCCCTCACACTCACAGCCACCCCAGGCCACAGAGGCTACTGTGTTGTAACATATCTATTTGCAGGTTTCATCTTCCTTTAGCCTATGCACCCCAAGAGCACTGTGAATTATTCATCTTTGTGCCCCCAGCATTGGGCATCATCCAGTGAATGAATGAATGAATGAATGAGGTATGTGGCAGGTTCTTTTGTCTTATGTTCTCCAAAATAAGGAAATATCAGTACCCTAACCTCCAGGCTTCTGCCCAGTGATTTGGTAATAAGGGAATGTACAAGACTAGTTCAGAAAATCCATAATAATCTCTCTCTCCCCCACCTATATTTAGGGGTCTAAATATCAAATATCAACAGGGCAGTCTCAGCTCCCAGAGAGCAAAAGGGAACAAGTGCACCCTAGCTGCTCCATCTCAGGCAGCCCCAAAGAGCTAAATTTTTCTTCCTCAAAAGGCCCCAACAGCAATGCTTCCACCCACATTTGGGCTCTCCACACCCCCCTTTTCCACCTCCCTGCAGACAGCGCGATGCTGCCACCCTCCCACCCAACCCTCTGCTATCAGATCCCTGAACACCCAAAAAGGAAAAACAATCTATGCTGAGCAAAGACAGAGCCAGGGAGGAAGGGAAGGGCTGCTCGCCGCCAGCTGACATTCTGCAGACTGAGCTGCCTGTGCGTATGCCAAGGGTGTGGCCATCAGGAAAATCTGAGAGACAGGAAGGGGGGAGAGAGAAAATGCTGATTTCTATAGCACATCCAGAGTCCTACCTTAAACTGTACAGAATTGGCCTCCCTAAGAGGGAAGATGAGATCAGGCCCATACATGATAGAGAACTGCTGGAGTTCATGCATTCACTTGACAAACATTATAGGGCATACTGTGTGCCAGGCAACACAGTCAGTACAAGGAATGCAGACGTGAAAGGCAGCATACCCGTCCCAGGAAATCTCAGAGGGGGAGAGACAGATAAACAGGCTATTGTGCTACAGTGTAATGAGAGGTAAGGAAGAGACAAACTTTGGACACAATGAGAGGTCAGAGGAAGGGTACCTCACCCAGACTTAGGAGGGAAGGGGTAGTCAGAGGGTCTGCCTGGAGGAGGGGATCCCCAATATCCTAAGTGGTAAAGAATTAAGAGGAAAGAAATCAGTGAAAAGGGAAGGAGAGGCATTTCAAGGCAGTAGGAACAGCCTGGGCAAAGGCATGGGACTGACAGAACCCCCAGCAAGCACATGATTTGGTGCAGCCAAACAAAGAAGTAGCAGAGTGGTCAAGGCATGAAAGCCTTTGTCGCAGAGGTCGAGTTTGGATGTCACTTTAAAGACTTTTAGGCTCTCATCAAAAGGCATCAGTGGAAGAGGTGACAGATCAGATTTGCAAGTTGGAAAAATGAGTCTGGCAATCATTGAACAGATGGCAGGGTGCAAGTCAGGAGAGTAGGAGGCCACAAAGGAAGCCAGGGCAGTAACCCAGTGAGAAATGGTAAAGACCCAAATTTAGGGCAGGTCCCATGGGAAGGAAGAGAAAGGCAAAGATCTTCGAGGCATTTCATAAACAGATTACTGGATGTGGTGCCCAGCGTGGGTCTATGCAGCAGGGAGAAGAGGATGATGCCCAGATTCTGACTTGGGTGTTGAGATGTGAATGCCCTGAATACAGTTGGGGAATCTAGGCAGAGAAGCAAATGTAGATGGGGAAAGACGAGTTCAGCAGGTTCAACCTGGGCTTTCTTGAGCTGAAGATAACTGTAGACTTCCAGGGGGAGATATCCAACAGGGGGTTAGCGGTAAGGTATGGGTCTCAAGAAATCTATACTGGAGTCAAACACTTGGAGTCAGCTGCTGTGGGTCAAAGCATGGCTATGGATGAGATCGCCCAAATAATATGCACTTCTGAGAGTGTGTAAGCTCCATCTTCCCGCCTCCAGGCATGATGGACTGAGATAATTAAGTGAAAGTACTTGGCCTGACACATGGGTCAGACTAGATGCTCAATAAATTACAGCTGAATGAATAGTAGGTCAAGAAAGAATCATGAATAATCATTTAGTGTTCTATTTTGCTTCCCAGCACAATCAGCACTATTCCCCCTTTCAAAACTTTCTATTCTATTGTCTCTTGATCCTGATAATTGGGAAGTCCTTGTAAGGGGTGCCTTGAATTCCTCCTATCAGCATTCCAGCCTTTCTAGTCCTCCAATCCTGATCCTTTTGCTCACTATGCTCACCAACAGCACAGCTCGCTCCCTCTCACTGCCTCCTACATGCTCCCTTGTCTGATATTTTTAAACTGTTTTATTTTCAGACAGTATTCGTCACTGCCATCAGCTGCCTATTTGAGGTATTTTCACCAAATATTATATCTATGTAGTTAAACCATAACTTTTCATAGAGAAAAGTAATGGCGCAAATAATCCCAAAATGATCAACTTAAATGACTTCTAATTGGTTTGGGAAGCTTCTTTGGTCCTTGCATCTGAATATAGGTGTGTTACATATTCTAATAATCAGATTCAAGCAAAATGTCCTTATTAGTGGGGAATTGGCATAAGAGGAAGTTGTTTAGAAACTGCCCTTTTGTTGCATCCCAAGACCTTCAAAATACACCCAGCTTTCTATCCATCTATCTTTCCATCTTCCAGTTCATCCATTTTTCCATCCATCCATCCATCCTCCAAACTCATCCATCTGTCCACCTACCTGCAATCATCTATCTAAACATGCCTTTTGAATGCCTACTTTTTTTTTTTTTTAAAGATTTATTTTTATTTATTTATACAAGCACTGGGTACAGTCAGAAGCGCGGGAGGGTGAGAGAATTCACCAGAGCCAGAGCGGGGAACAGAGCAGGCAGAAGGACCTAAGTACACTGCTGAGGGGAGCAGCGGGCGGCAGGAGAGGTCTGCGCGCCATGTGGGACCCTCCTCTGGTGGCCGGGGAGCAGCCGGGGATCGAACTGGCGCTGCAGAGACCGCGGGCAGCTTCGCAACCCAGCGCTCAACCTCTGCGCCACCGGGGAGGCCCTTGAATGCCTACTCTTTGCCAGACACTGCACTAGGTGCTCAAGGATATGAAAATAAATGAGACATGGAATCAAGAATCTTCTAGTCCAAATGGAGAGAAAGACTAAAGATTAAAAACAGCTCTATCTAATAAGTGCCCTAAAAGAAGAATTGGAGGAAAGAACATAACCTTTTCTGTGTGTTTTGGGTTTTTCTACAAGTTCATAAGAAAGGGCCTTGGGCCTCCATGGTGGCGCAAGGAGTTAAGTCTCAGCACTTCCAAGTGATCTCCAGCCACTGCAATATGAGTTCAATGCCTGGCCAGGAAGCTAACCAAAATGGCACAGCAGACCTCTCCTGTCTCATCCGCTGCTCCCCTCAGCAGGGTATTTCAGTAGATCTGACTGTTCTGCTCCCCTCTCTGTCTCTGGTGAATCTTCTCACCAATCCCCACAGCTCTAGCCTGTACCTCAGCTCTCGTATGCATAAATAAATAAATATTTTTAAATAAATAAAATAAGAAAGAGCCTTGAAGGAGGAGAGAGAGACAGAGCTGGACCGTTTTTACCTCTCACAGGGATCCAGGGCAGAAACACAGAATTATCCCCATATATATATACATATATATATATATGTGTGTGTGTATATATATATATACTGTATATATATATACAGTCTACTCTTGGACACAGGAATCAATCTACAGTACTTCAAACCAAGTCAACTCTCTTGGCCTCAATATCTTCATAAAAAAATCAAGGAGGCTATATCAATGTTAGGTTATAACTATGTTCCATTGAATGTAGGGCAACTAACTGCTCCGACTTGCCTGAATTTGAGGGATTTCTCAGAGCACAGGACTTGTGATGCTAAAACCAGACAAACCAGGAAAAGTTGACCACCCTAACTGAAACTTCCAGATACCATAGCAAAGACCAGGAACAGGAAGTAAGGGAGGTAGTACTCAAGGAGGAGGAGAGTTTAGGGGACCTCCCCAGTGGCACAGGGGTTAAAGTCTCAGCACTATCACCAGCCACTGCAGCATGAGTTGAGTTGAGTTCAATTGCATGAGTTCTATACCAGCCTGGGAGCTAACCCACATGACACAGCAGACAACAGTGTATTTCAGTAGATCCACCTGTTCTTCTTCCCTCTCTGTCTCTGTTGAATCCGCTCACTTCCACACCTCTGGCCTACACCCTAGTTCTTGTATGCATACATAAATCTAAAAAAAAAAAAATTTTTTTTTTAAAAGGAGGAGGACGGTTTGGGGGGCTCAGAGGTCCTACTTCCACTTTAACTGGATCAGATGAGACTTACTGGATACACTGAGTTTCTATGTTGGATTTCATTTGAAGAAACATTCTGTTGTCTTTTGAAAGGGGCAGGGGGAAAATTTTGTTTATTGGTGTTTGTATTCCCATTGCTTTTTTTTTTTAATAATTGTTATAGCCTTTTTTTTTGTTTTCAATAGAGGCATGTTTGGGCCTCCCCGGTGGCGCAGCGGTTGAGCGCTGGGTTGCGAAGCTGCCTGCGGCCTCTGCAGCGCCAGTTCGATCCCCGGCTGCTCCCCGGCCACCGGAGGAGGGTCCCACATGGCGCGCAGACCTCTCCTGCCGCCCGCTGCTCCCCTCAGCAGTGTACTTCGGCCCTTCTGCCTGCTCTGCTCCCCGCTCTGGCTCTGGTGAATTCTCTCACCCTCCCGCGCTTCTGACTGTACCCAGTGCATGTATAAACAAAACAAACAAATAAATAAATAAAACATGCCTCTATAAAAAAAAAAAAAAATAGAGGCATGTTTGTTTTTATTTATTTATTTGTTTGTTTGTCCCGTCTACAGAAGCACTGGGTACAGTCAGAAGCACGGGAGGGTGAGAGAATTCACCAGAGCCAGAGCAGGGAGCAGAGCAGGCAGAAGGACCGAAGTACACTGCCGAGGGGAGCAGTGGGCGGCAGGGGAGGTCCGCGTGCCACGTGGGACCCTCCTGTGGTGGCCGGGGAGCAGCCAGGGATCGAACCGGCGCCACAGAGGCCGCGGGCAGCCTTGCAACCCAGCGCCCAACCGCTGCGCCACGCCCAACCGCTGCGCCACGGGGAGGCCCCCCATTGCTTTTTTAAAAAGAGTTTGAAAGCCATTGAACCAAATGATCTCTAGAGTCCCTCCAGTCTCTTGAAATTAAAAGTATATGTCTAGAAGGAGCTGATTTTTTTATCATCCCGCCCCATATTGTTTTCCTTTGTCTAGTGAGATGGAGAGGAGATTATAAGAGAAATAAATATTTTGGCTCAAAAATCTTCCTTCCCGGGCCTCCCTGGTGGTGCAAGCACACACAGCACTGTGAAGCAATCCACAGCCTCTGCAGCATGAGTTTGATTCCCGGCCGGCCAAGAAGCTACCCACATGGCGCAGCAGACCTCTCCTGACTCACCCGCTGCTCCCTTCAGCAGTGTATTTCAGTCAGTCTGCCTGTTCTGTTCCCCACTCTGTCTCTGGTGAATCCTCTCACCCCCCACACCTCTGGTCTGTACCCAATTCTTGTATGCATAAATAAATAAATATTTTTAAAAAGTCTTCCTTCCCATAGGACTCTTAGAAGCTCTAAAATAAAGGAGAAAAATACTAAACTAAATTAAATGTGGTTGAATTTTTAAATCCTTTGCATCCCAGATCAGCCTGCAGGAAGATGTTCATTTTTATACTTTTCTCCTTCTCTAAGGCACTGCCATATAATTCTGAAATTATATCTCTGGAGGTAAGTTGGGAGGGGGGGACAATTAGCTGGCCTATAGAAATCCCTCTAGTTTCAGGGGCAGAAAACTGAGAGGGACCAGGAGAAGCAATTGAAAACAACACCCCACCAGCTCCCCCTCCCATCCCCATCCCTCTGGCAGCTCTAATTGAGGCCTGTCACAGGGAGAGAAGCCAGCTGCAAATTGCATTCATCAACGATCATCAACGAATTACAGCAATTACAGCCCCAGCCCCAGCCTAATGGGGGTGACATGTCCAGTCAGGCAGTCCCTTCCTCTGATTCAGAGATGCCAATTGCTTTCGGCTGCCAGGTCACTGTCCCTGGTCCAGAACTTAACTTGACCATACCTTCAAATGATACATCAGGGAGGGAGGGTGCTCCCCCTTCTCTGTCCAGGGTCTGCTCTCCACAGTGACTGAAGTTCACCCAGCAATCAGGCCCCTTGGTGCCTCTTGTTCCTTAAGTTGACATCCCTCCAGATTTGATCCTGGGGAGAACTGATTTGCTGATAGTTCAAGGGGCAGTTAAGAACGTTCTCTTGGTTGACACTGGGCCAGTTCAACTCCTCCAACCTTCCTGGTCACCCAGACAACACAGGGCCAGGGTTAGGGTGAGGTTCAGATGAAACCTGTGGAGGTGTAGTGGAAGTGTCACCTCCCAGAAGGAGAGGTATGTGCCACCCACACCTGTCCACAGCGGCTTCCTCACCCCCCTGGAGGGCAGCTCTGACTGCAACTACATGAGGATGTGCGTTCCTGCGTGCTTTGCGGGGTGGGGGCAGGGGAGGAAGAAGAGGGAGAAGGTAAAAGGGACAGGGAGAAGAGACCATGGAAAGTCCCCATGGAGGAGACAGGAAGACACGGAGGGCCCTCTCTTTGTGATTTTGGGTGTGAGAGAGTAGCCGAAGGCCCTCAGCTTGCTCTTTTTCTCTCTCTGGCTTTTTTTACCATAGAATTCTGGCACCCCTACAAACAGGGCTGTGCCAGAGAAAGCAATGTTCAGAGGCCAGTCCACCCAGCCCCCAGCCTTTGGGTGGAAAACAATCATCTTTTCCTCTCCTCCAGTCCCTGTTTGAATTTGGGAGGGCGCAGGGAAAGGAGGGGTCTTTTCTGTTCTGAGGTTTCTAAGGAAACAGCCCAGATCCCACCCTTCCCTTCCAGAGAGCATATCCTGTGTGTTAAAGTGGGAGTCGGGCCTCAAGAATCTCCCGTACTGTCCTTTCTCCTTGTGGGGGTGTTGGGAGTCCATCCAGTAATGGGAGAACACATGAGAAGGGGTTTGGGTCAGAGTCCCCAAACAGGAAAGCTTCTGCTTAGGGCAGCAGCAGGGCTCAGCTGGCCCTTTGGCAAGAGAAGGGGTCAGCCAGAATGCCTCGGTATGCAGCCCCAGCTCCCTGGAGACTCTGAAAGACACTCGGTATTTTATCCTGAGTTTCAGATAAACCTCCAGAAGAGATAGGGCAGGATCAAAGGCAGGGCCAAAGGCTGGAGAAGGGAACTGATGGAGGGAGAAACAAGGAGGGACCGGCAGGTGAGGGCTGAGGCGGAGAGTGAGAGTGGAAGAGGAGTGATTGCCAAATGAGGCCAGCAGTCAGGCCTGGTGACTGCCCAGGTAGCTGCTCTTCTCCGCTCTGCTCTGCCCTGAGTGGATGCCCGAGATGCCCCACCCGCCTGGGTCTCTGCACTGGCTGTGCTGGCTCCAGTGGCTGCTGGCTGCCCTTTCTCTGGAGACTTGAGCAACCAGCATCCAATTAGCTGATGGGGGAAGGGGAGAAATAAAAGAGCAACCTCCCTACCTCGGGGGCAATCCTTTCCCACCCAGAGCTTC
Organism: Talpa occidentalis; assembly: GCF_014898055.3. Taxonomy (NCBI): domain Eukaryota; kingdom Metazoa; phylum Chordata; class Mammalia; order Eulipotyphla; family Talpidae; genus Talpa; species Talpa occidentalis. The sequence continues at coordinate 121,141,345 of NW_023605083.1, read as the reverse complement.
CCCACAGGCTCAACCCCAAACTCTACTCCTGCGTAAGAACTCCCTTGCTCAGTCCCTCCCCTGCACCATCGGCTTCCCTCCCTCCCCCTTCTGAGACCTCGCCCTCAACAAATCACGTACCCCTCAAATCACTGTCACAAGCTCTGCTCTGCGGAAACCCAAGCTAAGAATGCTCTCTGGGTACAGACTACTCCTAGCTTCTCTGCCTAGGATATATGTCAGTGCAAAATATTGTGATGTTATGTGTGGTCGATTGAAAATAAAATATGAATCATTTAATTAATGCTTTGGCTGGGAATTAAGTGGGTGAGGGTTTTATTGTCAGACTGTCCTCCCTACCCTTTACACACAGGTGTTAACACAATCCCCGAGGCTCACCCAAGTACATCCTATATATAGGCCACCAGTTTATGTTTGTGCAAACTCAGGGGCACATAATCCAGTTTGTGAATTACCCAGCCCCCCACCTGGTGTGTCCCTCTCAGGATCTCTCTGAGCCCTCTCAGCTCTAGGACCTTTAGGGTTGGGGGTGCGAGTGTCAGGCAGAAAAAAGCAACAGGAGAGGCCAAGATGATGAGGCCTCAGCCTATCAACCTTGTTGCTACTCTCCACAGTGTGATGAAAGGTCAGCAAGTATTGTGTAAAATTGTGTTAGGAACTTTCTGTGGATTCCAGGTAACTGGGCTCATCATCAGATAGAATTAAAGAGTTGTTTACAGAGTGAAAACACCCCGGTGGAGCTAGGAGAACCACTTGCTAAGTAACCAGGTTTGGATAATTGAGAATCAGTCTGATAAGACATTTCAGGGTAACTCAAGATACACAACGATTTCTCCTGTCCTGAGAATTTCCCAGGAAGGAGAGTGAATATCTTTTCAGGCTGTACCTTTCAGGTACAGCCCTGCCCAATCCTTCCTGTAATCTACCTCCTTCCAGACAGCTTCAGTTTGGTCTTCTGATTGCCAAAGAGAGGAAGAAAGGTGGATCTGCCATTCTTTTACTCATGATGCTCCTTTCCCCAAATATCTGGACCTGCAATGTCAATAGAAATGGAATGTGATTATAATCGTAGAATTTCTAGTCACCAACTTTTTAAAGATAAAAAGAAGCAGGTGAGATTAATTTTAATGAAGAATTTTATTTAACTCAATATATGGAAAAATTATTTCAACATATAATCTATAGTAAAAGGATTGAGATATTTTACATTCTTTTTTCTAAGTCAGCTGTGTAGTTCACACAGCATATCTGGGTTCACTGCATTTCCATGCTTAGTCACCATGGGGGGCTGATGACTGCCATATTGGACAGTAAGTGCCTACATCTGGGGCTTCCCTTCTGGGATACCCATTCATACCTGGCTCCTCTGAGGTAGGAGACAGAATGGGAATCCAGACACATCTTAAGTTTAACTATTTTCAGTGACCTTGGGAGGAGTTGGGTGAGGGAAATGGTGTAGGGAGCTCCCCAGGTCAAGTAATTAATTACTGGGAAGGGAGGAACGAAACTATGTCCATTAAATCTCAGACTCAGGTCTTTCCTCCCAAGCAGTAGGTAGGGTCAGAAAGCACTCCCAAACCTCCTTGTCAATCAAAATAATTATAATAATTTGCGTTCCAAATTGGTTTCTTTTCCTCACCTCCTCTGGGAAGACTTCCCAGATAAACTCTCCAACTTTATTCAATAGCTTTTTTCCCTAGTGCTGTCAGTATTTACAGACTAACACCACTTCTTCTCTGATGTGACACCCTGAACCTCCACCCTTGAGTGGATACCCCATGTTCCACAGGTAATGAGCACCTACATACACCCATCACTGTCCTAGGGATACAGGTTGAACAAAGTGTAAGATGGCTGTTCTTCTAGAAATAATAGCCTGGAAATGAAAGCAGACAGTAAACAAACTTCAAAGCAAAACAAACAAGGGGCCTCCCTGGTGGCACAAGGGGTTAGGTCTCAGCACTATCAAGCTCTCAGCAAGCCACTGCAGCAAAAGTTCAATCCCCAGCCAGGGAGCTGACCCACATGGCCTAGCCGACCTTTCCTGTCTGGCCCACTGCTCCCCTCAGCAGTGTATTTCAGTCAATCTTGTACTGAGAACCATAGAAAGTGAACCAGAAAGGATCTGATATTGTCTACTCAACACCTTCACTTTACAAAAGGGTAAACAGACCAAGAGACAGGGTCAATATCACAGAAATTGGTGGCAGAGCCAGATATTGCCTTGTGAGTTCCTTTTTTTTTTTTAAGATTTATTTATTTATGCATACAAGAAATGGGGTACAGGCCAGAGGTGCAGAGGGGTAAGAGGATCCACCAGAGACAGAGTGGGGAACAGAAAAGACAGACTGACAGAAATACACTACTGAAGGGAGCAGTGGGTGAGACAGGAGAGGTCTGCTGCTGCCGGGGATCAAACTCATGCTGCAGAGGCTGCAGATAGCTTCACAGTGATGTGCTTAACCCCTTGCGCCACCAGGGAGGTCCGTGAGTTCTTTTCTGAGGTGCCGCCTGGTCAGACAGTGACTCTGGTCCTCCCCCATCGAACAGGGAGAGCTACAGAGACTGAGTGATTCTGCCTTCTCTCTCCCTAAGGATAAGAGTCAGCATCTGGAATGGAAAGCAATGGATAATCTTGTAAAAACAAACACAATCAAAAGCATGAAACCTCACTTGCAATCTTGAAAACCCAGCTGTCAGCCCTACCCTCCTTCAACAAACATTTCACTAGATTTCATAGGAGGGGGTGGGAGCATAGCGCGGGTGGGAGAGGATGAAGAGATAAGCTCTCCTGCCTCCCTACCTCCCCACTCCCCACAAACCCCTCCATTTAGAAGGGGCAGAGACCGAGGATTAGCCCAGGGGCCTGATTGAACTCAAAACGGGGAGATGGAGCCCAGAAAGGCCGAAGTATCAAATACTTCAGGCTTCTGCTCCCTGTTCATGAGTGATAGCAGTTGGTGGGGGTCCCCACTAGAGGAGTGGGGGTCATTTTGGAGGAGGGCCAGGGCCTGGGCTGCCCTCCCCCAGGCTCAAGGTCTGTTCTCCGAGCTGCCTTTAGAACATGTACTGCTAGTCTTGCCTCCCTCTCTGAGCCAAGTCCTAGGGATTTATTTCAGGAACTGTTTCGCCCACTCTGCCTGACGTCTGTGAGAAACTGGGTGTTTAGGGAGTCCTCGCCATCTGCCCACCTCTGCCATCAGTCAGGCAGCCCCAGTGAGGCTCGATTCCCAGTTCTGGAAAGTCAGCCCTAGCTCACTCACCGCACCTGCAAATCCTCTGCCAACTTGCTATTGATTTTGTTTCTTGCCTCTCCAAAAGGAAGGGCGTTAATAATGTCTGCCCAACGCACTACACATTAGCTTGAAGTCTGGGGATGGCAGATGAGGAAGCTGGATTAAGTTTCCTTCCCCACCCAAGCCCTCTACATAAACACACACTTTGGCGGTATCTATGAAAACTTGAGATTACATATGCCCTTTGACACAACAATTACATTTCTAGGAATATCTTACAGGAGATCTCCCCCAAATGTACAAAGAAATAAGTGGAAGGAGGCCTCCCTGGTGGTGCAAGGGGTTAAGACACAGCACTATGACGCTATCCGCAGCCACTGCAGCACGAGTTCGGTCCCTGGCCAGGGAGCTACCCACATGGCGCAGCAGACCTCTCCTGTCTCCCCCGCTGCTCCCCTCAGCAGTGTATTTCAGTGGATCTGCCTGTTCTACTCCCCTTTCTGTCTCTGGTGAATTCTCTCACCCCCCACACCTCTGGCCTGCACTCCAGCTCTTGTATGCATAAATAAATAAATCTTTAAAAAAAGAAGAAAATAGTGGAAGGAGGTTCATTACTGTGGACATAATGTGGATTTAATGAAGGACTTAATTAGCAAGTGATGGCACACACATACAATGGAATCTCATGTAGTCATCAAAAAGAATGAGAAAAAAAATCCATATATCCTGACATTATTCATGCCCAAGACAGTAAATGAGAAAAGCAGAACTGTGCAACAATATGTCTTATAAAATGCCATGTGTTAAAGATACATACCTTTTTGGTACATGCAAAGCAAGAGCTATCTGGAAGCTGTATACAAAAAACATGCACATAAGACTTAACTAGTGCTAAAGTTTAGATTGGGGGTTCTCCATTTTCTAAGTTTCACAACAAAGATCGATTACTTTTGTAATCAGGCAGTGGAGTGAGGGAGTGTAAAAAAAATTATTTTTACAGGAAGGAAGAACAAATACCCTCCTCTGCCTTCACCAGGGGAGGAGGTCCCATAACATCCTCCCACAAATTCCACAGCCATAGTCCTGCAGATGGCCTCGGAAATCATGTCTGGTACAGACTGCCCACCCCTTACTGCCCAGCCCTGTGCTGGTGGGCCCCCCCTTAACTGCCATCACACCCACCCACATCGACTCACCAGCCTCCACTCAAAGAAGGCCTGTACTGGAGAACAGCCCGTCCTTTGCACTCCTGGCCCTGGGGAGGAATTCAGAACTCCCCAGGATGGAGGTGTCCGACTCAAGAAAGATTTGAAAGGACACATGGTCAGTGTAAAAGGAGGGTGGGGGCTTTTGCCCAGATTTGAGCCCAGAGCTCTGCTAGGCTTTGGAGTTAAAGCTCCCGTTCCTCAGGAAGGGGCCTGGGGGATGGAAATCCCATCCTCAGTCTCATCAAGGAGGAAAGGGAGGGGGTGGAGGACAGAGCTCTTAGATACTGGACTTGCTTCCCATCTCCTCTCTCCTCTTGCCTGCTGCCTGGAGTACAGAAAGCCAGCCTGGGAGGTGTGTACCACCAAGAAGCTGTGTGACCTTGGGCAGGTTGCTGCCCTCTCTGGGCCTCAGGGACATCTTTCCTTCTTCTCTGTGTTTTCTTTTCCTAGGTGTGTACAGCATAGGGGGCCTGGAGGAAGGTGAGGGGCCACGACCATCTTTGGCCTCGTGAGGAGGGACTCGGGACAGGGGACACCCCAGGAAGGTGCCCTCTATCTGGACTTTACAATCCAGTCTGTGCAGAGAGGAAGTGGCTGGTGGGGGAAGGGCAAGTCAGAAAGGAACCCCAACTGCACCCACTGGCTTCCTTCAACTTCACCTCACAGATATCCAGCCCCTGCCCACCACTCCTGCCCCCCAGAGAACCTCTGCTCACAGGAAGCCTCTCCTCAGCCTCCACCTCAGGATCTCAAAGAAAGTCTACTTAATAAAGAAGCTGAGACAAGGAAACTTATCACAACCTGCCTCTAATTCCAATCCCACCCCATTCTAAGCCAGTGGCTCAGAGCTCAACATGCAGAATCTTGGGTAGGACTGTAAAGTGAGGAGATCCTCCTACCCGAGCCAGCCCCAGCCTACCCCTCTCCACCAGGCTGACCCTCCCTCCCAGCTCTCCATCTGCTTGATGGACAAAGGCAGGAGTTCCAGATCCCCACCCCACCAGAATGTAGCTTTCTTTTTCTTTCTTTTTTTAAAGATTTATTTATTTATACATACAATAACTGGGGTACAGGCCAGAGGTGTGGAGGTGAGAGGATTCACCAGAGACAGACTGGGGAGCAGAACAGATGGACTGACTGAAATACACTGCTGGGGGAGCAGTGGGCAAGACAGGAGAGGTCTGCTGCGCCATGTGGGTCAGCTCCCTGGCTGGGGAGCAAACTCGTGCTGCAGTAGCTGCGGATAGCTTCATAGTGCTGCGTCTTAACCCCCTGAGCCATCGGGGAGGCCCCAGAATGTAGCTTTCTAAGAAAAAATTTCCCAGTGATCTTCTCTGCTCCCAACCCCATCAGAACAACTGGGTTCTCCATCTCAGTCTCACTTGCTGCCAGCACCCCTTTTCCTCGACCCCCACCAACTGGTCAGGGCATGGAGATGTGAGGAAGAGCTGGGACAATCACAGGTCTCTGTGGCTAGGCTTCCACCCAGGGCTGGAGGCTGGGGAGCAGAAGGTTCTAACATAATTGGGAGGGGAGGTGGATGACAGAACCAGAACTAGGAGCTGGCACTGTGGTGACCCCTCTGTTAAGAAGGGAGGAGCACCTCTGCACATATGTTTCCCCTAAATCCAGAGACTTCAGTCCCCCAGGGGACCTAAGATGGGGAAAGCATGTGCTTGGAGATTTTGAGACAGAAGAACAGAACCGGGGTGGAATAGGAAGATAGCTCTCCAGCAAGACAGAGGGGCTTTCTGGCCAGGCCCTCCCCGGCCCCAGGACTGAGATGAGTCACAGGCTGTGTTGAGGAGGGCCACGCACAAGCTTGTCCCCAGCAGAACCAGCCGAGCAGCTCTGTAAGGTAGGCCCCAGCACTGACGCATGCTTGGGCACCCTTCCGGATGGATGCACACCCACCCCTGTCCTGCCGGCCACAGGCAGGGGAGTGGGGGATGGGGAAGGCAGTAGCTAATCAGAATTGGCCCTGACTCAGCTGCAAAACTCAGCTTCTGGGGCCTCCCTGGTGGCGCAAGGGGTTAAGCACCACACTGTGGAGCAATCCACGGCCTCTGCAGAATAAGTTCGATCTCCAGCCAGCCAGGGAGCAACACACATAGCACAGCAGATCTCTCCTGACTCGCCGGCTGCTCCCCTCAGCAGTGTATTTCAGTCAGTCTGCCTGTTCTGTTCCCCACTCTGTCTCTGGTGAACCCTCTCAACCCATGCATCTCTGGCCTATACCCCAGCTCTTGTATGCATAAATAAATCAATCTTTAAAAAAATAACTCAGCTTCTGTTCCTCTAAGATGGGATTGCCAACACCTTCCCTCCTCCCCAGGTCCTTTTATCTGATTCTAGATCAGAGACTCTGAACTTGCTTTGGGGATTGTTTGCACAAAGGGTGGGGGTGGGACTTGGGGGGGCCTGGAGGGCTGGAAGGAATTGCCACTTGGTTTTTTACTCACTCCTGGGACTCAGAAAGAGGATCTGACTGTTCTGTGTTATCTCAGACACAGCTGGCCGTGGTGCTGGTGAGGAGGGGTCGTCTTAAAAGTCTGGGCAGGGGCCTCAGGCCCTACAATATTAGCATCTGATTCTTACTGTCACTGCTAACATGAGGAGGCCTTCATTCCCTCACCCTCTCCCGGAGCTCCGGTGGTGGGTGCCCAGCAGTCTTCACTCCCACCAGGCATAAGCAGCCATTACCACTGCCCCTTCTCCTGGAAAGAGCTGCTGTTCCCAGAGCTGGAAGACTCACAGCTTAGTCACAGGACCCGGCTGGCTCAATCCAGCCCAGGCCTCCTCGGCACCAGCCTCTGCCACTGCTGCCAGGGAGCTGCAGTCAGCAGGATTGAGCACACAAGGCGGCTTGCGGCCAGGGAGGCATTACTTTCCATTCTCGCCACATCCCCCAAGGCAAAAAAGAAAATCAGATCAACCTGAGTGCTGGGAAGAGGGGAAAGACAGGGCAGAATAGCTCGCTGAGGATTTACCTATATAAAACAAGGAGGTATCCCCAAAGCAAGGACTGAGGAGGGTTTAGACCAGCAAAATTTTAAGTGAAATCTGCAGGACCACATGATAAATGCCAAAGGATGAGGGGCAGGGTGTTAAGGAGAAAGGAGAAGCCCCTCCACCCCCCAAAGTACAGAGATCAAGCAATTGTTTGGAGGGAAGGCTTAACTCTTTCAGTAATCTCCACCAGCCATCCTATAAACTCATTTTCTAGAAGGGCACTTGCTTTGCAAATTCAGCTTCAAGATAAGCATACCCCATCCCCACCCAAACACAGAAATCCTGAACTTTCTGTGGAGTTAGGTAAGAAGGAAAATACCACACCAAGGTTAGAGCTACAGTATTATCAGTCTTTAATAACTTACAGGCAAATGCTAAAAAATAGTTAAAAATAATACAGAGGACACACAAGGCTTATAAAAAGAGTTCTGGATCTACAAATATGAAGTGGGTTCTTGGCACTTTCACAGACACAAAATAAAGACTATTGTGACTGGCATCCCTAGAAAAACAGCCACGGGGAGCCTCCCCAGTGGAGAGAGGGTAGGGCAGAGATAGAGCTCGTTCATCCCAAATTCATTCACCAAACAACTTTCCTTTGCCCCCAAATACATCCAATCAAAAAGTCAGAGAAGGAAAACAAGAAACAGGGTCGAGGTAGAGTCACAGTTTACATTTAAGCTCCACAGTCCTGCAGCCTTCACTTCTCCAGAGATTAAGGTGGGTTTTTGGAACCCCAATGTGGTTCCAAAACAGGACCCCCAGTATGTTGCTAGGTCCTTTATTGAGGTGGACAGGTTCTGCCCCAGGGGCTGAGTGAGGGCCACAGGCTCTGCCTGGCTGTCCAAGTCAGCAGACCCTTCAGGTAGGGAGGGGGCAGCCTCAAGTCACCGTCTCCTCTTGCTTGCTCTGGATGCCTTCTTCCGCTTAAGGATCATCTCGTACAGGCGCTCAAGGCCTGGCTGCAGGCCCAGCCCATCCACAGCACTGCAGCCCTGCACGTGGGTGAGCGTGGCAGCCGCCAGCTCACGGACTGCCAGCCTCTTCTCCACCTCGGCTGCACTCAGCGCCCCAGGCTGATCCTGCTTGTTGGCCAGCACCAGCACAGGCACACCCTGATTGTCCGAGGCCCTGCTGATTCGGTGGAGCTCCACCTTGGCCTCCTCCAGGCGCTCAGCCTCAGCAGCATCCACCACAAACACCAACCCATCTGTCCGGCGTGTGTAGGAGCGCCACAGTGGTCGCAGCTTCTCCTGCCCCCCAACATCCCACACTTGGAAAGTAATGCCACGGGACCCCCCCAGGGGCACCCGGATCTTCTCTGTGTTGAAGCCTTTGGTGGGGACACTCTGGACAAACTCCTTGAACTTGAGGCGGTAGAGGAGGGAGGTTTTTCCAGCTGAGTCCAGCCCAATGACCACAACATGCAGGGCCTGGAAGTGGGGCAAGAAGGAGGTGGTAGGCGCCATCTCGGTCAGGTGGTTCCCCATGGCAGGCTCCAGCTAAAGTCTTGGAGCTCAAAGAGATGCAGGAGGAGCCCTGAATTTGCAGGCTCTGGGGACCACAGCTGAGTTATCTGAAAGGCCATGAGAGGAAAAAAATAAACATATTTGCAACTTCTTGATCTTTCCCTAAAGCAATCACCCATACTCGCTTTTCAAAATTCCTTATTTTTTTAAGCAGCTGCAGGTGTAACAGAGTAGCCCCCAAACTCTGGGAGCCCTGACAGCTGCGATGAGACCTAGAGAAACCCCCAGGTGCCAGCCAGGACACTGAAGCTGGGAGTGAGGACTCCGCCCGGCAGACGGGTGGGCTTCCAGAGCCTCTTCTCCGAGCTTGTGGGGAGGGAGCAGAAGGCGCGACTCCTTTTCCCCAGGCGAGAATCCTCATCGGAAGGGGCAGGCCAGGCAGCACCCCCAAATTAAGAGTTAGACCAGAGGTGGAGGCCGCCCTCCACAGCGCCAGCGCTTGACAAGCCCCTGCTGACCCGGCCAGCGACACCCTCGGCCCGCCGACCTCCCCGCCGTCCTCCCATGGCGGACCCCAGCTCCGCAGGCCCCCCCGGGCCGCCTCAGCACTGACCTGCCCCTTTACCTTCCGTCAGCCGCGGTCTCCCCGCGCCGCGTGGAGCCAGCGAGGAGCCAGCGAGGAGCCGCCCGCGCCGCCCGAGCCGCTGCTGCGGGGCCGCGGCGGGACCGGCCTTAAAGCCCCGGCGTCTCCCGCGCCGGCCAATCAGCGGCCGCGCCGCGGCGGGGCGGGGCGTGGGGAGTAGCGCGCGGCCGTTTCCTTTGATCTTTTCTACCTTCTTCCAGTATTTGGAATTAAACTCGGGCTTCATCCCGGCCGGGGGTGCTTTGGGAAAACGCGCCGCCGCACGTGCCGGGCGGAGAGAGCAACGGCAGTAGCTTCAGGCCGGCCCCTCCCCCACGCCGCCCCCAAAGAGAGACGTGCTCCCCTCAGGCGCGCGCTCCCCGCCCCGGCTGCTGAGACGTGCAAGTCTTCGCCCTTTATCACTCTTAAGTCAGTGGTCAAACCTGTGTGGACCTGGAACCCCATAAAACGGCCTGAGCCCATAATTCCTGTTGATCCTCGCGGCAGCCATGAGGTGGGGGCGACAGCGCCTGCCTCCCGCGTGTGAGGAAAGCGCTCAAGGGCCCCACGATTTTCCTAAAGTCACAGGCAGCGAGAGGCTGAACAAGGGTCTGTCTGAATCCGGTGCCTGGGCCCTACCCCACTTAGCCCTCGGTCTTCCTCATCAGGGAAAACCACTGGGCTGAGGAGCCTCGGCAGAAGCCACTCAGTCCTTGGGCAGAGCCGTTGACCCCACAGGCGCCTCTTGTTCCAATAAAGACTGAACTGTGAGGAAGGGTTTATAATAGATAACGGGCATTTATTAACCTCGCTCCTAGCGATCGCCCTACGTGAGCTCGAGTGTGTGGAGCAGCAGAGGATGTGCGGGTTAACGGGCTTGGCCGCAGAGGGCGTGCATCCCAGCGAGGGAGATAAGACCAGCCTGCCCTGAGGAACGGTGACAGTGTAAGACAGCACATGCAATTGGGCTTTCGTTAGTTGTGAGCGAAGCACTTGTAGGACTTCAGAGAGAGAGAAAGTATCCACTGGAAGCTTCTGGGAGGGTTGTAAGCAGTGGGGTTGGTTAGGCAGGGGCCAGAACTGGGTGGCATCTCCCCAGCCTTTGCAGCTGACCTGATATCGCCTAAGCAACCCTGACAAGATGTCACTAAGGGGCAGTGTGACCAAAAGGATAACTGATCACCTGCAGGGAGGGACGTCAAATTGAAGGAGGGGCAGGGAATCAAGGGAGAATGGAATCGTAACTCTTGTATTTCCGTTTTTACACGGAGGCTGGATTCTTGCATTTATTGTGTAATCCAATGTCATCCTTTTTAAAGGCAGTAGATGGGGGGGACTGGAGAAAGGGGAGGAGAAGGCAGTGCCAGACTGGAGGGCCGGGCCCTTCCTGCCCCACAGCTTCCCATCCTTTTAGCACCAGCCTGCTTCGCCACTTCCTTCTTCCCCTCCCCCTTCCCTGCTATTAAATCAGTCTTCTGGTTTCCCCAGCAATGCAGGGAGCCTCTCCCAATCCCTGAAGAGATCAATACCTTAGAAAAAAAATTTTTTTACATCCCCATGTTGGGCGACAGCTGCTTGCAGCAAGCGCTAAAAGCACAGGGGTGAAGCTGAGCACAGTGAGTCAGAAGAGGAGAAGACAGGGCAGGCAAAGTCGTTGGGCACCACTTCCCCGCTGAGTAGCATGAAGACCACCAGCCTCCTTCGGTTCCAGGAACTTTACCGACTTTTCCTTGTACATACTTGTGCAGAGGCTACGGATAGCTTCACAGTGCTGGGCTTAATCCCTTCCACCACCAGGGAGGCCCCTAATTTTCCTTTTTTTTTCCAAAGATTTATTTATGCATACAAGAACTGGGGTACAGGCCAGAGGTGCAGGGGGGTGAGAGGATTCACCAGAGACAGAGTGGGGAGCAGAACAGGCAGATTGACTGAAATACACTGCTGAGGGGAGCAGCGGGCGAGACTGGAGAGGTCTGCTGCCCCATGTGGGTCACCTCCCTGGCCGGCTGCAGTGGCTGCAGATAGCTTCATGGTGCTGCATCTTAACCCCTTGCGCCACCAAGGAGGTCCCACTTTTCCTTTCTTAATGCACAACTCAACTGATGAAGTAAGGAAAGGAAAATGAAGCTGAAAGGTTAGGTATTTGTCCAAGGTCACCCAGGTAGAAGTTGGTCAAACCTGGCTTTGAACAAAGGTTACAATGGTTATGAAACTGAAACTCAGAAAGGGAGAATACAGAGACACTGATACAGATTGTCTTGGTGTTTCGTCCACAATCTATGAAACTTTGTCAACATTTCTTCTTGGCCTCACACCCAAGACGGAAATTGTCACTTGGCTATCTGATAAAGAGATGAAACTGGCAATCCCTCCCCACCCTTCACCATTCATGTTTGCCAGGGAAGGTGTTGATGAACAAATGGAAAGGAGGAGGTGGAGCAGGGGAGAGATGAAGGAAGGGGCCCAGCTAGTCATGTTAACACCTGGCTGTGGGCCTCCCCTAATCATGTCTCATGGAAATAGGAACCCCAGCAGCAGCCTCAGGAGCCTAGCTCTATTAAAGACCATTATTTCCTGGCAGCCCTTTCTCTCCACAAGATCACTGCCCAGGACCATGCTAGGAGATTTGCTGCAGAGAACCTGTGAGCAGTCATATGTTGAACAATCCTATGAGTGCCTGCTGGGTGCTAGGGCCATTCAAGGTTCAGAGCATGCATCCCTGAGTGGGGTGGGTAAGGGTCTGCATTTATGGAGTGTTGCATATAGAACACAGACACACTGGTCCCTAACTCATGGGGAGGATCAACAGGGATAATGGGCTTAGGCTGTTTTAAGGGGTTCCAGGTCCACACAGGTTTGAACACTGATTTAAGAATGATAAGGGGTGAAGACTTGTTAACATCTCCTGAGTAGACCTGGCAAAGAGTCTAGGGAGGATTTGGGAGGGACAGGCAATGAATAAGACCATTTCAGACAGTGAAACGTGCCATCAAGGAAAATGAAACAGGGAGGTATGCCGAAAAGTGACTGGGGGAAGGAAACTACTACAAGTTGGAGGGTTGATCAGAAAAGCACCTCCAGGGCCTCCCCGGTGGCGCAGCGGTTGAGCGCTGGGTTGCGAAGCTGCCCGTGGCCTCTGTGGCACCGGTTCAATCCCCGGCTGCTCCCCGGCCACCGGAGGAGGGTCCCACATGGCGCGCAGACCTCTCCTGCCGCCCGCTGCTCCCCTCAGCAGTGTACTTCGGTCCTTCTGCCTGCACTGCTCCCTGCTCTGGCTCTGGTGAATTCTCTCACCCTCCCGCGCTTCTGACTGTACCCAATGCATGTATAAACAAAACAAACAAACAAATAAATAAAAACATGCCTCTATTAAAAAAAAAAGGCACCTCCAATTGGTGACAGAGTCAAAGTTTAAGAGACAAGGAGTCAGGGGCCTCCCTGGTGGCACAGGATTAAAGACAGCACTGTCAAGCTATGGCCAACCAGGCAACATGAGCCCGATCCCCCGCCAGGGAGCTAACCCACATGGTGCAGCAGACCTCTCCTGTCTCACCTGCTGCTCCCCTCAGCAGTGTATTTCAGTAGATCTGCCTGTTCTGCTCCCCACTCTGTCTCTGGTGAATCCTCTCTCTCTCACACACACACACACTGCACCTCTGGCATACACCCCAGTTCTTTTTTTTTTTTTTTTAATACCTGTGGGAATGGCCCTTTTTTTGTTTTTTAAAGATTTATTTATTTATTTATACAAGCACTGGGTATAGTCAGAAGTGCAGGATGGTGAGAGAATTCACCAGAGTGGGGAACAGAACAGGCAGACTGACGAAATACACTGCTGAGGGGAGCAGCGAGTGTGGCAGGAGAGATCTGCGTGCCATGTGGGACCCTCGCTGATAGCCAAGGATCGAACCAGTGCTGCAGAGGCTGCTGGCAGCTTCGAAGCCCAGAGCTCAACCGCTGCGCCACCAGGGAAGGCCACTACATCCCAGTTCTTGTATGCATAAATAAATAAATCTTTTAACAAAACAGAAGAGAGAGACAAGGAGTGAGGTAAGCATTCCAGACAGGACAATGCAGCTGGGACTTACCTGCTTCCTCCTGTGGCTCCCTACCCAGATCAGATGCCAGCTGCTGTGTCATGGTTCTTCCTCAGAGCTGTCTCCCCCATTAGACTGAGCTCTGAGCCCAGGAGCTGGTTCTCCTCATGTGAAGTTCCTCAGTGCTCAGCACCATGCCTGACACACAGTAGGCATTCAGGTAATCTTGCATGAATTCCTGATTGCAGGATGGGATGATTAAATGAGCTTAGGTTGTTCCCTGGGTATGAGAACAAAACATCCACCCTGTCCTGGTGTCCTTGTGCCCTTGGGGGTTCTGTTGATACTTCCTGGATTGGCCAGGAATGCCTATAAAATCCTGCATTTCTAGACAAGGTCTGGGTAGTATTGAACACTTGGTCTTCACCAGGGAAAAGGGACCTCTTGGAGGAGAAAAACAGAGGTGGGGGGGGCTGATACTGGAGAACCCACTCACCCTCATCTACCCCCCACAAGGTCTAGTGGGCTAAAACCCTGGACTAAGAGTCTTGGTGAGGCTTGTCCCTCACTAGCCAACTGACTTGGAAAAGTTACTTCCTCTCTAGGAGCCTCATTTTCCTCAGCATGTAAATGAAGAAGGGCTTAGATGATTCCAGGCCCTCTCCCCCAGGACAGCTCATGCTCTAGAGTAGGGGAGGGATGGGATGGATAGAACTCACCTAGGAAGTGACTGAGGACAAACCTGTCTCCCAGCATCCTAACCTGTCTCACTGCACAAATACTGGGAGGAAAGATGCCTGCAGTGGCCAGGCTCAGCAGGGGAGTGATGTCACTGTGGGCTTGGGGAAAGCAAAGACACAGGGGTTTTTTTGTTTTTCAAATCCCAGCTTTGTTTCCTCAAGAACACAATGAAAAAAACACAACCGGCCTTTTAGCGTGTGTGTGTGTGTGTGTGTGTGTGTGTGTGTGTGTGTGTGTGTGTAAGGGCCCCTTGGGTAACTTTCTCTCCTTCCAAGGACCTTTTCAGTACAAACTGGGAAACCCAGTCCCAGGCCTCAATTGAGGGCTACAAGTGGTTCGATGCTGCCCCCTGGTGGAGACTTGTCACTGCCTGATTTCTAAAAAAAAAAGTGGAGGCTTAAGGTTGCTTTTTTTTTAACCTCCTTCTGGAGTCTTGTTTTCAGACAGGATCTTTCCTACACAGTTTGGCGCCGGGCATGGAAAATCTTTCCCTTCCAGTTTTTTTCTTGTGGCACTGAGATCAGATGTGAATGAACATTATCTGAGCTGATAATATAATTTCCATTTCAGTTCCCATGCTTTTACTAATGGCCTAACAATAGATGCATGCAAGGCTGAGGCAGGGGGAAGCTGCTGGGTGGGAAAGGTTATGAAGAGCTCAGTTGCCACCATATTGTGCTGTCTCCAGGGATAGGTCCATGTGGGGACAGATGTCCAGCATCCACTTACATAGGAGCCTGGCCCACAGGGGAGGACTTGGCTGAAGGAGGCTACTAGGGTTGTCAGTAAGAAACAGCCATAGGCGCCAGGGAAGGGTGATCATTCCAGGGACCCTCGTTCAGGGTAAGGAACCACCAAATAAGGAAGAGGCAGGGAGGTCAGGCTGGGAGCTAAGGCCTTTGCTCCTAAAGAAACACAAAAACTGCCCAGTATCCAAGACAGCGGGAGCATGCACTCACACTGGCCTTCGGGCTTCTTGAATTCCCAACCCCGCCACCAGATGTTTTGGGTTAATTGGAATGTCCTGTCTGAAGCTCAGTTTTCTTCTCTGCTCAACGGGCATCAAAATCCCTGACCCACTTTCCCCACAGGGTGGACGGAATAAGGATCCGCAGGTAGGAAAGCTGTGAATCAGCCAGGGCCTCAGAGTCCCCTTAATGCTGCGGGAGGAGGAAGAGCAAGAGCAAGAGCGCTCAGGAAGTGGGGAGCTCAGCCTCAGCGGCCTCAGCTGTCAAACAGGATACGAGCAACACCCTCTGTCTGGTGTTGCTGAAAGACCACAAAGGGAAGGCAGGCAGGGCGCTCAGTAAGTTGGGGAGCTCTCCAGTCTAGGGTATCGGTGGCCATCTGCCTGCGGTCCAGGGGCCTCCCTGGTGGCGCAAGGGGTTAAGACACAACCTATGGAACTGTCCGCAGCCACAGCAGCACGAGTGCAATTCCCGGGCAGCCAGGGAGCTACCCCCATGGCGCAGCAGACCTCTCCTGCCTCGCCCGCTGCTCCCCCCAGCAGTATATTTCAGTCAGTCCGCCTGTTCTGCTCCCCACTCTGTCTCTGGTGAATCCTCTCACCACGCGCTCCTCTGGCCTGCACCCCAGCTCTTGTATGCATAAATAAATCAGTCTTTAAGAAAAGAAAAGAAACCTGCTCTCCAGCACACACGCTGTCTCAGCCCGGGATGCCCGGCGCCTGCGGGGGGGCACTCGCCCGCCCGTGCCCAACTGCACCTCCGTGCGTCCTTCTCAGGAGGTCCTAACCCATCTTGGGTTTCCAGGCCTGACGCGCCACTGTCAGAAACACGGCGCAGCAGCCCCGACCTCTGCGGACAGGGATCCGGCTGCCTCTCGTCTCCCGGGGACCACCTCAGGGACGCCGCTTCGGGGCCCGATTATCCACCAGCCACCGCTCCCTCCGCCCACGGTCTCTGGGCGCGTGCGGGGTGCAACCACGTCAGAAGAAAAACACTTTTCAGCTCCAGCAGGAAGGGCGCCTCCTTTTCTCGCGTCCAGCCACTGCGGGGCCCGCTACCCCGGCTACTCGGGGGCGGGCGCGAGGCGGGGCCGCCGCGCCGTGGCCACGCCCCCGGGTGGGCGGGGCATGTAAATTTCAAGCGCGGTTCCGCCCGGGAGCGCCCGAGCCCCGCCGCCGCGGAGCCGGTTCCCTCTCGAAGGCGGGCGGTGGGGCGGGGGCGCGAGGCCTGGAGTCCAGGGGCTCCCGGGCGCGCCCGGGAAGCCGGGGCGGTGGGCGCCGGAGGGCGGCGCGACGGGTCACCGTGAGTTGAAGGTGGGCGAGACGAGGAGGGCGAGGAGGCGGGCCGGCTGGCAGGCATCGCTTCTCGGCCTTTTGGCTAAGATCAAGTGTAGTATCTGTTCTTATCAGTTTAATATCTGATACGTCCTCTATCCGAGGACAACATATTAAACGGATTTTTGGAGTTGGGAGATGGAATAGGAGCTTGCTCCGTCCACTCCGCGCATCGACCTGGTATTGCAGTACCTCCAGGAACGGTGCACCCCCTCGGGGAACAAGCGGGTGAAAAAATCAGAACTTAGTCTCAACACAAGCTGTTTTCCAGCTGCGTTTGGGGGGTTGGTCTCCCGAGGAGCGAGCTGCTGTGGCTGCTGCGAGTTCTCGCTCTCCTTAGATGGGAAAGCGCTTTCGTTTTCTTTCAGCGGGACGAAGGGCTAGTAGGGCGGGTTTACTCTCCACGTTGCCCGGCCGCGGTGCTAAAGTGGGGCAGCATTCAGGCCCCAGTCCTGCCTTGTTCTCACAGGCCTTAAGGTGGTCCACAGCACCCAACCTTCCTCCTTGCACACCCAAGTCTGCTCATGCACACGAGGTGCACGTGCAGCCTAAACACTCGAGGGAATCGAGGAACCGGAGGTCGCTGCTCAAAAGCTACGACCAGGGAACCGGCTTTTCGGAGGCGCAACTGGGGTCGGGGGCGGGGGTGATGAGACTGGCACCTTGCTTTTAGTGCTGAGTCAGGCGCACAGACACGCGGGGGCGGGGGGCGGGCAGGCCCTCGCTCCTAAGGAAACACAAAGGCCTGTGCCCAGGCTCCAGGCTGGTGGGCGCATTCCCAGCAACCTTGCTTGACGTGGGCGTTTTCATTTCAGAGTTCTCTGCCCAGCTCCCCATGTTGGCTCGCGACCCCGGAGGAGCAGGCAAGACGACCACCTTCAAACCGTGGTTCTCCAAAGTGGACAGGACATTAGAATCATCAAGAGGATCTGCTAGGACACAGGCTGCCGGGCTCCCCTCCCGGAACTTCTGAGTCAGTCCATGTCACAGGCGAGTGGAGCCCCAGGCGTTTGGTGCCTCTCACCGGCCTCCCCCGTCCCGCCCGGTGGCCATTTGGCTGGGAATCTCAGCTCTGGCCCTGGGCTGGACTCTCCTCGCAGGCAAGAAGAGAAGGCTGCGTGGTCCCTTCTTACCTGCCCAGGGCTGCACATCACGTCACAGGCAACTCATGTGTTCAGAGTGGGGGTGATGGCGGGGAGTCCAGAGACCTGAGGGCGCAGAATGCCAGGGTAACCACCTCCCCATCTGTCCAAGACTTTGCCGGTTTTAACACTCCAAGCCCCACATTCCAGGAAGCCCCTACTTGCAAGTCTCATCCCAGTGGGGTAACAACTGTCCCAGCTTACCTTGGAAGGGGAGGCTATGGTGGAGGGTTATCGGTGCGGTGCGGTGCGGTGCGGTGCGGTGCGGTGGATCCACCTGAAGCCGCATCGCCGTATCAGCACACATCCCTAAACCTGCAGTGTTGGAAACCAACATTACCGCAATGAAATAAGTAATTCCCATTAGAAAGAAAGAAGGGTCTGATTGTCCGGGCCTCAAAAACCAAGGTCCTGGAAGTGAAGAGCAACCACACAGTAGGGGGTGGGGGGAGGGTTGGGAAGGGAGAGGAAAACAGCTCAGGTCCGGTATGTTCTCTCGGCGTGCAAAGGGGCGCTCGACGCCCCACGCCCACCCCACCCCCGCCCCCCGTCCTCGACCCGCGGCCTCTCTCCTCTCCCAACTCCCTCTCCAGCCGCCGGAGTCCCCCGCCACCCCTGCAAGCACCCCTGCAAGCACCCCTCCTACCGCGAGCTCGGGGGCGGGCGCGAGGCGGGGCCGCCGCGCCGTGGCCACGCCCCTCGGGTGGGCGGGGCATGTAAATTTCAAGCGCGGTTCCGCCCGGGAGAGCCCGAGTCCCGCCGCCGCGGAGCCGGTTCCCTCTCGAAGGCGGGCGGTGGGGCGGGGGCGCGAGGCCTGGAGTCCAGGGGCTCCCGGGCGCGCCCGGGAAGCCGGGGCGGTGGGCGCCGGAGGGCGGCGCGACGGGTCACCGTGAGTTGAAGGTGGGCGAGACGAGGAGGGCGAGGCGGCGGGCCGGCTGGCAGGCATCGCTTCTCGGCCTTTTGGCTAAGATCAAGTGTAGTATCTGTTCTTATCAGTTTAATATCTGATACGTCCTCTATCCGAGGACAATATATTAAACGGATTTTTGGAGCTGGGAGATGGAATAGGAGCTTGCTCCGTCCACTCCGCGCATTGACCTGGTATTGCAGTACCTCCAGGAACGGTGCACCCCCTCGGGGAACAAGCGGGTGCAAAAAAATAGAGAGACTCTCCTTATTGTTTTCGCCTTTCTCTTCTCGGTGGCTGCTGGCGTGTGGCCTTGCTCTGTTCTCTGCCTTGCCCTGAGGCCCACCGGGTTCTTTTAACGGGCCGCCGGGCTTCGCTGCCTGCTGTGCTGCTGCTCCTGCGGGCCCGGGGCCGCGCCGTTCCGGACGCACGCCTGGGCTGTGCGGCGAGGTAAGGTCGGCGTCTAGCTTTTGCCAAAAGACCATGCGTGTCGCTGAGGCTGCCGGGCGGCCCCTCTCGCAGGTGGAGAGAAGAGAAAGGTCCGACGCGAGCCCTTCCCTAACCTGAACTCCAGGGCCAGCTTAGCTTCCAAGAACTTGAGTTACTCCAGCACACGCACGAAGCATCCCCGGCACGAGGAGGAAAACGAGGGGCCGACCCCAGGCAGCCGGTGTGGCCGCCTGGAGTCTTCCGGGTTTTGGGCCTCTTGAGAGCAGCAGGGTTTTGTCTGGGGAGTCCTGCCCAGGCCTCGGCCCGGGACCCTTCCTGTTTCAACTTGGAAAAGCACGACGCGGGGGCCTCCCCTGTGGCGCAGCGGTTGAGCGCTGGGTTGCGAAGCTGCCCGCAGCCTCTGCAGCGCCGGTTCGATCCCCGGCTGCTCCCCGGCCACCGGGGGAGCGTCCCGCATGGCGCGCAGACCCCTCCTGCCGCCCGCTGCTCCCCTCAGCAGTGTACCTCGGTCCTTCTGCCTGCTCTGCTCCCCGCTCTGGCTCTGGTGAATTTTCTCACCCTCCCGCGCTTCTGACTGTACCCAGTGCTTGTATAAATAAATAATTAAATCTTTAAAAGACAAGCAAAGAAAAGCACGGCGCGGGGAGGGTGGGCCGCCGGCGCCCGAGCCTGGTGTATCTGTTCTTACCAGTTTAATGTCGGATGTGTCTCCTCGCAGAGGACGGGACAGCAGGTGGGGTTTTGGAGCAGGGAGTTTGGAAGAGGAGCCTGTTGCGTCCACGGCACGCACGGACCTGGCCCTGCAGCCCCTGCAGGGACGGTGCGGGGGCCCCCTCTCACTGCCGCGCTCTCCTCTGATGGGGAGCGGACGCTGCCTGTTCTCATACGGCCTCTACTCTTTCTGCGGGGCGTCCTGTGTGCGGACCCTGGCCCAGCCCCCCCGCACAGCCCGGAGGGCTGGAGAGCTCTTCCTGGAGAGCTCGCGCTCTCTTGCCGTGGGAGCCCATGTGCGGGTCTCCCCTGGCCTTTGACCTTGGAGCATTTTTCAAATCAGACTGAGGGACTTTGCTAAAGTGCCCATGTTACCGCTCTGCGCCTGGTGCTTTTACTGCATTAGCTCCTGCTTTGATGGAGGTGGCCTCTCCTGGTAACAGGCTCAGGTAAGTGAGTGCGGCCGACCGCCAGGTTCCTGGGCTCCTCGCCACTCAAGCCTGCTTGTCTCAAGTTGTGCACCCAGTCACTGAAGTCCTGCCCCTCCGACCACCCCTATGCCCAGGGTTTCTCTCTCTCTCTGTCTCTCTCTGTCTGTCTCTCTCTCTCTCACACTCACACACACCCCGCTTCCAGACTCTCACCCTGTTGGGCTCTCTGCACCCTTTTTTAAAAAAGCATTTATGGGCCTCCCCGGTGGCGCAGCGGTTGAGCGCTGGGTTGCAAAGCTGCCCGCAGCCTCTGCAGCGCCGGTTCGATCCCCGGCTGCTCCCCGGCCACCGGAGAAGGGTCCCACATGGCGCGCAGACCTCTCCTGCCACCCGCTGCTCCCCTCAGCAGTGTACTTCGGTCCTTCTGCCTGCACTGCTCCCCACTCTGGCTCGGTGAATTCTCTCACCCTCCTGCACTTCTGACTGTACCCAGTGCTTGTATAAATAAAATAAATCTTTAAAAAATAAATACATACATACATAAATAAATAAATAAATAAATAAATAAAATAAAAAGGCATTTATTTTGCATAGAACTGGTTTAGGCCAGAGGTGCAGGGGTGGGGTGGGGTGAGAGGATTCAGCAGACATAGCGGTGAGCAGAACAGGCAGATCTCCTGAAATACACAGCTGAGGGGAGCAGTCAGTGGGAGAGTCAGGAGAGGTCTGCTGCGTCATGTGGGTCAGCTCCCTGTCTGGGGATCGAACTTCTGTCACAGTGGCTGGCCATAGCTTGATAAGGCAGAGACTTAACCCCTGTGAGTGTTGGAGTGGGGGGAGAAGCTTTTTGTGAATCATTTATATAAGTAAACATGAAAGACAGTGGGAAATGGATTCATGAAAACTGACCTACGCATTTAAACACAGAAAACCCACGCTCTCTGTCCTGTCTCCCAGGCGTCCATGGACAACACCCGCCAAGCTGCAATGAACTGCTCGCTGTCATACCCGGCCTGTGACATTTTTAGAGACGTGACCAGGAAACTCTCCCTTGAGTTTCTAGGGCAGCCGGACTGCGGGGAAGTAAATATACGCGGACACCGGGAGAGAAGGGCTGGTGGGCAGAGTCTGATGGGGACAGTCCTCTGGCGCCAGCCTCCGGGTTGACGAGGGTGGCGGGTCGTGGGCCGCTGCACCCTTTCCGGCGCGGTGTGCCCGGGGGTGGCCGAAGCGCCCCCCTCCTTCCCCGCGCCCCTCGACGGCCTCCAGATCGCCTCGCGCCAAAGCGGCCTATTTCCGGGATGGCGGGTTCTGCGGCCTTCGCCTCCACAACCTCTCCCAAGCCCCCCGCACCCCAATCCTCACACCTGTTACCGAGACGCCCACGGTGAGCAGCCTCTCCTCGTCGTCCTCGTCGTCTTTTGTCTGGATGCGCCGAATGTTTTCACTTGCTCCTCTCGCGCGCTTGCGGTGCTCCTCGACGGCAGCCGCGGCCTGCGACGCTCCGCCGCGCTCCTTCACTGCCACGCGGCCGCCACCAGTGTGGCCGCCTCACGGGGTGTGGTGCCCCTCCCTGTCGGAGCGCGGCGGCCCCCCCATTCGCCTAGTTCTTATCGGTCACCAGCCTCCAGTCAGCCGGCCGGGTGCTCGGCACCAAGGGCCTCCGCCCACCCGACAGCCGCCGGCCCAGCGCGGTGGGGCGCGCGCGCGGAGCCGGGCTGGGCGCTCGTCCCGGGCTGGGGCAGCCTCGCCGCCTCGCCGCGCCGGGCCCGGGCCACGGGCGGCTGGGCGGGCGGCCTCACGAAGCCGTGTTCGCGGCTGATCACCCTCGGCGGCGATGCGGGCCGGGAGTGGCTTTCGGCGGGAGCCGAATCTGGAACGCACGCGAGGCGCTGGCTGGGACGGAGCGCCCTCCTCGCCTACCTTGATTTTTTTCCTGCAGCGCGTCGTCACCCCAGCGGAGGTCACCACCGCCGTTCGTTCCTGGCGGCCTTTGGCCGGACGGTGCCGCCAGGTTCCTAGGAGGGTGCGCCCCAAGGACCCGCGAGTCACCCCACCCGGCAGCGGCGGGGCGTTGCAGGGGAAAAGGTTTTCAGACTTTTCTGCCCTCCCACCACTCGGACTGCCCCGCCTGCTGGGGCACCTGCAGCTGTTACATTGTTGTGTTGTTTACGTCTGTGGGCCGCGGGAGCAGCGTTGAGACCGGCGTGGAGAGCAGCAGAAACAGGAGAGGAGAGAGGCGGGAGAGAAGGAGGGGCGAAAGAAGCCAGAGAAGCCCAGACAGAGTTGAAGACTTGGGGTGGGGGGAGGGGGGCTTGGAGGCCTGCGCGCCTCCTGCCTGCCGTGCACCTGGTTGCTGCAATGCGCGTCAAGCTCCATGAAAGCCTGAGGAAGCCACCGAGGGCGCCAAGGCTCTCCTTCACCCGTCTGCCGGCTCCCAGGTAACCTGCTCCGCGCCCTTCCTGCCCCCACAGTTGGCATAAGTCGACAGGATGATCCTATGCAGACGGGTGTGGAGCCCTCGGAAGACCTCAGGAGAGACTGAGGAGCAGACTGTGTTTGCCTGTGACTGCGCTGGACGTGTCACGGCAGCGCAGGTGGTGACCAGAGTCCGGGAGCTGCTGGAAGAGCTAGAGATGCTGCAGCACAGGAGGTGGACCGGGTCCGGGAGCTGCGAGGCAAGACCTCAAGTGGAGGAGGAGATGGCCCGCAAGGACCAGCCCATGACCCCTGAGGCAGCAGAATCGTTCGGGAAGAAGGGAAAAAAGACTGATGGACTTGGACTGACAATCCCGCCAGAAGGGAAGGTGGAGGAACTTTGGCAGGGTAATGTTAGGTTTTGGGGGCCCTGGGGGTGGGGGATGGTATGGCTTGTACACCCCAGGAGATGGGAATCTGGGGGTGGCCAGTGGGCCTTGATGGCCAAAAGCAGCCTGTGTACGGCCCAGCAGCTAGGCAGAGGGGGAAAAAAGCCAACACAGAAAGGCAAAAGCTGGTGCTGAGATTGGGGAGCCCTGAGCGGCTAAGAAGCCCGCCGAGTATGATGCTAAAGAAGGCCAGTGAGTCTCTTAAAATCACCTGTGGGTGATGCCCTGCTCACTGCTGAGTAAGGGTGAGGAGCTGAGGAACCCATCCTTGGGGGAGGGGTGGGGAATGTGGCTTGTGGTGGAGCCCACAGCCGAAGTGGGGACCCAGGAGAGGCCGCATGTGGAGCTTGTGTCCACGGATCCCCGGCCCACGTGCTTGTGCAGCGGGTTGGCCCGAGTGCAGGGGTCTGCGTGTGGCATTGGTGGCTACGAAAACGGAGTGTTGGAGCGACCGACCGCAGACAGAAAACCCTGAGGATTGGGCGATTACCCCCGAAGAGTACGGCATCCCGTCCTAGCGGGAGTGCATCCCGGGGGGTGGATGTGCTGTGTGGCTTGTGGCGACTGACCGGTGTGTAGAGTGTATAGAGTGTGTGGCAGAAACCCCCGAGGGCGTGGCTTGTAGGGTAAATGGGTTTCAGGCTTCTCTGCCCTCCCCCCGTTCGGATGGCCCCGCCTGACGGGGCACCCGCAGCTGTTACACGGTGGCGGTGTTCACGTCTGTGGGCCACGGGCGGCGCACTGAGACCGTCACTGCAGAGAAGCAGGAACAGCAGAGGAGCGGGAGAGAGAAGGGGCGCGAGAAGCCCAGAGTGAAGACTTGCCGGGGGCTCGGAGGCCTGCCCGCCTCCTGGCCCCCGCCCCCCCTCCCCCCCCCCCCGCCTGCCTGCCTGCCGTGCACCTGGTTGCTGCGAAGCACGTCAAGCTCTGTGAAAGCCTGAGGACGCCACCGCGGGCGCCAAGGCTCCTTCACCCGGCTGCCGGCTCCCGGGTAACCTGCCCCGCGCCCTTCCTGCCCCCACAGGCGTGTGTTCTCTTCACAGCGCTAAGCAAAGCAGTTTTGTGTGAAAGGTCCAAAAAGAGAGAGCGAGACTGGGCGGCCGGCCTCATCCCGTGCACGGCGGCGGGGCGCGGCGGGGCGCGGCGGGGCGCGGGGGCGTCCGGGGCGGGCGCGGCCCGCGCGAATCCTCCCGGCGCGGCCGCGCCTCGCTCGGGGCGAACGCGGAGAGACGGAAGGGACAGCGCAGGCCAGGGCAGGAAAGAAAGAGAGAGGAGGGCCGGGGAAGGCGGACGGACAGACAGAAACGTTGGGAAGTGGAGCCGCACAGGGGCGGCTCGCGTCTCTGTCCTTCGGGCTTTCGGGGGAAAGCGGGGCCGGAGAGGCGCGCCCGGGCGGCCCGCGCGTTTCCGCGGCAACGCGCGGGGGCGGTGCAGGCGAGCGCGAGGGGGCGGGCGCCTGGGCGGGGCATGCAAATTTGCAGCGGCCGGTTCGCCCGGCGGATATGGGAGCCCAAACGGGAAAGGCGTGAGAGCCCCAGGGGAGGGGGCGCGGCGGTCCAGAGCGTGCGGGTGGTGAGCGCCGCGGGCGCGCACGTGGCCGCGGGCGCGCGGGCGCCGGGTTGCGGGCGCGCGTCCCTCACCGTGAGTTAAAAGCCATGTGCGAGCGAGGGTGTCCGGGGCCCGCCGGGGGCAAGGTTATCGCTTCTCGGCCTTTTGGCTAAGATCAAGTGTAGTATCTGTTCTTATCAGTTTAATATCTGATACGTCCTCTATCCGAGGACAATATATTAAATGGATTTTTGGAACTGGGAGATGGAATAGGAGCTTGCTCCGTCCACTCCGCGCATCGACCTGGTATTGCAGTACCTCCAGGAACGGTGCACCCCTCTCGGGGAAACAATATGGTCTTAAAGGAAGGCTGCTGGCGTCTCGCTCACTGACTTCAGCTACAGCGAGAGGGAAACTCTTGGCCCTTTTCTGCTCCGGCTAGGAGGTCGTCGTTTTGTACTGGGGTTGCGGCTCGCCCCATCTTGCGGCCCCACGCACTGCGGTGGGGTGGTAGTTGGCCTAGGGATGACGGGTGCCTTTGTGCGTTCACTCTGTGTGCGTGTCTGTAGAGTAGATAGTAGCCTTTTCTCGTCTTACTACCCAACCCATACTGACCAGAGACTGGTAAGAAGTAAAGAATGTGCATCTAGCCTTTGCATCCCCACGGCCCAGTCTCTGCAAGAAGCGGGGGTTCCTATGAGCTGGCCTCGAACTGGCCACTCGTGGGCAACTCTGTTGGTGTCGGGAATTCCTGCTGCAGATAGCTTGAGTGTGTGCATAGACCTGCCACTCGTGGGCAACTGTGACTTATTTGATATCTGCCAATCACAGCGGACATTCCGGGACTACCTACTGAGACGAGACTATCCTGTAGCACGACCACGAGGCAGGCCCGGGATCGCCTAGGCTGCCGTTGACTTGATCACGTGACTAACTCCATCCGTGTTGGTGTCCAGATTACTGCCTGTGAGAACAGCTTTGCTGATGCAAATGTGCGATCACCAGGACCCTGTTCCTAATAAACCTTTGTCCCCATTTAATGCCTTCAAAAAATGGCACAAGAATTTCTGCTAAGGGTGGTGCAAGGGGTTGTCAACAGTACTATCAAGCTATCTGCAGCAGAGCAGTATTTGAATTTAACATAAACTTCAGGTCTATGCACACACTTAACGTTCCTCAGATCCCTTCACAGACAGACACGCACACAGAGTGAACGCACAAAGGCACCCGTCATCCCTAGGCCAACTACCACCCCACCGCAGTGCGTGGGGCCGCAAGATGGGGCGAGCCGCAACCCCAGTACAAAACGACGACCTCCTAGCCGGAGCAGAAAAGGGCCAAGAGTTTCCCTCTCGCTGTAGCTGAAGTCAGTGAGCGAGACGCCAGCAGCCTTCCTTTAAGACCATATTGTTTCCCCGAGAGGGGTGCACCGTTCCTGGAGGTACTGCAATACCAGGTCGATGCGCGGAGTGGACGGAGCAAGCTCCTATTCCATCTCCCAGTTCCAAAAATCCATTTAATATATTGTCCTCGGATAGAGGACGTATCAGATATTAAACTGATAAGAACAGATACTACACTTGATCTTAGCCAAAAGGCCGAGAAGCGATAACCTTGCCCCCGGCGGGCCCCGGACACCCTCGCTCGCACATGGCTTTTAACTCACGGTGAGGGACGCGCGCCCGCAACCCGGCGCCCGCGCGCCCGCGGCCACGTGCGCGCCCGCGGCGCTCACCACCCGCACGCTCTGGACCGCCGCGCCCCCTCCCCTGGGGCTCTCACGCCTTTCCCGTTTGGGCTCCCATATCCGCCGGGCGAACCGGCCGCTGCAAATTTGCATGCCCCGCCCAGGCGCCCGCCCCCTCGCGCTCGCCTGCACCGCCCCCGCGCGTTGCCGCGGAAACGCGCGGGCCGCCCGGGCGCGCCTCTCCGGCCCCGCTTTCCCCCGAAAGCCCGAAGGACAGAGACGCGAGCCGCCCCTGTGCGGCTCCACTTCCCAACGTTTCTGTCTGTCCGTCCGCCTTCCCCGGCCCTCCTCTCTCTTTCTTTCCTGCCCTGGCCTGCGCTGTCCCTTCCGTCTCTCCGCGTTCGCCCCGAGCGAGGCGCGGCCGCGCCGGGAGGATTCGCGCGGGCCGCGCCCGCCCCGGACGCCCCCGCGCCCCGCCGCGCCCCGCCGCGCCCCGCCGCCGTGCACGGGATGAGGCCGGCCGCCCAGTCTCGCTCTCTCTTTTTGGACCTTTCACACAAAACTGCTTTGCTTAGCGCTGTGAAGAGAACACACGCCTGTGGGGGCAGGAAGGGCGCGGGGCAGGTTACCCGGGAGCCGGCAGCCGGGTGAAGGAGCCTTGGCGCCCGCGGTGGCGTCCTCAGGCTTTCACAGAGCTTGACGTGCTTCGCAGCAACCAGGTGCACGGCAGGCAGGCAGGGGGGGGGGGGGGGGGGGGCGGGGGCCAGGAGGCGGGCAGGCCTCCGAGCCCCCGGCAAGTCTTCACTCTGGGCTTCTCGCGCCCCTTCTCTCTCCCGCTCCTCTGCTGTTCCTGCTTCTCTGCAGTGACGGTCTCAGTGCGCCGCCCGTGGCCCACAGACGTGAACACCGCCACCGTGTAACAGCTGCGGGTGCCCCGTCAGGCGGGGCCATCCGAACGGGGGGAGGGCAGAGAAGCCTGAAACCCATTTACCCTACAAGCCACGCCCTCGGGGGTTTCTGCCACACACTCTATACACTCTACACACCGGTCAGTCGCCACAAGCCACACAGCACATCCACCCCCCGGGATGCACTCCCGCTAGGACGGGATGCCGTACTCTTCGGGGGTAATCGCCCAATCCTCAGGGTTTTCTGTCTGCGGTCGGTCGCTCCAACACTCCGTTTTCGTAGCCACCAATGCCACACGCAGACCCCTGCACTCGGGCCAACCCGCTGCACAAGCACGTGGGCCGGGGATCCGTGGACACAAGCTCCACATGCGGCCTCTCCTGGGTCCCCACTTCGGCTGTGGGCTCCACCACAAGCCACATTCCCCACCCCTCCCCCAAGGATGGGTTCCTCAGCTCCTCACCCTTACTCAGCAGTGAGCAGGGCATCACCCACAGGTGATTTTAAGAGACTCACTGGCCTTCTTTAGCATCATACTCGGCGGGCTTCTTAGCCGCTCAGGGCTCCCCAATCTCAGCACCAGCTTTTGCCTTTCTGTGTTGGCTTTTTTCCCCCTCTGCCTAGCTGCTGGGCCGTACACAGGCTGCTTTTGGCCATCAAGGCCCACTGGCCACCCCCAGATTCCCATCTCCTGGGGTGTACAAGCCATACCATCCCCCACCCCCAGGGCCCCCAAAACCTAACATTACCCTGCCAAAGTTCCTCCACCTTCCCTTCTGGCGGGATTGTCAGTCCAAGTCCATCAGTCTTTTTTCCCTTCTTCCCGAACGATTCTGCTGCCTCAGGGGTCATGGGCTGGTCCTTGCGGGCCATCTCCTCCTCCACTTGAGGTCTTGCCTCGCAGCTCCCGGACCCGGTCCACCTCCTGTGCTGCAGCATCTCTAGCTCTTCCAGCAGCTCCCGGACTCTGGTCACCACCTGCGCTGCCGTGACACGTCCAGCGCAGTCACAGGCAAACACAGTCTGCTCCTCAGTCTCTCCTGAGGTCTTCCGAGGGCTCCACACCCGTCTGCATAGGATCATCCTGTCGACTTATGCCAACTGTGGGGGCAGGAAGGGCGCGGAGCAGGTTACCTGGGAGCCGGCAGACGGGTGAAGGAGAGCCTTGGCGCCCTCGGTGGCTTCCTCAGGCTTTCATGGAGCTTGACGCGCATTGCAGCAACCAGGTGCACGGCAGGCAGGAGGCGCGCAGGCCTCCAAGCCCCCCTCCCCCCACCCCCAAGTCTTCAACTCTGTCTGGGCTTCTCTGGCTTCTTTCGCCCCTCCTTCTCTCCCGCCTCTCTCCTCTCCTGTTTCTGCTGCTCTCCACGCCGGTCTCAACGCTGCTCCCGCGGCCCACAGACGTAAACAACACAACAATGTAACAGCTGCAGGTGCCCCAGCAGGCGGGGCAGTCCGAGTGGTGGGAGGGCAGAAAAGTCTGAAAACCTTTTCCCCTGCAACGCCCCGCCGCTGCCGGGTGGGGTGACTCGCGGGTCCTTGGGGCGCACCCTCCTAGGAACCTGGCGGCACCGTCCGGCCAAAGGCCGCCAGGAACGAACGGCGGTGGTGACCTCCGCTGGGGTGACGACGCGCTGCAGGAAAAAATCAAGGTAGGCGAGGAGGGCGCTCCGTCCCAGCCAGCGCCTCGCGTGCGTTCCAGATTCGGCTCCCGCCGAAAGCCACTCCCGGCCCGCATCGCCGCCGAGGGTGATCAGCCGCGAACACGGCTTCGTGAGGCCGCCCGCCCAGCCGCCCGTGGCCCGGGCCCGGCGCGGCGAGGCGGCGAGGCTGCCCCAGCCCGGGACGAGCGCCCAGCCCGGCTCCGCGCGCGCGCCCCACCGCGCTGGGCCGGCGGCTGTCGGGTGGGCGGAGGCCCTTGGTGCCGAGCACCCGGCCGGCTGACTGGAGGCTGGTGACCGATAAGAACTAGGCGAATGGGGGGGCCGCCGCGCTCCGACAGGGAGGGGCACCACACCCCGTGAGGCGGCCACACTGGTGGCGGCCGCGTGGCAGTGAAGGAGCGCGGCGGAGCGTCGCAGGCCGCGGCTGCCGTCGAGGAGCACCGCAAGCGCGCGAGAGGAGCAAGTGAAAACATTCGGCGCATCCAGACAAAAGACGACGAGGACGACGAGGAGAGGCTGCTCACCGTGGGCGTCTCGGTAACAGGTGTGAGGATTGGGGTGCGGGGGGCTTGGGAGAGGTTGTGGAGGCGAAGGCCGCAGAACCCGCCATCCCGGAAATAGGCCGCTTTGGCGCGAGGCGATCTGGAGGCCGTCGAGGGGCGCGGGGAAGGAGGGGGGCGCTTCGGCCACCCCCGGGCACACCGCGCCGGAAAGGGTGCAGCGGCCCACGACCCGCCACCCTCGTCAACCCGGAGGCTGGCGCCAGAGGACTGTCCCCATCAGACTCTGCCCACCAGCCCTTCTCTCCCGGTGTCCGCGTATATTTACTTCCCCGCAGTCCGGCTGCCCTAGAAACTCAAGGGAGAGTTTCCTGGTCACGTCTCTAAAAATGTCACAGGCCGGGTATGACAGCGAGCAGTTCATTGCAGCTTGGCGGGTGTTGTCCATGGACGCCTGGGAGACAGGACAGAGAGCGTGGGTTTTCTGTGTTTAAATGCGTAGGTCAGTTTTCATGAATCCATTTCCCACTGTCTTTCATGTTTACTTATATAAATGATTCACAAAAAGCTTCTCCCCCCACTCCAACACTCACAGGGGTTAAGTCTCTGCCTTATCAAGCTATGGCCAGCCACTGTGACAGAAGTTCGATCCCCAGACAGGGAGCTGACCCACATGACGCAGCAGACCTCTCCTGACTCTCCCACTGACTGCTCCCCTCAGCTGTGTATTTCAGGAGATCTGCCTGTTCTGCTCACCGCTATGTCTGCTGAATCCTCTCACCCCACCCCACCCCTGCACCTCTGGCCTAAACCAGTTCTATGCAAAATAAATGCCTTTTTATTTTATTTATTTATTTATTTATTTATTTATGTATGTATGTATTTATTTTTTAAAGATTTATTTTATTTATACAAGCACTGGGTACAGTCAGAAGTGCAGGAGGGTGAGAGAATTCACCGAGCCAGAGTGGGGAGCAGTGCAGGCAGAAGGACCGAAGTACACTGCTGAGGGGAGCAGCGGGTGGCAGGAGAGGTCTGCGCGCCATGTGGGACCCTTCTCCGGTGGCCGGGGAGCAGCCGGGGATCGAACCGGCGCTGCAGAGGCTGCGGGCAGCTTTGCAACCCAGCGCTCAACCGCTGCGCCACCGGGGAGGCCCATAAATGCTTTTTTAAAAAAGGGTGCAGAGAGCCCAACAGGGTGAGAGTCTGGAAGCGGGGTGTGTGTGAGTGTGAGAGAGAGAGAGACAGACAGAGAGAGACAGAGAGAGAGAGAAACCCTGGGCATAGGGGTGGTCGGAGGGGCAGGACTTCAGTGACTGGGTGCACAACTTGAGACAAGCAGGCTTGAGTGGCGAGGAGCCCAGGAACCTGGCGGTCGGCCGCACTCACTTACCTGAGCCTGTTACCAGGAGAGGCCACCTCCATCAAAGCAGGAGCTAATGCAGTAAAAGCACCAGGCGCAGAGCGGTAACATGGGCACTTTAGCAAAGTCCCTCAGTCTGATTTGAAAAATGCTCCAAGGTCAAAGGCCAGGGGAGACCCGCACATGGGCTCCCACGGCAAGAGAGCGCGAGCTCTCCAGGAAGAGCTCTCCAGCCCTCCGGGCTGTGCGGGGGGGCTGGGCCAGGGTCCGCACACAGGACGCCCCGCAGAAAGAGTAGAGGCCGTATGAGAACAGGCAGCGTCCGCTCCCCATCAGAGGAGAGCGCGGCAGTGAGAGGGGGCCCCCGCACCGTCCCTGCAGGGGCTGCAGGGCCAGGTCCGTGCGTGCCGTGGACGCAACAGGCTCCTCTTCCAAACTCCCTGCTCCAAAACCCCACCTGCTGTCCCGTCCTCTGCGAGGAGACACATCCGACATTAAACTGGTAAGAACAGATACACCAGGCTCGGGCGCCGGCGGCCCACCCTCCCCGCGCCGTGCTTTTCTTTGCTTGTCTTTTAAAGATTTAATTATTTATTTATACAAGCACTGGGTACAGTCAGAAGCGCGGGAGGGTGAGAAAATTCACCAGAGCCAGAGCGGGGAGCAGAGCAGGCAGAAGGACCGAGGTACACTGCTGAGGGGAGCAGCGGGCGGCAGGAGGGGTCTGCGCGCCATGCGGGACGCTCCCCCGGTGGCCGGGGAGCAGCCGGGGATCGAACCGGCGCTGCAGAGGCTGCGGGCAGCTTCGCAACCCAGCGCTCAACCGCTGCGCCACAGGGGAGGCCCCCGCGTCGTGCTTTTCCAAGTTGAAACAGGAAGGGTCCCGGGCCGAGGCCTGGGCAGGACTCCCCAGACAAAACCCTGCTGCTCTCAAGAGGCCCAAAACCCGGAAGACTCCAGGCGGCCACACCGGCTGCCTGGGGTCGGCCCCTCGTTTTCCTCCTCGTGCCGGGGATGCTTCGTGCGTGTGCTGGAGTAACTCAAGTTCTTGGAAGCTAAGCTGGCCCTGGAGTTCAGGTTAGGGAAGGGCTCGCGTCGGACCTTTCTCTTCTCTCCACCTGCGAGAGGGGCCGCCCGGCAGCCTCAGCGACACGCATGGTCTTTTGGCAAAAGCTAGACGCCGACCTTACCTCGCCGCACAGCCCAGGCGTGCGTCCGGAACGGCGCGGCCCCGGGCCCGCAGGAGCAGCAGCACAGCAGGCAGCGAAGCCCGGCGGCCCGTTAAAAGAACCCGGTGGGCCTCAGGGCAAGGCAGAGAACAGAGCAAGGCCACACGCCAGCAGCCACCGAGAAGAGAAAGGCGAAAACAATAAGGAGAGTCTCTCTATTTTTTTGCACCCGCTTGTTCCCCGAGGGGGTGCACCGTTCCTGGAGGTACTGCAATACCAGGTCGATGCGCGGAGTGGACGGAGCAAGCTCCTATTCCATCTCCCAGCTCCAAAAATCCGTTTAATATATTGTCCTCGGATAGAGGACGTATCAGATATTAAACTGATAAGAACAGATACTACACTTGATCTTAGCCAAAAGGCCGAGAAGCGATGCCTGCCAGCCGGCCCGCCTCCTCGCCCTCCTCGTCTCGCCCACCTTCAACTCACGGTGACCCGTCGCGCCGCCCTCCGGCGCCCACCGCCCCGGCTTCCCGGGCGCGCCCGGGAGCCCCTGGACTCCAGGCCTCGCGCCCCCGCCCCACCGCCCGCCTTCGAGAGGGAACCGGCTCCGCGGCGGCGGGACTCGGGCTCTCCCGGGCGGAACCGCGCTTGAAATTTACATGCCCCGCCCACCCGAGGGGCGTGGCCACGGCGCGGCGGCCCCGCCTCGCGCCCGCCCCCGAGCTCGCGGTAGGAGGGGTGCTTGCAGGGGTGCTTGCAGGGGTGGCGGGGGACTCCGGCGGCTGGAGAGGGAGTTGGGAGAGGAGAGAGGCCGCGGGTCGAGGACGGGGGGCGGGGGTGGGGTGGGCGTGGGGCGTCGAGCGCCCCTTTGCACGCCGAGAGAACATACCGGACCTGAGCTGTTTTCCTCTCCCTTCCCAACCCTCCCCCCACCCCCTACTGTGTGGTTGCTCTTCACTTCCAGGACCTTGGTTTTTGAGGCCCGGACAATCAGACCCTTCTTTCTTTCTAATGGGAATTACTTATTTCATTGCGGTAATGTTGGTTTCCAACACTGCAGGTTTAGGGATGTGTGCTGATACGGCGATGCGGCTTCAGGTGGATCCACCGCACCGCACCGATAACCCTCCACCATAGCCTCCCCTTCCAAGGTAAGCTGGGACAGTTGTTACCCCACTGGGATGAGACTTGCAAGTAGGGGCTTCCTGGAATGTGGGGCTTGGAGTGTTAAAACCGGCAAAGTCTTGGACAGATGGGGAGGTGGTTACCCTGGCATTCTGCGCCCTCAGGTCTCTGGACTCCCCGCCATCACCCCCACTCTGAACACATGAGTTGCCTGTGACGTGATGTGCAGCCCTGGGCAGGTAAGAAGGGACCACGCAGCCTTCTCTTCTTGCCTGCGAGGAGAGTCCAGCCCAGGGCCAGAGCTGAGATTCCCAGCCAAATGGCCACCGGGCGGGACGGGGGAGGCCGGTGAGAGGCACCAAACGCCTGGGGCTCCACTCGCCTGTGACATGGACTGACTCAGAAGTTCCGGGAGGGGAGCCCGGCAGCCTGTGTCCTAGCAGATCCTCTTGATGATTCTAATGTCCTGTCCACTTTGGAGAACCACGGTTTGAAGGTGGTCGTCTCGCCTGCTCCTCCGGGGTCGCGAGCCAACATGGGGAGCTGGGCAGAGAACTCTGAAATGAAAACGCCCACGTCAAGCAAGGTTGCTGGGAATGCGCCCACCAGCCTGGAGCCTGGGCACAGGCCTTTGTGTTTCCTTAGGAGCGAGGGCCTGCCCGCCCCCCGCCCCCCGCCCCCCGCCCCCGCGTGTCTGTGCGCCTGACTCAGCACTAAAAGCAAGGTGCCAGTCTCATCACCCCCGCCCCCGACCCCAGTTGCGCCTCCGAAAAGCCGGTTCCCTGGTCGTAGCTTTTGAGCAGCGACCTCCGGTTCCTCGATTCCCTCGAGTGTTTAGGCTGCACGTGCACCCCGTGTGCATGAGCAGACTTGGGTGTGCAAGGAGGAAGGTTGGGTGCTGTGGACCACCTTAAGGCCTGTGAGAACAAGGCAGGACTGGGGCCTGAATGCTGCCCCACTTTAGCACCGCGGCCGGGCAACGTGGAGAGTAAACCCGCCCTACTAGCCCTTCGTCCCGCTGAAAGAAAACGAAAGCGCTTTCCCATCTAAGGAGAGCGAGAACTCGCAGCAGCCACAGCAGCTCGCTCCTCGGGAGACCAACCCCCCAAACGCAGCTGGAAAACAGCTTGTGTTGAGACTAAGTTCTGATTTTTTCACCCGCTTGTTCCCCGAGGGGGTGCACCGTTCCTGGAGGTACTGCAATACCAGGTCGATGCGCGGAGTGGACGGAGCAAGCTCCTATTCCATCTCCCAGCTCCAAAAATCCGTTTAATATGTTGTCCTCGGATAGAGGACGTATCAGATATTAAACTGATAAGAACAGATACTACACTTGATCTTAGCCAAAAGGCCGAGAAGCGATGCCAGCCAGCCGGCCCGCCTCCTCGCCCTCCTCGTCTCGCCCACCTTCAACTCACGGTGACCCGTCGCGCCGCCCTCCGGCGCCCACCGCCCCGGCTTCCCGGGCGCGCCCGGGAGCCCCTGGACTCCAGGCCTCG
Source organism: Talpa occidentalis (assembly GCF_014898055.3). Lineage (NCBI taxonomy): Eukaryota > Metazoa > Chordata > Mammalia > Eulipotyphla > Talpidae > Talpa > Talpa occidentalis. The sequence continues at coordinate 121,106,743 of NW_023605083.1, read as the reverse complement.
CGCCCCCGCCCCACCGCCCGCCTTCGAGAGGGAACCGGCTCCGCGGCGGCGGGGCTCGGGCGCTCCCGGGCGGAACCGCGCTTGAAATTTACATGCCCCGCCCACCCGGGGGCGTGGCCACGGCGCGGCGGCCCCGCCTCGCGCCCGCCCCCGAGTAGCCGGGGTAGCGGGCCCCGCAGTGGCTGGACGCGAGAAAAGGAGGCGCCCTTCCTGCTGGAGCTGAAAAGTGTTTTTCTTCTGACGTGGTTGCACCCCGCACGCGCCCAGAGACCGTGGGCGGAGGGAGCGGTGGCTGGTGGATAATCGGGCCCCGAAGCGGCGTCCCTGAGGTGGTCCCCGGGAGACGAGAGGCAGCCGGATCCCTGTCCGCAGAGGTCGGGGCTGCTGCGCCGTGTTTCTGACAGTGGCGCGTCAGGCCTGGAAACCCAAGATGGGTTAGGACCTCCTGAGAAGGACGCACGGAGGTGCAGTTGGGCACGGGCGGGCGAGTGCCCCCCCGCAGGCGCCGGGCATCCCGGGCTGAGACAGCGTGTGTGCTGGAGAGCAGGTTTCTTTTCTTTTCTTAAAGACTGATTTATTTATGCATACAAGAGCTGGGGTGCAGGCCAGAGGAGCGCGTGGTGAGAGGATTCACCAGAGACAGAGTGGGGAGCAGAACAGGCGGACTGACTGAAATATACTGCTGGGGGGAGCAGCGGGCGAGGCAGGAGAGGTCTGCTGCGCCATGGGGGTAGCTCCCTGGCTGCCCGGGAATTGCACTCGTGCTGCTGTGGCTGCGGACAGTTCCATAGGTTGTGTCTTAACCCCTTGCGCCACCAGGGAGGCCCCTGGACCGCAGGCAGATGGCCACCGATACCCTAGACTGGAGAGCTCCCCAACTTACTGAGCGCCCTGCCTGCCTTCCCTTTGTGGTCTTTCAGCAACACCAGACAGAGGGTGTTGCTCGTATCCTGTTTGACAGCTGAGGCCGCTGAGGCTGAGCTCCCCACTTCCTGAGCGCTCTTGCTCTTGCTCTTCCTCCTCCCGCAGCATTAAGGGGACTCTGAGGCCCTGGCTGATTCACAGCTTTCCTACCTGCGGATCCTTATTCCGTCCACCCTGTGGGGAAAGTGGGTCAGGGATTTTGATGCCCGTTGAGCAGAGAAGAAAACTGAGCTTCAGACAGGACATTCCAATTAACCCAAAACTTTCGGGGGGCCGGAATTCAAGAACCTTAAGCGGGTTGCTGAGTACAGGCGTGGGGAGTTGGCCCTGCTGGCCGCACGTGAGGCGCGTGGGGACCGGTCTGCTTCCTACTTGCACCTCAACACCCCTAGGGGCGCTGTGCCCTCTTCGCAGACAAGTCTGATTCCATCTTTGCAGCGGCGGAGCCTGTAGTGGGCTGCGGGGAGCGGCAAGGCTCCAGTGTCCTGGCCTCCCAGCGGCCAGGGAGTCATCCGTGCTGTGCTTACCTGACACGGTAGGAAACTTTTCCCTAGAGAAGGAAAACTCAAGGTCATCCAGATATCCGGCAGCCCGAGACTTAGAGCCCAGACTTCCAGTTTGGAGCCTCTCAGACCATGATGGAGACGGGCTCCATCCATTCCCAGGTGGATATTTTGCGCATATTTTAATATCCCCGATGCCAGGTGCAATTTCACTTCCATCCCACTTGGCTTGCTTTCTTGGGAATTCATAAAATAAAGATGCTCCTCGTGATTGAGGACATTTTAAGTTCGTGATACTATTGCTGTTTGGATGAGGTTTTGGCCTCCGTGAGCGGGTCCTTGGGTTCCCTCTCAGAATAGTTTCCGTGGCATGAGTTTGATCCCTGGCCAGGGATCGAACCCACATGGTGCAGCAGACCGCTCCTGTCTCACCGGCTGCTCATCAGCAGTGTATTTCAGTGGATCCACCTGGTCTGCCCCCCCACTCTGTCCACAGCGAATCCTCTCATCCCACCCACCCCCCACCTCTGGCCTACACCCCAACTCTTTTATGCATAAATAAAAATAAATCTTTTTTTTTAAATAAAAGTTTCCACAGAGTTTCCCTTTCAGCAGCACACGGCAAGTTTACCAGGAAGCAAAGACATTTGCACAGACACAGGCAGGCAAAGGTTACCTTTTATTTTATATTTTATATTTTTTTAAGATTTCTTTTTTACTTATTCATACAAGAACTGGGGTACAAGCCAGAGGTGTGGGGGGGTGAGAGGATTCACCAGAGACAGAGTGGGGAGCAGATCAGGAGAATCTACTGAAATACACTGCTGAGGGGAGCAGTAGGTGAGACAGGAGAGGTCTGCTGTGCCATGTGGGTCAGCTCCCTGACCAGGGATTGAACTGGTGCTGTAGTAGCTGCAGATAACTTCATAGTGCTGAGACTTAACCCCTTGCACCACCAGGGAGGCCCAAAGGTTACATTTTCAATGGACAGGTTTATTAGGAAATGGAGAAAGAAAGGTACCTGCATAGTTACAGGCAGGCCAGAGAGGTGCAGTTTTGCCAGTGCAGAAATTGTACGTATTTGCCAGTGTTCTTTGGGGAGGGATTCATTCTTTTGTGAAATTGTTACCTATTGTTAGATTAATCACTTTTAGTGTGTAACTAGGTTGATTTGCAAGGATCAGTGATTCTCTACAATGGCCCTCAATCTTCATATCACCACCTCCAGCCTGCACCTCTGATACTTTCTATACAGTCTACTTGCAATAGCAATTGGCGCCCAAGAATTTTTCATTTCTATAGCTGGTTTAATGACTATGTTAATCATTTCTACCCACACCTCCCATATCTGCTCTTCTGACACCTCCATCCTAAATTTTCTCCTCTTAGCCTCCATCACTATAGCATAAAAATGTGTTGATTGAACCCTGCACAGGACTTGCATTATTTCCCTTAATCACCACACCTTCTCTAAGATGGAGTTATTGTTACCCCTAATTTGAGGGTGAGGAAATTGATCAGAGAGCTAGAGGAACTAGACTACATGTGCACACCTAATGACAAATGAAGCTATTTCATAGGACTGCTACTCACCGTATGTTGTTCCTTCTCCTGGGTCTTGAAGCTTCTTTTTTTTTTTTTTAATTTCTTTAAAAAAAGATTTATTTATTTATTTATTTATACAAGCACTGGGTACAGTCAGAAGCACGGGAGGGTAAGAGAATTCACCAGAGACAGAGCGGGGAACAGAACAGGCAGACTGATGAAATACACTACTGAGGGGAGCAGCAGGCGGCAGGAGAGGTCTGTTGCGCCATGTGGGACCCTCACCAGCGGCTGGGGATTGAACCGGCACTGCAGAGGCTGCAGGCAGCTTCGCAGCCCTGTGCTCAACCGCTGCACCACCAGGGGAAGCCCAAGAAGCTTCATTTTTTAAAAAAAGGATACAAGCAGATGACAGCACAGGATGTTGTTCCCTGAGGTAAAACCCAGACTGCAGGGCTGGAGGTAGGTATAGAGTAGAACTGTATAGAGTTGGAGGGAAGTTGGCCATCAGAGGTGGGTTGGGAGAGGCAGTGTACACAGGGGAGGCTCAGAAAAGATGAGACAGGGGGAGTAGGGGAGGGCTCATTATCATCAGATTTACCCTGAAAAGTCCTTTTCTGGCAGGAGGACTGGCTCAGAGGGTTGGAGACATTTTCCCAAAATCAGCCCAGCTGACCTCCATCCCATGCATCTTCCCACCTGAACCCTGAATTTTTTTGTTTTGCTTATTTTTTTTTTTTTGCATAGAAGAACTGGGGTGTAGGCCAAAGGTGTGGGGTTGAGAGGATTCACAAGAGACAGAGTAGGGAGCAGAACAGGTGGATTGACTGAAATACACTGCTGAGGGACCTTGGGGCGAGAGAAGAGGTCTGCTGCGCCAGGTGGGTCAGCTCCCTGGCTGGGGATGGAACACAGGCCCTGCTAGCGCTGAGACTTAATCCCTCAGCCACAGGGAGGCCCTGTTTTGTTTTTTTTAATGAAGGAAGAACTGCTTCCTTTCCCTCTTATTCTCTCAAAGGTAGAGGAGGATCATCATTGGCACAAGGCAGATGCGAAAGCAAGTCATAGCTCTGGCTCAGGCCCAAGAGACTACTCTGTAGCTTCTTCGTGGTTTCCAGTGTGCTACACATTCAGAGAAACTTCTCCAGTGAGAAACTAGAAATGATCCCTGAAAGCACCTTCTTTTATGTCAGGGTATCATTTAATAAGGTTAAAAATCCCGGACTCCTTGCCCAGCAGGAGGTTTGGGCAGCTTGAATAGATCAAGTGAATTGGTTAAGTTGCTATGGGAATGGGGCCATAAGACTGGTCACCTGTGACCAGGAATGAGGAAGCAGGGCCAGGACACATTCTTGTTAAAGGACAACATCCAAGACCCAACATCCCAGCAAATAACTGGCCCAAACCAACTCTCCCAGTCATGAAAATCCTGCAAAAACAGTTTATAAAAGGGAGCCCAAGTCCTTCATGCAGGCCTCTCCCTTTTGGCACCCTTCTGGCACCCCGCCCTGCCACCCTCCGCCCCACATCCTCCTTTGCAGGGTATTTCAAAAAATCTGCCTTTTCTGTTCTCCACTGTCTCTGGTCTCCTGTGCCTCCGGCCTAACTATGATATTTCTCCCCACTGCATTTTACTGTTCTTCCTAGGGTGGGAGAGTAAAGGGGAAAAGAGAGGAGGTGCAAATAAGAACACTTCCTCCTCTGTCCATTTCATCATAGAGAGAGTAGAATGTCTTTCTCTTCCTCTTACCGAAATATTTTCAGAATTCATTTATAACAACATAAATGTGCTGTGGAGATAAATGCCCAATGACAAACCTCAATTTTATCTTTTTTGTTTTACCATTACAAAAGTTTATTTAACAAAAAAGTTTAGTAAGAAAATATGCATGCTGTTGGTGGGAGGGCAAACTGGCTCAACCACTGTGGAGAGCTGTGTGGAGATTTCTTGACCTACTAAAGGTAGAGTTTCCATATGATCCAGCAATTCCACTCCTAGGTATTTACCCAAAAGACACAGAAACATCAATTCCAAAGAGCACCTGCACCCCTATGTTTATAGCAGCACTGTTTACAATAGCTAAGCTTTGGAAACAACCCAAATGCCCAAAAATAGATGACTGGATCAAGAAGATGTGGTACATATATACCATGGAATATTACTCAGCATTCAAAAAAGATAAACACATGCAATTTGCAGCAACATGGATGGCGCTGGAAGGGATCATGCTCAGTGAAATAAGCCAGAAAGAAAAAGAAAAATACCGGATGGTCTCACTCATAGCAGGAATCTAGAGAACTTAAATAAGGGACCAGGAAAAAGAATAACTATAAGAAAGACTATCAAAATCAACAAACAACTATGAACCAGAGACACTCTGTAGGGGGTGAGGGGCAGGAGAAGGAGGGCTTGGGGTTAAAATAAGGGGGTTGTAATTGTATGGGGAATATAAAAATAAAATTTAAATTTAAAAAAATCTAAAAAAAATTTTTTAAAAATAAAAAATAAGCAGGAAACACTACTCTCCCAGCTGATAGTAATTTTTAAATATACCTATTTACTCCTGATTTTAGCAGTGAGTTGCATGCTTGTCAAAATCTGCTGGATTCGAGCCTCCCTGATGGCGCAGCAGTTGAGCGCTGGGTTGCGAAGCTGCCCGCAGCCTCTGCAGCGCCAGTTCAATCCCCGGCTGCTCCCCGGCCACCTGAGGAGGGTCCCACATGGCGCGCAGACCTCTCCTGCCGCCCGCTGCTCCCCTCAGCAGTGTACTTCGGTCCTTCTGCCTGCTCTGCTCCCTGCTCTGGCTCTGGTGAATTCTCTCACCCTCCCGTGCCTCTGACTGTACCCAGTGCTTGTGTAAATAAATAAATAAACAAAAAAACAAAAGAGTTCTCCTTTAAAAAAAAAAAAATCTGCTGGATTTCTTTTCAAAACATTCATTTGCCAATTGTATTTAATATTGTAACATATAATTTAATTTTCACAAATACTAATAAAAGATGAGTACAAAGAAAAAAAGAAAATGTGCATGACCCAATTTTTTTTTAAAGATTTATTTATTTATGCATACAAGAACTGGGGTGTAGGCCAGAGGTGTGGGGGGAGGTGAGAGGATCCACCAGAGGCAGAGCGGGGATCAGAACAGGCAGACTGACTGAAATACACTGCTGAGGGGAGCAGCGGGCGAGACAGGAGAGGTCTGCTGCACCATGTGGCTAGCTCCCTGGCTAGCTGGGGATCCAATTTGTGTTGCAGAGGCTGCAGCTAGCTTCACAATGCTGTGCTTAACCCCTTGCACCACCTGGGAGGCACAATGGTGTGCTTTCTTTAAATTAAAACCGTTGCTTTAAAACTGAGAATCCTGCCCTGATGATGCTCACGCGGTGCCTGACATCGACATCATCAGATGCACCAGCATCAAGATAACGGAGAAGGGCCTCCCCTGGTGGCTCAGCGTTTGAGCGCTGGGTTGCGAAGCTGCCCGCAGCCTCTGCAGCGCTAGTTCGATCCCCGGCTGCCAGCAAGTGTCCCACATGGTGCGCAGACCTCTCCTGCGGTGCCTGCTGCTCCCCTCAGCAGTGTATTTCGTCACTCTGCCTGTTCTGTTCCCCATTCTGGCGCTGGTGAATTCTCTCACCCTCCCATGCTTCTGACTGTACCCAGTGCTTGTATAAATAAATAAATAAATCTTTAAAAAAAAAAAAAAAAAGATAACAGAGAAGCTGATAACAAGCTCTGGGAGCTGAGTGTGACATATACCAAGAATAACAGCTACATCAGGCTGTTCTAATAAATTGATTCAACTATGACGGGCTATTCTGATGGGCTGTTTGTTTGTGACTGTTTTTGTCTAACTCATAAAAAGGGCAGCTGAGATGAGACAGCAGAATGGTCTTCCTATTCTCTCAGACCAGTGGCCACAGGAGAACAGTCTCTTCAGGGTGCTCTGCCCCCTCTTCTCTCAGATCAATGGCCAGAGATATGAAAAATAAAATGTGTTATAGATTCAATTCCTGTCTCTGATATTGGCTTTTTTTGGTAGGGAGAGGTAGCAGAACCCAGTCCTATTCCCAGTAAGAGAATGAGGGACACCCCAGGACCCCTAAACCTGCTTACACTAAATGGGTTCTGCCATCTGCCACATAAAGACAGAGCATACTCTTAGTGCATAAGATCTTCAATAGAAAAGAACTTAATACAGTTAGTGTGAAATACAAAGAAGAGAAAAAATATAGTTAAAACAGTTTCCCCACGAAATACCCAAAGTTACCCACCCCTTTGTGGGCAAATGCCCAGCCAAACAGGGTTGACCCAAAGCAGGGCCACTAAGACCTGAAAGCTTGCCACAATTCTAAGGCAGAAGGGGCCAGGCAAGTCTGGAAGGAAAAGAGAAAAGTCAAAATACAATTCAAGAGAAAGGCTGCCATTGTCAGCCTCCCCACAGGTCTCTTACTCACATCTCTTTCAAGAGCCTCCTTCGATGTGCCCCAAGTTCCTGGTACAAATCTAAGGCCCAGACGCAAGAGTGGCTGTTGTGCAACCATCCCAGGCCTGGTAGATTCATTGTCAATTCTCCCAGATGAAAAGAGAATTTTGGAGCCCTCAGTATGGTTTTACAGGCCTTTAGAGCTGAATCAGGGGGCAGACCAACCAGCAGGGAGGCAGCAACTGAGCCCACTAGCCTCAGAGTCAGGCCTCCCTGACACCAGCACTGAGGAACCCCTTTTATTCCTCAACTTCTGGCACAGGTGTCTGCATTTACATATGCACATGCCCCACTCTTTGGCTTCCCAGCCCAAATGTCCACAATTCACAAGCTCAGCACCCACACCTCTCTGCCCCAGGTGTCCTCACCATAAGGCAACCTAGGAGGAATGCAAGACTGCAGGAGCCAGCCAAAGAGGTTAGCGACAGAAGCATGGAAAAAGGCCCAATTTTCCCTACAGCGGCTTTTTCACGTGCCTTGCCTCCTTCAGGTCTTCGCTGTGGTCTGTCCCCAGCCCTCCCTCCCAAATCCCTTCCAGCTTCCCCTAAGCTCCACCCTTCTTCTTTAGGCAGGGCAGGGGCCCTAGAGTCTCCCCTTTTGGTAGGAATCACACTGTCACAGAAGGAACTCACATGACAGAGAGGTTCCATGAAGAGCAGGTGCTCTGTACGTAGATGTTTTCCTTGCCATATAGATATTCAGACGGAAAACTGACTTCTGATAATAACCCTAATTTTGGGTAAAGCAGTTAAGGGAGTAGCAATCAAGAGTTTGCACTGGTTGTCCTCTCCCCAGCTGAAAATAATCCACATCAGGTCTTAGGGTGACCTATCCTTCACACCCCTGGCTGTTAGTGTTATAGAGCAGCCCCGAAGCTGTTATAGAGCAGCCCCGATATTGAACGGGTTCCTGGCTGTGGGTCCTCACCAACGCGCTTAAAAGGGACTTATTAATACTCCACTACAGGCACACACAAAAGGTTAATAAAAGGTTTATTTACAAGGGAAAAGGAAATAAGGAAAATGTACAACTCAGGGAGAAAATAGGGAAATAAAGTCCTTAATGCGTCCTAACCGATCAGACGACCTGGAAACCCAAAGGCACTCTCAGAGCTGGCCAGACGCTGCTAGCTGGTGGAGAGCCAAAATGGGGGACCCCCCCCAAAGCCCACGTGTCTGCCTTTTATATCAACCTGGCTGCTTAACCCCACCCTCAGTTCCCAGCTACTTTCCCTTTGGTGGGGATGGGATTTGGAGTTCCCAGTGTCTTTGGCTTTGACCTGGGGTGGGGGTGGGGTCCACAAAGCCTGTATGGAATTAGCTTTAGGACATCCTTTTCCCCCTAACAATTGGAGGAAGAAGGAGCACACCTTTTAACCAAGGAGGAAAGAGCCAGCAAGGCCCACTGCCTCACTGGGCCCTCAGCAGAGCTGGGGCGTCTCTAGTGGCCAGCCATGGCTGCGTGCCCATAGGTAGGACAGCCCTTTCCCAGCACTCCATGGGGGCATTCCAGCAACCTTCCCAGGAGAGGCTACAGATTCCTCAAATTCCTCACTACTGAGTGATCTGTCCAAGTTGCCCCAGATGGTAGGTGACACAGACCAGATGGAACCTGAGGGTGCTCAACTCCACAGCCCAAGCTGACTCACTATACCCACTGCTGAAATGACAGGGGCTCGGGAAACTGTTCTCTGTTTCAGGGCCTGCTCCCTGAACACCCCTGCCTCGCCCACCGCCACCCCAGTGTTTGAGGCGGGGGCTGGGCTTGAGCCTTCTTTTTCCACCTATACCCTCCCTCTGCTTCCAGGCCTGCAGCTGAACTCGGGCTCTGTTGTTTTCAGAAAGGTTGATAATCTGGGGAAAGGTGTGTAGGTGTAGAAGTTAGGTCCACAGCCTGCCCTGTTTCCGCCCCTAAAAGTTTTTCTGGGCTGCAGGAAATGGCCCCCTCCCAGACACTCTACTAACAGGGCCGCAAGCCAGGACGGATAATAACTCTAGCAATCTATAGCTGAACAGTTTCACACTTAATTTTTTTTTTGAAGATTTATTTATTTATGCATAAAGAGCTGGGGTACAGGCCATAGGTATGGGGGGTGAGAGGATTCACCAGAGACAGAGTGGGGAGCAGAACAGGCAGACTGACTGAAACACACTGCCGAGGGGAGCAGTGGGCGAGACAGGAGAGCTCTGCTGTGGTCAGCTCCCTGGCCACAGTGGCTGGTGATAGCTTGATAGTGCTGAGACTTTAACCCCTGCCCCACCGGGGAGGCCCTCCACTGGGGAGGCCCTCCACTTCATCTTGTACAGTTTCTTTTCATTGATCCATCTGGTCCTGGTGTAGCCCAGTGAAGAGGGTAACAAGTAATACCCTTCTCTTTCTACAGGCAGGAAAACTGTTCTGCTCCCCACTCTGTCTCTGGTGAATCCTCTCACCTCCCACACCTCTGGCCTACACCCCAGCCCTTGTATGCACAAAGTAAATCTTTAAAAACAAATAAAATTTAAAACAAAAAACCCAATTGACATATTGGAAAACTTTTAAGTCTGGAATAACCTGGGCATGTGAATTACTTTTTCACTGTACAAAAACATAGAAAGTAAACTATCTCATTAATATTTTCATGTTGACTACTTTTTAGGGTCTGAAATACACTGGGGCTAAACAGGATATTTTTATTCACTGTGCTTTTACTGGTGTGTCCGGTAGCAATTTAAATATCCATGTGTCAAATTATATCCCAGACAAATTAGGTAGGATCTCCAGGGGCAGAAGGTAGACATTAGGCTTGAGCTCAGGATTTGAAATCCCCAGGATCAGGCCACATTCTAGTAAGCCACTTAGCTCGGACCCCTGTCAAAGTTAGCTGATTTTGAATTTTCTTTCTTCTTGATTCAGTACAGGGAGAAGCCAGAGGACTGAGGGAAAGATAACTCCAGAGACCTTTGGGGTGAGGGCCAGAGGCAGATGTTGTAATCCCGGGAAGGTAGGAGAAAGAAACCAGAGAGAAAAGCTAGCCATCCTGTGTTGTCCCTGAAGCCCATTGGGACTCAACCCTTAAGTGGTGCCCTCTCCCTGCTCAACTGCCCCTCTCCCTGGGGAGAAAGGTGCTATTACAGATGCTCCCTCAGAGGCTTGGCAAGAACACCTCCCTCTCCCCAAGGTGGGGGGACCTGCCCAGTTGCCCTGGTAGTGGCTACATTGTGAGGTGGTTCTGGTTTTAGGCAGTAGAGTTGGGGGTGAGAAGAGACAGAGGTGGTGCCTTCAGTGGTGGCCTGCTGGGCTGTGCCTGCCCCTCTGGGAGCCTCCTGCTGTCCCCATCATGGCCAGCGCTTACCACTGGGAGGCCCGGCGCAGGCAGATGGCTTTGGACCGGAGGAAGTGGTTGATGACCCAGCAGAAGCAGCAACAAGAGCAGGTGAGAGGGGCCTGCTTCATCAGGGTCCTTTCAAGGGCAGGAAGGGAAGGGGAGGAGACGCCCAGGCTGCTGTCTGTCATCTGGTGACCATGGCCTTACTGAGGGTAGCAGAACACAGGGCTCTTGGATGATTTCTTGGAGAGACTGTGTATTGGGGGATGACTCAGCTTTGGTTGTTCTAGACTGAGGCCCGGTAAGGAGTGGGGGCCCAGCCTGGGAGGGTTTTTTTTTTTAAAGATTTGTTTATTTATGCATGCAAGAACTGGGGCACAGGCCAGAGGTGGGGGCAGGGTGAGAGGATTCACCAGAGACAGAGTGGGGAGTACAACAAGCCGATGTACTGAAATACACTGCTGAGGGGAGCAGCAGGTGAGATAAGAGAGGTCTGCTGTGCCATGTGGGTCAGCTTCCTGGCTGGGGATCGAACTGGTGCTCCAGTAGCTGCGAGATTACTTCATAGTGCTGAGACTTAACCCCTTGTGCCACCAGGGAGGCCCAGCCTGGGAGGTTTTAAGGCTGTACTGTCCAATAGGGTGACCACCAGCCCGTGTGGTGGTTTCAAGGACTAGTTCTTACTAGTGAGATCAAGGAACTGGATTTAAAATTTTATATACTTGGTTCTTTTAAATAAAAATTTAAAACAAGGCCCTTCCTGGTGGCACAGGGGTTAAAGTATTAGCACTGTGAAACTATCCGCAGTCACTGTGGCATGAGTTTGATTCCCGGCCAGGGAGCTGACCCACATGACCCAGCAGACCTCTCCTGTCTCCCCCGCTGCTCCCCTCAGTAGATCCACCTGTTCTGCTCCCCACTCTGTCTCTGGTGAATCCTCTCACCTCCCACACCTCTGGCCTACACCCCAGCCCTTGTATGCACAAAGTAAATCTTTAAAAACAAATAAAATTTAAAACAAAAAACCCAATTGACATATTGGAAAACTTTTAAGTCTGGAATAACCTGGGCATGTGAATTACTTTTTCACTGTACAAAAACATAGAAAGTAAACTATCTCATTAATATTTTCATGTTGACTACTTTTTAGGGTCTGAAATACACTGGGGCTAAACAGGATATTTTTATTCACTGTACTTTTACTGGTGTGGCCAGTAGCAATTTAAATATCCATGTGTCATGCCTCATAGGTCTACCGGACAGTGAAGTTTCAAAGTGTTGGCAAGAAATGATTCTTTGTCCTCTGGCACTGTAAACTGTCTTCAGTGTGCCACTCCCAAGCTAGGAGGGAAGACTCTGTTACCTGGGCAGGGGCTGTGCCAGACTGTCAGTGAATAGTCCCCAGGTGTGTAGTGGTTGCGGGAGACACAGCCCAGGCTGCATCCAGCCCCAGCCTCTAACCAGGAACAGATCCTCGGACCACCTCTATCTCCTAAGTCAGTGCCTTGTTCCCCAAGGTGTCACTGGCAGGTGGGCGGCTGGGTGGGGAAGGAGCAGGATGCCACTTGCCCAGGGCTTTTTGCCAGGAACAGAAGAAACTCCAAGAGGAGGATGCCAATATGAGAAAAAAGCCCATATGTTTCAGGAGTCACGGCCTCCGTCTGCACAACAGCAACCAACTTCACAGCTACCGGCACGGTCACAGCCCCCAGCACAGTCACAGCCCCCACCACAGCCCACCCAACAAAATGCCCAAGGCCCACTGCCTCAGTATACCTTCAAGCATGTTCTACAGGATTCCCAAAGACAAGGTACCCCACTTGGCTCAGAAGAGACCCAACCAACTGAAGGGCAAGCCAACTACCTTAATGACAGAGTGCAAGAAGCAAGGAGAATCCCTCCAGGACTGGGTAAGCCAGATTTCTGGGGGTGGGAAGCAGTCGAGGAGACAGCAGCTTGCTCCCCCTAAGCCCAGGTCCAGAATCCACAGCTGTCACCCACCCTCTCTGACTCTTGCCAGTACCTCAGCCTTTGCTTGGGGGTCTCTCCCTCTGGGTGGGTTTGTGCTAACCCAGGGCTGCAAAAAAGTCAGTCAGCTCTGCAGAGGGTGACTGAGATGGTGTCACCCTCCAGGGTGAGGGTGAAAGGGTGGGCTCGGAGTTGTAGGCTTATCAATAGATACTTTGCCCCATAGGTCTGGAACAGGGAGTCACAGGGAAGCTTCTTAGTGGAGAATTTTCCAGGTAGGCTCAGTCTGTGCCATTGGCCCAGGAGGGGGCTGCTGCTCGTCCCACAGTCGCAGCACAGAGACCAGCCCAGCGGTGTTTCATCCTAGAAATTGTTGGAGGAGTAACACGTGTTGTTTCCTTAGCAGGTTTCAGGAACACGCACCAGTCTAGCCCAGACAGACATACCAGGTACCCGCGACTCACGGTGAGATGGTGTGGATGGCAGAGACTGCGGCTGTGTCAGAGCACGTGCTAGTGGGGGTGGCGGAGACGCTTCCCGGGCTGGGGTGGGCCGCAGTTCTTTCAGTCACTTCTGGATGGCCCATTCCTTCCTTCCTTGTTCCCCATAACAATGTCTAGGTCAGGCCTGCTCACTAAGCATTAGTGGAAGGGTGCACAATCTTGGAAAGAGGGGTCAGGAGCCAAAGCAGCAAAATAAAGGGGTATTTGAAGTGCCAGTTGGGGTTAAAGCAAATGGACAGGAGGAGAGCAAGACCCGAAGTCAGAGGCTGAAGGTCTCTCAGGCTCGCTGCTCCCCAGTTTATTTTCATCTCTGAGCCTCATCAGCGCCATCAATGAGTGAGACTCCTATCTCCTCAACAGCAATGTCATGAGGACTGAAGGTGGCTGGTGAAAGTCCTGGAAATCACCAAAGCTCAGGCAGCGAGCGCCTGGCTCATGGCAGGCCAGGAAAGCAGGAGGGAGAGTCTGAAAGACACGACACACAACGGTAGGAACTTTGGAGAGGTTTCTGACAGGTGCAAAGGATGAGAGGCCCTAAGTTGGCCCTTAGAGGAGCCCCAGGCCGCTTTCACTTTAATTCCTCTGACCTTGGAGGGTTTAAGACAGTGTTCCCACAGACCGGAAACTGCTGACTAATCTGTTTCTGCCTCTGGTCTCTTCCTTCTCTCAGTCCACGAATTACATACAGCAGTGGTGATGCAGAGAGCCCAAGACCACTGGCAGTCAGCAGAATCCAACACGCCACCACGCCTTCTCCCCACCCAGCAACATCTCCACCCCCAGGCCACTGCTCTGAGCCATTCTAGAAGAGGGTAGTAGGGAATAAAATGATTCCACGTGGAGAGAATGAGAAACTGGTGGGCTTCGTGAACCTGGGATCAGGGGAAGGGGGCAGCAGCACCAGTAAAGGGGATGGAGAGGGTGGGAGAAGAAAGCAGGTGTGTTCATGCTTCCCCAGGCAAAGTCAATGGGAGAAGTTGGCCTTGGGACGCCCCACTCCTGGCGCCCCCAGGTCTGCTGCTCCACTGCTGACCCTTGTTTAGTAATGCTAGGCCCTAGAACTGTTGCTGGACTTAGTCCCTCTCCCCTCCCCAGTGCTTACTGACACAGGTGGGAAGGAGCATCATGCCAGAGGAGGCCTGGTACCTCCCCACATCCATGGCAACAATATTGGCCTGGACCAGAACGGGCACCAGAAAGGGGGGCAGGGTGGAAATAGCTCAGAGGAAAAGGGGGTTATAGCCTCAGGCACAGGGCACCTGACTCCCTGGGAAGGTGCAGACAAGATCAACAGGCCTCTCCTTTCTTGGGTCTCAGCCTCTTCATTGAGCAGAGACCGCCAAGAGGCTCCAAATCCTGCTCACCATTTCCTGACACTGGGGTCCCCCAGGCCGGCCCCTCTTTCACTCTGGACTGCCAAGGGTCTGGTCCTTTCACTATAGCGCACAAGATTTGGCCTTGCTGAGGGAGACCCTCACAGCAGGGGCTTCCTGAGTTGAGCAACTGGTGGAGGTTACTTTTCGGGGGGGCGGGGGAGGTCATAATATTGGAAGGGGTCTTAAGAGATACACAAAGAAGCCAGAAAAGCAGGACAAGAGAGGCCTCCCTGGTGGCACAAGGGGTTAAGACACAACCTATGAAGCTAACCGCAGCCTCTGCAGCACGAGTTTGATCCCCGGCCAGGGAGCTACCCACATGGCTCAGCAGACCTCTCCTGATTCGCCCGGTGCTCCCCTCAGCAGTGTATTTCAGTCAATCTGCCTGTTCTGTTCCCCACTCTGTCTCTAGTGAATCCTCCTACCGCCCCCGCACCTCTGGCCTGCACCCCCATTCTTGTATGCATAAATAAATCTTTAAAAAAAAAGCAGGACAAGGGCCTGGGAAAAATCTTGATGCCCACTTAGACACTAAGAAATAGGCTGTGAGGGTCTCCCTGGTGGTGCAGGGGTTAAAGACTCAGCTATCAATCCCTGGCCCGGGAGCTAACCCACATGGTGCAGCAGACTTCTGTCTCACCCACTGCTTGCCCCAGCAGTGAATTTCAGTAGATCTGCCTATTCAGCTCCCCACTCTGTCTCTGGTGAATCCTCTTACAAACCCCGCCCCCCCCACCTTTGGCCTACATCCCAGTTCTTGTAGGCATAAATAAATCCTTAGGAAAAAATAGACTGTGATCTAGGAAGTGCTGGCCAGCTCCCTCCCCACTCAAAGGAGGCACTTTTTTTTTTTGGTTACACATAGTTTATTGTATACAGGACTTGGGGCCTACACTCAGCAGAAACTCCAGCCTGGCTTCTGTGCTCTTGCCAGTACCTCTTAGTTCCTGTTATCTAGGCATGAATGCCTTCCTGCCTCTCTTTCCCTAGCCAGCTAATCACTGGCTTGTCACCATTTCCACACTCCATCCATCCTCTTCAAATTCAGCTTTCCCTGCCACCTAAGCTCATCTTTGTACCTGACTGATCCAAACCACAGTCACCTTTAATAGGCAAATGTTGTTTCCTGCTTGGCTAAGCAAAATCTCCTCTGCCTGGAGCCCAAAAGGGAAGCTGGGTGTATGTGGGGCTTAGCTTCATCTGGGTGGCAGCAAAGAAGAAAATGTCTAGACCATCACTACTTACATGCTCCTCCCCACTGCCAATGTCCAGAGGCCTCTGATGCAGAGGTGGCCCTGGTGCTAAGTTAGGGATGCAGGAGAGTCCAGTGTTTTGGCTGGATACTGAAGCTTCCTCTTGGCAGGTTTCCATGGCAGACCTGACAATGACCATCACATTCCTAGGGCTGTGGGCTTACCCCAGCCAGATGCCCTTCAAAATGCCTGACTGTCTCTCTTTGAGATGCAGGCCCCCGGTGCCTCCCTCCACTCCCCCACTACTTTGGCTCTTGCTGGGAAGAAAATAATAAAACTATTTTATGGAGAAGACAGGTTCTAGCTGGAGGACATGTCTGTTTTCCTAGGAACCGGGGCAGTCTAATTAGAAAGGATGCAGAGGGCCTCCCTGGTGGCGCAGCGGCTGAGCGCTGGGTTGCGAAGCTGCTCACGGCTTCTGCGGCAGCGGTTCGATCCCCGGCTGCTCCCCGGCCACCAGAGGAGGGTCCCACATGGCGCACAGACCTCTCCTGCCGCCCGCTGCTCCCCTCAGCAGTGTACTTCGTCAGTCTGCCTGTTCTGTTCCCCGCTCTGGCTCTGGTGAATTCTCTCACCCTCCCGCGCTTCTGACTGTACCCAGTGCATGTACAAACAAACAAATAAATAAATAAAAATACATGCCTCTTTAAAAAAAAAAAAAATTTGAAAAAAAAATTTTTTGAAAGAAAGGATGCAGAGCCCAAATGTCTTGGCCAATCCTGCTGATGGGGACAGGCAGGTGACAAGTTCCCAGGAGAGGAGCAGGTACTCACCATCACTTGGTCATACAACTAAGCAGGGAGGAACTGGAGAGCATCTCTGGGACCCCTAAGAGTCCCTAAAGACAGCCCAGCATAGTCCCCATTATTGGGAAAGTGAGCCGTGTTTTAAAAGCCCGTGGTGGCGCAAGGGGTTAAGTCTTAGCACTATCAGGCTATCACCAGCCACTGAGGCATGAGTTCAATCCCTGCCCAGGGAGGTGACCCACATGGCACAGCAGACCTCTCCTGTCTCGCCCGTTGCTCCCTTCAGCAGTGTATTTTAGTAGATCTGCCTGTTCTGCTCCCTACTCTGTCTCTGGTGAATCTTCTCACCCCCAGCCCCACACCTCTGGCCTATACCCCAGCTCTTGTATGTATAAAAAAATAAAATAAATCTTAAAAAAGTCAAAAGTAAGGCTTTTGACTCCAGATTCAGGCAGGAGGAAGGGAGCCCTGGAAGAGCTGGGTGACCAAGGAGCTCAGCAGAGAAAGTTCCAGGTGCTACCTGGGACTCGAGGCAGCTCCCAGTAAATAACAGGCCAGACTTTCTTCACGGCAGACCCAGAGGGAGACCGGATGCAGGCTCCAACAAGAATCAGACCTTTGGGGAACCAGAGGATGTTGAGTGTGTGGGTGCGAGGATGCGTGTGAAGTGAGCTTCTACAGAACAAGCTTCCTGCGCTTAGGAAGTGCGGTGAGGGCGAGATAAAGAAGGTCTTTTCCTTTGGCAAAGTCACTATAATCCTTTCTTGGTCACAAAACGTGGGAGACATGGACCAGGCTGGCAGGTGCCTGGTGTGCGGGGACAGCAGACAGGTCAAAGGTGAGAAGCCAGTGAGTGGGGCAGTGACTTGTTTTCCCTGCAGTCCAAATATTCACTACTCTGGAAGGTCTTCTGCTCTGACTCGTGCAGGTAGGAGTAGGTCAGGGTGCCCCTGGAGAGGAAGCAGTCTTGGTTGCTGTGTCCGGAAGAGGAAGCTCTGCTATCTGAGAAGAGCTGACCCCCTCCCACCTCCCTTTATTCTGCCTCCCACTGTGTCAAGGCACCGGGGACAGCCACCCACCTGTGTCCCAGACGCTATGACTGTCATATCAATAGCTTATAAGCAAGGTGGGACCTAGAGAAGGGGCTGCACCTGCTATTCCTAAGAGCCCACAGAGATTCCTGGGCTCAGCCTAGATGACTCTCATCCCATGAGGTACAGCCAATGTGAGACTAGGGAGGGGATTTAAGGGCTATGAACCCCTACTTACTGGATTTGTAAAAGCACATGGTGGACTTTGATCTTCAGCGACTTACAGATTTTACTGAGAGAGAGAGAAAAAACATTTCACACCAGATAGCCCATTAGAAGTCTTTGGGGAGGGCCTCCCCGGTGGCGCAGCGGTTGAGCGCTGGGTTGCGAAGCTGCCCGCAGCCTCTGCGGCGCCGGTTCGATTCCCGGCTGCTCCCCGGCCACCGGAGGAGGGTCCCACATGGTGCGCAGACCTCTCCTGCCGCCCGCTGCTCCCCTCAGCAGTGTACTTCGGTCCTTCTGCCTGCTCTGCTCCCTGCTCTGGCTCTGGTGAATTCTCTCACCCTCCCGCGCTTCTGACTGTACCCAGTGCATGTATAAACGAAACAAACGAACAAATAAATAAATAAAAAAAAACATGAAAAAAAAAAAAAAAAAGAAGTCTTTGGGGAGATGGGCCTCCCCAGTGGCGCAGCGGTTGAGCGCTGGGTTGCGAAGCTGCCCGTGGCCTCTGCAGCGCCGGTTCGATCCCCGGCTGCTCCCCGGCCGATCCCCGGCTGCTCCCCGGCCGCCGGAGGAGGGTCCCACATGGCGCGCGGACCTCTCCTGCCGCCCGCTGCTCCCCTCAGCAGTGTGCTTCGGTCCTTCTGCCTGCTCTGCTCCCCGCTCTGGCTCTGGTGAATTCTCTCACCCTCCCGCGCTTCTGACTGTACCCAGTGCTTGTATAAATAAATAAATAAATAAATAAAAAAAAAAAAAAAAAAAAGAAGTCTTTGGGGAGATAGTAGATCCCAGCCCCCTTGCCTCTGGGCTCCTTTACATCCAGGGCCCCCACATGCCACTCCCACCCTTTCCCTCTCCCTCTAAGGTAAGCATGCCACCCTTGTGCAATATCACTCCTCTACCCTTACCCCTCTCTGGCCTGGCACAGACACAGTGGAGCACAGGTGAAAACAAGACATTGTTCCTCAGAGATTCTGGCTAAAGAGTCGAAGGTCACATATTGTTAGGATTGACCGAATACCAGCTGTTTTTCATTCTAATCTAGGTCCAGACAGGCGGAGTCTGGGGACCCTGAACCCTTGCACAATGCAGTCTTGGTGCTGGTAGTGCTGGCCAAATACTGACTGCAGGGTTCACTAAGCAATCAGGCAATCTGCTGGAGATTAAAACCAGTCTTCCAACCCAGGAAAGAGGCTCAGGGAGAAGAGATCAAGGGGTACTCACTACATGCTTTCATCCTGGATCGTGTTGGGTACTGCATAAAGCATCTGTCAACCAAACAGGCAGGGGGTAAGCCCTGACCCCCGCTGCCCTCTAACCCCACCAAACATATCGCACACCTGTGGGCAGGGCAGGCCAGGGAGAGTCACCTGTTCACTGGTCAAAGGGCTGATGTGTAGGAGGCTGCTCTTGGAGAGCTGCCCCACCACGTGGGACAGGTGCAGGGCCTCAAGGGTCAGGTTGGTCACGGTGATGGGGTAGTAGTTGTTATTGGAGATGTTCAAGATACTCTAGAGATGAGGACAAGAGAAGGAAGGGATGAGGGTGGCCATTCTTAGAAAGGACTCTAACAGGGCCTCCCTGGTGATACAGGGATTAAAGTCTCAGCGCTATCAAGCTATCACCAGCCACTGTGGCCTGAGTTCAATCCCCAGCCAGAGAGCTGACCCACATGGCACAGCAGACCTCTCCTGTCTTGGCTGCTGCTGCTCCCCTCAGCAGTGTATTTCAGTGGATTCACCTGCTCTGCTCCCCTGTCTCTAGTGAATCCTCTCAACTCCGCACCTCTGGCCTACCCCCCAGTTCTTGTATGCATAAATAAAATAAATATAAAAAAAAGAAAAAAGGAGTCCAACAGTGACAACCCCCTCCCTCAGCCCCCCAGTCTAACAGCTCTAAGTCCAATACGGGCCAGTGTCAGGAGCCCTTCAGAGGGTTAGCAGTGAGGGTCACCCTTATTAAGACAACAAGCTGGCTCAGAGCTAGTCTGAGTGCATGGTTTCTCTCTGTTGAATCCTGCTCCCCACATCCTCTGATTTTCCTCTATGGTTCTAATTCTGACCCCTGTCTTACACAATCTGTCATGGGCCTCAGGGTTGCCCTTCTCCCCCACCCCACCAGGTTTCTGACACCCTCTGGGTGTCATAAGATCCCTGGCTACCCATCCCATGGTTGCAACACTGGATAAAGGCTATCAAGGAGTGTGGCTGAAGATGGGACTCAGGCCTAGTAGCACCCACCCACCGTTACATTGAGGTAGATATTAGCCTCGTCAAAGGCCACTGTGGAGGAGTTGACGCCTGCAGGGTGCACAGTGATGGACCGAGGAAACAGGAAAAAGCCGAGGAGGGAGGTGGTCACCAGGCAGATAAGTACTGCTAGGAACACGGAGAGCTTCCTGTGGAAAAGGACCCAGGCAACAGGAGTAAGTCTGAAGATGAAGGAAACTTGAAGGGGTGTGTGTGTGTTCACACACTCCTCTCCAAACATAAGGCTCTTCTGCACCCACCTTGCAACTGAGTGTCTGGCTCCCCACATGTGGAGGGCCACCCCGGGCTCAGATGTGGCCCAGAGCTGATAGGAGCGCAGAACTGGGAGGCAGTTAGACTTGCTTCCATTCCCAATTCTCTGTTCCGCTGACCCAGGATCTCTGAGCAACCCCACTTCACTTCTCTAAACTTCAGTTTCCTTGTCTGTGAAATGGAGATAAACTATATCCATCTCACAGCATTTGTTATAGGCTAACACACTAATCTTAGGTCTTGGCACATAGCAAAAGTTCAATAAATGCTGGCTGTTATCACTGGAAGAGAAGAAATCCACAAGAATTGAGAGCTATGAACTTTGATATTCAGAACAGGACATCACCCGTTCATCTAATTCAAAACTGAAATACGCATTAATGAGACAGCACCTTGTTAGCATCTTATGAGGAGCACTGCCAAATTCAGGTTCTTGTATAGTGGTAGTTGCGGGGGGACTGGTGGTGGCCTCCAGAACAAAGCTGAGGGCGTTGGAAAGGGTGAGCAATTCATGTCAAGTGGACCCAAATGACAAATAGGGTCACCTCCTCCACAACGCCCTCAGCCCCAGTGAAACTCAGGACTGCCTCTAGTTTGGAAGTGTCTCAGAACAGGGAGTGGCTTTTTTCCCTTCTCTCCCCAGAAGAGAACAAGCAGGTCTGAACTGCCACAGCAAGGGAAGCTCTCTTAGGAAAAATAACTTCCCTGAATCAATTGCATCCAGGGCTATCCTCCCAGAAGGCCTTGTAGAGTCAAGAGGTCCTCTGTTTTTAAAAGGGAGTCATGGGCCTCCCTTCATGGTGCAGGTAGTTGAGCACAGTGCTGTGAAGCCGTCTGCAGTCTCTGCAGTGCCGGTTCAATCCCGGTCTGCCAGCAAGAATCCCACATGGCGTGGCAGACCTCTCCTGTCTTGCCCGCTGCTCCCCTCAGCAGTGTGTTTCGGTCAGTCTGCCTGTTCTGTTCCCTGCTCTGTCTCTGGTGAATCCTCTCACCTTCCTGCGCATCTGGCCTGTATCCTGGTTTTTTTTTTTTTTTTTTTTAAAGATTTATTTATTTATACAAGCACCGGATACAGTCAGAAGCACAGGAGGGTGAGAGAATTCACCAGAGCCAGAGCAGGGAACAGAACAGGCAGACTGACGAAATACACTGCTGAGGGGAGCAGCAGGCGCAGCAGGAGAGGTCTGTCATGCCATGTGGGACCCTCGCCAGCGGCCGGGGATGGAACCGGTGCTGCAGAGGCTGTGGGCAGCTTTGCAGCCCAGTGCTCAACTGTTGCGTCACCAGGGGAGGCACTGTACCCTGGTTCTTGTATGCGTGAATAAATAAATCTTTAAAAAAAAAAAGGGAGTCATGCTTCTTAGAAGCAGTGATGTGTGGGGAAGGGTGCCAGGGGCCTCAGGTGGTATTTGCTGTGCCCCAGGCTGCTTAAACCAGGAGAGTCTTTGGAAACAGGAAGCTAGCACATTTGAGCACACTGAGGCTCAGGCTGCTGAGGGGAGACCAGTAGAGAAAAATGGGGGTAGGTGGGTTGCGGAATGGGGAAGACAAAGAGGAACAGCTCTCAAGGGTGACAGCCTGCACAGCTGGAGCAGGAAGAGGAGCTTACGTGTGCCTGGGCTTCAGCCTCTGGTCCCCATAGGGAATGAGGAACACCAGCTGCTTCTCTAGCTCTGTAGAAAGAAAGTGGGTAAGAGCAAGGGCCAAGACATATCCATGACACACATTTCCCACCACCCAGAATCACCCCTCCCCTCCACAGAGTGGGGACACAGCAGGACTGGAGCACAGGGCTGTGCTACTGAAGTTGGCAGTTCAGCTTTGCCATTTCTAGAGTGGAAATGAGATTTTCATTGATAGTTGTGAAAATCAGGCCTCCCTGGTGGCACAAGGGGTAAAGATGCAACCTATGAAGATGTCCACAGCCTCTGCAGCGCGAGTTCAATTCCCCAGCTGGCCAGGGAACAACTTACATGGCGCAGCAGACCTCTCCTAACTCACCCGCTGCTCCCCTCAGCAGTGTACTTCAGTCAATCTGCCGGTTCTGTTCCCCACTCTGTCTCTGATGAATCCTCTCACCCCTCACACTTCTGGTCTGTACCCCAGCTCTTGTATGCATAAATAAACAAATCTTTATAAAAAAATAGTTGTGAAAATCTCTGCAAGTCATCTCTGCAAGATGCCCAGTTTTTTTTGAGAGGTCATTTGTAACTTTCCAAATTTTTTTTTATATCTGAAAGGGCAGGTTTGGGCCTCCCTGGTGGCGCAGCTGGTTGAGCGCCGCACTGTGAAGCTGTCCCTGCAGCGTAGTTCGGTAGTCTCTGCAGCGTGGGTTCGATTCCCGGCTGGCCAGGGAGAAACCCACATGGCGTGGCAGACCTCTCCGGTCTCGCCCACTGCTCCCCTCAGCAGTGTATTTCGGTCACTCTGCCTGTTCTGTTCCCCGCTCTGTCTCTGGTGGATCCTCTCACCCTCCCGCACTTCTGACCTATACTCCAGTTCTTGCATAAATAAATAAATCTTTTGAAAAAAAAGGGCAGGTTTATTATAAAAAAGGGAGAGAAGAATAAAGGACACTTGCATAGTCACAAGCTGGCAGAAAGAGCTGCCCCCAAAAGGGATGTTTGCTAAAAGAGAGGCCTGCATGGTCACAGGTGGGCAGCCTTGGGAGGAATCTGCCTCTGCCCCTTTGCAAAGGGAGGTCAGTGAAGCACTTGCATAGTCACAGGGGCAGGAGAGCTGCTGCAAGGGAAGATGGGGAAGAGAAACACCTACATAGGCACAGGCAGGCAGAAGGGCTGGGCCAACTTCCTGAATCTTTTTTTTAAAAAAAGATTTATTTATTTATGCATGCAAGAGCTGGGGTATAGGCCAGAGGTGCGAGGGTGTTTGTGTATGTGTGATTCACCAGAGTGGGGAGCAGACCAGGCAGATCTACTGAAATACACTGCTGAGGGGAGCAGCAGGGGAGACAGGAGAGGTCTGCCACACCATGTGGGTCAGCTCCCTGGCCAGGGACTGAATTCCTGCTGCAGTGGCTATGGATTGCTTCCTAGTGCTGAGATTTAACCCCTTGCACCACCAGGGAGGCCCAACTTCCTCAATCTTGAGGTGGTGTTGCCAAGGGAACAGAGTAGCTGGAAAGCCCCTGGGGTAGTAGGGGTTCTCCTAAGCAAGCCTGGGGAGACTTAGCATGGCCTTGGCCTGCCTGAAACTGGAAGACCCAGCTCCATTCAAGGAGACGCAGAGGGGCCTGGTCAGCAGATTATCAAGAGCTTTTCCTGGATTCCAGGTTATTTCCAGAATCTTTGATCACTCACCTTGAGGGATCTTCCCAGTTCCCTGGCATGTGGGACAAGTCACAAAGCTGGCATTAGTAGCCCCTTCACAAGGCACACAGGAACAAGAGGACTTCCTACTACTGATGCTGTGGTAGTTGGCAACCTTGCGGTGAATGGCTGGACCAGGGGGCAGGATCAACTTGTTCTCAACTTCCCCAGAGCCCATTGTTCAGAGGGGTTTTTCACTAATGAGAAAAGAACAAAAAGTTCCATGGTTTTATGTTTTTAAGATTGGCAAGGAGCTCCATCACAACTGCCACAAGCTCAAACCTCAGGAAGCTGGGGTAGGGAAGAGCGAAGTCACAGGACTCTTCAGAGCAGAAAGTTCCTTGCACTTTAATGCCTTTCGTTATCTTGGGACAGCCCAACCTGCCTACAAGAGGGGAAACAGCAAAACAATCCATTCCACTTTGAGGAACTTCCAGAAGCGAATGGCAGAGCACATATTTTTTTTCCGGGAAAGTTGCTGAATTGTCATTCAGGAACTTGAGGAAATTGAATGGTGGTGGTGGGGAGGGGAAGAGTCCCAAGTCCTTTATCCTCAGTCACGAGATGACCTTGGAGGTCTCCAGAGCTCCTGCGTGTAAATGACTGAGGTCTCCCAGCCTGGCTGTGAAAGGAAAGCTTCCATCCCCCAGCTGGGGAAGGTGCTGGTTTAAGAGGATGGTGGTGATTCTTTGAAACAAGAGAAAGAGGCTAGCCCGGTACAGGTGTGGCCAAGTACCCTAAACTAGTCCTGAAAGGGAAGTGTGAACCTCTTCCTTACTGCTTTGAGGGGTGGAGGGTAGTAAAGGAATGTTTGGGGAGGTGTGGCAATGTTACGGTCTGTTCTTCATTAGGAAAGATGGAGGCTAAAAATCCAGATTCTCTCCAAAAGAGTGAACGCAGAATGAGGTGGGCAAGGTGAGCGGTACTCTCACCTCCCTGGGAGCCTCACCTGTTTAAAGTCTGGGATCCGAGGCTCCTCTCAGCTGCAAAAGGCGGCGGTTTCCTGCAGCAGTAGGGGCTGCTCTGGCAACCCGCCCCTTCAGCAGAGCCCTGTAGGAGCTAATGCACCGCATAGCAGGGAGCGGAGAGCAGGGAACCCTGGGTGCCAAGTAGTTTCGCATCCCAATCCCCGGCTCCACTAAGGGTCAGGAGATAGGCGCGGACTGAGAGGCTGGATTGAAGATTTCAAGTCCCACCAGACACCCCCAGAGGCCGTTAGTCGAATTTAGTACCCGCGAGTGCCTGTGAGCCGCGCTAGAAGGAACAAGTGCTTTCCAAAGGGAAAGAGGGAGATGAGAGTCCGGGGAATGTCTTACCTGGGTGATCGCAGCGACAAAAACGGTTGCAGAAGAGATAGGAAGCGCGGGAGCCGGGGGCCGGCCCCAAGCTTTGACGCCGGGCCCCTCGAAGCCCCGGCCCCGCCCCTTCCCGGGGCCCGCCCCGGCCCCGCCCCTTCCCGGGGCCCGCACCCTCCCGACACAGGCCGGAGTCGACGCTGCTTCCGCAAGGACCAAGCTGTCCAGGTAGGAGTTTCAAAGAACCTTTATTTCACCATTCTTTAAGTGGTTATGTACAAGGGCACGGGACCAACGACCGGACCCAAAGGATCTTCCTTGGACCCCTACAATACAACTCAGACAGGTCCCACTGGAAATCAACCCAATTAATTACACACACCCTGCTGCTCAGCCTCTACCCAGAAGCCCAGACAAAAACCTTTTAAATAATGAACAGCCTGGTTGGCTTGCTGTCTGAATCCTGGCTTACTTAATAGTATTCAAGCGTTATACTGTAAATAAACATCATTATGGCTAATGATTAATTAAAATCACCATTTATTATAAATACCAACCAGGTTAAATAGTACTAATTTACTATTCTTTCCCCTTTGGGCTGGGGGTCAAATTCTTGTTTTTCTGGAAGTCATTTTCATGAATACAATCTTGAGCGTATTTTATTACCTCTTCCTTATCAGTTGTACCCAAGACTCCCTTCAAGAAACCCAATGCAGCCCTGACCCTCTGGAAGCAAGCTTTTTCCCACTCATTCACTTCTTGTAACCTATTCAGGTTTGGCTAAACACTAGCCTCTTCTCCCTGTTCTGAGCTCTGTGGTGCTCCAGACCTCTGAACAAATTTCAAACATTCAAGAAGTCATCAGAATTTCTTATGCCTGACACACACTCATTTGCCCACCCTCAAACTACTGAGATTAAGGTAAGAGCCTGCCTTTCACTTTCACTTGTTTCTGTTCCTCCCACTCTACTGTAAATAAGACCTGCCCTTAACATTAACAAAAAAAAAGTAACTGTTAAATATCCTTTTCTCTTAAATAAAGGATTTTCTTTCCTTTTCTATAGGATTAACAAAATATTTCATACTACCTACTTAGATTTCTCCCCCTTAAATAAAAGAAAAATATGCAAAATGACACTGGACACTGCTCAGTAAGTGCCGGTGGGCACATTTCCCAGCCTCCCTTCATTGAAGTGCAGAGACCCAGAAAGTGGATGTTCTTAAATACATCAGTGGGATTCTCAGAAAACTATGGTGGGGATTACTAAGTCTTGCAGGACTTTCTCCTTGGAAAGGAAGAGTAGCTCAATCCTCTCACGCTCTGGGTGTCACTTCAATACCAGCCAGTATGAGGCTTAGTGGATAGGTTACAGAAATGAGAATTACTTTTAAAAATGACACCTAAGGTTAATTTCTTTTAAAAACTGACAATTAACAGATATCCCCATAAAAACATCCACATTAATCAAAGAAAAATACTCAATTTCAATACAAGCAGAAAGAAAAACGGTTCTACAGTTCAAGTTATACTCTTCAATGCACTAAAACGGAGAAAAATTTTATCCAAATCAATGGAAAAACTTCCTACTATTCATCCAATGTCTAAAGTGAAAATTTAAGTTCTGGTCTTTGATTTGCTCCAAAAACACTGATGCAGGCATTGTCTTGATAATTCAATGATGGGCTCTATATAGATTCATCAGGTTAAAAAATAATCAAGGGCTTCTACCCCACACCCCACCGACAGAATAAAGATCATCTGTGAGCAGCAGGCAAAGTTATTTAATACAAGGTCACTCCTCAGTAGCGGTGGCTGTACCAGTCGTTGTTGCTGATGTGGAGGAGCTCTGTCACCACGTGAATGATGTTGTAATTGTGCTTCTTCAGCAGTCTCAGGTTCAGCTGCCTATCACAAAACCCCATTTCAAAGAGATGGGCCATCAAGGCTGCTGTCTTTTCTTCAGAAACTATTGGCTGTTGAGAGTCAAGAAGCACAGAACATTTTCTGTACATATATAAATACACACACACACATATATATATATATTTTTTAACATTTATTTATGAGTAGAACTGGGGTGTAGGCCACAGGTACCTGCAGGGGGTGAGAGGATTCACCAGAGACAGAGTGGGGAGCCAAACAGGCAGATCTACTGAAATACTCTGGTGAGGGGAGCAGCGGGCGAGACAGGTCTGCTGCCCCATATGTGGGTTAGCTCCCTGGCTGGGGATCCACTCAAGCCATAGAGGTGATAATGCTGAGACATAACCCCTAGGCCACCAGGGAGGCTCTGTATAATTTTTAATTATAGTTAAACTATACTCACAACACTAGACAATTAGATGCATGGGTGTGGCACCCCTGCCCCCTGGTTCTGAGGTTTCTTCTGAGGGGGTAAGAAAGACTGCCTTTTTTAAAAAAAAAAAAAAAAAGATTTAGTTATACAAGAATTGGGGTACAGGCCAGAGGCATGGGAGGGTGAGAGAATTCACCAGAGACAGAGTGGGGAGCAGAACAGGCAGACGGACCGAAAACACTGCTGAGGGGAACTGCAGGCAAGACAGGAGAGGTCTGCCGCACCATGTGGGTATCTCCCTGGCTGGCCGAGAATCAAATCCATGCTGCACAGGCTGCAGACAGCTTCACAGCGCTGTGCTCAACCCGCTGCACCACCGGGGAGGCCTGTAAAGCCCTGCTTTGAATTAGGCTGTTTGTACCAGAAAGAGAAGAGAAATTAAATTCTGAGCAGTCTTCTGGGCTTTTTTTTTTTTTTTAAGATACGATCCAGGTAAGAGCTAAATTCATTTACTTCCCCTTTAGGGCCAAGTCCTGTGGTGGATGCCTACCTTCTTAAATCCTCCTCACACTTAGAATACCCCAACTCTTACAATATACTTACCAACTGTGTTGACGTCAATACCCTTATTTATGAAAACAGAGATACAGAATGCCAATTTGGCAGAGTGGTTGATTATGATGAGAAAGTACATAAATGTACTGAGCAGTCTCTGGCACTTCCCTCCATGCTCAACTCTATTGTTCTTTTCTTTCTTTTTCATATAAATTATCCTCCTTTCCGGGCTAATCCTTCCAAATGTACTTTCCTTTGTATCTTGCCACCTCTCACCATCCTAGAAATCGTCCTCTTGATTATCCCGCCATCTAGATCACTAACCTGTACTGGCTTGCCCACCTTGTCTCGCCCATCTATAAAGTCTACCATTGTCTTACGTATCCGAGTTTGCACTTTTTTCACCAGCTACTGAAGTAGGGCATACACGCTCTTAAATTCCTCACCATTCACACACACTTCTCTGTAGCATCTGACACTGTCATCATAGGCAACCCCCTCATGAAAACTCCCTTCCCCGAACTCCAGCACAGAATTCTCCTAGTTTTATTCCTAGTTTCCTAGTTGCTAGGTGGGCCCCTCCTTTCTGTGACCCTTAAAGGCCGCTTCTTTCCTTATTCATCTTCTAGAATTATCGGGTTAGGCTCTTGCTCTAACCTGTTCACTCACTGTCATATTTTATCTCCAGCTCAAATCACCCCTATGTTCCAGATGTACATACACAGCTACACTCTGGATAACTACCTGGATGTAGCTCAAACTCCACACTCCCTCAAATGGACCGCATTTTCTCCTCTTAACCCAAGTTACCCTTCTTCCTGCATATCATCTCGTAAAGAGTGGTATTATTAACTGTGTAAGCCAGAAACTTGAGGTTTATCCTTGACTTCGTTCTAGCTATTTTATTATGGTTTCCAAGTTCTGCCACTTCTATCTCTTTATTATCTCTCCTTTCTTTCCCACTTACACATGGATTCTACAATGGATTCCTTTACTGCCTCTACGAGCTTCTATCCAGTAACAGAATGATCTCATAAAGCACAAGCCTGATCATATTATTTACCTCAAACCTTTTTTTCTATTTTTGCACAGAAGAACTGGGGTGTAAGCCAAAGGTGCGGGGGGTGAGAGGATTCACCAGAGACAGAGTGGGGAACAAAATAACCTGAGAATATCAGAGCAGTATCTGTCCCTCTGCTGTAAATTTCTTTCTAACTCACTTGTTCCCAGAATCTTTGGATAGGAACCAGTGTCTTATTTATCTTATACATAGTAGATCCTCTAAAAACTTCAGGTCCCTTTCCTTTTCTCCCCTATGTAATGTGGCCGAAGTCATACAGCCAGAAGGTGGCAGAGTTGTGTATACCCAAAGACTACATCCAAAGTCTATGCTCTTTCTACAATGTTACACTACTCTCTAATGTGGACAGAAACCATCATTTTCATTGGTGGCTTAGTTTTGGTTCAGAAAAATAAAGTACACACTGACCTGTGCAGTGATTGGTGGCCCAGCAAACAGGGCCTTGTATGCAGAGGTGGCGACAGACAAAGCCCCCTTCACCAGTCCTCCAGCAATGCTGTTCCCATGATGGTGCTGCCTGTAGAGGAAAACCAAATTATCTCCCCAAACACACACACACCATCATCTTACAAGACAATTTGGGCTCTAACCCTTGAAAGAAAATAAGATTCCCTTAAGGGAAAAAAATTAGATGTAAAAAGAGAATGTGACTGTTTTCTTTTCAGTTTCATAATTACAGACCTTGGTTTCATGTAGGGCTCAGCTCTACTGCTACAAGATATGGGCACTGCAGAAAACACGCTATCTGATGAGCAAGCCACAGCTTTCAGTCTAGCTGAAAATGAATATTGGCAATCTGCTTGCTGATCATCTCAGAGTAAACACCTCCCAAAAGAAATTTGATTGTCTGAATGCTGCAGAGAAGGGCCCACCTTGACACTGCTCTGGGGTGATCAGGAGCAGAGAGGCAGGCATGTCTAAGAGGCACACCAGGTGTGACCTTTCTGCCTTCTCCTCTACACTGAGGTGAGTCGAATTTGAGGGCACTTATTTCTGGTCTGGAATGTGAACACTCAAACATTAACTTTAGCTCTTGGTGCAGTGTTGCTCACAGTCTTGGGAGATGTAAGGGCAAGGAGGAATGATGGCTCCCCTCTTCTGCTCTCAGATGGCACGTGCTCTGAGAGGCTCTTTTAAGCAGAAGCAATATTAGGATATCCACCTGCTTCTGAAGAAGAGGCTGCACAACGTCCAGTTACCTTGAGTGGTCATAGCTCTTCTGTCTGCTGTTTACAAGTCCTGATGAGCCTCTGGGCTCTAAAAACAAAAGAGCTATTGGTTAGAAGCAGCATCCATACACACCTAGTGTTTCCTAAGCCACAGCAAGGCCACTTTAAGGCAGTTGGCAATCTGACCACAGTCTTTATGTATTTAAAGGTGTTTGGGAAATTTTGCAGGTGGTTTTATTGATAAGGAACAACTGTCCAGAATATAATGCAAGATATCAGAAAAATTAGTTCTATATCCTATTACACTGGTTCATTAGATCTTAAGCACTTTTTAGGTTTTTTTAGAGAAGGGTGGGAAATAACTTTGAGGGTCTTACAACTTCAAGATAAGAGTCTCACTTTGTAGATAAGGAAACAGACCTATTTGCTGACCTGTTGTAAGGTCACACAGTAAGGAAAGGTGGAGCTGGGGCTGGAATCTAGACAGGTTTGGCTACCGGTTCTTTCCACTATAGCACAATGCCTATCTCTTTGAGATCTCATTTAATAAATGCCAAGCTAGAGAACAGAAAAAAAGGAGTGTAAGGGAGGAATATAGGAAGAGGTAAAAGGGTAAGCTTCTAAAAACTGCCAAGAAGGGCCTCCCTAGTGGCACAGTGGGTTGAGTGCAGCGCTGTGAAGCTGTCCACAGTCTCTGCAGCACGGGTTCGATTCCCAGCCAGCAGGGAGAATCCCACATAGAGTGGCAGACCTCTCCTGTCATGCCCGCTGCTCCCTTCATCAGTGTATTTCAGTCGTCTTCTTGTTCTGCTCCCCGCTCTGTCTCTGGTGAATCCTCTGACCCTCCCGCGCCTTTGGTCTGTACCCCAGCTCTTGTATAATAATAAAATCTTCAAAAAAACCCCCCAAAAAAACAAAAAAAAACCCTGCCAAGGATCTTGAACACGGAGTGCCTAGGTATACCTAATTTCCACTAGAAAGGGACACAGAAAAAGAGATGAAGCTCAGGCTGGTTATTACCTCCTCTGATCTGATCAGGGACGGAAGAAACTTCTGGTATGGTAACTGGTAAGTCCACTCCTGGGGAACCATGATGCTGTGCACAAGGAGGACTCCTTTCAGAAAGACACAATATTGACAATTAGTTGAAAAAGCCCCTCTGGGTGATGCGGAGAAACAGTGAACACTGCACAGCTGTGCCACGTTCTCCACAGAAGTGTTGCTCCAGACCACATGTCTCAATTTAGGGATCAGGTGAGAAGTGCTGGTGTTATGATGTTCCTCTTCAGACCCAAGTCAGGTTGGAAAGACCGCCTTCAGTCTAGTTTCTTCCCCCCAACATTAAGAGGTCTATAAAGGGCTATGTCTATATCCCTGGAGAATGATTTATACTCAAGACGCCATAATTTTCTATACAATGAGAAAGCGAAGACAGAGATTCAATAGAAAATTAAAAGCAATTTCTAAGTACTTTTCAGTACAGGCAGACCTTGAAGATACTGCAGGTTCCATTTCTGAGCACTGCAATCAAGTTACTATTGCAATAAGCAAGAGATGTGAACTTTGTTTTCTCAGTGCCTGTTAACTTACATTTATACTATACCAAGTCTATTAAATGTGCAATAGCGTTGTCTAAAAAGTACTTATCTTGAGGCCTCCCTGGTGGCACAGTGGGTTGAGCGCCACGCTGTGAAGCTGTCCGCAGACTCTGCAGCACGGGCTCGATTCCCGGCCGGCCAGGGAGAAACCCACATGGCGTGGCTGACCTCTCCTGTCTCGCCCGCTGCTCCCCTCAGCAGTGGACTTCAGTCCATCTGCCTGTTCTGCTCCCTGCTCTGTCTCTGGTGAATTCTCTTACCTTCCCGTGCCTCTGACCTGTATCCCAGTTCTTGTATAAATAAATAAAATTTTTTTTTTAAAAAAGTACATATCTTAATAAAAAATACTTTATTGCTAAAAAACTGCTAACTATCACCTGTTGGAAAAATGTACTGACTTGCTTGGTGTAGGGTTGCTACAAATCTATAATTTATGAAAGGCATAGTATCTGCAAAGCACAATAAACGTGGTATACCTGTGTATCTGTTTCCATTATACCCCCTAGCTATACTGTGTTTAGGTTAATATGAGCTGCCTTTGCCCATGACTCAATAAGACAGGCAAGGAAGATCTGGGGATGTTTATGCTTAAAAACAACAATCAGAACATAAGTAAACAGACTATACTTAGATAATTAAGGCTATCTAAAATAAGTATTTCCTTAAATCCAGAATCCATGAATACTGGGAAGTACAATTTTATTCATTCATCTAAATTCAGACTTTACTATGGGGAAATAGTAAAAAACCAAGTTTTTGCTGACAAAAAACCAAGTTTTGAGATCAAGATGTTCCTCTCACTCTTTAGTCCACTTCTGAAGAACAGCCCAGCTGAGGGGGGTATAGATGGTACCTGAGCAGCCGTGGTGGAGGCCCTACCACCTCTGGGGTTAGGGGCACTGTGTCCAGAGTCTGTGAAGTCATGAGGATGTCATTGATGCTGTGCCTCTCTGCTTGGTTTTCCCTTCCAGGGGTTCTCTCCTCAGATTCGACTGGTTCTTGCCCAGCCTCAACCCTAGGCTCGCCCTCAGCTCCTCGCTCCAGGCCTGGCTGGGAGAGTGCAGAGCTATACATGGAGTCCCCCAGGGGGCGGCTGGTGTCAAAACACTCTGGCAAGATGATGATGTAATCCTCAGAAGAAGCAGAGGACTGACTCTGGACTTCATCTCTGAGCTCATCTTCCTCCTCCGTGATGGCTTCTTCTTCAGCAATGTGGACAATCTCCTCCCTCTCATCTTCAAGTGGTCCCTCTTCAGGCAAGGAAAATTTCACTACAGGATGAAAGAAACCAGTTAAAAGGTATAAACCAAAAGTGGCCCCTGGTGCCACCCTTAGTTTGGAGGACTTGTGGGTCATGAACTAGAACTATGAAAGCCAGAGAGGAGGGAAGAACCAGAGAAAAGGAATGCTCCTGGAACCACAGTCATGCCATATGCTAAGGTGGAAGTCCACGCAAAAAGGATGGAACTAAGTGCACAAATAAAAACAAGGCACGTAGAAACATCCAGATTTTGAGAATCTTAAAACAAGGAGGCCCCATCCCTTCTCCTCTTCAGGCAATGGTTAATATACTCAGATAGGGTTCAAATCAAAACTGATATGCTAGCTACCTGTGCTGTAAAAAGGGAAAATGTTAGGTGTGAGAACTTGTACGACTGTAGCCTACTTTTCTCTTTACAAAGAAATGCGTAGTCACGGTAGGAAACTGGCAAAATGTCGATGAAGAGAAGAAAAGGAAATTTAAATTGTACTCAAATCCTATCAGAGATAACTAATGTGAACATTTTGGTGTAAATCCTTTGACTCTTTTGTTATGCATTTACACGTAAGTATAAAAAGTATATGTATATTTCTAACAAGAGAAACAAACCTTATTTAAAGGTACAGGTCAAATTTCATTATAATAAATATAGATTTTTCTATATTTTAAAACATTAAAATTTGAATTTTTTTGACAGTTCTTGAAATACATAGGACTGGTTATACTTTTTTGATATCCAGAAATTTATAACAGAATTTAACCCTGAGAAACTTCATTTGGTACTCCTGCTTGTGCCCACTATTTCCTGGATTAGTCCATGGAGAAAGCAGACAATGCAGCTACCAATGAGGGTCTCTGCTGAGGGCCTCTGTCAACTTACAGGAAGAGTCCTTACTGCCGACTCCAGAGAGGACAACTGGCTGCTGTTCCTCTGTGGTGTGCAGCTGTA
The DNA here is from genome assembly GCF_014898055.3 of Talpa occidentalis. Taxonomy (NCBI): domain Eukaryota; kingdom Metazoa; phylum Chordata; class Mammalia; order Eulipotyphla; family Talpidae; genus Talpa; species Talpa occidentalis. Next base: position 121,072,822 of record NW_023605083.1, on the reverse strand, counting down.
ATTCTGCCCCTGAGAAAAGTGCAGAATGAGTTACGGTGTTGCTTTGCTCCTGAAGCTATAATTAAAACGGTCAGGTAGTATATATAGAATCTAAAGAAACTACATGACCAGAATTCTAATAAAGATCGCCCCACCTCTACTCTCAGTGAGAAGAGCACTTCTACCTACTTAGGTCTGACAATCACAATGCAGGGATCACGCCATTAGGAGGGGGAGATGAGGGACACTCACTGTGCAAGGACTTCTGTCTGCAAGGTGGGTTGTGATCAGGGGCAGCATCCAAGGTAAGGGATCGGATTACAGTCTCACACACAAACTGGGTCCCACTCAGGTCATCTTCTTCCTCTGCTGAAGCACTGTTCTCAGCTCTCCTCTTTACTGGCCCTGTGGAATCTGAGAGAGAGAGAGAGAGAGAGAGAGACAAACCATGTCTGCACGTGGTAGTTAAAGGTCAAGGAACTATCTCCAATCATGTATCCATATTGATAGAATGCCGAGGAATAACTGCTCTCTGTGTCATGTGAAGGTGAAGGAACTTCAAAAAAATAAGATGCTACAGAAAATTCATTCATAGGCTAAGGTCCGGTGAGTGTGGGTACATATGGAAAACAGGGTGTGGAATGGAAGAGGAAGATGCAAATACTTTACAAATATTTAATCTCTTACCAGGAAGTGCTTTAAATCCTGCCCCTTCACTCTCTTCCTGTATCTGCCCCAAGCCTGGCTTCTCTATTAAAGGACTGTCATGTGGCAGAGGAGACATGCAGGGAGTCATATCTGGAGAAAGAAGATAGGAGAACCATCAACCAAGAAAAAGCATCACATCATCAAATGTCTGAAGCAGCAGTGCACAGACTTCTTGCCTCCCATAGGGCTAACATTACTACAGGTATGCTTCACAGCCTGTTGTAATAAAGGAGTTCTCTAGACCACCAGGTATGCAAGTGTCTTAATCCATGCAGGAGGGAGGGATCATAGAAACTGTTTGGCCTGAGAGACCATGGCCAAGACACAGAACCACAAATGCAAAGGAAAAAAGGGAGACAATCATCTACAGAGAGTGGAGAGCGTTCCTTTATGGCGGGGAAGTATCATACAAACTTCTACCATTGCCTATGAAAGACAAGAGAGAAAAGAAGGAAAATGGACCCCTGGATGCAATTTTAATATACCATGTGGGAGAGATCCTTACCATTTACTTCCTCAGAATAAAATACTAGCAGAGTTTAGGCTGCAGCATTTTTTTTTTTTAAGATTTATTTATTTATGCATACAAGAGCTGGGGCACAGGCCAGACATGGGGGTGGGGTTGACTAGAGACAGAGTGGGGAACAGAACAGGTAGACTGACTGAAATACACTAATAAGGGGAGCAGCAGGCGTGACAGGAGAGGTCTGCCTTGCCATGTGGGATTCTCCCTGGCCAGCCGGGGATCAAACTCATGCTGCAGATTGATTCACAGTGAGGTGCCCAATCTCTTGCACCACCAGGGAGGCCCTAGGTTGCAGCATTTTTGTGCTTGTTAATGAACAAGGTAGACTGAGTGACATTCTTACCCACAGGGGTGTTGTGGGGCACTCTCTCCAACTCCTGGACAATGTTTATATCTAATAGCTCAAAGGACAGCAGGTCCTGGAAAAAAGATGGTTGTGTTAGGTTGCTTGCCATGCACAAGGACTCTTAGTCTTGAGGAAATTTTGTCTTGAGGAAACTTGCAAGTCACTGAGCTCTATATCATCCTGGATTTAACTGTTCAAATTCATACCTCACCTCAGTCAAGTAAAAACAGGAGAGTTAAATGGGTACTAGATGTTCAAATAACAAAATAGCAGGAAAAAGAGAAGATATGAAGTGTAAAGATATACCAAACAGGCTGAAATGCAGAGGTATTTAGAAGGAAGTTGTGGGTAAGCATGAGACTGGGCTCCTAATTCAAAGAGGAAACATTTAGTTAGGGAAGTGGCTTCTTTAGGTGACCCTGCATTCAATGCATCTAGCTGGATCAAATGGCATGTCTCTTACTTCCTTCGCACCCACCTGTGGCTAGCTATACCACCTTCTCTACAACAAGGTAAAAATATCTCGCTCCAATGTTCCCTGGCCCTTGCCCCTCAAGCCCTGAATCTTCCACCTGGGCAGTCAGAAGGTCCACGGATGGAATGTAGAGCTCCCTCTCACTGGCAGTATTTTTTGTCTTGGGTGGGATGCAGGTTCCTGTCCCTTCTGTCTGCTCAGTTGCTTCACCAAGTTGAATTTCTTCTTTAGCCAAAAGAAATGTTTCCTATAGAGACAAAACTCAAGATAAATTTGAGGCCCTCAACAGAATTCAAAAGGCAAGGTGACAACTGCCTCTCTAAAAACAAAACCAAAATACTGCTGGGCACTGCTATTGTTTGAAAACTGTCTGTAATGACAACTTAGATTAACCATGGTAATAATAATCAAACCAAGAACATTAATAATAGGTAACTAAATTTTAAGCAGTCAACACTAAAAATGTACCCCATTAAAATAGGGACATTGGGCCTCCCCGGTGGCGCAGCGGTTGAGCGCTGGGTTGAGAAGCTGCCCGAGGCCTCCGCGGCGCAGGTTCGATCCCCGGCTGCTCCCTGGCCACCACAGGAGGGTCCCACATGGCGCACGGACCTCTCTTGCCGCCCGCTGCTCCCCTCAGCAGTGTACTTCAGTCCTTCTGCCTGCTCTGCTCCCCGCTCTGGTGAATTCTCTCACCCTCCCGCACTTCTGACTATACCCAGTGCATGTACAAACAAACAAACAAACAAATAAATAAATAATAAACATGCCTCTATTTAAAAAAAAATAAATAAATAAAATAAAATAGGGACATTGCCTTACCCACCCACCCACCCCCTCAGGGCAAGGCTTCATTCCAATTTCAGGAATGTACACAAGGGATATTCAGGAGATATGAATGTTAAGGAGCTTAGCCACAGTTCAGCAGTTCCACAGGCTAGACCAGGGAGCCTGCTCTCCCGCATGCAGCAAACGCTGGCTAGGAACCATTACTAAGAGACACAAAAGCACTGAGGGATGCCTGCACCAAGATCCTAAACACAGGCAAAGTCCCCCGAGAACTAGGCACAGTATCAGCAGGCCATGTATGTGCTAGGGGAGGGGCTGAAGTTAGTCTTTCAATGTTTTTCGAAGAATGACCAGCCATGAGTGGGCTCTTTGTTTTAGTCATCCTTTCCCATGCTCACCTCTTGCTGGCAGGTGAGGTCATCTTTACTTGAGCTGATCACACCTTTTTCTATTTCATCAGGACTCTCAGTGGAGGAGAAAGGATCCACGATGATACTGCACCAGACCCGAGGCCCAAACTGCTGGCCCTTGTGAGAAAGACGCCAATGGGAAGTGTACGTTCCCTCCAAGGTTGGGGCGATGAACTCCACAGACACAACTCCCACATGGCCAGCCTTCACGCAGGGAACTAAAACATCCTTTTCTGTAGATGCCAAAGTCAAGTTTCCCCACATGAACTTGAGCTGAAAAGCAGTTACAAGAGAAAAGACTGTCAGCTGAGAACTTAACCATTTCAAATCACTTCATTTTCCCATTCTGGGGAAAAAATACCTTTGTGTCTGCACTCCACTTTACATTTCCTGTATTTTTCATTCTCCAGTGTTTGATAAACTTGGTTCCTGGCTGAAGGTGAGTCCCATCAGGCAAATTCTCATCCACAAATGCTGCACTGAGGGTTGGCATAACTGGGGTACAGGGCTGCAAAGGGAGTCTGAACAGAAATTCAGATATTTAGTCACTTCCTGTTGGGTGTGATGGCTTCTGAGTACCCATCACTATGTTCTAACAGGTTGACTATGACTATTGAGGATGTATTGATGTATCTGCCTTAAAAATAAAACAAAAAACTATCAGAAAACAGATCTAACTCTTGAACTAAAAAGCTATGGAGAGGATAACTAAGAGGATCCATAAATTAAAATACATAGTCAGGCCCTTAAAACATTAGCTCCTTATGCTTTAAATCTAGATGACCTCTGGTGAATAGAGGGTATGCCAACCTACTTTTGAATTTTATTACTTCTATCTTTCTGAAGAAAGCAATAGAGCAAGTGACAAAAACAACCGCCAAATCCTTTAAGAAAGCAAAGATCAGAGAATGGGGAGTGTTAAGGGCTTGGGTGTTAGGGGCTGCCAGTAAAAAAGAAAGAACCTGGTTGAAGTTCTAGTCATAAGAGAGCTGCACCTAAAGTCTTGGCTCCCACCCTGGCCTGGGCTTACATCAATGTGTTAGACTGCAGTAGGCTCTCTGGTCGGCCCAAAGGAGACTTGGGGCTCTGAAGTCCATGAATTGAATTCCACAGATGAATCTTCCTGTGGAGTTTCAGCTGCTTCTTAAGTTCCTTGACCTCTGCTTTACGCTGTTTTTTCTCAGCTCGAAGTCTTTGCTTTTCAGCTTTAAGGAAGTTCTTATCAACCTGTTTCTGGAGCCTGTGGAATGGTAAACAAAAGCCTTAAAAAACAAATATCACAAGTAAATCTTTTTTTTTTTTAAAAAAGATTTATTTATTTATTACAAGAACTGGGGTACAGGCCAGAGGCACAGGAGGTTGAGAGAATTCACCAGAGACAGAGTGGGTAGCAGAATAGGTGTATCTACTGAAATACACTGCTGAGGGGAGCAGCAGGCGATATAGGAGAGGTCATGTGGGTATCTCCCTGGCCAGCTGGGAATCGGACCCGCGCTACAGAGACTGCGGGACAACTTCACAGTGCTGCGCTCAACCCGCTGTGCCACCGGGGAGGCCCACAAATAAATCTTAAGGCTATTCTGAGACATCGGTAGCCTCCTTCAATGTCAGCTTCTAGTACAGTTTATTCTTTCTATAGTTTTCATTTCCATTTCATTAGCTTTGGATAATTGCCCACATCATTGCCTATCAACTAGAAATGAGCAGGAATTAAAGAGACTATTTGTAGTTCTCTGATTCACAGAACTTGGCAATAACCAAGAAACTAATCAGAGAACTAGTATCCCATGTATAAATGGTTTTTTACCTGGCTTGTTCCAGAGCAGCAGGAAGACGAGGAGAAGAGAACTTTGAGTGAGAGAATGGTTCAGAGGAACCCACAACAGGTCTCCGCAACTTCATCAGGACATGGTTGGAGTCATGGGCATATGGGCCTGATTCACAATCTTCACAGATATTGTAGGACGGGCACAGGCTGTGGGGAAAAGAATGGCATAATGGGAAGTATGTGAAGCAGAGGAGTATGGGACCAGACTTCCATATTTGTTCTATTACCAGCTAGGTGGTAACCTGCACATGTCACTCAACCACACCATATCTTGACTGTCCTCATTAGTAACATGAAGAGAACACGCAATCTCTTGGGTTGTCAGAAAAAGTCATGACACATTTTTGCTTGAAAAACAGAAAAAATACATCATGACTTTTCTGACAACACAACATTTCAAAGGACAACCTACAGGAGTAAGCAAGATATGAAAGTATTTGGAACAACAGAGATAGCCCTTGGTGATCTAATTTTGTTTTAATGAAAAGAATTTTGCATGGCTCTGTTAATCCAAATGTGATCTGAGCACTTACCTTCTTCACATGGGCAAAGAATAGCCAATACTTTCAATCCAGAACAGCTATGACCAATACAGAGTATAGACAATTTCCCTTTACAAACTCAGAATACCAGGAAGGCCACTGCTCTAAGGTCCATCAGGAGATCTTCGCTCCCAAATTACCACTCACCTGCACTGGTAGCGCACACCAATGATCCTCCTTTGGCAGTTGCTGCAAGCAATATGCCAGTTGAACTGGTTTTCTGGCAAGAACAGTGTTTCCTCTGAAATAGGCATTGAGACGTCTGAGGGACAGGAACCCAAGGATGGGTTCTGGAGGACAAGCTTCTCATGTAATTTCTGTTCAAGCTTTTCAACCGTTTCTTTAACCACTTGCTCTCGGAACTAGAATACAGAGGAGAAGGTGGGGAAAAACCTTCAGTTCCAATATTGGAAAAAGGCATAAAGATATCAAATAGACCTGAAACTTCATCATATCTGGCATTACGTAACAACAGCTAATAGCTAACCAAAAGGACAAAAACTTAACCAAAGAAGGTCTATTTCTTTCACAGCTGAAGTTCAAAGTAAATACTAAGAAATCCTTTTGATGAGTACATTTCTAACAATCCTTCTCAAGCATATAGATTTGTCCCTCTCCCTTACATTTTTAGAATTAAACTCCTCCTTCCTCTGGCCCCTCATTGCAAATGTTAGGGCTTTCTTAACAGGAACCACTCTGGTTTGGAAATTATTAGTTACCATTCTTCATTCACCTGCACTAGAAGCAGGAGTCATCTGGGTTCAGCTTTCTAGTTCTTCCACATTCCACCTGCATCAACATGGCTGCAAAACCCAAGCCAGAAAGAATACTTACTGTCTCCAGGTAGCTTGTGAACCAGTCTGGAGGCTTGTCCTGAGGCTGGTCTGCATCACATGGGGCATGTGGAAACGGCTGCAAGAAAACACACTCTGAGATCTTGGAAGCTACTCTTTATTTTCATTTAAAATCATTTTAGGGCCTCCCTGGTGGTGCAAGGGGTTAAGACACAACCTATGAAGCTGTCTGCAGCCTCTGCAGCATGAGTTCCATCCCCCCGCCGGCCAGGGAGCAACGCACACGGCGCAGAAGACCTCTCCTGACTCGCCCGCTGCTCCCCTGCTGCTCCCCTCAGCGGTGTACATCTGTCAACCTGCCTGTTTTGTTCCCCACTCTGTCTCTGGTGAATCCTCTCACCCCCACACCTTTGGCCTGTACCCCAGCTTTTGTATGCATAAATAAATAAATCTTTAAAAAAATAAATAAAATTATTTTACTGAACTATATGATTTGGGGGTTGCTTTTGTCAAATAATAAAAACATGGTTCTTTTTTAAAAGCCAGAGTACGAAAGGGTATATAAGACAATGAATTATCTGTCCCCTTACTTACTCCCTTCTCCAGAAGTAACCACTGTACCAGTTTCAAAGGTCAGGGGTAAAAAGAGGGTCATGATAACTCCCAAATCTTTGATGAATAAGTCAAATCTTGAAAGAAAGACAGTGAGGAACAAGGTTGGAAAAAACTGTGAAGAGCAGCCCATTCCTTTCATACCTGTGCTGCAGGTTCCTCTGGGGTCTTCATATCTGATCCTAAGACTCTCACCAATGAAGAATAATGGGCAAGTGTCTTCTTCCCTGCCCTCAAAACTGGTCGTTTTTCTGCTACAACTGGGGGTGGGGCTTCATCAACAACATGGTAACCTTCATGGACTTGCATCTGCAGTTGGTTTCCTTGTTTAACCGCCATCTGAGAGCATATGTTATTAAATAAAAACATATTATATGATTCTCCTTTCCCAAATGGAATTTCAAAACACCTATACGTGACTGTGTGAATTACATTGGAAAATATCAGGATTTGTGTTTGTTTTGTTAAATCAAATGACGCACACCATTTTAATACTCAGCCTGCTAGGAATGGTTGTGTTATTAAAAACACAAAAGTAGGGTCTCCCCTGGTGGTGCAGTGGTTGAGCGCTGGGCTGCGAAACTGCCCGCAGCCTCTACAGCACCGTTTCCAGCCCCAGCCACTGGCGAGGGTCCCACAAGGCGCGCAGACCTCTCCTACCGCGGCCGCTGCTCCCCTCAGCAGTGTATTTCGTCGGTCTGCCTGTGCTGTTCCCTGCTCTGGTGAATTCTCTCACCCTCCCGCGCTTCTGATTGTACCCAGTGCTTGTATAAATAAATAAATAAATCTTTAAAAAAACCCCAAAACAGAAAAAACACAAAAGTAGGTGTCATTTATTTGCCCCTCTAAATTTTTTCTTAATCACTGTAACATTGTATCATAACATTATATAAAGTTTTAGGTATGCATCATTATCAACAATAAGCTTACCACAAAAGTAGATTTTTGGTGTAGCAAATTATTAGTGAGATGTTTTCACTAACTGGGTTTACCACTTTTCTGTTAAACCATTTTTCATATACAATGCTATTCATGGATTCTAATCTCACATTCAAAAAAAGTCAACCCCAGACAAACAGAACTCAAGAAACTCAAAGTATGTCATCTAATTAATAATTCTTTTTCCACTAAGAATAGTATTTTGGTAAATGGCCCCATATGTTTGACGAGTGTCTTCTAAATAATCCTAGTTTGAAAACTGTACTTCAAGAAGCATTTGGGGTTCCAGGAAAGTAATCCAGTGTCCAAGAAGAGATTGGAGGATAAGATTATGGTCTAGCCTGCCCACTACCACCCAGAACTGTACTTTAATCTACTCTGATACATTAGGTTTCTTATGATTCCATTTAAAAATGGCACTCTGTGGCAAAACTTTTTTTTTTAAATTTATTTATTTATGCATACAACAGCGGTGGTACAGCCAGAGGTGTGGGGGTGAGAGGATTCACCAGAGATAGAGTGGGGAACAGAACAGGCAGACTGAAATACACTGCTGAGGGGAGCAGCAGGCGAGTCAGGAGAGGTCTGCTGCGCCATGTGGGTATCTCCCTGGCTGGGGATCGAACTCGTGCTGCAGTGGCTACAGATAGCTTCATAGTGCTGCGTCTTAACCCCTTGTGCCACCAGGGAGGCCCTTGTGGCAAAAAGTTTTTTTTTTTTTTTTTTTAAAGATTTATTTATTGATTGATTGATACATACATACAAGCACTGGGTACAGTCAGAAGCGTGGGAGGGCGAGAGAATTCACCAGAGCCAGAGCGGGGAGCAGAGCAGGCAGAAAGACCGAAGTACACTGCTGAGGGGAGCAGCGGGCGGCAGGAAAGGTCTGCGCACCATGTGGGACCCTCCTCCGGTGGCCGGGGAGCAGCCGGGGATCGAACTGGTGCTGCAGAGGCTTCGGGCAGCTTCGCAACCCAGCGCTCAACCCCTGCGTGTGGCAAAAAGTTTTAAGAACTATTATCCGGGCCTCCCTGGTGGCACAAGGGGTTAAGACACAGCACTATGAAGCTATCCGCAGCCACTGCAGCATGAGTTTGATCCCCAGCCAGGGAGGTGACCTACATGGTCAGCAGATCTCTCCTGTCTTACCTACTGCTCCCCTCAGCAGTGTATTTTAGTCAGTCCACCTGTTCTGCTCCCCACTCTGTCTCTGGTGAATCCTTTCACCCCCCACACCTCTGGCCTATACCCCAGTTCTTGTATGCGTAAATAATCTTTAAAGAAATAAAAACTATTATCCTCTATCAGTGATCTATTTTTTAATTGGTTTACATCCTTGTTAATATTCTGTCAGCACAGGATGTCTTTCCTCAGTGTGGTATAGCAAAATTTTTCTTAAAGGGCCATGTGATAAATATTTCAGGCTTCCAGGACATCATTTCTGTCATAACTATTCAACACTGCCACTGAGGCATAACGCAGTCACAAACAATACATAAAATAATGGGTACGACTGTATTCCAATAAACATTTACAGAAATATATGATCAGTCCACTGGCTATCATTTGTTGACTTCTATCCCAGACTATAAGCCACCAAGAAGCTTTTTATAAAATGTCTGGTAGAGTCTGTGGGAAAAACTGCTCAAGAAATAATTACAGGGGGCCTCCCTGGTGGTGCAGGGGTTAAAGACACAGCACTATCAAGCTATTGGCAGCCACTGAGGCCTGAGTTTCATGCCCAGCCAAGGAGCTGATTCACATGGCACGGCAGACCTCTCCTGTCTCGCCCACTGCTCAGTAGATCCTCCTGTTCTGCTCTCCATTCTGTCTCTGGTGAATCCTCTCACCCCCTGCAACTCTGGCCTACACCCCAATTCTTGCATGCATGCATAAATAAAAAAGAAATAATTATAATGAAATGTGCCAAAATATAAATATGGGATCTTAGGTACTACATAACATTATATATAGTACTATATAATACAGTGTGGTATAGTTCTATATATATATATATATTTTTTTTTTTTTAAAAGATTTATTTATTTATTTATTTATACTAGCACTGGGTACAGTCAGAAGCGCAGGAGGGTGAGAGAATTCACCAGAGCCAGAGCGGGGAGCAGAGCAGGCAGAAGGACCGAAGTACACTGCTGAGGGGAGCAGCGGGCGGCAGGAGAGGTCTGCGCACCATGTGGGACCCTCCTCCGTGGCCGGGGAGCAGCCGGGGATCGAACCAGCGCTGCAGAGGCTGCGGGCAGCTTCGCAACCCAGCGCTCAACCGCTGCGCCACCAGGGAGGCCCAGTTCTACATATTTTTTAAAAAAGTATAAAATGTCTTGCTTCCTCAGGCAAGATAGGCTATTTATACAGTCTCCTGAATATCAAGCTTTCCTACTGAGTAGGTAAACATAGTGGCTATGGGAAAGACCTTACAGGGCTTTTCTAATAAAATCATTATAGCTTCTGAGAATAGGGAAAGAAAGGCCAGGATGAACTGGGCAATGGTAAAGGGATGTGAGTATACAGCATGTTAGAAAAGCTTAGAGGTGGGGATGGGCAGGTAAAATGGATCTATTGTGGAGTGATGGATGGAAATCAGACTTTTGATGGTGATATGGTATACAGAGATGTGGATACAATGCTGCTTTCACCTTATACTTAAATTATTAAACAATGTTACTTCATTAAAAAAAAAAAGGTGAAGGAAACAGGTATACCATACGAAAACAGGGAGAGAGGGAAATTATGGAAAATAAATTACTTTTTAACCAAGAAAAACCAACGGAAGGCCTAAATGTTCAAATCCAAGATACTAGCTAGAAATTAAGGATTTCTGACTAAAAACTAGGGAGACATTGGCTAAATTTTTCAAATAAGTTGGCACTCAGAAAAGCGACTTTGACCAGAAATAGAAAAGGATAGATCAGGCTCCCAATTAAAAAGAAAAACCTTGTCTTTCCTTCCCTACATCCAACATGATTGTGGAAAAATAGCTCAATCTTGGAATAGAAGTTCATAAGGGATAGTCAAACTTTAAAGAAAAACTTAATCACAAAGGTGGTCATGAAGGGACAGTGTGGCCTCAAGGAATGCTCCACTGTATCATGACAAAAGATTGCTTGTAAAGGGGTGGTAAGGATTACCACCTGGTGGTACAAGGGGTTAAGTCTCAGCACTATGAAGCTCTCGGCAGCCACTGCAGCATGAGTTCAATCCCTGGCCAGGGAGCTAACCCACATGGTGCAGCAGACCTCTCCTGTCTTACCAGCTGCTCCCCTCAGCAGTGTATTTCAGTAGATCTACCTGTTCTGCTCCCCACTGTTTCTGGTGAATCCTCTCACCTCCCACCTCTGGCCTATACCCCAGCTCTTGTATGCATAAATAAGTAAAATAAATCTTAAAAAAAAAAAAAAGATAGTAACAGGATGGATTATACTTTATGTTCCCTTCCCCCCACTATACTGTACATCCTATATGGAACGAGGTGAAGGTAGGAGATGAAAATTGTGAAACAGGGGCCTCCCCTGGTGGTGCAGGTGGTTGAGCGCAGCGCTGTGAAGCTGTCCACAGCCTCTGCACGGTGGGTTCGATCCCAGCCGACCGGCAAGAATCCCACATGGCGCAGCAGACCTCTCCTGTCGCGCCCACTGCTCCCCTCAGCAGTGTAGTTCAGTAGATCTGCCTGTTCTGCTCCCCACTCTGTCTCTGGTGAATCCTCTCACCCTCTCGTGCCTCTGGCCTATACCCCAGTTCTTGTATGCATGAATAAATAAATCTTCAAAAAAAAGAAAAGAAAAGAAAATTGTGAAACAGAATTGTGAAACAGAGCCTGGAAGTCTAGAGCCAGAAGGTGTGGACTGAACCCCTGTGCCACTACTTTCAAGCATTTGTATCTTTAGGAAAGTTAATTAACCTCTCTTTGTCTCAGTTTCCTCATGAGTAATAGAGAGATGATGATAATATAACTAGTACATAGTAGTTAGTTTGACATTGTAACTGCGTGATAAAAACTTTAAAGTTTCACTCCAGAGAATTCTTTGGATTTCAAATGCTAGGACACTGACACCAAGACTAGCAACTAGACGGAATGATAGCTGGAAAGAACATTATATTTGAAATTGGCTTCTGGTTTCTAAAAAACACATTTTGCTGTATTCCATGGCTAATGGATTTCTGGCTCAAGTTTTAGTCAATAAATAGCTTTAACAATTATTCAAAAATAAGGTGAAATAACCAGTACCTTAAGCGCTTCTTCATACTCTCCTAAAAGGAAAAAAAAAAAAACAAAACATATACTATGATATTTCTTCACCAAAGCACAAATTATTTTTTTTAAGATTACTTTTTAGAATTTTTAGTTCACAATCCTTAGACACAAAGCTACTTACTACCTTTTTACTGGCAAACTCCCTTCTCATCTCATTCCCACCTTCTCTGCGATTCCAGCCTTCTAGTTACAAAATGTCAACCCAGCTCCCTCACATTTGGCTGAGTGAAGCTCAGGACACAAGGGAATTCAGGGACAGTGTTAATACTATCATTTCAGTTCGTTAAAATAAGCTCTTGGGGGCTAGTTTGGGATATTAATCTTCAAATATAACATTGCTCCTGTGGGAAAAGGTCCTCTAAGCTCTGAATAATCAATCATAAATAGCAACTGGAATACCACTTGTTTGGACTAGTACGTGCAGTATAACTTTATTGTATACCAAATTCTATTACTCTAAAATGAATATTGTTGCAAGGCTTGAGTGGAATGGAAATGGAAATATCAATGCCCATAAGCTAATAGGATTTCCTCAGGGACTCACCTTGGCTATTGATGGAAACCTGTAAAAGGAAAAAAGGAACAGTGAATTGTAAATCTCTTATCAATTGAGACTAACCATACTAAACCTAAAAATGTCTCATGAGTTAGGTTACTTTAACAGTGACATCATTGGAACAATGTCACCTAGGTAATGGAATAATTACCATAGCAACAGAGACTATCTTTCAGTAGCTATAAAATTTTGACAGATGGGAGATAATGATTTGTAGATTTAAAGCAGGACATAAATGTAACATACCTTAGTGGCCAAAGTCATAGTATTGCCTTAAAAACTGCTATGTTTTCGTAACAATTAAACTGAATGTAAGATGTACATAATGCTATTTACTTCCACAGTTAATTTTACTTTGGACCTAAAAGGTATTCCATGCTTTTGAACAACTGGGATTAGCTTGTTAAAAAGAACATGAATATTAGTGTGTTTAAAAATAAAATTTTAATAGAGGAATAAAAAGACTATAACTGAAAAATGATTTTTCTTATTAGACTGACCAATTATGCGTCTGCAGTTTTCACAGTCATACCTGTATTTGATGAAAAATTCTGTTAAAATATATGATCCTTCACTTTTGACTTTATAATTACAAGCTTTAATTGATTTAAATCTTGGGTGTGTTTGTGTCTGTAGATATCTATGTTTTCCTCTCCTTTACAGTTAAACAAAGTGAACTCAGTGTACTTTTTGAGGAGAGTTACACTGTTTTCATGTTCAGTTTTAGTTTGTCACCTAATTAAAGGGGAGGCAGATCAAAAGGCCATTAGGTATTTGATTCTTCTACCCAAAAAAAAAAAAAAAAAAAAAAAAATCTCAAAATGTCAACAATCAACTTAGTTTCTCGGTCTTAATTCACTTATCTCTTGATTTATGATGTTGTTTTCAATCTGACAAATTATTCTGGGTTTTAGACTTTAGATTCCAGCCTTTGGTATAACCATTCTATCCATCCCTTGAGCAAAAAAGTGAAAGCTGTTAAAAATTTGAAACCAACAGGCATTGTAAAATAATAATATTCATACATCATGTTTTTTTGTAAAAACTATCTCCTAGGTGTAATGGCAAGTTGTGTAATATATACCAAGAACAAAATACATGAAGTGGTTAACTGCATTAAGACTATTAATCAGGGAATGACTTCCATGTTAGCTCTGGCCATTGCCTAAAACACCACAATTAATGGGTCCATTACCAGTTTTCACAAAACGAGGTGATGCCCCAGCAGCTGTCATTTCCCTGGCCAAGTTTGTAGCTCATTATCAGAGGGGTTCAGCTTTTCCAGTATGATGAACTAGTTGTGAATAATAAAGAACCGTATTGCTTAATCATATGCCCGCCTTCACTTCAGGTACATTAATAGGAAGCATAATATAGTAGTTAGGAGTCTGGGGTCTAGAAACAGAGGGTGTGGACTGAACCCCTGTGCCACGATTTTCAAGCTTTTGTGCCTTTAGGAAAGTTACTTAACTTCTTTTTGTCTCAGTTTCCTCCTGGGTCATAGAGCGATGATGATAATATATCTGGTACATAGTACTGTTAGTCTGACATTGTAACCACTTGATAAAGGTTTGTCATTATTACTTTTATTATTCTACATTAAATGGCAGCTTGTGCTACAGAACTTAACATAACTCAACATTTCCTCTTAAATGTTGCTGTTCTATTTCTCAATTCTATCTCGTTGCCACAAATCGGCTTAGAATATGCAATTATCAAATACATTTAAACCACCAAAAAAAGAGACAAACACTATTCTGATTTTTTGAGCCCCACCATTACTCTTTGAGAAGATCCTTATTTTGGATACCTAATGATGGATACCAAAATATACTTTACCTCTTCATTTTCCTCATCCAGGTATTTTATCTGAATAGTGTTCAGATCAAATGAAACTTTTACCTGCAAATGAAATGTATATATTCTATGATCAAGATATCACATGGGAGATTGTAAGAGACACCCACATGTCATAAAAGAAAGGATGGATACATTTCACAATATAAAAATTAAACTTTTCACATAGGGAAAAAAACATGAACAAAATCAAAAGACAAACGAATACACTGGGAATATTATTTGCAACTCAAAACAGACAAAGGGTCAATTGTTCTTTGCAACACACAAAGAACAACCGTAAAACTAATAAACATCCATGGAAAAATGGACAAAATGTACAGTAAACTCACAGAAGCAGAAGTCAGCATGACCAGCAAATACACGAAATGATGTTCAAGTATAATGCAGTCAAATTATGCAAACTGAAGCAATGAGCTGGCATCTCCAAGGAATGACTAAAAAATCTTAAAGCTGTACCACCCTATGTCATCAAAAATTCAGGATACTGTCACAGATTTCTGTGAAGTGTTACAATTATTCTGCAAAGCACCTGGTACTATCTATTAAAATTTTAAATCACATGCCATATGACTTCTTAATTTCACTTTTTTTTTCTTCCCCCCCCCCCCCTTAATTTCACTTTTGGAAACTATCCTATAGAAAAGTTCAACAGTAATATACACAAAGATATCTCCTGTAGTTTATTTTATAGTTGCAGAAAGAAGGGAAAAAAACTATAAACAATCTTTCCATTATGGATGATTAAATTATGGCATAATAATGCCAATAATAATGGGGACTACCTACAGTTTTAAAAAGAATAAGCCTGATCCTTACCTATTCATTGAGAACTGTCTGTAACATAAATACTTAAATACCTATAACGTAATACCACAATACAACATAACACGCTGTTTTGCTGTTGGGTTGAAAAAAAAGAAAGCTGCAGAATGTTTACAGTATGATCTTAAAGTGGTATCTGTATGAATATGGGAAATGTGGTTGAATACACATGTGGATATTAACATTCATTACCCCAAGGAGGAGGGAATAATCGACAAAAGGGGGGAGTGAAAGGATAATTTTTTTAAACATATGTTTGGGTAGTTTTACTTCTTTTAATGGGCATGTGAATTTAGAATTTAAAATTCACTATATAGAAAAAAGGCATGCAGCCAGCTCATTTAACTACTAGAAAATGAGATAACTGTGTTTGATTTTTCAGCTCACTTGAAAAACAAGATTCGACTTTCAGATAACCACCTGTCTATGTCAGTAAAAAGATGAATTTGCTAGAAGAAAGAGGACTAGATCAGAGCATCTTTTTCTTTTTTTACATTTAAAGAGCAGGTTTATTAGAAAAGGGACAGAAGAGTAAAAGACACTTGCATAGATACAAGTGGGCAGAAAGAGCTGCCCTGAAAGGGACAGGTTTGCTGAGAGAGGCCTGTATGGTTGCAGGCAGGCGGCATAGAGGACAGCGGCCTTCACTGAGGGAGGTCAGTGAAGAGAAGTCCCGGAATGGTGCAGGTCACAGGCAGGCAGGAAGCTGCTGCCCTGCAGGAGAGAGTAGGTGAAAGGAAGCACCTGTATAGTCACAGATGGGCAGACAGAGTGCTGCGGATCAGATCATCTTTTGAGGTCTTTCCACTATTTCTTTTCCCTTTTAGTTACAATCACACATACCAGGTAAAAGAAGGTTTTTACCAAAGGGTTTGTTAAATAAACAGTTATACTGGAAGTGTAAACATTCACCACAGCAAACCAAACAAAAACAGAAGAGTACAAAGGGCAAACCAAGGGAGAAAGAATTAACAACAAAAAGGACAAGGCAGCTGCTGTCTAAACACCTATGTGAGTTTTTTCTGCTCAACTCACATATTCAATGTCTGACCTAGCAATAAAAGAAAGGCATTGCCTCTTGCAAAACACAACTCACATCCGTGGTGGTTTACAAACCACAGTAACAGATCTGCTCTCAGCTAAAAGAACATTTCTCTGGGGCCTGGCTGGGGTGAGGCCCATACCACTTCATTGTAACAGGCTTTCTAAGTTCTACTTCACTTAAAAAAAATTATTTACCTTTCCTTTCCAAATGCTTTAAAAGGAATTTGTTCCCTTTATTGGGGTATATCTTCTATGAACCCCTGTCAAAAACAATTTTCCAAATGGCTCAATATGGTAAATATGACAGACTTCACAATTATGAAACCACACTGCTAAAAATAACTACCTTTGGAAAAACTATCTATACTTAAAGAATGAAGAAACAACAAAGTAACACTCACCATAGCTTCAACATCAGCCCAAGTTGTAATTTCTGGATCGGAAACCAGAAAGCTTTGAGTTTTATTTTTACAGTAACCTGTGGTTCCATGTTGTGGGACTAGAATTGATTGGGTGGGTGAGATACAGTAACCTTTGGTCACATTTAGAGTAACCTGTGGTTCCATACTGTGGGGCTAGAGTTGAGAGGGTGGATAAGAGAGAAAATATGTTAGAAAGCGTTCCATAAATTGCATAAACATTCATTCAACAAACACTTGTGAAGACTTAATATAGGCTAGGCTTGGGGGAACACAGCAGAGAAGACAATGCCCTTGTCTTATGCTATTTATAAATTAGTGGGTGGTTTAAAACAAGTCTCACCTTTAAACAGAATTGTTTTTAAGAAAGACATTAGTGGTAAAACAATGCAATAAAGAATTATACTTTAAGACATAAAAATTATTCTCAGAATTGTTAGGAACTTCCACACGGAAATAATTATTTGCTGACAGTATGTCAATTTTGGCTGCACCCACACAATCACCTAACATTTGCAAAATCCTTAAGGATTTTATGGAATTTTCTAATGACTGCCAAATTAAACAGATACCCACTGAATACCTGCTAGAAGCAGGATACCAAGCTGAAAGTGACATTCTATGTTTTTCTTGGAAAAGCAGCCTTTTCCTAAATTGAGCAATCCAGATTCTCTATTAGATCAATGTAAAAAAGCCAGGGGCCAGAACACTAGCCAAGAAACTACACTGAGTATTTTTTCCTTTTATGGAGAATTTCACATACAGAAAAGTGGAGTAATGAACACCTAACTTCCAAAGATCAAGTCAAGGCTACTTTCATTTCACCTATACCCTTGCTCCCCCACGAACCTCCTCCACACCACAGAATGTAGTCAACTAATGTTTTAACCAAACTACAGTAATGTAATTTAAAAACTACTTACTTTGGGAAAATTTAAAAGTCTATAAAAGAGCGATTAATCAGCCCTTATGGACTCACTGCTGGCTCCCACATTTATTATCAATCCAGGACTAATTCTGTTATGGCAATACCCTTTCCCTAATGGGTTTTCTTTAGAGACAGAGACTATATCATGCACTAAATAACTGAGTACCTCTAAATGATAAAATTTTAAAATATTAAAGATTCTGTTTACTTATGAGTTCTTAAGTTGAACTGGTTTTTACGATTTTATGAAAAGATGTTTAAATTAAACATAAGTCATAATGAAAAACAACTTTTAAACATATTCATCAACAAATCTTTACTAAGCATCTACAAAAAGCCAGATTCTCCAAGCATAGGAAATAGGAAATGAACAACATAGTTCTACGAGGCACTAAGGGCTGAGAAGAGTTGGGTTCCAGATACAGTCTGGCACATTAACAGCCCTGAGGGGTTAAGTCACTTAACCCCTTCACTTCAGAGACTTAATCTGTAAAATAGGTCTAATATCTCTGCTTTGTTTACTTTAATGTTACCAAAAGGATCAAACAAAAATGTGTGTGCAAGTTCTTTAAAAACATTACTCAAATATAAAACTTATAAACCAGTCTTTAGAACCTAAGGTGTTTTCCACATTACAATACACTTCCCAGTGAAACAACACAGCTAAGACTGTCTTAAAATTATTCCCCATTTTTTTCCACCTGGAGCTAAGCTCATCACCAAGATAATACCAGTCTCTATCATCAATCCTACTCACATTGAGTATCCATTCATAAGGAATGTAATTCTTGGGGTCCTTGCAAGTAGGAAAGAATTCCCCCTCCACTTGCCAAAATCTTGGCTAAAAAATGAGGGAAATGATAGTGATTGTATCAGTCTGCCAGAAGCGGATATTCTGAAGCATACTCTCCTTTTCAACTTCTGAGAAACATACTTCCACACTTCCTAGAGTCCAGAAGGAAATTTTATCTTCCTCCCTTTTTCTCAAATTACACAACTGAAAATTAGTTTAGATACTCTGGGGCTCATCCAGCTCAGCCGCCCTTGAGGAGAAAACAGGAAGTGGAATTCTAGTTAAGCTGGACCATATCCAGGTCTTCATAAAGAACTGCCTATCTCTGGCTTACATGTGAAAACTCTTTCAGCAAGGGCGTTAAGTCTTGAACTTGTGGAAATAACAATGCTATGATTAGCCCCATCTGTCCCTGGAGATTTAAAGCCAGGAATATCAGGTAGATGGGTCCCAGGCTTTCAGCCATCATAACTAGCATTATTCTAAATTCATGCCACTGACCTTTACTTGGCACAAGTCAGCTTTTCCTGTGCCTATTTTTTTCAGGATATCACAACTACCATTAATGAAGCCGACCTGAGAAGCTGAGATTTGATCATTTTCTCTACAAGAGGCCTGTACAGGCTATGTAGGCTTTAGAACTTGTGACTCGAAAGCTGCTTGACAAAAAGGGAAAACGATGCCTTTCCAACACCAGACGTCCCTCACCAAGGAGACTTAAGAGGGTCCCCAAAAGCGAGGGAGAAGTGGTGAGGGTGACTTGTAGGAAGTAATTTGTTTTTCTTTAAGACTTCATCCTAATTTTCCAATTATCATTTCTCAGCAGTCCACGTCCGCAAGACAGTGTTACCATCCCCTGAGGAGGATTCTCGTTTTCTTTGCCTAGCCTCTTTCGTGCCGGGGAGTCTCGGCCTTCCACCAGCAGAAGCCGGACATTCTGAACCACTGACCCTCAATCCCTCGGGAGGTATCCACTCCCTTGGCCCCTCAGATCATGAACAGTCTCTCATCAAGTCACAGAGATCGGCTGCCCCCAGACTCGGAAAAAGTCGCCCCTCTTCTTTGCAGGGCTCCTCCCGTGAACTTCCCTAAGCCCTCTTAGTGCGACGTGACCTCAACCCAAGGTAAACGCAACTGTTCCTTACCAGTTTCCCGCCCCCGGGGGGCGCCTGCCGGAGGCCAGTGCAAGGACTGTCCGCTGCCAGATCTGCTGCTATCCCTGCGGGGTGAATCTAACATGGCGGATAGAGACAGGGCCTAGTCCCGTTTCTCTAAGTTTCCGACAAGGTGATTGGCCTTCAGCACTTGTCCCTCAAAACTACTACCCTACTGATTGGCCGAAGATGAGTTGGCGGGGGCGGGGCAGGAGCAGCCGGAACGGCACAACAATAACAAACACAGGGGGAGAGGGGCGGCGCTGCCAGTGCGCAGCCGTGGGCCGGAGCCGAGTTCTCCCTCCCAGGTAAACCTGGCGAGGCCTGCGTTCCCTTAGGTCATTGACTCGAGAAGACTACTTGCCTGAGACTGGCGAGGCTGGATGGGAATTGTAGTCTTCCTGGGACTTGTAAATTCCTTAATCTATTTTTCGCTCTCAAGATACGAAAACGCAGCACTCCAATCCATATCTGTTGACGTGTATAAACGCACGTAGCTCTTCCATTTATCAACGGGGTTGCGTGAGAATCGTGCCTGCTTCCGGCGTCGGAAGCTCCATTCCATAAGACTACAGTTTCCAAGGATCACTGTGGCGAAGGCCTTTCGATCCGCAATGCATGCTGGAAATGGTAGTTCCCCCCCCCCCACTACCTTTTTATTTACCTAAACTGCATACTTCCATTACGGCGGAAAGGGTGAGGAAACGGGGCCTCTACTTGCGACAGTTATAGGCACTGTCTTGCGCTCATATTCGGGCCTCAGTGGCATTCTGACCCTAGTTCAGCAATCACTATGACGTAATAGGCCGCAACGGAAGCGTAGAGGTGAAGGGGCGGACAGCTCATGGAAGGCGCGTGAGAATTCTTTCTCTTCCGTCTCTTTTGATTACGCAAGAGAGGACAGAATGGCTGACCAATCGGAAGCTCCGAGAGTCTCTCGGCTCCTTAGGCCCCGCCCCTAGGAAACGTGTTTTGATCTCATTTTCTGAGAAGCTCTAGCTCAGCGGCGGAATGGTTTCCGTGGAGACAGAAAAGCGCGGGAATTACAGAAAAATTGAAATTGCGATTGCGCGCCCTGAACTCTCAGAGGCTTTCTGGATCGAGGATCTTCTAGAGGATCTTTTCAGAAAACTGG
This sequence comes from Talpa occidentalis, assembly GCF_014898055.3. Lineage (NCBI taxonomy): Eukaryota > Metazoa > Chordata > Mammalia > Eulipotyphla > Talpidae > Talpa > Talpa occidentalis. The sequence goes on along the minus strand of NW_023605083.1, from coordinate 121,051,893 downwards.
GCCCCTGGCTCTTGGAAGCCTAGGCGATCTGCTCTGGGTAAAAGTGAGAGCGCTCTGGGGCAGGAAAAGGGGCCCAAGAGGTAGGTGCTCCGAGGGGCAGGCGGGAAGCAGGTGTGGAGAAAATGGGGGAGAGCACGATGGGCGTTTATCTGAAAGGGTGGGCAGAGGGTTGGAACCTGAGAAGCTTAAGACGTTGAGTCGAGAAAATCGTAGGGGGTGGGGGTGTCCTCTAGTGGGTCGCGGGGAGGGGCACCGTGTGTCTGAAGGGCGTCCTGATGATAGGAACTGGAATGTGTTTTGAGGGAGACACTCTAGTACAAAAACACGGTTTGGTATTTGTAAGAGGGGACTCTAAGGACGATAATGGGGCCTGAATTTTTCAGGCAAGACAGGATTTTGTGGGAGGGATAATCCTTAAGTAATTAATTCAAAGGCCTTACCGAGAAAGTACTAGAGGGAAAGGGAGAGGGACATCTTTTAGCCCCAGATGCTGCTGAGAGGGATGTGTCTAGGATCAGTGGAGGTCAGTGGGAAACACTGGGGAAAGATAGGCATGGGGCACAATTGTTTGATGTTGGTTTTGTTTTGGTTGTTGATTTTAAGAACAAAAAACAGCCAGGATGGTTGGAGAAATCTGAGATTCCTGCCACACACTCATCCAATCAACCCACTGTGGCTTTAAGAAAAAGACCAAAAGGAAGGGGTTGGAGGCTATTTGTGGAAAGTAGAGAAACCAAATGGTCTTAATTACAAAAAAAAGACAACTTTTGTAATTTTTAAAATTAAGGCTTTGGCATTAGTTCTATGGTTGGTATAATTTTTAAAGTACTGTGATCTTAAATTTCTCTTATTTAAAAAGGACACTTAAAATCTGTGTGTAAAGTTCATTGGAACAGGAAGAAATGGATTTATCTACAGATCGAATTGAAGAAGTACAAAATGTTCTTAATGCTATGCAGAAAATTTTAGAGTGTCCAATCTGGTAAGTCAACTGAAGAGTTCTTCCTTATATAATTATTTTCTGGGTAAATGAATGGAATTGACCTTACATAGTAAGGAAAAAGTTATAATGTCTATTAAGATTAACATTGGCGGGCCTCCCCGGTGGCGCAGCGGTTGAGCGGTTGAGCGCGGGGTTGCTAAGCTGCCAGCAACCTCTGCAGTGCCAGTTCGATCGCCGGCGGCTCCCCGGCCACCTGAGGAGGGTCCCACATGGCGCGCAGGCCTCTCCTGCTGCCCGCTGCTCCCTTCAGCAGTATACTTCTGTCCTTCTGCCTGCTCTGCTCCCCGCTCTGGCTCTCTCACCCTCCCGCACTTCTGACTTACCCAGTGCTTGTATAAATAAGTAAATAATAAATCTTTAAAAAAAAAAAGATTAACATTGGCTATTAAAAATAATGTTTAGCCATAAAAAAAGAATGAAATGTTGCCGTTTAAAGCATCATGGATGGAACTTAAGGGCATTATGCTAAGGGAATTAAATCAGAATCTTTAAAAATAAAAAAGGCAAAAAGCACACTCAGATACAGAGAACAGATTTGTGCCTGGAGGAAGGGTGAAATGGGTCAAAAAAGTACAAACTTCTAGTTACAAAATAAATCAATCATGGGGATAGAATGTATAGCAAAGTGACTATATTACTAATATACTGTATTACTAATATACTATATTACTAATATACTGTATTACTTTAAAACTAGCTTGATCACTTAAAATGGACATAGTTAATAATGGTAAAATAAGATCCTGAATGATTGGTGTTTGTGAGTGGGTATATCTTCAAACCTTTGGCTGAAACTAGCCCTATATGTTTAAATAAGAGTGTGGCAAGTCTTCAAAACCTTTAGCAAATCTTTGGTTTTTTGAGTGAGCCTTTGTTTTTCTTCACCTACAAAATAAAAGGGGATGAGAATATTCAAGATGCAAAAAAATTGAGGTGTAATAGACATAGAGTGAAATGCAGTGTACAAGTGTACACTATAGTGTACGAGTGAGTGAGTTTTGACAGGCATATATTAATATATCTGCATAAGGCAGTTTTAAAGATACAGCATATTTCCATCACCCTAGAAAGTTCTCTTGTATCTATTCAGGAATTCTTTTTTTTTTTTTTTTTAACAAATATTTATTTATTAAAGATTTATTTTTATTTATTTACACAAGCACAGTCAGAAGCGTGGGAGGGTGAGAGAATTCACCAGAGCCAGAGCAGGGAACAGAACAGGCAGACTGATGAAACACACTGCTGAGGGGAGCAGCGGGTGAGGCCGGGGATCCAACCGGCACTGCAGAGGCTGCAGGCAGCTCCGCAGCCCAGCGCTCAACCGCTGTGCCACCAGGGGAGGCCCTAGAACTGTATTTCAATGTAAGTTTCTTGTATAATTATATTTTTTGTGTACTTTATTTTTTGTAATTGATTTATTTATGCATACAAGAGCTGGGGTACAGGCCAGAGATACTGGGGGGTGAGAGAACCCACCAGAGACAGAGTGGGGAACAGAACAGGCAGACTGACTGAAATACACTGCTGAGGGGAACAGTGGGTGAGACAGGAGAGGTCTGCTGCGCCATGTGGGTTGCTCCCTGGTGGGCCAGGGATCGAACTCTGTGTGCAGAGGCTGCGGATTGCTTCATAGTGCGGTGCTTAACCCCTTGCGCCACCAGGGAAGCCCTTTTGTGCACTTTAAACACTTTACACTAAGATGAATTTGACTAGCTCCTCAAGGGGGTCCATAACACAACAAAGGCTATAAGCCCTATACAGTCACTAGATGATCTTTGTGGTAACTAAATACAAAATAAATTAAAAACTCTACTTCATAATCTATTGGTGAAAAACCAGCAAGGAAATTTAGAAGAATTACTGCTTACCTTCTCCTAGCTTACTTTCTTTACTCGGGGCATTCGAGCCTCTTGAATGTTCTTAAGTCATGTGACTTATTCTGCCTCTGAGTTTTTATGCTTATTATTGTTCCCTCTGGCCTGGAATGTTCTTCCCCTGATAATTGCATGGCTCACAAACCGTTCTTGAAATTTCCCCTTTCAAAGAAGTATTTCCAGATAACTTTATTTAAGATGGTAACATCCTGGGCCTCCCCGGTGGCACAGCGGTTCAGTGCTGGGTTGCGAAGCTGCCCGCAGCCTCTGCAGCGACGGTTCGATCCCCGGCCATCGGGGAGGGTCCCACATGGTGTGCAGACCTCTCCTGCCACCCGCTGCTCCCCTCAGCAGTGTACTTTGATCCTTCTGCCTGTTCTGCTCTCCGCTCTGGCTCTGGTGAAGTCTTTCACCCTCCCCGCGCTTCTGACTGTACCCAGTGCTTGTATAAATAAATAAATACATCTTTAAAAAAAAAAAAAAAAAGATGGTAACATCCCCAACAGTCTTAAGTATCCCTGTTCTCTGTGTCCTCTTTCTCCATAACTCATTACTGACACTCTTTATCCTTTTTTTTTTTAAGCCCACGCAGAATATGAACACAAGAGCACAAGTATTTATTTTTGTTTCTTTCATTTCCTCAGTGGTTAGAACAGTACCTGGGACATAGTAGCTACTCAATTATAGACAATCATTTATTGAAGGTACTAAATAATAAATTTGGTTTTTGATGGGTTAGTGGCTTTTAATATGGTGATGGTTAGTTGTGGGCAATACTCAATAAATGGAAAAGCTGGGCCTCCCTGGTGGCTCAAGGGGTTAAGCACCGCACTATGAAGCAATCCTCAGCCTCTACAGCATAAGTTTGATTCCCGGCCCGCCAGGGAGCAACCCACATGGTACAGCAGACCTCTCCTGTCTTGCCTGCTGCTCCCCTCAGCAGTGTATTTCAGTCAGTCTGCCTGTTCTGTTCCCCACTCTGTCCTGGTGAATCCTTTCACGCCCCCCCCCCATCTCTGGCCTGTACCCCAGCTCTTGTATGCATGGTTAAATAAATCTTTAAAAAAAATAAATGGAAAAGCTGCACCTATTGCCCCTTACCTTCTATACAGGAGAGTAAATTCAAATAAATTTTTCTTTATGCTTCATGAAAGTTGTTTTTCATATTTGGAGTGAATTAAATAAGATTAAAGAAAATGCAAGTGTGTTTTCAGAGAGTTACAAGATTTATAAGTAACCCTCTTCTCCCTTGCCCCTCGACATTTCAGCTAAACAAAAACAAGAGCTAAATAAGATTTACAGCTTAATTTATAGAACAGAGCCAGAGAAGCAGGAAATGACAATGTGGACAAATAATTGTTTTTGAAAAAAGCACAAAACTTACTCATGATAATTACTAAGAGAGATCAAAAAGTCTTCAACAATATGGTATTTGGGCCCATTTATTTTACATTTCCATGGGACTCAGTCATAAAAATGTAATGTTCTTTCTCATTCTGGCAAATTAAACAATCAATTAAAACACTCAGATACATAAAAATTAAAGATGCAGGAATGAAGTTAATTTTCGTTTTCAGTCAACTGTTGTGTTTTTTCAAGCTCCTTATTTTTTTAGTGTCTTCTGTTAGACGGACTTTGGTTTTTAAACTGTAATTGCTCATGCTAGGCCTTGTTAAACCTTAAACTCATATCAGCCATTGGAGAATAGGAATCATACCTACTTCACTTTTTTTTTAAGCAGTGTAATTTGCAGTTTTTTTTTTTTTTAAAGATTTATTTATCCATGCATACAAGAGCTGGGGTACAGGCCAGAGGTGTGTGGGGGGGTGGTAAGAGGATTCACCAGAGACAGAGTGGGGAACAGAACAGGCAGATTGAAGTACGCTGCTGAGGGGAGCAGTGGGCAAGTCAGGAGAGGTCTGCTGCACCATGTGGGTTGCTTCCTGGCTGGCTGGAAATCGAACTTGTGCTGTAGTGGTTGCAGATTGCTTTATAGGTTGCATCTTAACCCTTGCGCCACCAGGGAGGCCCCTGAAGTTATGTTTTATTTTAATTTTATTTTTTAAAGATTTATTTATTTATTTATTTATTTATTTATTTATTTATTTATACAAGCACTGGGTACAGTCAGAAGTGTGGGAGGGTGAGAGAATTCACAGAGCTAGAGCAGGGAATAGAACAGGCAGACTGATGAAATACACAGCTGAGGGGAGCAGTAGGCGTGGCAGGAGAGATCTGTCTGGCCATGTGGGACCCTCGCTGGCAGCTGGGGATCGAACCGGCGCTGCAGAGGCCACGGGCAGCTTCGCACCCCAACGCTCAACTGCTGCACCACTGGGGAGGCCCTGAAGTTATGTTTTAATAAATGATCCCTGATGATGACCGCAAACAGTGTTGCTTATGGTAGCTTTTAGATTGCTCCAGGTAAATTCTTTCTGCTGCCCTCTGAGTCACCATTGGCATTTCCCCCTGGTATTTGGTAGTTCTTTCTAATTTTTTACTTGTCACTATGTAAAATTTTGACTTTCAGTAGAATTTGCTAAAATATTAGTCCCTGGGGCCTCCTTTGTGGCGCAAGGGGTTAAGCACAGCGCTATGAAGCTATCCAGGCCTCTGCAGCATAAGTTCAATGCCCAGCCAGTCAGGGAGATACCCACATGGTGCAGCAGACCTCTCCTGTCTTTCCCGCTGCTCCCCTCAGCAGTGTATTTCAGTAGATCTGCCTGTTCTAATACCCACTCTATTTCTGGTGAATCCTCTCACCCCCTGCACTGCTGACCTACACCCCAGTTCTTCTATGCAAAAATAAATATATAAATAAAATAACATGTGTCCTAGTAGATGGACAAATCTAGCTTTTTTCCCCAATCACTTATCCATATTGGAAACTCAAAATACAAATATGCAGTAAGTCTCAAATCTTGCCTAGTTTGTAAAGTGTGTAAAATATTTGAAACTATTTCTTAGTAAACATTTACTCTCATCAGCATCCAGAAAAGAAACATTTAAATTTCTTTTCATTTCCAACTCCTTTTCAAGCTCTTCCTTGGATAGTTGTTACCTTTTTACATATTAAGAGTTTTCATCTGTTCAAAGTTTGTGTTTGCAGTATGTTTGTAAAACTTGGCTTATAATTACCACACTGAAATATAATTATTTCAGAATTGAGTCATTGGTGAGAACGAAAGCCATCTGGTATCATCGCTAAATCCAATTTCTCTTTTATTGAGAATCTCTTTGATATATAGCTTATCTCAGGAATAGTGATTTAGTAACAAATCAGAGTTCTCTTTGTCAGATTGTTTTTCTTTTTTAAATCACATTTGGTGCTGATAATACTACTAAGATAGGTACAAGTCACCTAAGGTGAGCATTTTCCCAAGGAGCATTTAATTTTATTCTCACAAAGAACTGAAGAACTGGTAGGGGGGATAGATGACTGAGAGGAAAACTGAGGTTCAGGTGGAGTACTTGGCCTGAGATTGCTCTGCTAATAAAGAGAAAGAGAGACACAGAGAGAGAACAGGTATTAGAAATGCAGCCTTCAGGCTCATTCTAGTGCTTTTCTTTTCATTGCCCCATGATGCGTCAGAAACCCCATGATTACAAGAGTTGTGTTACCAATCCCTTCACAAGAAGTCTATTGTCCCCCAGATTTTCTTGTGATCCTATTCTAAAATGTTAAACATTTAATGAAAAGAACCACATTCCAGGTTACCTGTTCTTTGATGTCCTGCCTGAACTTTACCTAAAACCAGTTTCTAAAGCTCTTGTCCAGAATAAAAGCTATAGGTTCTCACCTGCTCAGGTTCTCAGCTACTTCTCTGACCTCTTTTACTACTATTGCTCCCCTTGGTCATTCCATTCCAGATCTTGGCCTTCTTGATATTCTCCAAAAAGCAAAATTGTTCCCTCTGCTAGAATGTTCACCCAATTGTCAAAAATCTTGTTTCCTCACATTATTCAGCTGTTCTCCTATGTTATCTTCTCAGAGGTCTTCTCAGAGACCTTCCCTGACCACCCTGTGGTCAATTATGTATCACAACTAGAATATAAATTCTATAAGGGCAGGCTTTATTTTGCTTACACCTGTATTTTCATCTCTCAAGACAGTGCTTACATGTAGCAGGTGCTCAGCAAGTCCTTGTTATATTAGTATGTGAGTTAATCTCAGAGGACCTTGAGATTTTTATGGTTAGGTAAGGATGGGAATTTGGTGATGTATTTTCTTATCTTAAAATTTTAATACTTATCTAGATTTATTTATTTTCCAAATTTTCTTTAGTGAATATTTATTACATTATTTTTATAAAGTAATCAAACCAAACATGGTGCACCTCCTGAAGTGATATAAAAGTATATAGTGTTGGGCCTCCCTGGTGGCGCAAGGAGTTAAGCACCACACTATGAAGCAATCTGCAGCCTCTGCAGCATGAGTTCGATCCCCAGCCAGCCAGGGAGCAACCCACATGGCGCAGCAGACCTCTCCTATCTCGCCAACTGCTCCCCTCAGCAGTGCTTTCAGTCCTTCTGCCTGTTCTGCTTCCCATTCTGTCTCTGGTGAATCCTCTCACCCTCCCACACCTCTGGCCTGTACGCCAGCTCTTTTTTAAATAATAAATAGTAAATCTAAATAATAAATAATAAATCTTTTATAAATAATAAATCTAGATAAATATTTTTTAAAAAGCAACAACAAAAAAAATGTTCTCAAATAGGGCCTCCCTGGTGGCACAAGGAGGGTTAAGCGCAGTACTGTGAAGCTATCTGCAGCCTCTGCAGCCCTCCCCTGCAAGCCAGGAAGCTACCCACAAGGCGCAGCAGACCTCTCCTGACTCTCCCGCTGCTCCCCTCAGCAGTGTGTTTCAGTCTGCCTGCCTTTTCTGTTCCCCGCTATCTCTGGAGAATCCTCTAACCCCACACCCCCGCCCCGTATCTCTGGCCTGTAACCCAGCTCTTGTATGCATAAATAAATAAATCTTTAAAAAAAATAAAGATGTTCTCAAATAAAGAATAACTAATATGACAGCTGGGATTAGCTATAAAATAATCTGGGCTTTGGGTGGGTGAAACAAGATTGGCTAATGAGTTGAAAATTCTTGAAACTGGGTGATAGTCCATGGAGTTCATTTTATTATTATGTGTATAAATGCTTAAAATTTTTCATATTAAGAAAATTAAAATAAAAAGGCCATCATACACAAAAGAAGTGGTGTGGGGAATCCACAAGAAATTTCTGTTTTTGTGAAATTTATTTATTTATTTTTTATAAAGCTGATTTTTTTTATAGAAGCATGTTTTATTTATTTATTTGTTTGTTTTTTGTTTATACATGCACTGGGTACAGTCAGAAGCGTGGGAGGGTGAGAGAATTCACCAGAGCCAGGCAGAGGGACCGAAGTACACTGCTGAGGGGAGCAGCGGGCGGCAGGAGAGGTCTGCGTGCCATGTGGGACCCTCCTCCGGTGGCCAGGGAGCAGCCGGGGATCGAACCGGCGCCGCAGAGGCGCGGGCAGCTTCGCAACCCAGCGCTCAACCACTGCGCCACCGGGGAGGCCCTGTTTTTGTGAAATTTAAACTCTAGTTAAGGGCCTTCCCTGATGGCACAGTGGTTGAGCGCTGGGTTGCAAAGCTGCCCACAGCCTCTCCAGCGCCAGTTCGATCCCCGGCTGCTCCCAGGCCACCGGAGGAGGGTCCCACATGGCGCACAGACCTCTCCTGCTGTCCGCTGCTGCCCTCAGCAGTGTACTTTGGTCCTTCTGCCTACTCTGCTCCCGCTCTGGCTCTGTGAATTCTCTCACCCTCCTGGGCTTCTGACTGTACCCAGTGCTATATAAATAAATAAACAAAAAAATCTTTAAAATAAATAAATAAACTCTATTAAAATATAGGATATACATCTGCAGTGACAGTTCAAAAACCTATCAGTGAATACTAATTAATGTGAAGTAGTTATCGGCTAATCTTTTAAATGCTAATGATAGTATGCAGTGTTGGAAAGATTATATTCAGCTTCTCTGTCTGGAAATTCAGTGAAGGTAAGGGTCATATTCTCTGTTGTATTTTTAGTTCCAAGCACAGCAGATTTTTAATAAATGTTGATTGAATGAATTTACAGCCTTACCTTGACTCAGATATAGAAGCTTAAATTTGAACCTCTTTGCTAAGGTGTATTTATTTTTAAATAAATTATTGAGCCTCATTTATGTTCTTTTTTTTTTTTCTCTCTTTCTAGTCTGGAGTTAATCAAAGAGCCTGTTTCCACAAAATGTGATCACATATTTTGCAAGTAAGTGTGAATGTTTTCGTTATTATTTTTATTTTATTTTTTTTAAAGACCTGGGATAGCAAGGCAATTTTTTTTTAAAGATTTATTTATTTATTTATACAAGCACTGGGTACAGTCAGAAGTGCGGGAGGGTGAGAGAATTCACCAGAGCCAGAGCGGGGAGCAGAGCAGGCAGAAGGACCGAAGTACACTGCTGAGGGGAGCAGCGGGCGGCAGGAGAGGTCTGCGCGCCATGTGGGACCCTCCTCCAGTGGCCGGGGAGCAGCCGGGGATCGAACCGGCGCTGCAGAGGCTGTGGGCAGCTTCGCAACCCAGCACTCAACCGCTGCACCACCAGGGAGGCCTTATTTTTTTTAAAAGATATTATTTTTATTCATTCATGCATATAAGAGCTGTGGTGTAGGCCACAGGTGTGGGGAGGTGAAAGGATTCACCAGAGACAGGGTGGAGAGCAGAACAGGCAGTTCTACCAAAATACATTGCTGAGGGCAGCAGTGGGTGAAACAGGAGAGGTCTGCTGTACCATGTGGGTTAGCTCCCTGGCTGAGGATCAAACCCATGCCCCATACCCCATGTTGCAGTGGCTGGCAATAGCTTGATAGTGCTAAGACTTTAACCCCTGTGCCACCAAGGAGACCCAAGTTTGAGTGTTTTATGTGATTCAGTTAGCTTTTATGCTTGTCCATCATAACACAGTAGACACTTAGCTTTATAGAAATTTTAGCTTTCTCAATTAAGTAAAAAAGAAAATTCCAACTCTTTCATTCTACCTCGAAGAGTACATAGAAAGTCATTGTATTTTGAATATAGCCATAGTTACTGGTAAAATATTGGCATGTTTGTCTAGTGGAATGTGAAGTCACTTTAAACAGCTGTTTGTTTTTTGTATCCATTGGTAAAGGCAGATTGCAAGCAATTGTGAAATAAGTAAATTGTTTATAAATTTCCCAGTTTCTTTTTGTTCATTTCTGCATATCCTTCTGAAGTCCAGTGTTTATCTGCGTCATACTCCTTGTGAAGATAGAAAAGGATCTGATCAGTTTCTACTTAGACTGACAATAAATTCTACTGATGATTCAAGTTATATTTACATATTTAAGGATATTACCCTTTGAAACACAAATTGTGTTTTTTTTTATTAATTAATTAATTAATTATACAAGCACTGGGTATAGTCAGAAGCACAGGAGGGTGAGAGAATTCACCAGAGCCAGAGCGGGGTGCAGAGCAGGCAGAAGGACCGAAGTACACTGCTAAGGGGAGCAGCGGGTGGCAGGAGAGGTCTGCACGCCATGTGGGACCCTCCTCCGGTGCCCGGGGAGCAGCCAGGGATCGAACCGGCGCAGCAGAGGCTGCGGGCAGCTTCGCAACCCAGCGCTCAACCGCTGCGCCACCGGGGAGGCCCCAAAATGTGTTTCTTGATAAAAGAACTTCAGAAAAAGTAGGGTTAGATAATCTAGTGGAGCAAGGGGATTTTCTCTTTTCCCTCATGTTAAGCTGTGATTGAGACATGCCCTGAACGATAACTAATTTATTCTTAAATATCTTTTCTTTTTAATTTAAAAAATAAGCATGTCTCTAGTGATGCTATTATTAGCACATAAGGGGCATATAATGCATAGTACATTGCCTTCTCACCCTAAATCCTTGCCCCCACTTTCTACCCTGGAAACCAAAACAATGATCAATTTCTTACGTATTCTTTCAGGAATTCTTATATTTAAGACTTCCTAACTTGGTATTCATGAATGGTTTTTGTTTGAATTTCCAAAATTATGTTCAGTTATAAGCTATGGGTGTGTTACTTTCCTGGGAAGATATTCCAACATTTCTTCAGATCTTAAGATGTTTTCATAAGCTAAAAAATGTGAAGCACTCTGCTGCATTAAGGATAGTGAAGGCTGGAGAAAGCTGACGGAAACTTGTTCCCTTGAGTGATGTCCTGTATCATTACTTGGCCAGCTGGCTGGCCCCTTCCTCTGAAGTCTACCTTAGTCTTCCCATTCTTCTATCCTTGTAAGAATACAGAAGCCCATTCCCACTGTCTTTCCCTTGTTGCTCCATTGACCTAGATCTGTTTCCATACTCAGCCCTTGCAATACAGCTTTATCTCTGCTTTGAGAATTTTTAGTTTTGTTGCCTCTAGAGAAAAGCTCAAACTCTGTCGTGTAGGATCAGTTTTTTTCACAGATAGACACTTCATTACAGGTAGCTGAAGATTAACCTTTTTTAAAAAAAAAAACAAAAAATTATTTATTTATTTATACAAGCACTGGGTACAGTCAGAAGCACGGGAGGGTGAGAGAATTCACCAGAGCCAGAGCGGGGAGCAGAGCAGGCAGAAGGACCGAAGTACACTGCTGAGGGGAGCAGCGGGCGGCAGGAGAGGTCTGCGCGCCATGTGGGACCCTCCTCCTGTGGTCGGGGAACAGCCGGGGATCGAACCGGTGCTGCAGAGGCTGTGGGCAGCTTTGCAACCCAGCGCTCAACCGCTGCGCTACCGGGGAGGCCCGAAGATTAACTTTTTAATGCTGGGACTTTCACTGTTTTCATGATGAGAATCTTTCTGAAATGTACTTTATGCTTTCCTACCTTTTTAAGTAATACATACTGTTATAGTGTGTAAAGAAGAGATTAAATTATGACCATTCATCACTTTGAGGGTTTGTGGAATAAAAAAATCACATGCAGAGGAAATAATATGAACAAAAGTGGGATGAAAAGATAGTAGGCAATGTCCATGAAAAAGAAATTAACGTTGCATATCTATATAGAAATGATATTAGAAGGGGAAGGAGCTCTCAGAGGGGAGATGACATTTGTAAAAGAGAGAAGATCCAGGGGGAGGCAGAAGGGATTGAAAATAGAAAACGGGGCCTCCCCGGTGTTACAGTGGTTGAGCGCTGGGTTGCCAAGCTGTCCGCAGCTTCTGCAGAGCCGGTTCGATCCCCGGCTGCTCCCTGGCCACCGGGGGAGGGTCCCACATGGCGCACAGACCTCTCCTGTCTCGCCCGCTGCTCCCCTCAGCAGTGTACTTCGGTCCTTCTGCCTGTTCTGCTCCCCACTCGGGCTCTGGTGAGTTCTCTCACCCTCCCGCGCTTCTGACTGTACCCAGTGCTTGTATAAATAAATAAATAAGTCTTAAAAAAAAAAAAAACAATGTTATAAAAAAAAAAAGAAAATAGAAAACGACTGCAAGAAAACAGAGAGCTCTTACTCATGAATAGTAAAGTAGGGAAAAGAGTAATTCTACAGAAAGCTTTTGAGGTGGGGGGAGGGGGCCTCCCTTGTAGCCTAGTGATTAAATCTCAGTGCAATCACCATTATGGTCTGAGTTCGATCCCGGGGCAGGGAGCTAATCCTGTTTCAGCTGCTGCTTCCCTTAGTGTATTTCAGTAAATCCTCCTGTTTTGCTCCTCACTCTGTCTCTGGTGAGTTTTCTCACCGCCATCCCCACTCTGGCCTACACCCCAGTTCTTCTATGCAAAAAAAAAAAAAAAGAGAAAGGTTTTGAGGTGGGATAGGGAAAGTGGAATCATTTGAACTCAGTGGAGATAGAGGTGAAAATATCTTCGCTTAGTCCATTTCTACTGAATTGAGAGGATTAGAGTTGAATTAGAGGAATAGAGGGAGAAAGACTTTTAACTCCTAATGTGGAGATCATAAGCAGGAACTAGCCATATTTTAAATTATGTTTTGAATGATATAGTAGAATTAAAAGTTAGTATAACACCCAGGTGATTGGTGAACTTTTTCCATGAGATCTCTTCTGTAATACTTTTATAATTGCTAAGGATAAATCAGCTTTATTGAGTGGGATAACTTACAGTTCTAAAATCTTTTATGAAATATGCAAAAAAGATAATAGCACTAGTCTGGGAAAAAATTACTTAGGCCACCTATACTTTAGTTTGCATTTTCTAGACAACAAATGAAATGTGTAATACTTTTTGTGAGCTCTAAAGCCACAATGTCCAAAGAGATATAACATGAGCCATAAATTTAACTTAAATTTTCTTGACCTTTTGTTTGGTTTCTCTCTATTCCACATATAAGTGAGACCATCTGGTATTTATCTTTTTTCTTCTTACTAATTTCAGCTCGCATAATCCCTTCTAGCTTCATCCATGTTGCTGCAAATGACATGAGTTTGTCTTTTTTGATTGTTGAGTAATATTCCATTGTATAAATATACCATAACTTTTTGATCCATTCATTGTTAGCTTTGAAATTACATATGTCTGTTTGTGTACAAGTTATGTATGGACTTATATTTTCATTTCTCTTGGGGAAACCTAGTAGTAGAATTGCTTGTTTAACATTTTGAGGATCTGTGTAATACTGTTTTCCAAAGTTGCTGCATCATTTTATTATTTCCACCAACAATGAATGAGAATTTTAATTTCTACACTTCTCCACCACTTCTTATCTGTCATTTGGATTATGGTCATCCTAATCCGTGTAAAGTGGCATCTCTTTGTGACTTTAATTTGCATTCCTTATTGACTTATAATATCAAGCATCTTTTCATATCCTTGCCCACTTTTAAATTGTGTTATAGCTCTGTTTATAAAGAGTTATTCATATATTCTGGATACAAGTCTCAATCAGGTACATGATTTGCAAATGTTTTCTCTCATTCTGTACATTGTTCTTTCCTTTCTTCGTGGTATTATTTGTAGCACAAACTTTTTTTTTAAAGATTTATTTATTTATTTATTTATTTATTTATTTATTTATTTATTTATACAAGCACTGGATACAGTCAGAAGTGCGGGAGGGTGAGAGAATTCACCAGAGTCAGAGTGGGGAACAGAACAGGCAGATTGATGAAATACACTGCTGAGGGGAGCAGCAGGCTGCAAGAGAGGTCTGCGCGCCATGTGGGACCCTCGCCTGGCGACCAGGGATTGAACTGGCACTGCAGAGGCTGCAGGCAGCTTTGCAAACCAGCGCTCAACCACTGCACCACCGGGGAGGCCCTGTAGCACAAAGTTTTTACGTTTTTGTAGTCCATTGTATCTACATTTTTCCTTTGGTTGCTTATGTAAAAATTTTAGTATTTATATAAAAAAAACACTGCTTAACCCAAGGTCACAAAGATTTATCATTTTAGCTTTTATATTTAGTTCAGTGATCCATTTTAAGTTAATTTTTCTCTGTTGTATGAATTAGGAGTCAGCTTCACTTTTTGGCATGTAGATATCTAGTTGTCCAGGACCATTTATTGATGGGACTATTGTTTTTTCCATTTGATTGTCTTAGTGCTATTGTTGAAAAACAATCATATATGTTATATGGTTTTATTTTCTGTACACTTGAATCTGTTTTATCAATGCATATGTCTGTCCTTATGGTGGTACCACATTGTCCTGATTATTGTAACTTTGTTGTGAAAATATGGTTTTTAAACTAATTATAATCATTTTACTTGAATTACTTAACATTTTTATCTGATTGTGCAGCATGGAATAATTATAAATCTATCATTAAATATGTGATATTAACTTTTTAGTAAGTTTTATTTGACCATAACAGTAAGCCATATGTATGTAGGTCGCATTTTTGTAGCTCATTGCTTATGTAGTTTGGATTTCTGCTTATGCAGCATCCAAAAACAATTAAAGAGGGTCGTTGGTTTAAATGGCATTTAGATTAAAGAGCCATCTCGTAAATGGCTCCTAAGGGCAGTTGTGTTATTATCATTTCATGCCTATTTGCCTTTTGAATAGTCTCACTTAAAAAAATTTTTTTTGAAATTTTCTTTTCATTCTTTATAATTTTAGATTTTGTATGCTGAAACTTCTCAACCAGAAGAAAGGGCCTTCACAGTGTCCCCTGTGTAAGAATGATATAACCAAAAGGTATATAATTTAGATAGTGATGGGAGGGTAGAAGCAACAACAGGAAAAAGTAGAAATTACTTAACAACATAGCTGGTGTCCTCTTCAAGCTATTCATCAGCAGAAACTAACTGACAGTAAATTATTTCTAAAGTAATTTTCCTGAAAGTTATATGGTATGTCTACCTTATATAGGCATTTGTAATTAATTGCCTTTCTGTAATGCTTCTGAATGATGCAAGAACTTAGTATTATCTAAAGTAGACCTGTACCACCCAACTATCATGGTCTCTTGGCCTTGCTTTTATTTATTTTCTTTCTTTTTTTTTTTTTTTAAAGATTTATTTATTTACGCATACAAGAGCTGGGGTACAGGCCAGAGATGCGGGGTGTGAGAAGATTCACCAGAGACAGAGTGGGGAACAGAACAGGCAGACTGACCTAAGTACACTGCTGAGGGTAGCAATGGGCATGTCAGGAGGGGTCTGCTGCATAAAGTGGATTGCTCCCTGGCCAGCCAGGAATTGAACTTGTGCTGCAGAGGTTGTGGATTGCTTCATAGTGCTTTGCTTAACCCCTTGCGCCACCAGAGAAATCCCCTTGCTTTTATTTCTTGCCTGCATTTATTTCTAAATTATTTATACACACACACATACACACACACACTCTTACACACTCTTACATATTGTGCATCCCTCCTGTCAGTATATATAAGTTCTGACTTAGTGTCAGACACTATTTTTCCAATATTTGGTACTTAATAGACCCTCAAGTATTTAAAGGAATAAATGAATGATACTCTCCTGTAGAGTAAAGATAATGAATTTTCTTTCTTTCTTTTTTAAGATTTATTTATTTATGCATACAAGAGCTGGGGTACAGGCCAGAGGTGGCAATGTGTGGGTGAGAGGATTCACCAGAGACAGAGTGGGGAACAGAACAGGCAGATCAACCGAAGTACACTGCTGAGGGGAGCAGCATGCTAGTCAGGAGAGCACTGCTGCGCCATGTGGGTAGCTCCTTGGCCAGGGATTGTACTCGTGCTGCAGAGGCTGCAGATAGCTTCATAGGTTGCATCTTTTTTTTTTTTTTTCCTTAAGAACAATTATTTCTGCAAAGATATACAATTAAATAATAGTGGTTTCTTTGCAAAAAATCACTTGAATAAAATGGATGGTAGTAGTTTGGTTTTAGTATAGGTTACATCTTAACCCCTTGTGCTACCAGGGAGGCCCAAGATAGTGAATTTTCTATGCAGTGGATTTATAGCTATTATAGATTCAGAGTACTCATATTTTAGAGAGTTGTAGGCTTTTGGTTGGCTGAATAGCAAAAAGAAAAATTGTAAAAACAATCAATACTGCCACATAGTTTATTCTGGGGTCAGTATGTTTTAATTATATGTGTAATATTTCTCCATAGCCTTGTTCTTTGAATATAGTTTTTCTACTGTTGCTACATCTTATTTTTAATCTGTTTACATGTGTCTTTAATTTAGTGTCCTTAAAAAGTTGATAATCACTTGCTATGTCTGTCTCAATTTAATTTCAGAAGCCTACAAGAAAGTACAAGATTTAGTCAACTTGTTGAAGAGCTATTAAAAATCATTCATGCTTTTGAACTTGACACAGGATTGCAGTGTAAGTATTACATAGCCCCAGAGACCAATGCTAAGTGGCTGTCCATTAAAACTCAGGAAGGTTACGTGATTATTTCCTATATTAATAGATGATAAGACCTTTTGGTCTATGTTAATTTTAGCTCTTTTGTCTGTATTCTGTTTTTCTTTTCTTTATATTTTTTTAAGATTTATTTATTTATGCATACAAGAACTGGGGTACAGGCCAGAGGTGTTGGGGTGAGAGGATTCACCAGAGACAGAGTGAGAAACAAAACAGGCAGATCTACTGAAATATACTGCTGAGGGGAGCAGCGGGAAAGACAGGAGAGGTCTGCTGTGCCATGTGGGTAGGATTGAACTTTTGCTGCAGAGGCTGTGGACAGCTTCGCAGGCTGAGTCTTAACCCCTTAAGGAAGGCCCATGTATTCTGTTTTTAAAATCACTCCCACTGTGCATCCTAAGATGCACATTATCTACATTTTAACATCTCCAAAATTGGGAGCAATTTACCGTTGATACTTTGTCATTTAATTTAGTGTGCTTGGGCCTCCCCAGGTGGCGCAGCGGTTGAGCACTGGGCTGCAAAGCTGCCTGCAGCCTCTGCAGCGCCAGTTCGATCCCCGGCTGCCGGCGAGGGTCCCACATGGTGCGCAGACCTCTCCTGCCGCGCCCGCTGCTCCCCTCAGCAGTGTATTTCATCACTCTGCCTATTCTGCTCCCCACTCTGGCTCTGGTGAATTCTCTCACCCTCCCGTGCTTCCGACTGTACCCCAGTGCTTGTATAAATAAATAAACAGATAAATAAATAATAAATCTTTAAAAAAAAAAAAAACTTAATTTAGTGTGCTTTCTTTCCTGATGTACAGAAAGTAATAAGGCACCTTACATTGTTAGTATCTTAGATTTGGTGAAATATGGCTTTAATGGGCACATTTGTTAGTATTGAGGTAGAAAAAAAGTAGAATAAATTTGAAGATCTGTGTATTTGTTTTCTAGGATAGAATTTCCAAAGTTGATTGTTAAAAATTATAGGCAGCTTTAATACATTTTCTTTTTTTCAAAGATTTATTTATTTATTTATTTATTTATTTATTTATACAAGCACTGGGTACAGTCAGAAGTGCAGGAGGGTGAGAGAATTCACCAGAGCCAGAGCGGGGAGCAGAGCAGGCAGAAGGACCGAAGTACACTGTTGAGGGGAGCAGCCGGTGGCAGGAGAGGTCTGCGCGCCATGTGGGACCCTCCTGTGGCCGAGGAGCAGCAGGGGATCGACCGGGTGCTGCAGAGGCTGTGGGCAGCTTGGCAACCCAGCGCTCAACCGCTGTGCCATCAGGGAGGCCTGATACATTTTCTTAATACAATAAAGAGCGCACATGGGATTTCTCTTGGCTGTTTGATTATGATTAATACATTTTTTCCCTAACTGCAAAGATAAAGTTTTCTTTTATAATTCACAGTTGCAAACAGTTATAACTTTTCAAAAAAAGAAAATAATTCTCCCGAACATCTGAAGGAGGAAGTTTCTATCATCCAAAGTTTGGGCTACCGAAATCGTGCCAAAAGACTTAGACAGAATGAACCTGAAAATTCTACCTTGGTAAAGCCATTTTTGTTTATTCTACTAATACCTTTTTATTAAGCATTGTGAATTAGTGAATGTGCTAGATGCTCATGGATTAAAAGTCATTAAACAAGTTAAGATGGTAAATTAAGTGATGGGACAAGTGTTATAATGCTTAAGAGTTAGAGATATTGAGAGACAGTCCTAGTGTGGGCAAGGGGTGAGTCACAGCCCTCTCCCTCCCTGGCCATTTTAGTGCTATATCCATGCATTGCTTATGTAAAATAGCCACAAGGTCACTGGTGGTTTTAAACTTGCTGATTTTTAAAATAATTGGTAATTATCCAGGCAGAAGGAAGTATCTTCTATTTTATTTCCTCTGAAAAGTTGCCAGAGGAAAAAAACAACAGTTTTTAACATTTCAAAATCACTTCAACTTAAAAGCTGAAGAAAGGCAATGATTTGCTTTGTTGTTACTTCTATGTATATTAATAATGGAGAGCTTAAAAAATAATAACTCATATGGTACCAGTATTCATTTCTCAGGAGATTTTGAAGTACTCAAAATGAAGGAAGCCTTCCTCAGAGTGATGTTGGGTTTTTAAATATTTTCTGTACTGTATTTCTTGGGAATGCTGGGTTTTTATTATTTTCATTTATCCTTTTTTAAAATTTATTTTATCTTAGTTGCCAACCTTATCAGATGTGATTGGAAATGTGCACTAATTGAATCTCATTCCCTTTATATACTATAATGTGTTATCTTCAAAATAGATTTTTTTAATACTTTCAGAAAAATTGCACACAAAGTTTTGTAAACAGGAATTCTACAAAAATTTAAAACCCAGAGAGGGAAACCACGCAAACTCATACATTCAAACCACACATTACTCATACATTTTGATGTATAGATGACACTTTTCCTGGTGTCGAAAGTTTTAACTAATTGACTGTGGTCTGTTTGTTTTATCCTCGTTCTTGAGTTTCTCTTCAAGGAAAAAAAAAGCACAGAACTAGTCAGCAATTAGTTGATCATTCTTTACTGTACTGCTTAGCAGGAATCCAGTCTTAGTGTACAACTCTCTGACCTTGGAATTGTGAGATCTCTGAGGACAAAGCAGCAGATACAGCCTCAGAAAAAGTCTGTCTACATTGAATTGGGTAAGAGTGTCCACTTTTCTTTACAATAGCCAAGATAAGGAAACAACCCAAAATCCCCAAAATAGATGAATGGATCCAAAAGTTGTGGTATATTTATACAATGGAATATTAGTGATCAAAAAAGACAAATTCATGCCATTTGCGGCAACATGGATGGAGCTGGAAGAGATTGTGCTAGCTGAAATTAGTCAGAAGGAAAAAGATAAATACTGATGGTCTCACTTATATATGGGGTATAGAGAAACCAAACAAAAAGTTGAGAAAAAGTCAAAATTGGCAAGCTGACCATAGAACTGAGGCATACAGCAAAATACGGTGTAGTAGGGATAGGAAAACAGAGAGATGAACACAAGGGAATACAGTGATTGTTCTCAGATGATGTAGTGGCAGGAAAAATAGGGGAACTACAATGATGTAAGAAAAAAATTAACTAATAAAAAAGATGTATGATTTTCTAAGTTTAGATTAATAGCTGCCAAATTCTTTGTCTTGCAGTTTTATCCAAAACCAGTCATAATTTATAAATAAGGTAGGGAATATTGGGAAGTGAAAACAAAATAATTTTACTAGCCTTGTGGGGTGTTGTAAATAATGTGATAGATGTAGCTCTCACCCTGAAGAAGCATGCTTTTTAAAGAGCAAAATAAAAGCTATTTGGTTTTTTTTTTTTTTTTTTGAAGATTTATTTATTTATTTATACAAGCGCTGGGTACAGTCAGAAGCGCGGGAGGGTGAGAGAATTCACCAGAGCCAGAGCGGGGAGCAGAGCAGGCAGAAGGACCGAAGTACACTGCTGAGGGGAGCAGCGGGCGGCAGGAGAGGTCTGCGCGCCATGTGGGACCCTCCTCTGGTGGCCGGGGAGCAGCCGGGGATTGAACCGGCGCCTCAGAGGCTGCGGGCAGCTTCGCAACCCAGCGCTCAACCGCTGCGCCACCGGGGAGGCCCAAAGCTATTTGGTTTTAAGTATGTGTAAATATACTTTGAAAAATGGAGAGTTGTAATAAGAAAAAACATGATGGGTTGTTTACAGCATTTAGAGGGATCTAAAGTAAACTCTACGAGACTAGAAAGACTTCCAAGAAATGCTGAGCTCAGTTAAACAGGTCTCCAATTTAACTGTCTTACCTTTTAGAATATATTTATAGTTAGAGTGACTCTTAATGATGATGTATTTTACCATCATACTTAGCAGATTTTCTTGAAATTCCTTGTGTTTCTTTCCCTCAATTAAGATCAGAAGTTTCTAGACAATGTTGTGTCATAAAAGTAATCAAAACACTGTAATAGTTAATATTTTGAAGCACTTACTGTTTTCTCCAGGCATTGTTGTGTTTTATTGGTATAACTCATTTAAGATGCATAAAAACTTCCGAGGTTGTTACTATTATTATACTTTTTACAGATGAGGAAATTAAGGCATAGAGAAATTAAGAAATTTTGCCAAGGTCGTAAAGCTTGTAAGTTCAGAGCAATGAGTTAAACCTAAGAAGTCTGGTGTCAGAGCCTGTACTGAAACCTGCATTTCTCTGTAGCGCTCATATTTGTCAGTATGTCTGCTATATATATGGGTACTCAATAAATATTTCTTGAATGAATATCTGTTTAGCAGCAAGTACAACTCTTGCAATAAAAGTCCTGTTTACTAATTTGTTATTGGGGGAATTTTTTAGGATCTGATTCTTCTGAAGATACAGTTAATAAAGCAAGTTACTGCAGGTGAGTTAAAAAGAGACTTTATCTATGAAGCTGGCCTTGTTGTGTTTAGATATTATTAAGAATTGGTATTGCTTTAGGTTAGAGTCATGCCATTGGAATTGTCCTTGAAGATCATCTACTTTAACCTCACTTATGGCGAAGAAAATAACCTTTTGGTTGTTTGATTTCTTAGTATTGTCTGAAAGTTTAATATAACAACTCTGCACAGACTTGCTTGCAGTAGGTTCTCTGGCTTAGTTCCTCGTGTTCAGTAGTATTGACACAGTGATAAATTATGATTGGTGAAAATATCAGAGGACTCCATGTTCAACTCTCCTTTGTTCCTTAATTCCATATAGCCCTCAGACTTTGCCTGTGTATATTAAACAGTAACCATTAGGAGTTATTTTTTTAATTTTTTTAAAGGTTTATTTATTTATGCATATAATAGCTGGGGTACAGGCCAGAGATGCAGGGGTGAGAGGATTCACCAGAGACAGAGTAGGGAATAGAACAGGCAGATTGACCAAAGTACACTGCTAAGGGGAACAGCGGGCGAGTCAGGAGAGGTCTGCTGCGCCATGTGGGTTGCTCCCTGGCTGGCTGGGGGATCAAACTCCTGCTGCAGAGGCTGCGGATTGCTTCATAGTGCAGTGTTTAACCTCTTGTGCCACCAGAGAGGCCCAGGAGTTATTTCTTGACCCTAGAAAAGATCTCTGATGACTTGTCTGAACTAAGATGGTGTCATTCCCAATCACATTTTGTTTTCAAGCAACTTTTCCCTAAACTCTCTTTTGGGAGGAAATGGGTATTAGCCTGAAAAGAATCACAGAAGGCAGTGTGACCTCTAGGTATATTCTTTGCCTTCTATTGGAATGTCTGCTCCATCCCAGTATACCCTTTGTTTAGATAGCTTTTGCTCCTACCTTCTCATTAAACTATGCTTTTAAATTTTGTTGTTTATTTCTTACTATCTTTTGACTAATATTTGGCTGTCATTTAAATATTGACTCATTTGCATGGCCATGAGACAATGTTCTACACTACTTCTCTAATTTCCATGACCGTCAGTCTTTGATCATTCCATTTTGACTAGACACTAGTGAAAGAAAGAACAGATTTCAAAAAGTGAATCAGATGAGTCAACCTGCTGAAACTCCACCTAGAGGAACTAACATACTTGATGTTACTCATTTGATAGTTCTGTAAGCATGATTGGTGCGACTCACTAAGGCTTCTGTCTTTTCCCTATAGTATGGGAGACCACGAATTGTCACAAATCACCCCTCAAGGAGCCAGGGTGGAAGCCAGTGTGAATTCTGCAAAAAAGGGTAATGGCAAGTCTTCCCAAATTAACGGACACTGAAGAGAGCATGGGTACATACAGCACTATAATCACTTTATTGTGAAGGCCATTTGGGACATTTATAATTTACGTCTCTTGGCAGAATTAGCATATTGTTCAATCTGATATTTAAATGATACTAGATGGGTGTGATTATAATAGTTTCCTATGTAATTTGTTGTTGCCTTTTAGTTGTGAATGTGTTTGCATACTGATTTGTAAGTATAGGGACTATGAATCTGAAGATAGAACAGAGCACTGTATATCTTATGCCCAATCTGGTTTTTTTTTTTTTTTTTTAAAGATTTATTTATTTATGCATACATGAACTGGGGTACAAGCCAGAGATGTGGAGGGTGAGAGGATTCACCAGAGACAGAGTGGGAAACAGAACAGGCAAACTGACTGAAATACACTGCTGAGGGGAGCAGTGGGCGAGGCAGGAGAGGTCTGCTGCGCCATGTGGGTTGCTCCCTGGCTGGCCAGGGATCTAACTCGTGCTGCAGAGGCTCCAGATTGCTTCATAGTGTGGTGCTTAACCCCTTGTGCCACCAGGGAGGCCCCCAATCTGCTTTTAATTCACTGTTTAGAGGCCAGGGAAATCGGAGGTGTGGTTTATAAAAAGGGAGAATTCCAAAATTATGATTTCATTGTGAAGATAGACTAGAGAAATTGTAATTAAGTGAAAGAGTATGTGCTACATTGTTAGTATATTTGTACTTTATGAGGTTAGTTTCACTAAAAGTTTCACTAAAAGTTGATTCATTTCCACCCCCAAGTTGTATTCATATCTTTTCATGGTAATTCAGTTTTTAAACACCTTATTTTTGTTTACTTTCAGGTGCTTGTGAGTTTTCTGAGAAGGATTTAACCAATATCGAACATCATCAATCCAGTAATAAAGATTTCACCACCACTGAGAGGCATGCAACTGAGAAGCATCCAGAAAAGTATCAGGGTATTTCTGTTTCAAACTTGCATGCAAAACCATGTGGCACAAATACTCATGCCAGCTTATTACAACATGAGAACAGCAGTTTATTACTCACTGAAGACAGAATGAATGTAGAAAAGGCTGAATTCTGTAATAAAAGCAAACAGCCTGACTTAGCAAGGAGCCAACAGAACAGATGGGCTGAAAGTAAAGAAACATGTAATGATAGGCAGACTCCCAGCACAGAGAAAAGGGTAGGCCTGACTGCTGATCCCACGTGTGGGAGAAAAGAACCGAATAAGCAGAATCCTCCATGCTCTGACAGCCCCAGAAATTCCCAAGGTGTTGCCTGGATAACACTGAACAGTAGCATTCAGAAAGTTAATGAGTGGTTTTCCAGAGGTGATGAAATGTTAACTTCTGATGACTCATGTGATGGGGGGTCCGAATCCAATGTTGAAATGACTGGTGCAGTAGAAGTTCCAAATGCAGTGGATGGATTTTCTGGTTCTTCAGAGAAAATAGACTTAATGGCCAGTGATCCTCCTGCTTTAATGTGCAAAAGTGAAAGAGTATACACTAAACCAGTAGAAAGTAATATTGAAGATAAGATATTTGGGAAAACCTATCGGAGGAAAACAAGCCTCCCCAATTTGAGCCATGTGACTGAAGGTTTAATTAGAGCGACGTCTGCCACAGAACCTCAGATAGCTCAAGAGCGTCCCTTCACAAATAAATTAAAACGTAAAAGGAGAACTACACCAGGCTTTTGTCCTGAGGATTTTATCAACAAAGTAGATTTGGCAGTTGTTCAGAACACTCCTGAAAAGATAAGTGAGAGACCTGACCAAATGGATCAGAATGGCCAAGTGGTGGGTATTACTTATAATGCTCATGGGAATGAAACAAAACGTGATTATGCTCAAAAAGAGAAAAGTGCTAAGCTGACCAACTCACCAGAAAAAGAATCTTTCAGCATTAAAGCTGAACCCATAAGTAGCAGTATAAGCAATATGGAACTAGAATTAAATAGCCATACTTCAAAAGCACCTAAGAAGAACCGGCTGAGAAGGAAATCCTCTACAAAGCATATTCATGCACTCGAACTAGTGGTCAAAAGAAATCCAAGCCCTCCTAATCATACAGAACTACAAATTGATAGCTGTTCTAGCAGTGAAGAGATGAAGGGAAAAAATTCCAGCCAAATGCCAGTAAGACACATCAAAAGGCTTCAACTTATGGAAGAGAAAGACCCTGCAACTGGAGCCAAGAGTAACAAGCCAAAAGAACAAATTAAAAGATTTGCCAGTGACACTTTGCCAGAACTAAATTCAACAAGCATACCTGGTTTTCTTAGCAATAGTTCAAGTTCTAATAAACCTGAAGAGTTTTCCACTCCTAGCCTTCAAAGAGAAGAACTAGAAGAGAACCTCAGAACAAATCAAGTGTCTGATAGTACCAAAGATCTGCTATTTAGTGGACAAAGAAGTTTGCAAACTGAAAGATCTGAAGAGAGTACCAATATTTCATTGGTACCTGAGACTGATTTTGGCAGTCAGGATAGTATCTCACTACTGGAAACTGATATCCTAGGGAAGGCAAAAAAAGCACCAAATCAGTGCTCAAGTCTGTGTACAACAATTGAAAATGCCAAGGAATTTATTCATAGTTGTTCTAAAGATACTAGAAATGACGCACAGGGTTATAAGGATCCACTGAGATACGAAGTTAGCCATACTCAGGAGACAAGCATAGAAATAGAAGAGAATGAACTTGATACGCAGTATTTACAGACCACCTTCAAAGTTTCAAAGCGTCAATCATTTGCTCTGTCTTCAAATCCAGGGAATTCAGAAAAGAAATATCCCCCAGACTCTACCCCTTCCAGGCCCTTAAGGAGACAAAATCCAAAATTCGCTCTGGAATGTGAACTGAAAGAAGAAAATCAGGGAAAGAAAGAGTCTAAAACCGAGCATGTGCAGGCAGTACATACATTTGCAGACTTTACTTTGGCTTATCAGAAAGATAAGCCATGTGATTCTGCCAAATGTAGCGTAAAAGGAGTCTCTAGGCTTTGTCAGTCATCTCAGTTCAAAGGCAATGAAACAGAAATCATTATTGCAAATAAACATTTAATTTTACAAAACCCATATCTTATACCACCACTTTCTCCCGTTAGGTCATCTGTTAAAGCTACATATAAGAAAAACCTGACAGAGGAAAAGTTTGAGGAACATTCATGGTCACCCGAAAGAGCAACAGGAAATGGGAGCGTCATTCAAAGTACAGTGAGCATGGTTAGCAAAAATAACAATAGAGAAAACACTTTTAAAGAAGTCAGCTCAAGTAGTATTAATGAAGTAGGTTCCAGTACTAATGAAGCTGGCTCTAGTGTTAATGAAGTAGGTTCCAGTGGTGAAAATATTCAAGCTGAACTAGGTAGAAGCAGAGGACCTAAGTTAAATGCCATGCTAAGATCAGGTCTTATGCAACCTGAAGTCTATAAGCAAAGTCTTCCTATAAGTACTTGTAAACATCCTGAAACTGAAAGACAAGGAGAAGATGAAGGCATAGTTCAGGTTGTTAATACAGATTTCTCTCCATGTCTGATTTCAGATGACCTAGAACAACCTATAGAAAATAGTCATGCTTCTCAGGTTTGTTCTGAGACGCCTGAGGACCTGTTAAATGACAAAATAAAGGAAAATGATAACAGCTTTGCTGACAGTGGCATTAAGGAAAGATCTGCTGTTTTTAGCAAAAGTTTCCAGAAAGAATTCAGAAGCCCTAGCCTTTTAGACCATACATGTTTGGCTCAGGACCATGGAAGAGGGAAATTGGAGTCCCCAGAAGAGGATATGTCTAGTGAGGATGAAGAGCTTCCCTGCTTCCAACACTTAGTATTTGGTAATGTAGCCAATATACCTTCTCAGTCTCCCAGAGATCCTGCCACAGGGGGTTTATCTACAAAAACAGAAGAGAGCCTAATGTCATTGAAGAATACTCATGGCAGTAACCAAGTTACATTGGCAAAGGCATCCCAGAAACATCACCTTAATGAAGAAGGAAAATTTTCCAGTAGCTTATTTTCTTCACAGTGCAGTGTATTAGAAGACTTGAATGCTAATACAAGCTCTCTGGATCCTTTCTCAATGTTTGATCCTCCCTCCAAACAATCGAGGCATCAGTCTGAAAATGAAGAAGTTCTGAGTGATAGGGCGTTGGCTTCAGATGATGATGAAAGGGAAACTGACCTGGAAGAAGATAATTACCAAGAAGAGCAGAGTATGGATTCAAACTTAGGTATTGCCATCAGGTTTTTGTGTTTGTCCCAGTCTAGTCTATAGAAATTTGCTAAATGTTTAATGCCTTTTGGGGAGCATATTCTATGAGTTTCCAATATGATTAAAGTAACTGCTTCCTTTGCTTCTAGATGGAGTAAAAGTACTGAATTGTAAACCTTGGAAGTAGGATACAGATTACATAGACGGAAGCTAAAAGGTTACAGTATTTTGGGCCTCCCTGGTGATGCAGGGGTTAAAGTCTCAGCGCTGTCAAGCTATCCTAGCCACTGTGGCATGAATTCCATCGCCACCAGGGAGCTAACCCACATGGTGCAGCAGACTTCTCATCTCTCCTGTCTTGCCTGCTGCTCCCCTCAGCAGTGTATTTCACTGTTCACCTGTTATGCTCCCCACTATATGTCTCTGGTGAATCTTCTCACCCACTCCTGCACTTCTGGCATAGACCCCAGTTCTTGTATGCATAAATAATAAAATCTTTTTTTTTAAAAGTTACAGTATTTCAAGATCTTTCTGTATTGAGACTAGTAAGTCCTGTTCCACTGGTGTCTACCAATTCTGACTGAATGACTAGTTCTCTTCAGTCTCATATATACATTAATTCATCAAAGTGTAACCACTGGGGCCAAACACAAAATTAACTAAAGCTTTAAACATGTTTCTCCTAAGGTGCTTATCCTTGAAAGTCCTTTGCCAGCAGGAATATCTTCTCTGTTAGAATGAGATTTAATGTGCTGATTGGTAGTGGACTTGCTTTTGATTTTTGTTAGGATTTCTCAGAGGAAGTCTGAGTGTCCCAATACAAGGAATGTAATCATATTTGCTCTGTTTTTACATCTGAATCTCTTATCATTTAAGGTGAAGCAGCATCTGTGTATGTGAATGAAACAAGTCTCTCTGAAGATGGTTCAAGACTGTCCTCTCAGAGCGATATTTTAACCACTCAGGTAAAAATCTTGCATAACTGTGTGCACAGTGCTCTCTGCATTCAGTAGTGTGCACTGAAATTCTTTTTTTTGTTTTTTAAGATTTATTTTTTTTTTTTTTTTTTTTTTTTTTTTTATAGAGGCATGCTTTATTTATTTGTTTTGCTGGTTTCTTTGTTTGTTTTGTTTATACATGCACTGGGTACAGTCAGAAGCGCGGGAGGGTGAGAGAATTCACCAGAGCCAGAGCGGGGAGCAGAGCAGGCAGAAGGACCGAAGTACACTGCTGAGGGGAGCAGCGGGCGGCAGGAGAGGTCTGCGCGCCATGTGGGACCCTCCTCTGGTGGCCGGGGAGCAGCCGGGGATCGAACCGGCGCCGCAGAGGCCGCGCGCAGCTTCGCAACCCAGCGCTCAACCGCTGCGCCACCGGGGAGGCCCTTAAGATTTATTTTTATTTATGCATACAAGAGCTGGGGTACAGGCCAGAAGTGCAGACAAAGCGGGGAACAGAACAGGCAGATTGACTGAAGTACACTGCTGAGGGAGCTGCGGGCAAGTCAGGAGAGGTCTACTTCGCCATGTGGGTTGCTCCCTGGCCACCCAGGGATCGAACTTGTGCTGCAGTGGCTGCAGATTGCTTCATAGGTTGTGTCTTAACCCCTTGCACCACCAGGGAGGCCCTGCACTAACATTCTTACATTCACTTAGATCATCTCTAGAGTTGGTGTAACTGTTGTATGTGGTACTTTGTCTCCTCAAATTATTGGATTGTAAGCTTCCTGATGGAACTCATGCTACTTTTTATTTCATATACACAAGCTAACTCACTGCAGAACACTGAATACTAAATTTAATAAATAAGTTAAACCTTCAGAAGTCTCTTGCCCTAAAGCAAAAACATGTATGAAAACACTTCTGTATCAAAGAGTGGGGTCTGTTTATTCTCAGTACCAAATTAGAGTCTACAAGTTTCTTTTCTTATCTGAGATTTTCTAGCCTTTCACTCTTTTGTGGATTTTTTTTCCTTTTTTAATCCAGTAGTTGTTTGTTCTTTAGTGTTTATGTCATCTTTTCTCTGAACGAGAAAAAAGAAAGTACACAGTTTTACTTCTTGTATCTGGTGGTCAAGGCCAATATTTTGTTACTTATGAAGGAAGTAATAGCTTTGTCACTTGTACGATGTTTGGTAAAGTGAATATTTTGAATGGTTTCCTAGAAAAATTATCACAGCATTTCAAAATTTGCATCTTCTTCACAAAACCTGGCTCTGTCTGCTAATTTTTATTTTGTAATGTGGCACCAAAATTTTCCAAGTCTCATAGAATTCAGGCTCATCTCAGCTTATTTTTTCAGACTAGCACACAATAATTGCTAGTGGTAAAACTGGTAGACGTTCTTTAGCTGGCTGGTGACTCTAGGCAATTTGATTACCTTCTCTGAACTTAAGTATGCATTCTTAAAATGAAGGTATTTGAACTGTCTTTTAAATCTTTATTTTTAATGTCTAATACTTTACATTATTATAAATTACAAAATTGTATTAAGTTGCATATTTTATAAAATATATTTATTTCACCTGCCATGCTCTAATCAGTTAGTCTTGTTACGAAGACAATCATTTTGTCATTGCTTCTTTTTCTCATTTAAACTTTAAATATGCCTTTAGGGGCCTCCCCAGTGGCGCAGCGGTTGAGTGCTGGGTTGCGAAGCTGCCCGCGGCCTCTGCGGCTCCGGTTCGATCCCCAGCTGCTCCCCGGCCACCGGAGGAGCCGCCCGCTGCTCCCCTCAGCAGTGTACTTCGGTCTTTCTGCCTGCTCTGCTCCCCGCTCTGGCTCTGGTGAATTCTCTCACCCTCCCGTGCTTCTGACTGTACCCAGTGCATGTATAAACAAACAAAACAAACAAACAAACAAATAAATAAATAAATAAACATGCCTCTATTAAAATAAATAAATAAATAAATAAATATGCCTTTAGCTGCCAGCAAGTGAGTGACAAATTTTTTTTTTTAATTTCCTGGAGTTCCAGAATAGTTAAATCTGAGAAAAGTCAAATAGTGTTGTTACATTACATGCATACATCATTGAAGACTTAGAAAATACAAATGAACAGAAGCCATTTGTGTATCAAGTTTGAAAACATTACGTGAATCAGACACCAAAAGACAGATACTGTGTGAACTAGTGAAGGGGTCATCTTTTTGATAGTAGGAGAGTATTTTTGGTAGAGACTTATAAAGTAGGCATTCAAACTGGCCTTGAAAGATGAGAAGAATTAGGCCTCCCCTGGTGGCGCAGCAGTTGAGCGCTGGGCTGCGAAGGTGCCTGCAGCCACCGCGAGGGTCCCACATGGCGCGCAGACCTCTCCTGCTGCGTCCACTACTCCCCTCAGCAGTGTATCTCATCTGTCTGCCTGCTCTGCTCCCCGCTCTGGCTCTGGTGAATTCTCTCACCCTCCCACACTTCTGACTGTACCCAGTGCTTGTATAAATAAATAAATAAATCTTTTAAAAAAAAAAAAAAGAAAGATGAGAAGAATTTTTCCAGGTAGAGGAGAAAGGAGACAGCAATTGAGGCAGACACAGAGGCATGAAATGCCCAGAAAGTACAAAGTTGTCCTGGGTGGTGTGTGAAAGGTCTTTTTAATGTTCTGTTGAGGAATTTGGACTTTATCTTGAGGGACATAGTAATAATTATATAGTGTTCAGATAGCACTGACTTATTTTTCAAGTAGTCTTGTACCTTATAGAGGAAAGATGATAAATGTGGCTTTTAGGGAATTTCCACAATAATATTAAAATATTAAAAGTAGAGATCAGAGTTAGCATAGTGGGAATAGAAGAGTAGGGCAAATTTGAGGATCACTTAAGAATTAGAATGAGGGCCTACCTGGTGGCGCAGCGGTTGAGCACTGGGTTGCGAAGCTGCCCGCAGCCTCTGCAGCGCCGGTTCGATCCTCAGCTGCCGAGCGAGGATTCCACATGGCGCGCAGACCTCTCCTGCCGCCCGCTGCTCCCCTCAGCAGTGTACTTCAGTCCTTCTGCCTGTTCTGCTCCCTGCTTTAGCTCTGGTGAATTCTCTCACCCTCCCGCGCTTCTGACTGTACCCAGTTCTTGTATAAGTAAATAAATAAAAAAACAAACAAAAAAACCCCACAAAAACTATTAAAAAAGAAAAAAAGAATTAGAATGAAGGGGCCTCCCCAGTGGATCAGTGTGTTGAGTACAGCACTGTAAAGCTATCTGCAGCCTCTGCAGCGCGGGTTCAATTTCCGGCCAGCCAGGGAGATTCCCAGATGGTGCGGCAAGCAGACCTCTCCTGTTGCGCCCGCTGCTCCCCTCAGCAGTGCTTTCGGCCTGTCTGCCTGTCCTGCTCCCTGCTCTGTCTCTGGTGAATCCTCTCACCCTCCTGTGCTTCTGGCCTGTACCCCAGCTATTGTATAAATAAAAAATAAATCTAAAAAAAAAAAAGAATTAGAATGAAGACTTAGAAACTAATTTGGTTTTGATCTCCCAAATGTATTTGACCACTTGCCTATAGGAGAATTTGTCTACATTATAAGGTAACTCCTTTGAGAAAACCCAAAGGAAATTTACCTAACTACAATCCCCGTTACTATTTTTTTTCTCACTACTAACCTACTTAAGGTAGTAACAGCTTCTGAAGTTTATCTGTTATCTGTGTGTGGTTCATTCCGGATTTACTGAGGCCAGCCCTTGACTCAAGCTTGATCAGTGATGAAACTACTCACAAGCACCACGTGGTGGCAATGGCGCTGCTGCAGACATTGTCAGTGAAACAGTCTCAGGGTAGCAGTGAAAGCCTTTGTGAAGCTGGGAATACATTTCCTGATCATAAAACCTCCTGAAAACTATGAACTCAGTGTAGCAGGAGAAAGTAGATGGCTTGTTTTCAGTAGAGAGCAAAATCATTTTCAAGGCTTAAGAAGAAACAGAGGGTGAAACAATCTGTTTGTCCCTGGGGTTTGCTCATGGCCATTGATGTATATTTAGAAATGTATATTTAGAAATCTCCTTACTTACCAAATTCTTTGCTTACCAAAAATCTTAGCAGATATCTTCATGAAATGGAGTAATAAACATCAGGTGACCCATAAACAAGAAGAGCTCATTATCTTGAATCGAAAACAGTAACTGCCCTTACAGGGTTTTCTCCAGGAATTTTCTATTGGATTCTTCCCTCTGGCAGGTCCTCCTCTATAATGAGCTCCAGGTACCCTGTCCCATTCTAGAATACAGCAGTATGAGGACTCTACTCCCAGCAGTAGGACACCATGGCAAGTAATAGATGGTCAACAAATGTTTGTTGAATGAACCAATATATACGTTAATGAATTAGCTCTGTGCTCTACCTGTTAGAAACTAAAAGTTCGGAGGACCCCAAGCCAGTAATCAAAGCAGGATTACTGACTGTGTTGTTCTATAACACCATAGGAAGGAGACATTCTTAACATTACATCATTCTAAAAATCACACATTTTTGTATGACTAATCCAAATCTCTTAAAAGAGTACCACTATACCAAATCTTTGGAGACACAGCCTGTGTAAAATGTTAACAAAATCGTGCTAATTTTAAATACCAAAAGTACTTAAGTACCTTGATTCTTTTTTCACTTCCTAGCTTTATTAAAACCAAAATCAAAGGGCTGTCACAATACAGCAAGTCTATTTGGGAGAGTTTAAGGATTTTTCCTCCTCCCAACTTCATTCTAAAATAATTTCATGGGCATTTATTGCATGAATATGGTTGGATTAAAAGGTGATCAGCCAGAACTCATAATTCCATAGTAGGTGATTTCAGTTCCCATGCAAAAATTAATTGGTGTGACATATTCTTCCTCTGTAACTTTCTTGGTATCACTTATTGTTTTTGTAGCAGAGGGATACCATGCAGGATAACCTGATAAAGCTCCAGCAGGAAATGGCTGAACTGGAAGCTGTGTTGGAGCAGCATGGGAGTCAGCCTTCTACCAGCTCCCCATCCCTCACAGCCGCCTCTTGTGCCCCTGAAGACCTGCTAAATCTGGAACAAAACACAGCAGAGAAAGGTTTGTAATATTGGCCAAACTTAAGCAAAATTCTTCCCATTGCCAAGCCTCTATTTCCTTCTGAAAAGTGTGGACCAAGCTTCAACACTTTATGATCTTTGCTTAGCATGTATTTACTGAGTCACTTGTGGATAATTTTAGAGCCTTGGTTTGAGTCCCAGCTCACAAATAATATACCATTCAGAAAGACCCAAGATAGTCATTCAGTGTCATTGTCTGACTGAGTCATCCGCAATGAGGAGATGTTACGGGGAGCCCATAAGAAGCTGAAAAAGCCAAATGGGGTGGGGGAATTGGGAATAGTTTACCCCATAATTTTAGAAAGCTTATAAAAAACCACTCAGACATATTCCTTATAACACTGGTATCACAAAGCTTCTTCGATGTAATTACTGATTTATAGGGAGAGGTGTTCTACAATTCAGGAACTGTGCTTCGATACACAGAAAAATCAATTTTGAAGGTGCTTTAACATAATATAATAGTTATCAACAAGGCCATATGGAGAGAAGGGGAACTTGTCAGAGGGAACTTGCTATAAGAAGTGAGCTTTGATTTGAGGAATAACATGGCTTAAATAAAGGAAAGTGAGGTGAGATTTTGAGTTTTTAATTGGAAAGGGCCTTATGATATACAACACAATAGGCAGGTTTTTAAATAGTGGCAAATACTTAGACACCGAAACAAGAGGCTAGACACAGGCATGGGTTCCAGAATGGCAGGTGACACTTAGGAATAAGCAGGTGTGGTAAGTCCTGCCAATGTCCTTCACTATGATCAGTGATACCCAACTAACTTAGTGTTAAAACCCCTTCCATGTCACTCTCTGCCCGAGTCCTCCAGAGGGCCTGAGGGCCTTCCTTTGAGTTTTCCTAAGAACCCATGTCTTAATTATTCAGTGTGGTGGCCTTGGTCCAAGAACATGCCTTCCAGTATTTTTATCTTCAGGAGAAACAGTAGTTCCTTCATTGGGGAATGGAGATATTAAACACAAAGATGAGACAGCAAATTTACACGGCTGTTCGCATCCTCTAAAGTGCGGGTTCGATCCCAGCCAGCCATGCCGGGGAGATACCCACATGGTGTGGCAGATCTCTCCTATCTCACCCGCTGCTTCCCTCAGCAGTGTATTTCAGTCAGTCTGCTTGTTCTGCTACCCACTCTGTCTCTGGTGAATCCTCTCACCCTCCCGCATATCTGGCCTGTACCCTGGTTCTTGTATGTATAAAAAAATAAATATTTTTTTAAAAAAGAATATAACATTAATTTAAAAAAAATTTTTTTTTTTAAATCAAATTTCAATGGAATATAATATATTAAAACCCCCTGATGAGGGAATGTTTTAAAGGGTCCTGCCTTACTTACTGTTCTAGTATTTGGCCTCTGGGTCTCTGGAGTTATGAAATATAGATTAAGAAAAAAAAAAAAGACTGGTAATGTTTTGCACTGAGGTTTTTAGGCTGTTATTGACTTCTAATTTAGATTAATTTATTTTCTTCATAGCTTGAGCCCCATTATTTTTTTTTTTTTTAATAGAGGCATGTTTTTATTTATTTATTTATTTTTTATTTGTTTGTTTGTTTATACATGCACTGGGTACAGTCAGAAGCGCGGGAAGGTGAGAGAATTCACCAGAGCCAGAGCGGGGAGCAGAGCAGGCAGAAAGACCGAAGTACACTGCTGAGGGGAGCAGCGGGCGGCAGGAGAGGTCTGGGCTCCATGTGGGACCCTCCTCCGGTGGCCGGGAAGCACCCGGGGATCGAACCGGAGCCACAGAGGCTGCTGGCAGCTTTGCAACCCAGCGCTCAACCGCTGCGCCACCGGGGAGGCTCGCTTGAGCCCCATTATAATGGAAAAGCAACTCATAGGCTGAATGTTGGGTGTGGAGATAGAATAACTGGTTTTGGTGCTTGTGTCTTCCTCCCTTTTTTCCCCTTTAAATCCTTTCCAATTGTTTATCTCCAGGATGACTCCTTACTGACTGCGTATTACTTCTCATCAATGATCACCCTATATTTGGGGGGAGTTGATACCTATATTAAAAAGTTGTATATGCCCAGCTGAAAGAAAAACCTGATTCATGGTTAAATTCTCTTTACTTTCAGCAGCTTATAGCTCCAGGCAGAATACTTGTGTTCCTAGAAACTTACAGATCCAGAAAAGATGAGCATAAAGGAAATTATAAATAATGCATTTGAGGATTAACTCAGGAAATCAATGATTATTTTCCCCAGGCTTCCCAGTGTGTTCCCCCCCAAGAAGAAAGGCAGTTTAATTAAGATAGTCTGTTGCTTACAGTTTTCTGCTTCCCTTTATGAATTTTCACTTTTCTAATAAAAGCTCAAAAATCGTAATCATCAATGACTTTCTAATGGGTACAAGGCATTTATAATATTTCATATATTTGTCCTTGCTTTTTAAATATTTCTACCTTTAAGCCACTTTGTAGGAAACAGTGGCACGATAATGCTTTTGGAGGAATTAATAAATAAAAAGGATGTACTAACATGCCAGAACTTTGCCCTGGGTCTGTTTTGTGTCTTTTCCCTTCTCATGCCATTTTTTTTTTTTAATAATTTTTTTTTAAATTTTTTTTTATAGAGGCGTGTTTTATTTATTTATTTATTTTATTTGTTTGTTTATACATGCACTGGGTACAGTCAGAAGCGCGGGAGGGTGAGAGAATTCACCAGAGCCAGAGCGGGGAGCAGAGCAGGCAGAAGGACCGAAGCACACTGCTGAGGGGATCAGCGGGCGGCAGGAGAGGTCTGCGCCCCACGTGGGATCCTCCTCCGGTGGCCGGGGAGCAGCCGGGGATCGAACCGGCGCCGCAGAGGGCGCGGGCAGCTTCGCAACCCAGCGCTCAACCGCTGCGCCACCGAGGAGGCCCTTCTCATGCCATTTTTATCATTAGTTCAGTGTGTTACTCCAAGGCCCCTTATCAGTCAACACCTTGGTTTTTTGGTATTTTTTTTTAAATAATTGAAAATATAAAGCAAAATGTCACCTGTTTTTTCCTTTCTCATCTGATGCATCCTTGTTTCCCTACACATGCAAAAGCTCAAGGGGGCCTCCCCGGTGGCGCAGCGGTTGAGCGCTGGGTTGCGAAGCTGCCCGCGGCCTCTGCGGCGCCGGTTCGATCCCCGGCTGCTCCCCGGCCACCGGCGGAGGATCCCACATGGCGCGCAGACCTCTCCTGCTGCCCGCTGCTCCCCTCAGCAGTGTACTTCGGTCCTTCTGCCTGCTCTGCTCCCCGCTCTGGCTCTGGTGAATTCTGTCACCCTCCTGCGCTTCTGACTGTACCCAGTGCATGTATAAACAAAACAAACAAACAAACAAAATAAATAAATAAAACATGCCTCTATTAAAAACAAAAATAAAAATAAAATGCATTTTAAAAAAAAAAAAAAAAAAAAAGCTCAAACCCCCATCCTTTATAGTCTTATTGTGGAAGTGATGGGATGGAAAATGATATATGCTTTATGGTTTCCACTACTTTCTCTTTCCTATTATCTAAGGGTATTTGAGTATAATTTAGTTTGCTGTAGAGATAAAAATTCATTTTCTATCCTTGTTTCCTTATCATTCAGGGCCAAAAAATATAAATATATGTTTTTTTCAACCTTGTCTCAGCTGGGTACCTCTTTATCAAGGCTTAAAGTGTTCCTTTTATTGTCACTACTAATTTTTTAGTTACTTAGTTCCATTTGGTGCTGCATCACCTGTTTATAAAATTCTTTCTGATATACTTATTTAAAAACCAATTTGATTGTCGCAGATTGCTGCTTTTGAAAAAAATCGATATCCTCTCTTGAACTATCACCATCAGGACAAAGCAATAAAGTAGATATCTTTGTTTTCTCTTTCCATTTAAAGCAGTATTAACCTTAGAGAAAAGTAGTGAATATCCTATGAGCCAGAATCCAGAGAGCCTTTCTGCCAACAAGTTTCAAGTATCCTTGGATAAAGAACCAGAAATAGAAAGGTAAGAAGTAATAAATGTCAAGTTGTGGCATCTAAGTTATACCTTCACTTACATTGAAATCTTATGTTAAATTTTTCCTACCATACGTTCTCTAGTTTTTTGTTACAACCATTTGTAACCTCTCTTTGCCCAAAGACCATCTATAAGCTTTTAGGACTTATACTACAACATGAAAAATGTACAGTAGATCTGTCCCTTCTAAACGTGGGGGTAAAATATAGAACTAAAACCTAAACAATCCTGAAGGCTTATGGTCCACTTCTCCGATACAGCACTTGCCCTAATTGAAGTTTTTGCCTTTCTAGAAAAAATTTAGCTGTTGATTTGCCTCAGGAAATATTCAAAATGTCTTTCAGGGATATTTGTTCAGATCACTATTGAGTAATATTGCGTAGCACTTCATATTTTCAAAAATATTTTACCTACTTTCTCATTTGACCTTTACATTCTGTGAAGGTTAAAGAACAACTCCTGGCCTATTATATTTGATAGTTCAGGAAAGAGCCACAGAGCCATTGGAGTCACACATCTCACTACTCTAGGAAGGAAAAGGAAGTCATGGAGTTCCTGTGCCTTCCTGGGAATAGTGACCTGTTATCAATAATCTAATTACACTGTCTTTTCCAAACCTATTGGGCTGTCTGAAGAAGCTGGGGTACTGCACTATGTCTATGACAGAATGAAAAGATCCGGCCTCCACAGGCACTAAACCCAGGTTTAGAGGGTTTCATCGCCATGCTTTAATCAACTGAACTAACTACCCACTTAATATTCAGACTAAATATTCCTGCTCCTACTCCCCCTGCCCAGTGTAACCTATAGAGACTTCTGTTAAAGAGCCTGCACGTTGATTGGACTTCCTCTTTTAGACTATTTGAGAGCAGCAATTCAGGTTTTGCTCATCTTTAATCCACAGGACCTAGCTCTTTAGTGCCTGACTCATACTAAACACCCAATAATTGTTTTAATTAATTAGCTCATCTCTGAGGTCCTTTAAATCTGTCGATGAGTATCTCATTCAGCAAAGTCCTGTACACCTGGACAAGCAGAGGAATTACTTGCTGTATATTATGTTTTTCTAACTATATTTTATAGCTGGCTTTTTTTTTTTTTTTAAGATTTATTTATTTATACAAGCACTGGGCACAATCAGAAGCGCGGGAGGGTGAGAGAATTCACCAGAACCTAGCTGGCTTTTTTTAAATAAAATGACATTAAACATTGAAAAAGCGGGAGGTAGAGGGCCTCCCCTGGTGGCACAGCGGTTGAGCGCTGGACTGCGAAGCTGCCCGCAGCCTCTGCAGCGCCGGCTCGATCCCCGGCCACCAGCAAGGGTCCCACATGGCGCGACAGACCTCTCCTGCTGCACCCGCTGCTCCCCTCAGCGGTGTGTTTCATCGGTCTGCCTGTTCTGTTCCCTGCTCTGGCTCTGGTGAATTCTCTCGCCCTCCTGTGCTTCTGACTGTATCCAGTACAAATAAATAAATAAATCTTTTAAAAAAAGGAAAAAAAAAGAAAAAGCAGGAGGTAGAAATGATTCTATAAATTTTGCTAAAAGTGGAAAGAAAGAATGAATATAAAGATGTCAAAATTAATCAATTTTCTTTTTCCATGAGAGATCTGGTTCTAATGCCTCCATTTGGACGCAGATGCAGTAGTGAATAGAATTTGAATGAGTGGCAGGAGATAATTTGGTGAAAATTGCTGACATGCTTTTAAACATCTAGGAGATATACTGCCTCGGACCAGACCCTAAGGGGAGATGTCGTACGTTAGCCCTGACAAGTTGGCAGACAGTATAAAGCCAGACTTCTAAGGCGTCACTTGGGTTCCTTTTTGCTAATCATTCCTGACCTCCTATAGTGAGCTGTTTTAGCCAGGCTTTGGCTGACCAGGAAGTACGATGAGCCAAGCTGTGATGATGGTTTTCTCCTCTCACCCTTCTTTCTAGGTCTTCCCCTTCTCAGTATGTGCGCAGCCCCTCAAGAATCCTTCAGAGCAGGCATTGCCCATCTCAAAAGGAACTCACTAACATTGATGTGGAGGAGCAACCACTGACAAAGTCTGAGGGCCAAGATTTAAGGGAGCAGTCTAATTTGCCAAGACAAGATCTAGGTAATATTTCATCTGCTGTGGTGGAGGAAGCACTTTTATACTACTCCGAATTCTATCTAAAGAGATCCTAGTTAATCACCTTTCTGATGTACAAGTTTTATGAATGCATCTGATATGCTTAAGCCTATTTTAGAAAAATTGCTTGAATGTTAATCTAAGTTTACTTGAAAATTATTGCAGCTGTTAATCTATATTGGTTTAGCTCTAACAGTTTTGAAGATGAAAAAATCTCTGTGCTCTGAATATTTTAATTCAACTGTTAGGGGTCCTAGAATTCAGTTTTAGAACGTGCCCGTTATTGAGAAATGAGGTCAATCTCTGAAGCATTTTATGAATTAATGAGTATAAAATGCCTTATAAGTCACTTTAAACAAATGGTGTGTTTTATGGCTTGTACACCAAAGTTTTAATCAGTAAAAGTTTTAAATTAATCCTCAAAAACACATTATCATAAGAGGTGCTCTGACATCTCAGTATGGTATTTGGCCATGTTTAATAGGATCATTTATCTCATACATTCTCTTTAGCTATGCTTACTTCCTGAAAGAGTGACATTTTTTGAAACTGTTCAGGGATGGTCTCCTATTTTTGATTTGGTAAATGAAAAAACAATAATGTTATCACATATGAAGAAAGAAAAATCGAATATTTTGTGTTATTTTTCTTTTTCTTTATTTATTTATGCATATAAGAACTGGGTGTAGGCCAAAGGTTTGAGGAGTGAGAGGATTCACCAGAGACAGAGTGGGGAGCAGAACAGTTGGATCTACTGAAATACACTGCTAAGGGGAGCAGTGGGTGAGACAGGAGAGAGAGGTCTGCTGAGCCTTGTGGGTTAGCTACCTGGCCACAGTGGCTGGTGCTGAGACTTTAACCCCTGAGCCACCAGGGAGGCCTCTTGTCTCTTTTCAACTTTTGTTTCCTTCCTTCCAAGAGTACCTTATGTTCATTGCCAAACAGTTGGAGAAATTAGGTCACATTAAACTACCTGCAGACTTGTATTGAGAAATAAAATATTGCTATATTTCTTTGGTCAGTTAACTTAAACTTGAATTTTTATTTTTATTTTTTATCTTTTAAGATTGATTGATTGATTGATTGATTGATTTAAACAAGCATTGGGTACAGTCAGAGGCATAGGAGGGTGAGAGAATTCACCAGAGCCCTAGCAGAGAGTAGAACAGGCAGAGTGACGAAGTACACTGCTGAGGGGAGCAGTAGGCAGCAGGAGAGGTCTGCGCACTATGTGGGACCCTCGCCCGCGGGCCGGGGATCAAATCAGCGCTGCAGAGGCTGTGGGTCGCTTCACAACCCAGCGCTCAACCACTGCGCCACCGGGGAGGCCCTAAACTTTTATTTTTAAAATTAAGATTCATGACAAGTACTATTCCTTAGGTAACTTTATTAGGAGTATTTATCACTTTTTTTTTTTATAGAGGCATGTTTCTATTTATTTATTTATTTTATTTGTTTTGTTTATACAAGCACTGGGTACAGTCAGAAGCGCGGGAGGGTGAGAGAATTCACCAGAGCCAGAGTGGGGAGCAAAGCAGGCAGAAGGACTGAAGTACACTGCTGAGGGGAGCAGCGGGTGGCAGGAGAGGTCTGCGCGCCATGTGGGATCCTCCTCCGGTGGCCGGGGAGCAGCCGGGGATCGAACCGGCACCGCAGAGGCCGCGGGCAGCTTCGCAACCCAGCGCTCAACCGCTGCGCCACCGGGGAGGCCCGTATCACTTTTTTTTTTTAAAGATTTATTTATTTATACATACTAGAGCTGGGGTACAGGCCAGAGATGGGGGGGTGAGAGGATCCACCAGAGAGAGTGGGGAACAGAACCGGCAGACTGACTGAAAAACACTGCTGAGGGGAGCAGCAGGCAAGACAAGAGAGATCTGTTGTACCTGTGGGTTTCTCCCTGGCCGGCTGGGGATTGAATTCATGCTGCAGAGGCTGCGGATTGCTACATAGTGCAGTGCTTAACCCCTTTTCGACACCAGGGAG
Source organism: Talpa occidentalis (assembly GCF_014898055.3). Taxonomy (NCBI): domain Eukaryota; kingdom Metazoa; phylum Chordata; class Mammalia; order Eulipotyphla; family Talpidae; genus Talpa; species Talpa occidentalis. Next base: position 121,011,169 of record NW_023605083.1, on the reverse strand, counting down.
GTCTTTATCACTTATTTTAAATTTAAAAAATTTCTAATTCTTAAAAAGCATAGCATAAAATTTACCATATTAACCATTTTTAAGTGTACACTTGAGTGACGTTAAGTATATTCTCTTTGTTGTGCAACAGACTTCTAGAACTTTTTCATCCTGCAAAACTGAAACTCTCTACCCATTGAACAACTCCCCATTTTCTCCTTCCAGCCATCCTCTGGCAAGCACCATTCTCCTTTCTGTTTCTAAGAGTTTGAGTGGAATCATACAGTATTTGTCTTGTTTGTGACTGACTTCTTTTACTTCGCACAGTGTCCCCAAGATTCATCAATGTTTGTAGCATGCAATGAGATTCTCTGCCTTTTTTTTTTTTAAAGGTTTTCAGCTTTTTAAAACCATTGTAATGTATATGCCACAGTTTCCTTATCCATTCATCTATTGATAGACATCTGGATTTCTTCCAATTCTTGGTTATCAAGAAGAATGTTGAATGAACACGGTGTATACACTTCTCCATTTTATTAAGTAAATGTTTATGTCCAGTGTCTAGTGAATGAGGAGTACCCCATTCAAATGGAGATGCCTTGATTTTTTAAATTTCCGACACTTAGCCTGTTACTACTTTTATAAAGAGTGTTTCTTTTTTCTTTCTTTTTTTTTTTTTGTGGGACCCTCCGCTGGCAGCCGGGGAATGAACCAGTGTTGCAGAGGCTGCAGGCAGCCTCTGCAGCCCAGTGCTCAACCGCTGAGCCACCAGGGAAGGCCCTTATAAACAGTGTTTAAATGAACATTTCTATGACTAAACTTTTACATACATTTTTTACTTCCTTGGGATACATTTCTAAAACTAGAATCACTGACAGAAAGTGTGAACACATGTTAAGATTTTTGCAACATAATTCCAAGCTGTCCTTTACAAAAGTTAAGCCACATTGCATTTCACCAGTTTGTTAATGTACCCATTTTTCTCTTAACCTAATTTGATCTGTCTTTCTAATTCTTAGCAGGGACTGGAAGTTGTAATTCAAGATTCATTGTCATGCAGATTAAACTTCTCCCATTCCTTTCAGAGGGAACCCCTCATCTAGAATCTGGAACCAGCCTCTTCTCCAATGACCCTGAATCTGAGCTCTCTGAAGAAAGAGCCTCAGCACCAGCTCATGTTTGTAGCCTGCCAGCTTCAACTTTTACCTTAAAATTGCCCCCATTTCAAGGTGCAGAATTTGCCAAGAGTCAAGCTGTTGTTCATATTCCTAACACTGCTGGGTATAATGCAAGGGAAGAAAGAATAAGCCTGGAGAAACACAGAGTCAACAAAAGAATATTTATGGTGGCATCAGGCTTGACCCCAAAAGAATTTGTGAGTGTATCCACATGTATCTCCCTGATAACTGAGACTTCATGTATAGTTGTTTTTTTTTTTTAAGATTTATTTATTTATGCATACAAGAGCTGGGGTACAGGCCGGAGATGCGGAAGGTGAGAGGATTCAACAGAAACAGAGTGGGGAACAGAACAGGCAGATTGACCGAAGTACACTGCTGAGGGGAGCAGTAGGCGAGACAGGAGAGGTCTGCTGTGCCATGTGGGTTTTTCCTTGGCTGGCCGGGGATTGAATTCATGCTGCAGAGGCTGCGGAGACTTCATAGTGCAGTGCTTAACCCCTTGTGCCACCAGGGAGGCCCCTCTATTACTAATTTCTGAAAAATTGAACCTATATGAAGCTATAACATGGGTTATTTTGTGTATGTTTACTTAAGAAAGTAATTATTATTAAATATGAGCAGAAAGGTCATAGTTTGGGGTATATAGAGAGAGCTTTTTAAATTTCAGTTTTTAATTTTTTTTAATCTAAAAAAAGCAAGTAGGTGTGGCTCTGCTTACCACAGGGTATCTTTTCCCCGCAAATGAATGAATTTATCAACTTGATGAACTAATTCAAACTGAGTACAAGCACACTGCCAAATAGTGACCTTTCTCTAGTGTGTGCCTTTCTTCTAGCTTGTAATGGTTATTCAGTAGCCTGCCCTGTCATTTCTGCCCTATAACACTCCCCTCGCTGTTAGCATTTTCACATCTCTTTGGACCCCTTGTGCCAAAAACAGTAATATTTCACATTGTGGAAAAATGCCCATGAAAATATTAAGAGCACTAAAACCTTATTTCTTCTTCAGCTGAGTGTAGATTTCAGACATTCTAGGAAATTTATTTCCCCTATAATTAATCAAATTGGCACTACTTCAAATAAAAGTTAAGTGAATATTCTTTAAAACCTTAATTAGATCACAGACCAGAGCATCAAATGGAGTCAATATGGGTACATTTATTATACAATGAAAATTGACCCAGGCATTCATAAGTATCTTTCTTAATAGGTCCTTCTTGGGATCAGAACCATTTTTTATCTTAACTTCTATTAGTATAGAAGGTAGCAGCTTAGCATAACATTCTCTGTGGCCAGATATGTCCCACTACTAAAAAGACAAAGTAAAATGTGTCTACACTAGTAAATACAGTGAATAAGTTTTCATCAGTATGCTGGAATTCTCATCTCATAACCACCTTCCCGGACCAGCTATTCTGAAAATTATGCCTGTCACAGTTTATATTTGCTTGATCATTTGCCTACATACCTGAGATTCCCTTTTACTCATTGAAAATTAGCCTTTCTACTCCTTTGTTTTGTGAGTTCAGCTTTTCAGGAAGGCTGAAATGATCTAATCTTTCTTGGCCATGGGCAATTCTGAGCTACAGATTAGACTGTAAGTGGCTTGGGTACATGTTGTCTTTAAACAAACAAAGAGGAAAACTTTTCAGCTCTATTCAGACTTGCTGAAGTGTGGTAAATTTATTATGAAAGCTGCTGACTGTATTACACATGATTAATTCTGAAGCCCATATTAAGATGATCTTTTCAGCAGTTGCTCTTCTAACTGAATACTGTTTCAGGGCTGGGATTTCAGCAATTAATCAGTTCAGAATTGCTAATGATCCTGGCAGAGGGCAGCAGCAAAAGGGGGAAGATGTCATTAGCTTCTCTAGCCTGGCTTTTTCAGTGCCCTGTGGCAGTATGGAGTGAGGCAAAATGAAAGATGGCCTGATCTCAGTTGCAATACTGTGCAGCACAGACATTTTGGCATGGGTAGCAATAGCTGGTAAATAGTACCCTTAGTAAACAAAGTTATTTACCAAACAATAACTGCTAATTATGTCAACTGTGTCCGTAATACATTTGATTCATTTACTGCCTATTGATTTTTATTTGGCTGATAATTTTTTTTTCTTTTTTTTTTTTTTTTTTTTTTTAAGATTTATTTATTTATACAAGCACTGGGTACAGTCAGAAGCGTGGGAGGTTGAGAGAATTCACCAGAGCCAGAGCGGGGAGCAGAGCAGGCAGAAGGACCGAAGTACACTGCTGAGGGGAGCAGCGGGCGGCAGGAGAGGTCTGCACACCATGTGGGACCCTCCTCCGGTGGCCGGGGAGCAGCCGGGGATCGAACCAGCGCTGCAGAGGCTGCGGCCAACTTCGCAACCCTGCACTCAACCGCTGCGCCACCGGGGAGGCCCTGATAATTTTTTTTTAAGATTTATTTATTTATGCATACAAGAGCTGGGGTACAGGCCAGAGGCATGGGGGGTGGGAGGATCAACCAGAGATAGAGTAGGGAACAGAAAAGGCAGACAGACCAAAATACACTGCTGAGGGGAGCAGCAGGCGAGAAAGGAGAGGTCTGCTGCACCCTGTGGGTTGCTCTCTGGCCGGGGATGGAACTCATGCTGCAGTGGCTGTGGATTGCCTCATAGGTTGCATTTTAACACCTTGTGCCACCAGGGAGGCCCTTGGCTGGTAATTTCTAGAAGGCTCTAGATTTATTTTAGGAAGAATAAGTTCTTCCAGTCTTTCTTCTTAAGAGAAATTGATAGTTTCTGCACTGACTTTTTTTCTTTTTTAAAGATTTATTTTTTTTTTGGGCCTCCCAGGTGGCGCAGCGGTTGAGCGCTGGGTTGCGAAGCTGCCCGCAGCTTCTGCGGCGCCGGTTCGATCCCCGGCTGCTCCCCGGCCACCAGTGGAGGGTCCCACATGGCGTGCAGACCTCTCCTGCCGCCCGCTGCTCCCCTCAGCAGTGTACTTCGGTCCTTCTGCCTGCTCTGCTCTCCGCTCTGGTTCTGGTGAATTCTCTCACCCTCCCGCGCTTCTGACTGTACCCAGTGCTTGTACAAACAAACAAATAAATAAATAAAATAAAACATGCCTCTATAAAAAAAAAAAAGTAATAAAAAAAAAAAAGAAATTAAAAAAAAAAAGATTTATTTTTATTTATTTATACAAGCACTGGGTAGTCAGAAGCGCGGGAGGGTGAGAGAATTCACCAGAGCCAGAGCGGGGAGCAGAGCAGGCAGAAGGACTGAAGTACACTGCTGAGGGGAGCAGCAGGCGGCAGGAGAGGTCTGCGCGCCATGCGGGACCATCCTCCGGTGGCCGGGGAGCAGCCGGGGATCGAACTGGCTCTGCAGAGGTTGTGGGCAGCTTCGCAACCCAGCGCTCAACCGCTGCGCCACCGGGGAGGCCCTGCACTGACCTTTTAAAAGCATCTTGACTTGAAGGTTTTGTAATGTCAGAAGATTGAATTTTGGCTTTAAGCCATGTATCTATAGCCTAACTTTCTGTACAGGCTAGTTATCTCTCAGTTAGGGAATCAAATGATACCTGCTAGCAAAGGGAAAATTGGTATTATTTTGAATCCTTATTTGTAATTCCATGTCTGCTAGTATGGACTATTTTAGAATCTCTGATTGGTTCATAATTTTTATTAAACTATTTATATCAAGGTTTTGGGTATATTAGAATAAAAAGGATGTACATTTCCTGAGAAAAAATGGGACTCAAAGCTAGGATAACTGATGCTCTAAGCTTTCTACTATAGGTCACTTATTATAATGATAATATTTTATTTGATTTCAGATGCTTGTGCACAAGTTTGCCAGAAAACACCACATCACTTTAACTAATACAGTTACTGAAGAGACTACTCATGTCATTATGAAAACAGGTATTCCAAGAATCTTTGTAAAATGTTACACCTCTTGTACTGGCCATATAAAGGAATGGGAGTACTTGTTAAGCATATTATGGATAATAATATTCTAATAGTCAATCAATTACTACTTTTTGAAAGAAAAATAATAGTTTTACTTCCTGACCACCTTTTGTTTGGGTTAAGATTTGGAAAGTGGGTAAACCAGAACAATGAACCTCTTCTACTGCACCCTGCTGGACTACACTGTAAAGGACTTTCTGGTGAGGCAGAGCCAAGTCTTGAAGTAGCAAATGAGGCCAAAGTGGGCGTAGGGCAGAAGCAAGTCTTCGCTCAGAATTTGGATGGTTGGAAACCTCAGCTCCATGTCCACTCTGTGCCCTAGTGCCACTCAAACTTCAAGACAGAGCTAAAGTATGGTTGAGTTTTTCAGGAAACAAGTACAGTATCAGCACTCAGCATAGTATGTGGGAAAGGAAAATTCATTTGTTTAACACCTTCCCCTTCTTAAATTTTACTTACGACTTGCATAATTATGGTGGCCTTGGGAGTTTTAGTTGACTATAAGCAAAATCTGAGTAAGCATTTCTAGACTGCTAAAAAAAAAGAACAACTTTGTCTGAAATAGGCTTATAGGCTTATTAATATAAGCAAAATGTTTGGAGCAAGCAAAATAAAGATCCTGATACCCACCACCTCCCCACTCTATTCTTTGTGGAGTGACTGCCTGAAAGATATGTGATCTCTTTTGAGGACCATGTGTCCTTTTTTTAATTTTAATTCATTTATTCATTTTAAAGTCTTCTGGGTTTTTTTATTTTATTTTATATATTTTTTGCATCATTTTTCATTTTTGCACAATGTATGCATTTTCATCTTGGTTATATTCCCCATATAATTCCCGCCCACCTTATTTTGACCCTAATCCCACCTCCCCTTCTCCCTCCGCCCCGTAGCATGTCTCTGGTTTATAGTTGCTTGTTGATTTTGATTTTTACTTTATTATAATTAGTCTTTTTCCTGGTCCCTTACTTAGGTTTTCTAAATTCTTGTTATGAGTGAGACCATCCGGTATTTTTCTTTTTCTTTCTGGCTTATTTCGCTGAGCATGATCCCTTCCGGCTCCATCCATGTTGCTGCAAATTACATGAATTTATCTTCTTTGCTTGCTGAGTAATGTTCCATTGTGTATATGTACCACATCTTCTTGATCTAGTCGTCTATTTTTGGGCATTTGGGTTGTTTCCATAGCTTAGCTATTGTAAATAGTACTGCTATAAGCATAGGGGTGCAGGTGCCCTTTTGACTTAATGATTCTGTATCCTTTGGGTAAATACCTAGGAGTGGAATTGCTGGATCATATGGAAGCTCCATCTTTAGCAAGTTGAGGAATCTCCACACACCTTTCCATAATGGTTGGACCAGTTTGCACTCCCACCAGCAGTGTAGGAGAGTTCCTTTTTCTCCATATCCTCGCCAACATTTGTTGTAGCTAGTTTTTTTAATGTGTCATTCTCACTGGTGTAAGATGGTATCTCATTATAGTTTTGATTTGCATTTCCCTGATTACAAGTGATGCTGAACATTTTTTCATATACCTGTTGGCCATTTGCATTTACTCTTTGGAGAAGTTCCTTTTTAAGGTGGTCACTGACATACTAGGATGTGTATCCAGAGGTAGATGAGGATGGAGAAAAGGAATTCAATATAATGTCATTTGATGAACAGACTTAAGAGAACAAGATCACCCTCTTCAACTATCTGAAGATAGTTGTTATCTGGAAGAGGAGTTAGACTCACTGGTGGGCTCCAGAAAGCAAAGACCAATGAGTACACAGAGATGCCCACTGAAGCTCAACCATTCTACCCCACATTCCCCTCCTTCCCCAACAAGTTGCCCAGCCCTCTGTGCTCTGCTCACTAGCAAGCTTCCCAGCTAGTCCAATGCTTCTGGGTGAAGACTTTTTTTTTCAATTCTTAGTTTTGTTTTTAAAGATTTATTTCCTTTTATACAAGAACTGGGGTACAGGTCAGAGGTGTGGGAGGGTGAGAGGACTCACCAGAACAGGCAGACAGACCAAAATACACTGCTGAGGGGAGCAGCGGGTGAGAAAGGAGAGCGTTGCCGTGCCATGTGGGTATCTCCCTGGCCAGCCAGGAATCGAACCTGCGCTGCAGAGGCTGGGGACAGCTTCACAGCATTGCGCTCAACCCGCTGCGCCACCAGGGAGGCCCTGGATGAAGGTTTTAACAGACTTCACCAACATGCTCAAATGGAACACACCATGGAAACAATGATATTCATGTTTCACAAATTTGCTGGGGTAAAAGCTACTTAAAGGAGGACCCGAGAGGACTCATGGAAAGAGTTCCCTGGATATTTTGAAAGTCAAAAGGGCCTTCTGGCCATGGACAAAATAATGAAGGCCCTGAACTAGTGCTAAGATGGCAAAGTGAGCTTCCAGAACTTCTTTTCACTAATTTCTGGGCTCACTATCACCTGCAATTCGTATTTTGTGATACACAAGAAGCAGAGGGAAGAAGTAGGCAGCAATGAACAATTACTCCTGCCCCAGTAAGAGTTCTCCCAAAGGCTCCCTTAAGGAATCTGCCTTCTCTCTACCCCTGTATAAGGATTTCATGAGCAGATTGGATCCTTAGAAAATATGCAAATCAAATCTAACCCCCATTTGACCAGAAGAGAAAGAAGTATCAATTCAAGCCAGTTAAGCGTGATTTTTTTTTAAAGATTTATTTATTTATGCATATGAGAGCTGGGGGTGCAGGCCAGAGGTGCGGGGTGGTGAGAGGATTCACCAGAGACAGAGCGGGGAGCAGAACAGGCAGACTGACTGAAACACACTGCTGAGGGAAGCAGCGGGTGAGACAGGAGAGGTCCGCTTTGCCACGTGGGCTGCTCGCTGGCCGGCCGGGGATCGAACTGCAGAGGCTGCGGATTGCTTCATAGTGCTGTGCTTAACCCCTTGAGCCACCAGGGAGGCCTGATTTTTTTTTATATTGTTTACTGCCTCTTGCCCTCAAACAAATTTCCTTTTAAAAAAAAACTTTTTTAAAAAAAAAACCTTTTTCAACAAAATGAACTTGGGAAATAAAGCAGTCCACTCCAGGATGTTTGTTCATGTAGCTGCAGCTGCTTAAACTGAAAGTGTCGACTCCTTGGCCAGCACATTGTGTTAAAGCCTCCAAGGTCTCAGGTCTCTAATCTTTAAAGTACGAAAGACTCAGTAATGTGCACAGGTACCAGCTGCCAGAAGAAGTACCTTGAACTCAGTGCTAGTTTGGAGATGAATGTCATTAAAGCTTAAACTATCTTAATAGATCAAAGTTGTTGAAAGGTGAAAAGAAAACTTTAAAAATGAAAATTAAATCTAAAGTGGTTCAGTCACTAAACTCAAAGACAATACATTTGCAACTTCTTTTTTAAAAAGATTTATTTATTTATGCATACAAAAACTGGGATACAGGCCAGAGGTGTGGGGGTGAAAGGATTCACCAGCGACAGAATGGGGAACAGAACAGGCAGACTGAAATACACTGCTGAGGGGAGCAGTGAGTGAGTCAGGAGAGGTCTGCTGTGCCATGTGGGTGGCTCCCTGGCCGGGGATCGAACTCGTGCTGCAGTGGCTGCGAATAGCTTCATAGGTTGCATCTTAACCCCTTGCGCCACCAGGGAGACCCTATATTTGCTACTTTTGAAATAAAAATGAGGTAAGTTTTCTGAGTTTAAAGCATATTATTAAATCGACTATTGAAACAGTTAAAGAGCCTTAAGAATTGTGAAGACAGAGGATTTTTAATATTTTGTGAAAATTCTGTGAGGGAGAATGACTTGCTACTACTGGCAGGTAACCTACTGTGTTTAGGATTCAGTTAAATACATGTGTCCTATTCAAAACTAAGTGTTCTTTCCTAGTTCTTCAAGGGGGCCCTTGAAACACTAGGAAATAAGTGATTCTTCTGCTGCAGCTTTGTGCAATTCTTGTATAGAAAAGAGAAAAGTTATAAAAATACTCTAGGTTCCTGTCCCTCTCAGGGGAATTAGGAGGTTTGGATTCCCCAGCTAGAAGAACTAGGGGTGAAAATTTGTCATTCAATTGACATTTCAGATTTAGGATTTTTAGCAATACTGTTTTCTTTCTTTTTTAAAAAAAAAAAAATATTTATTTATACAAGAACCGGGGTACAGGCCAGATGTGCGGGAGGGTGAGAGGATTCACCAGAGACAGAGTGGGGAGCAGAACAGGTGGATCCACTGAAATCCACTGTGAGGGGAGCAGCGGGCGAGTCAGGAGAGATCTGCTATGCCATGTGGGTTGCTCCCTGGCCAGGGGATCAAACTCATGCTGCAGTGGCTGTGAATAGCTTTATAGGTTGCGTCTTAACCCCTGCGCCACCAGGGAGGCCCCACAATATTGTTTTCTTTTAGTTTCACATTCTGCCATCCATTTTAGTAGCTCTTCCTTGTCCACCTGTGTCAGTACTTCTGCCAGTGTGTCAGTACTTCTGCCAATGGGTAGTTCTTTGAACACGATGATGGGGATCTTCAGCTAGCCTTGGCATCTAGAAGATGGGGCAGGCATTTCCTCTGGTCTTAACTTCACATCAGCCTTTCCTAGGCTCCACACCTGCTGGTTATAATTGGGGTGCTTCCAGCCTCTGATTTTATTACGAGGGGTGGTGGAATCATCAGTCCAGGTTGATCTCAAGTCCCATATGAGCTGAGGCTCCTTGGCTTCTTATGGCAGCACCTCATTTTGTTTTCTGCTTCTACTAATCCTTCAAATGTCTTTTTGCTTGGTTTTTTTCCTGCAGATGCTGAGTTTGTATGTGAACGGACACTGAAATACTTTCTGGGAATTGCAGGAGGAAAATGGGTAGTTAGCTATTTCTGTAAGTATAATATTATTTCTCCCCTCCTCCCTTTAACACCTCAGAATTGCATTTTTACACCTAACATTTTAACACCTAAGGTTTTTGCTAATGCTGAATCTGAATTACCAAAAGGTTTTTAATGGTAACACTAAACTAGCTTTATCTTTAATGCATATCTCTTTGTTCAGATAAGCTAGCTATGTTGGGGAAATGGATTTCTTTTTATAACTAATAGGACCTAATCTGTTCCTGGCAATGTTATCATATGAACTAAGGATTTATTTGATAGTATGCAGAAATCCGTGTGCAGCAGGAACTTTTATAATGCTTAAATTAAGCATCAACTGTGCTCTAGAAGGAAGTCTCTGCTACAAGCCTTAATAAGGAGCTGTGACTTTATGGAGACGACCTCTCCTCAGTGTTCTTCCTCCCCTGCTCTTCTGAATCACTGAACCATCAGAAGAGCATGCTAGTGAGCTCCGTGTGACCTGACTCTCTTTTCTGTGATCTCTTTAGGGGTGGTCCAGTCTATTAAGGAAAGAAAGATCCTGGATGAGGTAGGTATTTGCTGTTACAAACTAATGAGAAAGACCTGGTGTCATTGATTCATATTGTCACTGAAATATTTTTCTGTTGCCTTTTTTGCATCACTTTCCACAGATTTTCTTTGATGATGGGGATGATCAAATGTTATGCTGGGGGGTAGGGAGAGGGTGAAAAAAAAAAGTTATGCAGAGCAAACCAGAAATTATGTTCTCACTCATTCGTTCTAAGTTTCAGTAGAAACAGTCCTCTCCTCAGAGAAAAGAAAGGGCATTTATAAAGCCAAAAAAAAAGATCCATAAGCATTAGAAACAGGCCCACCTAACTCTTCCATGCATGTACATTTGTTGAAAACTGCTTGTTTGCTGTTGTTAAAGAAAAATCCTGTACACTAATATGCAAATATCTGTTTAGAAATCAGATTCCTTCGAAGGGATATTCCTCTTTATGATACTGAGAACAGTGAGAGGTAAATAAGATAGAGTGTGGGAGGAGGTTAATTTTAGAACAGAGCCATCTAAAAGCTACTGGTGACAACAGATCAGGCAAAATAAAATTAGCAAAAGCAGTTTTAAACTATTATGCACTACGGAGTATATTCATAACTAATTAAATGGCATTTTTCTTGGTTTGGAGAGCCCTACTATGTGCTGGGCACCAGGAATATAGTAATAAACAAAACAGGTTCCTGCACTGGTGGGGTTCATGTTCTATCAAGGGAAGAGACACAATAAATGAAAATGCATTTAAGATAGCAATAAAGGGCCTCCTTGGTGGCGCAAGGGGTTAAGCACCACACTATGGAGCAATCCACAGCCTCTGCGGCACGAGTTCGATCCCCGGCCAGCCAGAGAGAAACCCACATGGCGAAGCAGACCTCTTCTGTCTCACCCACTACTTCCCTCGGCAGTGTATTTCAGTCAGTCTGCCTATTCTGCTTCCCACTTTGTCTCTGGTGAATCCTCTCACTGCCTCCCCCCCACTACCCCACGTCTCTGGCCTGTACCCCAGCTCTTGTATGCATAAATAAATAAATATTTAAAAAAAAAAAAAAAGAAGATAGCAATAAAGGGCCTCCCTGATGGCACAGGGGTGAAAGTCTCAGCACTATCAAGCTATCACCAGCCACTGCAGCGTGAGTTCAGTCCCCACCCACATATGGTGCAGCAGACCTCTCCTGTCTCACCTGCTGCTCTCCTCAACAGTGTATTTCTGTAGATCTGCCCTTTCTGCTCCCCACTCTGGCCCTGGTGAATCCTCTCGCTCCCCTACCCCGCACCTCTGGCCCACACACCCCAGTTCTTATTTGCATAAATAAATAAATAAATAAAAATAAATAAAATAAAAATAAATCTTAAAAAAAAAGATAACAATAAATACTTTGAGGAAACACATAGAACAGATTAGCAATTAACTGAGGACAGGGTTCACTCTTTAGACCGTATGGCTAAGACCAAGGAAAGCTTTCTCAATAAAGCTTGAGCTGAGACCTAAAAGACAAGAGAGAATATAATCTTAAAAAATGTAGGGTAAAGTGTTTTAGACAGTGGAACGGCAAGCATAAAGGTCTTGAGGCAGGAATAAGTTTGATTTATTAAAGAAAGACCAGCGTAGCTGAAGAATAGTAATGAGTAAATTACATATAGGGAAATGTTAGACAAAGGGTAGAAGGTCACAGACAAGGACCAAAAAATAGATAAAATCCCCCAAATATGGATTTTATTTGAAGGCTAATTGGAGGCATGGTGATAGTAAGAAAAAGTTGGTTTAAGGGCTGTTCGGAGGGCCTCCCTTGTGGCTCAGGGGTTAAGTCACATCACTATCAAGCTATTGCTGCACTGCAGCACAAGTTCAATCCCCAGCCAGCCAGGGAGCAACCCACATGGCGCAGCAGACCTCTCCTGTCTTGCCCGCTGTTCCCCTCAGCAGTGTATTTCAGTAGATATGCCTGTTCTGCTCCCCACTCTCTAGTGAATCCTTTCACCCTCTACACCTCTGGCCTAGACCCCTGTTCTTATATGTATAAATAAATAAATAAAATAAATCTTTAAAAAGGGCTGTTTGGAGATAGGATTTACTAATGAGTTAAATTTGGAGGATGAGGTAAAGAGAAGAATTGAGGGTTTTGCCCCGAACAATGGGTGGATATTAGTAATATTAAATTAGGTGAGAAAGGTGTAGAATAACAAAGGGAAGGGTAGGAAGCAGGAGTAAAATCAAGAGCTTTTTCAATTTGTGAATTTGGGATCTGGGAAACAGTCGAGGATAACAAGCAGGGATACAATCAGGACTATAAATTTGAGGGTCATCTTCAAATACATGACATTTATCACCGCTCTCACCAAAGAGATTAGGAAATGTTAAGTGTTCTTTCCCCTAATAACAGCCTGTTGTTATACTCATGCCTTTATTTTTCTTCGTAATACTCTTGGCACCAGCTGTAGTCTTCCCTACAATTTGAGTTTCAATCAAAATTATTTCTAAGCGTTCCTACCCAGATTTCTCAAAAGTCTTTAACCTCCTGAAACCCATTATTCTTTATTCTCTTGTCCTTGACCAACCAAAATAGTGATAATGAAAAACCTCTAACTTACTTCAGTGTATTAAATGTATATTTTATCATTTTCATTTCATTAGCTATAAACCTTTCAGTGGAAATCTGAGAAACCCATATTTCTTTAAATGGTAATACACAATTGATTTAAGAGATCGGGAATTCTCCAGTTATCTTTATAACAGCACAGTATTAGCAGTTTAATCTAAATGCTAAGTGAATGTTTTGAGAAGAGATACATGTTGAAAATTAAAATACATTAAGTCCCAGTGAGGTGAAAAGCCAATTGTTAATTTCTGCCCACAAAGATTTGCTTCAGTGAATTGATTTCAACAGCTAAGATGCTGGTCATTTCAGCTGGTGGGAGAGTCAGAACTCAGCCTGGCAATCCTGAAGTCCTTCAGTACTACATAACTGCTGTGCCTCTGTTGAAGGAAGTGGCTCTTTCTCTGAGTCTCTGGTTTGGTTTTGGTTCTTCCAGCATAATTTTGAAGTCAGAGGAGATGTTGTCAATGGCAGAAACCACCAAGGTCCAAAGAGAAGCAGAGAATCCCAAGATGGAAAGGTAAAGCCTCCCTCGGCTTTGTTGACCCCTCTGTGTTGCATCCCCCTTCGCGAACATGGTCCTGTTCATCTTGTAAGGGGCATCACACGTCGTTGCTAGAGCACACGTGAGGTGCTTTCATGTGTCTTCTTTTTTAGTTCTCCCAGCCCAGCAAGGTGTGACATTATCTCCATTTTAGGAATGAGGGAACTTCAAGGTATAGAGAATCTATGTAATACTGATCCCAGCCTGGCATCCAAATCTCAGCTGATCATTGGCAGAGCTGGGATTTGAAACAGATGTGAAACAATCTTTGCTCTTTATACCTTACTATGATGATTTTTTCTAAAGCAGTGTAAGTGTATGAGGGGGGTGTCCTATGGATACATGGAAGAGAAAAGGATTAATAATAACAATTAGCAATTTTATAGCAGCCCTATGAGGCATGTACTATAATTATGTCTATTTTATAGATGAGAAAATTAAGGCTCAGAGAAGTTGAGCCTACGCTCACATAGCTGGTTGTGAATGCAAAACTGGAAGTTGAACCCAGGCAGTCTAGTTTCAGTATCTGAGCTCTGAACAAAAATGTCATAGTTTTTTTGGAAGTTAGAGAAAATTTCACAGAGGAGAAGAATTACTCTAGCAGCTTTGCAAATGAAGGATTAGAGGCCAGGAAGATTCAGTGACTTTCCCCTGATCACACTATAGCAGATGATAGAACCAAAAACTGTGTTTTCTGAGGGAGAAGTTGAAGCAAGACTTCATACCTGCATGTCAGGCCTGAGCCGGCTGCTTTCTGACGTCACTGACTGAGTACTTGTTTTCCTTGTCTGCATTTCTTTTTCAAGTGTGTACCCCTGGGCATTTCAGAACATCCCCATGCAGAGCTCCTTCTGCCTCTTTACAGAACTTCAGAACCAAAAAAAGGTGATTTTCTAAGGAAAACTACTTTTGGGACTTGATCACAAATCAAGTCCAGGAACGCAGAAACCTCGGGGTCAGCCTGCCCTCTCCCACTGAGCATGGCAAGTGTAACTTCCAGAAGCTAAGAAAGCTGCTGGATCTATGTCTACTTCTGCTTTCACCCCAGGGGAGCTCCTTGTGCACCAGCCATTTGCTTTTATTCCACTGTCTACAAGACAGAATTAGTACCGGATTCTTCACTTCTTCAGAGGAAATTCCAGTAGTATAGGGTTCTTTCCCTGCATTTGGAGTGGCAGTGATGGCAAGGGACTGGTCAAAGTAATGACATTCTGAAAGTCATTAATGTCTCCATAGTATTCCTGTGAAAGAGAAATGTCTTTGTAGAGGTGAAAGCTCAAATTTCTTATCTTGTGACATGACATCCTCATCAATGTGTGTCAGTCTGGATACAAAAATTTCTAATTTTTGTTCTTCTCACAACAACATTTGATTCCAATTGACTGCCTGGAGGGAACTTGTAGCATTATGAGGATCTAGGTGCTGTCAGCAGGTTGGGGACGCAGTTACTCATACAGGTAGTTAGAATAGCACAGATGGAGGCTGTCACTTAAAACAGAAACAGACTTGACTTGTCCTGCTTTCCTTTTGTGTTCCTCTGCTATAGTTGAAATGGAAGGGGAACGGAGTCATTTCCTTAAGGGCCATCATATGTTCTTAGCTTCCTGATTTTTTTCTCACTCTCTTACTTGAACAAAATGAGTTCTAAGGCCTGGAAATTTTGTTTTCAGTGGAATTAATAGGGTAAAAAAAAGGAGGGTCAAAAGAATATGAGTTCTCAAGTGTATATCCCAATGAGAAATATCCAGCCACTGGCACACATTTAGATTTCTTCTTTTAAGTGATACCCAAGTCCTTTCCTAACAACCCATGCCAATGCTGGTGGAAGAATTTGCCTAACACAGTAGCTACCAGCCATGTGGGGCTGTTTAAATTTTAGATAACTAAAATTAAATAAAATAGGAAGTTTAGTACTTCACCCACCCTAACCAACTCTCAAGTGTCCAGTAGCTCCATGTGACTATCTTATTAATGCAAATACAGAAAATGCCATCATCATACAAAGTTCTTTTGGACAGAGCTGTCAAGCACTGTAAGGGGAAGAGGCCCCTACAGGCAAAGTGTGATTTGTGTCTCCCAGAAACCAGGCAGTCAGTCAGCAGAACCAGGCTACACTTCTAGATTAAAATCTATTTAGGGCCTCCCTGGTGGTGCAAGGGGTTAAGCACCACATTATGAAGCAATCCACAGCCACTGCAGCACGAGTTCATTCCCTGGCCAGGGAGCTACCCACATGGCGCAGCAGACCTCTCCTGACTCGCCCACTGCTTCCCACAGCAGTGTATTTCAGTCAGTCTGCCTGTTCTGTTCCCCACTCTGTCTCTGGTGGATCCTCTCACCCCTCACATCTCCTGCCTGTGCTCCAGCTCTTGTATGCATAAATAAATCTTTAAAAAAAATCTATTTAGGTTGCCTGAAGGAACAGTGGCCATTCTCAGAGTAGTGGGGAGCCAGGAACAGATATTTGGGGACCAGAGGAAAGAGGAAAAAAGGAGCATGTAAACACAGACCTCCCTGCCAATTAGGGTCGTGGTTCATATTGATTAACCTAGTCTGGATAAACATCAAATGTCAACTAATACTTGTAACTGGAATTTCTTGCCATCCAAGCCTTTTATCAAACATAAAGAAGGACCAGTTTCTTCTTATCTCTTAACAAGTGAAGTCACCTGTAAAAGTCATCAGGGAGGAGACCAGTCTCATTGGTGCCAAAGTGTGATGCTCAGCACTTGCATGACAAAAACAACAATAAAGTAGATCA
Source organism: Talpa occidentalis (assembly GCF_014898055.3). Lineage (NCBI taxonomy): Eukaryota > Metazoa > Chordata > Mammalia > Eulipotyphla > Talpidae > Talpa > Talpa occidentalis. Next base: position 120,994,796 of record NW_023605083.1, on the reverse strand, counting down.
ACTCTGTGTACATATCCCCAAAAAGTCTTCTAAACTTCATCAAAGTTCTCAGGAAAGTAGCAGCAGAAATCATCAGATGGGGGCCTCCCTAGTGCTCTAGGGGTGAAGTCTCAACGCTATCACTGCTGTGGCATGTGTTCGATCCCCAGCCAGGGAGCTGACCCACATGGTGTAGCAGACCTCTCCTGTCTCCTTGCTGCTCCTCTCAACAGCATATTTCAGTCATTCTGACTGTTCTGCTCCCCATTCTGTCTCTGGTGAGTCTTCTCACACCCTGCACCTCTAGCCTACACCCCAGTTCTTCTACGCAAAAAGAAAAAGAAAGAAATCATCAGTTGGTTAAGAAAAAGGATAGTTCAGGCCTCCCTGGTGGTGCAAGGGGTTAAGCACCACATTATAAAGCCATCCACAACCTCTGCAACATAAGTTCCATACCTGGCCGGCCAGGGAGAAACCCATATGGCGCAGCAGACCTCTCCTGTCTTGCCCACTGCTCCCCTCAGTAGTGTATTTCAGTCAGTCTGCCTGTTCTATTCCCCGCTCTGTCTCTGGTGAGTTCTCTCACTCCCCGCATTTCTGGCCTGTACCCCAGCTCTTGTATGCATAAATAAATAAATAAATAAATCTTAAAAAAAAAAAAGGGCCTCCCCTGGTGGCGCAGTGGTTGAGCGCTGGCTTGCGAAGCTGCCCGCAGCCTCTGCAGCGCCGGTTCGATCCCCGGCCGCCGGGCAAGGGTCCCGCATGGCGCGTAGACCTCTCCTGCTGCCTGCTGCTCCCCTCAGCAGTGTACTTCGTCAGTCTGCCTGTTCTGTTCCCTGCTCTGTCTTCGGTGAATTCTCTCACCCTCCCGTGCTTCTGACTGTACCCAGTGCTTGTATAAATAAATAAATCTTTAAAAAAAAAAAGAAAAGGAAAGTTCATTTCTGAGAGTCTCTTTATGTTGTCTTTCGTGACCCCCCTTACTATCTTATAACTAATGCTCCTTCCCCCACCCCACCCCTGTCATCCTCCAGATCTTCAGGGGCCTTGAACTCTGTTGCTATGGACCCTTCACCAACATGCCCACAGGTAAGAAACGGGGAGAACTGTGCTCACTAGCACTCGCCTGTGCCTTATATAGTGGGGTGTGAGAGGTCTCTTTATGGGGTTCCCTAGGTTGGTGAGATGTTTTAAAGATATTTTAGTTCCCTACACCCATCAGACAGAATTGCTCGTAGATATTACCTTACGGCCCAGAGAAGCCTGCACCTGTTCTGAAGATCAAGAGAAGAGTGGTTAGGATCTAGCACACAGGCTGTTCGGTACTCAGCCTGGGTTGGGCTGCTCTTCCACTTCTTTGATCAAAGGGGGAAATAATAAATTGGGAGAGATCTTTTGGGTTTATAAAAGTCAAGAAAGTTCTGCTCTTCCTAAGCCATCTTCATTGGATACAAAGGAGAAGAAAGCACAGCCCCTGCATACACCCTGTGGGTCTGGGGGCCCACAAAGGCCCAGAGCAGGGGAAGACTCCTGATGAATATTTTCTAATTAAATTTGACACTGAATGTGATAATATGTTTAGGAGTGCTATGGGACTCAGCTCTGGAATTGTGCAACTCTGGGGGCCTTGTGTGTGTATAGCCTCTAAAACAAAGGCTACCAACATTTGCCTTATATGCCCACTTCTGCCCCAGGGACTCAGGTCTTACTCCTCAAAAAGAGTAAGACCCAGCTAGGCATTTGTTCAGGGACAGATGGGTGGCAGCAAGAGAACCTGGAAAAATAATTTTGCTTCTGTCTTCTTTATTGGTTATTGATTGGGTTTTTATGAAATTTCCACATGGCACTCAAGAATTTGTCAGTGTTTTTTTACTTTGATAAAAGTACTTTTTTTTTTAACTTTGATATATGACCTCAGTTCACTCAAACAGGGAACAGCTCAGCAACTCCCAGAAATGGACTGGGCATAGAAACTACCCTGTTGGTAGTTCTGTTGATTTTTCAGGGGCAAGTGGGACATCTCTGTGATTTCTTCTGCTTTTTCTTCCCCTGAGTGTGTGGACTCCAGCTAAGGAGGTAGCCTTTGCCCACCAGTGTGCTGACTCCCCTGTCCAGAATAACATGGTTTTGGGGTTTTTATTTTGAGTGAATAAATTATCTTCTCTTGACATTTACAATAATTTCTACCAAGTATGGCTGTGATTATCAATTACCAACACAGAGTTAGGTAGGGAGGGGGGGAGGCAGGCATTTTTCACAATATCTTAGCCAAAGACTTGGCAAATTAATTGAAACTAGGTCTTGCCTTTTTTTTTTTTCTTTTTTTAAAGATTCATTTTTATTTATGCATGCATGTAAGAACTACGGTGTAAGCCAGAGGTGCAGGTGGAGAGAGGACTCACCAGCGAAAGAATGGGGAGCAGAACAGGCAGATATACTGAAATACACTGCTGAGGGTAGCAGTGAGCAAGACAGGAGAGGTCTGCTGCACCATATGGGCTAGCTCCCTGGCCGGGGATTGAATTCATGCCGAGGTGGCTGGTGATAGCTTAATAGTGCTGAGACTTTAACCCCTGCGCCACCAGGGAGGCCCTATTTTTTTTTCTTTCAAAAGTATTTTATTTGCAAGACTATCAAACTTTATCAACCAAGTGGCCTTATAGAGACTATAACCAGAGTAGGTAACATATCAAAAGAAAATTGACTTGAATCCATACTCCTAGTATAGATCTTCATTTAAGACCCTTCTGTTCCTTTTGTAGCAGAGAGACTTCTCCCACCGATAAATCTTGCTGTTAGCTTTCATCCATATGAGTCTGGGGTAGAGGGCGCAGGTTAAGGGTGCAGATTACTGTGGTAATTTTAAGTCTACATTCCCTATTTAGATCAACTGGAATGGATGGTACGTCTCTGTGGGGCTTCTGTGGTGAAGGAGCCTTCGTCATTCACCCTTGGTGAGGTAAGCCCTTGCTGCCTGTCAGAGGGGGAGTACACATTATCTGTCCTGTGATTAAGCGAGGGTGACACCTATCGGTCTCTTCGAACCACCCCCACCCCCAGTGTAGGCTTAGAAAAAACTGTCTTTACCCCCAACCTTCTCTGACCACTTACCTGTGCCAGAAGACTCCATCTGTACTGGATAAGCAAGGAGTTCGGAACTCCAAGTGTTTCACTACTGAGGGCTTTTTGCCATGTATCCTTCCTTTTTGCCATGTACCTTTCCCCTTTCCTTTCTGTGACTAAGTCCAGAATAGTTTGCTTCAGCAAGCCATCAAGAAATGATGAAGCGACTGTTTGAAAAGTCCTGTCCTTTTTTTTTTTAAAGATTTATTTATTTATGCATACAAGAGCTGGATATAGGCCAGAAGTGTAGGGTGGTGAGAGGATTCACCAGAGACAAAAGTGGGGAGCAGAATAGGCAAATCTACTGAAATACACTACTGAGGGAACAGCATGTGAGATAGGAGAGGTCTGCTGCACCATATGTGATCAGCTACCTGGCTGGGGATCAAACTCAGGCCATAGTGGTGATAGCACTGAGACAATCCTAGGCCACAGGGGAGGCCCCCATATTGTGCTTTTAAATGCTGTTTTCTTCCGGGGATGTAGGGCACTCACCCAATTGTGGTCGTGCAGCCAGATGCCTGGACAGAGGACAATGGCTTCCATGGTAAGATACCTGTGTGCCTGTGCCTGGGGTTCTGCTAGATGTGTTTACCACAGGTTACCCAGTGTTTGATTAACACAGTTTTCAGTACAGTCTGGGTGATCAATAAATATCTGATGAGTGAATGAGTGAACGGATTGCTAAAGTGTTCTTTTGAAACTATTGTTTGCTTTGTGTTATGAAAGCAATGCATAAACCATTTCAGTGGTGGGGCAGGGGGAGTAAATATGAATGTTTATCAAATAAAATACAAATGAGTACAAAAACTATACAATAATTCCAGTAATCCCACCACTTGGAGATGATAAAATTTTCTAGTTGTCTCTGTGTTTATATGCACACATCTATTTTATACAAATGTGATCATGTTCATTATACTGTTTTGCTTTTTTGTTTAAGGTATTGTAAACATTTTCCATCTCATTACATTGCAGTGCTGTTTTGCTCTCTCTGGTGACTTTCCCTTTAACATTGGAGCTCAGGTTTAATAAAGTTACCGGAGACTATAGGCTGTCACCAGCAGTCAGTCCTCAAGACTAAGTCTGGCCCTATGTCCTGAAGCAGTGCTTAAGATCAACAGTTTGCTCCTATCTGAACCTTAAGAATTCATCCAGCAGGTCCTCGGGGTAGATTGATTAGAGTCTGGTCTGGGAATTATGTGAATTGACACTAATCTCCGCTTGTATTCTCTGTCCCCAGCAATTGGTCAGATGTGTGAAGCACCTGTGGTGACCCGAGAGTGGGTATTAGACAGCGTAGCCCTCTACCAGTGCCAGGAGCTGGACACCTACCTGATACCCCAGATCCCCCCAAGCTGCTGATTCTAGCCAACCATACACATAGGGCCAGTCTCCACAGGATTCCAAGAAATGAATTTAAGTAATGGCCTTTTTCCAGGCCTTGGGCATTCCTCTTCAATCTTTTCACAGTCCCAGTTACTAAATATTTTATGCACATCAGCCTGAAAAGAACTTCTGGCTATGCAAGGGTCCCTTAAAGATTTTCTGCTTCAAGTCACCCTTTGAAAATCTGTCATGAGTACAAAATTGTGGTAATTTTTCACCTGAAAAGAATTTAAAACTATTTAAACCCCACCAATTGAGCAAGGTGCGGATTCATTATATATCAGTGCTATCTCTTGTACTGGGGCTGTTGGCTTAGAGCGAGAGGCACAGAGTAGCTAGCCTTAGGAGAATAGCTAGTTTCTCTGAATTTGTTTCTCTAAAAACCCTGTGTTCAAAGGCCAAGAGTTTGACCCTTTGATGGAAGGCAAGCACTTGGGCATCTGTTATTATGTGACTTAGAACAGTCCTTGGGCAGCTCTCAATGTTGAACTGAAGCATTGGGGAGGGAATTCAGAGGCAGGGAATGGATATAAATATGAAACTTCAGGGTAAGTCAGAGGAGAAGAGGAGTCATGTTGATTCTAATCTCCAAAAGTCAGGGCTGTATTGCTAAAGAATTTCTTAGCACTGATGTATTATAAAACAGCAGAGTCTTTTCAAGAGCTGGTGTCCAAAGAGAATCTTCTAATTCCCCAGTAGTAATAAATAAAATGTTTATTGTTGTAGCTCTGATATATGTAACCCATTCCTCTTGAAATATAAGTTATCTGATATGAATATTTCATGTCTGTAAAGTGACGGATCCCACCAGGAAAGGAGCTGTTGCTTTCCTTGAGGTAATTTTTTTCCCTTTACTCCCTATTGCTGAACTGTACAGCTTCATAAGTAATTTTGTTTGCTGAAGGAAGAAAAAGTGTTTTTCTTAAACTCATTATCCAGAACTGTTTATAACTGTTGGAAGGACTAGGTGGCCTCCCTTGGCCCCCCAGTTTGTGAGGGCAATGCAGACTTGATTGTATTAAATATGTTTTCTAAATGTTATACTGTTATACTGTTTACCTGCAAATAAACTTGGTAGTATACACCTCTGCAGCTGACTGTTCTTGAGGTTTACTCCTGCAGACTTTCTCAGAGCCTTTCCATTGTACTTCATTCTTTTCCTCTATAAAATGGGGGTAATAATAGTACCTACTAGTTTATTGAGGGAACTTAATACTGACTGCTTTGGGTTTCTTTTTTTTTTTAAGATTTATTTATTTATGCATACAAGAACTGGGGTACAGGCCAGAGGTTTGGGGAGTGAAAGGACTCACCAGAGACAGAGTGGGGAGCAGAGCAGGCAGACTGACAGAAATACACTGCTGAGGAGAGCAGCGGGCGAGTCAGAGGAGGTCTGCTACGCCATGTGGGTAACCTCCCTTGCTGAGGTTCGAACTTGTGCTGCAGTGGCTGTGGATATCTTCATAGTGCTGCTTCCTAACCCCTTGCACCACCAGGGAGACCCTGCACTGGTTTTCTATTGCTGCCTTAAGAAATGGTCACAACTCTAGTGGCTTAAAATAACACCCATTTATCATCATATAGTTCTGTAACTCAGAAGCCCAAGTTGGCCCAACTGGTTTCTTTGTTTCCAGTTTCACAAAGCCCAAAATCAAGGTGTTGGCCTAGCTGTATTGCTTTTTTTTTTTTTCCTTTTTTTTTAAAAAATTTTATTTTTTATACAAACACTGGGGTACAGGCCAGAGGCACGGGAGGGTGAGAGAATTCACCAGAGACAGAGCAGGGAGCAGAACAGGTAGAAGGACCGAAGTACACTGCTGAGGGGAGCAGCGGGTGAGACAGGAGAGGTCTGCCCCCCATGTGGGAATCTCCCTGGCTGGCCGGGAATCAAACCGGCACTGCAGAGGCTTCGGGCAGCTTCACAGCGCTGTGCTCAACCAGCTGCGCCACCAAGGAGGCCCTGTATTCCTTTTTAGAAGATGGATAGGCTCATGATGCCCAAGCTCCCTCATCAAAGCCAGCCAGCTGGTCAAGTCTCACATTTGGAATCTGACTTCTGTCTCATATCTCCTACTTGCATCTCTAACTCCAGCCAGAGGAGTTTCTTTCTTTTTTTTTTTTTTTAGATTTACTTATTTATGCATACAAGAAATGGGGTACAGGCCAGAGGTGTGGTGGGTGAGAGGATTCACCAGAGACAGAGCAGGGAACAGAACAGGCAGATCTACTGAAATACGCTGCTGAGAGGAGCAGCCAGTGTGTCAGGAGAGGTCTGCTGCGCCATGTGGGCAGCTCCCTGGCCGGGGATCGAACACATGCTGCAGTGGCTGCGGACAGCTTCATAGGTTGCGTCTTAACCCCTTGTGCCACGAGGGAGGCCCTAGAGGAGTTTCTGTTTTCACGACTCAGGTGATTCACCAGGTCATCCTGAGTGATAGTCTTATCTTAAGGTCCCTAACCTTTTTTTTTTTTCCATAAGGCTTGGAATTTCTTTTTTTTTTTTTTAAGATTTATTTATTCATTTACACAAGAACTGGGGTACAGGCCAGATGTGCAAGAGAGTGAGAGGATTCAACAGAGACAGAGTGGGGAACAGAACAGGCAGACTGACGAAATACACTGCTGAGGGGAGCAGCGGGTGAGACAGGAGAGGTCTGCTGCACCATGTGGGACCCTCACCGGCCAGCCGGGATCAAACCCACGCTGCAGAGGCTGTGGACAGCTTCACAGCTCGGTGGTCAACCACCTGCGCCACCAGGGAGGCCCAAGGTCCCTAACCTTTATTACAGCTACAGAATACCTTCACAGCAGTACCAAGATAAGTGTTTGCTTGAATAACCAGGGGACAGAAACCTAGGGAGGGCTTGTTTAGAATTCTAACAACCGTTCCTATTTAACATGCCTGATCCACAGGTTATAGTTGGTATCACCACTTCTGCACATTCTTCAGAAATTGGAATCCTCTTTGAGGTGAAGAGAATGAGATTCTCACATAATTCAATACTGCCATATTTGTGAGAAGGGTGAGTGGGTGAAGGAAAGGTAGAGAAAATGGAACTGACTGCTATTATTCCACTTTTATCTTATAGTCATCATCATAACCCTGTGGATATTTGTCATTTGAAAAACAAGTACTGAAAAATATAAGATTTTACTCAGTTTGCACAACTAGTCATTGACAACCGGAGTTCTGAACCAGCTCTTTTCCGTCCCATTGTTTTTGTACCTGCATTCACTCAGGACATAAGTAGCGGTTTAATCCTCAAGTAAAATTTGGAAGGGGAGTGTGTTATGAGGGAAACTAACCCTCAACTTTTATGGGCCACGGTAGAAGGCAATAGAAGGTTCCTATCTCCATGTGGCAGCTCTGCCTGAGAAAGCAGCCCTTGCGCAGGGACTTACAGCATTAGGTCAAGGCCACTTCTGTTTCCACTCCCAGTCAGCCCCCTCTAGTTTACCTTTTAGTTGTCAGGTGCTTCTAGTTCAGCCTCACCAACAGCATGACCCCCCCACTAGGGCCCATGCCAGCTTAAACGGCCAGGTGGACAGAGGGTCTGAGACTGCTACTTCTGAGTGCAGTAGTGTTAGTAAAGGTAGTCAGGAAGCAGGCAGAAGTGCTACTTAAGTGATACTCAGTCCCAAAGTATCTCGATTTTAGTGATAAACCATGACTTCCAGAACCCTGGAGGAAAGCCAGGATTCACTCTGCTGCCTGCATCACTAATGGGTTCATAGAAAAGCAACATCCATTTAATATAGCCTGCCTTCCCAGGAATCCTGGGTGAAAGCAATGATGACAAACACTAAGAAGTTCTCTGTAATTGTCTCTCAGGGTCTCCCAACTTATGTCTACCCAGGTCTGTTCTATAAGCGCTCCATACCCTTCCTGGAGGTCAGCTTCCTTGGTGCTTGACTGTAAGAACCTTAGCTGCCTTTGGAGTAAACCTTGTTCCTTTAACCTCCCTCTGGCTTTAAGATGTGCTCCCACTTTTCCTTCCTTTGATCTTTAGCTCTCTCTGGGTACGACACCATTTGGGGAACTAGTTCCTGAAATGCCTTTATCTCATTTCATGAAATGAACTCTGCAAAGGAAGGAGAAGAGGAGGGATTATGTGGGCACAGGGAGGGAGCCTGGGTGGAGAGGAGCTGGGTAGATTATCTTCCTCCTAAAAAATGCAACCAGAATCATCAACAAAGTATCGGCTCAAAAACACGCTGGAGGAAAAGAAAGGAATCAGTGTTGGGATGGCTGGAGCGGGAGGAGCCGGCTGCCCAGAATGTATCCTGTGAAGTCTGTGAGGAGCAGATAAGGGCAGCGCCAAAGGCAGCCTGCGCAGAGAGAAGGGCAGGGTGAGGGGAACTGCAGATCTGCCCGCAGACACTTGAGAGGAAACTGGGGCCTGCTCTCCAGGGACCCTGGGAACTGGCTTATCAAAGGCTGTAAAATGGCTGAGCCACAGGCCCTTTTACTAGACTTCAGTGATGCTTAGCTCCCTCAAACAGCCTGTAAATCTGCCCATAACAAGGAGAAAATTAAAGAAATGAATCTGGGCAAATAGAAAATTAAGGAGAACTGGAGAAAGCTAGCTCCTGTGGAGAGCAGAGATTGGGGAAGTGCTGAGGAAGCTGGTCCTGAAATGAATCTGAATGATCAGGAAAATCCAAGTAATGGTGTCAGAGCCTGGAAGGACTGGAGAACTGAGAGGCTGCTGCCACATTATGAGGACCTAGTTTTAGGGACCCAGATTAAGGCATTTAACATGCAGCTTAGTATAGTTAGTCTCAACTGTGGTCCCCTGATGGGAATGAAGGGAGGTAGGGGCTTGTTAGGCAAATTCTGGGATCTCATTTCAGACCTACTGGATCAGAAACTGGGGCAATGGGGGGAGGAGGGTGTTTGAGGACAGCAGTCTGCAGTTCTGAAGTAAGCTCAAGTTAGAGAATCTCTGCTTAGTTTAAGGAACAGCTAATTGGTGTAACGTGTTACTTCTGGTCTATTTTGTCTCCAGGAACAGAGGAATCTTGAACCTGTTAAGGAAAACTAAGTTTCGTGGGCTGCTAAGTGGTTCTTAGCCACAAGGTTACAGCAGCTGGCTTTAGTTGACTCTAAAATGGCCCTTTAAAAAAATACAGAGCAAAGGACAAAGATTGAATTATATTAGCAACTTAGGAGCAAAAGGGCCAGACTGCTTAAAAAAGATAGCTGGAGGGCCGCCCTGGCGGCACAAGGGGTTAAGCAACGCACTATGAAGCAATCCGCAGCCTCTGTAGCATTAGTTCAATACCCAGCTGGCCGGCTGGCCAGGGAGCAACCCACATGGCACAGCAGACCTCGCCTGTCTTGCTCGCTGCTCCCCTCAGCAGTGTATTTCAGTCAGTCTGCCTGTTCTGTTCCCCACTCTGTCTCTAGTAAATCCTCTCATCCCCTGCATCTCTGGCCTGTACCCCAGCTCTTATATGCATAAATAAATCTTTAAAAAAATAGCTGGAGGTTTAGGAGGTTTTATTAATATTTAAATTGCAGTGAAACCACAGCTGCAGCCTTTGACTCCAGCATAGAGATATGCAAATATGGCTTTCTAAAGAAGGCAATTTTAGGCAGCCCTCAAGGTAACAAGAACAAATAAAACAAATGATTTTGTAATTTATCTTTATTGACTGATAGAAAGCAAAGCATAGACAATTTATACCCAGTGAGAGCCACCAGCAGGTTCTCTGAGGGGAGAAAACTGGCCTAGAGGGAGAAAAGGCAGCCGACTCTCACTCAGAGACTGGTGACTGGAAAGACCCCAGGAGAACAAAATGGAAGGAGGCAGCTGGGAGAAGACATCTAAATTAAAAGGAAAGGAAAATGAAGGCCCAGCCCTGGGTTCTTTAGACCACATGATCTTGTCAGCTCTCAGGAGCAACAATAATAATCATTAATTACTATCATTTGCCACATTCCTATTAAATACTATGCATTCTTCCCCACCATATCCGAACCGGGAAATGACACTTTGAGAGGTCAGGCAACTTGTCCAAGGTCATACAACAAAAGGAGGTAGGAAAACCTTGATTTAAACAAAGATGTGCATGAATCTAAATTGTGCTGGGAACCGGTCCTCCTCGGAGGCAATGAGTGATAATAACAAGGTTAATGTTGAGGGGAGATTAGTGCCCCGTTCTGTGGTATCTCTGTGTGTGCGTCTGTGTGCCAGGGTTGTAAAAGGGTGAGAGAAAAGGTCCATTCCTAGCCTTCAAATTGCTTACTAATAATGGGTGAAGCAAGGAAACCATAGACGCTCGCAGAACTGTGTGTCCAGATGGAGCACTTTGAGGGCTGTGTGATGGGGTCGAGCCCTGTCTGCTGTGGGGGTCTCTAGGCAAGGCATCTCCAGCTGACTCTGGGAGCTTGATTAGAATTTGGCCAGGTGATAAAGAACCCAGGAGATTCCAGAAGGCCCAGGTGAGAATTCTCAGCTGCCAGAACTGGGGAGAGGGGTACCCGACCTGGAAAGAGGAGAAGAGATGGATGTCTTCTAAGGATACATCTCTGACCCACCCCCACCACCCAACCTCTCCGGTGCCTCACCTGCTGCCTTCTACACAACCCTGTTCATCAAGTGTGAGAACCGACAGATTTTTGCCACACTGTTTTCTACTGCATGAGACCTGCTGTGCCATCTCCAGATACCTAAATCCTATATACTCCACCTCCACAGGCCTCCCCCAGATCTTCCCAAACAGAACCTCTCCCCATTCAGACCACCCTGGATGTAGCCATTTACTTAGGTTTTCTTTTTGGATTTAGCTATTTAAATGGTACCTGAAGACACGTGAACAAGTCACTCAGTCTTGCTGGGTATCCCATGTGTAGCAGAGGTCGACATGTTATTAAATTATTTAAATTTTTCTCTTATCAAAAAAAAATTACCCTCAGAAGAGTTGCTATATTGATACACCTTTTTTTAAAGGAGGTTCTTAGATTTTTTTTTTTAAGATTTATTTTTTATTTATACAATAGCTGGGGTACAGGCCAGAAGCACAGGAGGGTGAGAGGATTCACCGGAGACAGAGCAGGAAGCAGAACAGGCAGACGGACCGAAAGCACTGCTGAGGGGAGCAGCGGGTGCAACAGGAGAGGTCTGTGGGAATCTCCCTGGCTGGCCAGGAATCAAACCCTCACTGCAGAGGCTGCAGACAGCGTCACAGCGCTATGCTCAACCTGCTGCAACACTGGGGAGGCCCTTGATGACACTTTCTTCAGCAACTTACATGTGTGCCTTCTGTTTTCTCTGTTTGACTAAAAGGTCCTGATAGCAGGTTTGTATCATTTTATCTTTGTTATAACCCAGCTCTGTACCTAGCAGATACCTAGGTACCCAGTGAGTACCTGATAAATGAATGAGTTAATGGTGCCCAAGTGGAATATTACTGAGTAAAAGGCTTTTCCAGCTGCAGACCCCACCCTCAGGAACTTTGGTCCCTGGGAAGCCAGTCACATTCTGTCACTGGGAATGCTAATAATTCCCTTCAGGCCTTCCCACCCATTTTTTCTAGGACTCCAAAAACTATAAGAGCTCTAAATGTTCAGGAACCACTCTCTTCTAAGCCCACATCTACAGGATTTCTCTTGGGTTCTCTTTTGCCTGTCCTGAAGCCAGCCCTTTGTGATTAATCAGACCCACAACCACCCAGACAGAACATCCATTTCCCTTATCCTGTGTCCTCCAGCAACACCTCCTCCAGGCTGGATACCTAAGACAGATAAACTACTGCCGCCATCACTGGACAAATAATTATGATGTTCATGATAATCTCTGCAAGTTCAAAGCACTGGCACAACCATTACTTCCCCTCTCTCATTCCCTAGGAGGCGGCTAGGGTCGATTGTTATCCCCACTTTGTAGGTGGTAAAACATGTCCAGGGCCTTGTCAAAAGTCACCCAATGAGTTGATGGCAGACCTGGAACTAACTAGCCCAGAAGACCCTATTCATTAGGCCACAGATGGAAACGCCCTCATTATATTGTCTAGGCTGTATTTTGTCTGGGAGAGAGGGCATGAGGACTCTAATTGAGTGGGGGTCAGGGTCAGCAAAGATAGTTTGTGACTCTATATAAAAGATTTTTTTCTGTAATGCTGCAGCAGTTGGCACTGGTTAATTCCAGAAGAGTTGGATTTTTGTTTGTTTGTTTTAGCATTGCCACATGTCCTAAATTAGGGAAGAGGGGGAAAAGCAAATCTGTAAAGATAACAGACAGGTGAGCAGATGTTTGCCATTTTCTCTTGAAAATGACATAAAACCAAATGGTAGTATATATTTGCACGAGAATCTCAAATTACAACTTGCATAGGTCTTCCCAGCTGTTAGGTTATAGGGCTCTGGAATAAACTAGTGCCGGGGAGGTTCCCTGGTGCTGGTTAAAGTCTCAGCATAATCACTGCTGCAGGGGCCTGAGTTCCCATCCCTGGCCAGGCAGCTGACCCACATGGCACAGCAGACCCCTCCTGTGGGCGCCCGCTGCTCCCCTCAGCAGTATATTTCAGTAGATCCGCCTGTTCTGCTCCCCACTCTGCCTCTGGTGAATCCTCTCACCACCCCGCACCTCTGGCCTACACCCCAGTTCTTGTATGCATAAATAAAGTCTTTTAAAAAAAATAAATTAGTGCCAAGTAGGTAGAAAATCTTCCCTGTCCCTGGATCTGGTAAATCGAGGTTTCTCCTGGAGGCAGAGGGTTTATGGGAGCTGTCTTAGGGCACCCCAAAGCTGCCAAGATGAGAAGCCTGCCGGTGGGGTCATCCCCAGTCCACAGAGGCTCTGAAAGCCATGGAAACAAGAACTGTGCTGGAGTGGCCTCTGGTTTCTAGTCAGATGCCCAAGAAGTCAAGGCGGGGGCAGAGGATATCCCCACAGGAAATCGAGGTCCTCTCCTAAAGATCGACCCAGGGTTGTGCTGAGGAAGGCAGTGAGGTCCTGGGAATGCTAATAATTCCCTTCAGTCCTTCCCACCCATTTTTTCTAGGACTCCAAAAACTAGAAGAGCTCTAAATGGGAATGCTAAAGTCCAGTCTCCTCTGGCTCCGCCCTCAAGTGCTGGGCCATCATCCCCTTTGCTCCTGGTCAGTCTGAGCTTCTCCCAGCCTTCAGCCCAACACTGTCCTCCATCACACTCAACTCTGCTGAAGGCTCAGCAGCTTCCGCTTGCTACTGAAGGCCTTGGGATGTGGAAACAGGCAGAGAGGCATAGCACCTGAGCCCAGAGGGGAGGCAAAAGGACAGCATGATGGACACACAGGAAACCATGGAATTCTACACCTTGAAATAGTTTCTTGTACATTATGTGGATTTCACCTCCATGGAAAACAAAAACTGTTGCCCTGGGAGTTCTTTAGGGTGGGGAGAGAATCTGGGCCTCTCCGAAGTTTGAGGCTCCTTCCATGGAGCGGCAATGAGCAACAATGGGAAGGCCCGTCTGGGGCTCCTCCCCTCCTCCAGGACCAGATGGAAACTGGAGCTAAGGAGAAAGGCCCAACTGGGGCAGAGCGGGCCTGGGCAGAAAAGAGGCCCTCAGTGAAAGTGAGGTAGCTGCAGCCGCCACTCATTTGCATCATAAATGATTGGTTTTCCCTGCTCTTCCCTCATTAGGACACAATGGACAGTTGTTTGCTGGCGCAGCAGCTCCATTTACTAAGTGAGAGAGGAGACAGAGCAAGAGTGATTGATGGACCTTAGAGCACAGGGCGGGGCGGGGAGGCAGCTCCTCTCCCTCAGCCACTGAGACTCTTGTTCTCACACAATGGGAAGGGGTCTTAGCAAACCACCCCCTCGGATTTTACAGATGAGGAGACTGAGATGTGAAGAGGGCTTGAGCCTTGCTAAGGTTCAACAGTGACTTATGGCAGAACCGGGGCTTCTAGAATCTACAGGCTAGAATCTAGGCTCTCTTTGCAGAGCTCATTCACTTGTCTGCAGTACTTTCCCTACTCTCTGGTCTTGCGGTTCTGGATGTCTGTAGTCTCTCCTACTCCAGGCGTAGTTTTCCATCTGTTCTCTCCACTGTGTCTATCTTATTTCTTTCCCTGTTCTTGCCCATCTCTCTCTTTTCCTCCTGGTTTCCAGGCAGCCAGGATAATTACTAAACTTCTAATTAGCCCCTGCCCTAACAAGGATGGGTCTGCCAGGAGACACAGCAATTTGAAACTGTCTTGGTGTGTTTGGGAGATAGGTAGAGAGAACAAACATGTGTTGGGGCCTATTATAAACCAGGCGCTGGAAAGAGACACATGACATACTTCATCTCATTTCATCCTTTCAATGTTGCAACGTAGGTGTTCTTAGAGACAAGGAGAGTGCAAAGCTCAGAGAGGTTGGGTAACTTGCCTAAGGGCACCAAGTTGGTGGGCTTCCCTGGTGGCCTAGGGGTTAAGTCTCAGCACTATCACCTCAAAGCCCACCATAATGGGCCTGAGTTGATTCTGGCCAGAGAGCTACCCACATGGCAGCAGACCTCTCCTGTCTCTCCCGCTGCTCCCCTCAGCAGTGTATTTCAGTCAGTCTGCCTGTTCTGTTCCCCACTCTGTCTCTGGTGAATCCCCTATCCCTGCTGCCCTCTACACCTCTGGCCTGCACCCCAGTACTTCTACACACACACACACACACACACACAAAAGAGCACCAGCTGGCAAATAAATGGTAGTTACCTGACTCCAAAATCTGCGTTCTTCCTATGCCACACTGGCAGGGTCCCAATGCAGAGTCAGGGCCTCCGATTCTGGGCTCATGAAAGACACAACCTTACCCAAGGCCCCCCTGGACAGCACCTGCCTCCCTTTCCTCCCCTGCCCTCCAGTCCTCTCCATCCTCTGACCTCCACATTCCTCTGTACTCCTGCATAGTGGTTAAGATCTAATAAATGCTAGCTTTTACCCCTGGGAGCCTGGGAAGACAGTGATCCAGCAGGAGAACCTGACAGACCCAGACCCCAGACCATGGAGGTCACCCCCCTGCTGACACTCTCACCCAGTTCCCTGTCTGCCCCTTCTTTTGTGGGTCAAGCTTGCCAGCATCTGTGTCTGGCTCATTGTTCTCTGGGTTGGGGGGAGAATCGGGATGAGTGGGTGTCTGTGTGCATGAACATAAGGCCTCCGGCTTCATTCTGACACTGAATGAAAAACTCACCAATTATTCGTCCAATCTCATTAATATGCAGACAGACATCTGTTATTTAGGAGTCAACAGCAGAGGCATTTTTCTTGGGGGGAGGGGCACTTATGTACATGTCCCTCTTGTCTCTCTGGCTGCTAGGGGGTAGCCTGGGCCTGGGGAGTCCCCTTTCTCTGACCCTCATGTCAGCCTTGAGGAGAGGGACGAGAGGATTAACCTGGAGATGGAGGGAGACTTGGGAACCCAGCTGGAAGAGGGAAGGCGGGAGCAGGGCTGCGCTGTGTGGAAGAAACTCCTTTGTTGGGAGAGGAGGAATAAGCAGTAGAGTTGAACCCCTTTTCTGGGGAAGAGTGGAGGGAGGGGAGAGAGCTGCACCTCCCCTACCAGGGCCCTGATATCCACGGGGGACACAGGGTGTTTTTTTCTTAAAAAAAAAATTGGGGGAGTTCAAAAAAATGAGTACCAAAGGACTGCCACCTTTCACAGGCAGCCAATGTGTCTAAACTGTAAAGAATCAAGCTTGACTCAGCTTAGCTCCCTTTCTAAAGCCCTTCTCCTCTCTGAATCTTCCTCAACCACAGGTAGATGTGGCCCGCTCCCTTTTCCAGATGTGAAAATTGAGGTTCAAATAGGTGCAGGGCATCCCTAAAGGCTCCACAGGGAGGAAGCAGCAGAGCTGGGACCCAGGCCCCCCCAACCTCTGCCTCTGCATCCCAAGCTCTTCATGACTGTCCCTCCTGGGAAGGCCTGAGTCCCAAGGGGATGGATGACCCAGTATCAGTAAAGTTTCAGGGGTTAGACTGAAGTGAACCCCCCCTCCACACACATATGCCCACACGCACACAGGTGCCCACTCTTCCCTCTCCTCCCTCCTGGGCAGGCTGATTGTGGAGGTTAAGAAGCACTGGCACCATCACTTGTGATTAGTTGTTTATTTCATTAAATGATTAACGAGGCTACATTGTTTCCCAAAGGGTGTCTAATTTGTGGGGGAAACAGCTGTGGAGGAGGATGCTGGGTCTGACTCCAGCATCTGCAAGGGGTTGGGGTTTTAAGGTCCCCTCCCTCCAGCCTGCAGGGACCTTTGAGGATCAAGGAGCAGCTCCATCCTTCCCCCCACCCACCCCCTCTCCAGAAATAAAATGCTTGGCAACCCAGACTTCAGGGGGGACTGAAATTTGATCCCAGTGGTATTGGAAATGTATTAAACTTTGGGGGCTCCTCCAACTGATTTATCTTCCTAATTATGTTTGCTTTAGGCGGATATTGAAATGCATTTGCATTCCCTGAGCGCTGAGCAGAGGAGCGGGAGGTGGGAAGAGGAGAGGGGGCATAAAAAACTGCACTTTGGAGGCTACAGGCCTGAGCCTGCTTTTAGCCAAAATCCAATGTGGAAAAGAGAAGCCACTTGGCCCCAAATCCCAAGTGAAAGGTATGAAGGGTCAGCCCTTTGACAATCCACTGAGCCACCTAGCTGTCTGGGAGCCCTGGCCCTTTCTAGCACCCTTAATCCAAGACTCAGGGCCTTTGAGGGGGGTGAGTCCCAGAGGCAGTCCCTAACCAGGTCTCTGTGAGTATGGGATGCCCAGTGGGTTTGAAGCTGTCCTACCTAGAATTCTTTTTTTTTTTTGGTGGGACCTTGCCGGTGGCCGGGCATCGAACCGACGCTGCAGAGGCTGCAGGCAGCCTCGCAACCCAGCGCTCAACTGCTGCGCCACCAGGGGAGGCCCTGTCCTAGAATTCTGGAGACTGAGATGGGCCAGGACAGGGACCTGCAGGAGAGGAACGGAAAGGGGTATCTGATGAGCCAGGAGTGGGTGGGATTTCCTGTCCTGAGACCGGGCTCTAGACATAGTGAAAGGACAAGCTATTTGAAATGACACCTCTAGGAGCTCCAGCCTGTGTCACCTCATCCAGATAGCCATCTACCTGAAAACCAAATCTGGTCACTTCATTCTCTGCTTGAAATCCTGGTGGTTCCTCTCATCCTCAGAATGAAATCCTGGTACCTCTGTGGGCCCCTCAGTGGCCTCAATGTAACTTCCCAGCTTGTCTTGTGCCCTCCCCACTAAGGCAGGCCACACTGCCTGCTCCTTCTCATCTCCACATGTGTGCACATGCCATCCCCTCTGCCCAGAGGGCTTCCTACATCTTCACTGCCTGGCAAACTCCTCACCCTCAGGACCGGGCCCAGAGGACTGGTTCCCAAGAACACAAGTCGCTCCCCAGCCAGGCACCTTCACACCTGGGTTACCTCTTTCCCCCACTGGGCTGTCCTCCAGAGCACAGACTGGTCCTTTCAGAATCCCCAGCCCGTGCCTGGCACACAGTGGGTGTTCAGTATGTATCTGCTGAATGAATGAGGGACAGGCTGTGAAATGGGGGTTCCTGGGGGGTCCCAGCAGATGGGAGGGGAAAGTCTGTGTTCTCTCCCACAGTGTCTGGAAATGATGACTGGGACCGGGGTAGGGGAGGGCCAGAGATGGTTCCTGGGGGAGAATGTCACCGAAAAGAGGCCAGTGGGACCAGAGCCAGAGAGGGAATACAGGACAATGTGAAACCAGACTCCCAAGAAAACAGACCAGCTCTGTCTTTCCTGAAAACAAGTGCTCCCACCAGCCCCTCCACCAGCTTTCCTTCTCTAGGGGGTGGGGTGGAGGATGACCCTAAACTCACAGCTGATGCTCCCTCCAAAATTCCATGTGGGATGGAAAGGGCAAGAGCCCCTGCTCTGAGGAGACCCCCACAATCAAACTACTGTCCTCTTGGGAATCTTCCCTGGGCACAGGGTTGACTTCTGGGAGTGAAGGTTCCTGATGCCCTCCCCACCCCCACAAATCCCAGGGCACCTTCAGATTCCAAGTGGGGAGAGATGAGGTAGGGGTGGTGAATGAGAGGCCTGGACCACTTCCATAGACCCCATCCTACATGGGGTGAGTGTGTAGGGGGCAGCTGAGTGGCATAATGAATAGCACAGCGATGGCCTTAGGGTTGTCTGGCCCCTGAACTGAGATGAATATTCCCAAGATGTCTCAGCCCCCAACCTATGGCTCCTAAAAAGACATTGCTGACCTGGCCCACAGGTCCTTCCTCTCTCCCTATCTCTGTGGACACAGATAGGAAAGTTCTTCTTGAAGACTAACTTTCCCTCCTGCTGCTAGAGATTGGTAGATTGTGGGTTTTTTTTTTTTTTTTTTAAGAAGCAACAAACTAAAGCCAGAGCCGTTTTCCGAGGACAAGGGCTTTATTGGGGACTGTTGGGGAGGGGAGGGGAGGAGCTAGAGTTGGTGGGTATAGACAGGGAGGGGCTTCTCAATTTGCTTGTAATTTAGTGCATGTTGCCTGGAGGTTAGGATGAGTGAGAACAGCTGGAGAAGTGAGAGGAGAGAAAAAAGGGAAGGTCAGAGCACGGACACTTTCCTTAGGGAAGGAAGCCAGGACCGGGCTGTGTCACCAGGGGAAGGAAGGCACCTTTCACATTCTGAGACAGTCAAGGTCACTGCTTGATGCCAGTTTCCCCAACCCCCTCTGCCCATCCCAGCTCCTGGCCCAGATGCCAGCCCTGCTAGCTCTCTCAACTTCCTGTAGAGAGGAGGGGGATGAAGATGTGAGGAATGCTGGCACCCTCTGCCTGCAGCTCCCTGCTCAGGATCGCTCACTAGGCCCACCCTGAAGTCCCAGCCAGAATCAGGAGGTCAGAAGCCCCAGTACAGGCAGGGGAACACGTGTGCCCTCCACCGCCCCTCCTCACACTGCCCCACCCTGGGCCCTCACATGAGGTTGCAGCTCTTGGCACGATCCTTGTGTATCTCGCCTTCGGCCACGGTCCCCCGGTCTGGCCGTCCTGCCAGCTGGGCGGATCTCTGGAGTCCCCGGCGTGAGTCGGTACGGCGAAGCTGCCTATGGCCACGGCCAAGGGAAGCCACTGTGGCCACATGGAAGACGTCCCTGACGCTGCGCTCAGAGGACCGGGAGGAGCACTCCACATAGGACACGGCCCCCACCTGCTTGGCCAGCACAGTGCCCTAGAAGGGAAGTGGACAGAGGAAGTTATGGGCTTAGCCTGCAGCACAGCAAGGATAGGG
The DNA here is from genome assembly GCF_014898055.3 of Talpa occidentalis. Lineage (NCBI taxonomy): Eukaryota > Metazoa > Chordata > Mammalia > Eulipotyphla > Talpidae > Talpa > Talpa occidentalis. Next base: position 120,975,070 of record NW_023605083.1, on the reverse strand, counting down.
AGGCAAGGGGTCAGGGTCAGAGGCCAGGGCAAGGGAAGAGCCAAGTGAGTGTTTTCAAATCAGAGATTAAAAGGGGCAGTTCTCAGCTGAGACTAGGTCAGAGGTCAAGGGTGCCCACCTGCTCATGTGTAACAGGGATAAGCCTCTGCTTGGACAGTTCCCTCAGTGTGGCCAGGTCCGTCCGCATGTCCAGTTTACAGCCAACCAGCACAACCTTGGCATTGGGGCAAAACTCCTGAGTCTCACCTTGCCACTAGTTGGGAGAAGAAATCGTTATGGAAGAGTAGGAGGCTCTGTGTGAACCCCTGTTTCACACTGGAGTATGCCCCTTCTCACCACATGCAGAAACCTGCACCCCTCTGGACTCTCCCATGAGAAGAGATGGGAATAGTGGGCTTGGGTTGAAAGCAAGATGAGGTGCTAGAAAAGGAGAGGGAGGAGAGGACAGGGGTGGGGCTGTAGGCTTGGGGGCCCTGCTTCATGCAGGGTCTGCCAGCCTCTAACCTTCCCATGCCCACCACCTTTCCCAGATTTGTTTCTGGGAAGATCAATTCTGACCTCCCCTCCCCCACCATGGAACCATGACTGCCTTAGCTGACTTAGGTCCTTTCACCAGGGCTTTTCTCATGGCAAGAGAGTTCCGGATTGGAGACCCCAGGGATTTCCAGGATCCTGGAGCAGTATCCCTGTCCCCTGTATGGGGCTCCCGCATCCAAGGTGGACAGAGTGAATAAGGAATCCCTTGAGTACTTACTTCCCCCAGATCACCCTTCAACTACCCAGATGCCTATCCAGCAGTGAGAGCTAATTTCCAGGATACAGAGGGTAGGAGAACAGGGGAAGATAAAAGCTTCACACATGGCTAATGGCCATGCCCCACTTCCTCCTCCTGCCTACTCTGTGTCAGGTCCACAGTTTCTGGTCCCCTTCAGTCTAGCTGCTCTGTTTCCCCAGGGTCCCAACCTTCTTGAGGACACTGTCCAGAGTTTCTGGTCGGCTAATGTCGAAGCAGATGAGCACAGCGTCTGAATCAGGATAGGCCAGGGGCCGGACATTATCATAGTAAGAGGAACCTGAAAGAAAACAGAGAGGGAACACACGAGGGTCCTGAGTGGGTGGGAGGCCTGGAAGGGAATGGGAGACTTAGCAATCCTGGTCAAGGGATGCCAGGAACAGATAATGGAAAAGAGTAGTTATTAATACCCATCAGGGAGTCCATGGAAGGGAGCAGAAGGCAGGAAACAGTTCTCTGCTTCCCTAGGGATTACTCTAAAAAGTATTTCTTAATCGTTTCTGTGTCTTTGAGAAGACACACATTCTCACAAAATTTTTCATGTGCTATCTGGGCTTTGACAGACATCTTCCAAAGTCCTCCAGGGAAGCCAAGTAAAAATAAAAACCCTCCTCCATTTTTTTTTGGGGGGGTGGGGATGGAGAGGAACAGCAAAGCTCTCCCACCCTCTTGGGACTGATCTGAGATTTCTAGTTAAATCTAGAGAAGCAGTTCCTCCCCCTCCAAGAGCTTCTAAATGTCTCTCCAAAATCTAGTCCCATCTCCTAAGGAACATGTTTCAACGTAAAAGCCATTCCTTCTCAACTTTCCCAGGTAGGCAGAATCCAGCTGAGGGGATGGACACTGGGCTTTCTCCTCCAGGAGGTCGTTTCTGTGTCTCGGCAAGCTCTCTCTCAGTTTCCCTGACTTACAGCAGAAATTTGATTTTCCTTCCTCCTAGAATTGGATAGGCTGAGCTAACCTAGATCCTCAGAGTCTAGCCAAAGGCAGAGTAAGGGTCCAGGTCTTGTAAGTCAGGGTGACCCCAGGGACTTGGCTACCTGAAGTGTCCCACATGTTGAGCTCAATGCGGCGCTTGTCGATCTCAAAGCTCGCGGTGTAGTTCTCAAACACGGTGGGGACATAACTCTGCAGACACGGATGGGTCAAGATGAGCTCCTCCAGCCTTCACCCCAGACAAATGCCCTCCTCACCCCCGCACCCCGTCCAGCCCAGCCCCTGGACACAAGTTGGTCTGGTGTTGGGCAAAGCGGGCAGCCGGGAGCTGCTGCCTCCGCAGAATCTCTGCCCGGCTCCCAGACCCTTTCCAGGTCCCCTCAGCCCCTCGTCCTCCCCGTCTCCGAAGATCAGGACTCCTTCCATTCCCCTAGCGCCCCCTCCGGGATCCTCGGATTCTCCCAAAGCCCATTCATCTCACCCTGCTCCCCAATTCCTCCCGCCCCAATCTTCTGCAGTCCCTCCAGAGCCCCAACGCCTGCAGCCCCTCACTCTTGTCCCTGGCTACCCCAGCGCTCGGACCCGTCCGTCCCCCGGGCCCCGGCCGCCCACCCCCGCGGCCTCAGCGCCGCCTCTGGGACGCGGGGCGCTCACCCCGGGGTAGGCGTCCTTGGCGAACACCTGCAGCAGCGCCGTCTTGCCGCACTCCGCGTCGCCTACCACCACGATCTTGCAGCGGCCGCTCTGCCCCTCCATAGTGCCGGCTACGCGCCGGCCCCCGGCGCAGCCCCCCTCCCGGGCCCCGCTGCCGCAGCTGCAGCCGCTCGGGCGGCCGCCACCGGCATCTCGCGGGCCCGCGCCGAGCCCCGCCCGGGGCCTGCCCCCGCCCCGCCCCCCGCCGGCGGCCGCGCCCCCGGCCCCGCCTCCCGCCGCGCATCGAGGGGCGGGGCCCGGGGCTGGGAGGGGCGGGGCCAGGGGCGGGGGCCAGGGGCGGGGCCGGGGACCGAGGAGAGGGGACCGGATTTTAGGGCGCAGGAGTGATGTAGGGGGCCCCTCGGCTTGGGGGCTCTTCGGTGAATTTGACTTTCTTGGAGAAAGTGGGGGGCGGGGTTCGGGCCAGGTTCTGAGCGCAGGCGGAGCGGCGCCCGGCGGGCCCGGGCCTCGGCGCGCCCACGCGGGGTGCCAGGGCGCGCGCGGGGGTAGCCGCCGCTTCCAGGGCGGGAGGGGCCAGGGGTGTAGGGGAAGGAGGGAGTCTTTTTGGTTCTGTCCCCCATCTCCACGCTCATGTCCCGGCGGGGTTCTTGGGGATTTGAGGTATGGACTTCATCACATCCACCCGGACAATGATGACATCATGGCTTTTCGTCTCCATGGCAACGAATGGCCTAGTCTGGAGTTGCAGTGATTTAACGGCGGGTCTGGACTACAGGGTAGTGTGGACTGAGTTTCTCCAGCCGAGGGCAGGGTGGAATGTTTTGACGGAGCTGCGTCCTCTGGTGGATGCTTCAGGGAGACCGAGATGGGGAGGAAGCAGCAGCAGCTAGAACTGCCTATGTGATAGACTTGCTGGAACCGGAGACAAGTTCTAAAAACATTTCAGGCTTGCATCTCCATTCCATATTTTACCTTTATTTAAATATTTTATTTTTTAAGATTTATTTAATTATACATACAAGAACTGGGGTACAGGCCAGAGGTGTGGGGGGTGAGAGGATCCACCAGAGACAGAGTGGGGAACAAAACGGGCAGATCTACCGAAATACACAGCTGAGGGGAAGCAGCGGACAAATCAGGAGAGGTCTACTGCGCCATGTGGGTCAGCTCCCTGGCCGGGGATGGAACTCGTGCTGCATTGGCTGCAGATACCTTCATAGATTGCATCTTAACCCTTTGCGCCACCAGGGAGGCCCATCTTTTACCATTTAAAAGCTCATCTTCAAGCAGTCTTGCGAAGCTGCAGCCTCTGCATTTCAATTGCTTCCCACATGGCGCGCAGACCAGCCTTCTGTAGCTCTGGCTCTGGTGAAGTGCTTCTGACTGTACCCAGTGCTTGTATAAATAAATAAATAAATCTTTAGCTCATCTTCAAATCAAGGCACTCGATTTAATTTTACCTTTACCTTGTAAAGATAACCAGAGCAATCAACGCCAATCATCACTTCACAAATGAGAAAACTGAGGCGTAACGCTTTCACAGCTAAAGGCAAATGGGAAGTTCTAAAGACTCGGTCTTCTGCTTTAAGTTAGCTACTGCAAGTCCACACGGAAAGGTCTGATTTCTGCCCCTGGCTCACCTGTGGGTAGAGTCAGAGCTTGAGGAACAACCTGGGTGGGTTCCAGTTCACAGGTGGCTGACTCCCGAAAACCTGAAGCAGGCCTAGATTTTGGGATCGTTCTTCAGACTATCTCTTAACATGTTTTTTAAATCTGCATAAGGCTTATTATGAATAAGTGGCTAAATTAAATCGCAGTTTGCACGACCCAAGCATGCCCTCGCCCTCGTCTGTCCCCAGGTGTTTCTGGTCTCCACGCTCGAGCTCCGGCCGCAGCCCCACTTCGGCCCTGGCCCTTTAAGTGAGCGCGCGAGGCCCCGCCCCCACGAGGCCCCGCCCCCAGGAGGCCCCGCCCCCGGCCCCCGCCCGGCTCAGAGTCCGCAGTCTTCGGCGCTTTCGGACGCGGCCCCGCCCTCCCCAGCTGTGCACCTCGGCCCAGCTGTGCGCGCACGTCGGGACTCCCAGCCATGTCCGCGGAGAGAGAGGCAGCGGAGGCCGCCACCGCGGTGGCAACGGCTGAGCCCGGGCGGGTGGAAGACGCCTCTGCGCCGCCCCCCAAAGCCGAGGCCGCCGCCGACGCGCCGCCGCCCCCGGCCTCCGGGGAGGCCGCCGCCCCCGCGTCGCCGCCGCTGCGCTGCCTGGTGCTCACCGGCTTCGGCGGCTACGACAAGGTGAAGCTGCAGAGCCGGCCGGCCGCGCCCCCGGCCCCCGGGCCCGGCCAGCTGACGCTGCGCGTCCGGGCCTGCGGGCTCAACTTCGCCGACCTGATGGCCCGGCAGGGGCTGTACGACCGGCTGCCGCCGCTGCCCATCACTCCGGGCATGGAGGGCGCGGGCGTCGTGATCGCCGTGGGCGAGGGGGTGGACGACCGCAAGGTGAGCGGGCCGCGCGGCCGGGCGGGGAGAGGCGCGGCCGGGCGGGGGCACCGGGTGGGCGGGCGGCGGGGGTGTGGCCGGGTCGGGGACTGGTACCGGCCCGGGCGGTCGGGCGCGGGCAGGAGCGCGTGTTCGGAGGCTCCTGGGGATCTGCGCTCGTGCTCGGGGGAGAGGGGCGGAGATGGAGTTGCCGGCGCCTCCGCAAACATGTTAATTGTCACCCTCGCCCCGCAGCGGCGGAGCGGACGGGCGGGGAACAATGAGGCGGCTGCGCGCATGCGCACACAAGCCCCCCGCCACCTGGCTGAGCCCGCACCTGTGCCCCCGCTCACCCAACACGCCGCGGGTAATGGTGGCGCCACGGCTGGTGCCCCTTACCCGCCGCCCTCGAGCGGTAGTCGAAGTTGGGCGGGGGCGCATGGCGGTGCCAGAGCCCTAGTCACATGCAGCCCCGTGGCCTGTGGGGGTGTGTGGCGGCCCCTCCCAGAGCAGGGCCGGCGAGGCACGCCCATCGCCGAGGAAGGGGCCTCCCCGCTCCCCGGCCCCCCTTACGTTGCGAGTCTGGTGTTTGGGTGGGGGAGGCGGGATTGGGTCTCTGGATCTTTGTCTTGGGCTCTCCCGTGACTGCAGTATCGCCTCCTCCTCCTGTGACTCAGCCAGCGGGCCCTGACCCAGGCCTGCCCTGGGGAATGTTCCGGCAGAACTGCCTCTGCCTTCCTGTCAGAAGACCCCTGCCCAGAAACCAGGATGGTGCCCACTGGGGCCCGGGTGGGGGTGTGGGGTGGGGGTGTGGCGTCGTGAACAGGTTGGCCCAGCTCTACCAGTCTGTTTCTCCTTTTGGTTATCATTAATCTTGGCCACAACCCCGGACACCCCAGAGTTCCAAATGACCAACTTTTGAGACCTGGGGTGAGGCCTTTGCCACTACGTCATTTGTTTAGGGGTTTCTTTTCAATTCAGGCCCCTGTCAGAGAGGCCTCTCAGACACAGGCTTGTTTTGCTGGACCTGCCAATCCCAGATCCCAGAGCTGGAATTCTTGGATTTCTTGTACATGCAAACAGCCCCTTCTTAAAGGGCTTGTCCCTGAATTTATCTCTGTTCCCTGACTTCTAAATAATCCCACTCTTGGGACGGTGCTAAGAGGAATTTTGTGTTCGGGTGGGCTGAGCAGGGAGTTACTGTAGTTCATGTTACTGCTGAAGGCCACCCACCTGACCTCCCTCCCCATACTTTCCGCTCAGTAAATACAGGATATCCTGTCCAGGGCACAAATCTGATGTAAGAGGCTGGATTCTGTGGGTAGGGCCTTCCCTCTCTCCCTAGCTCCCTCCTGATATCTGGGTTGGGGAGGGGTCATGGCCCTGCCCTGTGATGGGCTGGGGGGTGGGCATTTACTTGGGTAAGTGAACCATGTTCTGGGGCAAATCTGGGATGGGCCTTGACCTGAGCTGTGTTTTCCAACTCTCCTTGGTTGTTTCTGAGTCTGGTAGTCCTGAGTTCTGCGGTGGAGGGCTTCCATTCGCCAGACCTCATTTGAAGCCAGGGCCTTCAGGGAAAGATCCCAGCCTGCCCTCAGTCCTGGTCAGCAGAGTATAGGTGCGTGAGGACATGAAAAGTGTACCTGTGGGAGTCCCATCCCCTGTCCCTGTGCATCCCTAGTATTGTTAATATACAGAAATCCCATCATTCCTGGCAGGGAACAAGACTGACCCAGGTTGTCCTGGAGCAGCACCCACATCTCCCGCTCCATGTTCTTTATAGAGTGAGGAGAGGCCTTTTCTGTGCCCTCCCCTGTGGCTCCAGTTGCTAAGCTAGAGGAAAAGATTCTGTTTCCTTTGCCCCCTTTCTCTCCAAATAGGAGACTCATGAACTCAGAGTAGGGGAAAATGCCTTTTCCTGGTCGGTGGTGGGACTGGTGGCTCTACTGGTCCACCAGCCTTCCTTCCATCTCTGGGTGAGGGTGTTTTCTGGGTCCCCAGTGCTGGCTCAGTTTTCTTTCTTTTTAAAGATTTATGTATTTGTTTATTTATACAAGAACCAGGGTACAGGCCAGATTTGCGGGAGGGTGAGAGGACTCACCAGAGACAGAGCAGGGAACAGAACAGGCAGACTAATGAAATACACTGCTGAGGGGAGCAGCGGGTGAGACAGGAGAGGTCTGCTGCACCATGTGGGACCCTCGCCCGCCAGCCGGAATCAAACCAGTGCTGGAACCGGCACTGCAGAGGCTGTGGACAGCTTCACAGTGTGGCGCTGAACTGCCTGGGCCACCAGGGAAGGCCCCCCCATTTTTTTTAAAGATTTATTTATTTATGCATACAAGAACTAGGGTACAGGCCAGAGATGCGGGGGGGGGGGGGTGTGTGAGAGGATTCCCCAGAGACAGTGGGGAACAGAACAGGCAGATTGACCGAAGTACACTGCTGAGGGGAGCAGAGGGCGAGTCAGGAGAGGGGTGCTGGGCCATGTGGGTTGCCCCTTGGCCACCTGGGGATCGAACTCTTGCTGCAGAGGCTGCAGATTGCCTCACAGTGCAGTGCTTAACCCCTTGCGCCACCAGGGAGGCCCGCTGGCTCAATTTTCAAGAGGTGACTGTACCCAGCCCTAAAGGCTCAGGGACCTTTGTCTATGCTTTGGCATGGTGCTTACAACATACTGCCCTCTTCTTTCAGTTACTAGACCAGTGACTTCCCCTCCTTGTTAGTGTCATTATTATGATTACTATTATTACCTAACACTTCTAAGTTTTCACCATGTTCTAGGTATTGGGCTGAAAAATCACTGAATGATTGATTTTTCTGCCATTTCATCCTTGTAACTCCCCTATTTTACAAATAGAAAAACAAAGAGAGTCAAAAAGGTAAAGGGTCTCCCTGGTGGCGTAGGGGTTAATGCTCAGGGCGATCCCCAATGCGAGCTGAGTTCCATCCCAGGACAGGGAGTTAACCCACATATGGCGCAGCAGACCTCTCCTGACACCCACTGCTCCCCTCAGCAGTGTATTTCAGTCAATCTGCCTCTTCTGTTCCCTGCTCTTGTCTCTGGTGAATCCTCTCACCCCCCCCAACCCCCCACCCGCCCCCCCGCACCTCTGGCCTGCATCCCAGTTCTTCTACAAAATAAATATTAAAAAAAAAAAAAAGAGGTTAAGTAGGTTTTTTTGCTCAAGTTTACACCGCCAGTAAATAGTGGAGCCCATTTTTTTTTTTTTTTCCTTTTTGGAGCCTCTTTTTTTAAACTGAAGCAGTCTGCTTTCTTCAACAACACTTCATGCTGCCCTAACTGTAGGCTTCTTGCATTCAGGGATCTTACACAATAGTGAAGTATACATGCAAAATGGAGATAAGGGTGGTATCTGTCTCAAAAAGCTGGTGTAACAATTAATAGAGTTTCTGTGTATAAAGCGCTTGCAGTAGGACCTGACCCATTGCAAGCACTTAGTAAAGCTAGGTTGTTATTGTTTTGGATGATGTATTATTCTTATTGCTGTGACTACTGCTGCTTCTATAGCTGCTTCGTGGCCAGGGAGAGGGTCTTGTTATAGGTCATAAATCATTTGTGGGTTAATGAATAAATGAATGACACTCTTCTTCCATTCTTCAAGGTAGGGGACCGGGTGATGGTGTTGATCCGGTCGGGCATGTGGCAGGAGGAGGTGACTGTGCCCTCAGCCCAGACCTTCCTGATGCCGGAGGCCATGACCTTTGAGGAAGCTGCTGCCTTGCTGGTCAATTATGTCACAGCTTACATGGTCCTTTTTGACTTCGGCAACCTTCGGCCTGGCCACAGCGTCTTAGTACACATGGCTGCAGGTGACAGGCCCTTCCCTTTATCCCTCCTCCTTACCCCACCCAGATTTCCTTCCAGGCCCCTTCCCTGCAGCCTGTCTGGACTGTTGTCATGGCAACACCAGGCTGCCTAGGTCTGTGGCGCCAGAGGCCTCTGCAGTGTTGCCGTGGTAACATTCAGGCACCAGGTCCAGCCTGGTGTGCTAGCCATAGCAACGTGTCCTCACCCATCACCCTCCTCCCCAATTGCTCTTCCCCCCAACTCTCGATCATGGAAATTGGACATGGGATGAGGGGAGAAAGTCTCAAATGAGCCCAGACAAAATGAAGGCGATGGGCTGGGGCCTTGAGAGGCTGAAATGGCTGGGTGACTCCATACTCCCTACTCACCAGTGTCTTGCCGCAGGGGGTGTGGGAATGGCCGCTGTGCAGCTGTGCCGTACAGTGGAGAATGTGACGGTGTTCGGAACGGCCTCAGCCAGCAAGCATGAGGTGCTGAAGGAGAACGGGGTCACACACCCCATCGACTACCATACAACTGACTATGTGGATGAGATCAAGAAGATCTCCCCCAAAGGTAGGTCAGGGAAAGTGTAGGATGGTTCAGGGCTGAGAGGGGTTCTCCAGATCTGTGGAGCTTAATGCTGTTCTTGGATCCCCTGCTCTGTGACAGGAGTGGACATCGTCATGGACCCTCTGGGTGGCTCAGATACTGCCAAGGGCTACAACCTCCTCAAACCCATGGGCAAAGTAGTGACCTATGGTAAGTAAGCGGGGGAGGTATGGGGAGGGGAAGTTAGGGAAGCAGAGTAGGTCTAAGGGCTGGGACTTAGAGGCCCAGAACTTTTGAATGAAGAACTTTTGAACTTTTGGGCAGGGACTCAGGTGCTCTGCAAAGAGCATCAGGGTTGGGGTGGCACTGGAGAGGGCTGCCTCCTGGGTACCAGCTACTGTCATTCTCTTTCACAACTTTCCATGCAAATCATGTGTTCTCTCTGTGCTCCTGTGTGGGGAGTATTCCTGAGGCAAAATCAACCAGTCTGCCTTCTGTTCTACTCACCTGGCTTCTTGGGCAAGCAGAGTATGTAAAATCTGTTTGTTAAAAAAAAAAAATCTGTGTTTAATGTAAGAAATAAATAAAGGATAGAGCAATTTTGGAGTCAGTTGGAGTCAGTTTGGGCCTGGCAGCCAACAGCTGGGAGATTGTCCTCTCCCTCCCCGGTGCTGGTGTGGATAACTCTAGGGCCCGCAGGGGCAGACAAGCTTGGTGCAGACACCCAAGGATGTGGCCTTTCTCCTGTCCCACAGGAATGGCCAATCTGCTGACGGGCCCCAAGAGGAACCTCATGGCGCTGGCCCGTACGTGGTGGAATCAGTTCAGCGTGACAGCCTTGCAGCTGTTGCCAGCTAACCGCGCTGTGTGTGGCTTCCACTTGGGCTACCTGGAGGGCGAGGTGGAGCTGGTCAGTGGCGTGGTGGCCCGCCTCCTGACTCTCTATAACCAGGGCCACATCAAACCCCACATTGACTCCGTGTGGCCCTTCGAGAAGGTGAGTGTGATGACTCCATGGGGGGACCTGAAGACTGGGGTCCTGGGGGGACCTGAAGACCTTGAAGACTGGGGTCCCAGAGCAGGATTCCTAGGCAGAGGAGGGCTGGGCAGCACTGGGAGCAGTGTTTTTCTTCCTCTCCAGGTGGTGGATGCCATGAGGCAGATGCAGGAGAAGAAGAACGTGGGCAAAGTCCTCCTGGTGCCTGGGCCAGAGAAGGAGAACTAGGATGGGGCCTAGGAGACCTTTGGGACCTGGGGAGGGAGAAGCTGGGAAGCCGTGTGCTGGGGGCCACCAGACACTTGCATTTCATCCTCTATGGTGATGCTCTGCCCTCTCTCCCGCCCACCCCAAGGTCTCCGTGGTAATCACTCCCCTACCCTGTTCTTTCTCTTTAGTCAGGGCTGCCCCCTCTCCCCTTCCTGCCCTCTTAAGAGGTTGGGAAGTGACCACTTGGATGTCTGGGCCCTGCCAAGGGGACAGGGAGGGACAGAGGGAGGCCGCTGCTTCCTGCCCCCACCCTTTCCCCAGGCCTGCTGTGCTGCTTTTGTGCCAAGGTTAGCCAGTCCCTCCCCGTCCTGTTCTGTGTGCTTCCGCCTCTGCCCCATCTCCCCTCCTGCCCCTGCCCCACCACCTCCCCAAAGAATTGAAATGTCAGCTCAGGATGTGGGGCCAATCTGTGTGAGTCCTGCATGTGCCTGTCTTGCCCTAGTGTCCCTTCAACCCAGGTCGACCAGCACCCACCTCTGAACTCTTGTTGCCTCGTTGCATGGCCTCGTCTTCTATCCCCAACTTCTTAAGCACAATTGGGCTTCTTCCACCTCTGGATTTCCTGCCACTCTTAACCAAGGTTGCCTCTTACAGCAAGGGTGGGAATCAGACCTGCTCCCCTGAGGTCATGATTCTGTGGGAGGAACACAGACACCCCTCCCCTTCACTGAGTTCTCTGGATTTGTTCTCAGTGCCTTACCAGCGGAAAACCTGTGCTTGTGTATGTGGGGGTTCCCTGCCTCGTACCTCCTCCTCCACCTCTGTATGCCCCAGTGCCTTCCTTGTTCTGGTGGGGCTGGGGCTTTGCTGCTCCCCAGTCCCACAACACTGCCAAAATTCTGAGTGTGTGCCAATGGGTGGGGGCCAGCCCCTGGCCCTCTGGGGTCTGTGCCATGTCCTGTCTCTGGGGCTGTCATTTCTCTATGGGGTTGGAGAGAAAGAGGCTGGGGGAGCTTTCTCAGCCTTGCAGATAAGTGTGGCTTTTACCAACCAGAGCTATGAGAGGCAGTGCTGTCTGTTTTTGTTTTGGGACCAAAGTAAAACTCAAAGCACATTCCCCGTGTAGTCAAGGGAGGCCCACTGCCTTCTTAGAGCAGGAAGGTGGCTTTTCAAACTCAGCCCCAAACTTTGTTTACATGGGTGGGGAGATGGAGCAGGGCAGTAAGGGGGTGGGGTTGTTTAGGACCTGGGCTGCTGGAACCAAAGTGGAGGCTTCCTGGGGTAGGGGAGAGACTCCCTCTGCTCTTTGAGCTGGAATTAGGGAGAGGTATTGCCCCAGCAATTGCCAGTGGGAGGCAGGGGGAGGGGCACAACCTCTTCATTTTCTAAATGAGGCCTGAACAGCTGAGGTTTGATTTCTGCTTTTGTGTACCCCACCCCATTACCGGAGCTGCCTTTGTGTTTGTGTCAATAAAAAGCCAAACCCTGGGTCCTGCCTGTTACCTAAGTGTTGGGGAAGGTGAGCGCTCCTAAAAGGCCAGCGCTGATAGTGGAAGCTTAGGGTTTCTTCCCAACCCCCAGCCACCTTCCCTGCCCAGTTGTTTCCTTTCATGAAATGAAATGAGGAAGACGATCATGCCATGTGGGCACTTTTACTGTTCAGCATTTCACAACTCATAATCCCTGCTCACAGTCGACCAGCAAGATCTCCCTGGTACATGGGCACCCAACCGCAGCCCCTTGTGAGAAGCTCGGCAGGGGGGTGGGGGTGATGAGAAGGGCAACTTCTAGTCCGACTAGGTGAAGACCGCCAGGCCCCGCTGTCCTGGGGTCACTACGGCCAGGGCCTCCACCTCCCCACCCCCACGGGTGGGCTTCTGGAAGTGGATCTTCAGGATGTCGTGTAGCTCCGGGCCATCGAGGATGTCGGGAATGTTCAACACCAGCACAGACTGGGGCACTGACTGATTCCTCATCTGGAAAAGGAGCAGGGAGATGGGCCAAGGCTTTCGGGCATCAGGCTAGGAACAGAGGTCAGGGCAGGTGAGGACCATGGGAGCTCAGGAAGGGGCAGGAGGGGTGGAGAGGCTGGTTGGGAAGTTTGTGAGGCTTGGGGCTCTGATTCTTCCTTGGGAAAGTTTCTGGCAAAGTCAGGGTACCTGGTCCAGCCTCCATCCTCCCTCCCCCTTCCTACTTACCTCGGCCTTCTGGATCTTCCCACTCATGTAGGGAGAGACTCTCAGAGGGACCTGCTGCCCACCCAGTGGCACTGTGAACTGGCCAATCTGGCATAGGTGCTGGGCCACTGCAGGAACAGGGAGGGTGGACCTTTACCCTCAAGGGTTCTCCTCTCCTGTAGCTTGACGCATCTGTGCCTTGACCATTTTCCAAGCACTTACCTTTCTCTTCAGCGAAGCCCAGCATGACACCTCCTTGTAGCAGTTCCCGAGTCTCCACATCACCACCCCCATTCTTGGCCTTGCCAAAGAAGATCTCTAACTTGTCCAGCAGCTCCTCCTCACTCAGCTTAAGCCCCGCAGGAAACCCACTGACCAGCACTCTCTGGCCATCCATCTGGCTGGACACCTGGGGGAGACAAGAGGGAGTGGTCCTTGCACAGCCCCATACCCCTATGCCCAGGTGCATGGTACCCCATGTGCAATCCAGGACCTGGCACTCTCACCTCGATGGTGGTCACGACAGGCAGCTCCAAGGGCTGGACCTGCAACCGCAGCCGGCATTCTTCCATGTCAATCTTATACATCTTTTGTTGCAGCACCCTTTTAGCCACTGGGTGGGGGTGTAAGGGTCAGTGCTGGGAACCTTCCAGCCTCCCTCCTCAGGCTTCCCTGGGCTCACCTTGGGGATCATCAAAGGTCACCAGAGCAGAGCCTCCAGGCAGAGGATAACAGATCCTCAGGTTAGAAACTGAAGATTTCGGTGCTTCCCCACCCTGATGAGTGTGTCCCTGGAACACCAGGGGCACTTCAGGCATTGCGAATAGGATCTAGAGGTAAGGAAAGGGAGACTGAGGCAGTCTTCAAGGGTAGAAGAGCTCCCCACTCTTTCCCAGGAGGAAAGTGTCCCCAGTTTCCTGAGATTGGTGCTGAGAACCAAGAGTAGATACATTCATTGAAATGAGCTGCCTATGTGCGTGGCTGCGTGCAGGTCAAGCCTGCACTGACGCTTCACATACGAGATCTTAGTACCTTAACCTGCAAGGTAGGTAACTCCACAGATGAGTATAGGCAGGTTCAAGAGTTCAAGTATCACACTCAAGGTCTCGCAGCAAGGAATGGCACTCAGAAGTGAAACTACAAGCTGCCCCGTTGTTTCTACCAGACCATAACCCCTTTTCCAGCTTACCTTGTCTTGGGAGGAGTCCCTAAGTTTCATTCTCAGCTGCTGCAGCTCCTGCAACCTCATCTTTAGTCTGGTCTGCTCCTCCCGAAGGCTACTGAGGGTCTATTAGAGCAAGGGAGTACAAACAGACATTCCTCTCCCTTTCCAGAGAATGAATGAGCCCAGGGGAAGAGGTCCCCAATTCTCGATTCCCCAGACTAGACTTGATGTTCATTCCAAGAACAAGTCAATCCCTTTACTCTGCCCTGAGTTGGTCCTGGCCCGCTTGACTGAGGGCTTGACTGTCTCCATCTCAGCCATTCTCTGAAGGGCAGGTGTCTTTGCAGCAGCCATGCCTGGCTTATCATTGCAGACCTGGAGTTTAACAAACATTGAGCTACTGCTGCAAGGTGCTGGGCACTCACACAGGGCAGTGGAAGACAAAGCTCCAGCCCTCAGGTCTGGACAACTGTACTCAAAGTAGTGGCCGATCACATGACCCCGGGCAGTAGAGTGGAGGGACAGTCCGAGGGGATGCCAAGAGGAGTGGGGCTTAGAGCTGTCAGTCGTGACTATTAGTATTAGTCGTAACTATTAGTTAACATTTAGTACACACTTAACCATACACCAGGCACTGTACTAAGCCCTTTCTATGAATAATGTGACTCAATCCTCAAAAGAATCCTAGGAGATAAATACTCTCATCTTTGTTTTATAGATGAGAAAACCAAAGCTCAGAGAGGTTAAGTGACTGCCATTCAGCCCTAGGCAATCTGACTCCACGCTGCTCATCTGTGATTCACCGTAATCAAGCCTAGAGTGGGGGAGTAATTTTCCCCAGATTTCCCAACTTGTTCCTTGACTGCCACCCTTTCCTCTGTACCAAGAGGCCTTTCAGGATGGTGTGAATTGGAAGAGTCCAGAGAGAACTGACACCACGGGCAGGGAAATGATACAGGGATACGAATAAATGCACCTTTGTTTGTGGAATGGAGCAGACCTTAGCTAGCAGAGTTCACCCTGTAGCTGGGAAGCCTGATAAATAAGGTCAGCTCAGAGAAGTGAGCTCACTGGGAAGAGGGGTTTCCATGGTCATCTGTATCCCTGGTGTTGAGCAGAGTCCCTAGCACAAAACAGTAATTCAGCAACTGTGTTCGTTGAATGAATGAATTTATAAAGGTATGGGAATGTATTTCAGAGGGCACTGAAAATCAGTGTGAGTTCATTCTATATTAAGCAGAGGAAAACTAGGACTTGACCAAATTATGCTGGTTTATGAGCAGTGAGAAAGGTACCTATTTATATGTCTCTAAATCAGAGGTTGCAAACTTAGTGCCTTTAAGTGCCAGTGTGATGATATCAGTGAGTCAAGAGAGCCAGAGTAACACATTAAGGAATGGTGGGGACTCTGACAAACTGGAAAGGGCATAACCCTGCTGAAGTATCAAACTTCTCTCAGCTCTAACGAAGTTTTTTTCCATAAGAATGTGGTTCCAGTATCCTATATCTTCCCCGTTTAAAGGGAAATCTTTTTTTTTTTTTTAAGATTTATTTATTTATTTATACAAGCACTGGGTACAGTCAGAAGCGCAGGAGGGTGAGAGAATTCACCAGAGACAGAGCCGGGAGCAGAGCAGGGAGAAGGACCAAAGGACACTGCTGAGGGGAGCAGCGGGTGGCAGGAGAGGTCTGCGCGCCATGCGGGACCTTCCTACGGTGGTCGGGGAGCAGCCGGGGATTGAACTAGCACTGCAGAGGCTGCGGACAGCTTCGCAACCCAGTGCTCAACTGCTGCGCCACCAGGGAGGCCCAAGGGAAATTATTTTTATTTGAAATTTTATTTCAAATTTACAAATTTTATTTGTATATTTATTTGAAAAACATGGCTCACTTTGAAAAGTATATTAAAATGAAAAGTATATGAAAAGTGAAATACATTAGTAAGCTAGGTTTAGTCCTCAGTCTGTCTTCTAACTTCAGCTTGATCTAATTACACTTAATTGAAATTCTAATTGTCAGTGCTATTTAATAATTTAATACAAAATAAAAGCTTAGTAAATAGAATTTTTAGGGTCTCCCTGGTGGTGCAGGGGTTAAAATCTCAGTGCTATCAAGCTATTGCCAGCCACTGCGGCCTGAGTGCGATTCCTAGCCAGGGAGCTGACCCCCATGGTGCAGCAGACCTCTCCTGTCTTGCCCGCTGCTCCCCTCAGCAGTGTATTTCAGTAGATCCGCCTGTTCTGCTCCTCACTCTGTCTCTGGTGAATCCTCTCACCCCCGCAGCTCTAGCCTACACCCCAGTTCTTGTATGCATAAATAAACCATTTTAAAAAATAGAATTTTTAAAAGAATCTTTCATGCAGGAGAGTTTAGATTTGATATCAATAGGAAGTGAGGAGCTAGTGAAGTTTTCTAAAAGGGGAAGAGAGGTAATCGACATGGTATTTGAAAGAGATCAATCTGGCAATGATAGAACGGTGAACAGAGCAGTGGAAACCATGGAATGAGGAATACAAATCCTTACTCTGAGGTGGCTCTAATTCTCACTGAGTGAATGGAGTGGACCTGGGCCTCTGGCTATGGGCACCAAGGAGGGGTGTATTTTGTAAGGAAAAGCCTCCAGACTCTGTGACTCTGTGACTGTGTTAAAATAGAGAATGCAAGTTGGCAGATGTAGGTATGGAGGGTTTGGTACAATGCCACCTACCCAACAACCAAGGGAAGAGAGCAGGTGGTGATTGAGGGCCTGCTAAGTACCAGGCACAGCTGGGTGCCTTCTCATTGTGTCATATCACAATTGTCCTGTCTTCACCTCCCAACTGAACCTCCTCTCTTACAGGACTAAGGCTGGTTGTAGTTCCTTACTTGAATTCAACTACACAAGCTACATATTTACATGACATGATAACATGGTATCCAAATGCAAGCCAATGCCTCAACTGTGATCCACTCTACAGTGAGCTCAGGCTGATGTGACACTAAAATCTGGATATTCTGGGGGTTGATTTAAGGTTGATTTTGACCACATGCACCTTTCTGCCTTACTTCTCGAGTTTAGAACCTCACCACCCCTTAAGATCAAATCTCATGTCATCTATGTTCTCAAAGGAGAGTATTGGGAGGCAGTTTAGCATAATGGTCAAGAGCACAAACTCCAGAGCAAAACCTCCAGGCTCACATCCTCTAACAAACTGCAAATTAGTTAAAGTTCTGTGCCTTGACTTCCTCATCTGTAAAATGGACAGGAAGGCAATTTCCACACATTTATGAAATTTTGTCTGGAACAATAGTATTGGCATATAATAAGTGCTATATTAAATGTTTTCTAATAATCCCCTGTAGGGTAAGGAAAAAGTATCAGGTTTTTCTGCCCTCCCGCCATTAGGATAGATGAGGGAACCCTGTGGTCCTGAATGCATGCCTGATGGCGGGCACCTGAAGTGGGTACACCTGGGCTAAGAGACTGAGTTTATAAGGGCGGCGTCATGGGGACACCAGCAGAAGCCAAGAACGAACAGAAGCCGAGAGAAGAAGAATGGAAGCAGAGAGAAGGCCAGAGAGCCCAGATAGAGTGAGGATTTGCTGGGGGCTGGGAGGACTGCCAGCCTCCGGGCCCCCCAGCACTGCTGCCTGCCATATGCCTGGTAAATCTAAATAAAAGACCTGCAAAGCCACTGAGGACTCTGACTCCTCCTTTACCCGGTCTGCATGGGATCATAGAGATCCTGCTCCGTGTCCATTCCTGCCCCTACATCCCCATTTTATTTTATTTTTCTAAAGATTTATTTTATTTATGCATACAAGAACTGGGGTGTAGGCCGGAGGTACGTGGGCGAGAGGATTCACCAGAGACAGAGTGGGGAGCAGAACAGGCAGACTGACTGAAATACACTGCTGAGGGGAGCAGCGGTGTAGGGTAAGGAAAAAATGTCAGGCTTTTCTGCCCTCCCGCCATCAGGATAGATGATGGATCCTTGCAGTCTGAATGCCTGCCTGATGGTGGGCACCTGGAGTAGGGTGTGGGCATAGGTAGATGGGATTCACCTGGGCTAAGACTGTGCTTTTAAGGGCGGCATCACGGGGACACCAGTAGAAGTCAAAAGAGAAGCCGAGAAAGCAGCAGCAGAAGCTGAGGGAGAGAGAGAAGGTCGGAGAGCCCAGCGTGAAGACTTGCTGGGGGCTGGGATGTCTGCCAGCCTCCCGGCCCCCCAGCATCCCTGCCTGCCATATGCCTGGTAAATCTAAATAAAAGACCTGCAAAAACCACTGAGGACTCTGACTCCTTTACCCGGTCTGCTGGATCATAGAAAACCTGCACTATGGTAGTCCTGACCCTATAAGCGGGCAAGACAGGAGAGGTCTGCTGCACCATGTAGGTTAGCTCCAGGGCTGGGATTTCAACTCAGGCCAGTGTCTGTCCATAGCTCGATAATGTTGAGACTTTAACCCCTGCGCCACCAGGGAGGCCCTAATCCCCATTTTATAGGTGAGGAAACTGAAGTTCATTAAGGTTAACAAATGAACCAAGGTAAGTCAGACCCAAAACTGTTAAAGACACAAGGGGCGGGGACAGGACTTGCGAGGTAGAACTCTGGGTTAGAATAGCATGTGGTAATGGCTGAAATCAAAGCCAAGAGGATTGAAGAACTCTCTGAGGGACAGAGCCTTAAAAATGTGATTTTTGAGAATATGTAGTCAGGGGTCAGGAGAGACAAAAGCATGCAGAGAAGGAAAAGGAGGAGTGGTTAGAGATTAGCACTGCCAGAGTCAGGATTGTGTAGTGTCAGAGACACAAAGGAGAATGAAGCAAGCCAAAGAAAACAGGGGCTCCGGGAAGGCTACTTGCTCACTTGCTTATTCACTCACTCATGCAACAATTAGCTTTCGGGCTTCCCCCAGGAGCCAAGGCCCTGTTTTGGGCTCTGGAACTTACAGTGAGCAAAACAGACAAAGCTTTCTTGTGGGGTTTGTGGTCTACAAGCCAGACAATGAACAGGATAAGTGAAGTCTACAATGTTAATGCTGAGAGCTAAAGACAAAGCAGGGGAAGGCTGGGCATGTTAAAGTACAGCTTTAAGTCGAGGTGATCAAGGTAGGGCTTGCTGAGAGATATTTCATCATATACTTGCAAGGCATGAGCAAGCTGTGGGGTGGGGGGGGGCAGATCCGATGCAGAAGGAATAACAAATGCAAAGGCCCTGAGGTGGGAGCTTGTCAGGTGTACCTGAGCATGTGAGTATTTGCCGTTTGGGAGAAGGAGGGCAGGGAGAGTGGTTGGAGGTGAAGTTACACAGGAAACTGGGTCAGATCATGCAAGGTCTTTTATGCAAAGTGAGGTGGGGGGGTCAATTCAGGCTTAAATGTTTACAGGTTTACTTGACTGGGGTGAACAGACTGATGCAGGGAAGGAGCAGAAGCAGGAGACTACCTCGGAGGCTACTGCTTCATCCAGGTGAGTGATGTTGGTGGCTTGGTCCAGGTGGGAGCAGTGGAGTGCAAGGGGGAGTTAAGAGTCTAGATAGATTGAAGCTGTTGATGGATTAGTAATAAGGCGTGGAAGAAAGAAAGGGGCCTAGGATGACTCGAAGCCTTTTAACCTGAGCAGGTAGAGGAGAAAATTGCAATCTGCTGAGATGGGGAAGACTGTGAGAGGAAGGAATTTGGGGCAGAAAATTAGGGGTTTGTTTTGGATGTATTAGGTGTGAAGTGCCTGTTTGACATCCCAGTAGGGCTGCCTCTGCTGAGCTAGCATTCAGGGAACAGGCCCTGGCCAGGAATTAGCCAAATAGAGGAGATAGATAATGTCACAAAACTAAATGAGATCCGCAAGGGAGAGGGTGTAGACAGAGAAGAGACCAGGGGCTTTCTGGGGCATCCCACACTAAGAGGTCAAGAGGAACAAGGAAGAAGTAGCCAAGGAGAAGCAGGGGAGTGGCTAGTGAGATTCAGGGAGAGCAAGAGGGAGACCATATTTCAAGGTGGAGGAGCTAGTAGTGGTGCCAACACAGTGGCTAACAGGCCGGGTAAGAGGACTGAGAATGATCACTGAGACTGAGGCAGCAGAAAAAGTCCTATTTATCAAAGGAAATAGTCAGAAGTTCACATACAAGGATTATTATTATTTTTAAAATTTTTTTTTAATTTGTGCATACAAGAACTGGGATGAGGCCAGAGATGCGGGGGTTAAGAGGATTCACCAGAGACAAAGTGGGGAGCAGATTAGGCAGATCGACTGAATCACACGTGAGACAGGAGAGGTCTGCTGCACTATATGGGTCAGCTCCCTGGCCAGGGATGGAACTCATGCTGCATTGACTAGTGATAACTTGATAGCACTGAGACTTTAACCCCTTTAACTTCCTCCTGTCTACTGCAGTCCCCCCTTTCCTGACCCATGAACACTTTACTCATACTAAACGAACTTCTGTGAGAACTGGTCCCCCATTTAGCCTGTTGTCATTGACCCTAGCACCGGGCCTGGCATGTACCAGTCACTCAACAGAGAGCTGTTGGGTGAATGAGCCTCATCCCCTCTTCAGTTCCTTTATATTTTCCCTCCCTGATGCTACCGGACCTGTTACATACATGTGGGCTCCTCATTGGAAAATTTTCATTTGTCCCTAAAAGACCACATGCTCCAGAGTCAGCCTGCCTGGTTCCAAATCCACGTTCTGATTTGGCCCTGGCTGAGTCCCATTTTCTTATCTATAACAGAGCTTGACAGATAGCAAGTGACCCATGCAATACCTGTTTGTTGTTAATATTATCAACCTTTCAGAACCCCAGTTCCCAGGACAATCTTATTTCCCCCCCCCCACCACACTCCTACTATCTCTTTGCTAAAACTACTCCCCTAAGGATGTTTACATGTTAAAAAGGAAGAAAGAAATGTGGGTTCAGGAAACTTTTTAACTATATTTCAAAAAAAAAAAAAACACACCAAGTTCATTATTGAGACACAATAATAACATTTTGGTGTCTGTCTTTCCAGAGCTTTTTATGTGGCTTTATGCATTAATAAATATCCTTATGAATTAAAATCGTAAAGTTAAAATTTTAATTAGAGCAGGAGTTATACTTTATAATATAAACTTTTATATTTTGCTTTTTGAATTTATGAGTCATTTTCTTTGTTGTTAAATGTTCTTCATTAGTCCTTTAATTGCTACATAATATTTTATGTTTATTTAGCTAGTCTTCTATTTTGATCATGTCAATTGCTTTTTTTTTTCCTATTGTAAACAAGACTACAGTAATAATCCTCGTGGGCCTTCCTGGTGGCACAGGGGTTAAAGACAGCACTATCAAGCTTTCCCCAACGCCAACCACTGCAGCACTACTTTGAGCCAGAGCTGGCCAGGGAGCCTCCCACATGGCAGCAGACCTCTCCTGTCTTGCCTACTGCTCCCCTCAGCGGTGTATTTCAGTGTGTCTGCCTGTTCTGCTCCCCACTCTGTCTCTGGTAAATCCTCTCACCCCCTACACTTCTGGCCAGTTCTTGTATGCATAAATAATTTTTTTTTTTTAAAAGAAAAATCCTGAAAGTTTTGGGGTCACAGAACCCTTTGAATAGCTAATGAAACTGAATTCTCTCTCCGAAAAATGCACATTCACACAAGGAATTAATGGAGCTCCTGTGGTGCAGGTTATAAACCTGCCTTTGAGGCAATGACTAGGGAGCAACTCCGAAGGGGGGAGGAAATCCTAGCAGTTTGTCCCCAGAACGTCAGTAGGTCTGAGATGAGCAGGGAGAGACTTGTCCGTTAGACCTCAAGACACCAGCAGACACCCAGCCTCAAAGCAAGAGCGCTCCTCTGCAGCTCCCACCCCAAACACATTCCTCCTCACTTACGACTTCTTGGGCCATTGCCATGGGCCTGGGGTCCGGTTGGAAAGAGCCAAGGCTTCAGGGCTGGGCACAAAGTGGCAGGGTCCACCAAAACTAAACTACCTTCTGAGGCCTGTTGGTGTACACACTTCTGAGCCCCACCGTTCACAACCAGCTCTTTACTTGCACTTTCATTTCTGAGAACTCTGCCTTCAGTGTTCACACCCACCCTAGATGGTTTCCCCTCCCCTGGGAGGGGCCTTCATAGCTTTGAGGCCTCACGCAGGATAAGCTGTACTAGAAGCAATTGCAAAGTGAAAGCAGGCTCCTGTTGCCCTTCATTCTCAGTCTATCAAGCTCCGCACAAATCCATTAGTAGAATTTTGTCTGCTTTTGTTAATGGGTGTTTCCCAAACGCCTAGAATGATGCTGGGTTCAGGCAGACATTACGAGTTGCATGAGAAATAACATCAAAGCAGATAAAGCCCCTCCACCACTTGTTGGTAATTGTGTTAAGTGCCCAATACTGATTGCTTTACAGGTAATTGTGTTAAATGCCCAATGCTTTACAGGTTAACTATATGTGTGTGTATATACATATACATATATTTTTTAAAAGATTATTTTTTAAATTTAAATTTTATTTTATATAATTCTTACATCTTTTTTCATCTTTGCACAATGTATGCATTTTCATTTTGGTTATATTCCCCATAAAATTGCACCCCTTTCCCCTTATTTTGACTCTAGTCCTTCCTTTCCCCGCCCCTCCCTCCCCCCACCCAGTGTGTCTCTGGTTTATAGTTGCTTGTTGATAAAAAGATTTATTTATGCACACAAGAGCTGGGGTACAGGCCAGAGATGCGGGAGGTGAGAGGATCACCAGAAACAGAGTGGGGAACAGAACAGGCAGATTGACAGAAATACACTGCTGAGGGGAGCAGTGGGCAAGACAGGAGAGGTCTGCCTTGCCATGTGGGTTTCTCTCTGGCAGGCGGTGATCGAACTCGTGCTGCAGATAACTTCACAGTGCTGTGCTTAATCCCTTTGCGCCACCAGGGAGGCCCTATATATATATTAAAGATTTATTTACTTACAAGAACTGCGGAACAGGCCAGAGGGTTGTACCCAGTGCATGTATAAACAAAACAAACAAACAAACAAACAAAAAAACAGGCAGGGGGTGAGAGGATTCACCAGAGACAGAGTGCGGAACAGAACAGGCAGACTGACTGAAATACATTGCTGAGGGGAGCAGCGAGTAAGACAGGAGAGGTCTGCTGCACCATGTGGGTAGCTCCCTGGCAGGCAGGTGATGGAACTCATGCTGCAGATAACTTCACAGTGCTGTGCTTAATCCCTTGCGCCATGAGGGAGGCCCCAACTCAATGCATTTTTAAGATTTTATTTATACATACAAGAATTGAGGTGTAGACCAGAAGTGTGGAGGGTAAGAGGATTCACCAGAGAAAGTGGGGAGCAGGACAGGTGAATCTACTGAAATACTCTGCTGAGGGGAGCAGCAGGCAAGACAGGAGAGGTCTGCTACACCATGTGGGTTAGCTCCCTGGATGGGGGCTGCAATTGTGCCTCAGAAACTGGTGATAGCTTGAAGTGCTGAGACTTTAACCCCTGCATCACCAGGGAGACCCAGGTTTACTCAATCTTTAAAACCCCAGGGAGGGGTCCTCCCCAGTGGCGCAGCGGTTGAGCGCTGGGTTGCGAAGCTGCCCGTGGCCTCTGCGGCGCTCGATCCCCGGCTGCTCCCCGGCCACCAGAGGAGGGTCCCACATGGCGCGCAGACCTCTCCTGCCGCCCGCTGCTCCCCTCAGCAGTGTACCTCGGTCCCTCTGCCTGTTCTGCTCCCCGCTCTGGCTCTGGTGAATTCTCTCACCCTCCCGCGCTTCTGACTGCACCCAGTGCATGTATAAACAAAACAAACAAATAAAAAAATAAACATGCCTCTTTAAAAAAAATAAATAAAACCCCAGGGAGTTGGTTCTTTTTCATTTTATAGAGGAGATCCTAAACTTCTGAAGCACAGCATAGAAATTTGCCAAAGGCCACACTGCTAGAAGTGAGGATGAGATAGGATGGCAAAAATTCAGATATTTAGTTGAAGGAACACTTATATTTAGTTCCACTTGTGACTAAATAGGTAAGCTACTTAACAGGAGCCTATCTCGGGCCTCCCCGGTGGTGCAGCGGTTGAGCGCTGAGTTGCAAAGCTGCCCACGGCCTCTGTAGCACCGGTTCGATCCCCGGCTGCTCCCTGGCCACCAGAGGAGGGTCCCGCTTGGTGTGCAGACCTCTCCTGCCGCCCACTGCTCCCCTCAGCAGTGTACTTTGGTCCTTCTGCCTGCTCTGCTCCCTGCTCTGGTTCTGGTGAATTCTCTCACCCTCCCGCGCTTCTGACTGTACCCAGTGCTTGTATAAACAAAACAAACAAATAGAACATGCCTCTATTAAAAAAAAAAACCAAAAAAACAGGAGCCTATCTCAATAGATACCCAATACGGAAATGTGAGAAGTTAAACATAAAAACATGAAGCATAGAATATGTTTTGTTTTTACCTAGTCCAGATTTTTTATTACCATGTCCCTTTCTCACTTTCCTCTCATCATCACAGGAGGAAGTGTGTGAAGTGCAAAGATTAGCAAATGGAATCCTGCTTCTGTCCAGAGCCTTCAGAATTGCTTTACTTTGGGGTCACAGGACCTTGAGTCTCCAATGAAAACTATGGACCACACTCCAGGAAAATGAGCTCCTGAGGTGGTTATAGAATTGTCTTTGGGGCAGTTAGGGATGCATTTTAATAGCCAGAGAGCTTACCTCAGTTAGCTATCCTGAGAGGCCAAATGCCTTTCCTGACAACAGTGGTGTCACAACTCAGGGCCCAAGCCCTCTGAATCACACCCCTCACCAGTCTGCTGCCTGTAGCTCTCTAGTGTAGTCCTCATCACTGACTTGACAGAAATCCTACTAACTCTTACTTGCAGGAGATGGGTCTCTGGTTTAACAAACCCCAGGTTAGGGGTTTGTAAGCCAAAACAACCAGTACCTGCTCAGAGGGGCCTTTGGCTGTCATAGTCAGGGATGGCAGGGAGTGGCTCAGGTCCTCAAGGTTGCAGGAGTTGAAGCCAGGAATGCCAACTAACCCTACACCAAAAAATGTCAGGAATAGCCCTTTTTGGCAAAGTTCATTAGATCACACTTTAGTACCTAGAGGGCAGCTGGGCCATGAAAGGGTTGTCAGGGTAAGACAGAAAGTCCACATCTCACAAAGGGAGATTTAGCATATATATTTCCCCACAGTCCTATACCCACCATCTATCATGAATGTTCTTTCCTAGTGTAATAATACAAGTAGCAGGCAGACACATTTTTTTTTTTTTTTTGTATTTGTAATGACCAAAGCAAAACATTTAAAATCGCAGCTTCTGGAAGAACCATTTGTTCTTGCCAGTCTTGTACCTAGAGAGGAAAAAAAGGACACCAATGAGGACAGGAACAACAAAATTCCCTTCATGGAAAATAGTGAAGCCATACCCCAACACCCACCATCTAAACCTACTTACCTCTCCTCAAATTTGACCTTGGCCTCTCGTCGGGCCTTGCGTTTAAGAGCAGGATCTCTGAAGACATCCTTGTTGACAACAGTTTTGTCCAAGGGGATATCCACAGAGTACCTGGGGCAATGACAGGGAGATAGGACCAGTCCACATGCCAGGACCTTCACATAGCCCCTAAGTACTCCTGGGACATTGGGGGGCACCAGGAGCAATCATCAAAAGCTATGCCAAAGTCCTGAGGATATTTTTCGAACCTTCAATTGTAATACCCATTTCCATAGATTCTAGCAATTGGAAACACAATTCATGCTTAATTTTCTATAACCATTGTTTCTAGGCAAGAAGTACCTCTTTATGACCACGGTTAACTGGCTAGCTTTCTGTTCAGACTCAGGCAGGGTCAATCTCATCACGACTGATGCAAAAATTGGGCAGCTATCCCTGGTGGCGTAGGGGTTAAGTTTCAGGACTGTCATGCTACTGCCATTGTGGCCTGAGTTTGATCCCTAGCCAGGGAGCTGATCCACAAATGGCACAGCAGATCTGTCCCGTCTCTCCCACTGCTCCCCTCAGCAGTGTATTTCAGTCAATCAGCCTGTTCTCCCCACTCTTGTCTCTGGTGAATCCTCTCACCCCCCCACCTACACCCCAGTTCTTCTATGCATAAATCTTAAAACAACAAACAAAAAACCCACACAACAAAAAAAAAAACACGAACACACAAACTGTCTCACCGCTTTCCAGAACCCGGAAACAGCTCTGCATCTTTACACACAATCCTAGTAGCAAATGTTAAGGGCTATGCTGCTGGGTTTTGGGTATTTTTGTTCAGGATTTTCCAATCTTGTATTTCCTTCTAAAACTGCTCTAGTACCAAGACTGTGTATGTACTGCACAATATTATGAAAGGCTAAAAGTGGCTCAGCAGCTGAGTGGAATTAGGGGAGACTTGCTTTCATTAATTTACCAACTATTCTTGGAAGCTTATAATAACTATCCTGGTGAGTGGAACTCTGGAAGGCGGCAGACTAGATACCGTGCCTATGTTTACTGTGGATGGAAAAAAGAGACTAAGATTCAGAGACCACAGCCACTTTGTAAGTGACAAACTGAAAATGATGTTCCTTCCTCATTGGAATGGCTGCAAGGCTGTCTCCTTATTCAACAGTGGAAAGAGGAAGAAAGAAGTACTTCCAGTCCCATTCTCAAAATGCTCACCTGGTGGGCATGAGGTGATTGTAGTTATACACTTTCACAAAAGACTTGATCTTTGACCTTTTGGCAATTTTCTTCTTGCCCATGGCAGCTGTCACTTTGCGGGGATAGCGATCAATTCCAGCCACCAGAGCGTGGCTGTAAGGGCGGTCTGCGGTGCCATCATCAATGTTCTGAATGAGCAAGAATTGTATTTGTTATTAACCAAGAGTCTCTCATACCTTGTGCAGATACAGATAGGGCACGTATAGAAATGATAGCCTCTTAAAAAATAAAAATACCCACCTTCCCTCCCCCACCCCCCGCTGCTCTGAGACCCACTATTATAAAAGAGAAAGCCACACAAACTAGACACTAGGTGCTCGCAGATGCCCCAAAAATAGTAAAATCAAGGGCATTACATAGTCCATCAAGAAAAATTCAGAAAGGTTCTTGTGGGGCAAGAGATTTTAGAAATATTAACAAATGTTAACATTTATGGAGTGTGCTTGATATATGCCAAGCATCGGTTGTCAGCATTTGACATTTGTAACTTCCTGCACAGGTGCACTGCTAGTAAGGGGCAGAGGCACGGTTCCAGAACTTCAGCCTCACTCCAGATTCTGACAGTAGGTAGATGGAGGAAAACAGGTGTAGCCTGGTGTCACCCAGTCAAAGCAGTGGTGCTATAATGTGAAAGACCATGGCGAGGTCAAGATACCACGAATCGTAAGGCGAAGGCAAATAGTGAAGGGCTGAAATGCTAAGCGACCATTTTGACTGGAAATAATCTCTTTTAGCAGAATCCCAGGCGCTGCACCTCCTACCTGCTTGATTCAGGTCAACTACCGAACCTCGCTGAACCTCAGCAGTGGAAGGGAATCCCCTTACGGTTACAGCCAGAATTGGATGACAACACGTAAGGCAGTAGACGAGGCACCAAGCAAACATTCAGTACACGCTGGATGCAACTTAAAGTCTCTTTGGTACCGGACGCGTACGTGATTGGTGCCCATTTCAAGGCACATTTGTTATTTTGCATATTCCTCTCCCTAAAGCCTTCCTGCATTCACCGCCCTCCCCCAATGCTCAGTGGCAAAAGCCCCCACACCAGGGGGCTTGCCAACCTTCTGAAACCCGCCCGATTCCCGAGACGCACGGGCGCAGAGGCTCTTGAGGCCGATACCTTCACAATGACCGCTTTGCGTCCGGAGTAGCGTCCGGCCAAGACCAGCACCACCTTCCCGGGTTTCATGAACTTGCCCATTTCTGCAGAGAAGAAGGAGAAAGGGCCGCTAAGAATCCGTAGGGCCAAAGCCCCGGGAGCCGACGCCTGACCGCAAGCCCAGAATCTGGGCGCGGAACTTCAGGCTGCGCTCACGGGCGTTTTAGTCCACGTCGCCCGCGGGACCCTGATCGCAGGACAGTGTCCACTCCGAAGCCGCCAGAGACCGAGGAACCGAAAGCACACGACGCACCCCTGGACTCGACGCCCAGGCCGCGGATGGCGATGGATTGGGAGACCCTGCCCAAGTCTACTTACCAGCAGCAACTACTCGGGCCTACAGCAAAAAGGAAAGACCAGCACTTCCGCTAACCTTTCACCCCGGGGAGCGGTGATGTCACTTCCGGCTCCGCCCCCGTAAGTCTCGCCAAGCTTCTCGTGTGCACTCAGCGTCTGTATTGAGGGCGGAAGAAGCTTAAGGGAGAAAGCAGGGCCTGGCAGCTCGTTTATTCAAATCAAACTTTATCAACAGCTCCCGCAGTAGACAAGCGTAGTTAATCCTGCCGCGCACGCGCGGGTGGAAGAGCTAGGGAGGCTTATTTGGCAGCGGTCTTTTCACACTGCGGCGCCGCTGCCTGCTTGGTGGTAGCAGCTCTCTTCGCTTACGCAAGGGGGGCGTGGGTAGGGGTTCAGTGTTAGTTTTCCGTTTCAGAAACAAAACTGGGAACAAAATAGTACATATGTTAGCGTCAGCAGTGTGTGCACGGGTGGCTAGCCCTAAGGAGGGAAAGACAAGTATTAACCAAACAAGGGCACGAGCCCCAGACATTGACATCGTAGACTAAAATGAACAGTTAAGGGCCGGCACAGAGGTTTACCTGTGCCAAACTGGTAAATGGTGGAGCTGGGACTCAGAATCAAAGCAGTTCAACTTTTGAGCCCATACTTTTACACCTGTTACTAAATTGAACACCTACTGTGTGCCAGGCACTTCTACATATTTTTTTTTAAAGATTTATTTATTTATACAAGAACTGGGGTACAGGCCAGATGCGTGGGAGGGTGAGAGGATTCACCAGAGACAGAATGGGAAGCAGAACAGTCAGGCTGACTGAAATACACTGCTGAGGGGCGGAGAGGTCTGCCCTCCATGTGGGACCCTCGCTGGCCGGCATGGAACCGGCGCTGCAGAGGCTGCAGACAGTTTCACAGCGCGGCGCTCAACCGCCTGCGCCACCAGGGGAGGCCCAACTTTTAAGTCGACAGGTTATTTAATTCACACAACTCTATATATCTGGTATATGTTCCTTCCATTTAGGCTTGAGGAGATTGAAGTTCAGAAAGGATAAATTAGGTGAGGGTCACTGATCAGTTGCATAGATAGGACTTGAATCTATGCCTGAACCCAGGTCTAGCTGGCTCTCAAATGGAATTATTTGAACCTAAAATTTTTTTAAATTAACTATTTTTGGAAATGATTTAGGTAGTTCCTTGCACATCTTTTCAGTTTAGGAGAAAGAAATATTAGATTTTTGCTTACTGAACAAAACTAATCTCGGGCAAGATAAGGGGAAAATGAGGGTTTCAACAAGTTTTTTTCTTAAGGTTCTCCAGGGATCAATTTTCCCTGCAGCCCTCAGAAACTCCACTCCAGTGGTTTATCATACTATGTATTTATATGTCTACATTCAATTAAAATATTTTCTGGTTTAATTTGGCATGACATTTTACAGTTGGAAGTGACCTCAGAGATCATCCTGATCTCTCAAAGATGAATTCTAGGGCAGAAAAGTCACGGAATGGGTGCACAGAACAAGGTCTCCCCATTCTCAACCCAGTGCTTTTCCCATACATCACACTGCTCTGTTCATTACCATCTCTAAGGTCTTCCATTATTTCTCTTATCTACTTCTGCCTCTTTGCTGTTTCTTTCTGGGAACACAGAAACCAAATCCTAAATCTTACTGCCTTGTACTCTTCTCACCTACTAACACTCTTCAAATCAAATTAGTAACTAAATTCTGTGAATTTTGCCTTGTCTTTTAAATCTTCCCTTTTTCCCCTGCCTGCTCCCTAACTTATCCAATTTCAGCTTTTTCTTGTCCAGTTTCTCCTCATACTTTCGAATGGGTCATAATTGCTTGGGAGGCTAATTAAAGATGCATCTCCAACCCAAGATACTCTGATTTAGGTCTGAAGTACAGTGGTAAGATCTATAGATCTTATTTTGAAAAATGTCCCTAAATACAACTCCACATTCACCACTTAACTGCTTGAACTCCTTCGCTGGCTTGCTATACTAAAGTTTGAACTCTCTCACTTCTTCCCTTCAGCACAAGCTCCTGACTTCACACTCCTTGTGTACCTCTCTGGGTTCTAGCCCGCTCAAATCCACAAAGACCCAACCTCTTCTGAGCTCTGGGGTCTCTACTCAGCTTGTTGCATGTGTACTTATTCTCCCCTCCTTCACTGTAGCTAGATGAAAGTTCCATCCAAATCCTACCTACCCTTTAAGGACTCCAGAATTCTCCCAGACAGAATCTCTTCCTTCCCTGGTCCCCTTAGCAAACCAACCCACACTTACCTTGATTATAGAGCGCAGCTCGATTAGTTTGGATCACTGTGGTTCCCAGACCAGCAGCATAACAAACATGGGAACGTGTTAGAAATGCAAATTCTCCGGCCCCACCCCTGTGCTACTGAATTTACTCTGGGGATGGGACCCAGCATGTGTGTGTTAATAGGCTACCTAAATTGCCAGGTGTTGGGTGTCTTCTTAGCTGGATTGTGTTCCTTGAGGGCCGAGTATGTTTTACCATTTTCCTTAGCATCTAGCCTGGCCAGGAGTTGGTAGGCACCCAAGGATGAAAGAATGAATGCAGACCACCTTAGAAGTCTTTAACAATGTTTTGTAGATTTGTCATGGTGACGGCACTGTAAGCCTTGGTGAGAGGGGCGGCAATGCCAATGGCAGTTTTCAGTGAATTTGTTCAAGAGGAAATATAAATGCCAACAAAGTTGAGTTGATCCAGGGCAGAGATCAGAAAAGAGACAGAAAGGTCAGGAGCCAGACATAACTTAAGGAAATACTGATCTTGATCAGATGAGCTGATAATACCCAGACAGACTTTTAAACCAAAGCTAACGGTCTTGAAGGTTTTTGCAGAGAAGCTACACAAAATACTATCATTTTATTGGCAACCACAGATATATCATTGTTCACAACATTTTACACTTATCCTGTTTCACATAGGAGGACTAATTCTAGTAAATTATCAATAATACATCATAAATAACAGGTTGTTGAAAAAAATAAGTTAAAATGCACTTTATTAATAGTGCAGACGCAAAGTGCAGCTGGCAACTGAATACATTAAACAACGCTGAATCAGTAGTCTTGGGAATCCACTTGGTTTTCCAGAAAGTGATACACTTTGCTGATCTTTGGTCAGCCCCAGAGCAGTGTGCAAGCTGAGTGACACATGAACAAAAAAGGCTAAAACCCTATAGACCACATAGGACCAGCCTAGCATCAGTTTTCCACTGAAATGCTTAGCCCTGTGCCTGTCAACAGTGATCTGCTGTAGTTCCCACTCCAGCTGTAGTACCGAGTCAATGACCAGACTTTCTCCATCATCCAGCCTTCAGGACAAGCGGTGCCTGGTGAGTCTCACCCCTGGGAGGAGTTGCTGTTGGTCACTGGGGTATATTCCTCTCCACGCTGGCCTCTGGTGGCAAGGGTTCTCTCAAGGAGTTTACCTCTAACACTGTTCCTTCTGAAAGGATGATATCAGAATCCATTGAGGTGCAGAGAAGAGATTACTTGCCAGAGGACATGGCACCCGGTAATGGTTCTTATTCCTCACAAACAACCACCTCCAAAGCCAAAAGACATGTCTGTGCTGTGAGGAGGAGACTACCTTATGAGGAACACATTTCAGTTCTCCCCTTTACATAAAAAAGGGCTCATATTAAAATCAAGTTGTGGTTAACTCCCTTAGAAAACCTGTTCATAGATATTTCCATTCCAAGTTTTATTTAGAGGCAGCTATGGAATATACACAGGCTCCCCTGACCCTGTTGTCAAGAAGAAAGGGGCATCACTATTTGTAAGAGGAAGGGAAATACTGGCCTTTGGATTCTCTCAAGCCCGTCTCAAGTGAAGGAAGATGGCTCTGAAATAACAGGAACCTCAAGCTGGATATCTCCTAGGATGAACTCACTCCCACTGCCATTCACTGCCAGGGAGAGAGTAACTGGGCTTTCCTAATATCACATATGATCCGACACATTGGTGGGTTAACTCAAACGTGTGCCCACCTGTACACTGTTGTGTACATGCCAGGGCAGACCCTTTTAAAAAAAGGGTCTCTAGCTTATCTGTCTGGGCTGCTAAGTCGGTGAGGAAAAGAAGCATTGCAGTTATTTGGCAGGAAAAGAGTCTTTAGCCCTCTCAAACTCCTTGCTCCTATCCTAGAAGACTAGCCATTATCCTACTGAGCAAGGTGCTGGTCTAGGGCCAGGGCATTCCCATCAAAAGGCATCTTTGATGTTCTTGAGCTGGCGCACGGCCAGGTCTACAGGGAGGCTGAACTTGAGGCTGCTGAGGCGACTAAGCAGATTGAGGGCGCTCTCAAAGCCTGTGTGTGCCATGTAGCTCCAGGGCTGGTAGTGGGGCTCAATGAGTGACCCTGATTTACAGATGAGGTTCACCCAGGACACCAGACGCTGCTCATTGAGTGCCATGCACACCAAGGCCTTCAACTCTGAGTCTGCACTTCGCTTAAAAGGGTCGTGCTCTGTCAGCACCATATGGATGGCTGTCAGCAGGCTCTGCTTGGGGGTCACAATGGTGCCTCCCATAACAGGCAGGGCAAAGGACTGGGAGAGCTTCCGGGCTGGGGACTCCACGTAAGCGCGGCCATTCTTTGCGTGGTAGTACTTTACAAAGAGCTCCCAGGGGTGCATGGTCTCAGGGGTGGAGGAGAAGGCTGGCAGCAAGCAAGCAATGGGAGCCATGACCAGGCTCATCCCTGGTGAGGGGGCGTACAGTCCATGGGCCAGCAGGTCCCTCACGGCCACTGTCAGCTCCTTTCGCACGGCCATGGTCAGCTCATCCTTACCTCCCAGAGAGAGGTCATGGAGGTTGGCAGAGGTGATGACATGGTCATGTGGCTGGTGCTTCAGAGCCAGCTGCTTCACTCTGTCCACTGATACCTCCAGCCTCTTCAACAAGGGAGAGTAGTCCCTGTCGGCCTGGCCCCGCTGCCACAGGGTTTGTGGGATCTGGCCCGTAGCACAACCAAACTGGCTAACAGCAAAGATCTGGAGCACAGCCAGTGCCCGCCGCATCAGGTGCAGTCCCGTCTCCCGAACTCTCTTCACATCTTCTGCCTTTACTATTTAGAACACAATGACTCATCAGTGAGAGTAAAGGCACAGAGATGCATTCAAGAAGTCACAAACTGAGCCCAAGACTTGCTTCTGAGCTACAATATGAGTCTCACATGAAGCCAAAAACTACCTAGGATGTAGCTGCACTTGCTTCCTTTTGGGCTAATAACAGCTGCATTGAGATATAATTCCTATGCCATCAATTCATCCACGTAATACAATTCAAGCGTTTTTAGTATATTCATGAATTGTGCAACTATCACCCCCTAAAACACCCTGTACTGTTAGCATTTTCCACTCTCCGCTTCTCCCCAACGCCCCAAACCTTGGGTCACCACTTGCTCTTCTAGAAGTTGTACTTACGTTTGCTGTTTCCTGGAGGCAGTCTGCTGCTGCCAGCTCTCGTGGAGCCATTCCCCATCTGTCCACTGGCCTTGCATTCACAGTGTCCACTCTCTGTCTGCAAGGGGCTTCCCACTTCATCTGGAATCAGAATTTACAAAGAAGAGATGCTTATCCAACCACTTTATGGCAGAGATTTCTTTTTTTTTTTTTTTTAAACATTTATTTATTTATTTATACAAGCACTGGGTACAGTCAGAAGCGCGGGAGGGCGAGAGAATTCACCAGAGCCAGAGCGGGGAGCAGAGCAGGCAGAAGGACCGAAGTACACTGCTGAGGGGAGCAGCGGGCGGCAGGAGAGGTCTGCGCGCCATGTGGGACCCTCCTCCAGTGGCCGGGGAGCAGCCGGGATCGAACCGGCGCTGCAGAGGCTGCGGGGCAGCTTCGCAACCCAGTGCTCAACCGC